>NC_138501.1:54338479-55786118 GCF_964252035.2 Podarcis erhardii
ACAAGACCCTTCTATATAGTGAGAAGGTGGGGAGGGATATTACTCAGAAGGGTGGTGGGAATGGGTGATTGGCAGATAGCTGTGATGAGCCTGTTGACGACTCTTAACGACTGCAATAGGTCTTACAGGAAAAGGCAAGGGGTGAGAAGGTGAAAAATGGCTTTGTCATGTATAATGAGATAAGAATCCAATGTCTTTTAGCGCACAGTTGTAACTATAAAATATGATTAGAAGTCAATTGAGCACCTGTTTTCAAGGCCGGGATACATTTCGCCTGCAATGTAGGACTCTTGGCAGGAGAAAGGTTGTTGCATGTTTTAAGGACCAGGACAAATGCGTTTCGCAGAAGAGCCTTGGAGAGTCTGGCCCCAAACCCCAAAAATAGCCACAGGGCCATTTGCAGCACTCTAAAGTGAAATAAAACATAACGAGCAAGAACTTTAAAACTGATTTTCAAAAAATACTTAAGCAATGTAATTAGCGGCGCCACAACGTAGAAAGGATTTAAAACCACTGGCCTCTGGAAGCCCCCCAAAAAGGGTGAGCTCAATGAATATAAAGTTTGCAACATTTCAATGTTTAATGCTTGCGGTTCATCAGCCGTAACATATTCAGAGCATCAATATCCAGCTCTGTGCTGGCCCTGGGGTACGGGCTGAGAAGTTACCTGCTAAAAGAATTATGCTGGAGTGAAGCAGGACAGACTTGGTCAGTTCCAAGGGGGTGGCATGGCGACTTTTGAGTTTCATGATGGAAGAAAGTTGGGATAAGACGAAACTGTCAAAATTTATTTGTTGAGCGTTGGGAGATTAAGAAAAAGCAAATGTCGAGTTCGGCCAAGTTTTCCCCCTCCCTTTTGTCCCAAGCTAAATATGACATCTCAACTCCTAAAACCACGGAAACAAAGAATAACAGAATTGTGGGGCTGGAAGGGAACACAAGGGTCATCTAGTCCAATCTCCTGAAATGCAGGATTCACAATTACCATATTTTTCACTCCATAAGATGCACCTTTTCCCTCCTAAAAAGTAAGGGGAAATGTCTGTGCATCTTATGGTGCTAATGTGTGGTCCCTGGAGCCGAATTGCCCAGGGGTGAAAAGCAGTCGTGCTTTTTTTTTTTAGAAAGAGGTACGTGGGTGTTGAAACAAAGCCACTGAGCAGCTGATCGGCAAGCGATTGGGAGGGAGATAAGGGAGGCTAGCGATAAAGGAGGCTGCCTGGGAGGAGGGAGGTAAAAGCACATGGATCCTCAGGATTTTTGCATTGGGTCACCCCAAACTCACCATCAAATCACATAGCATGTCCGTGGCTACAGCCTGCACCAAAAAAACACACATTCACTGTTTCATGGGGCTGCAATAGCGCAAAATCATACATTCACTGTTTCGTTCAGAATCTTTTTTCCTTGTTTTCCTCCTCTAAAAACTAGGTGCGTCTTATGGTCAGGTGCATCTTATGGAGCAAAAATACGGTAATTCAACTTCTGAACTTGAGTAGCATTTGGGGTGGGGTAAGGGGTGAGATATATCTATGGAAAGCAGGTAGCCATATCATACACACCAAGTTCTGAAAACCCAAAAGTTTTCTAACTATTGTACTAGGAAGTTGATGCTCACTGTGGGGAGTTTTGTTCTCCAGACTCTTCTCAACAGGGTTCAGAATCTCTTCTCTTTGTTCCACCAGAGGAGCTGATCACTAGGGGGCGCTGCTGCCTCGACTGCTGCTGTGCTTGGTCAGTGATTGGTAGTGGCTCAGCAGGAGTGAGATGACCAGAGGGGCAGGTCATGTTTCACTGGGTCTCGTGAAGCTGTTGTGGCTGACCTTGTTTCTCAGTCTGAGAATCTTTTGTTTCAGAGACTTTCATGGCTTTCAGAGTGCCCAGGTGACTACCCAACTTTTTTCCATCTTTTATTTCCCAGGTTCCGGGCTCATGCCTGATTTGCCCACCTCCCCTCACAGCATGTCAGAACTGAAACAAAACTGAGCAAAAATGCCGAAATTAATTTTCCACCCACAATTTGCCGTTTCAGAAGTTCACATCAAAATTTGACCTTGAGATTCACAACTTGAATCCGGGAATCGCATTTTAAGAGGGAAGACTGGAATTTGCCCGTTTTGCTCAGTGAAACAGATGAATTGAGATCATCTGAAATTTACAAAATTTACAAAGTCATCCGTTAGTTGGCCGATCCTGCACATCAGCTGTCAAATCTTGTCAGAAGGTCACAACCTTTCCCCAAAAATTGAATAATGGACAGGTGCTGTATGACAGCAGCTGTCAGGTGCTACGAGATCTTCAGATGGGAAATGTAGGTACAGAATGCCAAATATAACTCTGAGCACTGAAAAAATATTTGCCATCAAAATTCACTGGGGAGAATTCAGAAGAGAACCAGGGACAAGGAATTCATGTTTGCTCTCCATTCAGTGGGGCTTACTTCCAAGCAAGCAGATTTTGGATCAAGGTGCTTAACTCCTAATCTGACTTTGAAGTTTCTAGTCCTATAATCTTCACTGTCTGATGTACAGTAATTAAATCCAGGTAAATGTTTTATGATCTTCATTCACTCAACCCGATTCCTTGAACACTTTCTAGAAGCAAAACTATTAAGATGTTGTTGTTCATTGTGAGGCTTTGAGGCGTAACAGTGGAATTAAATCTTCATTATTCTGTTATGCTTGTAAACGCCAAGCTAGGCATCTCCTGTTAAGTCTGCTGTCAGAATTTTAGATCTGAGCTATCTGGCAGCTCACGTGTCACATTTATCTTAATTAATGTGCAAAATACTTGAGGTCTTCTTGTAGGCTTCTTTGATCTAACAGCTGCAAGTTTCCAAAAGACTTTATGAACATCTAAGACCTGAGTCTGCAAAATGTAAGCAAGATGCTGGATCTGGCAAAAGTGGAGCCTGAGGTTGGATGGCCATATGCCATGGATGCTTGAGCTGAGATTCCTGCATTGCAGGGGGTTGGACTAGATGACCCTTGGGTCCCTTCCAATGCTGCAAGTCTATGATTCTTTGACAGCTTTTAGAGACTGAGTGCCCAAACTGCAACCCAAAACTCACTTATTTATCACAAAGTGCCAACACGGCACTCTAACCTGAATACTGAGGTTTTAGTTTAGGAAAAACAACTCATACATTAACACCTTTCATCTTAAACGAAAAACACAATAACAGTGCTTTCAATGATGCAAACAACTTTTCATTGAAAGGTAAAAGTTTGTATTTGGCATGCTTTTGAACAATTAATGTGACAAGGCAACACAGCAATTTAACCTGAATACTGAGGTTTTTGTTTAGACTTTTAGAAGACATCTGAAGGCAGCCCTGCTCAGGGAAGTTTTTAATGTTTGAAGTTTTTCCCCCTGTTTTTAATGTCCTGTTGGAAGTTGCCCAGAGTGGCTGGTTAAAAAATATTATTATTATTTCACCGCTTCTTCAGCTGCCATTCAATCGCAGCCTCCATGCAATGAATTCCTTTGTTGGCTTCCACGGGAAAGCCCAGTGAACATGTAAACCTAGCAGTCTCTTCTTAGGCTGCTATCTTTATATGCTTACTGACTGTCCTGGGAGTTAAGTCCTGTTGAACTCAAGGTGTCTTATTCCTGAATAGGAGCAGACTGAAGAGAAGCCAGGGAGCATCAAAAGTCACACCCGCTCCACACCTCGCTCGCACGCCAGTGTCACGCGGCTCTAAATGCGCCCAAGAGCAGAGCAGGAAGGCGGGTTGGACCCAACCAGACTTGGATGGCGGCTAACAGATTGAGGCTGAATCCTGACAAGACAGAAGTACTGTTTTGGGGGGACAGGAGGCAGGCAGGTGTGGAGGACTCCCTGGTCCTGAATGGGGTCACTGTGCCCCTGAATGACCAGGTGTGTAGCCTGGGAGTTATTTTGGACTCACAGCAGTCCATGGAGGTGCAGGTCAATTCTGTGTCCAGGGTAGCTGTCTACCAGCTCCATCTGGTACGCAAGATGAGACCCTCCCTGCCCGCAAACTGTCTCGCCAGAGTGGTGCATGCTCTAGTTATCTCTCGCTTGGACTACTGCAATGTGCTCTATGTGGGGCTACCTTTGAAGGTGACCCAGAAACTACAACTAATCCAGAATGCGGCAGCTAGACTGGTGACATGGAGTGGCCGCTGAGACCATATAACACTGGTCTTGAAAGACCTACATTGGTTCCCAGTACATTTCCAAGCACAATTCAAGTGTTGGTGCTGACATTTAAAGCCCTAAACAGACTCAGCCCAGTATATCTGAAGGAGCGTCTCCACCTCCATCATTCAGCCAAGACACTGAGGTCCAGCGCCGAGGGTCTTCTGGTGGTTCCCTCACTGAGAGAAGCCAAGTTACAGGAAACGAGGCAGAGGGCCTTTTCAGTAGTGGCACCTGCCCTGTGGGACGTCCTCCCAGCAAATGTCAAAGAGAAAAATAACTACCAAACTTTTAGAAGACATCTGAAGGCAGCCCTGTTTAGGGATGCTTTTAATGCTTAATAGGTTATTGTATTTTAGTGTTTTGTTGGAAGCTGCCCAAAGTAGCTGGGGAAGCCCAGCCAGATGGGCGGGGTATAAATAATAAATTTATTATTATTACTATTACTATTACTATTATTATTATTATTATTATTATTATTATTTGGACAGAGGGCATTGCAAGCCCTCTTCTTCTCCTCCTTCTCTCCCCACCCTCACACCCTTGGAATAGCTGATCACAGGGAGGCAGAGCTGCAGGCTTGACATAGAGGCAGTTTCTGCCTTGAGGGAGTCTTCCTCTACTCTTCCTCTTCCTCCCCCTCCCCCTCCACACGGAAGTTGCCAGGAGCTACTGGGGCGACTGCGTGTGTGCCCACAGAGAGGGCTCCGATTGCCCTCTTTGGCACGCCTGCCATCGGTTCGCCACCGCTGTTGTATGGCCAGTTTGCTCTTGAGTTGAGCTGTGCTGCAAAGGGCTTCAAGCAAGCAAACTTAGGTCCTGCATGACATGGCTTTTCAGGAAAAGCAACACGACTTGGAAAATGTAAATGAATGTCCACAGAGAGCAGACAAAGTTATATGATTGTATTTCAGAGAGGTATGGAGAGAGAAAAACAATGCATAGGAGTTGGTGGAGCTGAGCATTGTTAACTAACCAGGCTGAGCCACTGAAAAGGAAGAGGAGGAGGAGGAGTCCCATTGAACATCACTGCTGGTGACTTGACTATCCCTTTCTCACTCCTTCCTTTTTAAAACAGCATCGCTGCTTTTAAAACCTCTCCTGTGTTTCTGCAAAAATTGGCAGGGCACTGCCTATTGATTCCAAAAATAGTCTCCACCATGGCTCAGCGTAGCTGATGTGGACTTCAAAGATTGCCAGTGTTTCAAAAGCCACAGCCATTGACTGCAGCCCAGAAGGCCTCCCCTTCATTCAGGACAGTAATAAGCGACAGAAGCTGAGGGAGATGGAAAGACAGCGATGAGCCAATCCAAGGGAACCCCAAACAGCAAGCCAGGCTCTAGCAGGAAGAGATGGAGGCATTTTTTCCACAAACAAGACCAGAGGATGCTTCCTTGTGTATGTCCTTATGCAGATGGTGTGCAAGAAGTCTTGCTTGCTCTTTTGCCTGGGGCGATGCCAGAAGGGGCCTCTTGCCCAGTTGTGTTCCTTTCTTGAGGTGATGGACAATCCTGTTCATAGCATTACCCCCTGCAGGGGTCGCTGAGCTTGCTTCATGTGCGCCGCATGAGGTAGGTGTGCACGATCACAGCGTGTGCATTTTAGGAGATGTGCTGGGGAGGCAGAACTGACTATTCATGTAAAAAAATGGTAAAGGACCCCTGGTCAGTTGAGTCCAGATAAAGGCGAATGTGCTGGTCCTGTGAGTTACCCAAGAGGCATGGTCCAAGTCCAGTCCATGCTCAAAGGCGCAACATGGAGGCTGTGATGGCCTGGGAATCCGATTCAGAGGCTGAACCGGAGGAATCCCAGCCTGCACAGGAGTCCCCGCCTCCAGGGCCGGCTGAGCTGGGGCAGGGCCTTGATTCTGAAGCGCCTGCACCTGTGCCGGATCCTCAGGAGCAGGCACCAGGTGATTCCACTCTGGCTCCAGAGGTGGTTGAGGACTCAGTGCCTACAGCTGAGTCTCCCCCTGGGTCCAGTAACCCTTCAGCCTCTCCTGAACTGCAGAGGCTCAGGGCAGAGAGGCGAAGGGAACTGGTTTCTCCCAGGAGGAGTGCTCGCCTTAAGGCCAGGAGAGGCGGGTCTCCTGGGGGCCGGGACCGCCCCTGGCCTCAGAGAAGATAAAGGCCAGTCAGCCCGGTCCCAGGTTGTGGGAGCAACGTCGTAGAAGAGCTGTTTCGGCCAGCATCCAGTCCTGTTCCCCCAGAGTTCCTGTCCTTGCCCGGCTTCTCGCTGTGGACCCCGCTTCGCCCGTGGAGGACTGTCTGCCGACCCTCAACTCAGGTTCTGGACCTCGCCCCATGGTAACCTCCCCCCTGGACCAGCACAGAGGCAGTCTGTAGTAGCTGAAGCTGGATGCAGGGCAGGGAGCCGGGTGAAGTCAGGAACAGGCTTCCAAGCAGGGAGCCAGGGCAGGTCAGGAGCTCAGGCAGGAACTAGCAACCAACAATGTTGCTCCCACAACTTGGGACTGGGGCTGGTCGGCTTTTATCTGCCTCATGGCATAGGGCGGCCCTGATCCTCAGGTGACTCGCATCTCCTGGCCTGGAAGCGAGCACTCCTCTGCTGCTCAGGAGAGGCTGGAAGGTTACCAGACCCAGAGGCAACCTCATCTTCCCCTGACGGAGCTGAGAGTGGAGCACCTGCAGGCAATGGGTCCTCCATCACCTCAGGAGCCAGAGCAGACTCAGCTGGTGCCTGCACCTGAGGACCCAGCACAGGTGAGGACCCTTCAGGCTCATGCCCCAGCTCTGGCTCAGCTGGTTCTGGAGGCAGGGAATCCTGTGCAGGCTGGGATCCCTCAGGTTCAGCATCCGAGTCCGAATCCCAGGCCATCACAGCGACTATGGGGTTGCGGTGCTCATCTCGCTTTCAGGCCAAGGGAGCCGGCATTTGTCCACAGACAGCTTTCCGGGTCATGTGGCCAGCAGGACTAAACTGCTTCTGGCTCAACGGGGCTCCATGACGGAAACCAGAGCGCATGGAAATGCCATTTACTTTCCTGCCACTGCGGTACCTATTTATCTACTTGCACTGGTGTGCTTTTGAACTGCTAGGTTGGCAGGAGCTGGGACAGAGCAACAGGAGCTCACGCCGTCATGGGAATTCGAACCGCCGACCTTCTGATTGGCAAGCCCAAGAGGCTCAGTGGTTTAGACCACAGTGCCACCCGCATCCCAACTACTCATGTATGCAATGACAGCAGCAAGGATACTTCTGGCCCAGAGATGGAAAGAAGATAAAGTTCCAGCCAGAGAGGAATGGCTGATGAAGGCGATGGCCTATGCCAAAATGGCGAAACTGACTGGAAAAATCAGAAACCAGGAAAAGAAGAATTTTAAGAAGGAATGGGAAAAATCTACAATGTACTTAAGAGAACACTGTAAACAACAGGATTCGAGTAATGTTTGTAATGTACAAAAAACTATGGGGAAATGGATTATCACACTTTTAACAAATTAGAGAAAATAAGATAAGCAGATGGGGGGAAAGCTTCACAATGGTAACCATGGAAGAGTCGAGGGAAGTCAAGGGATTCAGAGAATCCTAAATGAGGAGGTGAACGGTGTATTTGAATTTAAATTTGTTAGGTAAAACTTAATAAAAATATTTTTTAAAAAAAACAGACATCCTGGCCCCAATAGAAAGACCGTTAGTCCCCTAACCCAATCTTGCTGAAATCAAGGGACAATTCTATTTTAAATACATTACCATTCCAGCTGTGTTGAATCTTTCCTAATTGTGACATTCACTCTGAAGTGCACATCTGATGTAGTCTCTGAGCAAATGGCAGCAGAAAGGGATAGAGAGAGACCCTCATTCAGCTGTATCTTTGCAATGTTTCGATGCTGTTTGATAGCCTTAAGTTCTCTTGGCTGCTTCTTTGGTGCAGCAAGTTTCTCCTTCACTTCCTTCACTGCCCTTGCTGTCATTTGCCCACCCTGCCATTTAATTTACTTTGCAGTTGCAAGCCACATGACTTCGCTTGCAGTCACCCGGGACATCAGCACATCAGATCTGGCACCCTGATGGGATCGACCAAATCAGGTGGTCAGCCATGGAATGTCACTGGCAGCTATTCTTGGACTCATCTTCCCTCGCCACTGTTTGATGTGGCAGCCTGCGACAAGCCATCAACGTGGTCAATTAAAGTAAAGGTGAAGATCTGCACAATGGTGGCACTGAAATAAAGTGAGGAAATTTGTGACGAGTGCCAAAAATGGAAGGTATGTTTTGACGCTTTTTGGCAATAAACACAAGTTGTTGTTTTTTTTGGACGCAGCCTTTATTATGAGCCCCCTGAACTTCTGGGATGAGTCATGTGACGATGCTGATGGATAAATTAAATTATGCACTGTTTTTGTTTTTTAATAAATTTTTATTGGAAATTTTATTTGCAACATAACATAACCCCCCCCCCCACAGAAATCCGCCCTCATTAAACGTGAACATAACATACAATAAGCATAACATACAACAGTAGAAACAACCAAATAAAAGACTTCCTTTATCCTGTATCTGGCCTCCTTATTTACTTATAAACTGCTTCCTTTATGAATAATTATTAAGATTTTTCTAATTATAACTTAAATATCCACAGTCTCCTGCAGACATTAATCAAAACAAGTCCAGGTATGTATTTTAGGGCACTGTTTTGTGAAGTATTCTCTGCATTTCCCCTGTTCTTTTTGAAATTAAATTATGCACTGGAGCCATTCACCCCAGGGAGAGACCAGGCTCTGTGACCTGGCCAGGGAGGAACATCCAAAAGGCTCAGATTAGCAGGGGCTCTGATAAAGTGGAGTACATTGAATAGGAATAGCCTGGAGTGGAGCTACAAATGAGGACTGGTGGTGGATTGTGATACACAAGGAATTAAAAGGCAAGGAAGCCCAGACGTCTGGATAATGGTCATGGTAACTGTGATCTGGAGGACTGAGTTGCATGTTGTGGTGGTTGGAGAAGCCTTCCCCAACAGGGTGCAGCTCTGAGAAGTGAAGCTACAAGGAGGGCGTTCTTGGTTGTGGCACCTGCCCTGTGGAACACTCTCCCATCAGTTGTCAAGTATTGTATCGTATTGTAAAACCTTTATTGGGGATGCCCAACCACAATGCCAGGACGCGGGTGGCGCTGTGGGTTAAACCACAGAGCCTAGGGCTTGCTGATTGGAAGGTCGCGGTTCGAATCCCCGTGACGGGGTGAGCTCCCATTGCTCGGTCCCTGCTCCTGCCAACCTAGCAGTTCGAAAGCACGTCAAAGTGCAAGTAGATAAATAGGTACCACTCCGGCGGGAAGGTAAATGGCGTTTCCGTGCGCTGCTCTGGTTCACCAGAAGCAGCTTAGTCCTGCTGCCCACATGACCTGGAAGCTGTACACCGGCTCCCAAGGCCAATAAAGCGAGACAAGCGCTGCAACCCCAGAGTCCGCCACGACTGGACCTAATGGTCAGGGGTCCCTTTACCTTTAACCACAGTGCCAGCATCCGGCTCTGCGTTCAGAAGCTGAGGATACTGATAGAAGATTCGGACCAGAACTTGATATATCTGGGGCTGCTGGCGATGTCCAAGATCCCGAAAACCCACCCCAAATCAGTCCAGTCCCACAAGGATCTCATCCTGCAATCCTTGGATCATAAAGATGAGTCCATCTGCCTCCGGGCCTCGGATCTTCTCTACAGTGTCCAAGAAGAACTTGATGGAGATTGTGAAGAAGCTGATGATCCACCTGGACAAAGTGGAAGGGACAACCTACAGGGGCGAGCTGCTGACCAAAATCATTGACATATGTAGCCAGTTGTCAAGTAGATAAAGAACTACAGAACTTTTAGATGACATCTGAAGGCAGCCCTGTAGAGGGGAGCCTTTCAATGTGTATTGTTTTATTAAGTTTTAATATATATTGGAAGCCACCCAGAGTGGCTGGGGCAACCCAGTCAGATGGGCAGGGTAAAAATACTAAAATTATTATTGTTATTGTTATTGTTATTGTTATTGTTATTGTTATTGTTATTGTTATTGTTATTGTTATTGTTATTGTTATTGTTATTGTTATTGTTATTGTTATTGTTATTACTTCACTGTGATATATACAGTCATACCTCGTGTTGCACTCTGCTCTTGTTACAGACTTTCAGCTTACGAATGCAGCCAACCTGGAAGTGTTTACTTCCGGGTTTGCTGCCCACGCATGTGCAGAAGTGCTCAATTGCACCGTGCACATGCGCAGAAGAGGCGCTCTAGTTGCAGACTTTTTGGGGTGCGAACAGCACCCCGAAACAGATTAAGTCCACAACTAGAGGTACCACTGTAATGATGGGTGAATCTTGTTTCTCTCTTAACTTGAAAGAGCCCCCTCCTCTTTTTTCAAATAAAAGTCGTGTGATGGCCTGGGAATCCGATTCAGAGGCTGAACCGGAGGAATCCCAGCCTGCACAGGAGTCCCCGCCTCCAGGGCCGGCTGAGCTGGGGCAGGGCCTGCACCTGTGCTGGATCCTCAGGAGCAGGCACCAGGTGAATCCTCTCTGGCTCCGGAGGTGATTGAGGACCCATTGCCTGCAGGTGCTCCTCTCCCAGCCCTGTCAGGGGAAGGTGAGCCTCCCCCTGGGTCCATTAACCCTCCAGCCTCTCCTGAGCTGCAGAGGCTCAGGGCAGAGAGGCGGAGGGAACTGAGTTCCCGCAGGAGGAGTGCTCGCCTTAAGGCCAGGAGAGGCGGGTCTCCTGGGGGCCGGGACTGCCCTAGGCCTCAGAGAAGATAAAGGCCAGTCAGCCCAGTCCCAGGTTGCGGGAGCAATGTCGTTGATGAGTTGTTTCGGCCAGCACCCAGTCCTGTTCCCCCAGAGTTCCTGTCCTTGCCCGGCTTCCCTTTGTGGACCCCGCTTCGCCCGAGGAGGACTGTCTGCTGACCCTCAACTCAGGTCCTGGACCTCGCCCCACGGTAACCTTTCCCCCCTGGACCAGCACAAGTCTTCATTATAGACTTGCCTGAAATGCCGCCCTTTCTCTCTCTCCAACCCGCAAACTGCTGTTTAAAACCTCCTCCTTATCCCAACTCCTGGCCAAAGGAACTTCTGTATCAGAGAACACCATTAGGTCTAGAATGTATTGTCTTTTTAAAAAAAATAATAATAATTTTTATTAAGTTTTACAATTTTATATTCAACACAATCATCATTATCACAAAAAGAATCTTCCCCACCCCCTCCCATGACTTCCCTCAACTTCCTCTTCTGGTTCTTTAAATATTTGCTTCTCCTGCCTATTTTATTCTACCTTAATTTTGTAATCTTTTAGTTAAATATTGTTGCATTCTTATCATTTTTATACCACATTTTTAAATTACATCTTAGATTTTGTTCTTTACCCAATTATTGCATCTTAACTTTGATGCTTGTTTTCTTAATTGTAAGTGTTTACTCAACCCCTGCTAGCGAGTCTACTTCTTTACAGTGTTTCTGTAAATACACCATAAACCATAGCTGTCAACTTACAGATTTGAAAACACTCTGTGAGGTGAGTGGGGCTGAGAGACTTCAGAGAAGTGTGACTGGCCCAAGGTCACCCAGCAGCTGCAGGTGGAGGAGCGGGGAAGCGAACCCGGTTCCCCAGATTACGAGGCCACCGCTCTTAACCACTACACCACACTGGCTCTAAGGGACCAGCAGCCTCAAAAATAAGGGATCAACAGCCAAAATAAGGGATTTTCCAAGCACAGGTATGTTCAACTTCTGAGCCCCTCTGAGCCAAAGGCAGAAAACCCAGCCAGCGGCCAAACGATGCCTCAAGTGGTGGTTCCCACAGTGCAGCAACCCGGCAAAGGGGCTGCAGCAAGGAAAACCACCGTCACCTCTCCGCTGGGAAGCGCTGAGCAAAGGCGAGTCCCCAGGCAACACGGCCGATTTGATCGGCACAAGGCATGCAAGCTCCACCCCCCAGTCATTCTTAGACTCCTTATTGGGTGAGCAATGCAGCCATGCAACACAGTTGGAGCCTCCCTCCTCCCTGGCCAGCAGGGAGGGAGGGAGGGAGAGGAGCTGCTTCCTTTGAAACCCAGGAAATTTAAGGGACATCATCAATAAGGGACACGGGACTTTCCCGCCAAATAAGGGACGATTGACAGCTATGCCATAAACGGTTCCCAGTCCTTTTTAAAGTCTCTGTTGTCCTTGTCTCTGAGTCTTTCAGTGAGCTTTGCCATTTCAGCGTATTCCATCAATTTTTCTTGCCATTCTTCTTCCGTGGATATCTTGTCGTCTTTCCATTTTGGGGCTAGTAATATCCTAGCCACTGTTGTAGCATACATAAATAGTTTCTTCCACTCTTTTGGCAAGTCTTGACCTCTAATACCTAGGAAAAATGCTTCTGGTCTTAAACAGAAGGTTGTCTTAAACATTTTTTTCATTTTATTATAATCATTTCCCAATAGCTTTTGGTTACTTTACAATTCCACCACATGTGATAAAAAGTGCCCTCTTTCTCTGGAATTTCTTCTCTAGTCATTGCTTTTGTTCTCCATATTCGCTTCCTGCAACGGTTGATTCAGGCCCTGAGATCTACCCTATATCTTCACTAGTGATATGGTGTCTTTACAGAAACATTGTAAAGAAGCCGATGCAAGGATCTCACTCAGGTTCTCCACAATAGCCGCATCCTCCTTTACAATCCCTGGTCTCTGCAGGTAAGACCCTGTGTGAGTGAGGCTGCCGCTCAGTGCAGACTCTTCTGGGCAATGTGGAACAAGGGTTTGGCTCTCAATGGCAGGCAGGGGTCCGATGCTTCTAGAACGGGACCAATGACTTTCGTTCTGCACCCCTGTCTTCTGTGAGAAAGGCTTGAAAAAAGACACTGAAATACAGTGGTACCTCAGGTTAAGTACTTAATTCGTTCCGGAGGTCTGTTCTTAACCTGAAACTGTTCTTAACCTGAGGTACCACTTTAGCTAATGGGGCCTCCCGCCGCTGCTGCACGATTTCTGTTCTCATCCTGAAGCAAAGTTATTAACCCGAGGTACTATTTCTGGGTTAGTGAAGTCTGTAACCTGAAACATATGTAACCTGAAGCGTATGTAACCCGAGGTACCATTGTATACTTAGAGTCGAGTGTGGATTTCATGCTCTTTATTCAGCTCATAGCTGTGAGGAGTGGAAGTTTCCCCGAAATGTCTGCCTTATATACATTATTTACACAATGGGCCCCACGTGATTGGTTAATTCTGGGATTCTCCTGTAGGCCAATCATGTTGCAGATTGACTTCCACCTGGAGTTGGATTGGGTGGCTCCTGTGAACCAATCAGAATCCTATTGTTCTAGAGCCAATCAGACTGCTGCATTTTGGATCCTATTGAACTCAGTACATAACAGACGCCAATCTCCTTCTCTCCAAAATGTCCTCCTGGTGCATCCCCAAGAAATGCGAAGGGCCAAGATCCTCTCCATGGGGCCTGTGCCCCCTCCCCAATGATCGCCATGGCAGCTCCTAACTGTGAGTGATATTGCCTCCTCCAGGGGACATTAGCCACTTAAAGATGAATTGGACTTATTTCCAATTTTATGGACAAGAGCTGGAGAGGGGTGGATGGGGGCGGGGGAGGCAGAGAGGAGGATCTGGAGGGAGGGAGATAAATAATCTTCAAACGGAACAATTAACAATCGATTGTGACACAGCCGCAGATTGCCCCGCAATTTGGACTTATCTCTGATTAATAAAGAGGGAGGTCTGAGAGGGCCCCCGGGGCTCTCGGAAGCTGTGCCATGGCTGATGTCGCAAATAATCAGCAATTGTTCCGTCTCAAGATTATTTATCTCTTCTTTTCTCCTCTGCTCCAAGATTAATAAATAGGAGGCGGCAATCAGCGGCAACCTCAGAGGACATTCTCCAGTTTAGAATTTTGCAGGGTTTTGAGTTCACGGAATTGTTGTTGCTTAAAAGTCCAGCGTTTGCCCAGGTCCCAGGCGCCTGGCTGATTTCCCTTCCCCTCTTGTTCCACGATCTGATTTCCCCATTCCACTCTGGTGGCAATTTCATTTGTATCTTGTTTTTCTGCAAAGCAACATGCAACAAGCAAAGCAATCAATGAGAATGAGAAAGTAATTAAAACAGAATATTAAAAACTACAATATTGCTATTACAAAGTTCAGGCAGCAGAGTTAAACGCAAACAACAAAACACCAAAGGGAAACAGGAGCGTAGGAAACTGCCTTCTACTGAGTCAAACCATGGGGCCCTTTATATGTCCAGCTGTCCTTTGTTAACAGCAAATTGTTGCTGTTTTTTGTGTGTTGAATATGTGCTACACAGGGATGCGGGTGGCTCTGTGGGTTAAACCACAGAGCCTAGGGCTTGCCGATCAGAAGGTCGGCGGTTCGAATCCCCGCGACGGAGTGAGCTCCCGTTGCTCGGTCCCTGCTCCTGCCAACCTAGCACTTCGAAAGCACGTCAAAGGGCAAGTAGATAAATAGGTACTGCTCCAGCGGGAAGATAAACGGCATTTCCGTGCGCTGCTCTGGTTTGCCAGAAGCGGCTTAGTCATGCTGGCCACATGAACTGGAAGCTGTGCACTGGCTCGCTCAGCCAATAAAGCAAGATGAGCACCGCAACCCCAGGGGGGTCCCTTCACCTTTACCAGGCTGGTGGCCATCACTGCTTCCTGTGGCAATGAGTTCCATAGTTTAACTATGTGCTGCATGAGGAAGTACTTTCTTTTTCAGTCCCAAATCTTCCAATATTCAGCTTCATCAGATGCCCATGAGTTCCAGCTCACAAGGTTTTGTCTAGTCCTCTTTTAAAGCCAGACAAGTTTGCTGGTGTTTGCTGGTGAACTCCATTGGTTCACTATGTGCTGTTTGATGAGGAGCCTCCTTTTCTGTCCTGAATCTTCCTACATTCAGCATCATTGCCTGGCTTCTAGCATTATGAGAGAGGGAGAAAAAATTCTCTCTGTCCGCAACAGGCATCATTCAATACCATTTTATCACTTTCCCCCTCTTGATTCCCTTTTAAACTAAAATAAAAACCCCGAAATGCTGCAACCTTTTCCTCACGGGGTGTTTCTCAATCCCCTTGATCATTTCGCTTGCCCTTTCCTGAACCTCCTGCTGCTCTATAACTATCCTTTTCGAGCTGAGGTGACCTGGATTGTACGGAATATTCCAAACGCGCTTGCACAATGGATTGGTGTCATGGCATCACGGCAGCAGCCATCTTCAGTTCCTTTCCTAATGATCCTTCACACGGAATTTGCCCGTTTCACAGCCACAGCGCACTGGGCTGGCTTCTTCACTGGGCTCCCCATGACGACCCCAAGGTCTCGGCCCTATTCAGTCACTGCCAGCGTGAAATAGGAACATTTTGCTCCTCAATTTACGCTCATCTTAGACAGGTCCCTTCCAAGCTCTTCACAACCTGGTTTTGTTTTAATGTCCCTAAACAATTAAGCATCGTCCATAATTCACCTGTAACACACATGGCTGAACCATGAACCCTTCATCACCTGACCCCTCCCTTTGAGCTGGGATGAAATACACAAACTAAAATATTGAAATAAAATCAAACCAACCCGCCCCCCCCCCCAAAAAAAACAGGAGAAAAGCCCTCTGGTCTGCACCAGAAGCCTTGCTTGGTCAAGCCACTAGAAGAACAAGGGACGGGCCTTGTTGGTGGTGGCACCAAAGCTGAGAAATGATTTCCCTGGGGAGATCTGTCAGGCTCCTGCTCCTTCTGCTTTTAGATGGGCTTTGGCATCTCAAGCATCCAGGCAGGCTCTACACATTGGAAAGGGCCATAGCTCAGTAGATGTCAGGGACTGGCGAGTGTAGGTCCGGGGAAGGCGGGCTGGAGTCTGACTCGGGAGAGGGGGACAGTGGTTTGTGGGGATCTGGACCAGCCAGGAGGTGAGAATCAGAGGCAGGGGAAGCTTCAGAGCTGGAGGGAAAGAAGGAGGAGTCAGGCCAGGCAAGTGAAGGACCAGAAAAAAGCAGGACATCCTGTTTCTCCACCAAGCTAAGCAGTTGGCTCCTTACTTCTCTTGCCCTGACCTCGCCACTGTGATCCATGCAACGGTCACCTCCAGACTGGATTATTGTAACTCGCTCTACGTGGGGCTGCCCTTGAGACTGACACAGAAACTCCAACGGGTGCAGAATGCCGCGGCGAGACTCCTTATGGGGTCCTCGCTGCGAGATCACATTCACCCAGTGCTATACCAGCTGCACTGGCTCCCGGTTGTGTACAGGATCAGGTTTAAGGTGCTGTTTTTAACCTTTAAAGCCATATACAGCCTAGGACCCTCGTACCTACGGGACCGCCTCTCCTGGTATGTCCCATGGAGGACCTTACGGTCTTCAAATAAAAACATCTAGGAGGTCCCGGGCCACAGGGAGTTTAGGCTGGCCTCAACCAGAGCCAGGGCTTTTTCCGCCATGGCCCCGATCTGGTGGAACGCTCTGTCACAAGAGACCCAGGCCCTGCGGGACTTGACATCTTTCTGCAGGGCCTGCAAGACAGAGCTGTTCCACCAGGTCTTTGGCCAAGGCACAGTCTGACCCCCTCCTTTGGTAATCCTCACAGAACTCTAGCCCAATGGTTGCCATTAATTTGATTTGAACTGATTTTAGAATGAATTGATTTTAGAATGTATTCCAATTAATTGATTATGATTTTATGTAAACTGTGTTATTTTTACTGTTGTTAGCCGCTCTGAGTCTGGCTTCGGCTGGGGAGGGCAGGATATAAATAAAATGTTATTATTATTATTATTCCAGCGTGAGAGCATGGTGGCCATTTTGGTTGCCAAGATCCCAGGCTGGAAAAAGCGTTCCCCTCTCTTGGGGGTCGTGATGTCACACAGCACCCCACAACACATGTTTTTGGGGCTCCGTGTGATCATGGCCCCCCAAAAGCACCCCTTTGGGGCTCTGTGATCGGACACAGGTCACATGACTAGCGCAGGACCACAGGTGGGAAGAACGCATCCCAGTTTGGGGACTCAGTATGTTGGAGGGTGTGGCGTTTGCCTCCTAGGATGGGTCATAAGGAAAGGGTTAAAATGAGTGTGATGTGATTGGCTAGTTAGAGTGGGAGGTTTTGAAAGCCAGTTGAGGTTGGGGAATTGGAGAAGGAAGAGGGAGGAATAGGCAGTGGGTTGGTAGAGTTGTATTGTGAGAGAGTGAGAGGAATTGTCAAGTGGAGTCAGATAGATAGTTGGGAATAATCAGTCTGAAGTTGTTAGGAACTAAGATTAAGAAACTGTCAAGAAAAACTAACTGAAACCATAAGCTTGTTTCTGCATTTAAAAATAAACTTGATTACAGTGGTGCCCCGCAAGACGAATGCCTCGCAAGACGGAAAACCCGTTAGACGAAAGGGTTTTCCGTTTTGGAGGTGCTTCGCAAAACGAATTTCCTATGGGTGTGCTTCGCAAGACGAAAATGTCTTGCGAGTTCCTGCGGGGTTTTTTCCCTCCCCCCCTTTTTCTAAGCCGCTAAGCCGCTTAACAGCTGATCCGCTAAGCCGCTTATCAGCTGATCTGCTAAGCCGCTAAGCCGCTTATCAGCTGATCCGCTAAGCCGCTAATAGCGCTAATCCGCTAAGCCGCTAATGGGCTTGCTTCGCAAGACGAAAAAACCGCAAGACGAAGAGACTCGCGGAACGGATTCTTTTCGTCTTGCGAGGCACCACTGTATTTGTTAACAACTGACTGGACTCCGTGTGTCCCCATGAGATACAGTGTGGTGTCAGCGGAAAAAGCAATCGCAGTGGTGGCACAGGGTCAATAGACCGTCAAACGTCCAGGGGTCCTGCGTGATCGCTACAGAGGGTACGCCACTGTCTCCCCAAACCAGGACAGAATTGAAGTGGAAATTGCAGAGGAACTTTCCGTGCAGGCATAGCCTCTGGCTCTGTGTGCAAGTCCTTTTGGGGGGAAGTACATAAATCGGTGAAGTAGCCCCCCATTCTGCAACTGCTCCATAGAGCACAGACCTTGGTATAGCTGCCTAGATGCTAGACTGGGGTAAAAGGGATGCGGGTGGTGCTGTGGTCTAAACCACTGAGCCTCTTGGGCTTGCTGATCAGAAGGTCGGCAGTTTGAATCCCCAGGACGGGGTGAGCTCCCGTCGCTCGGTCCCTGCTCCTGCCAACCTAGCACTTCGAAAGCACACCAGTGCAAGTAGATAAATAGGTACCGCAGTGGCGGGAAGGTAAACAACATTTCAATGTGCTCTGGCACTCAACAAGGTCCCGTTGCACCAGAAGCGGTTTAGTCCTGCTGGCCACATGACCCAGAAAGCTGTCTGTGGACAAACGCCGGCTCCCTCGGCCTGAAAGTGAGATGAGTGCTGCAACCCCATTGTTATGTACTGAGTTGAATAGGATCCAAATTGCAGCAGTCTGATTGGTCCTAGAACAATAGGGTCCAGAATGCAGCAGTCTGATTGGTCCGCAAGAGCCACCCAATCCAACTCCAGGTGGAAGTGAATCCGCAACCTGATTGGCCTACAGGAGAATCCCGGAACTAGCCAATCCCGGAACCCCACGTGGGGCCCATTGTGTAAATAATGTATATAAAGCAGACATTTCGTGGGAACTTCCATTCCTCACTACTATGAGCTGAATAAAGAGCATGAAATCCACTCTCGACTCTGAGTATATTTCACCCATAGTCACCTTTGACTGGACTGAACCGTCCAGGGGTTCTTTACCTTTACTTTTTTTTTTTTTTACCTTAAGGTGACAGACAAGGTGGGTTTGTCGAGCAGCTCTGGAGAAAAGATCCCTTTCTCTCTGGGCTCCATTTGTCAAGGGAAAGCTGCATTCGCTTGCACAAAGCATTATTCAAATGCACCTAACAATAGTGGAAAGTAAATGAAAAAGTGTCTGGTTCAGACAATGGCTGCTGAATCCTAATGCCTCACTTAATGCTACCCATTAAGAATGGTCTATATTCATTTGCTTTTCTTCTCTCTCTCCCTCTCCCTGCCTCCCTCCTTTCTCTCTCTCTCTCTCTCTCTCTCTCTCTCTCTCTCTCTCACACACACACACACACACACACACACACACGGTTCACTGGTCCTGGAATCTGATTTGAATGTCAGGGCTCATCTATGGAATGCACATAATATTAAAAGGACCATTTCTGAGCATGAAGAGTGCCATTCCCTCAAACCAGCATACAGAAATTATTTCCATTCCAGTGTCAAGAGCAGGGGCACCTCTAGAGACTTTTAAGGATTTGGGGTGTAGACGCATCTCAGCCTAAATTTCGCACATGCTAATTTATAGGTATAGAAACAATTTTAGGATTTAAATCTATCCAGAACAAGCCAGCTGATAGATACAAACCACACCCAGACTAATTCTTTCATCAATTTGTGTCCGCTTCCAGATCAGCCCTAGCCTGGTCCTCACAGATCCATTTATTCGGTTTTGTTTTATTAATTTATGAAACACCTTTTGCCTGAGCCCCAAGGCAATTTACAAGAACACCATGAAAACAACTAAAAATAGTTTTAAAAACAACATTTGAAAAAGAACGGAAGATACAAAATGATCACCTGCTGTAAAGCAGAGACTATTTCATCCAGCTGGAAAAACTTGTCAAAACAAAGTTTTCTTCGGTTGTTTCTGGTGGGCACTGGACGTATCTCAACAGAGATGCTATTGTTGATCAGGCTTCTGATATTTTAGGGAGTTTAAAGGGGGAGAGATCCCTTCCCCCAGAATCATTACCACCCAGAAACATAGAAGAAGATTGGGGGGGGGGTGCCAATGCTGCTTTATTATTATCATCATCATCATCATCATCATCATCATCATCATTAATTTGTACCCCGCCCATCTGGCTGGGTTTCCCCAGCCACTCTGGGCAGCTTCCAACAAGGATTAAAAATACATCAAAATGTCACACATTAAAAACTTCCCTAAACAGAGCTGCCTTCAGATTTCTTCTAAATGTCAGGTAGTTGTTTATCTCTTTGACATCTGATGGGAGGGCGTTCCACAGGGTGGGTGCCACCACCGAGAAGGCCCTCTGTCTGGTTCCCTGTAACTTCACTTCTCACAGCAAGGGAACCACAAGAAGGTCCTCAGAGCTGGACCTCAGTGTCCAGGCAGAACGATGGCGGTGGAGATGCTCCTTCAGGTACACTGGGCCAAGGCCGTTTGGGCTTTAAAGGTCAACACCAACACTTTGAATTATGCTCGGAAACGTACTGGGATCCATGCCTGCTCCACAACTCTTTGCTCCTGTGGATCTTTCATTAGAGAGGCTACAAGAATGTTCAAGAGATTCCACCACCCTCCAAGGGAGAACATTCCACTGTCAGCTCTTAGCATTGGAAAGTTCTTCCTAATGTTCCATTGGAATCTCCTTTCTTGTCATTTGAAGCCATAGGCTCTATGCTCTGGAGCAGCTTGTTTACTCTTCCACTTGACAGCCCTTGAGATATCTGAAGATGGCTCTCGTATTTCCTCTCAGTCTCCTCTTTTCCAGGCTAAACATACCCAGCTCCTTCAATCGTTCCTCATCAGGCTTGGTTTCCACACCCTTAATCATCTTGGTCGCCCTCCTCTGCACACCTTCCCACTTGTCAATATCCAACTGGACACAGGACTCCAGAGGCGGCCTGACCAAGGTGGAGCTTACTCTTGAGTCAGAGTGATACATCTTGCGTAAGGCTCAGTCTGAGACTCTTGGCTTAGTCAAACCACTGTTGAGCACTGGTACCAAACAGCAACCAAGTTCTCTGCGGATTTCCATTTGTTCCGATTTGTAGATAAAGAGCAGCTTTTCGCTGGGAAAGAAGCAGGGCGTAGAGAGTTGCTTGGACCCATAAATTCTAGGCACAGGACAAGCGGAAGTGTGAAAGAGCCCTGAATTATAGAATCATGGGATTGTAAAGTTGGAAGGGACTCCAAGGGTCAGCCAGTCCAACCCCCAGCAATGCAGGAATCTCAGCTAAAGCATGCATAACAGAAGGTCACCCAACCTCTGCTTAACAACCTCCAATGAAGGAGAGTCCACAACCTCTTGAGGAGCCTGTTCAACAGCTGCTACTATCAGAAAGTTCTTCCTGATGTTTAGTTGGAATCTCCTTTCTTGAAAACCGAAGCCATTGGTTCGAGTCCTACTCTCCAAAGCAGGAGAAAAGAACTGAATATGTTGCTGAAGCAACATCTAAGCTCTGCTCTCACCTCTGAGGTGGGCGGGGCGCCTGCTGATGAGGCAAAAGAGAGTTTTGCTGTAATCATGGTTGATTGATGCTCTCTAAGTGTTCCATCGCATTTCCTTTGATGGCTTACGAGTTCTTAGATCTCTTTCTTTTTAATTCAAATGTATGCATGATCTTGATAAGCCTGTTTCAATGATATTGAATGTAATCACTTATAACTTGATTATTTGCCCATTAAATAAGCAGATGTAAAAATGTGCCGGGAAAGTAATCAATATTCATCACGTTTAGACTCCCTTGAGCTCCTCCTTTGCTTGCAAAACGCTTCTGGGGTCTCTGCCAGGACTGGAGGAAACGTGCCATGCGATGCCATAATGTCATGCATTTTGCAATAGCTGGCATTATCAATGGGGTGAGGGGGCAGAGGAGGTGAGGAGATCCTTCTCTCTGTGCATGCTGCATGATGTTTAGCTCAGACTTTTGTCCAGCCTTTGTTTGATGAGCTCCAGCCCAGGAGAGCCCCCAACCCCATTGATGAGGTTTCTTCTAAAGTTCACCTGAAACCTACTGTCCTCTTACTGAAATCCATGGGATCTAGTCCTGTCATCTGGGGCAGCAGAGGACGGACCTTCTCCTATGTGAAGTGCGCCTTTGTCTCCTTCCAGCATCTTCTCCAGGGTCAACATAACACCTTTCCTGATCAGCTGTGCTTCCCTGCTCTGAAGTCTGAGGCTTAGTTGGGGGAGCTGACCCAAGGCGCACATTTCTGCGGGGGCACAACCAGCCGCCCCCATGACAGGCTCCCTCATCGAGCTGCAGGGAGGCAAGCCAAGCTATGTCCAGGCTGGGCCATCCTGTATGGGGGGAGAGGGAGACAGGTGGAAGAAGGGCAGCCACGTTCTTCTGGGCTGTGGCTCCAACATGGAGCAGAAGCGAGAGAGTTGCTCTAGTGAGCAGGTGGACAGAGGCAGCGGCTGAGGAGTCTGTTGGAGGCGGTCTCCATTCACCCTCTGCACAGGCTCAACGCAGTGCATGCCTCCACCCCAGCTGCCCAGCCTACCAGGAAGCTGCAACACTTGCCCTGCCCTGGGCAGCAGCAACCTGTGCTACACCACTGTCTGAACCTCTTCCAATTTGTCCATATCCTTCCTCAAGGGGCAACGTCCACAACTGAGTAGGCAACACTTGCAAAATTAAAACGGGAAAGAGTTGGGCATGTGGTGATGGTATAGTCTTTAGAGTGCTGGGTTCAAATCCCACACTTGTTCATGAAGCTTGCTGGGGGACCTTGGGCCAGTCACTGCCTCTCAGCACAACCTACCTCACAGGGTTGTTTGGGGAGTTCAGTGAGGGGTAGAGGAGAACCGTGCAGGCCACATTGAGCTCCGTGCAGGAAAAGGTGAGACAGAAATGCAACAAATAATCAACCAATAAATGTTATCATAAGCCAGGAATCCATTATCATCCTTCAGCACGAATACAACACTGTGCGAGATTGCCTTGCAACTCACACAGCACCGAGCAGGCAAGCCCATCCACCTTGACAGAGTACTCTGTGAAACCATCAACACCTCCTGACTCCATGCTAAGATAGCTCCCAGCTGCAGGTGTGCAAACACCAACGGGTTATTATAAAACTAAAACACACCCAGCAGACAAACTCAGAATGCCACCTACCATCTCTCCCCCTTGCAGAGGAGAGAATAGCAGATTTGGGAAAACTCTGCCTTGGGCTGAGAACGTGGGTGGGTAGAGGGAGCAACAGGCCACATTTGCAGCAGCTCCCTGTCCTGGTTGTTGGAATCATGGAATCACAGAGCAGTTGAGTTGGAAGGGACCCCAAGGGTCATCTAGACCAACCCCCTGCAATGCAGGAGTCACAGGTTAAGAATCCCTGACAGATGGCCACCCAAACTCTGTTGAAAACCTCCAATAAAAGAGAGTCCACCACCTTCTGAGGGGGTCTGCCCCACTCCTCCAAGGAAGGGGAGTTCAGCATCTTCCAAGAAAGTCCATTCCACTGTCGAAGAGCTCTTGCTGTCAGAAAGTTCTTCCTGATGTTTAGTTGGAATCTCCTTTCTTGAAGCCATGGGTTCAAGTCCTACCCTCCACAGCAGAAGAAAAAAAGCTTGCTTCCTCTCCCATGTGGCAGCCCTTGAGATATTGGCAGGGGGCTATCATATCTTCTCTCAGACATCATCATCATCATCATCAGAATTTATATACCGCCCTGCAGGTCTCAGGGCAGTTTACAGAATAAATTCAAAATATAAAACCACAAAATCTATATCAAAATAACAACAACAACAACCCAACAACCCTACCCCCACCCCCACCCCATTTTAAAAGGGCATAGGATGTCAATCAGATCAACCAAAAGACTGGTTAAAAAGGAGCATTTCTGCCTGGCGCCTAAAGGTGTATAGTGAAGGTGCCAGGTGAACTTCCCTGGTGAGAGCATTCCACAGATGGGGAGCCACCGCAGAGAAGGCCCTGTTCTCGTGTGGCCACCCTCCTGACCTCTCGCGGAGGAGGCACACAAAGGAGGGACTCAGAAGATGATCCCAAGGTCTAGGTAGTTCATTATGGAAAGAGGCAGTCCTTGAGCTATTGCAGTCTGGAGCCGTTTAAGCCGTTTACAGTGGTACCTCAGGTTACATACGCTTCAGGTTACAGACGCTTCAGGTTACAGATTCCACTAACCAAGAAATAGTACCTCAGGTTAAGAACTTTGCTTCAGGATGAGAACAGAAATCGTGCTCTGGCGGCATGGCAGCAGCAGGAGGCCCCATTAGCTACAGTGGTGCTTCAGGTTAAGAACAGTTTCAGGTTAAGAACGGACCTTCAGAATGAATTAAGTACTTAACCCAAGGTACTACTGTATAGATCAAAACCAGCACTTCAAATTGGGCCCAGAAACTACCTGGTAGCCAGTGCAGTCGGACAAGAATCGGTGTCATATGCTCAAACCATCTTGCTCCGGAGAGCAACCTGGCCACTGAATTCTGCACCAGCTGAAGTTTCTGAACCATCTTCAAAGGCAGCCCTCCATAGAAGGTGTTGCAGTAATCTAACCTTGAGGTTACCAGAGCATAGACAACAATAGTTAGGCTACCCCTGTCCAGATAGGGGCGTAGCTGATGGAAGGCACTCTGGGCCACTGAGGTGACCTGAGTCTCGAGCAACAGCAAAGGATCCAGGAGGACCCCCAAGCTATGAAGCTGATCCTTCAGAGGAAGTGCAACCTAGAGAAGTCTTCTCTAGGATAAAAAGACCCAGCACCCTCAACCGTTCCTCACACGGCTCAGTTTCCAGACCCTTGAGCATCTTGGTTGCCCTCCTCAGCACATTTTCTGACAGTAGGAGCCGTTCGACAGTGGAACGGACTTCCTCTAGAAGCCATGAACTCTTCTTCCTTGGAGGTTTTCAAGGAGAGGTTGGGTGGCCATCTGTCATGGATGCTGAGATTCCTGCATTGCAGGGGGCTGGACTAGATGACCCCTGGGGTACCTTCCAACACTTCAATTCTATGATTCTATGATTCTGTAGTCCAGACTAGAAACCAGCTACATCCCATCTCCTTCTCCCCATTTCCACGCTCCTTCCCACCAACAGGTGGGTGTGCATTTCTCTAGCGGCACACATAATGAGAAAGCATGTCTTTAATTTATGTCTAACCACAGAGAGCACCGTGATATTTCTGCCCACACAATTCTGCACCTGTCGCCACGCCGTGCCCTGTCAATTTCCAGGCAGCGCATGGCAGCATGGCAATTTGCACCTGGGAATGTGCAGAGTCCCTCTCCTGATCTATCTCGTGCTGATACGGCTGACAGAAGTGCACCCCTTTCCCACCGCCCAAATTAGAAGCCTTTCACCCAAAACTTGCACAAACTCACAATTTCCTTTTCAGCCTGCGCAGGATCATTACGGTGCAGCTGTGGGTCCTTTAATCATCCTGCCACATTCAAAGGCGCAGTTTGCCTGAGCTGATTCTGAAGGCTGCCCAGTGATGTCACCCTTGGAGTTGCAAAGAAGGGGTGTGTGTGTGTGTGTGTGTGTGTGTGTGACTTGCCCTATGCATATCTTCTCCATTGATCTGAAGCCTTTGCCAGTTTTGTCATGTAATGACACAGCAGTGACATTTCCCAGTAGAAGGTACATGAAGTTTGTCATCAGATGAAATTGCAAAAAAGGACAGCCGCTGCTGTCAGCTGAAGACAAGAAAACTGAACCAGAGAGATTTATGGGGAGAGGGATTGATGGCCTCCCTCCTCCCCTCCTGGACCCCAATGGATGACTTCATTGGGAGGAGGAGAGGGCTGGTGACCTAGGCTGGCCATATGTCCTCTTTTTCCAGGACACGCCCTCTTTTTCACAGGTTTGTAAAATGAGAGGTCCATAAGATAAACATAGAAGTCGGCAAATGTGTCCTCATTTTTGCTCTTAAAAATTTGGCACCCCTGCTATGCTCTGCCAGTAAGAACCAGTGTGGTGTAGTGATTAAGAGTGGTGGCCTCATAATCTGGTGAACCGGGTTCGCTTCCCTGCTCCTCCGCATGCAGCTGCTGGGTGACCTTGGGCCAGTCACACTTCTCTGAAGTCTCTCAGCCCCACTCACCTCACAGAGTGTTTGTTGTGGGGGAGGAAGGGAAAGGAGAATGTTAGCTGCTTTGAGACTCCTTCGGGTAGTGATAAAGCGGGATATCAAATCCAAACTCCTCCTCCTCCTCCTCCTCCTCCTCCTCTTTCTTTTCTTCTTCTTCTGCCTCCATGGTTGGAGGCAGCAATGCTTCTGAATACCAGTTGCTGGAAACGCAGGAGGGGAGAGCGCAGACCCTAAAAGGGTCCCTCTTTTCCAGGGACAGTCCCGGATTTACAGAAGGCATCCCAGTTTCTGATTTGATCCAGGAATGTCCCGCTTTTCCTTAGGACATCCCTATTTTCACCAGAGAAACGTTGAAGGGTATGGTGGTGGTGATGGTTGTGGTTCTTTAGTTGTTTAGTCGTATCTGACTCTTCGTGACCCCCTGGACCAGAGCATGCCAGGCACTTCTGTCTTCCACTGCCTCCCGCAGTTTCCTCGAACTCATGCTGGTAGCTTCGAGAACACTGTCCAACCATCTCGTCCTCTGTCGTCCCCTTCTCCTTGGGCCCTCCATCTTTCCCAACATCAGGGTCTTCTCCAGGGAGTCTTCTCTTCTCATGAGGTGGCCAAAGTATTGGAGCCTCAGCTTCACGATCTGTCCTTCCAGTGAGCACTCAGGGCTGATTTCCTTCAAAATGAATCGGTTTGATCTTCTTGCAGTCCATGGGACTCTCAAGAGTCTCCTCCAGCACCAGAATTCAAAAGCAGCAATTCCTTGTCTCTATTTCATCGGAGAAATGATGGAGGGTATGGAGCTTTGTGACCCCCAAGCCAAGGAGATAAGTAACTATACAACCTTTAAAAGACATCTGAAGGCAGACCTTTATGGGAAATGTTTTTTAATGTTCTATGTTTTATTATGTTTTTATATATGTTAGAAGCCACCTAGAGTGGCTGGGGCAACCCAGTCAGATGGGTGGGTTAATAATAATAAAAATAGTATTGTTTATACCCTGCCCATCTGACTGGGTTTCCCCAGCAACTCTGGGAAGTATTATTATTCAGGACACAAGGGAGAAATGTGCTAAGAGGAAGGCACGCTTGGCAAATCCACACCATGATCAACTCCCACCCAGTAACCAATGTCTCCACAGTGGAAGGATGTGTGGATCCAGAATTGGCCTCCGCAGTCCCTTACAGACTCATTGTTAAGATCATGTTTATGGAAAACAGTCTTACTTGGCTATGAGTGATCGCCAGAGGAGGAGGAGGAGGAGGAGGAGGAGGAGGAGGAGGAGGAGGAGGAGGAGGAGGAGAAGAAGAAGAAGAAGAAGAAGAAGAAGAAGAAGAAGAAGAAGAAGAAGAAGAAGAAGAAGAGATGATGATGATGATGATATCTTCTTGGACCCCATGATAACAGGCTGCTAGACTGGAAGGTCCCCCTTGACCTGGCCCAGCTGGGCTGTTCTTGCCATGTCTCTCCCCACCCCAAAGACTGCCCCAAGTCTTGGCCCACAGAGATGAAGACATCAAAGCCTGCCCAGGCTTATTCACCGCTAAGTCAGACTCTTCTTTCAAATAATTGCAAACTAGCAGCAGTTCTTTAATTACGGGCTGCAGTTGTCAGCTTCTTTCAGAGAAGGCTGTTCTCTCTTCCAGGCGCCCCCCGTGCAAAATGGGAGGCTGGCACGGTGGATGCGGAGGCCGGCTGGTACACGCCATGGCATGCTGAGGAGTTTGGAGTTGTTTGGTTTCCTGTATCCCCGCAGTTCCACGCAGCTGAAAAAAAAAGGGAGGATGGTTCTTTTGACAGCTCGGCTGCCGCCTTCTCTCATTGCAACTCATCCGGTGTGCTCACATAAAGGCAGTTTGAAGGGAGACAGCATGAGGTATGTTTCTCTCCCCCTTCCCAGGTTACAGCTTTTGATGTGATAATTATGCCAAACTCAATGAAAGCCCAGGCTTTTCCCCCCAGCTCTCTTCTCTCCGCTCAAAGAAAATAACAGATTGTTTCAGCTCCACCAGAATTTCCCAATTTCCCCTGAGAATCCCAAGGCGAAACGGGAAGGGAAGCAAGCTGAGATTGCTGGCATCCTCCGCTGCCATGTTTCACATCCTGGGCCCAATAGGCGAGGTGTTGTCCTTCCTGCACTGTGGTTTTTGCACAGACCACATTCACTCCACTGAAACTAAACGGGAGTGAATGGTCCTGGTGTGCCGCGCCTGAAATCAAGTGAATTAGTTGCTGAGGAGAAAAAACCAAGTACCCAGTAGCCCCACAAACAACTCATGAAGGCAGCGATTTTAAATTGTTTTTAACAATTAAAAAGCTATTCTAAATTGTTTTTAATTCTTATCTGTGTTGTTTTAAATGAGACCAACTTGGCTGTGAGCCCTGGGAGACCTGCACCCTGCCTTGCTGGCCTTTTCCCATCTGGCCTACGGACTGACTCCAGCTACAAAAGCTGAGACTGTTGAACGGTCACCTCCAGGCTTGACTACTGTAATTCGCTCTACATGGGGCTGCCCTTGAAACTGTCCCAGAAACTCCAGCTGCAGCGAGGCTCCTCACGGGGTCCCTGCCATGGGAGCATATTCACCCAGTGCTCTACCAGCTGCACTGGCTCCCGGTGGAGTAGAGGGTCAGGTTCAAGGTGCTGGTTTTGACCTTTAAAGCCCTTTGTGGCTTAGGGCCCTCATATTTATGGGACCGCCTCTCCTGGTTTGCCCCGCAGAGGACTTTAAGGTCCATGAATAACCATAGTTTAGAGGTCCCGGGCCCTAAGGAAGTCAGATTAGCGCCAGGGCCCTCTCAGTGATGGCTCCGACCTGGTGGAATGCTCTGTCCCATGAGACCAGGGCCCTGCAGGGTTTAACCTCCTTCCGTTGGGCCTGTAAGACAGAGCTATTCCACCTGACCTTTAATTTGAATTCAGCCTGATCTTTTATTTCCCTTCTCTTCCCCCCTCCCCTTTTATGAAGATCACCCGCTCTGAGACCCCACAGCTAATTCTCCCCTGGCCTCCTCGCTGGCCCAAGTAGGACCAATTCAGCCAGCTAGTCCTGGGATTATCTAATGCTTATTTCCCCTAAATTGATTTTTGATTTTGATTTTTATTCATGTTTTTATTCTGTATTTTATGCTGCTTTTATAATTAAGTGTTTTAAATTTGTTGTTAGCCGCCCTGAGCCCGGTTTTTGAACTGGGAAGGGTGGAATATAAATACAAAATAATAATAATAATAATAATAATAATAATAATAATAATAATAATAATAATTATTATTGGGCTGGAGTATTGTTCATGGGGGTTGGGAGAGGTGATTGCTGCTGTGGCTATTATTGTTGTATCTTTAGTTTTAAATCTTTATGCAGAGGTGTAGGAAGGGGGTGCAGGGGACAGATCACCCCAGGTGTCATCTTTGAGGGGGTGACATTCGGTGCCCCGCCCACCCATGACTCCCAAGCCTACCCTGAGCCGTCGAGGGGGGAAAAATTTTCCACACCGGGCACCTCCTGACCTTGCTACACCTCTGGATTCATGTAGAAATTATTTCCATGTGGTTGTGTACTTTTTGATGTGTTTTATTTACTGTTTATGACTTTTGTTATGTTTGTAATTATGTAATAATAATAATAATAATAATAATAATAATAATAATAATAATAAAATATTTATACCCCACCTATCTGGCTAGGTTTCCCCAGCCACTCTGGGCAGCTCCCAACCGAATGTTAAATTTTGTCATGTAGTAGTTTCAACTATGGAAAGGCGACATACAAATAAAATGATAATGTTGATGACTCCTGTTGGCATTCCTGCCCAGTAACTGTAATTCAGAGAAGGTATACAGCCTCTGAATCTGGAAGGTCCATTTAACTACTATGTAGGGTTGGCATATGCCCTGAATTTCCTGAATTTTACTTCTAGAAATATTGCAACCCTACTATTGTGGATAACAGTCACTGATAAATTACCTCTTCTGTGCATTTCTCTAATGGCAAAACATAATCTCTGCACATTTCTTCAGTAAGCTGTCTTAAAAACATGTTTTTGACTGTGAGGAATTCAAATCAGCTATTATTTTTGGACAACATGTAGCTTGGTAAGCCCACGGTCAATGAAAATGCATATTAAACTGTTTTCGGAAGACCAAAGAATTTTAATTTTGCCTTTTGAAAATGTCACACAATGCTAAATACTAAACTCCAAAAACACCCATCTGCTTCTCTACAACTTAACTGTGCAGCGGTTATTGACAGCTACTCGGCCCAGGAGGGAGGTTTATTGAGCCACACAAACTGAATGTAATGATGGTTGCCTCTGGCCACCTCACCTCGGAAAGGATATTGTGGAATTGTAAAAAAAAAGTTCAGAAAAATGATCAAGGGGGTGCAGCGACTCCCCTCTGAGGGAAGGGTGCAGAGTTTAGAGAAAAGGTGAATAAGGGATGTTTATAGAAGTTTATAAAAGGATGCCTGGCATGCAGAAAGTGGAGAGAGGAAAGTTTTTTCTTTTTCTTCTTTTTTTTAAAGTCATTTTTATTGATTTTACAAATACAAAATACAGATAAACAAAAAGTTTTTTTTTAAAAAAAAAAGACGTATATATATATAAAGAGATTCTCCAAATCTTGGGACTTTCCCCCATCCCCTCTTTTTAAATATCTGCAACTGCATATTCATCCGTACTCCAATTTTTGTATCAAACCATATTATCCACAGTGATTTTTACACTACAAGTGAAATCAAATTCCTGCTTCTGTTTCCATTTGCTTACAGTGGTCTCCTAAGTCTCCTTAGGTCTCCTAAGTAGCTTATAAATTTTTCCCATTCTTTTGTAAAGTTTTTGTCCTCTAGGTTTCTGAGTTTTCAAGTCAGTTTTGCCATCTCTTCTCAACAGAGGCAAGTTTTTATCTCTCTCTCCTGCCACTAAAACTCGTGGGCATCCAATGAGGCTTAATGCTGGAAGAGTCTGGATGGATAAAATAAAATCATTCACAAAGTTCATAGTTAAACTATGGAACTCTCTGCCACAGGAGACAGGAATGGCCACCAGCTTGGATGGCTTCAAAAGAGGATTAGTGTGATGGCCTGGGAATCAGATTCAGAGGCTGAAACTGAGGAATCCCAACCTGCACAGGATTCCCCGCCTCCAGAACCAGCTGAGCCAGGGCTGGGGCTTGAGCCTGAAGGGTCCTCACCTGTGCTGGGTCCTCAGGTGCAGGCACCAGCTGAGTCTGCTCTGGCTCCTGAGGGGATGGAGGACCCATTGCCTGCAGGTGCTCCACTCTCAGCCCCGGCAGAGGAAGCTGAGGTTGCCTCTGGGTCCGGTAACCCTCCAGCCTCTCCTGAGCTGCAGAGGCTCAGGGCAGAGAGGCAGAAGGAACTAAGTTCCTGCAGGAGGAGTGCTCGCCTCCAGGCCAGGAGAGGCGAGTCACCAGAGGATCGGGGCTGCCCTATGCCTCAGAGGAGATAAAAGCCAGCCAGCCCCAGTCCCAGGTTGCTGGAGCAACATCGTTGGTTACCTGCCGGCACCCTGTCCTGCTCTTCTGCCAGAGTTCCTGACCCCACCCGACTCCTTGCCTTGGACCCCGCTTCAGCCTTGACGGACAGCCCCCATACCACACCCTCGACCTTGGACTGGACTCAGACCACGCCGCACGGTACCCCCCCGGGACCAGCACAATTAGACCCATTCTGGGAGCAGAGGGCTACTTGCGGCTGCTAGCCCTTGTGGGTTTTCCAGGACAGGCATCTGGTTGGCCATTGTTGTGGGATGTAATCCGCTGGAAGCAGTCAAGTACAACATTCCTTGTAGTGCTAGAGAAGACATGCGAGGGAATGTTTGGTCCAGCCAGTCGGAACTTCCTGTTCCTCCTGGCTGGAGCATCCTTCCTTTTGCATGTGACAGAAGGTGGGCGTGACCTCACCTGTCCAGGTAACAAAAGGACGAGTCACGCAGCACACCTCTCTCTCTTTCACTTCCTTCAACATTTGACCAGCTTCTAGCTAGGACTGCTCTGCTTCTAGTTAGCAGAAGCACTGCGATCGTTCCCCCATATGGGGTAGATCCGCATGTAGATATTTGTAACTAAGTCTGCCTTCCAGGGTCCAGCTGTGAACTGATGTAAGTAAAATTCTTTTATTGACTTTGAATAAGATTGTGGCCTCTTTTTTCTTTTAAGAGGGATTCAAGGGAACTTACCAGGAATGTACATGTGATGTCCTGGGACTTGGGCTCGGACTCAGAACCAGAGGAGTCTCAGTCTGCACCGGATCCTTTGCCTCAGGCATCATCTGAACCAAGTCTGGGGCCTGATCCTGAAGAGTCCCAGTCTGCACAGGTTCCCCTGCAACAAGCACCAGCTGGGCCGAGTCAGAGGCCTGATCCTGCCCTGGCTCCAGATGCGGGGATGACCTCGTTGCCTCCACCTGGGCCATCACTTACAGCTGCTCCACTACCGGTTGGGTCAGGGGAGGCTGAGGCGGCCTCTGGGTCTAGTAACCCAACGACATCTTCCAAGCTGCAGAGACTGAGGTCTGAGAGAAGGAGAGACCTGAGTACTCGCAGGAGGAGTGCTCACCTTCAGGCGAGACAGGGAGGTGAGTCGCCGGGGGATCAGGACCGGCCATTACCCCAACAAAGATAAAAGGCTATCGGACCCCACCCCAGGTTGTGGGAGCAACATTGCTGTATGCCAGATCCTGCCTGAGATCCTGTACCTGGCCTGGCCTGGCTTCCTGCCTCGTGTCCTGCCTTGGCCCTGTCGGACTGACTCCTAGCAGAACCCTCAGATTCTGGACGGGTCCTGGACCATGTTTCACAGGTTACTCCCAGGCCCAGCACAGAACAATTCAATATGAGACAGACTGAATTGTATAATAGTGAGAGGCTTACATGAGCCTGCAACCAGCTATCTGCTGCGCATGAAAAGGGAAATGTAACTCTGCTACGTAAAGGAACTTGCTACCACAAGTTAGGAAGGATATTAATAAACAATATACCCTCTCCTGCCACCCTGAACATTCCCACAATTGTGAGAACAGGTTACTGGACTAGACGGTTCAGTGGCTCTTCTTACTTCCTTATGGCCACATCTAATCCTGCATTGTTTGGAGTCAGTCCTGATTCCAGGCTCCTCTTTTCTGCCTGCCTCTCCTGGAAACGACTGCTGCATCCCTTCCTCAACTCTGCCTCCTCCCTTCCTCCCCCCCCCAATTTCTAGTGACTTCATCCATCCTGGCTGCCAGTCTACTGACACCTGCCTTCTGCCCTCCAGCCATGTTCGGTCAGAGCAACAGCTTCCATCGGGTGAAATGTGTTATTAATCCAAACGCGGCCATCAACCCGCCTTCCCCGGCTGCAGCGCAAGCAGTTCTCACATTCCTGGCCAGTCGCGTCTCCGTTGGGACAGGCCCAGCCGCTTAAGCTTCTGGAATCCACCCCATACCTAGTCAGTGGCTGAAACCAATTTAATTTCCTTGATATGGCTAGGAGCAGAGAGCAGCAGGTTCCTTGAAACAGGAGATTCAGAAGATGAGAAGTTCCTTGAGACCATGAAACTCCTAAACCAGGGGTCAGCAAACCTTTTCAGCAGGGGGCTGGTCCACTGTCCCTCATACCTTATGGGGAGAGGAACTATATTTTTTTTGGGGGGGTGAACGAATTCCTGTGCCCCACAAATAACCCAGAGATGCATTTTAAAGAAAAGCACACATTCTACTTATGTAAAAACACGCTGATTCCCGGACCATCCGCAGGCTGGATTTAGAAGGCGATTGGGCCAGATCCGGCCCCCAGGCCTTAGTTTGCCTACCCATCTCCTAAACCTTTAGAGCTTTAGAGAACTTCCAAGAAGTGGGAAAGGAATTCAGTAGGGTCATTCACACTTCCCGAAAGAATACGAGAACCAAAATGCAGCTACCCTTCAAATTTCTGAAATTTGAACTGGTTCAAGGCACACTCTTGGCTATGTGACGCTGGCCTCGCTGATCAGTTTTACAGAATATCCACTTCACCAGAAATTGATTTTTTTAAAAAAAATATATTTCAAGCCTGTACACAAATGCATAATCAACATGCCATACAACAGCAACAGCACATATAATAACAGCAATAAGCAAGGTAAAAAAGAGAGTAATTTTCTATTTAGATGTAGGGGATTATTTTCACAAATACAAATAAATTGTGTTCTCTCTTTTCTTTTGGACAAAATTATCCCATTTCTCCCTCTTTGCTTTAGTCTCATTATAATCCATAGCTGCAAAACACAACACTTTTAAAATCCATTCTTTTCATTGTCACCAGCGTTTTTTCATGCAACCGTCTCACAGCCACCGAAGTCTTTGTTGCTGGGAAATGGTTTTAAGGGGACGGGGTTTTAAAGAGAGCAAAGGGCTGCAGGGACACCACTGGCTCCGTGGGCAGACAAGCAGAGACTTAGACAAAGGTCTCCTTAACTCCGTCTATCCCAGAATGGACAGCAGCAGAGTCTCCGCATGCTTTGCCTTCATGCACAGGCATGCGCCCCGAGGGAGAACTTTGCCAGTGCCTCTGGTCCTTCTTGACTCGGCAAAAGAAGAGACTAACAGAGACGTTTTCCCTCATCATGGGAGAAAGTGTCACTGTCCGGTTCACGGGCGATCGAAGTCCCAGCAGGGGACGTGAGGACCAGGGGCAAGATGGCGGGGTGGGAGCAGGAATGGAGGTCCAGAAGGCAGGAGTCAGGAAGCCAAACATCCCACAAACTCCAGCGGGTGCAGAATGCTGCAGCGAGGCTCCTCACGGGGTCTCTGCCATGGGAGCATATTCACACAGTGCTTTTTCAGCTGCACTGGCTCCCGGTGGAGTACAGGGTCAGATTTAAGGTGCTGCTTTTGACCTTTAAAGCCCTTCACGGCCTAGGACCCTCGTACCTACGGGACTGTCTCTCCCAGTATGCCCCACGGAGGACCTTAAGGTCCATAAATAGCAATACCCTAGAGGTCCCGGGCCCCAAGGAAGTCAGATTAGCCTCAGCCAGAGGCAGGGCCTTTTCAGCACTGGCCCTGGCCTGGTGGAACGCTCTGTCTCATGAGACCAGGGCCCTGCAGGATCTAATTTCTTTCTGCAGGGCCTGTAAGACAGAGTTGTTCTTCCTGGCTTTTGGCTTGGAATCAACTTGATTCCCTCCCCCTCTTCTTTTTTCATTTCTACTCCTGTGATGGAACTCCTATTTAGGAACTTCCCTGGTTTTTTTCTGGGCCACATAGGACCAGTCTGAAAAGTTAGCCTTGGTGAAGACTTGACGTTTTCATCCCCCATTTTTTTTTTTTTTTTGAGTTTCTGCTGAAATGAGGCTGCATTTTAATGTTGTATTTTAATCTTCTTTTTAAGTTGTATTTCAAGCAATTTGTTTTATATCTGGTGTTAGCCGCCCTGAGCCTGGTCTTGGCTGGGGAGGGTGGGGTATAAATAAAATTTATTATTATTAATATTATTAAAGCTATCAAGGTTGGGGTCCATCCCTGCCTCCTGTGGGAGGGAGTTCCACAGTTGAACAACGCGCTGCGAGAAGAAGGATTTTATTTCTTTTCTCTCTTCCAAAATTCAGCTTCATCAGATGTACACGAATTCTAGAGTTATGAGAGAGGGAGGGAACCTTCTCTTTCCATTTTTTCTACGCCATGTATATACATTTCTGCCATGTTGTTTCTTCCTCTCCTCCTTCTCTAAACTAAAAAGTCCCAAATACCACAAGCTTCATAAGGGAGTTGCTTCATTCCCTGGATCTTTTTGGTCACCCTTTTCTGAAACTTTTCAGTGCCTATCAGTCAAGATGTTCTCCCTTCCCGGTGGGGGGCAGTACATGCCTCTGAATGATAGATGCTAGAAATCACCAAGCGGGGAGATTTGCTGTTGCTTTGCAGGATTCTCAGAAGCTTCTAGTTGGCCCCTTTGAGATCAGGATGTTGCAGCCGACGGACCCATCATCATGGCTCTTCCTCTGTTGTTATGCTATCAAAGTGTTGGTGCTCACCTTTAAAGCCTTAAACGGCCTCGGTCCAGTATACCTGAAGGAGCATCTCCACCCCCATCATTCTGCCCGGACACTGAGGTCCAGCTCTGAGGGCCTCTTGGCGGTTCCCTCACTGCGAGAAGCCAAGTTACAGAGAGCCAGGCAGAGGGCCTTCTCGGTAGTGGCACCCACCCTGTGGAATGCCCACCCACCAGATGTCAAAGAGATAAACAACTACCAGATTTTTAGAAGACATCTGAAGGCAGCCCTGTTTAGGGAAGCTTTTAATGTTTAATAGGTTATTCTGACCAAACTGCGGGAGGCAGCGGAAGACAGGAGTGCCTGGCATGCTCTGGTCCAGGGGGTCACGAAGAGTCAGACACAACTAAACGACTAAACAACAACAACAACAAGGTTATTGTATTTTAATATTCCATTGAAAGCCGCCCAGAGTGGCTGGGGAAACCCAGCCAGATGGGCGGGGTATAAATAATAAATTATTATTATTATTAACATTGGCATCAGAGGGAGCCCAGTGTAAGAGCTGGGCAAAGCTCAATTGGGTGAGAAATCTCAAATTCCAGGTTCAAGAGGCTTTCTCCTCCACCCCCCCTTGCCCCCAACGACCTTTGATCTTCCCCCTACCTGACACTGCTTGCTCCTCTGAACAGTCAAGGCCATCCAAGCCTCTCATTCCCAGCTCTCGCTGATTTTCATTACATTTCCCTCTGTAGATTTTTTCCTCCCTGCTCTACTATTTTGATTAAATCCTTCTGGCATTTCTCACGGTCCTTCATAGCCTCTCTCTTTTTTTTCTTGAAGAAAAAAAAATATATAACTCTTTTTCAAAGGAAATAGTTCTCTGTCACTTGAAGAGATTTCATCACCTCTCCGGCTTCCCAACCCATTCCTAAATAGATTAATAAACCACAGCTCTGGGGCAGTCCCTCTGGGTTCAACTGGCCTGAACCCCCTTCCTCTTGGATCAGCCCCCGGCACCCTGACGCTCTCCGTTTCCATTTTGGATGCAGAACAGGATTCTGCCCCTTCCTCCGTAAACACTTATTTTCTTTAGGAATCTCCTATGAGGAACCTTGTCCACTAGTCTTCTGAAAATCCTAAAAATTGTGCCCAGCAGTTCTCTCAATTTCTAGTTTCCATTAACTCTTTCATAGCCTTCCAAACAGACTTGGAAGTGTATCCCAGTTTGTTACGCGGCCATGGGTGCTTAGAGCATTAGGCTGAATGCTTTTTTTGGAGAGGGGGGTCCCTTCTCCTGAATTCAAACTCTAGATATAGGCCCAGGCTATGACCCTATTCTTTGATCACTGCAGATGGTGTCAGCAGTCACGAAATTAAAAGACGCCTGCTTCTTAGGAGAAAAGCCATGACAAACCTAAAAAATAAAGGGACTCCTGACCATTAGGTCCAGTCGTGACTGGGGTTGCGGCGCTCATCTCGTTTTATTGGCCAAGGGAACTGGTGTACAGCTTCCGGGTCATGTGGCCAGCATGACTAAGCTGCTTCTGCTGAACCAGAGCAGCGCACGGAAATGCCATTTACCTTCCCGCCAGAGCGGTACCTATTTATCTATTTGCACTTTGACGTGCTTTCGAACTGCTAGGTTGGCAGGAGCAGGGACCGAGCAACGGACGCTCACCCCGTTGTGGGGATTCGAACCACCGACTTTCTGATCAGCAAGTCCTAGGCTCTGTGGTTTAACCCACAGTGCCACCCGCGTCCCTTATGACAAACCTAAATTCAGGATCTTCAAAAGTAGAGACATCACCTTGCCGACCAAGGTCGAGATAGTTAAAGCTATGGTTTTCCCAGTAGTGATGTATGGAAGTGAGAGCTGGACCATCAAGAAGGCTGATTACCGAAGAATTGATGCTTTTGAATTCTGGTGCTGGAGGAGACTCTTGAGAGTCCCATGGACTGCAAGAAGATCCAACCTCTCCATTCTGAAGGAAATCAGCCCTGAGTGCTCACTGGAAGTACAGATCCTGAAGCTGAGGCTCCAAGACTTTGGCCTCCTCATGAGAAGAGAAGACTCCCTGGAAAAGACCCTGATGTTGGGAAAGATGGAGGGCACAAGGAGAAGGGGACGACAGAGGACGAGATGGTGGGACAGTGTTCTCGAAGCTACCAGCATGAGTTTGGCCAAACTGCAGGAGGCAGTGGAAGACAGGAGTGCCTGGTGTGCTCTGGTCCAGGGGGTCATGAAGAGGCGGACATGACTAAACGACTCAACAACAACAACAACAACAACAACAACAACAACAACAACAACATGACCCTATTCTCCCATATGAACCTGTCAGGATTCCAAGATCTTTGGGGAGGCTCTTCTTTCAATCCCACCACCCTCCCAGGCATGCTTGAGACGGGGTGGGGTGAGGTGGGGTGGGACAGGGCCTTCTCGGTGGTGGCTTCTCCCAGGCAACTTTGGAACTGCCTTCCTACAGAAGACAGACCGGCTCCCTCTTGTTGTCCTTCCACTGACAGACGGTTATTCCATCAGGCCTTTAAGGACTGGATTGTTGTTGGTTTTTGGACCATTCTTTTTGGAATTTCTCATCATCCTCCTGTCAGATTCTTCCGGTTAGCCTTGCTGTTTCTGCATGCTCCAATACTTTCTGTTGTCATTTTTCAATTGTCGGAATATCCTGTTCTTTCCATCTCTGTGTGAGGAGTAGTCTTCCTGCTGTTGTGGCATACAGGAAGAATTTTTGTTCTTCCTTTTTAATGTCCTCTCCAACCATTCCTAGCAAAAATGCCTCCGGTTTTTATATATATATATATAAAAGGTATACTTAAATATCTTTTTTAACTCATTATACACACTATCCCAAAAAGTCTTCATTTAAGGACTGGGTTGTTGTTGTTTAAAGGGAAAGGGCTTTAATAGTGCTGTGTTGTTTTTTATTATTTGTATTTTAATAGATTTGCTTTTAATTCTGTTAAGAGTTTAATAAAATGTTAAGCATTTAATAATATGTTTAATAATTAGAGTTTAATAATATGTTTTCACTTTTTGTATTTATACATGTGTTGTTTTAATTTGTGTGAGCTGCCTTGAGTCCGTGGGGAAGGTGGGATAGAAATAATTATAACAACAACAATAATATTAATAAAGTGCTTTTCCTAAGTCACCAAACACACACGCAAATCACCAGATCATCGTTAATCTCACAGTCCTCCTCTTCCCACAACCCCTAGCGCACCCCTGATATCCTGGAATGTGGGGCCTGGAATGTTCTTCTCTCTACGCTGGTCAGGTAAAGAGAAGAGTCCACTTCTCACTGTTTTTCTGTGTCGTGAGAGCAGTTATGAGCTATAATAAAGTAAGTGGGGGGGACATCTGATTTAGTTTGCATTTTAATGTGGACCTAGCTCATTTGCACTTTCCAAAGCAATGTGCAGCCTGCAAAGCAGCTGCACTTCAAGGTTTGAACTTCTCCGAGTTTTGCAACACAAATATGTGAAGGAATCGCACGCCGCTCCTATTTCCGAGCACTGGAAGGCGTTCCTGAGGATCCAAGTTGGTGGTTATCACTGCCTCCTGTGGGAGCGAGATCCATGGTTTAACTATGCGCTGTGCAAAGAAGGACTTTATTTGATCTGTCCTGGAAGTTCTGCTTATTAGAAGATGTGTTTGGCTATAGAAAGTCCCGCCACCTTTCCTACTGCAGGAAGAGGAGGACAAGAAGCTGCAGGATAGGGCAAAAACCTGCATGCTTCCTTCTCTTGATAGTGGCAGGTGGGCAGAAACCGGGAAGACCTGCTCCCTGCCTTAAAGGCCTTTCCCCACCTGGCCTGGGAGAGTGGGACCTGGACTGACTCCAGCTACAAAAGCTGAAGCCATTGTTGAACAGACTCTGCAGCTGGAGTGCTGGTTAAGGGTTTTTGTTGTTGGGTTTGTTGCTGTTGTTGAAATTAAATTTTTGTATCTTCATTTTAGATTTGTGATTTATGTGGAAATTGTTCGATTTGGTGGTGTACTTTAGATGTATTGTTGTTTATGACTCCTTTTGCCTGCTTTTTTATGTTATAAGCAGCCTTGAGTATGGTTTTAACTTGGGGAAGGTGGCATAGAAATAAAACAATTGATTGATTGATTGATTGATTGATTGATCTAAAAACTTGCAGGAGAGCAGTGCGGCAGTGAATACTTTTCCCCCCTGTGGCAAAATGTGTAGTTCCAGGACTGAAAGCAAAAATTTTATTATCCGAGCAGGAAAGCACTAACTCTGAAGACAAGATCAGTTCTGTAAATGATGAAGGACATCCTTTGGAAAATGGAAAGCAACTGGAATTTGGACTGGGAGGAGGAAGGAACAGAGAAGGAGGAACTCCCTCCCTGAAACTTGAGGCCCAGTAGTATCTTCATCTTTGGCTGAGATCCAGTATTTTTATTCTCTGTTTCTGAAGTGCTGGTTTTAATTACAGAAAAAGCTGCCTATTTGGTTCCCATCCATCTTGATCTCCACTATGCAATCTCTTTGCTATTAATCAACTTGACCAAAAGCCAGCAAGACGCCTCCACCGATTTTTATTTTTTTAAATCAGGTGTGGGGTGGAGAGAGAGGGAAAGAGGGAGGGAGGAAGTCCAAGCTTGGCAGGGGAATATCTTTTAGCCAGGGTTGCCTTGAGAAGTAACCCACCTTCATGGAGGGCTAGGGGCCAGAGCTGGATCTGGCAACACACTCAAAGGAACCTTTGGATTAATCAGCAAAGGGGGGGGGGTCAGAAGCCACAGGGGAGTTAGATTAGAGGAACCATTGGGATGATCTTCCAAGAGCAGCTCAATGCCAGGACAATCATCTACCTTGCAGGGTTGTTGTTTTTATGTTTTAAGAAGCAGGTACTTGTCAAAGAATTGATGCTTTTGAATTCTGGTGCTGGAGGAGACTCTTGAGAGTCCCATGGACTGCAAGAAGATCCAACCTCTCCATTCTTAAGGAAATCAGCCCTGAGTGCTCACTGGAAGGACAGATCCTGAAGCTGAGGCTCCAAGACTTTGGCCACCTCAGGAGAAGAGAAAACTCCCTGGAAAAGACGCTGATGTTGGGAAAGATGGAGGGCACAAGGAGAAGGGGCGACAGAGGACGAGATGGTTGGACAGTGTTCTCAAAGCTACCAGCATGAGTTTGACCAAACTGCGGGAGGCAGTGGAAGACAGGAGTGCTTGGCGTGCTCTGGTCCAGGGGGTCACAAAGAGTCGGACATGACTAAACGACTGAACAACAACAACACTTGTCAGAAATGATTGATGGGTTTTCCTCTGGAATTTCTTGCCTGCAAACAAATCTCCATGCCGTTTCTTGCTTTGCTTTTTGCAACAAGATGGTGTCCTGAACCAATACAAGGACTAGGAATAGGATGAGCCTTTCATGGGTCCCTTCCCATGCTACAGATTGGGTTCAGACTGAAGGAGTAGGAGATGCTGCCTGGAGCACCCTCACGTCTTTGGGGATCTACCCCCCTGGGTGCATTTTCTTTTATTTAATGGTATTTGTATACTGATTGCTCAACAGAAGACCTCAAAGCAGTTTACAAAGGACAACCTAAAATATTGATTGAAAACTGCCAGTAGAAGAAAACATGTTAAATATGTTACTTTTAAATGCAAATAAAATAAAATTGGGGGCATCAAATATAAGCAAGGACAGTGGCACATGGGTGCGCACCCACATAGCAAGTGTTCACAGAAATCGCCCTGCTAGTCCAGTATCCTGGCCAACCAGAGGCCTCTTCCGAGAAGCAGGATTCGAACCCTCCTGTGGTTTCAGCAACTGGGATTCAAAAGCATCGCTGCCTGCACCTTTCTTCTCATTTAATTTAGGGTTGAGATCCTACCTTATCCACCAGGAATCTCTCAAGGTAGCTGATGCTTCATAGACATGCAATGAAGCTGAAGGCTGGGAAATTCGGGAGACAAAAGTCCATCTTCACGCAGCACATAGTTAAACTGTGGGACTCATTTCTGCAGGAGGCAGTGATGGCAACCAACCAGGATTGCTTTAAAAGAGGATTTGACTACCGTATTTTTATTTTTTTATTTTTAATTTTTTTTTATTAAAGATTTAAACAAAACATATTATCCAAAAACATGCCATCCTTATTCCCCCCCCCCATTTTCCTCCCTCCCCCCACCCTCCCATACAAAACCCCCCTCCCCCCCGACTTCCCTCAGTTCCAATCTTTGGTTTCTCTGAGAATGCTATTCTCTGCATGTTACAAAGTTGTATAAATCCTTAAATTATTTAACTGAATATTGTCAATAAAAAGTTTGTGAGTGTTTATTCAAAACCTGCCAAGGAGTCCAGTTCGCTTTGTTGCATCTTCAGATACTTTGTAAAGGGTTCCCATTCATCTCTGAAGTCACAGTTATCCTTGTCCCGTAGCTTATATGTCAATTTTGCCAATTCTGCATAGTACATCAGTTTTTCTTGCCATGATCCTTTAGTTGGAGTTTCTTCAGTCTTCCATCCTTGTGCTATTAGGAGTCTTGCGGCCGTTGTCACATACATGAAGATGTTTTTCAGCTTTTTTGGTAGGTCTTTCCCTACAATCCCTAACAAAAATGCTCCAGGTTTTTTAACAAATGTTAAGTGGAACATTTTCTTCAATTCATTACCGTAATTCATGGAAGAGAGAGCTATCAGTGGCCACAGTTGGAGGCAGCGATGCTTCTGTACCCCAGTTTCTAGAAACCACAGGAGTGGGGAGTGCTTTTGTACTTAAATCCAGCTGTGGGTTGCCCTACAGACATCTGTTTGGCCACTGTGAGAATGGGATGCTGGACTAGAACAGCCACTCGCCTGATCCAGCAGGTTTTTGTTATGTTCTTAGCCTTACACAAGACTCTGCTCTCACCATCAGTTCCCCATCTGCAACAAGGGTATCACATCCACATCCCGTCTTACAGGGTTGTCATAAAGATCATAAAACACCAGTGCACAAAAACTGCTGTGAACGTCATGAAAGTACTATGCAGATGCAAAACGCTGTTCTTAAACCCAGCCATCTAGTAATAACAGGTTTGTTTGCTTTTGCCAGTTAATGAAGATGGTTGTTATTCCAGTAGGCTTTTGTTTGCATGTGGCAGAAAATGGTTTTGTGCTTTTGCTTTTAACTCCTGACCCTTTATCTTTGCTTGATTGTTTTGTATTGTTGCGTTTACAAAATGGCAATGTTTAAAGGTTGCAAGCACCCTGAGTGGAGCTGTGCAAGTGCGAATGCTTAAGTAAACAAACATGGATCTCTCATCAGCTTTTGATAGTTCTCAGAAGCCCACCCTGCAGAAACTTCTAGTGTGGCTGCTCCTGCTCGGTGGAACAGCATCCCTGTTGAGTTATGACAAGCACCTACTGTGTGCACTTTCTAGAAACAATAAATGGGTCTTTGCTCCAAGTGTGTATTTTATATTGTTTTAGATCTGTTTCAAAAGTATTGGATGGTTTTTGTATGTGTGTTTAACTTGTTTTGCTCTTTTTATAGTGCATCACTTTGAGATGATTGTGTACAGGGTGATTAATCATACAGTTGGAAGGGACCCTAAGGGTCATCTATTCCAACCCCCTGCAATGCAGGAATCTCAGCTAAAGAATCCAGGACAGAGGGCCACCCAACCTCTGCTTACAAACCTCCAAGGAAGGAGAGTCCACAACCTTCAGAGGGAATACATTCCGCTGTCAAACAGCTCTTACAGTCACAAAGTTCTTGTTCGTGTTTAGCTGGAATCTCATTTCTTTTAACTTGTAGCCATGGATCCGAGTCCTAACCTCCAGAGCAGGAGAAAACTGTTATTCTAAAGCAGCAGTGCTGCAGCAAGCAAAGGCTCTAACAGCTCAGACAGCTGCTTGTGGCTGTAAAGCCAGACAGGATGAGTGTGACTGCTGCCATGGAAACAAAGGGGCAGTCCATCCTTATTGAGCACAGGATATGAGCTCAGTGTGTGTCATATGACCTGTACAGGATGTACATGGGTGGAGTTTGGAGTTTCTCTCTGTTTTGTTGAAGAGAGCAGACATCTTTGACTGTATGACTGCTATAGACAGGAATAAAGCATGTAGTTACATTTCTGTCTGTGTCTGATTCCCCTCCCTGGGGATATGCAGGGAGGAGGAGAAGGAGGAGAAGCAGTTGGTGTGTTTTTCTCACAGCCTGAGGAAAATCGCCGGAACGGACCTCGTGCATTCCTGCCGGGAGTCGCCGGAGGGAGGTCAAAGGAATTCAGCCGGTGCCTGCAGATAGGCACATACCTCTGACCGAGCCTGAATTCCAACAGTGGTAGCAGAGGATGGTTTCTTCGATCCATGGGAGTCTGCATCAAGGAGTGGCAGAGCTGCTGTTTTCATCCCTGCTCCATGGAAGCCTGAAGTGAGAGGCTATTTCTCTGCAGCCAGAAGCTCACCAGAGGAAGCTGAAAGCCAAGCTACGGAGCCCAGGTATGAGATTTTCGGGCTTAGAAGTGTGAATGCAGATTGATTCATTCTCTGCTTCGAGGGAGCCGCGTTTGGGAAAAACAGCTCCGAGAGAGAAGGACTCTGCATTCCAAACATTCCTGTGGTTTTTCCTGTCCAAGGAAAAGGAATGCAGTTGCTTAGCAACGCAGGCCAGTTTCAAGATAAGGGCTGGAAGTGTTTTGACTAGGCCCTTAGAAAGAAACTGTTGGAAAGGGACTTTCCAAAGCGGCCAGTGTAATAGCTGCCAGGTGCACGAAGTGTAAACAAGCCAGCTATTGGATTTTAGAGGCTTGTGTTTGAGAGTCAGTACAAGGACTCAAAATGGATGCTAAGAAGGGGGGAGCCCTGCCTTCTCCGCCCCTTTTGACCAGTGACAATTATGCATCTTGGTCTATTAAGATGAAGGCCCTGCTGCAGAATCAGAGACTGTTTGGGGTGATTGAGAACCCCATCCCTCCAGCACCAACGCATGCTTGGGAGTCACAGGATGTAAAGGCCAGAACTGCTATAATTCTGTGCGTGTCAGACTCTGAGCTTATTCACATACAAGATTTACAGCATGCGAGAGATGTTTGGGACACGCTGAGAAGGAGACATCAGAGAGATGCAGGTTCTTCAGCGTTGCTGTATTTTGAGAAGCTGACCAACCTGAGGCTTGCGCCTGATGGAGATGTTCAAGCGCACCTGACGGAAATGAAATTTCTGCGTCAACAGTTGGTGGAACGCAATTTCCGTCTGCAAGAGGAAGTGTTTTGCTTCATGGTCATCAACAGTCTGAATCGGACTTACAAAACAGTTGCCAGTCAGCTGGGGTCCCTCCCAGCAGCTGATCTAACGTCGGAGAGGGTCTTTGCCGTGGTTCTTTGTGAACATGACAGGCTTGCCGCCCTGGAAGTCAAGGACAGGGGGAGACAAGAACGGAGTTCTGACACCCCCACTGCTACAGCTACTGGAGAAAATGCCGTAGCTTTGAACGTTGTCCGATGCTACAATTGTGGACAGACTGGGCATCTTCAGCGGTACTGCAAGAAGCCACGTCAGAACAAGGGAGCCAAGGGAAGCTCCACGAAGTCTGAGGCGTCAGGCAGAAGTCATGCCAAGTCACAGACGAAGCCTGCAAAGGCTTTGATGTCGAAAGGAACCAAGCCAGAAGTGGAGAACGTTTTTATCATAGACACTGGGTGTACATTTCACATGACCCATCGCAGGGATTTGTTTTCGTCGTTTAAGAAGCAAAGCTTCGTTGTACAACAAGCCAACGGTCAAGAGCTGGAAGCCACCGGAATTGGGACTGTGTATCTTAAAAGTCAGAACTTGACTATAAACAATGTTTATTTGGTTCCAGAGTTGAAGTACAATCTGCTCAGCGTTTCACAGATTGCCAAGAAGGGACTAAAACTGTCCTATGATGATCAACACTGCGAGATCTACAAAGATGGAGAATTGTATCTTTCTGCCGAAGAGAAAGATGGACTATATTTGTTGACTTTTGATCAAAGTGATTACATGAAATGTAATTCTAACATGATTTCTTTTGCAGGTGTAGCCAAGAAGAACGCCAAGCAGGTCACCTCGAGGGTCGACAAGGCATTTCAGCGGGTGTATGCTGATGTGATTGGTCCTTTAGCACCATCTAGAGGCAATGCAAAGTATTACCTAATATGTGTTGATTCTTTCACAGGTTTTGTCTGGATTTATCTTTTGGAAAGACCGAAAGAAGCCTTAGAAAGGTTTAAGGAGTTTTGTGACAAGGTTAAAAATATGCATGATGCTGACATAGATTGTCTTTGCACAGATGAGAAGCCAATTTTTCTTTTACAGGATTTCCAGAGGTTCCTGAAGAAGAAAGGGATAAGACACAAAATTGCGGCTTCAGAAGAAGCTTGGAACAGATGTGTCTGTGTTAGGGTGAACAAAGAATTGCAAAAGGGAATGGAAGCGCAATTGCTTAGTTCACATCTGCCACATGAGTACTGGGCTGAATCGCTAACGTCTTATTGTTATACGTGGTTGAGAAAGTTTTCAAAAGAGTTGGGAAGTTCTCCTTTTGAGAAACTGTTCCACAGAAAACCTTCTGTTGCCCATTTCAAGGTTTTTGGGTCTCATGTGAGGACAGAAGCTCCGGGTGGAGTAAAGAATGCCAGAGGCATTTTTGTGGGTTATGAAAAGGGTCTCTACAGAGTAATTTTGTCTGAATCTGGTAAAGTGATTCTCACAAAATTCCTAGAGAGTGCTCCTGAACAGGAGCGAGTGATTGTTCACACTTTTCCCACAGGAGATAATGATGATTCTGATGATGATGATGATGATGATGATGATGATGATATTGATTTTGTTGAGTTCAGTAGTACTGATGACAGCGATAGCTCAGACAGCTCAGTTGTCACAGTCATTGAGAGGAAATCTCACGTAATGACTAGACCCTCAGAAGAGGAGGAAGATGAACCATTGTTTACACTTGGTACTGGTTCTCCAAAGAGTCCAAAGGCTGAACCAGAAAGCAAAGAAGAGCAGCACTTCTTACGTAGGTCTGAGAGAGCAACGAAGGGTGTACCACCCAAGAGGTATTCAAAGGAGTTTGCTAACCTAGCTGTTGCTATTGTAAACGACCAAGGTCAGATTGAAGCTGTGTCTGAGTCAGAAACAAAGGCACAACAGGGAGTTGTTAACCAAGGTAATGCAGATGCACTCATTCCTTGGAAGTCACACAACCAGAGAGGTACATTGGTAAAACCAGTGGCGGGTAGTTCCAAGGGTGGAACTGGAACAACAGGGGAGTGTTATAAGTATAACAACTGTTTGTTTTCTTCTCTGGATGACGCTTTGCTCGCAGCACGCATTGATACTTTAGGGGGAGTATGTTATTCTAAAGCAGCAATGCTGCAGCAAGCAAAGGCTCTAACAGCTCAGACAGCTGCTAGTGGCTGTAAAGCCAAACAGGATGTGTGTGACTGCTGCCATGGAAACAAAGGGGCAGTCCATCCTTATTGAGCACAGGATATGAGCTCAGTGTGTGTCATATGACCTGTACAGGATGTACATGGGTGGAGTTTGGAGTTTCTCTCTGTTTTGTTGAAGAGAGCAGACATCTTTGACTGTATGACTGCTATAGACAGGAATAAAGCATGTAGTTACATTTCTGTCTGTGTCTGATTCCCCTCCCTGGGGATATGCAGGGAGGAGGAGAAGGAGGAGAAGCAGTTGGTGTGTTTTTCTCACAGCCTGAGGAAAATCGCCGGAACGGACCTCGTGCATTCCTGCCGGGAGTCGCCGGAGGGAGGTCAAAGGAATTCAGCCGGTGCCTGCAGATAGGCACATACCTCTGACCGAGCCTGAATTCCAACAAAAACAAGGTTGTTCCATCTTCCATGTGACAACCCTTTAAATCTTGAAAGATGGCTCTGAATCCAAAAGAGGAGATATGAGAGCCATAGCAAAGAGAATAGCAAAGAGAACCTGCACAATTGACGCTGACACAACAACTCACACATACATTAAGCAAAATAGAGATATCGCCTCCCGACCCCACCCCCACCCACCATGGCCCCCTCCACCTCTTCTCCCCTTTCCCCCTTCCTAATGTAACCCTAAGGTCTCAACAAATGAAACTGACCTATGGAAAATGTAACTCAAAAAAAGAGACATTGCACATACCTTTGTAAACCAAGAAAACTTTAAGAAAATTAAAGTAACTGCAAAAGAAAAAGAAAAAGAAAAAATAAAGCAGTCCAACCCAAAGCAGAAGGGAGGGAGGCCAGAGGCTTTCAAACCAGCATGCAGCTGACAGACATGAAGGGAACAGATCAAGATTTCTGCAAAAGGACATATGCAAAAGATAGAGAGGGGGGGAGGCAGAAGGAGGCTTTGAAATCTTTGGTTTTGTGAGCATGCAAAGGAGGCACCCGAGACAAAGGTAGCATCACACGGAGCGCTTTGGGTTTGAAGTCGCGGCATTTGTGATGCTCACATGAGGGGGCTCCAGGAGCCATCAGAAGATGGGCAGCAGGTGAGATCCAGGTGCTCACATTTGAATGAGGCCAGGAGGCAGCGTCTGCATGAGACCCATGGCCAACCTTTTCCCCAACCCATACTGAGCAGCGTCGGACCCACGGCACTCGAGAGGGGGGCATCCCTCCCTCTTCCCAGGTTCAAGAGCTGATTAGTCCCCTAACTGCTGCTGTTCTGCTCTGTGTGGAAATGTCTCTTGAAGGATTCTAAATAAAGTTCATTGGTAATTAATATGACAGCTTGTTAGCACAGAACTGGCCAGTGGCATTATTAGCTATTTAAAAATTATTCCGATAGGTGTTTCAACTGCGCTGTTGCTTCCAGCCTTTATGTATTTATAAAAATGCCTTTCCAAATAAAATACTCTATTTTTAAAATGCTATGCTTGTCCTAACAGTTCACTGATCTGCAGGGAAAAAATCCATCCATAAACAAATCAAAATTTTAAAATAGGCTAGGCAACCTCTGGCCCTCCATTTAGCTACCTTGGCCCCATTAAAAAAACAGAAACTTTGGAGGTTATTAGTTCAAGCCACTGGCAAGAGTGACCTGTCCACCACCCCTAGTAGGCTGCTTGTGTTGTTGGTGAGGAGGGTGGGCAGAAAAAATGGGATGTCAGAGGGAAAGAGGGAGAATGAAAAGGGTGTGGATTCCACGACCTCAGAGTCCAGTAGCAATCAAAACTCAGAGGCTGTAAAGTCTCCAGCTAAGGAACCGGACCGGGTTCAGGGCTCTGAGTTGGGGGCTGATGGTCAGGAGCCCACAGAACCACCTCCTATACCTCTGGGACCTGCAGATACAGGACCTTCACAGGGATCTTCCACTGAGGCTGAGGAACCATAAGAACATGAGAAGAGGCTGCTGGATCAGACCAATGTCCAATCTGCCCACCCTCCTCACTGTTCTCGCAGTGGCTGAACAGATGCCCCTTTGGGGAAACTCAGAAGCAGGATTCAAGCCCAAGATGCTGGCTTGAAATGGAATTTAGAGTGGAGATTGTGGTTCTGTTGAAATGGAGTGGTGTTTGGAAACAACAGGCAGAAAATGCCAACATCCACAGCAGAGGGAAGAGGAGTTGTTTTGGGTAGGGGAGATTCCAAGAGCCGTTTTCTGGCAACCCCTCTTAAGAACATATGGCCTAAGAGCCTAAGAACAGTCTGCTGGATCAGGCCCATGGCCCATCTAGTCCAGTATCCTGTTCTCACAGTGGCCAAACAGAAGCCTCTGGGAAATCCACAATCAGGATTCAAGCACAAGAGCTCTCTCTCTTCCTGCGGTTTCCAGCAACTGATATTCAGAAGCATCCCCGCCTCCAACTGTGGAGCCATCGATAGCCCTCTCCTTTGTGAATTTGTCCAATCCTCTTTTAAAGCCATCCAAGTTAGTGGTCATCACCAACTCCTGTGGGAGTGAGTTCCATAGTTTAAGTCTGAGCTGTGTGAAGGACTTTTTTTCTGATTTGTCTGGAGCCTTCCAATATTCAGTGTATGCTCGCAAGTTCTAGTGTTAAAAATGAGAAAAACTTTTCTCTATCCATTTTCTCTGCATCTTGCCTCATTTTATAAACTTCTATCATGTCGCCTCTTACTCACCATTTTTCTCTATTAAAAGAAGTCCCAAACACTGCAACCTTTCTTCATAGGATCGTCCTTCCATCCCCTCGATCGTTTTGGCTGCTCTTTTCTGAAGAAAACCAACTGCCTCAAACAGGGCCTTACTAGTCCAGGAGCTCAGGGCATGCACCAAGTGAGAGGTTGTGGGACAGAGAAATACCCATCTTCAGCCCAGAGGGTTGGCACTTTGGGAATCTGAAGTTATCCACAAGGGAGCAGAGGCAGGAAAAGGCTCCGTCTGGGAAGGTTGCTGGAGAGAATTGATCGCTTGGAGCTGTCCATGGTTCTGCAGCTCCTGACCTGCCTTGTCCTGTAGGACTGGATCAGAGGACAGTGACCCTGCCCGCTTTGGGATCTGATCCTGTCTGCCATCATTATCAGCATATTAACCCGGAGGTTAATGCATGCCAAGGTGAACATCAAACCATTGGGGCAATAGTGTGCACTTGTCTGATTCCCAGACCCAGGATCCATGGGGCAAAGAGGAAGAGTTCTTTCCAATCCTTTCTGTGGGGCCACTGGTGCTACCTGGAAATATGCCCAGAAGAAAGGAGGGAGAGTATCCTTGTCTTATTAGGAAATCTTTTCTGCTCAGTCCATGTTGATTTGGCTATTTGGTTTAATCTTCTCAATTGGTTTTCCCCACCCCCTGTGGATCTTCATTGTTGTTATTCTTATAATTTAGTAAATATAACCTTTCCCCCTGTCAGTCTTGTGTCTTGAGCCTTCCTTAAGGGTGTGATGGCAATAACGTTTGTTCAAGGTGGCACCAGCCTCTCTGTTCCTTTATGATATGCAAATACAACGTCTTATCTCTGATGAGATCTCAGGAGCAAGCCTAAATTCTGCGGCTGGGGGGAGTCTGGGGGTGGGCCAGAGTGAGGACTTATCAATCAAACAAAGCAGGGCTTTGGGTGGGTGGGGGGCGATATCTGCATTTGAGGGGCGGAAATTAGGTGGCCCAGGAGGCCAAATCATCTCCTTCTCTGAGACATTTAATTTTATTTTATTGTCTCTTCCCAACTATTTGCAAGTTGCTAAAGCAAAATTACCCTGTCAGGCCCATAACGTGAGCTGTTGAGAACAAAAGGAAAAGCAATTATGAATTTACCCATCTTCACAAACACCAGAGGAACAAAGGAAGGGGCTTTGTTCCTCTTCGCAGCTGCTGGATACTCGGGGAAGTGAAAGCCATTCATTTCTCCCATGGAAGGAGCTGGCTGAGGGATACCGTTTGCCACACACCACCTCCTTTCTTAAAAACGTCTGGTTGCCATGTTAATTCTGGAAATGGCTCCAGCTCAGCCACAGGGCAGCTGCTTTGCATGCAGAAGATCTCAGGTTGAATCCCTAAAACATCTCCAAGTAGGTTTGGCAACTCCACCTCTTTGAAACTCTGAGGAGCTGCTCCTGGTCAGTGTGGACCAGTATGGAGCTAGATTGGTCATGTTCTCTGCAACCATGCCACTACAGCAGCAAGAATGTTGATCGCACAGAATTGGAAGACTGGAGAAATACCAACTAAAGAATAACGGCAAGAGAAGTTGATGAACTATGCAGAACTGGCAAAAATGACCGACAGATGAAGAGAAAAAGACAACAGTGACTTTGAAAAAGAATGGGAACCATTTATATGATACTTGCAGAAACAAAGAAAGTCTAAAGACTTGATGGCAGGATTTAAATAAACATTCACATCGTTAGTATTAGAAAATGTGTAGAAGATAGAGAAATAATATGGTGTATTTATTTTTGTTTTTAGGTTTGATGTTATTGTATAAATATGTTACCAGTAGCTTTTCCTTTTAAAGAGGCAGCAAAGTGGATTAAAGGAGAAACAAAACAAAACAGATGGGGGAATCCTAGGAGGGGAGGGAGAAAGGAATGCATAGTAAATATTATGAATATGAGATGTGTAATGAATGAAAAAGAAAAAAGAATTTTAGAAATGGGGGGGGGGGAGATAATGTTCTCTGCAACCTTTCATCCATCGCTGTCCAGTCTACTCATGTTGCCACTTCAGAAATGAACAGGGCTCTTTCCCTGTTTGGATCTTAGCACAGAAGGGGGCTTTGCAGGATTATAATGTCCTCTGTCCAGTTGAAGGAGGATATTGACAAGCTGGAAGGTGCGCAGAGGAGGGCGACCAACATGTTCAAGGGTCTGAAAACCAAGCCTGATGAGGAATAGTTGAAGGAGCTGGTAATGTTTTGTTGGTTTCTGCTTTCTTCACTGTGCAGCGAAGTGCTTGTCACGAGACAGGTGTTTACATTCCACAGTCAGCGTACTGTTGGGTTTCCCACGCGAAAAAGGGAGACTGGATGTGACGTACACTGGTTTCCTGTTTTTCACAGTTCTCTCTGTGTTTCTGAAGAGAGAGGTCGCTTCTCTGCTCTCGCAGAGGCAAGATGCATTTCTGTAATCTCTCAGCTTTGAAGTGTAAATAAAGTAATGTAAAGTATGTGGCACGTACTGCTCATCATTCCGCTGTGTAGAAGACTCTGCAAATACAACATGTTTAGCCTGGGAAAGAGGAGACTGAAAGGAGATATGAGAGCCATCTTCAGATATCTTAACGTAGGGTTACCAGATGTCCCTGTTTCCCGGGGACAGTCCCCGGATTTGCGAATAAGTCCCCAGAGAAATTCCATCCCTGGAATGTCCCCGGATTTCATCTAATGTCCCAGGGAAACGCAGCAGCGGCAGTCTTAGCAGCATGGAGCAGTTGGCTCTGGCTGGCTTCAGGAGCTGCTCGGAAGTCCCCGTATGATGGTGTGCAGGGGCTCAAAGATGCAGCTTCCGGGCTGCCTCCACCTTCCCTGATTCCAGCAAGTAAGATGCGAAGGGAGGCTTCATGCTGCCTACTGGAGCAGCCTCCCAACTCCTACTTGTGTGCAAGCAGAAAGGGGTGGGGATCTCTCAGTTAGGCAACGGGAAGCCTCCCTTCCCAGTTGAGGGATCTCCACCCCCTCCTCCTTGCACGCAAGTAGGAATGGGATTGGGGCTACTCCGATAGGAAGGGAGGCATCGCGCTGCCCGAGCCTTGCCACCTTCCATGCCTGACCCAACGCGCACCGCTTCCCCACCACCGAACCAACAACTCAAGGGCTGCCCAGGTTCATGGAGAAAGGAGATAGAAGCCCCAGAGGACGGGGAAACATGGCGGTTGAGGTCAAGGTGGAGGTCACCCCTCTGCCACCACCATCGCTTTAGCATCACCATCCCAAACATGTGGTATATACTTATTAAAATGTCTCCAGATTCATTGAAAAAAATCTGGTAACCTTATCTTAACGGCTGTCACGTGGAAGATGGAGCAAGCCTGTTTTCTCCTGCTTTGGAGGGTAGGACTCAAACCGATGAATTCAAGTTTTAAAGAAGGAGATTCTGACTAAACATGAATAAGAACTTTGTGACAGTAAGAGCTGTTTGACAGCAGAATGGACTTTCTTGGAAGATGCTGAACTCTCCGTCCTTGGAGGTTTCTAAGCAGAGGTTGGATGGCCATCTGTCAGGGATGCTTTAGCTGAGATTCCTGCATTGCAGAGGGTTGGACTTAAAGACCCTTGGGGTCCCTTCCAAGTCTACAATTCTCTGATTCTCTGACTCTCCGCGGTTTGGGCTGGTTTGGGGCATAACAGGCCAGATGAAATAAGTGTGAAGCTGCAGCAAGAACAAATTTACAGTCCCCTCGAGGGATTTTCCTTTCCTACTTACAGCACTGCTTTGAAATACAGTACAGAGAGTGAAAAGGCGAAGATAGTTTTAGGCTGGGGAGGAGAGGATGGCCCTGAAACGAAAAGGCTCAAAAGCTGAAGCAAACTGAGAAATGAGACAAGGAGCTGTGCCATGCTGGACCAGACTCAAAGTCCATCTAGTGAAGGGGTTCTCAAACTGGGCGATGCCACCTTCAGGGGGGTAGTGGGGTTATTTGGGGGAGCACCAGAAATGGGTCTCACCAAGCGTGTTGATCACTTATTTACGATGGGGCAGGTAATACCTAGAGCAAATCTCCTTCCTTGCTTCCCATTTGAAGTTTTACTGCTCATATCGCTTTCAAAGGTATTTCATTTGATCATGCTTGCATTTACATTTCTGAGTTGTCAGAAGATAGCCAATTATTGGTAACAGCCATTGATTATCTTATAAAGTAGTAACTGTACATCTGCGGTACTTGGAGGTTTTTGCATGTTTGGTTAAGTAGTTATAAACACATATTTTACGCTATAAATTTCCTTCACCCTTATGTTTTTGTTAGAAAGGATGCGTAAAAATACTGTTCATGCAATATTCCTCGCTGAATTTTACTCTGCTATTATCTTCTTTGGTGAGTCATGCAAACAGATACTCAGAATAAAGCTTTTCATAGACTTGGGTAGGGGGCCCTGGGAATGAGTTTATGGAACCAAGGGAGCAGGGGTCTGAAAAAGTTTGGGAGCCACTGATGTGGTCTGGAATCTGGGTGACCTCTGGGAAGCTCACAAGGAAAGAAGGACAGCAATTGCCTGCCCCTGTTTCTCTGCAGCATCAGGGATATAGTGCCTCTGAACATGGAGGTTCTACGACAAATAAAATTGGCTGATCTCATCTAAGTTAGGGATGGACTGTCAATCACTTTCCAGTCTGTGTCATTATGGCATGTGTTGGTTCATAAGATAGATCAGTCGTATATCCATGCTAATCTGTGAATTTGCTCTTTGTAAAAAATCTGGATGTAAACTTAGAATCACAGAATTGTAGAGTTGGAAGAAACATCAAAGGCCATCCAGTCAACCCTCACCCCCCCTCGCAATTTATGAATCTAACACCTTTCAAGGTCATCTGTTCCATTGTCAAACCCACAGACCTTCCTACTGTTTAGACGGAATATCCTTTCTCATCCTTTGAATCCATTGGTTTTGGTCCTGCCCTCTGGAGCAGGAGAAAACAAGCCTGCTCCTCCTTCATGGGACAGTCCTAGATATTTGAAATTGGCTACCCTATCAAGGGACGCAGGTGGCACTGTGGTGTAAACCACAAAGCCTATGACTTGCAGATCAGAAAGTCAGCGGTTCGAATCCCCGCGACGGGGTGAGCTCCCATTGTTCGGTCCCAGCTCCTGCCAACCTAGCAGTTCAAAAGCACACAGTGCAAGTAGATAAATAGGTACCACTCTGGTGGGAAGGTAAACAGCATTTCCATGTGCTGCTCTGGTTTCACCAGAAGTGGCTTAGTCATGCTGGCCACATGACCCGGAAAACTGTCTGCGGACAAACATCGGCTCCCTCAGCCAGTAAAGCGAGATGAGCGCCGCAACCCCATGGTCGTACATGAGTGGGACTGGACTTAACTGTCAGCGGTCCTTTACCTTTACCTTTTACCCTATCATTACCTGCATGTGGTACATATTTAAGTATGGCTCTTGTGCCTTAAAATGTATTTTATTTCAATACACATTCTGCAATGCATTTTGGTCCATTTTCTGAGCTGAGAACCAGATCAAAAAAGTTGGAGACGTGCAAATTCCAAAGGGCGGTTATGTTTCAATTCTTGCATTTGCCCAGGAGTTGTAAGTCGGGTTGATTCACTTAAAATTGCAGACCAAACATAGACCTCTCCCACCCCTAATTTAAGCCTGCAGACATCACTTCATCTTCTGGTAGTGGATTCTTTAAGTTGATTATGCATTACGAAAAGCATGGGAACCTTATAGATAAAGCACACACAGCAAGCTGAGTTATAAGGAAAGGTTATCAGAAGCTTAAAAAATACACTAATTCCAAGTGACCTCAGGCAGCCCATCCATATTCCTAATAAAAGTGGAAGATTTTCTCCCAAATGAAGAGAGAACAGAACGGATCTTTTCAGCACCCAGCATCAACCCAAGACATACTTCCCAGGGTTTTGTTTTAAACCTGTGAAGGAGGTTAAGTTGGAGGTTAATCAAATAATGAGTGGCCTGGCAGACGTTAATGGAAAACAGCTGTTCCTCCTCTCCATCCTGTGAGATGAATTGGCAGTGTTGAGAGGGGTCAAGGTCACCAATGAAACACATGGGCCATGTTTGGAAGGGGCAAGAGGAAATCTTTGCTCTCTGCCTCTGTGCATAACAGATCTGTGGAACCTGCTGCCACTGGAAAATTGTGGTAGAGACAGCCATATGTCAAAATCTAGCATCCTGTGCCCTGACCTCATTTCCTGCAAGGCAGCTGGAATTGGCAACTCTCTGGAAGAGACTCTGGTATAGCCAAAAAGGATGCTCTTATTACAGATGCAAATGTAGACCGAGTTGTTCAAGTCTGTTCTTTGAGGGTTGCGTCATACACATACATTTGCCACTTGACTAAGGCAAGGAGTAAGGAGGCACTGGGTTTAGGAAGGAGGTTTGAGGACTCTGACAGAGTCCTATAGTTCTCCACCCCACTTCCCAAAGCCTAGAGGGAGGGCTCTAGGACCCTGCCAGAGCCTCACACCTCTTTTTTAAAAATAATAATAATAATATTTATTAAAGTTTCAAAGGTTACAAAAAACAACAACACCAAGTTAAACCAATACTTAACATCACATCACAATAATAAACAAAAAAAGAGGATAGAAAAAAGAAAAAAAATTATAAAAAACAGAAAAATAGAAACAGTTTTTTTTAAAAAACCACAACGAACCTTCTCATAACTTATCTTTCATTTGCTTGTTTCCTTGACCTCCTCGCACCTCCCTTTTTTGTATTCTAGTTCGGTTAGCTATTTCAGCAAATCCTTTCCATCTTTCCCAATTTTTATCCTATAATTTATCTTAATAGAGTGTAACTTTACCTTCCCTCCTTTCATCCATTAACAGTCTATTTTTACTTAATCCTTTATCATATTTTTGCTAAAGCCACATAACTTCATTCCAGCCTCCTCCTAACATTCCTTAATTTTACAATGTTTCTGTAAATAAACTTTAAATTTCTTCCAATCTTCTTCCTCACACCTCTTTCCCAAAGGTTCTGTGTCAAAGTACTATTGCGGCCCACATGGGCTGTTCTGATATTGGCACTTGTTTTCCGAATCCCGCACCCTCCAGGAATGTCAATCTAGCAGGTGACATGGTCCTTTTATGATCTGACTGTCACCATGACTGCTTGCTTGGTCACCTAACCCCATAATCTATATATATTTTATATAAAGTGCCTTAAATTATGAGGCCTTGTTCCATAAATTTTTTGAAAAGGTGATTTCCTGCCCACAGGGCCACAATCTAAATGTCATCCTTTTGACATTATTGGAGAGGCCGGGATTTATCTAGCAGTGGGAGAGCAGCTACCACACCCCTTTGAAACTGAATAAATAGCTCCTAAGAGGCTAGATTCCCAGCTCCCCTGGTCTATTGAGCACAAATTTTCACAACTGTGCACTATACAAACTTACCTTACATCCAGTAACTGTGTCAAGTTCTGGGCACTACAACTTAAAGAGGATATTGTTACAAAATCTTGGTACTTGCACCTCTCTGCCAAGCGGTGGCAAGAGCCCAGGGGGTCCCAGGCACACATACAGGGTCTGTGTCCCATTGGAGAATAGAAGACATGGCAGAGACTGCCCTGCTTTGAGAAATAGGGTTTATTCAGCTATTTACACCTTCAGTCTGCAGGGAGGGAGTCCAGATCTTACAGCATGACCCAAGGCATTGCAGGCAACTTTTTGCCTCCTTCTCCAATATTTTTCCCCCTTTCTATTTCTATGCCGCTTTTTATTCAAATAAATCCCAAAGCGGCTTACAAACAAAAGATAAAAATGACATAACGGAACATCACGAATACAGCATAAATCATATTGAATACTTAGCAAATCATCAGTAAAACAATCCCAAATAAAACAGTTGCCATCTATGTAACACTATTAACAAAACAACTAAAGAATAAGCTAAACATCACAAAACAAAATAAAAAAATTCCTTCCAGTAGCACCTTAAAGACCAACTAAGTTAGTTCTAGGTATGAGCTTTTGTGTGCATGCACACTTCTTCAGATACATTGTTCGGATGCATGCACACGAAAGCTCATACCTAGAACTAACTTAGTTGGTCTTTAAGGTGCTACTGGAAGGAATTTTTTTATTTTGTTTTGACTATGGCAGACCAACACGGCTACCTATCTGTAACTAAACATCACAGTTACACCAAAAGTCATATTATAGGATTCACAAAGTATGACAGCATTCATATCTATAAAACAACATTAACAACATTAACAAAATAGCAAAACTACAAAGCCCTGTTGAATTTGTACATGTGCGCTAGCAAGATGGAACTCAGCCTTGCTTCCTCCTCCTTCAGCCCAGAAGCCCCCACTTCAAAACTCCCTTTTCCTGTCTCCCCAAACACACAGATACCCTGGCATCCTTTGTGATATCTGACTCCCTAGGCCAGGGGTCCCCAACCTGCGGCCCATGGGCCGGAAGCGGCCCACAGGGGCTGTTTAACCAGCCCTCAAGCTGCCCCTGAACTCAGCCACCCACTCGGCGAGTCCCTACACACTGCACCAAACCAGCGTTGCGTGGCGTGGGGACTCTCTTCCGCAGCTCCGGAAATTGCTTCTGCACAGGTGCGATTTTCTGTGTCTGGGCATGCGCAGAAGTGATTTCTGGTGCCGTGGACATGCGCAGACACAATTTCTGGCATCGCTCTGTGGTCAAGGCCCACAGAGGATCTCCACAGGAGTGATCAGCCCATGCCCAGTAAGCCTTTGCTGACCCCTGCTCTTGGCCAAAAGATCTTTCTATGGCCCATCAACACCCTTTTGTAATGCTAACAGCTCTGTTCTTAACCCCAGCCAGTCAGACTAGTTTGCATAAGCCAGCCCAAGAACTCCTTTGCAGCTTGCATTCTCCCTTCGTACCACAAATTAGGTACCAAAATCATAGCACTGATTGATTTCTAGTTTTTTCCTGTCTATAACAATATTAACAAGCTGGAAGGTGTGCCAAAGAGAGTGACAGAGACAATCAAGGATCTAGAAATGAAGCCTTATGAGAAACAGTTGAAGGAACTGGGAACGCTTAGCTGCGAAAAGAGAAGACTGGGAGGAGATATGATAGTCACCTTCCAATATCTCAAGGGCTTTCATATGGAAAGGGCAACTAGCTTGTTTTCTCCTGCTCTGGAGGGTAGGACTCGAACCCATGGCTTCAAGTTACAAGAAAGGAGATTCTGACTAAATATCTAGAAGACCTTTCTGGCAGTAAGAGCTGCTCGGCAGTGGAACAGACTCCCTTTGGAAGGTAAAGGTAAAGGTAAAGGGATCCCTGACCATTAGGTCCAGTCGTGACTGACTCTGGGGTTGCAGCGCTCATCTCGCTTTACTGGCCGAGAGAGCCGGCGTACTGCTTCCGGGTCATGTGGCCAGAATGACTGAGCCATTTCTGGCAAACCAGAGCAGCGCATGGAAACACCGTTTACCTTCCCACCAGAGCGGTATGTATTTATCTACTTGCACTTTGATGTGCTTTTGAACTGCTAGGTTGGCAGGAGCAGGGACCGAGCAATGGGAGCTCACCCCGTCACAGGGATTCGAACTGCCGACCTTCTGATCGGCAAGTCCTAGGCTCTGTGGTTTAACCCACCCGCGTCCTTCAGCTTTGGAAGGTAGTGGAGTCTATTTCCTTGGAGGTTTTTTAAGCAGGGGTTGGATGCTTTAGTTGAAATTCCTGCATTGCAAAGGGTTGGACTCGATGACCCTTAGGATCCCTTCCGACTCTACATTTTTATGATTCTGTGAATTAAAGCGTTGAATCAACTTGCCTCATTTAGACCAGTAGCAGTTCCCTGAGGTCCCAGGAAGGGAGAGAGAGATGATGAGAAGGGGGTTATCACCATCATCATTTAATATATCTATATTCTACCTTTCTACTAAGCTGAGATTCAGTGCTTTTCGTCCCTCCATCCCCCTTTTTAATTGGAAAGTTGGTTTGTCGGAGATTATTTTGTTGGTCCCGTTCAAGAGGTGAACTGTTTTCTCCTTAAACAAAAACAAGATGAAACCACCGTCTTTGGGAGAATTAAATATATGAGTGTGGCAGGGCATCCTCCCTGGTTAAACATTTCAAATTACATTGTACTGGCAGCATTACAAGAGAGGAGCTGGCATCGTAACGCGACAAGACACTTTCTCTCCGAAGCTGATTTATGGCTCACACCATCCTCTCTTCACAGTTCAAGTCATAAATTGCACCTTGACGGGAACAGAGACATGGTGTTATCTTTGCCGACATGCCTAGGTCTCTATCAATGCAACTGACCCCAGGAAGGAGACCAGAGACCAGGGCATGAACACACCTCTTTGCACAACCGCAGGGACTCTCCCCCTGAAGGAATTTGGCTACACTGAGTCCAGGAGTTTTCAGCTGCCTGCTAGATTCACAACTTTGTTAAAAGGAGAATGTCCTGGGGAAATCACACATCAAAGAGGAACCACATGTAGTTCAGCCTCAGCAGGTTTTTTCTTTCTCTTGCAAAGGACCATCGGACGAGGAACGGAGCAGACATAGCTCAGTGGTTAGAGTAGCTGCTTTACATGTAGAAGGTCCCAGGTTCAGTTCCTGACATCTCCAAGTTGGGCTGGGAGAAACCTGAAAAGCTGAAGAGCCTCTGCCATCGTTCTGCCCGGACACTGAGGTCCAGCACCGAGGGCCTTCTGGCGGTTCCCTCGCTACGAGAAGCTAAGTTACAGGGAACCAGGCAGAGGGCCTTCTTTGTGGTGGCACCCGCCCTGTGGAACGCCCTCCCACCAGATGTCAAAGAGAAAAACAACTACCAGACTTTTAGAAGACATCTGAAGGCAGCCCTGTTTAGAGAAGCTTTTAATGTTTAATAGGTTATTGTATTTTAGTGTTCTATTGGAAGCCACCCAGAGTGGCTGGGGAATCCCAGCCAGATGGGTGGGGTATAAATAATAAATTATTATTATTATTATTATCTGCCAGTCATTGTTGGCAATACTAAGGTAGGTGGGACAATAATCTGACTAAGTCAGCTCCATATGTTCCCATGAAGGGAGTGCTGCTGCTGCTGCTTCTTCTTCTTCTTCTTCTTCTTCTTCTTCTTCTTCTTCTTCTTCTTCTTCTTCTTCTTCTGTGATTCCTCGTAGCCGAGTAAGATTGTCTTCCATGAACATGATTTGAACAATGAGTCCATAAGTGACTGTGGAGGCCAATTCTGGATCCACACGTCCTTCCACAGTGGGGACATAGGTTTCCGGGTGGGAGTTGACCATGGTGTGGATTTGCCAAGTGTGCCTTCCTCTTAACACGTTTCTCCCTTGCGTCCTGAGTTTGAGTGTCTTCAAAGCCTATGACACCTTTGGTAAAGGCTGTTCTCCAAGTGGAGCACTCACAGGCCAGTGTTTCCCAATTGTTGGTGTTTATACTAATTTTTTTAGATTTGCCTTGAGACAGTCTTTGAACCTCCTTTGTTGACCACCAGCATTACGCTTTCCATTTTTAAGTTTGGAATAGACTAGTTTCTTTGGAAGACGATAATCAGGCATCCACACAACATGACCCATCCAACGAAGTTGACATTGAAGAATCATTGCTTCATCACTGGTGATCTTTGCTTCTTCCAGTACACTGGCATTAGTTCGCCTGTCTTCCCAAGTGATGTGTAATTTTTTTCAGAGACACCGTTGATTGAATCTTTCAAGGAGTTGGAGATGGCGTTTATAAGTGTTCCATGTTTCACAAGCATACAGTGAGGTTGGTAGTACAATAGCTTTGTAAACAAGCATTTTGAGAGCGCTTAACCCTTCCCTGGCCACCTGCTTGCACTCTGAATCTATGCCTAGTGGGGCTGATGGGAGTTGTAGTCTGGATGGGCACCAGGTTGGGGAAGGCTGCCCAGAGGTATCGCCATGAAGTCAAGGAGCCTGGCGATTTCAGACATCAAAAGGGAAAGAGAGAGGGATGAGTGACGATGATATATCCCTACGCTCCAAAAAACAAGAGCTTGGAATCGCCTTTTGACTGCTCTGTCTGTCTCAGATCATAATTCAGCATCTTGAGAAAGGGGAAAAAAATCCATCTCAGAAGCACAGCGAGAAGAAAGGATACATCTGGGCTGCATGCTATCACCAGACCTCCGTGCCGCTTTCAAGAGGACGAAAAAAGGAACGTGCAGATCAGTCCCAAAAAAGTTCAGGGGAGCCCTCTCCTCTGCCTCCCATACACATCAACCGCCTGACTATTTCCTTTCATTTGGGTCCACCTGGATTCTACCAGCAAAGCCAAAATCTCCGCACGATGGAATCAAGAGAGCATCGCATCACTTTCTCGGCAAATGTTTATATGGCTGGTTTTTATCAAAAACTTCACCGTTTTTGCTCGCCGTTAATATTGCAAAGCCGATCACACTTATTCCTATTTTACAGATGATTTTGCTGACAGACTGAGAGGCAAAAGCTTTGCAAGCCTGCCCACAGAACTGAGTCCATAGGCGAACTCTGACCTGAGCCCGGTATGGTTAAGAGCACAAGAAGAATATGTTGTTATTGTTTCCTGTTCTTTCCTTTTACTAAATGCAGCAGACAAAGGGGGGGAGGGGGGAGAGACCAGTGGGGGAGGGGGGGAGAGACCACAAGAAAGCAATCTGAAGAGCTCTACTACATCAGACCAACAGCTGTTGATAGAACTTTCCACCTCCCTGAAGTTGTCCCACCCCCTTCCAAAGCTGGTGGTCACATCTTGTGGCAGTGAGTTCCATAGTCTAGCTATGCACTCTGGCTGGATGCCACATTATCCTAGGATAGAGAACGATAGACCAAGAGGTGTTGTGGGTATGTGAGAGCTGTGTGTGAGAGCTGACCTTATGCTGGAAGCCGGAGACACAGAGGTGTGTCTTGCTCTGGTTGCATATATGTGCTAATAAGACCATATAACCTGATTGCACCAGAGCTTCCTCTGATCTCCTTTCCAAGGAAACTGAACCCTGGATAAGCACAGAAATTCCACACAGAGATTTGGGTGCGTGCAACAATGCTGTGGCCTTCAACAGTGTGAGTCTTGCATATGAACCAGACCTCAATTAGGTCAGGAGAAGCGATGGAACATGGGCACAGCTTGTCTTTGGAGAAAGAGGGCACAGGATAGGTCTGCTGGGGTCTAAATCTGTTTATAATCTTCCCAAGCAATTGAGAGAACAGAATGCATTGCCCATTAACTCCGGTGTCAAGAGACGCAAAGTCAGAGATGGGAGCTCACTTGGGGACGGGGGATAATTACAAGAAGATTAGAGGAAACATTATGAGCACTTCGCAAAGGCCAACGCGGAGGTTTAATTCCAGAGCAATGATACCTGGGGAATCCCAACACAAGCAAGAGAATAAAGGACTGCCGTTGCCCAGAGAGAAGGGACATGGAAAAGAAGGAACTGGAGGAAGAAGTGTGGACTGGATTTAAAGTGAAGATGCTGGCTGGAACTGGAATTTAGAGTGGAGATTGTGGTTCTGTTGAAATGGAGTGGTGTTTGGAAATGACAGGCAGAAAATGCCAACATCCACAGTGGAGGGAAGAGGAGTTGTTTTGGGTAGGGGAGATTCCAAGAGCCGTTTTCTGGCAACCACTCTTAAGAACATAAGAGCCTAAGAACAGTCTGCTGGATCAGGCCCATGGCCCATCTAGTCCAGCATCCTGTTCTCACAGTGGCCAAACAGAAGCCTCTGGGAAATCCACAATCAGGATTCAAGCACAAGAGCTCTCTCTCTTCCTGTGGTTTCCAGCAACTGATATTCAGAAGCATCACCGCCTCCAACTGTGGAGGCAAAGCATAGTCATCCTGGCTAGTGTGATGGGCCCGGCAGTAACCCATGAAACATGGTCCAGGACCGGTCCAGAATCTGAAGGTCCCGCTAGGAGTCAGTCCGACAGGGCCAAGGCAGGAAACCAGGCAAGGTCAACTACAGGATCTCAGGCATGTTCTGGCATACAGCAATGTTGCTCCCGCAACCTGGGGCAGGGTCCGACAGCTTTTTATCTTTTATCTTTTTCGGGGTAACAGCTGGTCCTGATCCCCTGGCGACTCACCTCCCTGTTTCACCTAAAGGCGAGCACTCCTCCTGCGAGTACTCAGATCTCTCAGACCTGAGTCTCTGCAGCTTGGGAGACGTCGGTGGGTTGACTAGACCCAGGGGCCACCTCAGCCTCCCCTGACCCAACCGGGAGTGGAGCAGCTGTAAGTGATGGCCCAGCTGGAGGCAAGGAGGGAATCCCCGCATCTGGAGCCAGGGCAGGCTTAGGCCCCTGACTCGGCCCAGCTGGTGTTTGTTGCAGGGGAAGCTGTGCAGGCTGGGACTCTTCAGCTTCGGGCCCCAGACTTGGTTCAGATGATGCTTGAGGCAAAGGATCCGGTGCAGACTGAGACTCCTCTGGTTCTGAGCCCGAGCTGGAGCCCCAGGCCTTCACAGCTAGTAGCCATCGATAGCCCTCTCCTCTGTGAATTTGTCCAATCCTCTTTTAAATCCATCCAAGTTAGTGGTAATCACAACTCCTGTGGGAGGGAGTTCCACAGTTTAACTCTGCATTGTGTGAAGAACTTTATTTTACCTCTCCTGCATTTTCCAACATTCAGCTTCATTGAGTATCTACAACTTCCAGTTGCAGAACTCTTAGCTCTTAGCTCAGTCCGTAGAGCAAGAGACTCTTAATCTCAGGGCTGTGGATTTGAAGCTCACGTTGGGCAAAAGATTCCTGCATTGCAGAGGGCTGGACTAGATGACCCCTATGATCCCCTCGAACTCTACAGTTCTATGATTCCATGAAAATATTTTCCCCAGTCTGCAGTCTGTGGAGTGACCATGCATTAATTTAGAGCCACTGACCGATTTACACAAAGGCAGATAGATAAAGACACACAAAATCCATAAAAATGACAAATCCCTGAATACTGTACCATTTGCTAAAAGCCGGAACAGCAATCAGGTCTCTCCTCTACCAAATGTTGTTCTTGTTGTTTAGTCATTTAGTCATGTCCGACTCTTCGTGACCCCCTGGACCAGAGCACGCCAGGCCCTCCTGTCTTCCACTGCCTCCTGCAGTTTGCTCAGACTCATGTTTGTAGCTTCAAGAACACTGTCCCACCATCTCGTCCTCTGTCGTCCCCTTCTCCTTGGGCCCTCCATCTTTCCCACCATCAGGGTCTTTTCCAGGGAGTCTTCTCTTCTCATGAGGTGGCCAAAGTATTGGAGCCTCAGCTTCAGGATCTGTCCTTCCAGGGAGCACTCAGGGCTGATTTCCTTCAGAATGGAGAGGTTGGATCTTCTTGCAGTCCATGGGACTCTCAAGAGTCTCCTCCAGCACCAGAATTCAAAAGCATCCATTCTTCGGCGATCAGCCTTCTTGATGGTCCAGCTCTCACTTCCATACATCACTACTGGGAAAACCATGGCTTTAACTATATGGACCTTTGTTGCACTTGGGCAAAAAAAATGAGAGGCACAAATACAAGATGGGTGACACCTGGCTTGAGAGCAGTACATGTGAAAAGGATCTAGGAGTCTTGGTTGACCACAAACTTGACATGAGCCAACAGTGTGACGCGGCAGCTAAAAAAGCCAATGCAATTCTGGGCTGCATCAATAGGAGTATTGCATCTAGATCAAGGGAAGTAATAGTGCCACTGTATTCTGCTCTGGTCAGACCTCACCTGGAGTACTGTGTCCAGTTCTGGGCACCACAGTTCAAGAAGGACACTGACAAACTGGAACGTGTCCAGAGGAGGGCAACCAAAATGGTCAAAGGCCTGGAAACGATGCCTTATGAGGAACGGCTAAGGGAGCTGGGCATGTTTAGCCTGGAGAAGAGGAGGTTAAGGGGTGATATGATAGCCATGTTCAAATATATAAAAGGATGTCACATAGAGGAGGGAGAAAGGTTGTTTTCTGCTGCTCCAGAGAAGCGGACACGGAGCAGTGGATCCAAACTACAAGAAAGAAGATTCCACCTAAACATTAGGAGGAACTTCCTGACAGTAAGAGCTGTTCGACAGTGGAATTTGCTGCCAAGGAGTGTGGTGGAGTCTCCTTCTTTGGAGGTCTTTAAGCAGAGGCTTGACAACCATATGTCAGGAGTGCTCTGATGGTGTTTCCTGCTTGGCAGGGGGTTGGACTCGATGGCCCTTGTGGTCTCTTCCAACTCTAGGATTCTATGATTCTATGATTCTATGATGTCTCTGCTTTTTAAGATACTGTCTAAGTTTGCCATCGCCTTTCTCCCAAGGAGCAGGCGCCTCTACCAAATGCCCATCGGCATTAAGATGTGTCTTAATTGGAGTAAGAACTCCAGTTGTTCATAATGGAACGATTGTAAACAGTATAACGAGGGAAATAAATAAATAAAAAAAGTTCACACAATCCGTTCTCCCTGATCATGGGAGAAGATTGCTGGCCACCCAGGACAACTTGGCAGAAAATCATTTCTAGCAAGAAGTAGTCTGAAGAAGGTCTGCTGTGCTTATATCCACCTCGTGGGCTTCCCAGGTTTCGCTGTGGGAAACAAGATGCTTTGGAATGATCCACTGGGGATCTTATGAATTGCAAATGGATCCACTGCAAGATTTAAAGCACATCCTTAAGGCTTCAGAGAAAGAGACGGCTTAGGGCAGCTTCCTAAGGCTGGCGGCTTCTGGTTCTTGCAAAATAAACAAACGTGTTTTGCAAATGCCAGAGAAGACCTTTTGGCAATATGCAGAGTGACAAGACGGGCCGAGCGCTTAATGAGGGAGCCTCCGTGTGAGAAGAGGGGTGCTCTACAGTGCACAAGATAGTTCCTGTTTTCATCACCGAAACGTTGGAGGGAATGGAATAAATACATAAATACATTTTTTATAGCCAGGAAGAAGGGGGCAACGCTGCCATTCCCCGCCTCCAGTCTCTCTTGAGCTCCTCTGAGCCTGAGCCTTTTGTAAGGCAAAAATAGTATCAGTTTTCAAGAAATGTTGACTTTGGGGCTTTTCAAAAAGCAAGGAGATAATCTTAGGAAAGGAAGTGGAGGAAGCACCTTCAGCAACTGCAAGATCCAAAACTCTGGGCTCAGCCCTTCCTGTACTCCATTCCCCTCCCCTTGCTCCATTGGTCAAAGATAAATTATTATTATTATTATTATTATTATTATTATTATTATTATTATTATTATTATTATTATCATGCCCATCTGCCACTCTGCACAGCTTACAACACATTAAAAAATTGTAAAACATTAGACAGATGTCTTCTAAAAGTCAGATAGCTGTTTCTTTCCTTGACATCTGATGGGAGGGCGTTCCACAGATTTTAGTTTTTATGATCAATCAAGGCAGGTTACTATATTCAAAGTAGAAATATAATGGCAAAAACAGCTGGATGGTCCATGCATTTCATTCCCCTTTTATAAGGACAGATAAAATGAAGTCCTTCTTCCCATGGTTAAACTGCGGAACTCCCTGGAGATATTGTACATGAGAGGAAGGGCCAATATCACAGCAACACATGCTAACAGTATGCTAACATTAACCCATTAAGCTCTCAGTGATTTGCAACCTTGGTTGCTATTATTTTATTGCTCTTTGTAATTTTCATTTTCAGCATTTAGTATATGCATTTTTATTGTTGGGTAGCTGATCACCAAAGAATTGATGCTTTTGAATTCTGGTGCTGGAGGAGACTCTTGAGAGTCCCATGGACTGCAAGAAGATCCAACCTCTCCATTCTGAAGGAAATCAGCCCGGAGTGCTCACTGGAAGGACAGATCCTGAAGCTGAGGCTCCAAGACTTTGGCCACCTCATGAGAAGAGAAGACTCCCTGGAAAAGACCCTGATGCTGGGAAAGATGGAGGGCAGAAGGAGAAGGGGACGATGGAGGACGAGATGGTTGGACAGTGTTCTCGAAGCTACCAGCATGAGTTTGACCAAACTGGGGGAGGCAGTGGAAGACAGGAGTGCCTGGCGTGCTCTGGTCCAGGGGGTCACGAAGAGGCAGACACGACTAAACGACTCAAGAACAACAGCAATCCAAATTCTGGCTTTCCCCTGGCTTTCCCTATTGCTGCTCTTCTGCTTGAATGCAATTGGGCAGAGGCTGTACTAGATACCCACTGGACTTCTTCTAAGTCAGCTTTCCTTCACCCACCTGGTGGCCCCCTACACAATATATTGGTCATGAATAGTGTTGGCAGGGAGCTGATGGGAGTTGTAGTAGCCAAACACCTGAAGGGCACCAGGATAGAGGAGGCCGCTCCATGCCTATACGTCTACAGGTGCAACTTGATTACTTTGGAGAACAGGATTTAATCAGGCCAGCCAGCCACTCGCTGACCAGCTCCAGTTGCATCCAGTTGCTGACGGAGATTGAAAATGAAGTATCTGCTCAGTATTCATCGAGTTTCATTTGCCAGCTCACAATGACAGCTCTGCCTTCCTCAGGGAGCCAAAAAGGGGAAATAAAAAAGGGGAGAGAAAGGAAGAAGGGTTGTTATTGTAAAGAGATGCTAATAGCACTGTGGGGAATCTCCAGAAGAAACGGGAGTCTCTTTGTTGAGGGGCGGCAGGTCTTGTCGCCTTCAGTTCCTCTGATTTCTTCAAGACGGGGAACGGCGGGATGGAAGGAAATAATTCATATGGATCTTGAAGGACGATGGAAGGGCATGGCGTCTCATGGCTTTTGCAACACAGGCACTGCCACGTCTTGTGGGCAGGGGCTGCCCACCTGGCACAAAGGGAGCCTCGGTCATGGTGACATCACATCCCTCATGGGCATCCATTGAAGACAAATGTTGGAAGAAGCAGGACAGAGAAAAGAAAAGTTGCTATTTGTAGTTAAACTATGGACATGGGTGGATGCGGGTATTGCTGTGGGTTAAACCACAGAGCCTAGGACTTGCCAATCAGAAGGTCAGCGGTTCAAATCCCCGCGACGGGGTGAGCTCCTGTTGCTCGGTCCCTGCTTCTGCCAACCTAGCAGTTCAAAAGAACGTCAAAGTGCAAGTAGATAAATAGGTACCGCTCTGGCGGGAAAGTAAATGGCGTTTCCGTGCGCTGCACTGCTTCGCCAGAAGCAGCTTAGTCATGCTGGCCACAAACCCGGAAGCTGTATGCCGGCTCCCTTGGCCAATAAAGCGAGATGAGCACCGCAACCCCAGAGTCGGTCACAACTGGACCTAATGGTCAGGGGTCCCTTTACCCTTTACCCCATGGAACTCTCTGCCACAGGACGCAGGCGTGGCCACCAACCTAGATGGTTTTAAAAGAGGATTGGACAAATTCATGGAGGGGGAGAGGGCTACTGATGGCTCCTAGCCACAAAAGCTATGCTGTGCCTCCACAGCTGGAGGAAGCAATGCTTCTGAATCCCAGCTGCTGGAAGCCATGCTTCTGAATCCCAGCTGCTGGAAGCCACAAGAGGGGAGAGGGCTCTGGTGCTCGAATCCTGCTTGTCACGATCCAGTTCAAGGGTGATCGAAGTCCTGGCTGGGGACATCGGGACTGGGGGCAAGATGGTGGGGTGGGAGCAGGAATGGGGGTTCAGAAGCCAGGAATCAGGAAGCCAAGAGTCTGGGGGTCAGGAAGCAAGGAGTCACGAAGTCAGGGGTCCGAGGATCAAGTAGCAAGGAGTCACGAATTCAGAGGTTAAAGGATCAGGAGCATAGCTGTCAACGTTTCCCTTTTTTTAAGGGAAATTCCCTTATTCCGAATAGGATTCCTCGCAAGAAAATGGAAAAGTTGACAGCTATGACCAGGAAGCAAGAAGTCAAATGCAGCAAAGCAGGGAACGTGTTGCTGTGGCAAAGAGCCGAAGGGAAATCTTGACCTTATATCGCTTCCCAGCTCTTGCCACCAGGTGCAGTGAGTTACTAAGCAGCCTCACCTGTGTGGCCATGCCTTGCCTCTCCAGAACAAACTGAGGAAGGCCCCAGTCCTGCAGAGTCCTATTGGTCACAGGGCCTGGCTCCTGCATGCACTCCTGACACCACTTGCAGGTTTCCCATTGAGACATCCGGTTGGCCACTATGAGAACAGGATGATGGACTTCCTAATGGTAAGAGAAGTTTGACAGTGTCAGGGGCTTCCTTGGAACATGGTGGATTCTTATTCACTGGAGGTTTTTAAGCAGAGGTTGGACAGCCGTCTGCCAGCAATCCTTTAGCCATGGAGACTGGGGTGTATGTTTTGTGGCTGGGGGGAGATCCCACCAAAACCCTCTTGGCAAATCTTCTCCAGCCGGCTGTCCATTGCACATGATTTGGACCACAATTTCGGACAACTAGTGAGAGCTTTAGTCACAAACACCTGGAGGGCACCTGGCTGGCAAAGGGTGCCCAAGCCTGACCTGCTCCTGGGTCCAGCTCCCTGAACTCTCCCCCAGCAATGCCAAACCTTACCAGAGCCCACTCACCTGTGTCTGGCTAAAGTCTGTCTTAAAAAAGCATGATTAAACTTGATTTGCAGCCTGTGAAAGATGGAGGGATCCAGGCCCCTCCTTCTTGGGCAGCTCAGGCTGCAGAAGATCATTCTCACTGCTCAACATCTGGCCCTGATTTTACATCTCTTCCATTGGCCCTCCTTCTCTCCGTGTCTCTGCTTCTCCCCACCTCCTTTCCCCAAATATAGAAGCCTTTATTTGGCATTCAGTCACTTAACGTCTGACTTCTTGCACACTCAGCCCTAGGGACCAGTAGACCAGTTTCCACCTCGGCAAGGCAGAGAGTCTCACCTGTGCTCTAGCTCAAAAGCAACAGATGTGTGCTGTTCTTGGCCATGGGCTTCCCACTGGGGCACCTGGTTAGATGCTGTGGTAAGGCCTAGATGGTCGCCATTAGGCCTGATTGTCAGGAGTGTGTGCAGGAGCCAGGCCCTGTGACTGGTAGGACTTTGCAGGACTGGGGCCTTCCTAAGTTTGTTCTGGAGAGGCAAGGTGCGGCCGCACAGGTGAGGCCGATTGGTAACTCACTGCACCTGGTGGCAAGAGCCGGGAAGGGATATATGGTCAGCATTTCCCTTTGGATCTTTGCCACAGCAACACGCTTCCTGCCTTGCTGTGTTGGGCTTCTTGCTTCCTGATCATAGCTGTCAACTTTTCCCTTTTCTTGTGAGGAATTCTACTCGGAATAAGGGAATTTCCCTTTTAAAAAGTGAAATGCTGACAGCTATGTTCCTGATCCTTGAACCTCGGCTTCTTGACTCCTTGCTTCTTGATCCTCGGACCCCTGACTTCTGGCAGTTCTCTCACTGAGAGAAGCCAAGTTACAGGGAACCAGGCAGAGGGCCCTCTTGGTGGTGGCACCCGCCCTGTGGAACGCCCTCCCACCAGATGCCAGAGAAAAACAACTACCAGACTTTTAGAAGACATCTGAAGGCAGCCCTGTTTAGGGAAGCTTTTAATATTTAACAGACCACTGTGTTTTAATATTTTGTTGGAAGATGCCCAGAGTGGCAGGGTATTATTATTATTATTATTATTATTATTATTTTTATTTATTTATTTATTTATTTATTTAAATCCTTAATCCTTATTTTGATTAAGGAGTTTTTTCTGGATGGAAGAGGGAGTGTGCCCTTTACAAGTGCCACATAATGTTGTTGTGAAATGCATTTGCACCCCAGTTCTCCCCCCTCCTCATTTCATCCCCACAACAACCCTTTGAGGCAGGTTGCCCTGAGTAGCAAAGACTGGCCCAAAGTCACACAGCGAGCTTCATGGCCGAGTCAGAATTCAGACCCCGGTCTCCCAGGTCCTAGTCTGACACTCTAAGCACTGCACCACACTGGCTATCATATTCGTTCCACACATTCAAGGAATTGATCCTTGGTGAAGCAGTGCCAAATCTCTGGTACTCCCTGCCCATTGATACCAGACAGGTGTCTTTTGCTGTACTGTTTTTGGTGCTAAACCTTTTAAAGCCCACCTGGGCATGTAATTTTAACATGTTGTAATTTCAACCTTGGATTGCAAGCTGCTGGGTATTTTGATATTGTGGTAAATATTAAATCAACAATGTTTTTACATTTTGATTTTATTGATCTTTTAAAATGAAGATTTTCTAGTCTGTTATGTAAACCTGCTTAGAGGTCTGTGTTGATTAAGCTGCACATAAATCTTGCTAAGTACGAAGGCACAGAATGAGTGAGTGAAAAAGGTGCTCACTCTTTTGAACCTATGACTCTGTGGGTGGCTTCCAAACTCTCAACAAGAAAAAGCCTTTTAAGGCTCTGACACCTTGCTCCTTTCCCCTCTCTCCCAGGAATTGTGCTACTGGTGAGCGTTCACTTGCCGCCACTTTTCCTCGAGAGCGATTAGAACATTTGCAGAGCAACTTGTGACATCACAGCAGCCGACAGGTGGGTCACATCCAAGAAGACCCATTATTATGTTTTTGCTTATGCAGATTAGAGGGTTCTTATGGCTCCTGGAACACAAAGCTGTGAATCACAAGCAGCTCTGTGCCAGCTCTGCGAACCCAAGCCCAGGCTGAGCCAGGCCAGAATACCAGATGCTTCCACTAAACAAGACGAACAGCATCATTAAATTCCTGAGCCGTGAACTCAAAGGAACACTTGAAAAAGTACACAGCGGCAGATCCCGCAGCCCAACCAAGCCCGGCTCCTCAAAGCAAGACACCTTCCTCTCCTTTTCCTCTCCTGTTTTGTGCACCCTTTCCATGATCAGAGAGGCGGAGCTGCGATGTACAATTCCTCGCAGCATCTTCTGCCTGCTTCCTGACTCGGCGGGCATCGTGCGTGGCAGCTCATAACAAGAGGAGCCCACAGAAGCAGCAGCAGCAGACAGGCCTTCCGGAGTGCATGTTTGCGTACCAAAAAGAGTCCCCAGCCAATGCTTAAACTTTTGCTTATTTACAGCGCTTGCAGCCGTGCCAAGATCTATTGCGTTTACACCCAAATAAATCCTCCGTAGGAGACAGGTGGCAGATCCCACCAACCCGTTATTTATGCCCGCTCCTCGGTGGAAACTGAGAGCTGTAAAGTGCCCGTAGAAAGCCAAGGAGATTTATGCAGCATATATATATATATATATATATATATATATATATATATATATATTCACTGCTCCCCGCAAATTGTGTGTGTGGGGGTGCCCAGTTGGCAAGACCTTAGAGAGAGGTGAAGGCTTAGCTATGTCTCACAAGTATAAAGGGGCAGACAGGTGAGTTAAACTCCTGTGTGTGTGTTTAGCAGCAGGGCAAAGAGGTCAAAGGCGGTCGACTATCTTGCTTTCTGATTTTACATGTCCCAAGTTCCCAAGCGAAGTGAACCAATGAATGAAAAAGACAGCGATGGAAAGCCAGCAAGGGTTGTAGGAGCTATTTGGTGTATTGCAGAGAGTTTCACATGTCTAAGCTGTCTGCCTGCTGGACACAAGCGTGTGCTCGAAGCAATAACTTCCGAGTGTCCAGATCAAGGGAAGTAATTGTTGTTGTTGTTTAGTCGTTTAGTTGTGTCCGACTTTCGTGACCCCCTGGACCAGAGCACGCCAGGCACTCCTGTCTTCCACTGCCTCCCGCAGTTTGGTCAAACTCATGCTGGTAGCTTCGAGAACACTGTCCCACCATCTCATCCTCTGTCGTCCCCTTCTCCTTGCGCCCTCCATCTTTCCCAACATCAGGGTCTTTTCCAGGGAGTCTTCTCTTCTCATGAGCTGGGCAAAGTAATGGAGCCTCAGCTTCATGATCTGTCCTTCCAGTGAGCACTCAGGGCTGATTTCCTTCAGAATGGAGAGGTTTGATCTTCTTGCAGTCCATGGGACTCTCAAGAGTCTCCTCCAGCACCAGAATTCAAAAGCATCAATTCTTCGGTGATCATCCTTCTTTACGGTCCAGCTCTCACTTCCATACATCACTACTGGGAAAACCATAGCTTGAACTATCCGGACCTTTGTTGGTAAGATGATGTCTCTGCTTTTTAAGATGCTGTCTAGGTTTGTCACTGCAGGAACCGGCAAGCCACTCCAGTATCCCTGCCAAGGAAACTCCATGGACAAAGACAACAGGCAAGGGAAGTAATAGTCTCATCCTATTCTGCCTTCGTCAGACCACATCTGAAGTCCTGTGTCCAGTTCTGGGCGCCACAGTTTAAGAAGGATGTTGACAAGCTGGTAGGTGTGCTGAGGAGGGAGACCAGGATGGTCAAGGGTCTGGAAACCAAGCCTGATGAGGAACAGTTGAAGGAGCTGGGAATGTTTAGCCTGCAAAAGAGGAGACTGAGAGGAGATACAAGAGCCATCTTCAGATATCTGAAGGGCTGTCACATGGAGGTTAGAGCAGGCTTGTTTTCTGCTGCTCCAGAAGGCAGGACCCTAACCAATGTATTCAAACTTAAAGAAAGGAAATTCTGACTAAGTATTACGAAGAACTTTCTGGCAGTAATAGCTGTTCGACAGGTGAATGGCAACCGTGGAAGATAGTGAGTTCTCCTTCCTTGCAGGTTTCTTTTTTTATAATTTTTATTGAGTTTTACATTTTTATCATAAGAATAACTGTCAGGGGCTCAGGAGCAGAGGCACAGGGAAGAGAGGAAACGGAGAGCGAAGGGGAAGAATCTGAGGGCAGTGTAGGGGAGTATGACAGTGGCCCGAGAGATTCCATGAGCTTCTCCAGCGATTCAGAAGATTCCCAGAGGGGGGCGCCGGTGGCCAGGGCAAGGGGGGTCCCAGGGGGGACACACCAGAAGCAAGGGGCCAGCGGGGACTCCCAAAGCAGCAGCGGGAGATCAGGACCAGTTCCCCCACCAGAGTGGAGTGGGGGGGAAGAGTCCCATGCATCAGGGCCAGCGTCTCCTCCAGTAGGGAGAGAAGATGAATCAGGGCTGGCCACGCCTCTATCGCAGAGTGAGGGAACGGAGGGGAAGTCAGGTCCAGCTAGCTCCCTCGAAGGGGGAAGCAGTGACAGGAGCAGTGTAACGGTCAGGAGAAAGGTTGCCGGCTGGGCGCGCGCGCCAAGTTCAAATGTACAGGCACGCGGGACAGCAGAAAGCCCGGATTGGGAACCAGGTCCTAAAGCCCGCCGGAGGCTGGGGGAAGACACAGGGGACTCAGCGTCAGAAGAGTCTAGAAAGGGCAAGACCCCAGCGGACAGGCGGACCCAGAGGAGGAAAGAGCAAAGGAAGAGGTGGAGCAAGGCTAGAGTCTTGAACTGGTGTCTGGGGGGAGGAGATTCAGACGGAGCTTCGGCGGTCTAGAGTTGAGACGTAGAGCTGCACGCCATGACTTTGAAATAGAAACTGAACTTCAATAAAGACTTTTGTATATAACAACGAACTGGCGTTGGTCCTTTGTGAGCTGAGACCTCGGGCAGCCCTGACAATAATGTATCATATCCCAAAAAAACTGAATACAGTTCCCCAGATATCCTCCTCCCTCCCTACTTCCTCTTCTGGTTTTTAACATATTAACTTCCCCTGCTTGCTAAATTATATCTTCATATTGAGCTCTTTATATCAAATATTGTTGTTCTCTTGTCCTTTTCACATCATCATTTATTTATTTATTTTGTTACTTGTAAGTGTTAACTCAAACCCTGCTAGTGAGTCCATTTCTTTACATTGTTTCTGTAAGTATCTCAAAAATGGTTCCCATTCTGTTTTAAAGTTTCTGTTGTCTTTGTCTCCAAGCCTTTCAGTTAGCTTCGCCATTTCAGCGCACTCCATCAATTTTTCTTGCCATTGTTCTTTAGTTGGTATTGCTTTGCTTTTCCATCTTTGGGCTAGCAATATCCTAGCCTCTGTTGTAGCATACATAAAAAGTTACTTCTTCTCTTTTGGCAAGTCCTTCCATGGAGGTTTCTAAGCAGAAGTTAGGTGGCCATCTGTCACGGATGCTTTAGCTGTGATTCCTGTGCTGCAGAAAGTTGGACTAGGTCAGGAGTCGCCAACCTAAGGCCCGTGGGCTGGATAAGGCCCGAGGGACCCCCGCCACCCACTGCCACCACCAACTCTTACCAGTGTGGCGCTGTGCGACTGCCCACTTCTGGATCAGAGGAGCACCGGAAATAGCTTGTGCGCATGCGCAAGCATTATTTCTGGTGCACATCTGGGTCGGAGGAGGTCTATGCACACGAACATAAGCTATTTCCAGTGCTCCTCCAACCCGGAAGTGTGCCGCAAATAGTGTGTGTGCACATGTATGGGCACGCACTCCCCCGCTCTCCGGCCCAAAGTGCGATCGGCGCTGGAGACACCGGCCCAAGGCGCAGTAAGTTTGCTGACCCCTGGACTAGGTGACCCTTCCAATAGGTCCCTTCCAACTCCACAATATTGTTATTATTTCAAGGGAAAACTTTATTCCTTTCAAGCCACATAACATCGGTCTTGAAAGACCTACATTGGCTCCCAGTACGTTTCCAAGCACAATTCAAAGTGTCGGTGCTGAGCTTGAAAGCCCTAAACGGCCTCTGCCCAGTAGACCTGAAGGAGTGTCTCCACCCCCATTGTCCAGCCTGGACACTGAGGTCCAGCTCCAAGGGCCTTCTGGCGGTTCCCTCCCTGCGATAAGCCAAGTTACAGGGAACCAGGCAGAGGGCCTTCAGGGTAGCGGCTCCTGCCCTGTGGAACGCCCTCCCTTCAGATGTGAAGGAAATAAACAACTATCTGACTTTTAGAAGACATCTGAAGGCAGCTCTGTTTAGGGAAGCTTTTAATGTTTAACAGACTATTGTATTTTAGTATTTTTTTGGAAGCCACCCAGAGCGGCTGGGGAAACCCAGCCAGATGGGCGGGGTATAAATAATAAATTATGGTGATGATGATGATGATGATGATTAGCAAAGGCAGCTCACCTGGAGAAGCAGAGAGAGGCAGGGACAGAGCCATAGAATGGTAGAGTGGGAAGGGTCCCCCAAATGCCATCTAGTCCAACCCTCTGTAATGCAGGAATCTCAGCTAAAGCATCCATGACCGAGAGCCATCCAACCTCTGCTTAAAAAGGAGAGCCCGCCACCTTCCGAGGTCGTCTGTTCCACTGCTGAACAGTTCTTGCCACAAAAACGTTCTTCCTAATGTTTAGCCAGAATCTCCTTTTTTTGTCGCTTGAAAGCATTGGGGAGTATTTGAGTTCAATAAATCTGGAGCAGGTGTTGAGCAAGATAACTTTCACCCCTCCATGAATCTATATCATTGTTTGAAGGGAGGGTGTTTTTATTGATTCTGCTCTTCCAGTATTTAAATAGTTGCCACGTGCCCGCTCTCCAAATCCTCCAGGAGGGGGAAAGATTATATATAAACCCAAAGTCATAAAGAGCAGCTCCTTATTTATGTCTGATGGCACACCATGATATACGGAGACATTAAGTATCTTCCGTACAAGCCAGGAAGAAAGGAATTATTCATAGGTTATCTGGATGTGCTAATGAGAGAGTTTTCTTTTTTTAAAAAAATAACTCTCACATATTGCTGTGTAGACTTTAACAAAACTTTGAACAGGAAGTGTTTCAAATTCAGCAAATATGAACTGAGAAGGAGAGGGTTTTTAAAAAAGTGAGAGCAAGGAGAAATTATTGATTTTGAGCAGATTTTCACCAACATTTGCATGACTATCGTACATGGGGGGGGCAGAGAGATTCAGGCAGTGTGGCATAGTGGTTAGAGCATGGGTAGGCAAACTAAGGCCTGGGGGCCAGATCTGGCCCAATCGCCTTCCAAATTTGGCCTGTGGATGGTCCAGAAATCAGTGTGTTTTTACATGAGTAGAATGTGTGCTTTTATTTAAAATGCATCTCTGGGTTATTTGTGAGGCATAGGAATTCATTCATTTTCCCCCCAAAAATATAGTCCGGCCCCCCACAAGGTCTGAGGGACAGTGGACCGGCCCCCTGCTTAAAAGGTTTGCTGACCCCTGGGTTAGAGTGTTAGACTAGGTAAAGGGTAAAGGGACCCCTGACCGTTAGGTCCAGTCGTGACCGACTCGACTCTGGGGTTGCGGCGCTCATCTCGCTTTATTGGCCGAGGGAGCCGGCGTACAGCTTCCGGGTCATGTGGCCAGCAGGACTAAGCTGCTTCTGGCGAACCAGAGCAGCGCACGGAAATGCCGTTTACCTTCCCGCCGGAGCGGTACCTATTTATCTACTTGCACTGGTGCGCTTTTGAACTGCTAGGTTGGCAGGAGCTGGGAGCGAGCAACGGGAGCTCACCCCGTCGCGGGGATTTGAACCGCCGACCTTCTGATCGGCAAGCCCTAGGCTCTGTGGTTTAACCCATAGTGCCACCCGCATCCCATCGTCAGACTAGGAACAGGGTTCAAATTCCCACTTGTCCATGAAGCTCGCTGTGTGCCCTTGGGCCACTCACTGCCTCTCAAGGTTTCACCTACCTCACAGGGTTGTTGTGGAGACTGAATTAGGATGCAGAGACCCTGAGGCCCCTGGAGAAAAAGGAGGAATAGAAAAACCGTACATTGAATAAATGAATACATTTGAATAGAAATCTGTACTACAGGTGAATAGAAAGTTGCTGTTTTCCCAATGACAGTGAGTATTTCATCCTGAAAAATCCCAAATAGTTGAAGGAGAGGGGCAAGACTGCTGGTATAAATAAAGATACCCTCTCTCTCACGCACAGCTTTGCTTCTCTTGAGGTGAAAGACTTCTTGTCAGGGAACTTCTCTCAAGTTTAATTAAGGTGTTGAAGTTCTCAAGCCGGGGAAACGCTGGGCCCAGCTAATTTCTCAAACTGCTCTCTCTAGCACCTTTTGCAACGGAGCTCATGTAGCAAATTAAAAAATGCTAATAGCCAGCCAATAAAATAAAGACTTGCCTTCTTGCCTGTAATTTCCGCAGGTCTGTGCATTAATTAACTGGGAGAAATGAAGCCCTTTCAATTCAGGAACAATTAGCAGCAAAATGTAGATGCTGAGTTCTTCCTCCTTCACCTGCAAAGATCTTCAGTGCTCAGCCCCTGTGCATGGGGGGGGGGGGAGGGAACAAATGACCCCCCCTGCCCACTTCAAGTCATCCTTTCTGCTTCGAACGACAGAACTGGCACTGCTACAGGTACCACCTCGTACCAATCCTGCATCTGTAAGAACTTGGTCTTCTAGTGAGGCAGCATTTAGACTTCGGAACTCCCTGCCTCTTGACATTGGGCAGGTGCCTTCATTGAACTGTTTCCCACGCCTACTCCCAGCATCTTCATGCTTTGCTACTGCTCCCCCCTGAAGGGAGACGAGAAACGGCTGGCCATCCCTGGATGACATGGGAGCCACCAGATACTGAGTCACAACAGCTGACCTGCACAACAGGCTTCTGGGTGGGGAGATTAAAGGGGGGAAATTGTTGGTTTGATGTGAATGGTTTTTTTGGACAAGGGAGGGTGAGGTTTCGTTTGAGGCTAAGAAAGGCAGTGGCTGACCCTGTCAGGAGCTCGTCCTACTCTTGAGTAGGAACCTGGCAGAGACACATGCCTGACTGGCATGTTCTCTCCCTCCTGGTCGATCATTCAGGAGCTTCAAAAGCTTTCTTCTGCCCGAACATCACAGCGACCGATGCCAACAAACACCGGCACACTTAGGGATCCGCAGAGTCTTCACAGCTTGCATAACAGACCTCAGCAACTCAGCATTTTGGCTAATCTACTTTATTTACATATAAACACACGGAGCACTGCAACATGGTTCCCTCTCTCTCTGGCATCAGACAGCAAAGAGAAAAAGAACAAAGGACAATAGTCCCACTTCACGGAACACAGTAACACAAACATCCTGTCTCTGTCACTTCTCACTTTGTGGAGTCAAAGCATACACTGTCACGTGAAAGACAAAAATCCCATGACTGCAATCATGGAGCAGGAATGCTAACAGACCCAAGGTCACCCAGCGAGCTTCATGGCCGAGTAAGGATTTGAACCCTGGTTTCTCCCAGGTCCCATCCTGACACTGTAACCACTAGACCACAGTGCACTCAATGCTACAAGAAGAAGGACTTTTGCAGGTCCTGAATATTCCAACATTTCGCTTTATTGGATGTCCATGAACTCCTGTGCTGTGATAGACGGAGAGAAAAGCTTTTCTCTAGACCCTTGAAAGGCTGAAAACGGGGGCGAGGAATACATTTCCCCAGTTCTGCTGGCTCATGTGTCGCAACCATAATTAGGTTATTTATACAGCATCATTTGTTCTTCATTTCCTTAGGAACTTGTGATATTGTTCCCCCCCCCCCCAAACCAAAACCATCTTTCTCCAACAACTGTGGAGCACGTGCTGGGAATGGATGAGACCCACTTGCGGAGAGCTCTTCAAAAGCAGAAAACACCACGTGTGTGTGTGTGTGTGTGTGTGTGTGTGTGTGTGTGTGTGTTTGAACATCTAACTCTCTCCATGCTTGGAGTTACAATAAACATTATTTTATTCTATGTATTTCTTTTATATGCCTGTTGTCTTTGTCAATGGAGTTTTCTTGGCAGGGATACTGGAGTGGCTTGCCAGTTCCTGCTCCAGGAGCCAGCATCACCTTGCCAACAATAGAGACATCACCTTGCCGACAAAGGTCTGTATAGTTCAAGCTCTGGTTTTCCCAGTAGTGATGTATGGAAGTGAGAGCTGGACCATAAAGAAGGCTGATACCTGAAGAAGTGTGCATGCACACGAAAGCTCATACCAAGAACTAACTTAGTTGGTCTTTAAGGTGCTACTGGAAGGAATTTTTTTATTTTGTTATGAGGTACCACTGTATTCTTAATCTTTGTTGGAAGGAAGTCGCCCAGAGTGGCTGGGGAGACCCAGCCAGATGGGCGGGGTACAAATAAATTATTATTATTATTATTATTATTATTATTATTATATCTCACCAAGCAGGTGACGCGGTCACTATTTTTGCAAGAGGAAGGCATGTTCCACCTGCCTTGCCCCACCCTCTAGTCTCTGCTTCTCAGTTTGTATTGTCTTATTTTATGTACTGTGGCTTGCCGTTGTTTTATTGATTATAGTTTAGAAATTGTTTATTGTAACTGTTGAGTGGATTTCTGTTTAACTTTTATATGTTAAAGGTCAAGGGACCCCTGACCATTAGGTCCAGTCGTGGCCGACTCTGGGGTTGCGGCGCTCATCTCGCTTTATTGGCCGAGGGAGCCGGCGTACAGCTTCCAGGTCATGTGGCCAGCATGACTAAGCCGCTTCTGATGAACCAGAGCAGTGCACGGAAGCACCATTTACCTTCCCGCCGGAGCAGTACCTATTTATCTACTTGCACTTGATGTGCTTTCGAACTGCTAGGTTGGCAGGAGCAGGGACCGAGCAACAGGAGCTCACCCCGTCGCTGGGAATCGAACCACCAGCCTTCTGATCGGCAAGTCCTAGGCTCTGTAGTTTAATCCACAGCGCCACCCAGGTCCCATTTTATATGTTATTTACCGGTATATGTTGTTACTATTTAATACTATTCTAATGATTCTAAAGGGGATGCAGGTGGCGCTGTGGGTTAAACCGCAGGGCATAGGACTTGCCGATCAGAAGGTCAGTGGTTCGCCAGAAGCGGCTTAGTCCTGCTGGCCACATGATCCGGAAGCTGTACGCCGGCTCCCTCGGCCAGTAAAGCGAGATGAGTGCCGCAATCTCAGAGTCGTCCGCAACTGGACCTAATGGTCAGGGGTCCCTTTACCTTACCTAATGATTCTAATGATTGTTGAATGTTACTTTTTTGATGTAGGTTACCTATTTTAAAGTTTTATTATCACATTTTTGTATTGCATTAGATTGTTGTAAGATGTACATTTTTTTGTTTCTTCAGCTTGTAAACCGCCTTGAGTATTGTAAGAGAGAAAGGCGGTATACAAATTAAAATAAATCAAATCAAATCAAACAAATAAACAAATAAAATATTTGGCAACCCCCTACCGTGATCAACTCCCTCCCAGAAACCTATGTCCCTACTGTGGAAACAGGGGCAGAGGAAGGGGGTGCGGTGTGAGCAGGCCACCCCAGGTGTCACCACTGAGTGGGGTGACATAATGCAGGGTGGCACTCACTGTGGGGCCGAGCCACGCGTCTCTCCTGGGAGTTACACGGTGGTTTGGGTGCCTGCAGGCTCTGCACTGCCGCCAACGGTCTGCCCGCTGCCTCCCCCCATAGCTGTCAACTTTTCCATTTTCTTGCGAGGAATCCTATTCGGAATAAGGGAATTTCCCTTTTAAAAAGGGAAATGTTGACAGCTATGGCCTCTCCCCCAGCTGTAGGTCGACTGAGTGGGAGGAGGCAGGCAGACTCCTCGCAGGCCCCACGGATGGCTGGTCCTGCCCCGGGTAGCCCCACCCCACGGATGGCTGGTCCTGCCCCCCACGGATGGCTGGCCCTGGCTCTGGGTGCAGGGCATGCTCGCTGCCCTAGGCACCCGATTGGCTTGCTCCGCCGCTATGTGAAAGGATGTGCAGGTAGAAAGCTGGCCTCCACAGTCCCTTATGGACACACCGTTGAGATTATATGCATGGAAGACAATCTTACTCTGCTACGAGGGATCGCCAAAAAAGAAGATTTCTTTTGCAAAGCATTTTGGACCCTCGCAAGCTGAGGATTTGTCGAGGGAACTTTGACAGGCATCAGTTGCCTTCTCTGCACTCTGCCCATGTTGCTTCTGCGCCGTCAGAAGCACTCAGATGAAGTACTGTTTCGAATGCAGCGTCGGTTGTTTGCCTATAGAGGAACAAAACATCCCAAGGGGAGATTCTAGATAGGTTTCCTAGGCGACAACAATTTGTAATTCCTTGATCGTGTCACACGTGAGCGGAGGGGCATAAGACCTAACTGGAGAGAAGAGATGTTTGGAGATGCCATGCATTTGAAAAAGATCTCTTGCTATCAGTATCGTAGAATCATAGAATTGTCGGGACTAGAAAGGGACCCTGCCAGTAATCTGGTCCAAACCCCTGCTATTCAGGAATCTCAGCTAAAGAATCCATTAAACTCCATTTCATGTTTTGGGCCAGAAAGATGATATTATGACTGCAAAGTGGTTTTTTGATTCCTGGAGATAGGATATGAGTCATGGACACCTTTCAGTTTACAAGCTGATGTCAGGTGTTCCTCAGCAAATTTCCAGGTGGGATCTACATACATGGTGAAGGCAGCCGCTCCAGGGACCCGGCAATAAGGACTACCAGCCTGGAATGGCAGTCTTCTTCCTGCATTGCTGCTTATGAGCTTTCAGAAGACAGAATGTTGGACTAGATAGACTTCAGTTGGATTCAGCAGATAGTTTTCATGTACAGACCATGCTTGGCCAGAATGATGGTCCCAGTATCAGTAGCTCTGGTTTGGGACAGTGGCCCTGCAGAAAGTCATCCTGTTGCTATTCATCCGTCATTCCCAGTGCTTGGAAGCATGAAGGCGTCAGTGTTTTCCTATGTTATGGCTAGAAGCAACTAAGAGAGCTCGCCTCCACAAAATTATCTCGTTCTTTAAATAAAAAAAGCAATCAAACGAAGAAGCCACATGTTCCTGGGTTTCCTAGCACCCAACAGCGATAGGACTCCACTGACGGGTTGTACAAAATGTTTCCTTTTGATTTCCACTATGCCAGCAGCCTCTCCATTGCAGAAAATGAGCCTGAGTTTTTGTGAATCGAGAGATAATTCCCTCCACCCCACATTGCTCCTGATTCTATACACCTCTGTGTATGTGTCCTCTGGGGCAAGGAACTGGAAAAAAACACAACTGCTTAAAATGATCTGTCAGCCCCCAGTTCATTTTAGTTGCTTTCCCTCCCACCCACCAATATACTGCCAGCTCCCATTTTCATAGACTCACAGAATTGTAGAGTCGGAAGGGACCCTGAGGGCCATCTAGTTCAACCTCCTGCAACGCAGGAATTGCAGCAAAAGCATCCCTGACAGATGGATATCCAATCTCTGCTTTAAAATCTCCAAGAAATGAGAGAGTGTGGGTGAGAAAGTTTTGGAAGACAAATTGTTTACTCTCTTGTAGAAAAGTTAGCACAATGGCAGTTGCTCCAAGCACATTTAAACTTGATGTTAGGTTTACGTCTACCCTCATCCGCCTTTAGACAAACGTTCCACATGAAAATACTTAGGCTAGAATAAATCACAGGCACTTAACAGCTCTGCAAATAAGTGAATATTGTACACAGTTTCCAGAAGTTACAGCAAACAAGTCTCCATCTGTTGGCAGTAAGACAAAGGTGGAAAAAAGGTTCCAAATGACTTAAAAATGAAAGTACTTGGTTTCCTTACAAAAAGGATCATACAGTCTTTGGGTTAGTAAATATGCAGGCTGCAAAATCTCATTTTTAGAGAAACTGAGTTCATTTATAATGAGCCATGGCCACATGGCTTCTTGCTTGTTCCAGGAAACGTGAAGATAAAAAGACTCAGAAGGCCAATTGGTAACTCACAACACCTGGTGGCAAGAACCAGGAGGGGATATAAGATCAGCATTTTCCCTTCAGCTCTTTGCCACAGCAACACACTTCCTGCCTTTGGTTTCTTGCTTCCTGATTCTTGAACCTCGGCTTCTTGACTCCCTGCTTCTTTATCCTCGGACCCTTGACTCCTTACTTGTTGATCCTTGGACCCCTGACTTTGTGACTCCTTGCTTCTTGACCCTCGGACCCTTAGCTTCTTGACTCCCAGCTCTCTGACCCTCGAACTCTTGGCTTCCTGACTCCTGGCTTCTGGACCCCCATTCCTGCTCCCACCCCACCATCTTGCCCCCGGTCCTGACGTTCCCTGCTTGGACTTCGATCGCCCATGAACTGGACTGTGACACCCACTCTCCTAAATTGAGCTCAGGATTCATAACAGTGTGAGTCAATAACTGTATATTACATCAGAGGCCACCACCTTCCGAGGGTACCTGTTCCACTGTCAAACAACTCTTACTATCAGAAAGTTCGGAATCTCCTTCCTTGTCATTTGAATCCATTGGCTTGGGTCCTCCCCTCCGGAGCAGTAGAAAACAAGCTTGCTCCATCTTCCATGTGATTTGAGGATGGCTATCATAATTCCCTTCACCCCACAAGCAGGATTCGAAGATGAGAGCACTCTGCTCTCCAGCAATTGCCAGCAAGTGGACTTCAGAAGCACTTCTGACCATGGAGACAGAACATAGCCATCATGGCTGGAAGCCATTGATAGCTGTCTCCTCCTCCATGAATTTGTCTAATCCTCTTTCGGTGCCATCTAGACTGGTAGCCATCACTGCCTCCTGTGGGATAGTTTAACTATGCACTGTGTGAAGAAGTCCTTTATTTAATCTCCCAGTCTTCATCTCCATTGGATGTCTCCAAGTTCTAGTGTTATGAGAGTGCGAGGGAAACTCTTCTGTCTCCAGTTTCTCTGTGCCATTCATCATTTCATGAACTTTTATCTGTAATAAACAAAAATCTGCCCCTATTCCCTTATGGGGGACACAAGAGCCCTGATAGAGTCCTTTGTAGGTTCTCCATCGGTCGGAGAAAATAACACAAGGCCAACCAGAGAATACTGAGAAGCAAAGCAGCTCATAAGCCTGATCTTTATTGATCTGTTGCAACAGAATGCTCCCCTCACATGCAGGAAAGGAGGAGGACCCAGAACCCAGGTGTGTCCACCCTTATAAAGACATTTTTAAGTGCCTTCTCTGGAGCTCAAGACCACCCCTCCATACATCATACATACATCACAGAAGGGGTGTAACCCAAGACCCCCCCCAGATACATCATACCTACATCACAGAAAAGGTGGTCTACAACAGAAATTTGAATGTTGTTGTTTTTCCTGTCTGCCAGGTTATCTGATAATGCCTTATCAGATTGCCTTTCCTGGTAGTCTGGCCATTCCTTTGAGATGGTGATTTCCTAATTCCTGAGACAATGGGAAGGTTCCCTCACCCCCTCCTTCCTTGCAGAGAAAACATTTGGTCAGTTTGGGAGCCAAAATGGTTTCAGGGCCATCTTCCTGTGCTGCCCCAGACATGTGGTACACATCTATGAATGCGCTTGGTTGGTACATTTATGAACATTTATTATATATATAAAGGTAAAGGGACCCCTGACCATTAGGTCCAGTCATGGATGACTGTGGGGTTGCGACACTCATCTCGCTCTATAGGCCGAGGGAGCCGGCGTACAGCTTCCAGCATGACTAAGCCGCTTCTGGCGAACCAGAGCAGCCACAGAAATGCCATTTACCTTCCTGCCAGAGTGGTACCTATTTATCTACTTGCACTTAGATGTGCTTTCGAACTGCTAGGTTGGCAGGAGCTGGGACTGAGCAATGGGAGCTCACCCTGTCGTGGGGATTCAAACCGCCGACCTTCTGATCGGCAAGTCCTAGGCTCTGTGGTTTAACCCACAGCGCCACCCGCGTCTCATTATATATATATATAAAACCTTAATTTTTTAATTTCATATTGTTTCATTATTTTCCTTTCCCTTCCCTAATCATTCCTACACCTGTGGTTGCCTTTGTGGCTACTGAAGCTCACCTACTTACGTTTTCAGTGAGCTTTTTGCTACTATGCCCCCCCCCCCCGCAAAGGTCTTGCCTCTGCAATGGCAGCCAATCTAAGACCCACTAGAGTGTACTTGTACTTCGGATTATTTCTCCCAATGTGCATCATTTAGCATCCGGCGCCAAATCCCATCCTGTCACCCAGAAGCACAAGTTGGAGAGAGACCTTTTGCAGAGCTCTCGGCTGTCTGTGTTGGACTTGCCCGCCTTAATCACTTGCCGCCATCTGCAAGCTTGGCTCTCTTGCCGTTCGCTCGGCTCTTGAGATAGCCCCCAGGGGGCCCTGCTCTTCACTTCCATCTACTGCGAAAAGCATTCATTTCTTCCTACCCTTTGCCTGTAATCAATTTCCATAAGCAGACAGTGCCCCATTAAACTGTGCTATGCCTCAAGTGGCGCTCTTGCCGCGTTCACCAACCTGGTGCCCTCCAGATGTGCTGGAAGGAACTGAAGGGCACCAGCTTGAGGGAAGACTGGGCTATAAAGACACAAATATGTTTGTGCCAATGATAGCGTCTTTCCTGATCCAGAAAGCAGGTGCTGTTAAATTTACTCTGCAAAGGTTAGTTAGTTAGTTAAGGTAAAGGTCAAGGGACCCCTGACCATTAGGTCCAGTCGTGACCGCCTCTGGGGTTGTGGCGCTCATCTCACTTTATTGGCTGAGGGAGCCGGCGTACAGCTTCCGGGTCATGTGGCCAGCATGACTAAGCCGCTTCTGGCGAACCAGAGCAGCGCACGGAAACGCCATTTACCTTCCCGCTGGAGCGGTACCTATTTATTTACTTGCACTTTGACGTCCTAAGCTATATGGTTTTACCCACAGTGCCACCTGCGTCCCATAGTTAGTTAGTTAGTTAGTTAGTTAGTTAGTTAGTTAGTTAGTTTCATAAAATTAATATACCGCTGGCTTCTTTGTTTTTGTTTTTTGTTTTGTTTTTTAAAAGCACTCCCAATGTATTTTACAAAAAGAATAAAACAGCAAGATTATTAATAAAAGCAATTTAAAAGATTTTTTTAAAGGAGACTAAAATACCAAACGCAGGCTAAATATCTGGGCTTGTCTAACCTTAAATTTTTTTATCAGGCACCAAAACGAGCACAGTGAAGGCCCTTGCCTGATATTGTTATTGTTATTAAGATTCATATACCACCCTTCATCAAGAGATCTCAGGATGGTTCACAAGATAAAAATACAAATAGTTAAAACCAAAACATCAAAACAATAGGCAGGGCGTTTTATCATGTTTTCATATTTGCTGGAAGTATGTGCCAGCTTGGCTGTTTCATCCTCTAGCAAACCACCTATTTCCACCCCATCTCCCCACCACCTCTCATCCAACCACAGTCCTTAGAAACACTTACTCAACTCAATTTATTTTCCCCCTGTATGTATAGAGCCCTCCACTTCAACCATCGGCGTTAGGTTCCTTCTGAATGGACTCTTACCAGTTTTGTGGTCAGGTTGCACTCTTGCGGACACAAAAGTAGCCTCGCTGATAATGAGTTTTACAAAAACCCCATGTTACCTTGAACTCGGCTGCGTATTGAATCCTTTTTGCAGGGAGAGCAGAATGACCTTTTTGCAATACCATGCAGGCACTGGGTGTGGGAAAATAAGAAAGCTGAGGTTTGTTATAGGAAATGCATGTTTGGGTAAAGAAAAAGCCCCTGGTCTAATAAGTTGGAGGTTTGGGTAAAGAGAGCCACCCTGCACCCAGCAGAGAGACATCCAAGGAGGACCTTTCTCCAAGAGGTTTTGAAGAAGAAGTGAGAGGGAGACAAGATGTGAGAGCCCCGCAAAATTCAGCCACCTGCATTTGCTATCCTAGCCATAATCATGGCCTTAATCTTGTGTAGGAGTTATGAGGATGAAGCAGCGTGCAACATTAGCTAGTGAATCTTCCCACACCTGAATTTGCTAAACTAAGGTGTGTGGGAATGTTCAGGGAGGCAGGAGAGGATATATTGTTTATTAATACCCTTCCTAACTTGAGCTAGCAAGTTCCTTTACTTAGCAGAGTTTCACATTCCCCTTTTAATTTAATTTTTATTTTTTAATGCTTTTTATTGGTGTTTCATTTAATACAAACAAACAAAATACAGTAAAATTCAACAATAATTTACCCACATTTTTCCCCACACTCTGCTGAGCGTTGACTTCCTTCCCTCCCTTCAACAGGTTTTATTATGTCAGTTACTTTTCCACAGTTTCTTATTGTATCCAATCCTATCTACATCGTAAGATTTATTTCAGTCCTGCCAGAGTCTTCAGATTTCTATAGTTATTATTTATGTACTCCATAAATTTACTCCAGTCTTTTTGGAATTTTGATTCCTCCTGATTTCGGATTCTACAGGTCAGATTTGCTAGTTCCGCATAATCAACCATCTTTGTCTGCTACTCTTCTATTGTTGGTAATTCTGGTACTTTCCATATTTGGGCTATCAAAGTTCTGGCAGCAGTCGTAGCATACATAAATAACCTTTGATCTGCTTTTTCTATTTTCCCTCCCATCAAGTCTAGCAAAAATGCTTCCAGCTTTCTCGGGAAAGTGTATTTAAATATCTTTTTCAATTTGTTATAAATCTCTTCCTTCACATTCCCCTTTTAAACACACAGCAGATAGCTAGTTGCAGGCTTGTGTAAGCTTCTCACTACTAGGCTCCTGCTAAGTTCCCTTATATCCCTCCTAAAAGAATAAACACACAACAATCTTACTCAAAGTCAATAAAAGAAGTTTACTCACATCATCAGTTCACAGTTGGATCCCTGAAGGCAGACTTAGTTACAAAGTATATACATGTGGATCTACCCCATATGCGGATAATCTCTTTGTCCTCCAATAGAGCATCTCTAGCTAAAAGCTGCTCCAATGATGGAGGAAGTCAAAGAGGGAGGGAGAGAATGCTGCATGCCTTGTCCTTTTTGTTACCAGGACAGGTAAAGTCAGGCCCACCTCTTGTTGTTGTTTAGTCATTTAGTCATGTCTGCCTCTTCGTGACCCCCTGGACCAGAGCACGCCAGGCACTCCTGTCTTCCACTGCTTCCCACAGTTTGGTCAAACTCATGCTGGTAGCTTTAAGAACACTATCCCACCATCTCGTCCTCTGTCGTCCCCTTCTCCTTGTGCCCTCCATCTTTCCCAGCATCAGGATTTTTTCCAGGGAGTCTTCTCTTCTCATGAGGTGGCCAAAGTATTGGAGCCTCAGCTTCAGGATCTGTCCTTCCAGTGAGCACTCAGGGCTGATCTCCTTCAGAATGGAGAGGTTGGATCTTCTTGCAGTCCATGGGACTCTCAAGAGTCTCCTCCAGCACCAGAATTCAAAAGCATCCATTCTTCGGCAATCAGCCTTCTTTATGGTCCAGCTCTTACTTCCATACATCACTACTGGGAAAATCATAGCTTTAACTATATGGGCCTTTGTTGGCAAGGTGATGTCTCTGCTTTTGAAGATGCTGTCTAGGTTTGTCATTGCTTCTCTAGCCGCATGCAAAAAGAAGTCTGTCCCAACCCAGGAGGAAACAGGAAGTTCTGACTGGCTGGACCAAACATCCCCTTGCATGTCCACTCTAGGAAAACAAGGAATGTTTTACTTGACTGTTACTTACGTATCACATCTCACAAATTGAATGCATCAGAGCAATGATGCAAGCAACAAATAGGAGTGGGTCAACTCACAAGAGGATTCCTCCTTGCAGTACAGTAATGCTCAGAGGAGCAAAGGGCAGTGTTCAATTAACACATCCCAACAGTACAAGGATTTCTGTTTGCACCACAGGGTTCCCCTCCCCCACTTGATCTCTGTGATCAATCTGATCTCTGTGCAGTACTGAACATTGCAGGCACATATCTGTTCTTAAAACAGTGCATGCCTAAAATCCTCTCCAGAGGGTTGGCGTGAACCCCAGAACAGATTTAGAGGGCACACAGAGGGAAGAGATGCTGATAACAGTTGGGATTCCTAAAGGGCATCTGTTCCAACCTCCTGCAATGCAGGAATCACAGGTAAGGAAACCTTTGCGCTGGCAGATTAATGCAGTGCTAGCTTGGATACAACCCACATAAAGCTGCCTTGGTCTGAGTTAGACCACTGGACTATCTACACCGAGCATAGCTGTCAACTTACAGATTTGAAAATAAGGGACCAGCAGCCTCGAAAATAAGGGATCAACAGCCAAAATAAGGGATTTTGCTCAGCTTATACATAAATCCGGCACTGGTGGAGCCATGCTGCTTTTGCTGCGACTGACTGTGTTTTGCAGGGGGTTGGACTAGATGATCCTAAGGGTCTACAACTCCCACAAAAGAAGAGTGGCAGACAAAACTGATGAACGACGTCAAGATGGCAAAGCTTACAGGCAGAATTAGAAACCAGAAAGAGGACCTCTTTCATAAAGAATGGGGAAAGTTTATAATTTAGTTGAAAAGCTATTGTAAAGAGTTACATACATTGGTAGGATTGACAGAAAACTTGTAGTAAAAATTTGAACTATGGATGGACAAATGATTTATAAAAATAGAGTTATGAAAGGGATGCAGAGGGGGAAATCACTACATTAAGATGCTGCACTGGTTGGAGGGGATGCTAAGCAGCACGTCGGGGCTGCCATCATCCTGGCGCGAGGAGTTCCATCGGCCCTTCCCCGCCCGAGAGAGAGGGAGGGAGGGAGAGGGACTCTCGCCCACGGCGCCCACGAGCCCGGCATGAGGTGGTTGCGGCGCCGCTGAGGCCACTGAAGCACCGCCCTTCTGCACATCCCCTCCTCTTCCTCCTCCCACAGGCCACCTCCTCAGCCACCGCCGCTGCAGCCGCCTGTGCGGAAGTCTTGCAAGAGAGGGGCTGCCTGCCCCCCCGCCACCACCCGTCTCCTCACAATGTGCCCCTGAGGGGGGAAAGGGAGAGACGGAGATGCGGCAGCTCGTGCACACGCACTCTCGTGCGGCGGAGGACCCCGAGCTGCTGCTTCCCTTCCGAGCCGGGCGGAAACATTCCCTCCCAGAAACGGCGCTGGGATAAGGGAGTTTCCCGCCAAATAAGGGACAGTTGACAGCTATGACACCGAGCGGCAGGACCAGAACTTTGGTTAGCAGCTGGGCTACAAATGTTCCAGATAAAGGAAACTTCCTGTGAATGACAAACAGTCCGCCACTCTGCATATTTACTCAGAAGTAAGTCAGTCCCGCTGAGTTTAATAGAACTTGCTGCCAGGTGACCAAAAGACTGCAGCCTTATTCTCTTCCAGATTCTCAAATGCGCTTTTGCATTTATGAATTATTTAAAGTTAACACAATTATGAAAAACATGGGATTTCATTAAACAGATAAAATTACATTTCAGTCAATACCGAAGCCAATCTGTGCAGAACTGCATACTTTTAAAAGTCTCCGTGTTCTATTAAAAAAATTACGAGGCTGTCTCCTCTCTGTGAACTTAACTGAATCTGTCAGTCACATTAATTCAAAGTCATTCCAGCTGCTGATGAACCAGCCATTGCCTGATGAAGGGGTCTTCTTTAGGTTTCCAGGCTGAACTACGCCATATATAGATATATATAAATAGATATATATATAGATATATACACACACACAAACACATAATATTTTTATTGCAAACATTTCTCAAGATGGCTTATGTTAACAGCAAATCATTTTTTTATTAATAAGAAACATTAAAATATACAATTCAATTCACAATAAAAGTCAATTTAAACAAGCCCAATCCAACAAAACACTAAAATACAATAACCTATTAAACATTAAAAGCTTCCCTAAACAGGGCTGCCTTCAGATGTCTTCTAAAAGTCTGGTAGTTGTTGTTCTCTTTGACATCTGGCGGGAGGGCGTTCCACAGGGCGGGCGCCACTACCGAGAAGGCCCTCTGCTGGTTCCCTGTAACTTGGCTTCTCACAGTGAGGGAACCGCCACTCGGATCTGGACCCTGGTGTCCAGGGTGGAGACGCTCCTTCAGATATACTGGACTGAGGCCGTTTAGGGCTTTTGAGGTCAGCACCAACCCTTTGAATTGTGCTCGGAAACGTACTGGGAGCCAGTGTTATATGGTCTCGGCGGCCGTTCCCAGTCACCAGTCTAGCTGACGCATTCTGGACTAGTTGTAGTTTCCGGGTCACCTTCAAAGGCAGCCCCACGTAGAGCGCATTGCAGCAGTCCAAGCAAGAGATAACTAGAGCATACACCACTCTGGCCAGACAGTGTGCAGGCAGGTAGGGTCTCATCCTGTGTACCAGATGGAGCTGGTAGACAGCTGCCCTGGACACAGAATTGACCTGCACCTCCATGGACAGCTGTAAGTCCAGAATGACTCCCAGGCTGCGCACCTGGTCCTTCCTTGGAGGGGCTTAAGCAGGTGTCAGGTGGCCACCTTTGAGGAATGTTTTAGTTGTGATTCTTGCATTGGGTTGGACTAGATGATCCTTGCAGGAACCTTCCAACTCTACAGTTCTATGATTCCTGTATTCTGCTCTGGTCAGACGTCACCTGGAGTACTGTGTCCAGTTCTGGGCACCACAGTTCAAGAAGGACACTGACAAACTGGAATGGGTCCAGAGGAAGGCAACCAAAATGGTCAAAGGCCTGGAAACGATGCCTTATGAGGAACGGCTAAGGGAGCTGGGCATGTTTAGCCTGGAGAAGAGGAGGTTAAGGGGTGATATGATAGCCATGTTCAAATATATAAAAGGATGTCACATAGAGGAGGGAGAAAGGTTGTTTTCTGCTGCTCCAGAGAAGCGGACATGGAGCAATGGTTCCAAACTATAAGAAAGAAGATTCCACCTAAACATTAGGAAGAACTTCCTGACAGTAAGAGCTGTTCGACAGTGGAATTTGCTGCCAAGGAGTGTGGTGGAGTCTCCTTCTTTGGAGGTCTTTAAGCAGAGGCTTGACAACCATATGTCAGGAGTGCTCTGATGGTGTTCCCTGCTTGCAGTGGTGTAGCGTGGGGGGTGCAGGGGGGGCCGGCTGCACCGGCCGCAACATCTGGGGGGGGCGTGCTCGCACTCGCAGCTCTCTGCCCAGACCTGGCTCACTCTCTCTCTCACACTGCTGTGCTGGCTGTGCGAATCCAATCCAAGCTGCCGGGTCACCGCCCACTGTGGAGGGGGGGCAGGCGTGCGGGTTAGGGGGCGCAAATTACTTGCCTTGCCCCGGGTGCTGACAACCCACGCTACGCCACTGCCTGCTAGGCAGGGGGTTGGACTCGATGGCCCTTGTGGTCTCTTCCAACTCTATGATTCTATGATTCTATGATTCTATTCTATGCACTTCGATTGCAGAGAAGGGCAGTTTTCCCTCTGCAGCCAACACCGGCCTTCCCCTTCCTCTCTCTCTCTTAGAATGCCAGTCCAAAATCCCCTTTTCTCCCTTGCATTTCCACCTCTTCCCAAAGGCGTGCAACAAAAACAGCATTTGTAAGTCCCGTTCCTCCCCCCCCTTTTCCCTCCCCCTCCCCCAATATCTCAGGCACTTCCAGAGCTCGCTTAAGCGGGAGTTACCAGCAGGGTCCAGCGATAGCATTTCCCTGACAGCTAGTGACTGCTGGTCGATAACATTTCTATCCTGAAATGGAGAGGAGAGGCAGCAATCTCCATGGTTCTGAGTGGAGATCATTATCTCCCAATAGGAGGGCAGTGGCGTAGCGTGGGGGGTGCAGGGGGGGCCGGCCGCACCGGCCGCAACATCTGGGGGTTAGGGGGTGCAAATCCACGGGTTAGGGGGCGCAAATTACTTGCCTTGCCCCGGGTGCTGACAACCCACGCTACGCCACTGGAGGAGGGGGCTGCTGGGTCTGGGGAAGGGGAGAGTCGTGTACCGCAAGGCAGCCTTCAACCTGACCGCCAGAGGCAACCGTCCTCATCCTCACCTTGCTCAGAGCAGGTGGCCGCAGGTGACTCACACACAACAACCCAGGGCTGTACAGTGGTCCCTTGGTTCTCAAATTTAATCCGTTCCGGAAGTCTGTTCCAAAACCAAAGCGTTCGGAAACCAAGGCACACTGCTTTCCCATTGGAAGTAATGCAAAACGAATTAAGGAGCTTTAGCAAAAAGGTGGAATAAAGTTATATGGCTTTGGCAGAAATGTTAGAAGGAACTAGATATAGATAGATTGTTAATGCATTAAAAGGGGAAAAAACTAGGTTACAATATGTTAAAATTAACTATAAGACAGAAAATAGATGAAGATGGAAAGGACTTGCTGAAATAGTTAATGGAAGTGGAATACAAAAAGGGAGGCGTTGAGGAAGTCAATGAAACAAGTGTATGAAAGTTAAGATTGAAAATATTGGAAGTGCTTTTAATTGTTTTTGTTTTGTTTTGTTAATTTAATGTTTTATGTAGTGTTTTTGTTTCTGTTTCTGTTTTTCTATGTTTAACTTTTCTTTTTTCTTTTTGTAATTTCCAAAATCTTAATAAATATTATTATTTTTTTAAAAAAAGAAGGAAGTAATGCAAAACGGATTAATCCGTTCCAGACTTTTAAAAACAACCCCTAAAACAGCAATTGAACATGAATTTTACTGTCCAACGAGACCATTGATCCATAAAATGAAGGCAATGAACAATGTACTGCAGTCACTAGATCAATCCATCAGAGGCTGAACTGGGTTCCACACAGTCACAGAAACAAAGCAAAAAGAGCCGTGAAAACAAAAATGCAAAATAAATGGCAAAAATATACAGACCTCAGCATAACACTCAAAACGGAAGTGTAACAAAACGGAAGTGCGGCACTCAAAATGGAAGCGTAACACTCAAAACGAAGTACATTTGGCTTCCGAAAAAGTTCATAAACCTTCCGGGTTTGCACTGTTTGGGTTCTAAGTTGTTTGAGGACCAAGCAGTGGCGTAGCGTGGGGGTGCAGGGGGGGCGGCCGCACCGGGCGCAATATCTGGGGGGGGCGCTCGCCGCCTCCGGAGTCGCCGAAGAGCCTCGGGCGCAGGCTGTAGCAGAGCCCCATGTCTCGCAGAACCGACGAGCTGTGCGCGCGTCCGGGCTGAAGGCGTCCGGCAGGCAGCGGCTCTCAGCGCTCGCCGCGGAGGGCGCACCAGGCAGCCCCTCCTCACAGCCCGCCGCCGCTGCTGCAGCTGCTGAGCCATGTTGCATTTTCCTCGCCTCTCTGCCCTCCTCCTACTCCGGGCAAGCGGCGTCGTTTGGGCGCCAGCGCCAGCGGCAACTCGCCTCAGATCACCTGACACGGACCCGCCGCTGCCGCCGTGGCTACCTTACCGTAAATACCCCAGCCCAGGCAGCAGCAAGAAGAAGCTGGCAGCGGCGGCAGGTTAGGGGTTAGGGGCGTAAATTACTTGCCTTGCCCCGGGTTAGGGGGCCAAATTACTTGCCTTGCCCCGGGTGCTGACAACCCACGCTACGCCACTGGGACCAAGGCATTTGAGAACCAAGGTACCACCATATATAAGGCCTGGATTGCAGCCCATGAGGGTTTTCGCAGGGAGGAAACATGATATTTTGCAGTCATAAGAAAATAAGCAGAGCCGGCTGGATCCAACCAGTGGCCCATCTAGTCCAGCATCTTCTCCTCACAGTGACCAACCAGATGCCCCATTATGAGAAATCCACAAGCACAACATGAGACCAGAACATTTCTTCCTCCTGAGGTTCCCAGAAGCTGTTCTGTTTTTTATATAATTTTTAAAAATTCATTTTCACTTTTAACATTCACATAAACATTTGCATCCTCCATGAATTTGTCTCATCCTCTTTTAAAGCCATCCAACTTGGTGGCCCTCGCTGCTTCCTGTGGCAGGGAGTTCCACAGGTTAACTATGTGCTGCATGAAGAGCTTGGCTCCATGTCCTTCCCAGGTCAACTCAAGAAGCCAAGAGGGCATGGAAGGCATCTTAAATGGAGCCCAGACACTCAATAGGCATTGGTGAAGTTGCTGGCAACCAGTTGGCATTTGATCCCTGGCCCTGATGTTCTACAGCCCTAATTTATGGAACTCACTCCCACAATGTGAGCAAATAGCGGTTCTTTTTTTTCTCTGTAAGCTGCCTTCAATCCCTGTTAGGGAAAAGGCAGGTGGTGGTGTTGTTGTTTAGATTATGCTTTCCTGTGGTATGTATGGAGTTCTCCTAAAGACGAAAAAGGTGTGTGTGTGTTTGTGGTTGTGTGTGTGTTTCTTCCAAACTCTTTTGCTTCCTTTTATTTATTTATTTAATAAATTTGTTTTTATTGATTTAAAATATCGTCTTACATACACATTACAAATAGTTATAGCAAAATTAAACACAAACATATAAAAGAAAAAAGAAAAAGAAAATAAAATAAAAATAAAAAAGCAAAGAAGAGTTAGCAATAAGAGAGGAACATTGCATATAACATCCTGTCTTTTCTAATAAAGTCTTCTGAAAGAAACTTCCAGTCATTCTTGTCATACTTTTCCTATTGTCTTAATTTTATCGCGCAGTTTCTTTTATAACTTTTCCCGTATATTTTTCTAGTATATTTACTCCATTTGTTTATTATAGACAAGTATCGTTCAGTTCTGCTAGGACAACGTCATTTTGACAATACAATCTTATATATTCTCTGAATCTTCCAAACTCTTTTGCAGTCATACGGAATAAATTGTCTTCTTCTCATTTGAATAATCAACCTAAGGTTTCTTTAATCGGCTGTTTGCCAGTTGCGTTGTGGAGTTTACGAAGGAGGACAGGAAAGCTGAGCTGACCTTTCGGCGCCTTTTCCTGCCTGTCCCTTTCAGCGATTCTGCGTTTCCATCAGAAGCAGGAACCGATGTGGCTTCTGGATGATCGAACAGTACCAAATTAAATGCACAATAAAAAAGAAGACGACAGGCTACCATTTCTCTTCGACATAAAACACTCAGCTGGAAGTATGGTGCACTCTCAGCCCATTACAACGCTTTGTAGAGGAAAGGGAGGTGCAGGAGGGTTGTGTGTGTGTGCCTTTGTGTGTGCGTTTGTGTGTCTTTTTATTTTGGTCAATTTTAAACTGAGCCATTTTCAACTACACACCCAAATATTTCACCTTTTTTTCAACAACAACCTTTATTACGGTCCAGAGACCCAACAAATCGTTACAAAGCAATACACAATTCATACAGCCTACCTCCAGGTTAAACAAGCATTTTGTTCAGAATATAGGGATCATTGGTTCTTGCAACCACCGATAAAAACTTTGCCACTGCTAATGTTCTAGCATTTGTCTGGTCTTCCAATAGGAACCTGATATAGTGAGCCTCTGATTTTCCAGGGAAAGGTACCAGCAAGGGTAATATCAGTTCAGCCCTGGCTTGCTCGTATTTCGCACAGTACAGCAAAATATGTTTTATGGAATCGATGTCTTGAGCACATGAGCAAAGTCTGTCCTGGTAGGGAACTCTTCTCAACCTGCCATCCAACACTGCAGAAGGAAAGACGTTTAGTCTGGCTTTGGTGAATAGCCTTCGATAATTTGGTACTGTCAGGTTTTTAATGTAAGATGTTAACTTAAAGACATGCCCATATTGTACTCCTACTGCCAGCGGACTACAGACTGCGTGTGATCGAGATTGCAAGTCACTGTGTGGATTATTCCATAGACCTTTTTTTAAATTTAAATTGTGTTGCTAGTCGTAATTCATTTTTTTCCCCAGTCATGTCTTTTGACTAATACTTTTGTTTTATTTCTATTTAACTTAAATCCTGCTACCTGTCCGAGCGCATACATTTTGTCTAGTACCCTTGGTATACTCACCAAATGGGTTCTCTACTGTTATTACAAGGTCATCTGCAAATTCTCTCAATTTGTACTCAGTTTGTTTAGACAAGCCTACCCAGAAATTTAGAAGGTTTGCTTTTTTTTCTTTTCTTGTCCTATTCTGGTTTTAACTTTTCAAAAGTCTGCAATGATTGTTGTTAACTTTTCCCTGTTGAAGATACCATTGTTTTATCTGTCCCATGAACCGCTTTGAGGGTTTTCGTTTACTTTTTTTTTTTACAATCAAGCGGTGCAGACATTTTATGAAATAAATAGAATCATAGAATCATAGAATCATAGAATCATAGAGTTGGAAGAGACCACAAGGGCCATCGAGTCCAACCCCCTGCCAAGCAGGAAACACCATCAGAGCACTCCTGACATATGGTTGTCAAGCCTCTGCTTAAAGACCTCCAAAGAAGGAGACTCCACCACACTCCTTGGCAGCAAATTCCACTGTCGAACAGCTCTTACTGTCAGGAAGTTCTTCCTAATGTTTAAGTGGAATCTTCTTTCTTGTAGTTTGGATCCATTGCTCCGTGTCCGCTTCTCTGGAGCAACAGAAAACAACTTTTCTCCCTCCTCTATGTGACATCCTTTTATATATTTGAACATGGCTATCATATCACCCCTTAACCTCCTCTTCTCCAGGCTAAACATGCCCAGCTCCCTTAGCCGTTCCTCATAAGGCATCGATACAAATACAAAAAAATAAATATAAATTAATAAATAAATGCTAGCAAAGCATGAGCTCTGTCATCAACCCCAACCCTCTTGCAAGGGGCAGAGAGAGGCCTGCTCCACACAGCTCCCTGAACTGCCAAGGAGTCATTTTGGACTCACAGCTGTCCATGGAGGCACAGGTTAAATCCGTGTCCAGGGCAGCTGTCTACCAACTCTATCTGGTACACAGACTGAGACCCTCCCTGCCCACAGACTGTCTGGCCAGAGTGGTGCATGCTCTGGTTATCTCCCGCTTGGACTACTGCCATGCGCTCTACGTGGGGCTACCTTTGAAGGTGACCTGGAAACTACAACTAACCCAGAATGTGGCAACTAGACTGGTGACTGGGAGCGGCCGCCGAGACCATATAACACTGGTCTTGAAAGACCTACATTGGCTCCCAGTACGTTTCTGAGCACAATTCAAAGTGTTGGTGCTGACCTTGAAAGCCCTAAATGACCTCAAAGGCCCAGTAGACCTGAAGGAGTGTCTCCACCTCCATCGTTCTGCCCAGACACTAAGGTCCAGCGTTGAGGGCCTTCTGGCGGTTCCCTCATTGCGAGAAGCCAAGTTACAGGGAACCAGGCAGAGGGCCTTCTCGGTAGTGGCGCCCACCCTGTGGAATGCCCTCCCGTCAGATGTCAAAGAGAACAACAACTACCAGACTTTTAGAAGACATCTGAAGGCAGCTCTGTTTAGGGAAGTTTTTAATGTTTGATGTATTACAGTATTTTAATATTTTTTTGGAAGACGCCCAGAGTGGCTGGGGAAGCCCAGCCAGATGGGTGGGGTATAAATAAATAAATAAATAAATAAATCATCATCATCATCATCTTGCTGGGCCACCATCGTAATCCGACTTTTTCCAATTTTGTGCAGATTTTTTCCGAAGAGGCAGTACTGAGCTAGATTGTTTGACTTGGTCCCAGAGAGCTCCCTGCATGGCTGTGTTTCTGAAATGTCCTTGAATCTCAGGGGGTTTCCAGACTGTCATTGTTTTCCAGTGGGACTCCATCACTTCCCAGCAGATTCAGACTGTGTGGTCAAAAGCTTATCTTGCAAAACACTTCCCCGAAAAATTGGACTTTTTACGATACGGGAAGTAATGGGGAAATGCCCTGGAAAAGTGCAGGGTAACATTTGCTGGGGTCAACGTTGTCTAATCTCCACGCAAACAAATGTTTGTGGGGGGGTAATTCTTATTAACTAGCTGAATGCTCGTTAAATAGTTGACATCATCTAATCTCTCTGCAAACAAACAGAGCCGAATACTCATTAAACAGGTCATCTGGAAGTGACCAAATTCTCGCATATGAAGAGCATATGCTTGGAACATTGCAAGGCTCCAGCACTTGGAAGAAATTATCATTTACACCTATTGACCCTGTTCTTCTTGATTCCTGTTGACTGCGTACTCCTTCCAGTTCTGAGAATCATAGAATTGCAGAGTTGGAAGGGTCCCGAGGGTCATCTAGTCCAAACCCCTGCAATGAAGGAATCTCAACGAAAGCATATTTCATGGCAGATGGCCATCCAGTTGATGCTGGAAAACCTCCCAGGAAGGAGGGTCCATCACCACCTCCCGAGGGAGACCATTCCACTGTCAAACAGCTCTTAACTGTCAAAAAGTTCTTCATAAAGTTTATTCAGAATCTCTTTCTTATCATTTGAATCCCTTCACATATCTGAAGATGGCTGCCATATCCCCTCTCAGTCTCCTCTTCTCCATGCTCAACATACCCAACTGCATCAACCATTCCTCATACGGCTTGGTTTCCAGACCCTTGGTCATCTTGGCTGCCCTCCTCTGCACACCTTCCAGCCTCTCCACATCCTTCTTGAATTGTGGTGCCCAGAACTGGGCATCGTATTTCAAGTGTGGTCTGACCAAGGCAGAATATAGTGGGACCATTTTCCCCTTGATCTGGACATTAGACTTCTGTTGATGCAACGTTTTCTAAAGGCAAAGGTAAAGGACCCCTGACAGTTAAGTCCAGTCACAGATGACTCTGGGGTTGCGGCGCTCATCTCGCTTTAGAGGCCAAGGGAGCTGGCGTTTGTCCGCAGACAGATTTCCGGGTCATGTGGCCAGCATTACTAAGCCACTTCTGACGCAACAGAACACTGAAACCAGAGCAGAACATGGAAATGCCGTTTACCTTCCCACCGCAGCAGTACCTATTTATCTACTTGCACTGATGTGCTTTCGAACTGCTAGGTTGGCAGGATCTGGGCATAGCTGTCAACATTTCCCTTTTTTTAAGGGAAATTCCCTTATTCCAAATAGGATTCCTTGCAAGAAAAGCGAAAAGTTGACAGCTATGGATCTGGACAGAGCAACGGGAGCTCATCCTGTCGCAGGGATTCGAACCGCTGACCTTCTGATTGGCAAGCTCAGTGGTTTAGACCACAGCACCACCTGCAACTCTAGATTTCTAGACGATCTGAATTGCCACTCACAACAACCCCACAGCTGTTATGGCTGGAGCTGTTGGAAACTGTGGACCAAAGCCTCCAGAGGGCACCAGGTTGCAGAAGGCTGCTTCAAATGTATCGTTTGGGTCTGCAGATATACTCGGGCAACATCCAAGCAGTTGAAACAAGTTAAAATGATGTTCTGCAAATATTTTCATCATTTTGGGGAGCCGAATGATCTTAGACTTATGCTCGCCTGGCAAGAAGACATAGAAATAGACATGTGGGGGATTTTGGAGTGGAAAATATTAGTAAGTTTGAAAAAAAAGAAAAACTAGAAGGGGAGAGAAGAGCGGGGGGGGGGGACATTTTAAGCCAAGAGCATCTGTGTTTTTTGGGCCACCGTCTATGGAAACTTTGGACGAAGAGCCAGCCAGCCTATATTTTCAATTTGAAAATTATTAGAAAACAATCCAGAGCATCATTTTGAAATTAGGGAGAAATCTGCTTTGTTTGTTTTTCCACTGCCATCTCTGCAGGCTTCTGAGACAGATTTTCAGGTCCTCTTCCAAGGCACGGGCCCAAGGCAGGGACGTGGTGGCGCTGGTGGTGACGGCAGAACGAAGCATGAACCTCGCTGCTCTCTGTTCTCGTCTCTCAGATGTAGGCAAGGCAGCCACTCAGGCGCAGAGGAGGAAGAGGCCAGAAAGGATGGGCTGGGAGGAGGGACAGTAGGGGGGAGCGAGAGAGACTCGCAAGTGCAAATCCTGGTTGTCACATTTTAGCACTTCCCCACCTAACAAGCGGGGAAACCACAGAGCTTAGAGAAAAAGCAGGTAAGAGGCGACGTGGCAGAAGTGTACAAAATGTTGCATGAATTGGAGGATGGAGAGAGAGAGGGGAAAGGTTTTCTCTTTCTCTCCCAATTACACTTGTTCTTGTTTAGTCATTTAGTCGTGTCAGCCTCTTCATGACCCCGTGGACCAGAGCATGCCAGGCACTCCTGTCTTCCACTGCCACCCGCAGTTTGGTCAAACTCAGGCTGGTAGCTTTGAGAACACTGTCCAACCATCTCGTCCTCTGTCGTCCCCTTCTCCTTGTGCCCTCCATCTTTCCCAACTTCAGGGTCTTTTCCAGGGAGTCTTCTCTTCTCATGAGGTGGCCAAAGTCTTGGAGCCTCAGCTTCATGATCTGTCCTTCCAGTGAGCACTCAGGGCTGATTTCCTTCAGAATGGAGAGGTTGGATCTTCTTGCAGTCCATGGAACTCTCAAGTGTCTCCTCCAGCACCATAATTCAAAAGCATCAATTCTTCAGCGATCAGCCTTCTTTATGGTCCAGTTCTCACTTCCATACATCACTACTGGGAAAACCATAGCTTGAACTATACGGACCTTTGTCGGCAAGGTGATGTCTCTGCTTTTTAAGATGCTGTCTAGGTTTGTCATTGCTTTTCTCCCAAGAAACAGGCTACTTTTAATTTCGTGACTGCTGTCACCATCTGCAGTGATCATGGAGCCCAATTACACTAGAACTCATAGATATTCAATGAAGCTGAACGTTGGATGGTTCAGGACGGATAAAAGAAAGTCCTTATTCACACAGCTCATAGTTAGACTGTGGAACTCCGTCCCACAAGAGGCAACAACTTTGGTGGTTTAAAAGGTGATTTGACAAATACATGGAGGAGAAAGGGGCCCTTGATGGCTGCAAGCCAGGATGGCCGTACTCTGCCTCTATAGTCAAGAGGCAGCAATGTTTCTGAATACCAGTCACTGAAAACTGCAGGAGAGAAAAGCAGACTCTCCAAGTGTCCCTATTTTCCAGGGTTGACTCTGGCTTAGAAAAGCTGCCCCAGTTTCTGATTGGATCTCAGAATGTCCCACTTTTCCTTAGGATGTCCCTATTTTCATCCTAAGGAAGCTGCCCAGTGTCAGGTGTGCATGCAGGAGTCAGGCCCTGTGACCAATAGGACTTTGCAGGACTGGGGCCTTCCTAAGTTTGTTCTGAAGAGGCAAGGCGTGGCCACACAGGTGAGGCTGATTGGTAACTCACAGCACCTGGTGGCAAGAGCCAGGAAGGGATATAAGGTCAGCATTTCCCTTCGGCTCTTTGCCACAGCAGCATGTTCCCTGCCTTGCTGCGTTTGACTTATTGACTCCTTGCTTCCTGACCCTTGGACCCTTGGCTTCTTGACTCCCTGCTGTCTGACCCTCAGACTCTGGACTTCATGACTCCCTGCTTCTCGACCCTTGGACCCTTGGCTTTGACTCCTGGCTTCTGGACTCCCGTTCCTGCTCCCACCCCACCATCTTGCCCCCAGTCCTGACATTGCTACTTTTCCACTTGCGGGGAACTTTATTCTGTGGCGCCATATTCAGTGAGTTGGCACAGAACCCCCCTACTCCAGGGGTGCCCAAACGTTTTTCAAACAGGGACAGATTTGACATGCGTGAGGGCCGGCCAATGTTGTTGAACTTTCTTTAGGATTAAAAAGTTGATGAGCTTTTTTTAGGGTTGAAGAGTTATTGTGCTTTTTTACAATTTTACCCCAAAGTTTACTCCATCAGTTTAGGGCAGGGGTGCCCAAAGAGGGCCGGATTTGATGGAGTGAACATGCGTGAGGGCTGACCCCTTTTTTTTAGGACATATACTGCCATGGGAGCCCGATTAAATCACCCGGCAAGCTGGATTAGGCCCCCGAAACGGACTTCGGACATCCCTGCCCTACTCTGAGGTGGTTCAGCCCAGAATCCTGCCACCTTGATCTGTGCAACCAAGTTTCCGATATTTCGGAAACCCTGACTGGTTCCCAACCTGGAAGTGTCGGTTGGTTGGGGTGGGGAGGGTGACTTATGTAAACTTCATTTTTTGTCAAAGAAAACCTCCCCGTCGCAAATATTCCTCTGGCCGACCTCGTCCTCCGCTCTCTGCTTTCAGTTTGGAGGATCCTTTGCCTTGAGGAGCTGCCAACTGCGGACAAACAAAGTCCAGGCCCTTTGCTGGAACATCAGAGCCGAGGAGCTCATAAACCCTATTTGGTTCCTCTCCTTTGTTCGTAGCTGGGGCTCTGGCCATCCTCTCCTGACAGCGGAGAACGGACACAGGAAGAAGACAGCCGTTCTGCCCCCGAGCAAATTTCCATTGTGGTGGGGGTCAGTTCGCCAGCTGCAAGTCAGTTCCCACCCCCTCTTCTTCGCCATTCCTCCTCTCTCTTTCTCTCCCTTTTTTGCTCTGTGATGCAAACCGCAGCCATAGACCCCTGTGGAATCTCTGGGAGAACAGTCATGGGGAACATTCTCCCAGCCTGGGGGAATTGCATGCATTTTCACATGCAGTGCCTTCTAGACCCACACCTTAAAATGCACCTTCTCTCGACGGTTCCTTATTTGTTTTTGCAGCGTTGCGATTTTAGTTTTCCCGTTGTATCTGCAAGTCATTTGACGCTCCCCACTTTAATGGAACAGACAGGATATAAATAGTTATAGTAGATGGATTCACTGCAGCTTCCTGGGGATAAACTGTAGCCCAGGGCCCCTTCAGAAAGGTGGGGCTGTTGTTGTTGTTTTGCAGCCGTATTCTGCACGATGCCTTCAACAAGTTAGAGTTCACCCACACTTCCCTTTGTCCTGAGATTTCTAGGCATTGGTCCGATATGTTTTGGTTTCGTCCCATCCCTTTCCCTGGGGAAACCTGCTATTTAGAAGAAGCATACATTGGGTTTTCTGCGGACTGACATTTGTTCTGATTCAGCAGTAACCAGAGGGTTAACCCGGGGAAAGCGATGGGAGAAAACAAAAAACTTTCAGACTCATGTCTGAAAGTCTCAGGACAAATAGAAGAAATTGCAGGATGGCAAAGGGAATTGTGGGTGAGCCCCTCGTGGTGAAATGGTACAGATCAAAGAAAGGACTTCTTCAAGCTGTTGAACTATGGAACTCCCTCCCACAAGACAAATTCATGGAGGAGGAGGCTATCAACTACTATCAGCACTGGCTATGCTCAGCCTCTGCAGCTGGAGGCAGTATGCCTTCTGCTTCCTTTTTTAACACCCCCACCCTGAAAATGCTGTATTTATAACTGACAATGTATCTCCCTTTAAACTGGTTGCCATCTAGTTTGGAAGGACCAGGCACAATGGTTTGACGCTCTGCCTTTCAGTGGGGCAGGGGGATTGGCATCGGCTGGGGTGGGAGCTGGCATCCTTGGATATGTTTTCTCTGCTCCACCACCCTTTTCCCTTGCCTCACTCCCCCTTGCCCCCCACCTCCATGGAATGCCTGCACCTCTTCCCCCCTTGCCTGATCAGGTGGTTTTGGTCACATGCCCCTTGCCTGCCCCGACGCCTGCACCTATCAATGGGGTCTCTTTGTGGTGTTTTAATTGACTGAGTGCAAAAAGACCAAAGTTGTCTGTAAAGGTAAAGGGACCCCTGACCATTAGGTCCAGTCGTGGCCGACTCTGGGGTTGCGGCGCTCATCTCACTTTACTGGCCGAGGGAGCCAGTGTACAGCTTCCGGGTCATGTGGCCAGCATGACTAAGCCGCTTCTGGCGGACCAGAGCAGCGCATGGAAACGCCATTTACCTTCCTGCCGGAGCGGTACCTATTTATCTACTTGCACTTTGACGTGCTTCCGAACTGCTAGGTTGGCAGGAGCGGGGACCAAGAAACAGGAGCTCACCCCGTCGTGGGGATTTGAACCGCCGACCTTCTGATCGGCAAGTCCTAGGCTCTGTGGTTTAACCCACAGCACCACCCATGTCTCCGTAGAGAACCATTAACCTCTTTAGCCTTCCGAATCCCAGTTGCTGGAAGTCGCAGGAGAAAAGAGGCTCAAAGGCTATGGCAGGATTCCAACAGGCATCTGGTGGACCACTGTGAGAACAGGATGCTGGGCCGATCCAGCCCGCTTTTCTTGTGTTCTTACACACACAGCCTAAACCACCTCCAATGGCAATGAGTTCCATAAGCTAACATATCATGTTTGGAAGCCTAAGGGTGTGGCGTGTTTCCTTTTCCTCTTTTCCACACCGAAATTTCCAGGGAAGGGATGTGCTGCCTGAGCATCCACTACAGGACAGCGAACAGGGCTTGTCCTTGCATGTCTCTGTGCATACAGAGGAGGAAAGAACTCAGCAACACAACTGAAAACACGCCCCTTGGCTCTCAGCTGCAGATTATTAGCTGCCCAATTCCCCTTGCTCCTAAATTATTTCCTGAAGGCTTTTATTTCCACAGGCTGGGGGGGGGGCGGGAATTATCCCCTCTAAAGACAAGAGTTGGATGAAAAATTGTGAAAAGTTCAGATCCAAAGTGAAGGTTTCTCGGCGCTCTCTTTCATGGCCGCTGTCACAAGGACAGGAGCAAAAAATCCCCGCCAGTCCCTGGGTGGGAAAGGAGACACGGTGTGTTGATAAAAATGTCAATTCCACCTCCCTCTCCCCTTCCTTCCTCGGCTGTGAGGAGAGCCTGGGGTTGTTTTCCTGCCTCTGACTTTTTCGCAGTCCTTGGGGGACGCAGCTTGAGCATGTCTGCTTTAAAAGCATTAAGCTTGGGGGGCAAAGTGCTGCTGACCTCCTTCCGAGCAAGCAGGAGAAGGCCACCAGGGAGGGTGGAGGTTTATTTGTCCTGAGGGAACCGTGTCAAGGCAGGCCGCTATCTGTGGGTGTGTGAGCGGGTGTGCACACCAAGACCGCAGCAGCGAAGGCGGGAGAAGAAACTGCCTGCTAAAGCCGGATATTATTAGCCTGGGACCCCTTCCCAGAGGCTCATGCGGAGTTCAAAGGGATCCAGGGGTCCTTCAAAAGTCTGTCACCCCGTGAAGAAATCTTGCAGAGTTTGGGACTTCTTAAAGATAAAGGGACCCCTGGCCATTAGGTCCAGTCGTGACCGACTCTGGGGTTGTGGCGCTCATCTCGCTTTATTGGCCGAGGGAACCGGCATACAGCTTCCAGGTCATGTGGCCAGCATGACTAAGCCGCTTCTGGCGAACCAGAGCAGCGCACGGAAATGCCGTTTACCTTCCCGCTGGAGCGGTACCTATTTATCTACTTGCACTTTGACGTGCTTTCGAACTGATAGGTTGGCAGGAGCAGGGACCGAGCAACGGGAGCTCACCCCGTCGCGGGGATTCAAACCACTGACCTTCTGATCGGCAAGTCCTAGGCTCTGTGGTTTAACCCACAGCACCACCCGTGTCTCTTGCGACTTCTTAGTTTGGAGAAAAGGCGAGGAAGAGGAGTCATGAGAGAAGTTCATCAAACGAGGCATGGCATTGAGAAAGTGAATAGAGAAAGGTTTTCTCCCCCTCTCTCATAACACTGGGACATAGGAGCATAAGGAGAATCTGGTAGATCAGACCAAGGACTGATCCAGTCCAGAATCTTGTGGCTAAGTTTCCAAAGGGAAACTCACAAGCAGGATCTGAGCACAAGAGCAACTCTCCCATCCTGTGGTTCCCAACAACTGGCATGCAGAATAATAATAATAATAATCAATAATTATTAATAATAATAATTTATTTGTACCCCGCCCATCTGGCTGGGTTTCCCCAGCCACTCTGGGCGGCTTCCAACAGAACACTAAAATACAATAACCTATTAAACATTAAAAGCTTCCCTAAACAGGGCTGCCTTCAGATGTCTTCTAAAAGTCTGGTAGTTGTCCTTCTCTTTGACATCTGGTGGGAGGGCGTTCCACAGGGCAGGTGCCACTACCAAGAAGGCCCTCTGCCTGGTTCCCTGCAACTTGGCTTCTCGCAGCGAGGGAGCCGCCAGAAGGCCCTTGGATCTGGACCTCAGTGTCCAGGTAGAACGATGGGGGTGGAGACGCTCCTTCAGGTATACTGGGCCATTTAGGGCTTTGAAGGTCAGCACCAAGACTTTGAATTGTGCTCAGAGCCAATGTGGGTCTTTCAGGACAGGTGTTATATGGGCTTGACGGCCGCTCCCAGTCACTAGTCTAGCTGCCACATTCTGGATTAGTTGTAGTTTCCAGGTCCCCTTCAAAGGTTGCCCCACTACATTGCTTCCTCCGGCTACAGAGGCAGAGCATCTCTGTTGTAGCCCTCTCCTCCATGGATTTATTGATCCTCTTTGAAAGCCATCCAGGTTGGTGGCCATCACTGCCTCCTGTGGCAGGGAGTTCCACTGTTTAACTAAGTGCTGCGCGAAGAAGGACTTCTGTTTCTCCATCCTGCGTCTTCCAATCTTCAGCTCTAGTTGCCTGACCACACTGATTCTGTCTCTCCTTTCCAACTCGTGCTTCCAGACGCTGGCGAAATCTCCTTTCCACATCTGGGCGTTTTGCACATCTCTTCTTCATTTTGGAGAGTTAGCCAAAGAGATGTTTCAAGCGGTTTAGCAAAGGAGTATTAGCAGGCTGGGAAAAGCCTGGAATCTGCCAGCCAGGGTTGGGAGACTCTTGCAAAGTTCCTAAAGGATGTTGTGCCCAGCCTGCTAAAAACCAGATAAGGCGGGTGGCCTGTGCTTGTTTCTTTTAAAGCATCACAACATGGAGGGATCGCTGGGCAGGATGCGCCTCTTGACACCTCTTTAACAAGCCCCTGTGATCTCCCTGCCTCACACTCAGCACAGACCCCTCTGGAATCCAGAAGCCAATTCCTTTTCCTCTGTGGGCCATCTGGATCTCCCTCCCTCCATGCTCCCTTTGTTAGGTGCCCTTTTATCCAGCCTTAAAACAATAAAACATGACAAGCACTCGAGCAAAGGCTGCCCCCTCCAACGGTGTCAGGGGACGAGGCCGTCCCACTGCCAAGCACAGCCAGTTAAGGGAACCACCCAGCAAAAATGAACCCTCATTAGCGCAGCTCAAATGTGGAGCGCCATAAAACAACTCGGCAGTCGCAGTTTCGTGCCATGTGGCCCTGGGCTTCCCAATGTGACGTAGATGAACTGCGTGCGAAAAGGATGGAGTCGAGCAAAGAAGCTGGAGGGCACAAGGGGTGACTTAGGGTAGCAGAATTCATCCGTGACACAGGGCGCTGTCAGAAGATGACCTCCCATTATCCTTTGCTCTGTTGCAAAGGATCCTGGGATGGAACTCTCAGGTTCGAAGTTGGTAGTTTGGGTACCTCAGGCAGGATATCTAAAGAGCATCTCTGTCTTCAGAACAGAAGAAGAGCCAAGGAACAGCTATTCCAGCATCGTCTTCTGACAGTGGCCAACCAGACGTCCTGAGCTCAAGGTGTTCCTATTAGCATATAAGGTCCTTAAGAACTTGGGACCACTTTACCTATGAGATCACCTTACCCTAGAAGTGCCCACTAGACTGCTTCAATCTGTGTGCTGGGCCCAGGGGTAACCTGTGAAATGTGGTCCAGGACCAGTCCAGAATCCAAAGGTCCCACTAGGAGTCAGTCTGACAGGGCCAAGGCAGGACACGAGGCAGGAAACCAGGCAAGGACAGCTACAGGATCTCAGGCAGGATCTGGCATACAGCAATGTTGCTCCCACAACCTGGGGCAGGGTCCGACAACCTTTTATCTTTGTCGGAGTAACGGCTGGTCCTGATCCCCCGGCGACTCACCTCCCTGTCTCACCCGAAGGCCAGCACTCCTCCTGCGAGCACTCGGGTCTCTCCTTCTCTCAGACCTTTGTCTCTGCAGCTCGGGAGACGTCGGTGGGTGACTAGACCCAGGGACCGCCTCAGCCTCCCCTGACCCAACTGGTAGTGGAGCAGCTGGAAGTGATGGCCCAGCTGGAGGCAACGAGGGAATCCCTGCATCTGGAGCCAGGGCAGGCTCAGGCCCCTGACTCGGCCCAGCTGGGGTTTGTTGCAGGGGAACCTGTGCAGACTGGGACCCTTCAGGATCAGGCCCCAGACTTGGTTCAGGTGATTCCTGAGGCAAAGGATCCGGCGCAGACTGAGTCTCTTTTGGTTCCGGGTCCGAGCCCAAGTTTCAGGCCAGCACAATCTGCAGAACTGCAGGCCCTCCAAATGTCCCTATTTTCCAGGGACAGTCCTGGATTTACACAAGCCGTCTCGGTTTCTGAATTTATCCTGGAATGTCCTGCTTTTCCTTAGGACGTCTCTATTTTCACCGAAGAAACGTTGGAGGGTATGGAGTCATGTGACCCCCGAGCCAAGGAGTTAAGTAGCAACCTTTAGAAGACACGTGAAGGCAGCCCTGTATAGGGAAGCTTTTGAATGTTCAATGTTTTATTATGTTTTTATATCTGTTGGAAGCTGCCCAGAGTGGCTGGGGCAACACAGTCGGATGGGTGGAGTACAAGTAATAAAATTGTTGTCATTGTCGTTGTTGAATAACACGTCCCTATTTCCAGCAGAGGAACGTTGGAGGTTATCGAACTGGCACTGCTACAGGTGCCAAGTAATACTTGTTCCGCACTTGTAAAATCTCGATCGTTTAATGTGGCAGGACCTAAACTTTGGAACTCCCTGCCTATTGACATCAAGCAGACCCCTTCACTGTAGTCTTCCCAGCGCTTGCTGAAAACATCTTTGCTTAGACAAGCCTGCACAGATGTTTAGGAAGTCGGTGTGAGTTTTAATCTGTTTTTAGTCTTCCTCTCCTGTTGCAAATTAACAGAGGGCACAAGTTCTCCTGCATGAGTTGAACTGAAAGGAATGGGAGGGGTTTGCAAGAGGACACAGTACACACCCAGAATTAACTGCGAAAGACAGAAAGAGGGCTAATTGGTGCCCTCTTCCTTTGTCCAGCTCAAACAGAGCAACTCTCAGCGCCTAATATTTCCTACAGGCCTAATATTTAAGTGCATACATTAAAACGCAGATGCTACGATCAGGTGTTTGGAAGCAGCACAGATCTCGTTCCAGCCCCCTTGTCAAAGAGCCGGGCTCGGCTACAGCCCCCAACCGAGTGCGCATTCGCAATTGCAAACCAAGGTTTGTTGCTGTGTAATTCACGAAACAGCCGTAAGCCTACATTAAATGAACAGAAGGTTCATCGAGTATAATTGTGAGCAAGGCAAATGAACCGTGCAACTTCTGAAGGGCTTTTTGGAAGCTATTATTAGCTTCAAAAATATACCTCTCCCAAGTCTGGAAGCAAATTTTCTCATTGAGCGGTCGTACACTCGCCCGATTTAATTGCAAGACAAAATCTCATTTACAAAATACGGCAATATTCAGAATTTCAACAGTGAATACACATTAGCTGGGCTGTGAGAGCCACCTCCTCAGATGGGCAATTATGCAAGCGAAATTGATGAGCCTTAGTTTTAGGTGGGGCATTATTTGATCTGAGGGTCCACTGGGCTCAGTGCCAGGCCTGTTTTCCAGTGGCACAGAACCCAGCCATTGGGAAATGGTTTTTCTCCTGGGTCTTCTTAGAGATTTTTCATAGTTTCCTCAGTGAGAACATCTGCGAAGGCAGGCGGACATCCCTGAAAGGTAGCCTGACCTTTGCTGGGAGAGGAGAAATTTGACTCAATTCACACAGAAAGGCGAACCCTACGTCACACACACTTCCGAAAATAATACACAAAGCAAAACACAAACATTCGCTTCTCTGAATTTTGCAATGAGTTCCCCAGCCACAGAATGTGTACATAAATGCACATTATGGGGTCAAGTATGCATACAAGTGAAAATGAAATAGACAGAAAAGCATTGTATTTGGCAGATTGCATTCAAAAATTGGTTTGGGGTTTTTTGTGTTTTTGGTAACATCTTTATTGAAAGTTCAAAAAGTACATAACCATACATGCACTAAACACTGTGAGACATAAATAAAACAGAGAAACAGAACCCGTGCGGAAGGGAAAACAGGGGGGGGGGCGGAATCCCAAAACTGTATATTTTACAAGGTTGTTATTGTACTCCACCAGATCATAACCTATTTGTAAGAATGGATTCCAAATATCCTTGAATTTCTCCATGGCAAGTCTGCGTTTATATGCAAGTTGTTTGTGTGTTGCAAGTTTGTGTAAGTCTTCAATCCAATCATAGAAGGAAGCCTCATTTTTATTTTTCCAATTTATCAGTATCCGTCTTTTTGCTGTGGTCAGGGCATAGAGAGTCCACTCGTATTGTCGTTTTGTAAGGTTCCATGTGCTGGGTATATAATTCTAGAGGATATTTTGCTCTGTAAATGTAAGGCTGTTCCGTACAGTTCTGTTGGTGGTTTCAGTTGTTGTTTAGTCGTTTAGTCGTGTCCGACTCTTCGTGACCCCATGGACCAGAGCACGCCAGGCACTCCTGCCTTCCACTGCCTCCTGCAGTTTGGTCAAACTCATGCTGGTAGCTTCGAGAAAACTGTCCCACCATCTCATCCTCTGTCATCCCCTTCTCCTTGTGCCCTCCATCTTTCCCAGCACCAGGGTCTTTTCCAGGGAGTCTTCTCTTCTCATGAGGTGGCCAAAGTCTTGGAGCCTCAGCTTCACAATCTGTCCTTCATGGTTTCGGTTACCTTCTGCCAAACGTTTTTCAATATAGGACAATGAAAAAACATGAGTTTTAGAGAAGCATTATCCCTATTGCCTCTCCAACAGTTAGATACCTTAGATAGCCCCTTTTTAAAGGGGTCAAGCATATTCTAAATATTATTTTTTGTTGTGAGATTGCATTAAAAAAAAAATGTGCATGTCAGGATGACATTCACACTAAAATTCTGATCAATTTTCATGAGGGCTTTTTTTCTTTATTTGCAAACTAATGTGGGGAACTGAACTTAAGGGTGGGAAGATAAGAACCGGAGAGGAACCAAAATTGACAGTTCTACCCATCCATAATACTGATGCAAACTTCTTCCGGCTGGCACTTTCAAGACCTGCTGAAGTCAGTGAGAAGCAGCATTGTTGGCATCTGTCAGACTCGGGAGACGATGGATGAGTGTGCCTTCAGGGGTGAAGTCCAACCATTGGAGACTTACAGTGCCTGCTGTGGCTGTTGAGACCGATAAGGGAGAGACATGTTTTGTTTAGAATGCTGTAGTACTTTACTGTTGTTCGGACTTCCGGAGGCGGCGCCTGTCGCATATTCCACGCGGAGCTTTCAGCAGAGACGCTAAGAGTTCCAGGTTTTTCCAGTGCAGTCTTTTTTAATGTGAGTTATATACAGGCATTTACAAAAGAAGCAGTCCATACAGAGTACTTACAAACGAATACTCTCCACCACAGCACCAGCACAACCACCACAGCAACCACACCCACTGTTAAACAGGCTTTCCTTTTTAAAACAGGTGATAGCCAATCACATTAATCACACTCCTGCTGAGTCACTCTGACCCAGCAGAGTATTGCATCATCCTGTTGAAGCCTGCAGACTTATCCAGGATCCTGCGAATCCCAACACTCCTCCTTAAGTCAAAGGCTTGAGACCTAATAGTTCTCTTAAGTCTCGAAATTTAGGAGCATCCAAACATTTTGTATACAAATCTGCCACATTACATTTTGTGTTACAGTGCTGTACCTTTAACACATTTCTTTCCAAAGCATTTTTCACATTTCCGTATCTTATAGCAATATGTTTACTCTTGCTTTTAAAGTTCTGTTGGTTGGCAAGCTGTTGTGCAGCCATGTTGTCACTTAGCACAGTGATTGGCATTTCAGAAGGTATTCCAAGCTCTTTTGTTAGGCAAGCAAACCATTCTATTTGTGATACACATTCGCTTATGGCTGAGTACTCTGCTTCACAAGTACTTGTGGCAACAAATGTTTGTTTCTGGGATTTCCACTGAACCAGGGCATTTCCAATATATATGGCATATCCAGTGGTAGACTTTCCATTTTCTCTGTCCCCCCAACTGGCATCAGCGTATGCATACACTTGCTGATCATATCCTATATCCAGCACCAGTTTGTAATCTTTTGTGCCTTTCAGATACCTTAGGATTCTTTTAAGTGCTACCCAATCTCTCTGAGCCGGGTCTGCACTTCTTTGGCTTAACATGTGCACTGCCAATGTTATGTCAGGTCTTGTCCAACAACTTAAATATAACAGAGAACCCAACAGAGAATGAAACGCTGTTGCATTCTCACATTTTTGCCCTTCTGGTTCATTTTTGTACTGGGTAGTTATGGGAGTGTCAGCCTCATTTGCCCTCTCCATTCCATATGTCTTCAGTAACTTTTCAATTTTTTCCTTCTGACTCAGAGAGTAGACGCCCTCTTCATTTCTCTGAACCTCTACTCCTAAGTAATTCTGAATCTCTCCCAAATACTTCAGTTTGTATTTGTTACCTAGGCTGTTTATAAACCAAGACACTTGCTTTTGTGCAGTTGTTATTAGACAGATATCGTCAACATACAAAAGTAAATAACAAATACTTCCTTGCACCATTGCTGAATATAAACAGGAATCAGCCAGGCTTTGTTTGAATCCCATCTTTTTCAAAGTTGTGTCTATGCATTCATGCCATAGACGTGCACTTTGGTGTAAACCGTATAGTGCCCTTTGCAGTTTTAACACCATGCTGTCTTTTTCCAGCTCATAACCTGGTATTTGCTGTAAATACACCTCGGCGTCAATAGGAGCATTTAAATATGCTGAGGCAACATCAAAATGATTAACTTTTAACCCTCTCAGACTTGCCATTGCTAAAACTGATTTTACTGTTTCAGCCTTTGCTGTTGGGGCAAACACTTCATCATAATGTATCATTTTCCTTTGTGTAAAGCCCCTTGCAACCAACCTGGCTTTCCTCTGCCAACTACCATCAGCCAGCTTTTTCACTTTAAAAACCCACTTACAGCTTATGGGCTTTTTACCTTCAGGCAATTCTGTAGGTACAAACACCTTGTTGTTTAGCAGAGAGTTATACTCTGCCTGCATTGCCTTTAACCACGCCTCTTTCTCTAGAGTAGGTAACTCTTGCACTTCTTCAAAGTTTTCTGGCTCAGTTACACAAACCTGGTTTATGGTGGCTGGGAACCCATAACGGTCTGGAGGTTGACCTTTATTACTTCTTGCAGACCTCCTTGGTTGATTAACCTCACCCCCTGGGCTACCTTCAGGACTGCTTTTGGGGTGGATTGACTCTGGAGATCTACCTCCTCCTGTCCCTGTTGCACTTTCTTCTCTCCCCTGCTCCATGCTAGCAGCTGGAGAAAAATGCTCAACCTTTACCTCCTCCCTTTCAGTTTCTCTGGGAGAGCTGCCAATTCTTAGCTTTGTTTCAACTGCCTTAGCAGGTATGCTCGGCAGCAAAACTTTTTCTGGCAGCAGGTTTGCATGTATCTTGGGCCAATTTCTTTGCTCATTAAAGCTGGCTGCTCGACTATAACTCAAAAGATTTTTATCATCTTCAAACCTGTAGGCTTTTGTACCACTTTCATACCCAAGAAACAGCAACTGCTGTGCCCTTTCCCCACCTTTTCTTCGGTTCTTTACAGGTATGTCAACCCATGCCTTTGTCCCAAAGATTCTCAAATGTTGCAAACTGGGACTTTTGTTATAGAGAATTTTATAGGGTATGTCATCTAGTACCCTTGACCACAAGCGATTCCCAATATAATTCGTGGTCTTAATACTCTCAGCCCAGTATTTAATTGGAAGATTTGCATCTGCTAACAATGCTTTCATTTGTGTCTGCAAGACACCTCCCCTACGCTCTGCTACTCCGTTCTCCTGAGGCGTTGCCACATTGGTAAGTCTATGTTTAATCCCTTGGGAACGCAACCAGTTTCTTAGGGAGCTTGCCATAAACTCTCCTCCCCTGTCTGTCTGAATAGAGCACACCTTTTCACCAAGTTGCCTTTCTACCCTTCTTACCCAGAACTTCAAAGTTTGGGCAACGTCAGACTTTTGCTTTAATGGATAGACCCAGCCAAATCTAGAATAGTCATCCACTAGAATCAAACAGTACTTGTTATGGGAGACACTTGGTGGAAAAGGACCAGTTACATCAGCATGAATCAACTCCAGTGGTTTTTTGGTTTCTCTTTGGCTTGCTCTTGCTACTGGGCAAGCCCTGCTTTTAACCTCCTTGCAGATATTGCAGTCTAAGTAATTATCACAACTTTTAATGTTTTTCATCCCCCCACACAACTCCAATGTTTTGTTTAGCATCTTATAGCTAGCATGAGCCAGTCGCCTGTGCAGGAGATGAATACACATATCATGGGTTGGGACATTTTGCACATTCGCAACCTTAGACTCACACTGCAGTACATACATATTAGCTCTAAGGTTAGCATTTGCCAACACTGCCCCATTTTGCTTTATCTGGCACTGATCTCCCACAAAGTTTACTTCAAAGCCTGCTTTTGCCAAGTCAGGAATGCTCAGGAGATTGTTTTGCAAACTAGGCACACACAACACATTCCTGAATGTGTGTCCCAATTGTGTGAACACAACCTCCCCCTCACAAACCACATTAGCTTTCTGGCCCGTAGCAAGACTTACATGTTTTTTGTTTGAGGCCCTAGCATCAGTTAGTAATCCTTTTCTTTTACAAAAGCTTTGAGAAGCTCCATTGTCCAGAACCCACAGCTCTTCCTTTTCTTGACCATCTGCAGACACCCAAGCGGTAGACTCTCTCTGCTGCCTCCTGTGCTTCTGCTGTTTTCTCGGGCAGTCCCGCAGCAGATGTCCACTGGACTTGCAGCAAAAACACCTTTTTACTTTGTTGACCACCGGCTGGTCTGCAGCAGCTCCTCCTGGCTGTTTCTCCGGCTCCCGACACCTCTGCTCTTCCCGGCTGTTGTTCCCTCTGAGATGCTCCAACAGCTGGGCTGAGGTCATCTTTCGCTCTGCACGCCTGTCCTCCTCTGCATACAACCGTCCAGTAACGTATTCCAGAGTCAGCTTATCAGTCTCTACAGACTCGAGGGAGTTGACCAGCATATCATAGCTGTCATCAAGGGAACTCAGGACTATAAAGACTTTGTCCTCTTCCCCCACAGGCCTCCCTCTTAAGGCCAGCTCCTGGAAACAGCCTGTTAGGAATTTTAGGTGGTTCACCAGGGAGTCCCCCGGTTTCTTCCGACACCGGTACAGTCTCCTGGTCAGTGTTATCAGAGAGCCAGCTGTCTCTCGCACATGGACAGCCTTGAGCGCATTCCACGCCTCACTTGCCGTCACCTTATCAGCTACGCAGACTAGCTGGCTGTCGTCCACTCCAAGGATGATCGTAGCCAAAGCTTTCTCATCCTTTTCAAGCTGGGCCTCTGCTAGTGCCAGCTTTTCATCGTCGTCCTCATCCTCCTCGGGGGGCTGCGGTGGAGTTTCCACCACCTTCGAAAGGCATCCACGCTTGAGGAAGTGTTGCATGCGGACCGACCAGGTGCTGTAGTTCGTGGCCGTCAGCTTCTCCAGCAACACGCCAGTTCTGGACTGCTCCATCCCTGCAGCTCACCTCCAGCACCCACGGCTAGATAACTGCCACCTGTACTCTTGCACAGCGGAAGCGTGCTGGGCCCATAACCCTGTCGCGTATTCCACGCGGCGCTTTCAGCAGAGACGCTAAGAGTTCCAGGTTTTTCCAGTGCAGTCTTTTTTAATGTGAGTTATATACAGGCATTTACAAAAGAAACAGTCCATACAGAGTACTTACAAACGAATACTCTCCACCACAGCACCAGCACAACCACCACTACAACCACACCCACTGTTAAACAGGCTTTCCTTTTTAAAACAGGTGATAGCCAATCACATTAATCACACTCCTCCTGAGTCACTCTGACCCAGCAGAGTATTGCATCATCCTGTTGAAGCCTGCAGACTTATCCAGGATCCTGCGAATCCCAACACAAGACACAAGATTTACCCACCCTGGAAGAGTGGCAGATGAAGGTGATGGACTATATGGAATTAGCGGAAATGACTGGCAAAATCCGAGATCTGGGAGAAGAGTTGGTGGAAGAAGCATTATAATGCAGAAACATTATAAAATTAATGAATGTTAAAATGATGTTGGATCGGAAATAAGTGGTATTATCAACAAAGTTAAAAAGAGTATGCAATAAGTGAATTGATAATGGGTGAAAACATAGAGTTGTAACATGTTAAGATATAGAGTTAAGATAAATAAAAGAGGGTAAGGATTTGCTGATCTGATTATGTAAATGGGAATACAAAAAGGGAAGGTTTGAGGAGGTCAGGAAAATAAGGATATGAGCTTTAAAGTTCGCAAAAGAATAATGGATTTTTTCTTTTTTTTCTTTTTCTTTTTATCTATTTTTTGTGTTTTTTGTATTTTTCTGTTTTGTGTTTTTTCTTCTTGGTTGTATCTTGCTAAAAACTTTAATAAATATCTATTTTAAAAAAAAAAAAATACTGTTGTTAGCCGCTCTGAGTCCGGCTTCGGCTGGGGAGGGCAGGATATAAATAAAATTTTATTATTATTTATTAACAGAGAGGCAGAAAGATGTGTGCTGTTCTGTGTGACCTGCCCTCCCCAGAACTACAAATCCCAGAGTTCCTTGCTTCCACCTGGCATTTACGCTGCTCAGGCAGAAGGACCCAGAGGTGTGCCGGTGACATCTGGACATGTAGTTGAGAAGCCTGGATCAGGAGAAGCCAGGATTGCTGATCAGACTTCCAGGCCCCAGAACATATGGGAGAAAGTGGGTCAGGCTTCCAGGCTCCAGAGTGCATAGAAGAGCTGACCCGAAATCCCAGAGACAGTGAACAGGGTCTCAAGGGCATTTTCCACAGATGTGTCATGAATGCGCAGACAGGCCAGGCTGCCAAGCCTGGCTATAAATACAGATCAGACTCACTGTCAGGAACTGAAATGCATGTACCTGTAGCTGGGGGTGAGCAATTCTGTCCATTTCAGTCTCTCGTTTTCCCAGCCTTTCGTTTAGTTCTCTACATTTCCACCTGACGCGAATTTCAAGCAATACGCCCTTTTTTGCCAAGCAATTTTCCCTAATCATCATTCGTTTGCTATATTATTTTTTGGCTAACATGTGTGTCTTATGCACAGTTCAACCTAGCAGATTCATTGTTGTGCAGTGTTTGGCAGGAGAACTATACCGCAAATTCAGAGAAGAGCGGATTTTGTGTTTCTTTCCACATATCTTTTCAGAAAGTGTGAATTGGTAGGTTTGCCTTTAAATCTTGGGCTGAATGTCTCTCACGCTGCTGCAGAAGGACACGAATACTGTACCTTCTCCATGCTTTTCAAAAATGGACAAGTTAGGAATGGGAAGGGGGATAAAAGTTTGTTTGGCACGATAATTTGGTATTTTGGGGGGGAATGGAGTGCCCTGGAGCATGTGCAAAGAGCGCCAATGCAGGAATCTCAGCTAAAGCATGCATGACAGATGGCCATCCAGCCTCTGTTTAAAAACCATCAAGGAAAGAGTGTCCACCACCTTCTGAGGGAGACTGTTGAGCAGCTTTTACTGTCAGAACATTCTTTCAAATGTTGAGTTGGAATCTCCTTTCTTGTAACTTGAAGCCACGGGTTTGAGTCCTACCCTCTAGAGCAGGAAAAAACAAGCTTGTTCCCTCTTCCACGTGGCAGCCCTTAAGATATTTGAAGATGGCTCTCATATTGCCTCTCAGTCTCCTTTTTTCCAGGCTCAACATAACCAGTTCCTTCAACCATTCCTCATCAGGCTTGGTTTCCAGAGCTTTGATAATCTTGGTCTCTGTCCTCTGCACACCTTCCAGCTTGTCAACATCCTTCTTTATATCTATATCTATCTATCTATCTATCTATCTATCTATACATTTGTATTGGTTTTTAACATATTAATTAACATTCATACAACAGAACTTCTCATCTTATACAATATTTTTTGGACTTCCGTTAACACCTCTGATGATTTTCCCTTCTTATCACTTATTTATTATGCATTTCTTAATTTCATATCACCTTTAATTATCTTTAACTAATAATTCTCCTCATTGTCTTTTTTGCAATATTTCAAATAATCCACCTTACAAAACTTCTTGCAAACCTACTAGTGTAATCTGTTCATCACAATTACTTTTCAAATAATCTGTAAATTTACTCCAGTCTTCTGAGAATCTCTGGTCCCGCAGGTTTCGAATCCTTCCTGTTAATTTATCTAATTCTGCATAGTCCATCAATTTCATCCACCATTCTTCTTTCGTCAGTAGTTCTTCTTGCGTCAACATCCTTCTTAAATTGTGGTGCCCAGAACAGGACACAGGACTCCAGGTGTGGTATGACCAAGGCAGAATAGAGTAGTACCCTAATAGTATTTCAACGATATTATCACACACACACACAGAGCGCGTTAGCACTGCAGGAATAGAATAGAATCATAGAATCATAGAATCATAGAATCATAGAGTTGGAAGAGACCACAAGGGCCATTGAGTCCAACCCCCTGCCAAGCAGGAAACACCATCAGAGCACTCCTGACATATGGTTGTCAAGCCTCTGCTTAAAGACCTCCAAAGAAGGCGACTCCACCACACTCCTTGGCAGCAAATTCCACTGTCGAACAGCTCTTACTGTCAGGAAGTTCTTCCTAATGTTTAGGTGGAATCTTCTTCCTTGTAGTTTGGAACCATTGCTCCGTGTCCGCTTCTCTGGAGCAGGAGCTATGGGGAGAGTTTGTCTCTTGCCTGCAGAAAGACCTCACAAGCAATTGCTTGGATTTGAAAGAGTCTCTAGTAGCAAGGAAAGCAAACCTTGGCCACAGATCTCCCTGAGCCACTCCCAGCCACCAACCAGAATAGACAAAGCTGTACAAGGTAGACTGCCCCTGTATAAGGAAGCTTCTCGTGCAGTATCCAGGTAGCTCTGAACCACTCCCAGCCTGTCATTTCCAAAGTTTACTCTGGGGTCAGAAGCGTATTTAGTGGCACATACAAGCTCTAGTTTGTACAGCAGTGTACAGTGCGGTGTAGTGGTTAGAGTAGTGGTCTAGGACCCGGGGGACCTGGGTTCAAATCCCCCCATAACCACGAAGCTCACTGGGTGACCCTGAACTTAAGACCGTATGAAGACCCTGCTGGATCATGCCCAAACAGTTCTGACAATGGCTGAGCAGTCACCTGTGGAAGACACGCAAGCAAGATTTGAGCATGAGAGCAACTCTCTCTGTGGCTTCCAGCAACCTGGGCCAACCATTGCCTCTCTCAGCCTAACCTACCTCACAGGGTTGTTGTAAGGAGTAAATGTCGCAGGGATGAAACGAAGGAATGGAGCCCTCTGATATCATGCCGTTGCTGTACAGAGCGAAATACAAGCCACCTCTGCAACGATTGGGGCTGTTTCTCCATCAGGTCCCCCCCTCAACCCACCACTAATGACACGGATGTATAACTGGCAGGGACTGATTTGAATAAGTGGTGCTAAGCCTCTATTTTTCATTAGTTTAGCAACATGTGCAATTAATTGAAATAATGGCCCCAAATGATCCCCTGCTGAGTGCGTCTTCTGCCTCCTTTCAGCTTGCCGAGAAAGCGTGTTTGGGGCTGCGAGGGTGACTTGTATAACAAGTAGTCTGGGGGCGCCGGAATGAGGGGGTGCCCAAGTTCATCTGCAAAGTGCCACGTCCTCGGAAACGCCTCACCAAGTTGGCATGGAAATGTCTCGCTTGTCCGTTTGGTGTTGGAGTGCTTGAACGAAGATTCCCCCGGGGAAACAAAGCGAGGGAGGATGCTGTATACTGAGTCACTAACACTGGGCTGTTTTTGCAAAAAAAAAATCCACAATTAAAATGCTTAGCTCTTAATGCGCAAGGCACTTCACACGCACTATCGTCTTGGTATAGTTCTAAGGTAGTTTTATGGTCACCGTGTTGGGAATGCGCAGTTGAGGCTGGGAGACAAAGGCAAGCTATCCTGAGAGTCAGCCCTTCCTCATGTGGTTTGGCGTTAAACTTTGGAACTGACTGCCACTAGACTTTGAAAGAGGATCAGGCAACTTCATGGAAAAGGAGCAAGCTGTCGAGGGCTACTAGCCAGGACAGCTCTGCTAGGCCTCCGTGGCTGGAAGCAGCAAAGCTTCATAAGGCCAGCTGTTGGAAATTGAATAATAATAATAATAATAATAATAATAATAATAATAATAATAATTTATTTATATCCCGCCCTCTCCAGCCAAATTCGGGCTCAGAGCAGCTAACAACAGTAAAAATAGCACAGTTTAGATAAAATCACAGCCACTTAATTGAAATAAATTCTAAAATCAGTTCAGAAGGGGACAGGGCTCTTGTGCTTGAATCCTGCTTGCTGGCTATTATTATTATTATTATTTATTAAATTTATATACCATCCTTCATCTGAAGATCTCAGGGCAGTTTCGCAGAGGCATCTACCTGCTTGGTCACTTTGGGAAGAGGTTGCTGGACTAGATGAGCCATTGGCCTGATCCAGGAAACTCTTCTCATGTTCTTATATAGCTCAGCATCGTAGCCTCTACCTTAGGGCTGCCATACATCCCAGACATGATTTCAAAGGTGGAACTGATGTGGGGGGGGGGGAGGGTTTCTGAAAGGCGGTGCTTTCTCCTGGGTCTTAGGCAAGTCAATAGAAAAATCACGGGTGTTGTGTGTGTGTGTGTTTGTGTTTGTAAAAAGAAAGCTCAACAACTTTCGGGGTGTCCTGGTTTTTACTTTTTTGAACTAGGGCAACCCTCCTCTACCTGTCTGCAGTGGGATGGCAATGGGTGGCTCCTAGCCTGGGGCATCACACAGGGTCTTCCCCAGCCTGGCATTTGGTTGAGTGACAATGCCAGGGATGGATCCTGGAGCCTTCTGCATTGAAAAGCTGTCCTTTCACCAAGCCATGCCTAAACGGCCTTGGTCCAGTATGCCTGAAGGAGCATCTCCACCTCCATCGTTTTACCCGGACGCTGAGGTCCAGTGCCAAGGGCCTTCTGGTGGTTCCCTCATTGCGAGAAGTGAGGTTACAGGGAACCAGGCAGAGGGCCTTCTTGGTGGTGGCACCCGCCCTGTGGAACACCCTCCCACCAGATGTCAAAGAGAAAAATAACTACCTGACATTCAGAAGACATCTTAAGGCAGCCCTGTTCAGGGAAGCTTTTAATGTGTGACATTTTAATGTATTTTTGATCTTTGTTGGAAGCCGCCCAGAGTGGCTGGGAAAACCCAGCCAGATGGGCGGGGTACAAATAATAAATTATTATTATTATTATTATTATTATTATTATTATTATTATTATTAGGCTGTTTAAAGTAGGTGCAGTGGTGGCATCACACACGGGGGCATAAAGAGACGGCCATGCACTGTTGTTTTTGTCCACAAGGGGAGCCCAGAGGAGCAGCTACACAAGGAAGTCACTTGGGAAGGTCATTTTCAGAATTTAAAATAGACCTCGGATGAGGCTTCCTGTAGTTCCCAACCCCCTTGGAGGGTTGCAGTCGATGTGGAGGAAGGCACGTGGCTCAGACTATTGATGAAGAGCTGTAGTCCACCATCTTCTGCATCTTTGCATGGGAACCTGGTCATATTTCTCCAGGTTCAGGTAGGTAGCCGTGTTGGTCTGATGCAGTCAAAATAAATTAAAAAATTGTCCAGTAGCACGTTAGAGACCGACTAAGTTTGTTCTAGGTACAAGCTTTCATGGTATCTGAAGAAGTGTGCATGCACATGAAAGCTTATACCCAGAACAAACTTAATTGGTCTCAAAGGTCCGTATAGTTAAAGCCATGGTTTTCCCAGTAGTGATGTATGGAAGTGAGAGCTGGACCATCAAGAAGGCTGATCGCCGAAGAATGGATGCTTTTGAATTGTGGTGCTGGAGGAGACTCTGGAGAGTCCCATGGACTGCAAGAAGATCAAACCTCTCCATTTTGAAGGAAATCAGCCCTGTCACTGGAAGGACAGATCCTGAAGCTGAGACTCCAATATTTTGGCCACCTTATGAGAAGAGAGGACTCCCTGGAAAAGACCCTGATGTTGGGAAAGATGGAGGGCACAAGGAGAAGGGGATGACAGAGGACGAGATGATGGGATAATGTTCTCGAAGCTACCAGCATGAGTTTGACCAAACTGCAGGAGGCAGTGGAAGACAGGAGGGCCTGGCGTGCTCTGGCCCATGGGGTCACGAAGAGTTGGACACGACTAAGCAACAACAAAGGTGCTACTGGACGATTTTTTAATACCTCTCCAGTTTTTCAGAGATGCTGCTTGGCACTTGAAAATGACTTCTGCCAGCAACGTAAGAAGAGCCAGCATCCTGTTCTCACAGTGGCCCCAATGGGAAACCAGCAAGCAGGATTCAAGCGCAAGAGCCCTCTCCTTTCCCGAAGTTTCCAGCAACTGGTATTTGTAAGCATTGCTGCCTCCCAATGTGAAAGCAGAGCATAGCCATCCTGGCTAGTAGCCATTGATAGACATCTCTCCCTCCATGAATTTGTCTACTTCTCTTTTAAGGCCATCCAAGTTGGTGGTCATCACTGCCTCCAAAGGGAGTGAGTTCCAAAGATTAATTATGTGCTCTGGGAAGAAGCAATCTTATTCTTATTTATTGAATTTGTATGCCACCTTTCATCTGAAGACCACAGGGCTGTTCACAACATAAAAATACAAAATCGAAACACAAAATACATAATAAAACAAAATCAAAACCACCTAATAATCTCCAGTATTTTCATCTGTCTTGAATGTCCCCACATTCAGCTTCCTTGTATGTTCTCAAGTTCCAATGTTACGAGAGAGGGGGGAAATCCTTTCTCCATCCACTTCCTTCTTACCGTGCAAAATTTTATAAACTTTTGCCATACCTGCTCTTTACTCGCCTTTTCTGTAAACTAAAAAGTCCCAAATGCTGGGGCCTTCCTTGGAGAGTCAATTCATCCCCTTGACCATTTCATAAGATCATAGATTTGTAGAAGAGACCCCAAGGGTCACCCTTTGAGGTTGAATCCTGACAAGATAGAAGTACTATTTTGGGGGGACGGGGGGACAGGTGTGAGGGACTCCCTGATCCTGGATGGGGTCACTGTGCACCTGAAGGACCAGGTGCTCAGCCTGGGAGTCATTCTGGACTCACAGCTGTCCATGGAGGCGCAGGTCCATTCTGTGTCCAGGGCAGCTGTCTATCAGCTCCATCTGGTACACAGGATGAGACCCTCCCTGCCCGCAGACTGTCTCGCCAGAGTGGTGCATGCTCTGATTATCTCCCGCTTGGACCACTGCAATGCACTCTACATGGGGCTCCCTTTGAAGGTGACCCGGAAACTGCAACTAATCCAGAATGCAGCAGCTAGACTGGTGACTGGGAGCCGCCGCCGAGCACATAACACTGGTCTTGAAAGACCTACATTGGCTCCCAGTACGTTTCCGAGCACAATTCAAAGTGTTGGTGCTGACCTTTAATGCTCCAAATGGCCTCAGTCTAGTATATCTGAAGGAGCGTCTTCACCTCCATCGTTCAGCCCAGACACTGAGGTCCAGCGCCGAGGGCCTTCTGGCGGTTCCCTCCATGCGAGAAGTGAGGTTACAGGGAATCAGGCAGAGGGCCTTCTTGGTAGTGGCACCTGCCCTGTGGAATGCCCTCTCACCAGATGTCAAGGAAATAAACAACTATCTAACTTTTAGAAGACATTGTAAGGCAGCCCTGTTTAGGGAAGTTTTTAATGTTTGATGTTTTATTGTGTTTTTAATGTTCTGTTCAAAGCTGCTCAGAGTGGCTGGGGAAACCAAGCCAGATGGGTGGGCTATAAATACAATGTTGTTGTTGTTGTTGTTTTGTTGTGCAACCCCCTGCAATGCAGGAATCACAACTAAGTTTTCCTTTTCTGCCCCTTTTCCATTTCTACAGTATCCTTTCTGAAACGAGGCTGCCCAAACTATATGCAGTACTCCAAATGTGGTCCAAACTGTAGACTTGCATAACGGTATTACGATATCGGCTGTTTTGTTTTTGGTCCCTTTCCTAATGGGTCCCTAGCAGGCAATTTGCCTTTTTCACACACTGGGTCAACCTCTTCACTGAGCCACCCACAGATTGGATGGCCCTCTGTCATGGATGCTATAGCTGAGATTCCTGCATTGCAGGGGGTTGGACTAGATGACATTTGGGGGGCCTCTTCCAGCTCTACAGTTCTGTGACTCCAAGGTCTCATTCCCGGTCTGCCACCTCCAGTTCAGCCCCCCCCCCCCCCGAGTGCATATTTGAAATTATGATCAGTCTACTAAGCCTGACATTTGGAGAAAACCCATCTCTGTTTCCATGTGCCCCCCCCCCCCGCTGCATTATTTTTTATTTCCCCGCAGCTACGCTGGGCCTTTTAGCACCCCCACCTCCAGCTTCTAGCTCATCATCAACTCCCACCTGCTATTCGCAACTGACTGAGCTTGAAGCCCTTAAATTAAAACTCTTTCCTGGCCTCTCTTGTGGCGATTAAACTCGAACCACTGTTTGGCCTGTCAGACTCTCAAGTAATTGTGCTTTTGAGCCTCTGGCTTCATGGAAAGGCTGTGAAAACCTCCGAGGGGCTACCATCACGTAGGAGCTGTCCAGAAACTGACTGACCTGAGGCTCACTTGCCCCAACCTCTTTTTCTGAGTTGTTGTTGTTTAGTCGTTTGGTCGTGTCCACCTCTTCGTGACCCCCTGGACCAGAGCACGCCAGGCACTCCTGTCTTCCACTGCCTCCCGCAGTTTGGTCAAACTCATGCTGGTAGCTTCAAGAACACTCGTCCTCTGTCGTCCCCTTCTCCTTGTGCCCTCCATCTTTCCCAACATCAGGGTCTTTTCCAGGGAGTCTTCTCTTCTCATGAGGTGGCCAAAGTCTTGGAGCCTCAGCTTCAGGATCTATCTTTCCAGTGAGCACTCAGGGCTGATTTCCTTCAGAATGGAGAGGTTTGATCTTCTTGCAGTCCATGGGACCCTCAAGAGTCTCCTCCAGCACCATAATTCAAAAGCATCAATTCTTCAGTGATCAGCCTTCTTTATGGTCCAGCTCTCACTTCCATACATCACTACTGGGAAAACCATAGCTTGAACTATATGGACCTTTGTTGGCAAGGTGATGTCTCTGCTTTTTAAGAGGCTGTCTAGGTTTGTCATTGCTGTTCTCCCAATTTTCCTGAGTAGCCACAATTAAATTTGGGTTTTCAGGAGGGAATGCTGAAATAGGGTTTCCTCTTATAATCCGTGTCTACCTTGAATCTCCAGGGCAGGGTGGTATCCTGATTATGGTCACATTTGAAGCACGTGGCTTCCCTACAAGACTCTTGGCAGCTGTAGTTTTACCCCTCACAGAACCACATCAGATATAGGACAATGCGAGGGGTTCATCCGCACAGGGTGCTGAGTCGGGGGGCGCTTTCCTGCCTTCTTCCCAAAGCCTAGTAAGCACTTGCTTTGGGAAGATCTGACAAGGTACTAGAGCTTAGTGCTTTCCCAGCGTTGAGAAGGGCATGGGAGGGTTCAAGGATGCTGTCAGAGCCTCAGACCTCCTCCCCAAAGCCCTGCTCCTTGCTAAATGGGTTTGGGAAAGTGGCAAAGAGCTGGGGTGTGTCTTTCAAATTTTAACCTCACACAGGGCACCCTAACCATATTTCATAGAGTCAGAATTGTAGAGTTGGAAGGGAGCCCAAAGGAATCTCAACTCTTCTTCTTCCTCCTCCTCTTCTTCTTCTTCTTCTTCTTCTTCTTCCTCCTCCTCTTCCTCTTCCTCTTCCTCTTCCTCTTCTTCTTTGGCTATCACTCGTAAGATTGTAAGATTGTCTTCCATGAACACAGTAAGTCCGTCGGTGACTGTAGAGGTCAATTCTGGATCCACACGTCCTTCCACAGTGGGGACATAGGTTTCCAGGCGGAAGCTGATCACGGTGTGGATTTGCCAAGTGTGCCTTCCTCTCAGCACGTTTCTCCCTTTCATCTTGAGTTTGAGTGTCTTCAAAGGCCATGACACCTTTGGTCAAGGCTGTTCTCCAACTGGAGCGCTCGCAGGCCAGTGTTTCCCAGTTGTTGGTGTTTATACTACATTTTTAAAGATTTGCCTTGAGAGAGTCTTTGAACCTCTTTTGTTGACCACTAGCCTTATGCTTTCCATTCTTAATTTTGGAATAGAGTAGTTGCTTTGGAAGACGATAATCAGGCATCCGCACAACATGACCAGTCCAACAAAGTTGATGTTGAAGAATCATCGCTTCGACACTGGTGATCTTTGCTTCTTCCAGTACACTGACATTGATTCGCCTGTCTTCCCAAGTGATGTGTAAACATTTTCGGAGACACCGTTGATGGAATCTTTCAAGGAGTTGGAAACTCCCCAAATCGCAGCTGACCATCCAACCTTTGTTTAAAAACCTCCATTAAAAGAGAGTCCACCATCTCCTTTACTGAAGCTTGAACACTTCAGTCTCCCAGGACATTCCATACAAGATCTCAAAGTAGCTGTCTTATTACAAAAGTATTTCAGAAATAGACTGGAAAGAAAAGTTGCTGGATTGCAACTTATTACCAAACTTAAAACCATGGAGAGACCTGGTCTGAATAGAAACATTGAATTCTTATCTCATTATACATGATAAAGCTATTTTTGGCCATCTCACCCTTTGCTTTTTCCTGTAAGACCAATTGCAGTCCTTAACAGTCGTCAACAGGTTTACCACACCTATCAACCAATCACCCATTCCCACCACCCTTTTGAGTAATACCCCTCCCCTCCCTCTCACTATATATAAGGGCCTGGTGACTTCTGTTTCAGTGTATCTGAAGAAGTGTGCATGCACACGAAAGCGCATACCAAGAACAAACTTAGTTGGTCTCTAAGGTTCGACAGTGGAACTTGCTGCCAAGGAGTGTGGTGGAGTCTCCTTCTTTGGAGGTCTTTAAGCAGAGGCTTGACAACCATATGTCAGGAGTGCTCTGGTGGTGTTTCCTGCTTGGCAGGGGGTTGGGCTCGATGGCCCTTGTGGTCTCTTCCAACTCTAGGATTCTATGATTCTATTCTATGATTCTATGATTCTAAGGTGCTACTGGAAGGAATTTATTTTGTTTCGACTACGGCAGACCATCACAGCTACCTACCTGTAACTTGAATTCATTGGTTCTGGTCCTCTCCTCCAGAGCAGCAGAAAACAAGCTTGCCCCATCTTCCACAAGATGGCCCTTCAGATATTTGCAGGTGGCTATCTTGTCTCCTCTCCACCTCCCCTTCCCCGGTGTATAAACTTCACCTGCTCCCCCAACCATTCCCCATAAGGCTCACTTTCCATATCCCTGACATCTTGGTCACCTTCCTCTGTATGCATCCCAGTTTGTCAATACCCTTCTTCATATCTGTCCTTCAAAACCCATCACAGTCTCCTGTGGCAGTGAGTTCCGCAGTTCAACTACATGCTGTGTAAAGAAGGGCTTCCTTTTATGCATCATGGACCATCTGCATGGAAACCATGTGCTGAAGGTTCTAACTGTAATAAATAAGGAACTTATTACAAATGGAGCTCGCTCTCTCGGCACCCTACACACACAAAGCAGAAATTCTGTGTTCAGCAGAATCCCAGCGTGTCCAGCGAATTCCAGCTGATGGAGCCTTCAGTTTCAGAATAAGAGCTTGAAGAACCGAAGGGACGTCCAACGCATGCAGAAAACGATGACACCGACTCTGCTTTTACAAGAAAAGCAATAACGGGGAAATTGTTTTGTAGAAAAATAATCCACATATTGTTCTTTTGTTAGCCATTGCTGGAAACTGAAAGAGCTGTGAGGGATCACTTGGGAGGGGGTGTATTTTCCATGTCCATACATAACAACCGAAATAAAGCACAGTCACTGTATGGGGTCACAATGGGACTCCTGGTGTCAGAGCCAAGTGTGCCAGAACTTGAAGATGTCAGGGGCATGCACAGTTCCTGGGGATGTTCAGCAGCTACGAGCCAAGATGGCTAAGCTCTGCCTGCACAGGTGGAGGCAGGGATTCTGCTGAATCCCAGGCGGAGGGGAGAGAGCTCTTGTGCTGACCAGCTGCCTGTGGGAAGCAGGATTCAGGCACAAGAACCCTCTCCCCACCTCTGGTTTCCAGCAACTGAGATTCGGAAACATCGCTGCCTCTGGCTGCTGGACGGGATGTAGTGGCGTATGAATGGAGGTGCGGTGGGTGCAAGCCGCCCCGGGTGTCTGTTAGAATTCCTGCTCCGTGATGGCAGTCATGGGATTGTTGTCTTTCACATGACGGTGTATGTTTTGACTCCACAGCGTGGGAAGTGACGGAGACAGGATGTTTGTGTTGCTGTCTTCCGTGAAGTGGTGTCAGGTGTGCGTTCAGGAGCCAGGCCCTGTGACCAATAGGACTCTGCAGGACTGGGGCCTTCCTCAGTTTGTTCTGGAGAGGCAAGGCGCGGCCACACAGGAGAGGCCGATTGGTAACTCACAGCACCTGGTGGCAAGAGCCGGGAAGGGATACAAGGTCAGCATTTACCTTTGGCTCTTTGCCACAGCAACAAGCTTCCTGATCCTTGAACCTCGGCTACTTGACTCCTTGCTTCTTGATCCTCGGACCCTTGACTTCGTGACTCCTTGCTTCCTGACCCTCGGACCCTTGGCTTCTTGACTCCCGGCTCTCTGACCCTCAGACTCTTGGCTTCCTGACTCCTGGCTTCTGGACCCCCGTTCCTGCTCCCACCCTGCCATCTTGCCCCCCATCCTAACATCCCCAGCCGGGACTTCGATTGCCCATGAACCGGACCGTGACAAGGGGGACTATTGTCCTTTGTTCTTCCTCTTTGCTGTCTGATGCTAGAGAGAGAGGGAGCCATGTTGCAGTGCTCCATGTGTGTTTATATGTAAATAAAGTAGATTAGCCCAAATGCTGAGTTGCTAAGGTCTGTTACGCAAACTGTGAAGACTCCGCGGATCCCTAAGTATGCTGGTGTCTGTTGGCATCAGTCGCTGTGATGTTCGGGCAGAAGAAAGCTTATGAAGCTCCCAAACAAACGACCAGGAGGGAGAGAACATGCCAGTTGGGCATGTGTCTTTGCCAGGGTCCTACTCAAGAGTAGGATGAGCTCCTGACAGTGTCATCATTGGGGGGGGGTGAAAAAATGGCAAAAATATGTTTTTAATATGTGTTTCAGTCAACAAACACAATTAAATGCTGCTGAACTCAATGCTGTGTAGTGGAGAGGGTGTGGATAAGGGAGGGGAGGGGTTGTTTCCTTCCACCGATAACTGCCTGAGCCAGGCATCTCTCCTGAAGGCAAGGCGTCAGGGGGACTGCCTGCAAGCCCCCTGCTGCTTTTTCCGAGCAGTTCAGGGCTTGCATCTGCCCACAGCCTCAGCTGACCTACAGCTGAGGGGGAGGCTGCGGAGAGGCTTGCCCCACCCCCATGGGTGGCTCATTCTGCCCCTGGCTGCAGGGTGCATGCACCACTGGGCTCTCAAGCAGCTAGCTACACCGCTGACTGGATGGGATAATAATAATAATAATAATAATAATAATAATAATAATAATAATAATAATACCTTGCCCATCTGGCTGGGTTTTCCCAGCCACTCTGGGCAGCTCCCAACAGAATATTAAAAACAGGACAAAACATCAAACATTAAAAACTTCCCTGAACAGGGCTGCCTTCAGATGTCTTCTAAAAGTCAGATAGTTCTATATTTCCTTGACATCTGGTGGGAGGGCGTTCCACAAAGTAGGTGCCACCACTGAGAAGGCCCTCTGCAACTTCACTTCTCACAGGGATGGAACTTCCAGAAGGCCCTCGGAGCTGGACCTCAGTGTCTGGGCAGAATGATGGGGGTGGAAATGCTCCTTCAGGCCTACTGGGCTGGGGCCGTTTGGGGCTTTCAAGGTCAACACCAACACTTTGTTGTACTGGGAGTCAATGCAGGTCTTTCAATGGCCTGATCCAGCAGGCTCTTTTATATCAACAGGCCTTGTTTCAGAGTAAGCCTGCAGAGAGGGTGCTGCCCTGTCTCCAGCTTCTGGCAAAGGGGATAAAACCAGATTGCATGTAAAAGGAGGGAGGGAAGGAGCACATCCTGACTCTGGCGTTCTTTAAAAAGCGTGAGCTTTTGCCTTCACTGGCTATTTCCAAAGCCATCTCAGAGTGTTTCCTAAAGCCCTCTGCAGCCAGCTTTCTCGCGGGCTGCTTTCTCCGGCGCCACCCAAGGAGGAGATCTAAAGCATATTTTTACGGAGAAAACATTTCAAGCACTCGGCGTAGTGTGAATGCTTAAGGGGCTTCCAACGGGGACCCGGCGTGAGTGGCTGTCCCAGCAGGCCTTGAGGCCAAGAAAGCAGAAAGCGTTCCCCAGGATACCACTTGAGTTCCATCTGCAGTTACTCAAGAAAGACGTTTTCCCCCAAAACATCTGAACGCCGCCCCCCTAAAACTCTCCTTTGCGTCTTACAAATGCCGTGCCATTAACCAATCAAGGCATTATTTCTAAAGGGCTTTCCTGAAACCCCCAGTGTGGGTACCCTTCCCCACACGGCAAGGGGGCGACTGACTCAAGCAGGTCCATATTTGCAGCAGTTTCAAACACAACAACAACAACAGACTGAATGGATGCTTTTCACAAAAGCTGTTGTTGTTTTCAAGCCTTGCTTTGGGTACCTTTCCTGGCGGCCAGCAATCCTCGCAGGCAGAAGAAGAGACCTTTTGTTGCACAGTTTCACCAAATACAAACCATTCATCGCCTCCCCCCAGCCCCCAAAAAAGAGCTATCCCCCAAATCCAGAGCGGACCCTACCAGTAGGTGGCGCTGCAAGCAAGGCGAATCAGCCCAGGGAACAGATAACCCATCATATCTATTCCAAAGGGAAGATTTCCCCATTTTCGCCTTCCCTTGAGAAACAACTGAAGAAATGTGTGGTTTTTTTCCCTTCCTGTTGTTGCTATAAGCTGCATCTTTACGGCTTTGTAATCAGCTGCTTGTGCGAGATGTGGAAATGGTGATGCTACGCAGGGAGTGAGAGAGAGAGAGAGAAAGAGAGGGAGCGAAAGAGAAAAGACATAAACAAGTGCTGTACACAGATAACACACACACACCAGCTAAAGAATGCAAGATGAGGTTTTGCAAAAGTGGAGAGGGCTAGGATTTAATCTAGACAGGGGCTCAGGGCCTACCAGCCCACACTTAAGGTCAAGGCTCAGTCCTTTTCATTATGCTTAGGAACAGAATATATTTTCTGAGCGCTGTCCATAATAACTCGGATGCCTATTACGCAGTGGCGTAGCGTGGGTTGTCAGCACCCGGGGCAAGGCAAGTAATTTGCGCCCCCTAACCCATGGATTTGCGCCCCCTAACCCTACCCCCCAGATGTTGCGCCCGGTGCGGCCGGCCCCCACTGCACCCCCCACGCTACACCACTGCTATTACGGGCAGATATATAGTCCATTTGCTGCTGCTGCTGCTGCTGTCATCAGTTCTCTCTGGAGCAAATAAATAAATAAAAATAAAAGGGGGAAACTTGGCATTTTGCATTAATGGTACATCAATGATAATCACTGCATGTCGTTTGGCCCTTTGATGGACTGGGTTAATCAATACCCCCTTTGTCAATTGCGTGCAATCTACATTGCCATCACATCCACTCGATGTTGCAGACAGAAGGGGAAATCTCTCTGTGTTTAATCATTTCGATAATGTGATGAGATTGCCCGGGATGGCACAGTCGTGGCAATAAACTTCCTGATGTCCACCCCACCAAAAACCCACCCAGCCCTTGTTGCCCAGCTTATGATGTTGCCTGATGGCACAAACACTTCGTGATTTAAATCAGCCACCATGCCATCATCCAAAAACTTAGGCCAATGTAAGTTTCAATAGTAGAATCTAAATATATTTTCATGTAATATTTGATACTTCCAGCTGATGAAGGTGAATCCATCGAAACAGGGCCCTGTCCTGGATTCTGCTCAATGATTGAAACTGAGTCTCCATCTGCAAGCTGATAAATTATGAGGATCAACATTATTGTCGAGTGAAAAAGAGAAAATCTTTGTAACGAATTATTGTGTTATACGTATCTATATGAGTTTGAGTTTGTAATCTCTGTTAGAGTTTGTAATCTCTATTTGAGTTTGTAATCCTTGTCAGAATACATACTTTGGAATGGATTAGTTTTTGTTACTCTTGACTGTGGACTTGTGAGTAGGGATCACTCCCACTATTGTAACTTACGTTGGCCTGAGTTCTTGGTGTGCTTTTTTCTTGGTATATTTAATAACAAGAACTCCAACTTATTTAACATCATCCAAAAACTGTCAACAGCCATGGCTGGGTGAGGCTGCTGGGTTTCATCTTCTGCTCAGGATCCCTTTGACTTCATGGAGCTTCTCGTGAGGAGACCTCCACAGGTTGCTTCTACCCATGTCCTGCTCTCTGGAAGGGCCACTTTTCTGAGCTCACCTTTTTGCAGAGAATTGAGACAAAGCCATCGGATCATTGCATCCAGGTGTTTTCTGTTTAGTTCTCCACACCTGGTTTGCAGAGCTGCTTTGGAAGAGAGGAATAGAGCATTCTCTGCATGCAGAAAGCTCATGGTTCAACCCCTGGAAACTCTAGAAAGGATCAGGAATTGCCCTTTCCTTAAAAGAGTATTGGGAAATGATCCATAATGAATTGAAAAAAATGTTTTAAAGTACTTCCTCCCCCCTCAAAAAAAAACCCAGAGTCCTTTCTGTTGGGGATAATTCAGACTGAAATTCCCAGGTGTCAAAAAAGGTTATTTGGTTATGTGGCCCGTGTTTCATTAGCCCCAAAATGGAAAAAGAGTGAGGTCCCAACTAAAGAAGAACGGCAACTTAAACTGATGAAATACGTGCAACTTGCAGACTTAACATATAGAATAAGAGAATAATAAATAATAATAATAATATATTTTATTTATACCCCGCCCTCCCCAGCCAAGACCGGGCTCAGGGCAGCTAACAACCAATAATAAAAACAAGTTGATTGAAATACAACTTAAAAAACAAGATTAAAACACAACATTAAAACAATTAAAAAATTAAAATTAGAACAAGAAGAGAACAAGAAGAGCATATGTTTAAAGAAGATTGGAAAATGTTTATTGAATATATTGGAAATAAATGTGTACAGCTGAAAACACTGGCAGCATTAAGATAAATTCAACAGTGTAAATAAGTTTTGATGGATGCAGTGATGGAATACTGAATGGTATAGTTTCTGTAAAATACGCAGGGATTTATGATATAGAAAATGAACCACGGAAAAAGAAGAAGGGAAGTCATTGATATCTTAAGGATTTAAAATGAACATTTTAAATTGTAAACAGAAATTTTAATTGGGGGCCGTGGATTGCCCTTTCCTGAAACCTTGGAGAGCCTTTGCCAATCAGCAAAGCCAATAAGCCAAATGGACCGGCCTCATATACGGAAGTTTATTTCTCTCTCTCCTTGCAATACAACACAATTTCAGCCCCAGCCTGTCCAACTTGGAAGTTCTTAAGAGCTTCTGAGCCCTTGATTAGATTCTGCCTGTCCTGTTGCTTCCTGGTGACAAGGACAAGGGGACTGGTGAGGAAGCACTTCTAAAGTGGCCCTTAATTGGTTTTTCTGAGAATCCAATAGTATACATGTCTGTTCAGAAGTCATTCTGAAGTTCCGCAGGGCTTGGTCCCAGGTTAGTTCTTACGGGATTGCAGTCTCAATAGCCCCATTGTCAGTTTTGGATCCTGAAAAGGACTGTAATTACTTATTTCCTCTGTTGTTGTTTTTAATTCCCCTTGTTTTTTGCTAACTTGAATTGTCAGAGAGGTAGGCGAACAGGGAACTTTCATTCCACATTGGAAAAAGTACTGAGCAAGGATTGTGGAAGGGGTCTTGGGCAGGCAGGCATAGCTGGACCAGGCAGCAATGCATGGAACCTGTATGTGAGGGGAGATGGCAGAATGGAAGATGGCATGATTCCCAAAGATGTGCTCTATGAGAAGCTGGCTTCAGGTACTGCGCCGCTGTGTAGACCAACTCTGCTGTATTACAAAGATGTCTTCATGTGGCATGAAGGCTCGTAACATCAAGGAATCCCTTGCAGATGACCGCAGTGCCTGCAGACAGACAGTTAGGCCTTGTATCCATAGCAGTGACCAGAGGAAGAATGATGGCTGGGAGGATCCTAGGGAAGAGAAATAATAATAATAATTTATTTATACCCTGCCCATCTGGCTGGGTTTCCCCAGCCACTCTGGGAGGTGCCCCACAGAACAAAAAGCAGAATAAAACATCAAACAGTAAAAACCTCCCTAAACAGGGCTGCCTTCAGATGTTTTCTAAAAGTCAGAAAGTTGTTTATTTCCCTGACATCTGATGAGAGGGTGTTCCACGGGACGGGCGCCACCACCAAGAAGGCCCTCTGCCTGGTTCCCAGTAAGCTCACTTCTCACAGTGAGGGAACCACCAGAAGGCCTTCGGAGCTGGACCTCAGTGTCCAGGCTGAACGACAGTCCAGAATGACTCCCAGGCTGTGCACCTGGTCCTTCAGGGGCACAGTTACCCCATTCAGGACCAGGGCATTTCTCGGCCGAGTATACCTGAAGGAGCGTCTCCACCCCCATCGTTCTGCCCAGACACTGAGGTCCAGCTCCAAGGGCCTTCTGGCCGTTCCCTCCCTACAAGAAGTGAGGTTACAGGGAACTAGGCAGAGGGCCTTCTCGGTAGTGGCACCCGCCCTGTGGAACGCCCTCCCACCAGATGTCAAAAAGAACAACAACTACCAGACTTTTAGAAGACATCTGAAGGCAGCCCTGTTTAGGGAAGCTTTTAATCTTTGATGCAATACTGTGTTTTAATATTCTGTTGGAAGCCACCCAGAGTGACTGGGGAAACCCAGCCTGATGGGCGTGGTATAAATAAATTATTATTATTATTATTATTATTATTATTATTATTACTACTACTACTACTACTACTACTACTACTACTACTGTGGTGCCTCTGCAGCAACACAACCAGGCGCCTACCTCTGCCCCAGCTGCAACAAAACATGTCTCTCCTGTATTGGTCTATACAGCCACAGCAGGCACTACAACCTTCCAACAGTTTGACCTCATCCCCAAAGGCGGACTCCTCCATTGTTTCTCGAGACAGAAGGATGCCAACAACATGGAACTTGTCTGTGAGGGGTGATGTCAGCGTCTCTAAAATTAGAGACCGTTTTTCTCCATCAGGAATGCCTACGCAGCATTAACTCACATGAAGGACAACCTGTCATTTCAGGAGTTGTGTCACAAGCACACCAGAAAAGTATTCCGGGACACCCCTGAACGTTGCAGGGGACCCATGCAAACCCCTTTCAGATGATGGAGTTGGACCCAAACTTCCAGCCCTGAGATAGATGCATTTTCCAGGGCTATGGACCTGGAGAGTCACAATATCTTACAACGAAGCGGGTGGCACTCAGGGCCAAAGAGGCCGTGAGCACAGAGGAGCACAGAGGTTTTGTGGGATCCATGAGAGATGCTGGCACCCCATAGGGGATCTGTGCCTAGGTGAATTTTCAGGACTACAAGACACTCATATCAGAGTGCAGCCCTCTACACACCCACGCCAGAAATGCGTCTTGTTCAACCCAGCGGCCCTTGCTCCTAGTCTGAAGTTTTTACAGAAAAGACTCCAGCCCCAGGCAGCATCCTTGTGACTTGCAAAACACTCCTAATCCTCATTTCTGATTCCACCAAGAAAAACAACTTGTTTCTCATCCCTGTCTTTTCCAGAAATATTGATGTTTGCCACATCATGATATTTCACTCTCTTTCTGAGTGCACACACCAAAAAAACAACAACAACACAAAAAGCCTAGAGGAAATCATTTTGTATAAATTAAAATCAACTTAAAACACTTCATTAGGTTTCAGTGGTGGGGGGAGAGGATGTTGAGATTTAGATGCAAATTTGCATTTTTAAAAATAAAGAAATAGGAGCATTTCAAGCAGCTCAGAGGTTTGCCTGAAGACTTGGTTCCTGCATGGAAATTGGAAGGAATTGCGTTTCAAGTCAGAATCTCCATCCAGATGGCGTGTGACTTTCCTTATTTCTTTTTTACGCTTCCACTATAATCCCCGTTTCCAGAGAACTAAGACATTTGTTACTTTACTTTTGAGACTCACCCACCCACTTCCCCACCTCATATAAACAAGCAAACACTCCTTTTGCAGGTAATTCCTCCAGTTTCTCCACCACAACCCCAGGAACTTGTCACGATTCACTCCTGCACCTCTTGTGGTGCACGCTGGCTTGCTGGAGGGTTTGCTGGTTGCACGGTTAGCCCAGCAGCTTCATCCATGGCTTATCTCCAGGAACTGGCCCAGGATCCTGCCTGTCAAATATGGCACGCTTATATCCTGCCATGCTTGCAAGGAGCTCAGTCAGACCACCAAACTGTAGAATCACAGAACTGTAGAGTTGAAAGGGACCCCACGGTCATCTACTCCAACTCCCAGCAAGGCAGGAATCTTTTTGCCCTGTACGGGGCTCAAACACATTGCCCTGGGAATGGAGATGAGAGGTGACTTAACCTGGGGAGAAAACAGTAAAGAACCCTGATGAAGAGAGCACAGCAGAGGTGATATTTTCTGAGAATCCTCCAGAAAAACAATCTCTCAAAGGACCTGTTGATGGCATTTTACCATTGTACTGTTGAGAGTGTATTAACTTATGGTCTGTGTGTGGTTTGGGAGCTGCACTGTCAGGGGAAAAACAATGCTGTCCAGGGTTGTAAAGACTGCCGAGAGAATAATTGGGTGCGCTCTTCCCACCTTGGATCAAATCTATGCTTCCAGGTGCCATAAGAAAGCTGCAGAGATAGCGCAGGATAGTGGACACCCCGGAAATGATCTATTTCAGCTTCTGCCTTCTGGAAGAAGATACAGTTTTATAAAGACTAGGAGTAGCCGCCTGAGAAACAGTTTCTATCCAAATGCAATTTTGGTTTTAAACACAGTGTAAGGAGTCTCTGTGGGAGCATATTGTATTTTTAAAATGGGGTATCAGAGTTTTTAGGGGGTTAACCAGGCATAGCTGGCTTGTTGGTTTTTTCAATTTCGTTGTTCTGTATGGGACAATGACAATAAAGATTATCGTATCGTATCCTGAGACTAGGAGTCTCATGCTCTACTAACTGAGCTTGCCCAGTGGCACCTGTCACAGTGGGGGGGTGTGCGCGGCACGTGTCCAGGGGGGCAGCAGCGGTGGTACCCCCCTCCCCGATGATGCTGGGGGGCAGTGCACTCCCCATGAATTTGTCTAATCCTCTTTTACACCCATCCAAATGGTTGGTCATTTCTGCCTCCTGTGGCAGGGAGTTCCACAGTTTTGCTACGTGCTGCATAAGGAACTCCTTTATTTTATCTGTCCTGAATCTTCCAACATTCAGCTTCACTGGGTGTCCCCAAATTCTAGTGTCAGGAGAGACGGAGGGAGGAAAATACTGTATCCACTTTCTCCAGGCCAGGCATCATTTTATAAACTCCCGTCATGTCACCTCTTACTTGTCTTTTCTCTAAACTTCTAAGTCCCAAATGTTTCAACCTTTCTTCATAGAGGAGTCGCTACATCCCCTTGATCATTTGGCCCACAATTTTCCAACTCTGCAATCTCCTTTTTGAGGCGAGGCGACCAGAACGGCACACACTATTCCAAATGCAATAACTCCATAGATTCCTATAACATTGGGATACCAGCAGTTTTATTTTCAATTCCTTTCCTAGCCAAAATCGTTGTACATCTGAGCAGTGCTGATCAAACCTCTGTTGTTTAAAAAGAAGAAGCAGTGTCTAATTGCCCCCCAAACTCCTTGGATCTCCCCACAACCACGGAGATTTCAAGGCTCATGAACAGTCCTGTCTATTTCTTAAAAATAATTCCTTTGCATTTGCTTTGCCCACCCCCAGCAAAATTCTCTCTCCGTGTCTAGAAGGAAAGATGGGCTCTGTCTCCACATGGAAATGGAACAGCAACAAGTTTTATGTCTTGCATTTCCACAGAAGCACAGTTAAAGGTCAGCACAGATCTGCCGGCGACTGTCCGTCCCTGTAAGATGATGGGTTTGCTGCAACCCTCTGGGGGGAATCGGAGGCAAAAACAACCCTGTCTCTGATCCGCCGCAGAAGCCAGGGCAGCGGGATGGAGAGAGGCTCCAACTTCTCTAGCACGTGGGGCGCCTCCACCTGGATATGCAGGTTGCAAAACACAGAGCAAAGATGGGCTGGTGTGGGTTGCAAAGGCAGCAGGCAGGAGAGTGAGTTGCCCACCTAATAGCTTACAGGGTGTGCTGGGCCCGAGGGTTAACCCGAGCAATGCGGTCCAGGACCGGTCCAGAATCTGAAAGTTCCACTAGGAGTCAGTCCGACAGGGCCAAGGCAGGAAACCAGGCAAGGACAGGCGCAGGATCTAGCATACAGCAACATTGCTCCCACAACCTGGGGTGGGATCTGACAGCCTTTTATCTTTGTCGGGGTAATGGCTGATCCTGATCCCTTGGCGACTCACCTCCCTGTCTCGCCTGAAGGTGAGCACTTCTCCTGCGAGTACTCAGGTCTCTCCTTCTCTCAGACCTCAGTCTCTGCAGCTCGGGAGACATCGGTGGGTGACTAGACCCACAGACCGCCTCAGCCTCCCCTGACCCAACCGGTAGTGGAGCAGCTGTAAGTGATGGCCCAGCTGGAGGCAAGGAGGTCATCCCCGCATCTGGAGCCAATGCAGGCTCAGGCCCCTGACTCAGCCCAGCTGGTGCATGTTGCAGGGGAACCTGTGCAGACTGGGACTCTTCAGGATCCGGCCCCAGACTGGGTTCAGATGATGCCTGAGGCAAAGGATCTGGTGTAGACTGAGACTCCTCTGGTTCCGAGTCTGAGCCTGAGTCCCAGGCCATCACACAGGGTCCACATTTCGTTATTGCGTTTTGCCCAGTTGCCAAACATATTGTTCTGCTTTCATTTGGACCACACCAGTGAGGCCGAGAGCATCTTCAGTGCTGCTAATGCAGCATTTTAGCTTCACCCCCAGAGGCGTACTCCATTGTCTCTCGAGACAGACAGGTGCCAACAACAAATTTCTATTCCACCTTTCCTCTAAGGAGCTCAAGGTGGCACTCATGCTTGAGAACTGCAGAACAACACCGAGAACTGGTGGTTCTCAATGGAAGTGTGGCCAGAGAAGTGCTTTCCTGGTGGTGGCTCCATGTCTGTGTTGGTGTTATGGAAGGGAGAAGGGAAAGGAAAGGGGAGCAAACTGGTCTATGTGAGAGGAGAAGTTTTTTTGTGGCCATTTGTGGGCAACCTGCAAGGAGCTTTGAAGTCCTCTGTGGGCAGAATCCTGCCTGTTTTTAGGAGCATCTCTTGCCATCAAAGCCTGCACAGTTTCCAGCATCTCCTGAGAGCTCCTTGTTAAGAAAGTCTTTGTGATTCATAAGATCTCAAACTGTGCTCAGTGTCTCAGCTCTGGCTTGTGGCACTCACTCTTGAGGGAAACGTGACAGAGCCCAACATTGTCTTTTTTTAAAAAATTGTTTTTTTAACATATCATTTTCAACAATTATTAAACATACTTTTACATCTTATACAATTTTTTTTTTTACTTCCATCAATCACATCTGAAAATTTTCCAATCTTTTCCACTTAATTTACATTTCTTACTTTCACTATTACATAAATATCATAACTAATATCTCTCTTCTTTCTCTTCTTTGCAATATTTCATATATTCCTCCTTACAAAACGTCTTGCGGTCCTACTAGCGTAATTTGTTGATTACAGTTGCTCTTCAAATAGTTCGTAGATTTCTTCCAATCTTCTGTGAATTTCTGGTCCCACAGGTTTCGAATCCTTCCTGTCATTTTATCCAATTCTGCGTAGTCTATTAATTTTGTCTGCCATTCTTCTTTCGTCGGTATTTCTTCTTGCTTCCATTTCTGGGCCAACAATACTCTTGCCACTGTTGTTGTGTATAAAAACAGTTTAATATCCTGTCTGTTAATGTCCTCACTTATAATACCAAGTAAAAATGCTTCTGGTCTTTTAAAAAATGTATATTTCAACATGTTTTTCATCTCATTATATATCGTTTCCCAGAAGTTTTTTACTTTCTTACATTCCCAGGAGCCCACCGTTGTCATCCGTCTTCTGCAAGCACCATGAAACCTTTCTGTTGGCAGCTGGGAAGAGCTTTGGGAGGCAAGGCTAAAGCAATGGAACCCTAGAATTGTAGAGCTGGAATGGACACCAAGGGGCATGTAGCTGAAGCTCCTGCAGTGCCAAATCCCTGACAGATGGCCACCCAACCTCCATTTAACCTCTCCAACAAAGGAGAAAGCACCTACTTCCAAAGGAGCCCGTTCCACTGTCAAACGACTCTTCCCGCCAGAAAGTTCTTCCTAACGTTTAGTCTGAATTTACTTTCTTGCAAGTTAAATCCACTTGTTTGACCGCTACCCTCCAGAGCTGCAGAAGACAAGCTTGTTGCACCTTCCAAGCAACAGCCCTTCCAATATTTGAAGATGGCGGTCATCTCATCTCTCAACCTCTTCTTCTCCAGACTAAACAGACCCAACTCCCTCAAGCATCATTTGGCAGCTTGTCGTTTTGCCTCTGCTGTTTTTGCATGTTTGGTCCTTGTGGCTTCATTTGGGCATCCCTCTGACTCTTTAAAATGCTTGTCGAATGTGGCAAGCCACTCTGAACGCCTCTTCATCGAGCTGAGTGGCTTGCAAGTTGGTGTGACAAAGGCGTCCCTGGATGCTGGGTGAGTTTTTCTGCCGTCTCGCTTTCCAGCTGCAAATCTATTTCCAGCGCTCCTTTTCCCTTTGGGCAGAGTTCTTTCTCCCCACCTTCCGTGTTCAAAGGAGGCAACAAACCTCCCAAGACAATGTGCTTTGGCTGTGGAGAGCCCAGCGCCTGGGTGGAATTTCAAGCAGCTCCTTTCCCCCAGGCCCCCCGGGCCCCATCCACCTGGCACTGTGCTCTTAGCAACCAGAAGGTGTCCTGGGGGCTGGGAGATCTTTTCAGAAGACTCTCAGGAAGAAGCAGCCTGATGTCACCTGCCTGCTTCTGAACGGAAGGCTCTGAGTTTAGGCCTGGGAAATCAGGAACGCCGCAGCAGTCTTGCCTCCCTCTCTCCCATTTGTGCTGGGGTGGCGCAATGGCCATGGGAGCAAATGATTTGCAGGCAAGTGGCTAGCCAGCAGGGCCACCCCAAGGCATTTGGGCACCTGAGGCAAAGCACAAAACAGGGCCTCCCCACCAGGGAACAAGAAGGGAGTGAAGGCTTTGCTTAAGTTGTTTGTGTAATGTTTCTTGCAAACTGGAAGATCAGTCAAAGAATACTCAGGCTCCAGCCTCAACTGTTTTCGTTTTGTTTTTTAATATTATTTTTAATAAAATTTTCAAAAAGCAATAATGAATACAACAGCAGCAAACAAAGAAAAATATACAGGAAAACAATATCAGTTCCATAAAATGGGATTCTCCGAATCCCGTGACTCCCCCCCCCCCCATTCCTTAAATATTCTTCTCGACTGCATACTATTTCTACTCCAAATTATTTTTTATCTCAAATTTCCTATACTATCTTCATAATTACAAGTGTTCTTAAAATCCTGCCAATGTATTAACCTGTTTATAATGCTTTTGCAAATTTAGAATAAACATTTCCCATTCTTTTAAAAATTTCTTGTTGTCTTGATTTCTGAGCTTTCCAGTTAGTTTCGCCATTTCAGCACAGTCCATTAACTTGGTTTGCCATTCATCTTTGGTCGGGACTGTTTCCTCTTTCTATCGTTGGGTAACAGTATCCTGGTGGCCGTCGTAGCATACATAAACCATTTATTCTGGTCTTTGGGAATCTCCGCTCCTACTATACCTAATAAAAAGGTTTCTGGTTTTTTAACAAAGGTTATTCTAAACTTTTTTTTCCCATTTTATTATAAATCGTTTCCCAGAAATTTTGAACCATCCTACATTTCCACCACATATGATGAAATGTACCCTCTGTTTCTTTATAGCCTCAACTCTTTCTGGAGTTTCTACGTGAGCCCATCTGGAAGGCTCAGAGCAGTAAACTTGAACACTTTGTTGGTATTTAAACATTCAAGCTCAAAAAGCCCTAAAAAGCAACTACCTAGGAATGTCATTAAACGGCAGGACGAAGGGAGGAGGAAAAATATCCCAGCGAGGTGTGCAGCCAGAAAGCAGAGGATGGGGAAGGAAATCTTCTTTGCCTCAGGCATCACCTGAACCAAGTCTGGGGCCTGATCCTGAAGAGTCCCATTCTGCACAGGTGTCCCTGCAACAAGCACCAGCTGGGCCGAATCAGGGGCCTGAGCCTGCCCTGGCTCCAGATGCGGGGATGACCTCGTTGCCTCCAGCTGGGCCATTGCTTACAGCTGCTCCACTACTGGTTGGGTCAGGGGAGGCTGAGGCGGCCCCTGGGTCTGGTAACCCACCAACGTCTCCCGAGCTGCAGAGACTGAGGTCTGAGAGAAGGAGAGACCTGAGTACTCGCAGGAGGAGTGCTTGCCTTCGGGCGAGACAGGGAGGTGAGTCGCCGGGGGATCAGGACCGGCCGTTACCCTGACAAAGATAAAGGCTGTCGGACCCCACCCCAGGTTGCGGGAGCAACATTGCTGTATGCCAGATCCTGCCTGAGATCCTGTACCTGTCCTTGCCTGGTTTCCTGCCTCATGTCCTGCCTTGGCCCTGTTGGACTGACTCCTAGCGGGACCTTCAGATTCTGGACCGGTCCTGGACTGCGTTACAAGGGTTACCCCCAGGCCCAGCACACTTCTGGACCTCTGTGGAACAGTGATGGACTTCAGATCTGGCTTCCTTGGACTGACCCTGCGTTGCGTTCCCCGTGCTTTGGACTTTGCTTGCGTGGAGTGACTCCTGGTCTTTGAACTTTGGACTTGACGTACTGACTTGCTGCCAGGTAGGCCAGGGGTTCTGAACGGAGGAGAGGAGCACGCAAAATCCCCCACACGACCCATCCCCTTCTCTCTCTCTCTGTGAACGTGGAAGGTGAACTTCTGAAGTGGGGAGTCTTCTCTACCCATAGACTCCCTGCATGTTCAGGAGTTTGCTGGCCAACTCATGGGGGGGGGGGGTGAAGCTGAGGCACACTGATTTGCACACATCCCACTTGCGAGTTGCTTTTAGATGTGAGTAGAACACCTGAAGGGGTACAGATCCTTCCTTCCACATTGCAGGGGAAGGTGGAAGCAGATGCAAAAGGCAACCGGGAGCCTGCGTCTTCAATCATGCTCTAGCTAGAAGAGGGAATTTCAACAAGGCTTCACCTGGGACCTTCTGCCTGCAAAGTAATGGCTCTTCCAATCAGCTGCAAGCTTTCCCTTACGTAAGCAGATGGAAACACATGCTTGGATCAAGGCCTGGTGGGGAGCCAGGAAGGAGTGGAGACTCCAGCTCCCAGTCTGAACTACTTCGTTGCTGAAGCAACACCTCTTCCCCAAGCACCAGTCTTGCTGCTTTGGGGAAATAGGATATATGTGAAATGGAAGTACAGCTTTATAAAAGCCGTGATGCTATAATACAACAGAAACCCTTTGTGTCCACTGCCATTAATCATGTTGTAAAAACTGCAGTGATTAGAAAGCTTTAGGAAAAAAATTATTTTCTATTTTTTTGATAAGCATTTGTTTAGTATAGTGCTATAGCACCATAATAAATTAACATTATAGTAATATACTGTTTAGGGACATGGGTGGCACTGTGGTCTAAACCACTGAGCCTCTTGGGCTTGCTGATCGGAAGGTTGATGGTTTGAATCCACGCAACAGGGTGAGCTCCTGTTGCTCGGTCCCTACTCCTGCCAACCTAGCAGTTGAAAAGCACATCAAAGTGCAAGTAGATAAATAGGTACCACTCCGGCGGGAAGGTAAACGGTGTTTCTGTGCGCTGCTCTGGTTCGCCAGAAGCGGCTTAGTCCTGCTGGCCACATGACCCGGAAGCTGTACGCCGGCTCCCCTGGCCAGTAAAGCGAGATGAGCGCCGCAACCCCAGAGTCGGCCATGACTGGACCTAATGGTCAGGGGTCCCTTTACCCTTTACCTAATATACTGTTTTAGTTCTCTCTCTGACACACACACACATACACACACACACACACACACACACACTGGTTATAGTGTATGTATGCTCATTTTAAATCCTCCTTCATGCAGGACATAGTTATACTGTGGAACTCCCTGCCACAGGAGGCAGAGATGGTCACCAACTTGGATGGCTTCAAAAGAGGATGGGCAAATTCACTGAGGCCATTGATGGTTACTAGCCATTATGACAGTCGGAGGCAGTGATGCCTCCAAATACCAGTTGCTGGAAACCACAGGAGGGGAGAATATTCTTCTGCTCAGATCCTATTTGCAGGTAACCTATAAAGGCACCTGGTTGGCCACTGTAAGAACAGGGTACTGGACTAGATGGACCCAGCAGATGCTCTTCTTAAGCGCTGGCTGCAAGCACAGCAGTGACATCACGCCTGCTGATGTGGCTGGAGCACTGGGGGAGGCGCATGCGGAAAAAGCACAAGGCTGCCAGGAAGTGTGGAAAACCCATTGCAATTCTGCTTGCAGTGCAGGACACAGAAGCCATGCCTGGGTGGTGCTAGGAGCAGCCTGAGTCAAGGAACCCATCCATGAGATTTGCAAATTGATTAAAAAAAACCCCAAGGACTAATAAATCTGATGCAAGAAGCATACTTCGTATTTTAGATGAGAAACCATCTGTTTCTTAGCAGGCATCATCTTGCAAGGAAAGGGGAAATGCCGCCTCACCTGTGATGCAGCTTCCCACCTTCATAAGTCCTTTTAATATTGGGAATGTTGTTGTTGTTTAGTCGTGTCCGCCTCTTCGTGACCCCCTGGACCAGAGCACGCCAGGCACTCCTGTCTTCCACTGCCTCCCGCAGTTTGGTCAAACTCATGCTGGTTGCTTCGAGAACACTGTCCCACCATCTCGTCCTCCGTCGTCCCCTTCTCCTTGTGCCCTCCATCTCCCCCAACATCAGGGTCTTTTCCAGGGAGTCTTCTCACGAGGTGGCCAAAGTATTGGAGCCTCAGCTTCAGGATCTGTCCTTCCAGTGAGCACTCAGGGCTGATTTCCTTCAGAATGGAGAGGTTGGATCTTCTTGCAGTCCATGGGACTCTCATGAGTCTCCTCCAGCACCAGAATTCAAAAGCATCAATTCTTCGGGCGATTAGCCTTCTTTGTGGTCCAGCTCTCACTTCCATACATCATTACTGGGAAATCCATAGCTTTACGAGCCTTTTTTGGCAAGGTGATGTCTCTGCTTTTTAAGATGCTGTCTATGTTTGTCATTGCTTTTCTCCCAAGAAGCAGGTGTCTTTTAATTTTGTGACTGCTGTCACCATCTGCAGTGATCATGGAGCCCAAGAAAGTCAAATCTCTCACTGCCTCGGGAATAGTACAGTATCTTAAAATCTCACCAAGGTGACCTTTTGAAACAGGGTAACTCTTAATCTACATTTACAAATTATAGGGCAACAATGTTAAGCATTCACTTGCTCATAGTGGCAGAGATGGCCACCAACTCGGATGGCTTTAAAAGCAAATTGGACAAATTCTTGGAGAAGGAGAGGGCCATAACTGGCTCCCAACCATGATGGCTCTGCTCTGCAGCAATGCTGCCAAATACAGTCATACCTTGGAAGTCAAACAGAATCCGTTCCAGAAGTCCGTTCGACTTCCAAAACATTCAGAAACCAAAGCACAGTTTCCGATTGTCTGCAAAAGTGTCCTGCAGCCAATCAGAAGCCGTGCCGGACGTTCGGTTTCTGAAAATCATTTCAAAACCAGAGCACTCACTTCCAGGTTTCAATCGTTTGGGAGCAGATTTGTTCAGGAGCCAAGGCATTTGGGATCCAAGGTACCACTGTACCAGTTACTGAAAACTACAGGAGTGGCGAGGAGGGCTCTGGTGCTCAGATCCTGGGGCTTTGCCTGATCTAGCAAGCTCTTATTATGTTCTTATGCCAGAGGAAATACTTTCTCTTTTGGAAGGGACCCTGTGGGTCATCTAGTCCAAACCCCTGCAAAGTTTCTGTGAAATCTCCAAATCAAGGGCAAGGGAGCCTTTTCATCCCAAGGGCCACATTGCCTTCTGGGCAACGTTCTGAGAGCCACATGCCCATTGCAGGTGGGGCAGAAGTAAAGCGAGCGGAGCGACAAATGTCAATCTTAGTTTTGTGCAATAGGTTAACTTCGACAGACACACCCCTACAGACACAAGCAAGAGGCATTCTCAGACTTTAAGGATGCCAAGGAAGAAAACTCTCATGTGCAAAGCGGTGCGTGTTTGTGTGTGTCTTGGGGAGAATTCTGAGGACCAGGCAGATAAACTTGGAGGGTTTTATTTAGCTCCTGGGCTTCAGGCTCCCAAGCCCTGCTCAGAATGAAAGAGATCAGGGAGCCTCCATCATTTCACAGATGCAAACAAGGATTCTCTGCCCCCCTCATTTTTAAATAAAGCAGTAAGGCATTCTCCCTAGTCATACCCAGATGATCCGTACCTGGGTGAGCGTGCTTATTCCTGTGCAAAAAATGCATAGGATTGCGCAGCCAGGAGATTTCTGCCAGATCCGGCCAAAGGGCTCTCTGGATATTGGCAAAACTCTCAACAGACGTGCCATTTCCAGCTCCTGACAGAAGCAGGAGAGATTTTGCCAGCTGATAAGGAAAAGCTGCCCCCCTGGGTGAAGAGGGAAGACTGTCTTCACCTTAACACACCAGCACCCAAATACACCCCGGATAAATGTAAATAAAACGTGTGACCTTCAGAGTTGGCACCACTGATGAAAATTGTCCCTCCCTGATTAAAATTGGCATCCCACCAGCTAATTAAAGTTTTGCTGTCCTGGGTTATATGTGAGCGAGAGATAAGCAAATTCCACTTCTGTGAAGCGGCTTAAGACATTAGCCCCCCCACCCAATTCATTTCAGGGCTGTCATTTTGCTGTGTGGCCCCTTGTGTGGGTTCCCTTTCCTCTGGGTCACCAAAGGACCCCTTGCTTCTATGCTCAAGCTGTGCACCCCCAGCTTACCACTACATAAGAAGATTTTTAAGCAGAGGTGGGGGGGGTAGGGTCATTTGTCCAATGACCCTCGGGGGTCCCTTCAAACTCTGCAATTCTACAAATCATTGATTTGGAGAAGAATCCGCTGGATCCTTTTTTCCCCCTTTTTTTCGCATTTTTATTTATTTGTTAACATCCTTATATTACATCGGTAAACGTTGTCATATTACATTACAGGACTTACTATAATATAATTTCCAACATGTATACATAAATTATATACAGCTTTTATATACCTAGAAAGAAAATGAAACAAAAAAGAAAGAACAAAGAGAAAAAACAAAAACAAATCCCCCCCAATCATTTACATACCAACACACTAGACTTTCTGTCTTTCCCGTTGTATATTCTTTCTTTTTACAAATGAATGTACTCTTATTATTGTATATTTCTTTACATATTATCTAATACATTCCTATATCAATATGTACCCTTGGTCTTATTTCTCAACTCAGTCTCACTCCAGCGTCAATCAAATGCTAGCATAGATAGCGAACCTTTACTGTATTTTTGAACATATGTTTTATATCTATCTCACTGGATTAGGCCAGCGACCCATCTAGTCTAACATCCTCTCCTCCCAGTAGCCAAACACCCCTAAGAAACTAGGAATCGAGGTAGACTGCCCCTGGAACTGGAGGTGCCATAAGGACACCAGAGGAGTCTGATTGGATCTGGCCAATGGCTCATCTAGTCCCAGCACCCTCTTCACACACAGATGCCTCAGTGGGAAACCTGCTGGCAGGGTTTGAGCACAAGAACCCTCTCCCCTCACATTATCATTGCTGCCTTCCACCTTGGAGGAAGAGCCAAGTCATTGCGGCTGGCAGCCATTGATAGCCCTCTCCTCCTACATCAATTTCTCTAATGCTCTATAAAGGGATGCGGGTGGCTCTGTGGGTTAAACCATGGAGCCTAGGACTTGCCAATCAGAAGGTTGGTGGCTCGAATCCCCATGACGGGGTGAGCTCCCGTTGCTCGGTCCCTGCTCCTGCCAACCTAGCAGCTCGAAAGCACACCATTGCAAGTAGAAACATAGGTACCGCTCCAGCGGGAAGGTAAATGGCGTTTCCATGCGCTGCTCTGGTTTGCCAGAAGTGGCTTCGTCCTGCTGGCCACATGACCCGGAAGCTGTACGCCGGCTCCCTCGGCCAATAAAGCAAGATGAGCGCCACAAGCCCAGAGTCGTCCGTGACTGGACCTAATGGTCAGGGGTCCCTCTACCTTTTAAATTGGTGGCCATCCCTGCCTTCTCACTGTCTTTGCTGAAACAGAGGCAGCGTGGTGCAATGGTTAGAGTGTCAGACCTGGCAGAAACCAGCTTTCAAATCCCTGCTTGGCCATGAAGATCAGTGCATGACCCATCACTCTCACCCTGACCTACCTCACAAGGTTGTTGTGAAATGAGGAGGGATAGGACCCTTAAGCTCCTTGGAGAAAAAGGGGGGGCTATAAATGCCATAAATAAAGATAATTTTAAAAATACATAGCCCTGGCTCCTTCCTCCGCCTCTCCCCTTTGCAGCCTCCCTCCTCCCAGTCCATCCATCCATCCATAGAACGGGCTCATGTTTAATGCAAGGTTCTTTCTCTGGAGGCCGGTATTGATTTGCAAATGGACAGGGCAACCCCCCTCGGCCGCCCCCTTGATTGGCAGCTCGCAGGCTTTGTTCCAGATGCCAAAGCGCGCGGAGTTGGGGGGCGGGGGCGAGGATGGGGAGTCTTCCTGCTGCTTCTCCAGCATCAGTCGCGGTACATTGCTGCGCCGCATCCGCGGCTCGCCGTTGCGCTTGCAAACAGGGAGGCGGCAAACGCGTAGCCGGTGCGCGTTGTAAAACCGGCCATTGGAGAAAGCGGGCGAGCGATCCTGGAGGACGAGCGGGCCGTGGGTCGTCCGGGCGTGTTCCCCGAGCTGGTGGTCTTGCACGTGCGAATGCAACCTGCTTTTTGGAAGCTAACCTTGTGTGTGAGAGAGAAGGAGAAGTTTGATCATAAATTAATTCCTCCCGAGTCCTCCTGGCTCTGGGCGTGAGGCGCGATCGCCCCAACAGACGCGTGTCGCCCACTCTGCACTCTTATGCGCGCCGAACTTCTTTCAGACTGATCGTGCAGACTTGAAAGATTCAGTAAGGAAGGTTTGTTTGTTGCATTTGTTTATTGCGTTTATACCCCATCTTTTCCTCCATGAAACTCAAGGTGGCGTACATGGTTTAACCGCCACAACAACCCTGTGAGGTGGTTGGACTGAAAGGTGATTGGCCCAAGATCACGCAGTGAGCTTTATAGCCGAAGGCTTATTTGAACCCCGGTCTCTCCAGGTCCTAGTCCGGCACTCTAACCACTACACCGCACTGCCCTCTCTCCTTAAGGTGACTTCCTTCCCCGGGCTTTCTCTGCATGTGGGCGGCCTTTCTTAGGGGGTAGCTTGCTCCTGGCGCAGCCGCCCTATTCCCTACCCTGCGAATAGGTACTCTGCGCCCGACGATTCTCACATCAACGTTTCTCTGCCTGTGTATGTTTGTATGCATGGGCAGACTCGTGTCAGCATCTCCGCCTCCCCCCGGCAGTTCTGTGGCTTCCCTTCTCTCTCTGGTCAGCGTGGTACGCCACCTGAGTGTCCGTGTCCACATGCGTGTCTACACTCCGTGTTTTTACACGCAAGCAGACGTATTCCGCGTTGCGCGCTGTGCCACGGAATGCACTACTTTTAAGACCGTGTGTCACGCGTGCGCAGTCCCCCCCCCCCGGGACATTTTGGCCAGGATCCTCGTGAGCACTGACTTCGGAGGAGCGAGCGGCCTTACTTCCGAGTAAACAGGCAAAGCACCGGGCAGCGCGTGTTTGTGGATTCGGGGCGCGCGCAACCCGCTGCCTGGCGACTGGCGCTCTCCCTGCATGGCTGTGGCGCCTCCGCCGTCGCTACGCGCGCGCTTTTTGCGCGGTCGCGGTCCATAGCCTCCGCACGCTGTTTGGCCACGTTTCCTCGGGGCCCAAACCGCCCACTTCGCCAGCGCTTACTCCGAAGTAAGCTCGCGTCAACACGTCTTGCAAACCGGCTCCTTCCCTTTGCGCGCTTCCTCGGGAGCAAGCCCTGTTTGCAGCCAGCCACCGGATCGCACCGGGTTGGCTGGCTTCCCCCTGCTCCGGATTGCCGCCACTTCACGCGCAAGTTCCGGAGGCGGGGAGGGGGAGATGATTTTGGAGGTGCCCAGGGGGGGTGCGCGCAGTCTCCCCTCCCTCCCCCCTCTCCTCCCCTCCCCCCTCGCTTCCTCGGCTGGTCACATGGGGGGTGGGGCGCGCGCGGGTGGGGGGGGGAGTTTAAAAGAGCGTCTCCCTCGCTCCGCTTCTCTCTCGTTCTCACTCTCTTCGCAGCCGGTGCAGGGAAGCAGTGCCGCCGCCGCCGGGCGAGCCGAAGCTCCGCCAGGGGCACCGACCACGCCGGGCAGCCGAAGCCGCCGGGCAGCGCTGGCTTGCCGGGAGCCCCGCGGCGGAGGGGGGCGCAGGGCGCGCGCGGTGAGTAGGGCGCCCAGATTGGGCAGCGAGGTGTTGGGGGGATTTTTTTTGGGGGGTGGGGGCGGGCGGAATATGAACACCGACCTCTTCGCGGCGTGTGCAATTGGGGGGCGGGGGAGCGTAAGAAATATATTTGCATCGGCTTGCATGCAATGCTAGATACATTATTTTTTGGAGAGCTTGCACATTGGTTCGTGCGTAAAGCTGGGTACTGTATTTGGGGATGCCTCCCCCCGCTTGGTCGCCTCTCCTTCTCTTTCGCCCCCCCCCCGCGCTGCTTTCCTCTTGCTATGGAAAGTTTTCTTCCCGGCGCGCGGAGGGGCTCCCCACCCCCGGCTCCCCCTCTCCTGGCGCGGACCCCGAAAAAAGGACGTTCAGAAGGGAGCGAAGCGGGAGGGGGGGTCGCTTCTTCGCGGCCCTGTAGAGGGAGGAGGTGGGTTGGGAGCGCGCCTCCAGGGCTTAGATGTGGGGGAAAGAGAGATGCCCCCCCCCACTTTGCTCCGGCCAGACAGCTGAGCGGGGCTTCTCTTCTCTCTTTCCTCTTCCCTCTCCCCCCCACCCCCAAGCACGGGAGCTCTTAGCCGGCGCCGATTGATCGAGCCGGAGCGGAAATGCTCCTCCTTCGGCTTTTTCTCCCCCCCCCCCACGCCCGCTTTTCCTCTTTCTTCCTCCCTTCTCGGATCCTGCTTTCTCTCTCCCCCCCCCCACCCGGTTTTCGCCCCGGCGACTCTGGAGAGAGCAGCAGCTGAGCTGGGCGCGCCTCGGAGCCGCGACCGGGCAGCTTATTGTGCGTCCTGGGGTGGGTGGGGGTCCCTGCCTTTGAAATCGGAGTGCTGCTGGAGGGAGGGGGAGGCATCTGCTCTAGGGTCTGGACGGGGGGGGGGCAGCAACAGGTTCGTGTCCTGCCCGCCCCCGCCCCAATTGTTCCCTTCAATCTCGTGGGCTGCTTGGTATTTTGCAACTTCTGAGCTGGGAAGCGTCGCGGGTGGGGGGGGGGGGATTTTGCGCGACCCTGAATTTATCGGAAAAGGATGCAGTTCAGCACCCGGAAAGGAGTAGCTGTGAAAGAGCGTTTTTAAAAAAGTCATCCTCTCCCGGCCCCTGCCCCCCCCCATATTTTTTTAACTCTATGGGGCATGGAGTGCTTTTATGGGGCTAATGGCATTGATCGCAGGGGAATCTTAAAAGTGGGGATAAGGCTGACTGTCTCCTTGCACCACCCCATCAATTACATGGGTCTTTCCCCAACTCCTAGAAACCACCCCTCCCTTGATGATGATTGTAAGAAAATAATTACACAAGTGTCTGGCACCCTCACTTTTAAAAACAAAAGTTACAATATATGGAAAGAAAAACCTGGTTTCCATACTAGGTGCCCTCAATCCATTAAAAAAGTCGATATATTTGCCCTCCCCACCCTCCACTTACAAGCCCTGAAGTCTCCATTTCTGCAAACACTCTGGGTAAAATTTGCAAATTCCTTGCTTGTTTGTGCAGATTAGTTTTTCTCCATCTCTCGGTCCCTGTCCCCCCAAAAGAGATTCTTCAATAAGGACATAAACGTATATTTTTTGGGGGGTGTCTTGCTAAGCAAGCCCCTCTCCATAGATATTGGGAGGGATGGGACCAAATGCAGGGGCAGATTTTAGGAAGAGGGGGTAGCCATATGGAATCCCTCAGCATGTCAAAAGTGTGCCCCCCCCCATATCTTGTATCCTCCCATCCATGGGATTTTGCAAGTGCCAAACACTGGAGTGCATCAAGGAGCCTTGAGATCTCTGCACGAGTTTAACCTGCTCCTTTTTCCTCTGTCAGGAGTTTTATTTTAATCCTGCATGGTCTTTCTTGTATTGGGAGGTTGTGCTGCTGCTTGTCCAGTGGTGCTTTTTGCAGGGTGACTGGGCCCTGCTTTCTCCTTGTTGCCCTCTGGGGCAAACCCGGCGTTTGGAGACAGAGGGTGTGTGTGTGTGTGTGTGTGTGTGTATGTGAATCCATTGAAATCTGGCATCCTGATGGTCCATTGAGTTGCCTCGAAACCCGGTGGTGGTTCCTTTTTGCAGCAACTTTTGGGGAGCAGAAGCAGTTGTGCATACGGACGGCAGTTGTGCATATGGAACTGGATTTCATCTGCTTGCCTCTCCAAACTCTCTTGAAACTGCACTCTCCTCCAACTTGCCAGGGTGTGTGGGAGAGAATCTGAGCCTCACTGCAAAGGAGGCTGCCTTCTGATGGGAATTGTTTCGACTGCTTTTGATTTTGTACAGTATTGTTGTAGCCAGCCCGGGGATCTTAGGGCGAAGGGGCCAGGGCCAAGAAATCCAATAGATAGATACGTAAATGCATTTGTAAGTGATGTGCAGAGATTGAGGGATTTGGTTGACCTCTGGTCAACCACCATGTCTTCTTGTTGCTGCTCTGATATTTCCTTCTCCTTTCCTGCAAAAATGTTCGGGGATACCTTGCCTTGTGCCACAGTTTTCTCCCTGTGCCGCTGCTCCCAGCTTCACTGTTACATCTCCAGTTTGCTCCTCTTGCCGTTGTGTTCGCAAGTACAGTCCCTGCTCCAGTGTTTCGGCCAGCGGCTGTGATTTGTGTGTTGCATGCTTGAGGTCTGTGAGAGAGAGAACTGGACAGGGAATGATTTGTCTGAAGAGCAAACGTCTTGCCTTATAAATTGTAATGGCTGCTGTTTTTTGTTTTTGTTTTTTAAAAGCCTGAGATGTTGCTACTTGCTACTTGCATTGAAATGAGGGCTCATCGGGGTTCAGTTTTCAATGTGCTTGCTTGCTAACTTTGTGAGGAACTACTGGGTACCTGTTTTTCCTCGTGGTCTTGGCTGGCTGGTTCTAAAGGGTTAACTTCCCAAGGAAAAATACGCTGGATAACTCTGGATCTGCCTTCTCCAAGCGAAAAGCTTTTGCCAGCCTAATACAGTCAGCCGTGGCAAAGTTTTGGAAGGAGCTGTAGTCCGTCCAGTAAGACTTCTTGCGCTAGAAAATTGGTTAATGCAATGGCTTCTTGAATCTCAAATATTTTTGGAGTTCGCGTGTGGATTCCTTGCTGGGCATGGTTTTCCCCCAGCGGTTTGTGCCCATCCTTAGTAGCAGGGTGTTGACCATAAGCCATGAAAGGACATTGCTAGCTCTGCCAACGTCTTGCAGCCAGGATGCCTGGGCCACACACAAGCCCTTGCGGCTTTCTCCTGTGCTTCACAGTTGACAACGGGTGTCACGAAGACCTGGCGGGCTGTATCTTCAAATGCATCTCCCTGGGCGATTATTTTCTCAACTGTAGGAACTGCCTTTGTAGCAGCAAGAGCTGTTCGTGTGTTGGGTGCTGCGAGCCTCGCTTTGAGTTGCTTTCAGCACATCCTGCTGTTCATAATGTTGCAAAAACAGTCCCTGAGATGTTGAGCCATATGCTGTTCCCGGAAAGTCTTTTTCTTTTCAAGGGTGGCCTGGCGACCTCGGAGGTGGCACCCGATAACCCCTCGCCATGCTTGCTTTCGCATGCCACTTTCCTCAAAGACAAAAAGAGAGTTGCTTGCAACAACCGTGCTTCCTAAGGAGCCTTGACAGCACGATGGCAGTGTAGCGTGTTGAAAAACCAAAAGATGAATTGACTGAAATGTGTGGGGTTTTCTTTTTTCTTTTTGAAGTAGCTTATTTGGAGAGGGTGTGTGTGTGTGTGTGTGTGTGTGTGTGTGTTCACAGTTGCATCTGCTTCTTTCAGTGGATTTTCCCTTCCTGCCGGAGCCTTTGAGTAGCAAGGAACTCCCCCAAATCCCAGAATTTTCAAAGGCTGGCATGTGCTCCCTGTGCCTGGTAAAGAACCATGTTGGCTAATAAAAAGCATTCCAGAATATCCTGCTTGTCTGGGGCAGATGGCAGAAGCCCCACTCAGATGAAGCGTTTTCATTCTTTCTCTGCCATGGGGGAATGACTCTTACAACTTAGGAGAAACAGGAACCCTGTGACCAACTCAGGGCTTTGCATATTGAGGGGAACTTGTTCCCGGATCCTTGGTTTGAAAACAAATGCTCAGGACTTGATGAGTAATCGGCTGGTGTGTACAGACACCTAAGCCCTTGTAGTTGAATTTTGCTTGGAAAGCCTCATAAATGTTTTCAGTGTATGCGAGAGAGAAAGAGTATTGCTTGTTTGGAAGCCGATCTTTAATTTGTGTTGCTTAGCTTGAAACTGCTGAGAAAACGGTTGCATTTGCTGCTTATGTTTTCCTTATGTAATACAAAGTCAGTTTTAATCTCAGGCTGAGATGGCATGTAATGAGATAGTCATCTGCTACTCTACAAGAGAGAGAGCTTGTGACCAGCTGCAAGGGCATGATCCGCTAGGAATATTGCCAAAGTGAGGCCTGATGAAACAGAGTTTTGCTCATGCACAACTCCCATTCAACACTTAAATTTTTATCCCCCATTTTCGTTGTCCAGCAACTAACGTTCGCAAGGGGCCTTGCTTGGGCTGGAGACATTTCAGCAGATGGTGCCTTGAGACGATGTGTTGACCATCAAAATGTGACTGTCTTTTCTTAAAATGGTGTATACTGTTAAAAGTTTTCTCATGCAATATTAAACTTAGTTTGCGTATCAGTTTTTATGTTAGTGTTGTTTTTGTATTCAGTTTTGGAAAAGTTACATTAAAAAAAGTTTTTAAAACACTGGGTTTGTTTTTAAGCAAATCTAACTGGGGTGCACAGTCCTCTGGGCGGTTCTCTTGCACAATTGCCATTTGCAACAGATGGGAGCGATCCCTGTTTTTTTGTGTGTCCCAGAGTCTTCATTCCATGGGTGGTTCCTCCTGTGCTTTATGAAAGGAGCTGCTTCATAGGTACGTGTGGAATCCCAGTCTCTCGCTGGAACAGTTCCCCCATGTGCTTAAATGAGAGTGGAAAAGCTTGACGCCTGCAGAGTTTTGCATTCCCTGTGGAGCCCCTGGAGCATGGCCCCAAATAGACAACAAATAAGTCACTCAAGGAACATTTAAACGTAAATTATCGCTCATGAATAAAACAAAATTTGAGCAATTAAGGAGTCCCAGAATGTTGTGTACTGATCACATGAATTTTGAATTAATGGAGAAGCGAGCTTGCTGCTACAGTGCTCCATTAATAACGCTGAAAATGCTGGCAGGCTTTGTTTTAAACAACCCTGTGAGGTAGGTCAGTGCCCCTTTTGCAGAAGGGAAAATTTGAAGGTTTGCTAGTAATGTGAGTCCACGACACAGGCAGGACACAAATACACAGACCGAAGGGCAATGGGTTTGGCGTTTCATGTATTTGTAGGAAACTGGTTACATCAGTGCAGCTTCCGGCCTGGAAGAAGAACACCTGCTTTGAATGCAGAAGGTCCCAGTATCCTGGGCAGCTTCTACAGCTAAGAGTCTTTGGTAGCTGGCGATGGGAAAGACCTGTTTGCTGGAGACTTTGCAGAACAACTGTTAGCCACAAGGACCTCCCCATGATACGTGGTCCCAGGGGCTTGGCCAGTCTGTAGAAAATTGTACCAAAAAGAAATATCCTTATTTCACCTATTTAAAGCACAACTCCTAAGAAGCAACATGGTTCCCTCATCCCATCTGATTCCCAAATGGGTTGCAATTGCCTCAGCTACATGCACGACTCTCGATATGAATCCTGGGATGGGGGTTAAGAAGTTGGACATGTCAATGGCCCCTGCACCTGTAGCTCTGCAAAAGTTGCTTGTGTAGGAGAGAGTAACCTTTGTGTGACTCGCATTGCAGTCACCATGGCATCTGAGTCACTGACCACCTGACATCAGTTGCCATGGGACTTTGCTTTGAAGGGAACGTGAGTGCTGGGGAGTCTTGTGGAAATAACTTGTGATGTGTGAAGAAGCCGTGAGTGTTATCGGTTATCCTACTTTACGCACGGGTTGCTGGTGTGTGTTGAATTTGTACTGGTGCCTCGTGGTGCTTGCTTGACAGGGATAACAGCTGTTTTGGCTGCGTTGTGTAGTTTTGCTAACATGTCCAGATTTTTCTCCATTTTGTGGGTGTCAGCTAACACAAGCGTACAGGTGAGAAAGTGTGTTCTGGCCAGCAAAAGACGTTCCCAGCAAGGCATCTCTCAGGACTTCCTTGACCACTCTGAGGACTGAGAGAGTGTTTGAGCCCTTCTGATTTTCATGGGTTTTGATGGAGAGCCTCAGAAAATCCACCTTCCCTTTATTCTTTCTTTCATTCCAGTCTCCTTACTTATTTGATCATATAGCTAAAGCAAGTCTTAAATGATCTGGGGATCCCGAGTTCAGGGTCCTGTGAAGCAGGAAAGGCATTTGAAACCCCCACCTCAGTTTTAGAAGAAAGTTTTACAGAGAATTTTTATTTCTGTAACAGAAGTTCTTTTATCGTACTGTTCTATTTCAAACAATTCTTTAAAAAGTACCAGAATGCAACTAGGAAATTACTTAAGCACTTAATGGCAGACTTGGAAGAATGTATTGCTGGGTTCCTTCACTGGCCCTTCAGGTTTGTTTATGAAACAGTATTTTTATAAAAGTGTAACTTGTTTGCTGGATAAAAAGTATCCTGTTTTTAGCTGCAATTCCTGCATTGCAGAGGGTTGGACTAGAGGACCCTAGGGTTCCCTTCCAACCTTACTACAGTGGTACGTTGGTCCTCAAACGTAATCCGTTCCGGAAGTCCATTCCAAAACCAAAGCATTCCAAAACCAAGGGGGGCTTTCCCATAGAAAGTATTGCAAAATGGATTAATCCGTTCCAGACTTTTTAAAACAACCCCTAAAACAGCAATGTAACATGAATTTTACAATCTAACGAGAACATTGATCCATAAAATGAAAGCAATAAACAATGTACTGAAGTCACACAATCAGCCAATCAATCGGTAGCTGAACCGGGCTCCACACAGTCACAAAAACAAAACAGAAAGAGCCGCAAAGACAAAAATGCAAAAACAGACAGACCTCAGCGTAACACTCAAATCGGAAGTGTAACACTCAAAACGGAGCACGTTCGGCTTCCGAAAAATGTTCGCAAACCGGAACACTTACTTCTGGGTTTGCAGTGTTTGGGTTCCAAGTTGTGTGAGTACCAAGGTGTTTGAGAACCAAGGTACCACTGTATTCTCTGGTTTGCCCACAGTGGCAGGCTGATGCCAAGCGCTCACTCTTTGACTGGCACAAGCTGCCTGGTGTTTGGGGACGAGGCCATTTTCTCCGCTTGCTGGGCCTTTGGACATTTTCTTTTGTGGTCTGTGGGCATGCAGATCTTTGGGTGGTGGGACCTGGCACCTCTTGGCACTAACATGGAGCCCAGCCTTGCCATTTGCATGCCTGCCAGTGTTCACTGTTTGTGTGCGCTGTTTGCCGCATCGTACTTGACAATCTCCAGGTTGCAAAGAGGCAATCCCACCTCTGTGGAAGACAGGACTGTGCTGAGTGCTGCCTTCTTCCTCTTCCCTTCTGACCTGTGCAAGAGAGTTGGAACTGTAGAAATGTTGGGAGTGCTTTTGGAGTCTCTGGATTTGCATTATTGCCCTGACACAAATGCCTTTTCCAACCAGTCCTGGTGGCTCTCTCTGTGTGTCTTGTGTTCTTGTGTAAAAATAATGTGGGTAGAGAACATAATCAGCAAAGTGGCTTCTCAATTTTGGAAGCTAAGCCTTTTATAGGGCTTGACAGCTCCTCTTCATCCCCCCCCCCAGCTTCCTGGCTCCTATGTCCAGTAGATGTGTTTTGGTTCAGGCAACCCAATTCCAACAGGAGGCCTTCATTTGAGAAGCAAGGCTGTAATTCTGTCGGCTGCCAGTAGGCGGCAGAAGGCTTGCTGGAATTATTTGGGAAGATTTGTATGTGCATCTGTGTTTGGAGGTGGGTGGGAGGCGCTCTTATTTTCTGCTGCTGTTGGGAAGAAAATGTGCATCAGGACTCAGGTCCTACGAGCAGGAAACTTTGATGCTGGCCATGTGAGATTTTTGAGGCAGGAGAGAGAATCGCCTCCTAGAGTTGATGTTGTAGGAATTCTAAGGTCATATATCCATAAAATAAATGTTCATAAATGTACAAGACAAACATGTACATAAGTCTGTAAGCCACATTTCTGAAATAGTACAGGAGAACAATCCTGAAGCCATTTTGACTCTCCCAAATTGACCTCAGATATTTCTCTGCAAGGAGGAAGGAAAAGGGGAAAGCTTTCCAATGGTCTTTGGACTGTAGGGGCTGCTTACACCTCCCTGCAAATACAGTCTGGCAAGTATCTGTTATGCTGAGCACACACTCAATATGTGTAAGAGATTCATGAACTAAGGATTTACCATCTCTGGCCAGGCTACCCAGAAAAGACAATCAGATAAGGCATTATCAGGTATCTTGGCAGACAGGATTTCTCCTGGAGACAGCCTCTTTCTGTGATGTTTGTATGATGTTTTTGGGGGTGGTCTTGAGCTACAGGGGAGGCAATTTCAAAAGTCTATATAAGAGCTTGCACACCTTTGTTCTGGGTTCCTCTCCTCTCTCTCCCTGTGTGTGGGGAGTGTGGGAACCTTGTTGCAAGAGTTTAATAAAGATCATGCTTACTAGCTGCTTTGCTTCTCAATATTCTTTGGTTGGTCTCTGTTATTTTCTCCTACCGATAGAGAACATACATAAGGACTCTATACTGGCTCTTGGATACCCATATGGGATAAAGGAGCAGTTTTTTCTTATAACATTGATTTTGCAGAGAGTCTCATGAATCCAGGACTCTGTGCATCTTAAAGTTGTGGAGCAGAGATATTGTGTGGAGCCACACGGTGTTTGCACAGGTCTGCAGTGACACTTCCGTGCCTTGACTTGTAAGGTAAGCCTTGCAAGTTCAACGGCTGCTAATGCAACAAACTTGAATGGGAAAAATCTTACTTTTAACTGTCAGATTCTTTCCCAGCTTTTCAAAAAGACCTGGAAGTGGAAAAGATCAGTGCTTTTTTCCCTTTAAAGGTCTAATCTGTTTCCTGCAGAACTTTCCTTACACAAACGTATTTATATCCCACCCTTCTAATGTGAAAGTGTTGCTTAGGGTGGCTTGCTGCATTTAAAAATAGCTATTTCACAAAAACAAAAATATAAAACAATTAAGAGAGGCTGGATCCAGCCATTAAAACCAAACAGGAGACTACTGTATCTCTCCTGCCCAGTGAATGCCTGTCAGAATAAAACTGCCTTGACATGCTGATGAAAGACATCAGAGCCCAAGGGGCAGCCAGACTTCGCGGGGCAAGACATTAGCTAGTCTTCCAAGGAGTTATTTTCAAAAAAAGGAGAGAGATAATTTAATTGCTTAATTAGACTAATTGCCCTTGAACTCCATGCAATGCACTGAATCTTTGGGGGCAGCTGGAGAGGGGCTTCAGGGCGTTTTCAAGCAGCCTTGTCTTCCCCTTGTCTAATGATTGGCATTTAAGAAGAAGAACCCTCTGGACCAGAACAATGGCCCATCTAGTCCAGCTTCCTCTTCTCTCAGAGGCTGACCAGGTGCCGGGGGGGGGGGGACAAGTGAGCAGGATTCGAACACAAGAGCAACACTCCCCATTGCTGTGGAGGCAGAGCAGAGCCATTGTGGCCAGGAGCCATCACTAGTCCTCTCCTCCTGAATTGTTCCAGTTCTCTTCTAAAGCTATACAAGCTGGTGGCCATCACTGCCTCCTATGGCTTTTGTGAACTATGAAGGATTTTCTTTTATCTATCCTGTATCTTCCAACCTTCAACTTTATGGGTTGTCTCGTTCCTCCATGCCATGCATAGTTTTATGAACTTCCATACACCACCTCTTCTCTAAGCTAAAAGGTCCAGATGGTGGAAATGTCAGGTGCCATCCTTGTGCCCAGGCACTTGGTCTCAGGTGGTCAAGCCAAGTGTAATAATAATAATAATAATAATAATAATAATAATAATAATAATAATATTTATTTCCCACCCATCTGGCAGGGTTTGCCCAGCCACTCTGGGCGGCTTCCAACAGAATATTAAAATACAATAACCTATTAAACATTAAAAGCTTCCCTAAACAGGGCTGCCTTCAGATGTCTTCTAAAAGTCTGGTGGTTGTTTTTCTCTTTGACATCTGGTGGGAGGGAGTTCCACAGGGCGGGCGCCACCACCAAGAAGGCCCTCTGCCTGGTTCCCTGTAACTTGGCTTCTCACAATGAGGGAACTGCCCAAAGGCCCTCGGCATTGGCAAAATGCGCCTGGCTAATTTCAAGAACGGACAATGGCCATCTATTGCAATCCCCGCAATGTAGGAATCGCAACAAAATTATTCCTGACAGATGGCCATCCAACCTCTGTTTGCAAACCCCCAGTGAAGGAGAGCCCACCACCTTCAGAGGGAGTCCACTCTGCTGTCAGAGAACTCTTAACCACCAGTCAGTTCTTCCTGACGTTTTGTCAGAATCTCCTTTCTTGTCATTTGAAGTCATTGCTTCAGGTCCTCCACTCTGGAGCTGTGGAAAGCAAGCTTGTGTGTGGTAAAAGGTAAAGGGACCCCTGACCATTAGGTCCAGTCATGGATGTCTCGGGTTGTGACACTCATCTCGCTTTACTGGCCGAGGGAGCCGGCATACAGCTTCCGGGTCATGTGACCAGCATGACGAAGCCGCTTCTGGCGAACCAGAGCAGTGCACGGAAACGCCGTTTACCTTCCCGCCGGAGCAGTACCTATTTATCTACTTGCACTTTGAGGTGCTTTTGAACTGCTAGGTTGGCAGGAGCAGGGACCGAGCAACGGGAGCTCACCCCGTCGCAGGGATTCGAACTGCTGACCTTCTGATCTGCAAGCCTTAGGCTCCGTGGTTTAACCCACAGCGTGGTAGCCGTGTTCAAAGCCTCTGTTTTCTCATATCCAGGCTAAACATACCCAAGTATGAAGCAGCCTCTCCCCTCTCTCTGCCCTCCAAGTCCCAGAACTTTCCATGTGCTCTTGCACACCTCCCATTCACTTCAGTGGAGCGTGGGTATTACAAGAACAGCTACATGCTGGAATGTGCCCTGAAACTGTTTCCTTCTGCCCATGTAACCCTGTTACTGTCTCAAAATGCGCCTGTATTCTGGGAGGATGTGGACACCCGCTGTGTATTAGTATTCTCCCTGCTCCCTCTTCCTGCTCTTCCCATTGTTTCCAGGAAGAGAGAGCTGGAGACAGATGGGGAGAGAAACACTGTGTTTAAATAACAGTTTGGGGTCAGTTTCAATATTTATTTTTCGTGAGTTTGGATGCCGGCTAGCGTCTCTTTTTATTTGTTAATATTGTTCCCTCTCTCCTCCTCCTCCTCCTCCTCCCCTTTTTTCCTCTGGCTGCTTGTTTGGTTACACTTCCTTTTATTGGGAGAGCCTGCAGCCCGTCCTTGCATCGCGTTCGGCGAGAGCAGATGTTGGGGTTTTCCCCCCAGCTGCATTTCTGAATTAGTTTGGCTTTCAAATATTGTGCATTCTGAGGCATTGGGTCCTTTGCAAACTCTAGCTACTGCACCCCCTCCCTACCTGGACAGGTAATAATAATACCGGTAATTATTATTATTATTAATTATTTATATCCCGCCCTCCCCAGCCAAAGCTGGGCTCAGAGTGGCTAACAACAATAAAGGTAACATAACATTCTAAAATCAATTCATTTTAAAATTCAGAATCAAATTAATGGCAACCATTGGGCTAGAGTTCTATGAGGATTACCAAAGGAGGGGGTCAGACTGTACCCTGGCCAAAGGCCTGGTGGAACAGCTCTGTCTTGCAGGCCCTGCGGAAAGATGTCAAGTCCCGCAGGACCCTGGTCTCTTGTGACAGAGCGTTCCACCAAGTTGGGGCCAGGGCTGAAAAGGCCCTGGCCCTAGTTGAGACCAATCTAACCTCCTTGAGGCTGGGGACCTTCAAGATGTTTTTATTTGAAGACCATAAGTTTCTCTGTGGGACATACCAGGAGAGGCGGTCCCGTAGGTACGAGGGCCCTAGGCCGTATAGGGCTTTAAAGGTTAAAACCAGCACCTTGAACCTGATCCTGTACTCCAGAAGAGCTTATTTGTTGCATTTATACCCCATTTTTTCTCACAAGTAGCACATGGTTCACCCCCTCCTCAGTTAATCCCTGCAACGACCCTGCGAGGGAGGTGAAGAGGCTGCGACTGACTCACCCTGTGAGCTTCGTGAAGGAGTAGAGATTTGTACTCTGGTCTCTCACAGGTCTTCGTGCGACACTCTCACCGCTACACCCCACTGGCTTCCCGGAGTTCTTCTGTCATGGGGCAGCAATATACAGTCGTACTTTTGGAAGTCGAATGGAATCTGTTCTGGAAGCCTATTGTGCTGGTCCCGTGGGTTACCCGAGAGGCGAGGTCCATGGTCAAAGGTGCAAAGTGGAAACAGTCCGCAGTAGCTGAATCTGGGTGCAGGGCAGGGAGTCAGGTGAAGTCAGGAACAGGCTTGCTAGCAAGGAGCCAGGGCGGGTCAGGAGCTCAGGCAGGAAAGCAGGACAGGGTTCAGGCAGGAACTGGCAACCAACAATGTTGCTCCCGCAACTCGGGACTGGGGCTGGCCGGCTTTTATCTGCCCCGAGGCATAGGGCGGCCCCGATCCTCTGGTGACTCGCCTCTCCTGGCCTGGAGGCGAGCCCTCCCCCTGTAGGAACTTAGTTCCCTCCGCCTCTCTGCCCTGAGCCTCTGCAGCTCAGGAGAGGCTGGAGGGTTACTGGACCCAGAGGCAACCTCGCCTTCCTCTGCCGGGGCTGAGAGTGGAGCACCTGCAGGCAATGGGTCCTCCATCACCTCAGGAGTCAGAACAGACTCAGCTGGTGCCTGCACCTGAGGATCCAGCACAGGTGAGGACCCTTCAGACTCAAGCCCCAGCCCCGGCTCAGCTGGTTCTGGAGGCAGGGAATCCTGTGCAGGCTGGGATCCCTCAGGTTCAGCATCCGAGTCCGAATCCCAGGCCATCACACCTATTCAACTTCCAAAACTTTCAGAAACCAGAGCATGGCTTCTGATTGGCTGCAGGAAGCTCCTGTGGCCAATCGGAAGCCCTGCTGGATGTTCGGCTTCCAAAAACAGTTCACAAACTGGAACAGTCACTTCCAGGTTTGTGGCATTCAGGAGCCAAAACGTCCGAGAACTAAGCTGTTCAAAAACCAAGATACAACTGTAAATAAGTAGGTAAATGAATAGGGGCAAAGCAAAATGTCAGTAAGAGAAGGATCTGAAATACTTTCCTTGAAGCTTGAATTTGCTTTATTCTGTATTATTTTATTTGATTTTTAATGTGTTGTAAAGCGCTTTGATTTTTTAAAAAAATATATAAAGTGGTATAGAAATGAAATGAAATGAATAATAATAATAATAATAATAATTCTCACCGCAAAACAAAACAAAAAAGGGTGCCTAAGCATTCTGTTGTGGCGACTGTGACCTGGGTTCAAGGTGTCATTTGGAGATTATCTTATATACCTGCATTTCTTGCACTGGTCCCTGAGACAAGTGTGGGACTGGGGCAGTGATATGAATTTTCGGGAGAAAAACCCAGTAAATTTTCTATTGCCTTAAACAGAGGGAAGCTTGATTTACCATTTATGTATGTTCAACGGGCTTTATAGTTTTATTGGCCAAGCATGTGCCATGTTAATTTAACATATTTTATAATTATCTCCAGAAAAATTCCAGTAACCAAAAGACTTTTTTTTGGGGGGGGGGGGAGGTGATAAAGCATCCTTAGTGTGGCTTAAATGATCCATATTCAAGGAAATTCTGAGCTTTCCTTTGAAATTTATCTTTATTGGAATACTTGTAGATATTTACAAGCTGTGATAGCGCAACAGCATGCATTTTCCTTGCTGTGTTTAGGTTTTAAGAAGAACGAAGGACGGCTTTAACATACTAATTTTAACACGGCTGGCCCTGAAGAACTGTGCTCATCAATATGTAGTTCCTGGGGAGATGTCTCCTGGAATAAGAGTTAATTGTGGCTAGATTTGACTTGTTACCCACACCAGTTGCCCAATTTGACAGGTATTCAGCATGTTATTAATAATTTTCATGAATCGATGTATTTCTAAGAAAGGGAAGATTTCTGCAGAAAAACCACCTGGAGCATTTTTTTTGCAAAATGTCAGCACTGTGCCCTAGAGTTTGTGCAAAGGAGAAGAACCCATTGAATCACAGAACTGTGGAGTTTTTGGGGGGTTCCCCCCCAAGGAGGCATCTATCCCAACCCTGTTCTTTCCAATCCATTTTTCCGGGAAAGGAGAAGAAGGAGTGAAAGGCAGGTTTTGGGCTCTGGAATCTAAGGTGAACCTAGAGTCCAGAATAGCCTGCAATATCATCCATACAGGTGAAACTCGGAAAATTTGAATATCGTGGAAAAGTTCATTTCTTTCAGTAATTAAACTGATGTCAACTGATGACATGGCTCCCCAAATCAACACAGACTGTGGAAACTTCACACTGGACTTCAAGCATCTGGCATTGTGTGCCTCCCCATTCTTCCTCCAAACTCTGGGTCCTTGGTTTCCAAATGAGATGCAAAAGCTGCTCTCATCAGAAAAGAGATTTGGGGAGCCATGTCATCAGCTGGTGTTGGTCCACTGTGCTTCATTAAGTCCAGGGTCTACCAGGAGATTTTGGAGCACTTCATGCTTCCTTCCGCAGACGAGCTTTATGGGGATGCTGACTTCATGTTCCAGCAGGACTTTGGCACCTGCCCACACTGCCAAAAGTACCAAAACCTGGTTCAACGCCCATGGGATTACTGTGCTTGATTGGCCAGCAAACTCACCTGACCTGAACCCCATAGAGAATCTATGGGGCATTGCCAAGAGACAGATGAGAGACATGAGACCGAGCAATGCAGAAGAGCTGAAGGCTGCTATTGAAGCTTCCTGGTCTTCCATAACACCTCAGCAGTGCCACAGGCTGATAGCATCCATGCCACGCCGCATTGAGGCAGTAATTGATGCAAAAGGGGCCCAAACCAAGCACTGAGTACATATGCATGCTTCTACTTATCAGAGGTCCAATATCGCTCTATTTGCAGTCCTTGTTTTGCTGTTTTCATTTAATATTCTAATTTTCTGAGTTTGTTAATTTGGGATTTTCATCAGCTGTATGCCATGATCATCACAATTATAACAAATAAAGGCTTGACATACCTCGCTTTGCATGTCAGGAGTCTATCTCATATATCAGTTTCACCTTTTAAGTTTAATTACTGAAATAAATGAACTTTTCCACATTATTCAAATTTTCCGAGTTTCACCTGTACTCCCAGCAATTGGAAAATGGATTGTTTGAGTGGCGGCAGGTTTAACCCCACCCTCTTTTGTCTATTCCTGGTGGCGCTGGAAGTCGGGTGCCAAGAGTTCATCATACATCGCTGCCTCGACTGGTAGTGGTGTAGTTTTGCGTTCCTTGCTATTGATTTTGTTGTAATGTCTTTTGTCTGGGCGGGGTGCCTGGAGCAGACGGCTGCTGCCCTGCTTTCATTAGCAGGGGTCGAAATCCATGGAAATGCTAAATATAGCTGGCAGAGACAAGGCTGCCTTTAGCTTGGACTGTGTCCCCTTGGAGCAGGTAGAGCGCTTCCTTCTTGGGGGGGGGGCTCCATGGCCTCCCACCTCCCCGAAATTCTCCATGCAGCACAGAATTAAACTATGGAACTCACTGCCACAGTGAGTTTGATTGATTCTCAATTAAACATCTGGCTTGTTCCGATGACAGCCTTGAGCTGGGTTAAGAGCTTTGATAACTTAAAAGAAAAAAAGTCACTTGACCCAGGCACAGTCCACATATACGTTGGCCTATTCCGACTTCTTTTTCTTAATGGAGACGTGGACCATTCATAATGTAAGAATATTACTGTGAGCAAGGCAGTTAGGTGGGGTAAATGAAGACAAGAGACAACAATGAACTACAACATGGGTAGGCAAACTAAGGCCCAGGGGCTGGATCCGGCCCAATCGCCTTCTCAATCCAGCCTGCGGATGGTCTGGGAATCAGTTTGTTTTTACACAAGTAGAATGTGTGCATTTATTTAAAATGCATCTCTGGGTTATTTGTGGGGCATAGGAATTCGTTCATTCCCCCCCCCCAAAAAAATATAGTCCGGCCCCCCACGAGGTCTGAGGGACAGTGGACCGGCCCCCTGCTGAAAAAGTTTGCTGACCCCTGAGCTACAACTTTGCTCGCTGCTCTTGCTCAAGCTGCACAAAAACATTTTGGTTCCTGAAATACGTTTTGATTGTGCATATAAAATATAACGGATAGAATTCTACAGGATGTGTTGCTGATGCATGAAAACAGTTCAGATCCAATGATCCCCAGGCAGGCCCCTCTAGATGGTGATGTCAGGTGCCAACTTGGTTGCGGGTGCAAAATATGCCTGGCTTCTGGTGAATTTCCAAACTGATATGTCCATCCAACTCCAAGGTGAAGCCTGAACAGACTTATGGCACAAAGGATGCTATTTTGCATGCCAACTTCAGCTCTGCTGGGACACGGGTAGTGCTGTGGGTTAAACCACAGAGCCTAGGACTTGCCGATCAGAAGGATGGCAGTTCGAATCCCCGTGACGGGGTGAGCTCCCGTTGCTCGGTCCCTGCTCCTGCCCACCTAGCAGTTCGAAAGCACGTCAAAGTGCAAGTAGATCAATAGGTACCGCTCTGGCAGGAAGGTAAACGGCATTTCTGTGCGCTGCTCTGGTTTGCCAGAAACAGCTTAGTCATGCTGGCCACATGACCCGGAAGCTGTACGCCGGCTCCCTCGGCCAATAAAGCGAGATGAGTGCTGTAACCCCAGAGTCGGCCACAACTGGACCTAATGGTCAGGGTTCCTTTTACCCTTTACCTTTACCTTCAGCTCTGCTACTCAGCTGTGGCCCACCATAACCCTTGCATCTCTCATTGGGTGTGATCTGGATTATGGTGTCTCCCTTGATGCAAGCAAGTTGCCCACCCTGTGAGGTGGCTGTCCGTCACACCTCTGTCATCCATGAGCCCATCAGCAGGAGAGGAGGAAATCCCCTATTTTGTCAATGGCTGCAGTTTTGCCATGCACCTGGATTAATTTCTGCATTGCAAGGGCCCACATGACCCTTTGGGTCCCTTCCAGCTATGTGATTGCCCTGTATTTGCATGAAATAGTTCATCTTTTGCAAGCTGCCTCAGGAGAGCTTTGCTGAATGGGGGGCATATCCGTAACGGCAGATCATAAATAAATATAGAAATCTGGGATTGCTGCCTCCTGATAATCTGATCGGGTTGATGCTCCCAGTCTCTCCTGCACAGGCATCTGGTCCGTGCGTAGATACTGTATTTTTCGCTGTATAAGACGCACCAGACCACAAGACACACCTAGTTTTTGGAGGAGGAAAACAAGAAAAAAAATATTCCGAATCTCAGAAGCCAGAACAGCAAGAGGGATCGCTGCACAGCGAAAGCAGCAATCCTTCTTGCTGTTCTGGCTTCTGGGATAGCTGCGCAGCCTGCATTCGCTCCATAAGACGCACACACATTTCCCCTTACTTTTTAGGAGGGAATAAGTGAGTCTTATAGAGCAAAAAAATACGGTAACTTTTTTTAGTGTGGAAGGTTGAAAGTAAAGGTTCGCTTCCAATTTGAGTTTGGCCTGCATATTGCAAGGATGGGAAATGCCTGATTTGCAAGAGAGAAGCTCTCCAGCCTCGGAGATGGGCTGCAGGAGGGAGGAGAGCTTCAGCCCCAGATTGCACCATGAAATTGGAGCCGAGCAACAACCGCTTGGGATTGGCAACAGCCTGAGGTTGTGTCGGTTAATAAATCCTTTCAGGGTTGACCCTCGGAGACCTTTTTGCAAACTGCTCCAGCCCACGGCTGTGGCTGCTTGACTCCCTCACAATGGCAGGGCTGTGGATTAGAGGAGCTGACCTAAGATTGCCTCTGCCAGAACCCCAGGGGAATTCCTTTCCCTTTTATCCTTTATTTGACCAATTACAAGAAGCATAAAGTCCCCCCCCCAACACCGCCTTTTGGGGCTGGGCTGGGCTGGAAGGGAGAGGTGGAGCTCTGGCAGCCGCCCCCTCCAGGGCCTTGAGAAAGGAAGGCAAGGCTGCATTTTCCAGCTGACTCCTGGGTTAGGCCCTCTTAATTGGGGATAACAGAATCGTAGAGTTGCAAGAAACCCCAAGGATCATCCAGCCCAACCCCCTGCAATGCAGGAATCTTGCCCACTGTGGGTCTCGAACCCTGAACCATGAGATTAACAGCTTCATGCTCTACTAACAGAGCTATCCAAGGCTCCAGCTATGCCACAGATGTCTGTGGACAGAGAAAAGTTTTCCTCCCTCTCTCCTGACACTGGAACTTGTGCTCATCCAACGATGCTGAATGCTGGAAGATTCAGAGCACAGTAAAATATGTTCTTTCTGCAGCACATTTATGGAACTCGCTCACACAGGAGGCAGCGATGGTCACCCAGCGATGGAGGATACCCAGGGAAAAAGGGGAGGCTATTGATGGGTACTAGCCATGATGGCTATCATCTCTGCCCTCCACAGTCGGAGGCAGAAGGGCTTCCAAAGCAGAAAGGCTTTCAAATACCGTGGTACCTCAGGTTAAGTACTTAATTCATTCCGTTCTTAACCTGAAACTGTTCTTAACCTGAAGCACCACTTTAGCTAATGGGGCCTCCGGCTGCCGCCGCGCCACTGGAGCCTGATTTCTGTTCTTATCCTGAAGCAAAGTTCTTAACCTGAAGCACTATTTCTGGGTTAGCGGAGTGTGTAACCTGAAGCATATGTAACCTGAAGCGTGTGTAACCTGAGGTACCACTGTACCAGTTGATGGATGGTGCAGGAGGGAGAGAGGGCTCTTGTGCTTGAATCCTGTTTACAGGCATCTGGTTGGCCACTGTGAGAACAGGACAGGCCATGGTCCTGATCCAGCAGCCTCTTCTTCATCAAACATTAAAAACTTCCCTAAACAGGGCTGCCTTCAGATGTCTTCTAAAAGTCAGATAGTTCTTTATTTTCTTGACATCTGATGGGAAGGCATTCCACAGAGTGGGCGCCACTACCGAGAAGGCCCTCTGCCTGGTTCCCTGTAGCTTTGCTTCTTGTAATGAGGGAACCGCCCTCAGTGTCCGGGCAGAATGATGGGGGTGGAGAGGCTCCTTCAGGTATACTGAACCAAGGCCGTTTAGGGCTTTAAAGGTCAGCACCAACACTTTGACTTGTGCTCGGAAACGTATTGGGAGCCAATGTAGGTCTTTCAAGACTGGTGTTATGTGGTCTCAGTGGCCGCTCCCAGTCACCAGTCTAGCCGCCGCATTCTGGATTAGTTGTAGTTTCTGGGTCACCTTCAAAGATAGCCCCACGTAGAGCGCATGGCAGTAGTCCAAGCGGGAGATAACCAAAGCATGCACAACTCTGGCAAGACAGTCCGCGGGCAGGGAGGGGTCTTATCCTGCGTACCAGATGGAGCTGGGAGACAGCTGCCAGAATTGACCTCCATGGACGCAGAATTGACCTCCATGGACAACTATGAGTCCAAAATGACTCCCAGGCTGCGCACCTGGTCCTTCGGGGCACAGTTACCCCATTCAGGATCAGGGAGTCCTCCACACTTGCCCACCTCCTTTCCCCCAAGAACAGTACTTCTGTCTTGTCAGGATTCAACCTCAATCCATTAGCCACCATCCATCCTCCAAACGACTAGTTACCCCTTTCCACAAAGTGGAGCAGTTTGGGTCAAAAGTGTTCCGGGAAAGGACCAAGATCTGCTCTTGCTCTTTGCAGCCTCTGTGCCTTCACTCTGACCTTGCAAGGAGGCTTCCCAGCTGGTTATGGACAACATTTCAAGATAAATGAGCCCCCTTGTCCTCCTCCCCAGCTGGCTATCTTATTGGCAAGATCATAACTCCTCTGTAAGTTCATGCACTTGTGTTAAGATCTGTGCAGTAACCTCAGGCTCGCTCGCTAGTGAGTGGAGCAGGAGGGGTCTTGATCAGGACTTGCAGAGCAGCAGCAGAAGAAATGGATTGTTCGGGATCCTAAGCAGGCAGTCTACATTTAGAATTGCAATCTGAATGAATGTGGATTTTTAAACATCCGCTCTGAACTTCTGTTGCATTTAATGGTGTGGGTTCAAAGGATGGAGCTCAAATGCTGGGAGTGGAGGTGGCTTCGCTCTCCCAGGACTGAGCGCCTCTGTGACAGGATGCTTTTGTTGGATAGAGCAAGCAGGAGAGTTGGGGTGTGGGGTGGATAAAAATGAATGATTTTTAAAAAATAAATAAAACAAAAAAATCAGATTTTTTAATTTAAATCAGATTTTTTTTATTTTAATTGGATTTTTTAACATAAAATGCTTTGGGAGGAAAAATCTTTCTAAAGGTAGTTTTCTATTTAAGTGGCATTATAGTCCATAGGCTATTCATCAGGAAATAAGGATTTCTTTTAAGTTTTTCATGTGTTCTAAAACTCAGTCTAAGTTGTTGTTTTCTTTTAATCGTTTAACCACATAACTTAACAAACATGGATACATATGCTACAATGTTATTGTTTTAGTTAAATAAATTGTTGTTAAGGAAATGATAGTTTTACTCCTCCCAATAAAGTACAGCAGAAAAGTTGTTCAAATAGAAACAGTCAACTTATTAAACCTCACAATAATTTCATAATGATCAGTCAATGTCTTTCTAACAGTATAACCAAATCAGTAATTTTTGATATAACTGTAAAAACTACTCTGAAAATTTATTGTTCCAAAATTGGAACCTTAATCTGGTTGTAAATATTAAGATTGTACCAGCAAGAATGAGTCTTTCTGTAAAAAAGAAGAAGAGAGATTTAAATCAAGTCTTACTGACTAGTGATTTAAATTGTGATTTAAATCGATTTGATTTAAATCAAATCCACCCTGGTGGGGTGGTTGTCATTGACGTTGTGGTTGCTGGGCTGCAAGTAAATTTTTTAGGATAATAAAAAAAATTCCTTCCAGTAGCACCTTAGAGACCAACTGAGTTTGTTATTGGTATGAGCTTTCGTGTGCATTCATGAAATATCTGAAGAAGTGTGCATGCACACGAAAGCTCATACCAATAACAGTTGGTCTCTAAGGTGCTACTGGAAGGAATTTTTTTACAGTGGTACCTCTGGTTACGAACTTAATTCATTCTGGGGGTCCATTCTTAACCTGAAACTGTTCTTAACCTGAAGCACCACTTTAGCTAATGGGGCCTCCTGCTGCTGCCTTGCCGCCGGAGCACGATTTCTGTTCTCATCCTGAAGCAAAGTTCTTAAGCTGAGGCAATATTTCTGGGTTAGCGGAGTCTGTAACCTGAAGCATCTGTAACCCAAGGTACCACTGTATTTTGTTCCAACTATGGCAGATCAACACGGCTACCTACCTGTTTTAGGATGATGGAAGGGTGATTTGGTGGAATGGGTTTACGTGGCAGAAACGTACTCTTGAGGTTAGTGCTCAGGAAGAATCTACCTTTCGTAATCTCTGTGGAGATGGAAACGTTGACGGGATGTTGTGGAGTCAATGCACTTTAAAGCTGCGTGCAGATTGGGGGAAATTTTGCATTAGTTTTCCTGATTCTAATTTCTGTCCCATTTCCTGATGCTTCTTTTAAACTGCAGCTCCTCTTGGGTTTGTGCCTTTTGGAGCGATATACCTGGATGCCCCTGTGCTGAAACTTTGCTCAGCGCAGGGGACCTTGGGTGACGCTGTTACTTTCTGTTCCACCATGAAAACAGCAGGAAAGAACCACATATTTCATCACTTTATTCCTGCGTTCTTCTGGGTGAAAGGGGCTGCAAGCAGATTTTCCCTGGAATCAAATAACACAGAAACGAGCACTAAACGTGCACAAATTTTTCAGAAATGGCTTTTTTGGTTGTGTGAAAGCTCAAATAAAATGAGGAATTCATCAGGGAAACGTCATGGTAATGGAACACAGTTGTGTGAATGCAGCCCAATATTTATCCAGCTGGTTTTACTTCTTCTGTACAGTGGTCGCTTGGTTCTCAAAGTTAATCCATTCCGGAAGTTCCAAAACCAAAGCGTTCCAAACCCAAGACACGCTTTCCCATAGAAAGTAATGCAAATAGGGATTTATCCATTCAGACTTTTAAAAACAAAGCCTAAAACAGCAATTTAACTTGAATTTTATTCTCTAACGAGACCAATCATCCATAAAATGAAAGCAATAATCAATGTACTGTCCTATAAAATAAATAAGACAGTATTGTAGATGATAAAAATCAAAATTAATTTTTTTTCTTACCTGCACTGATGATAGTCCTTGTTTGGATGGGGAACTTTTATCCGTTTCCGCAGTTATGCAATCAATTAATCAAAAGCTGAACTGGGTCCCACACAGTCGCAAAAACAAATTAACCAAAAGAGCCTCAAAAACAAAAACAGAATTAAATAGCAAAAACAAAAGTGCCAAATACAGTGGTACCTTGGTTCTCAAACTTAATCTTTTCCAGAAGTCTGTTCAAAAACCAAGACACAGTTTCTGATTAGTGCAGGCACCCCAGAAACAATAGCCGACAGCCGCATCGGATGTTTGGCTTCCGAAAAACGTTCGAAAACCGGAACACTTACCTCTGGGTTTTCAGTATTTGGGAATCCAGGTGTTTGAGTACCAAGGTACCACTGTATTTAATTTAAAGATGGTTGAAGCATTCCTTTCTGGAGAAGCCTTAAGAACTATGTGATGCCCATGCTCCCTCGGAGTTGAGTTGGTGCGGAAATGGGGACAGCCCATTTTTTCCCCCAATGGCAATTGGGGGGGGGGGGTCTCACCACTAATTTTTTTTTTGGGGGGGGGAATCAAATAATGCGGAAATGAGTGCTAAAGATGTTCTGTATTCCATTAGTTTTTTGAAAGTGGCTTTCACATCACTGCACCACTCCATGCGCTGTGCTTTTGGAGGTTGCAGGAGGTCAATACCTTTTTGCAAGACTGCACTGGTATCTTCTATGGGACGTGGGTGGTGCTGTAGGTTAAACCACAGAGCCTAGGACTTGCCGATCAGAAGTTCGGTGGTTCGAATCCCCGTGATGGTGTGAGCTCCCATTGCTTGGTCCCTGCTCCTGCCAACCTAGCAGTTCGAAAGCACGTCAAAGTGCAAGTAGATAAATAGGTACTACTCCGCGGGGAAGGTAAATGGCATTTCCGTGCGCTGCTCTGGTTCGCCAGAAGTGGCTTAGTCATGCTGGCCACATGACCCGGAAGCTGTACGCCGGCTCCCTTGGCCAATAAAGCGAGATGAGCGCCACAACCCCAGAGTCGCCCACGACTGGACCTAATGGTCAGGGGTCCCTTTACCTTTACTGTTACCTTCTGCAACTCTCCCTCCCCTCTCCACCCCAGAATCCCAGTTAATGAGTTAGCCTGGAATGAGTTAGCAGTCTGAGGCGATTTCATCCGGGAGCTTAGTGTGCAGAGAGAACCTGATGGCTCTTTCTGTTTGGCTCTCTAGCTTTGCATTACAGAGGCATTTGCACATGTCAGCTTCCCACTGTGGTCCCGAGTGCTTGGTCACATTTTCTCTCGCTCTCACCCTAGGTTCTTCTGCCTGTTTACGGGCTCTTCTGTTTACAGTGGACACTTGGATTGTGACCGCGATCCATGTGGGATGCACATTTGCAATCTGCAGTGGTGCATCTGCGCATGCACTGTTTGCAATTCGGTGCTTTTGCGCATGTACAAAGCGTGATTTATCGCTTCTGCGCATGCACGACTGCCAAAACCCGGAAGTACCCTGTTCTGGTACTTCTGGGTTTTGGCTGTCTGCAACCTGAAAAAACACAACCTGAAGCATCTGTAATGCAAGGTATGAGTGTACTGCAAAAGAGAGAGAGATAGGAAGACCCAAAGCTTTGCTTTTCTGCTTTGCCATCCACACAGAGGAGGGAAGCGGAGGCGTTGTGGTGGGCGAGATTGCCTGAGCATTTATTGAACCTGCTTCCTGGAAGGATGGAGGCCTCCTTGCCTCTTTTCTCCGCAAGCACTCCAGGGCCGGGCCTGCTGCTATTTCTCCTGCGCTGATAATATAATTAGCCTGACAGGCCCACTGGGTGCACGCTGTGTGTGCGTTTGGCCAAGTGAAACAAAGTACAATCATAGCTCAGGTTGAAGGAGCTTCGGGATAAGGATTTTTGGGTTGTGCTCCACGGCAACCCAGAAGTAATGGAATGCGTTACTTCCAGGTTTTGCCGCTCTCGCATGCGCAGACACTCTAAATGACGTCACGTACATGCACGGAAGCGGTGAATTCGCGCAGACGCGGGTTGCATTCGCTTCAGGATGCGAATGGGGCTCCGGAACGGATCCTGTTTGCATCCAGAGGTACCACTGTATTTGGGGGTTGAAGGGGGGGGGGGAGGAAGGCGTTTTTGAAAACAGACATCTGCCGCCTTTTGCATCTCTGTGAATATCCTTGGTGCAGGGAGCTAATAAGCGCCATGAAGTTGTGTGTGTCTGTGTGGAGACTGCCGTACTTTGCGGTGGGGAGAGTTGGTAGTTTTGGAAAGATACGGACAAGCCGGGCAATGTGTGCCAAGGAGGGTGATCAAGATGGTCAAAGGTCAGGAAACGAAGCCTGATGAGGAACGGTTGAGGGAGCTAGGGATGTTCAACCTGGGGGGAGAGAAGACTGAAAAGTGACGTGAGAGCAATCTCCAAATACAGTGGTACCTCAGGTTACAGACGCTTCAGGTTACAGACTCTGCTAACCCAGAAATAGCAGCTCGGGTTAAGAACTTTGCTTCAGGAGGAGAACAGAAATCGTGCTCTGGTGGCGAGGCAGCAGAGGGAGGCCCCATTAGCTAAAGTGGTGCTTCAGGTTAAGAACAGTTTCAGGTTAAGCACGGACCACCGGAACAAATTAAGTTCTTAACCCGAAGTACCACTGTATCTCAAGAGCTGTCACAGGGAAGATGGAACAAGCTTGTTTTCTCTTGCTCCAGAAGGTAAGATCTGAACCCAACAGACTGAAATGGCAAGGAGATTCCGATGAAACATCAGCAAGAACTTTCTGAGTCCTTTGGGAGCTGGTGGACTTTTCTTCATTGGAGATGGGATGTCCATCTGTCCTGGATGTTTAGCTGAGATTCCTGCATTGCAGGGGGTTGGACTAGATGACCTGTGGGGACCCTTCCAGTTGTGCAGTTCTATGATTACAATTCCTGGACATCCAATGAAGTCTGATGTTGGAACCTCGCTGCTCTCTGTTCTCGTCTCTCAGATGTAGGCAAGGCAGCCACTCAGGTGCAGAGGAAGAAGAGGCCAGAAAGGATGGGCTGGGAGGAGGGACAGGAGGGGGGAGCGAGAGAGACTCGCAAGTGCAAATCCTGGCTGTCACATTTTAGCACTTCCCCACCTAACAAGCGGGGAAACCACAGAGCTTAGAGAAAAAGCAGGTAAGAGGCGACATGGCAGAAATGTACAAAATGTTGCATGAATTGGAGGATGGAGAGAGAGAGAGAGAGAGAGAGGAAAGGTTTTCTCCTTCTCTCCCAATTACACTAGAACTCATCTATGAGTTCTAGATGAAGCTGATCCAATGAAGTTGAATGTCATATGGTTCAGGATGGATAAAAGAAAGTCCTTATTCACACAGCACATAGTTAGACTGTGGAACTCCCTCCCATAGGAGGCAGTGATGGTCACCAACTTCAATGGCTTTAAAGAGGATTAGACAAATTCATGGAGGAGGAGAGAAATCATCACCATCATAATTTTATTTGTATGCCGCCTTTCCATAGTTTCCCGTAATGTGAGAACGGGAAGCTGAAGTAGATGGGACATTGGCCTGATCCAGCACACACTTTTCATGTTCTTCCCCAGGGCCGGATTTGGGCTTGGTGAGGCCCTAAGCTACTGAAGCCAATGGGGCCTTTTCTATGTCCAGCTGTCCTTTGTCAACAGCAAATTGCTGCTGTTTTTTGTGTTGAATATATGCTCTATGGTAATTTATGGACCTAATAGGTATCTTCAGCCATTTGCATATGTTGCCTTGCAACCAGTCCATGCAGAATGTAGGCACCCTATATATAGAAAGGAGCAAACCAGGGATATTTTAGGGAGCAGGCTAGCAGGCGGGGCCCAGGACTTACATCATAGGAGCCTGCACAACACAAAACACTGCTGTGTTTCCATTTTACAGTGGTACCTCGGGTTACAGACGCTTCAGGTTACAGACGCTTCAGGTTATAGACGCTTCAGGTTACAGACTCCAGTAACCCAGAAATAGTACCTTGGGTTAAGAACTTTGCTTCAGGATGAGAACAAAAATTGCACGGTGGGAGCAGGAGGCCCCATTAGCTAAAGTGGTACCCCATTAGCTAAAGTGGTCAGGCTAAGAACAGTTTCAGGTTAAGAATGGACCTCCAGAACAAATTAAGTTCTTGACCCGAGGTACCACTGCATTTGTTTTTTTATCTTACATTTTGAAAATGTACATCCAGTTTTTCCCCCTTTACATTTTTGGGGACCCCCAAGACAGTGGGGCCCTAAGCTGTAGCTTGTTTAGCTTCTACGTAAATTTGGCACTGTTCTTTCCCAACCTGACCCTCTCCCTGATGTTTTGCCCTGCAGCTTCCTCAGCCCTAGGCAACATGACTCCTTAATGTGAGCTGTGGTCCAATGCGTCTGAGGAGCCTCATGTTGGGGAGACTGCTGTAGATATAAGTGTCGGCTGTGCTGGCCTAAAACTAGGTGTCGCCAATGCTGCTCTTCTGCAAAACCCGGGTGAAACACCACAACAGACTCAAAATAAGACAGCTTCAGTATTCCTGGTCTCCCGGATCGATGGAAATTGGAAGAGAACGATCAAGCCCGTAGGAGCTGTTTCTTCCTTCCAGCCAGAGAGACTTTTAAATGTGTGCTATTGAGTTGTCCTGAGAGAAGGTTAAGTGGTGAATTGATCACGTTCTGTGAGCCAAGCAATTGCACCGGAAGCTTCTTCCGGCTTTTTTTAAAAAATCAAAACAGTCCATCAGGGAACGACGCAGGATACGTTCAAAGCTGCAGCCATGAAGCTGTTAAAAGCCCGGATCCTGCCTGACCAACCTCACCCGCCCTGTTGCTGATGTTGGGATCCAGCCCGGAGACCACAGCCCTTCCCAGTTGCCACATTGGGTTTGCAAGTGGGCCTCATCCACCAGGCGTTGTGCCAGAAGCTTTGCGGTGATGGATGGGGCCGTTGCAAGAAAGCCAGAACTTAAATACAGCTTAATATGTTTAAAGCTCCTTAATTGTTTTCCTAAATATTTTTATTAATCCTATTTCTGGTCTAGAAACATCCTCCGTGACCGCTGGCCGTCCTGAGTTGGGCTGCTGGGAGTTGAAGCCCCATAACTTTACGCTGCAAACGGCTCTGTGATCTTTGGGTGAAGGCACTATATATTTTTAATAAATAGTAATTTTAATATTTATGTGCTGCCCATCTGACTGGGCTGCCCCTGCCAGTCTGTGCGGCTCCCAACAATATATTAAAAACACAATAAAACACCAAGCATAGAAAAACTGCCCTAGAAAGGCAAGTTCCATGCTTATTCACTTTTCAGCTGGAAGAAGCTAGCAAATATGAATAATACACAGTTCCTGAAAGACAGAATACAAAAGGAAACAGGGGGCGGGAGAGAGGAGGAAGAAAGGTAATATTCTGGGGTGTTGTTTTTTGGGGGGGATTTTGGTTCTTCCTGCCAGAGTGCAGAATCTTACATTAGTCCCTGCTGAAATTCATTTTGTTAGTTTGAGCCTGGTTCTGCATTTGAGTTAATAATAATGAAAAATAATAATAATTCATTATTAAAAAATGGCGACCAGATATTCTGTTGTGGAGACACTGTAACCTGAGTTCAAGGTGCCTTTTGCCATCAGCTTTTATATATATATATATATATCTGAGTTTCTTTACAGCGTTCTGAGCACCCTTTTCTCCTTTGGGAAATTATCTCTGAACCCAGCTGCCCCTCTGTGCCAGGGATGGAGCAGGGACAATTTGGCCAGAGACATCGGTTGCTGCTGAGCCGGTGATGAAAGTTTTTGTGGCTCCCTGGATTTTGCTTCTCTGCTCCCGGTGCCTCCTGCATTATTTAGCCTGTGGCGGAGGAAGGTCACCAGCCCTCCTGATAATTTCCCCGAGATTAGCCGGAGAGCGTAATGGCCCACGCGGGAAAAGAGACTCGGCATGATTATTCAGTAGTTCGGCTTCAACTGCAAATAAACAAAAGGCAGTAATTAATGGGACAACCCTGAGGTCAGTCCCTTCTTCCTTCTGCCGTGGTAGCCAAAGTCTCCCCCTTTCTCCACCGAAACGTTGTGTGTGTGTGTGTGTTTTAAAAAAAGATCTAACAAAAAGCTTCATTGAGCTTAAAATTCAGCAGTGCCTGAGCTCGTACGTGAGCAGCCTGGGAATAGCCAAGCAGGTACGTAACCCAACGGCTGGAAGAGACCCTGTGAAATCTCCACTCCGCAGGGACAGCGTAGCTGGGCAGGGACTGATGTACCCAGGGACAAGAGGAGGAGGTGGCACAACTGGAGTCAATGCAGCCTATTTTCCCCGAGAGCAGAGTTGGGGCTGCCATGCATCCATGAACTGTTGGTGACCCCGTCTGGGTGCAAAGGGCTCTGGAGCTGCCGTTCCCAAGTAGCCTCGAGCTGTGATTCCTTGCATGGCAGGGGGCCGGAATAGATGGTCTTGGGGTCCCCTTCCAACTCACCCCCCCAAATGGAAATAATGACACATGACATTATTAAGGTTAATGGGCTAAAAAGGGCCACAACTTTATTGGTTACAGGTGATGAACGGTATTGGCTGGTTATCCTCACCACTGCGATCTAACTTGAGGGCATTGGTTGGGCTGTGGTAGGTTGTTTTCCAGAGCTATAGGAATGGTGCTCATTTGGAATTTATTTACTTTGGTCAGGGTTCAGCCCGACTCATTTTCCCATTGTATAAGAACAAGCAGAGACATCACATTGCCGACAAAGGTCCGTATTGTTAAAGCTCTGGTTTTCCCAGTAGTGAGGTATGGAAGTGAGAGCTGGACCATAAAGAAGGCTGATCGCCGAAGAATTGATGCTTTTGAATTCTGGTGCTAAAGGAGACTCTTGAGAGTCCCATGGACTGCAAGAAGATCCAACCTCTCCATCCTTAAGGAAATCAGCCCTGAGTGCTCACTGGAAGGACAGATCATGAAGCTGAGGCTCCAAGACTTTGGCCACCTCCTGAGAAGAGAAGACTCCCTGGAAAAGACCCTGATGTTGGGAAAGATGGAGGGCACAAGGAGAAGGGGACGACAGAGGATGAGATGGTTGGACAGTGTTCTCGAAGCTACCTGCATGAGGGAGGCAGTAGAAGACAGGAGGGCCTGGCGTGCTCTGGTCCAGGGGGTCACGAAGAGTCAGACACGACTAAACAACTAAACAACAACAATAAGGACAAGCACAAAGGAGGTTTCCCAGCCCGCTCATAGGTTCTTATAATATCATTGGACACAGTTGGTCTTGGCGATTATTAACCACTTCCATTTTTAACCTGAGGATTGCCACTTGTCCAGTTTTAGTTTTAATTTTCTTGGAATTAATTGTGGCATGTATCTTAATTGATTGATCGCTTGTATTATGCATATCATCTTATTTATATGATGTTAGTTGCTCTGAGCCCAGCTTTGGCCAGGGAGGGCGGGATACAAATAAATTATTATTATTATTCATTATTTATTATTATTATTGGAAAAGATGCTTCTGTTGGAGGACACACACACACCAGTTCCAGTTTTGTGTATTGTTCATCTTGGCCCCAGCTGGGATGTAAGGCACAAGAGGAGACCCAGAAACATGTTCTGCATCGGCTGTCTGGAATCATGTGTGCCCTTGTTATCTCCTCGGAAGCCAACGGGAGGTTCTGTGGTCGCCCTTTTTGCTCTCCAAAGCAGCGCCGAGGAAAAGCAATTGAAGTGGAGGGTGCTCAGAAGAGAGACAAACGCTCCTGACCTTCCGCCGCGGCTGCCATGTTAGAGGCCTCTAATTGGCAGAGACTTGTAGCGCTTCAGACCTTCTTGTGATGTCCCTGCAAGGAGGGGGGCGAAGCAGATGAAAGGAACCGTCGCCGGAACCTGAGATGCATACTAAAAATTGTGCTTTTTCTTGTGATCAAACAGTGCCAAGCACTTTGGTGTGGAGAAGGGAGATCCTCTTGTGGGAAGACAGAGAAAAGAAAGTTCTTTGAAAAGTGCAGACTGTGGAACTTCCTCCCACTGGAGGCAGGGATTAGACAAATTTGTGGAAAGTGCTTTCATAGCCGTGATGGCTGTGCTCTGTACATGGAGACGCTGGTCCATTCTGTGTCTGTTTATCAGCCCCATCTGGTACGCCAGAGTGGTGCATGCTCTGGTTATCTCCCTCTTGGACTCCTACAATGCGCTCTATGTGGGGCTACCTTTGAAGGTGACCCGGAAACTGCAATTAATCCAGAATGCGGCAGCTAGACTGGGGACTGGGAGCGGCCACTGAGACCACATAACACCAGCATTGGCTCCCAGTATGTTTCTGAGCACAATACAAAGTGTTGGTGTTGACCTTGAAATCCCTAAACGGCCTCAAAGGCCCAGTAGACCTGGAGGAGCGTCTCCACCCCCATCGTTCTGCCCGGACACTGAGATCCAGCGCCGAGGGCCTTTTGGCGGTTCCCTCATTGTGAGAAGCAAAGCTACAGGGAACCAGGCAGAGGGCCTTCTCGGTAGTGGCACCTGCCCTGTGGAACGCCCTCCCATCAGATGTCAAAGAGATAAACAACTAACTGACATTTAGAAGACATCTGAAGGCAGCCCTGTTCAGGGAAGTTTTTAATGTGTGACATTTTAATGTATTTTTAATCTTTGTTGAAAGCCGCCCAGAGTGGCTGGGGAACAAATAATGAATTATTCTTCTGCTTCCTCCTCCTCTTCGTCGTCGTCTTCTTCTTCTTCTTGAATTCTTCTTCTTCTTCTTCTTCTTCTCTTCCTCCTCCTCCTCCTCCTCCTTCTTCTTGAATTCTTCTTCTTCTTCTCTTCCTCCTCCTCCTCCTCCTCCTCCTCCTCCTCCTCCTCCTCCTTCTTCTTCTTCTTCTTCTTGAATTCTTCTTCTTCTTCTTCTTCTTGAATTCTTCTTCTTCTTCGTCTTCTTCTTCTTGAATTCTTCTTCTTCTTCTTGAATTCTTCTTCTTCTTCTTCTCTTCCTCCTCCTCCTCCTCCTCCTCCTCCTTGAATTCTTCTTCTTCTTCTTGAATTCTTCTTCTTCTTCTTCTTGAATTCTTCTTCTTCTTCGTCGTCTTCTTCTTCTTCTTCTTCTTCGTCTTCGTCTTCGTCTTCTTCTTGAATTCTTCTTCTTCTTGAATTCTTCTTCTTCTTCTTCTTCTTCTTCTTCTTCTTCTTCTTCTTGAATTCTTCTTCTTCTTCTTCTTCTTGAATTCTTCTTCTTCTTCTTCTTCTTCTTTTTGAATTCTTCTTCTTCTTCTTTTCCGCATCAGGAAACTTCTGATCTCTTGCATGCATACATGTCAAAGGCACATCTACATCGGTCACCTTGAGCCAACTGCACCCTCTCTGCCTCACCTACCTTTCAGGAGTGTTATAAAGGTGGGAAAATGTGTGAGTGAAGGGATCATGTACAACCCCTTTGACCGAAAAATGGAATGAAATAAAATTTTTTAGCTAGCAGTAAGCTGCCTTGAGTCTCTGTCAGGGAAAAAGGCGAGGAGAATAACAACAACAACAACAACAACAACAACAACAACAACAACAACAACAACAACAACAACTGTGGGAATGATCAGGAACAAACCAGAGAGTAAATCCTATTAAACTCAGAGGGACTTATATCTGGGTATTAGGATTGCAATGTCAGGCTGCCCAGTCTTTACCCAGTTACCTGGGAGTAAGCTACTTTGAATACAGTGGGACGTACTTCTGAGGAGACCGTGTTAAGGCTCCATTTACAATAAAGGAATAAACACGGGTTTCCTAAGAAATGGCTGGCTGCTGAGGCATTGCAATGAAAGAATTTGAAGTGGATTGGCCACATTTTCCTTCAAATTATAGGAAGGGCTTCATATGCCAGCAGCACCATTTTCTTCATTTGGTGCAGGAATTTTAATTTCAGGATAAACAGGGCTCCATTTTTGCACCTACACACAGCGCTGTTCTCCAAGATGTGGAGGGGAGGAAAATGAAAAAAACCAGGACATTCTGGGATCAAATCATCAATTTGCAAAAAAACCTGGAGCATTTGTTAGGGATTATAGGGAAAGACCTGCCAATGAAATTGAAGAACATTTTCATGTATGTGACAACGGCGGCAAGAGTCTTAATAGCACAAGGATGGAAGAATGAGGAAATCCCGGCCAAAGAACGGTGGCAAGAGAAACTGATGGACTCTGGAATTGGCGAAAGTGACCCACAAACTATGTGACAAGGACACTTGCTACTTTAAAGAAGAATGGGAACCTTTTACAAAGTATTTAAAGAAACAACAAAATGAACTGGACTCCTTGGCAGGTTTTGAATAAACACTCACAAATTTTTTAATTGGTAATATATAGATAGATAAATTAAGGATTCATACATGGTTATAATATGCAGAGAATAATATGTGTTGAGAAATCAGAGGAGCTGAGGGAAGTCTGGGAGGGGTTCTTTTTTGGGGAGGGAAAAAATGTGGGAGGGGGAAAGAGGAGGAGGATGCATTTTTGATAAATTTTGATGTTGAAATTCCTAATAAAAAATATTTTTTTAAAAATCAGAAATCAGGACGGCTTCTGTAATTCCAGGACTCTCCCTGGAAAATCGGGACACTCCTGATGTTCTTGTGTTCCAGAGATCAAAGCGGGGGCCTGTTTGTTGTTCTGCATGGGGTGTTGGCAGGTTCAGGTCCTTAATGACTTGGAAGTGTGAGGAATTTGGCTCAGCCATGTTAAAAAAAGGGGGGGGGAGTTTTCCATTGGGTTAATAGGCCCATTGTGCCATCCTGACTGAAAAAACTGGGCTGGTCCCTCCTTGCTCCGAAGCTTGGTCCTTAATTGTCTTGTTTCTGGGAGACCTTATTAGCTCGCTGCTCCTTCGCCTCCCTTCCCAACCCTTGGCTTGGCAGGCCTTTGGTGGAAAGCAATTTAGGTAGCGGAGAGCCGTGCCTTTTTAATGAGAATAATTCTGCCCTGGCTTGCAAATGGCACTGCCCACCTGCAAGGCCAATTACGGATGGCGGCTTCAGCCCTGACCCACAGAGCTGGGCTTAAGGTGTTTGAGTTTTTTGCAAAGCAGTTTGGAGGTGCAAGGAATCTCACCCCTTTTCTGCTTCGGAGCAAGCAAAAAGGCCAGGAGTGGCTTGACTTGCGTTTTGAAAAACACATAAGAGGCTGGCGCATATCAGGTGCTTTTGATCTCCGGGGAATTTGCAAAGAATCAAAAGCCTCTCTAATTGCAGGCACCAGGCCAGGTGGTTGGGAAAATAGCGCTCCTTTTAATCAGATTCCACATGCTCGGTTGTGCTCTCGCCCCCCTTTCGCTGCTGAATTGCTTAAATGTGGTTTTATAAAAATAGACTACAGGTAGAAGAGATGGAAGTTGTTGCAGGAGTCTTGTGTCTCTCTCAAAATAATGCTAGATTAATAAATCTAGGTTAATAAATTTCTTTATTAAATATTAATATTATTTCTTTTTAAAAAAATAATAAGGCTATGAGCTGCTGGCCCCCAAACACCAACATTCTCCAATCAGAATTGCACCCCCCCCCTTCCCACCTCGACTATTGGGTTGCGGACGGACCTTTGTGGCTTGGAACCCTCGTATTTATGGGACCGCCTCTCCTGGTCTGCCCCTCAGAGGACCTTAAAGTCCATGAATAATCCTAATTTAGAGGTCCTGGGCCCTAAGGAAGTCAGATTATCCTTCACCAGCCCAGGGCCTTCTCAGTGGTGGCTCCAACCTGGTGGAATGCTCTGTCCCATGAGACCAGGGCCCTGCAGGATTGAACTTCCTTCTGCAGGGCCTGTAAGACAGAGCTGTTCCACCAGGCCTTTAATTTGAATTCAGCCTGATCTTTTATTCCCCTTCCTTCCCTCCCCTTCCCCTTTTTATGAAGATCACCCGTTCTGGGACCCCACAGCTAATTCTCCCTGGTCTCCTCGCTGGCCCAAATAGGACTAACTTAGCTAGCTAGCCCTGGTGATCATCTAATGTTTATTGGATGGATTTCCCCCCCTAAACTGATTTTTGAATTCTGAATTTATTGTTATTCACGTTTTATGTTATATTTTGTGCTGGTATTTTTTGTTGTTGTCTCAATTAAGTGTTTTAAATTTGTTGTTAGTCGCCCTGAGCCTGGCTTTCTGAACTGGGAAGGGCGGGGTATAAATAAAAATTTATTATTATTATTATTATTAAGACCTTCTGCTTCAGTTGCTGGAAGCCCCTCTCTCTTTGCATCCTGTGAAAATTCATCATAAGCATCTGTAAGAACATAAGATTAAGAAGAACCCCCTGGATCAGGCGAAAGGCTCATCTGGTCCAGCATCCTGTTTTTACCTTTGGGAATCCTGGGGCACAGCTGAAATGCTACCTTCTTCCTGCTCATGTGCCCCAGCCACCGAGATTAAGACACATTAACGGAGGGGAGGGCTATTGGTGGCTACCAGCCATGATGGCTACAGTCATAGGCACCAATGCTTCTGAATACCAGTTGCTGGAAAAAAATCAGGCGGCGAGAGCAGGATCCGGCTGTGCACAGTACTGATTGGCTGATTCCCCGTGATGTCATGAGGCCACACCCCTTCTGTGTTCGGAGCAGCTTTCCAGCTTAAATCTGTTTGTTTGTTTTTTGAATAATATTTATTAGCTTTTCAACACGAAAAAAGTTACAAAAATAGTGAAAAGAAAATACAAAAAGATGCAAAACCAGAAAAGAAAAGAAAAAATAAAAACAGTTAAAAATAAATCCCTCTTTCTATTATCTTACCGCTCATTTACTTATTTTCATGACTTCCTCACACCTCCCTTTTTCGTATTCCAGTTAATAATTGGTTCAGCAAATCCATACCCTCTTTGTTTACTCTTAGTTCTTTATCTTCACATCTTATAACTTCAAATTTTCATCTAATATCAATCCATTTTTACATATCCCTATTTTATCTTATTGCTAAGACCACTTCATTTCATTCCAACATCATTAACATTCAATAATTTTACAGTGTTTCTGTAAATAGTCTTTAAATTTCTTCCAATCTTCTTCCACCAACTCTTCTCCCTGGTCTCAGATTCTGCTTAAATCTGAAACAGTACAGCACTGCAGTCCAGAAGGATAAAATGACAGATTAATGATCGGTTGAGCAAACGTACGCGCCGGCAATAACTCGGATGATGAGTTGCTCTTTTTCTTTTTTAAAAGCATCCTGAGTCAGCATTTGACCCGCTGGCTGGTAGACCTGCCATTGGCGCTCCAGATTCAGGATGTCTGCATCCTTAGGGGTGATGGCTGGGAGGGGAGGATTAAAGGTGAAGCCTAGAAGTAGCATATTTGGATTAAAGGATTTGTTGCAAATTTCACAGCCTTTTTTTTTTCCCCTGGATGTGTAATCATCTGAAGGTTTCTGGGCAGAGATCCAGGAAGTTCCCTGCATGAGTAGAAGGTGCTTCTATTTGTGCATGCCTTACTCAGTCTGTCCTTCCTTCCTTTCTTCTGTCCATCCCTCTACAAGACCTACATTGGCTCCCAGTACATTTCCGGGCACAGTTCAAAGTGTTGGTGCTGACCTATAAAGCCCTAAACGGCCTCGGTCCTGTATACCTGAAGGAGCGTCTCCACCCCCATTGTTCAGCCCAGACACTGAGGTCCAGCGCCGAGGGCCTTCTGGGGATTCCCTCATTACGAGAAGTGAGATTACAGGGAACCAGACAGAGGGCCTTCTCGGTAGTGGCGCCTACTCTGTGGAACACCCTCCCACCAGATGTCAAAGAGATAAACAACTCCCTGACATTTAGAAGACATCTGAAGGCAGCCCTGTTTAGGGAAGTTCTTAATGTGTGACATTTTAATGTATTTTTATCTTTGTTGGAAGCCACCCAGGGTGGCTAGAGAAACCCAGCCAGATGGGCGGGGTACAAATAATAAATTATTATTATTACTATCCCAACTCAGCACAATCCATGCAGGTTGGTGATCATCACTTCCTCCTGTGGGAGTGAGTTCCGTAGTCTAACTGTGTGCCAAGTAAACAAGGTTGGATAGCCACCTCTCAGAGATCCTTTCGCTGTGATTCCTGCAGTGAAAGGGGTTGGACCGGATGACCACTGGGGGGTCCACAAAGATTCTGAGCATCTTTGCCTCTCCTCTGCCTGGTTTTTGACCTGGCTGCCCTCTTCCGCTCTGCATGGTGTTTGTTTGTGTGTGTGTGTGTGTGAGAGAGAGAGAGAGAGAGAGAGAGAGAGAGAGAGAGAGAGATGGCAGTCTTTTCTGAGACTGCATGGGGAGGTCTGTCTGAGTTTAATTTATGGAGTGTGTGGGAGTTTGGATGGCTCCTGCGGTGTGGACGGTGGAAACTGTAAAATGTTAAGCCGCGGAGTCTGACTGCGGAGGGGTCCAACGCTCGACCTCCTTCCTTATGTTTGCTTAACAATATGCCAGCAGGAGAGCCTCTGAAGCGTGAAATTGTAGCTTTGTAGGCAAGTGATGGGGCTCCTTTTTATGGAGTTTCGAGGGTTGCCTGGGTAGGAATCGCTGCCAGAGCTGCACCTTAACAGACTCGAAGGCAGAAACTGGGGAATCAAATACTAATGGTATCTCGGATGTTCCCTTCTGGGTGACTTCCAGGGACCAGCTGGCCTTGCTGCCCTTGCAGGCAGGATGCTGCCACCGCTGTTGCTCACTTTGGTCCAGCAGGAAGGTCCAATTATTTTTGGCGTTATAGGCTTGATGCCACTTAAACCATGCTGTTGCAGGGCCTGTGGGTGGAAGCTGTTGGCAGTCTGAGGGTGAGCATCTCAGAAGAGAAAGGCAGGATTAGATTGTTGTTGAGTCGTTTAGTCATGTCCAACTCTTCGTGACCCCCCTAGACCAGAGCATGCCAGGCACTCCTGTCTTCCACTGCCTCCCGCAGTTTGGTCAAACTCATGCTGCTAGCTTTGAGAACACTGTCCAACCATCTCGCCCTCTGTCGTCCCCTTCTCCTTGTGCCCTCCATCTTTCCCAACATCAGGGTCTTTTCCAGGGAGTCTTCTCTTCACATGAGGTGGCCAAAGTCTTGGAGCCTCAGCTTCAGGATCTGTCCTTCCAGTGAGCACTCAGGGCTGATTTCCTTCCGAATGGAGAGGTCTGATCTTCTTGCAGTCCATGGGACTCTCAAGAGTCTCCTCCAGCACCAGAATTCCAAAGCATCAATTCTTCGGCGATCAGCCTTCTTTATGGTCCAGCTCTCACTTCCATACATCACTACTGGGAAAACCATAGCTTTTACTAAACGTACCTTTGTTGGCAAGGTGATGTCTCTGCTTTTTAAGATGCTGTCTAGGTTTGTCATCGCTTTTCTCCCAAGAAGCAGACGTCTTTTAATTTCGTGGCTGCTATCACCATCTGCAGTGATCATGGATCCCAAGAAAGTAAAATCTTTCACTGCCTCCATTTCTCCCCCTTCTATTTGCCAGGAGGTGATGGGCCCAGTGGCCATGATCTTAGTTTTTTTGATGTTGAGCTTCAGACCATATTTTGCACTCTCCTCTTTTACCCTCATTAATAGGCTCTTTAATTCCTCCTCACTTTCTGCCATCAAGGTTGTGTCATCTGCATATTTGAGGTTGTTGACTTGACCTAGTAGTCTTCTATAGCCTTATCCACTCATTGGTCAAATCCTTTTTTAAAGCCATCTAGTTTGGTGGTCACTGTCTCCTGTGGCAGTGAGTTCCGTAGTTTAACTCTGTGCTGCATGACTTTTCAAATACCAGTTGCTAGAAACCACAGGAGGGGAGAATTGCTCTTGCGTTGAATCCTGCTTGTGGGTCTCCCATAATGGGGCATCTGGGAGGCCACTGGGAGGACAGGATGCTGGACCCGAGGGGCCATGGGCCTGATCCAGCAGGCTGTTCTTAGAGTCTTTTGCAGATTTGCCCTCCTTCATTCTTGCCTTGCTGCAATGTTGTGCTAGACCTCTTTGTGTATGTGTGCATCTGCACACACCTCTGACTACGTTGTGCTGGAGCAGACTGACACACAACAGCAACTTTCACAACTGCTTTTCAGAAATTCTGCAAATTCTGGCCTCTCGAGAATTAATCCTGCTCTCCCGAGACTAATCTTGCCCTTTCATATGTTGCTTCTGCAGCCTCTGAACCTTGAGTGTTTCTGTGCGTTGCGATTACCAGCTGGCTGTAAAGAACCAAACACAAAAAACCCCAACAATTTTTGAACTCTCAATTATGCATTATTAAGCTGTGTTCTGCCTCTGTTGTGCATATCTCGGTGTCTTGCAACTGCGCCTTTAGGATCCTGGCGTCTGAACTTCATAGAGTTGCCGCTTTCTAAAATAGCAGACTCTTCGTGTCTAGGAATCAAAAGTGGTATTCTGTGGACATGCACGGGCAGAGAGACCCCTGCATTTTCTCTGCCCCCGGAGGGGAGCAGACAGAGGAGAACAAGTTATTCCACACCCCCAGTTTGCTCTGAAATAGCCTCAGACAGCAGAGCACCGTCTGTCTGGAGAGTGAGAAAGTGAGCTTGTCACACGCCAAGCAGCACCTGAGGTTTCCTTGCCAAGTGCCAGAATTTGCACCCTCTGCGTTACACTGGTTGGATGGTGAAATTGGATGTTGTGAGTTGATGATCTCCTTTCTGAGCGACCCTTTATAGTCAGCTGTTTCGAGCCACCCCAAGTCTCTGAGCAGTGACAGATTCCAAGGGTTCCAGCGCTTACCCAGAGTTTGATTTGCTTGGGATGAAGATTAGTGGAGACTGTGATGTTTTTAGGTAAAGGTTTTATTGACACATAGAGGCAACCTGTAGTGATGTATGGAAGTGAGAGCTGGACCATAAAGAAGGCTGATCGCCGAAGAATTGATGCTTTTGAATTCTGGTGCTGGAGGAGACTCTTGAGAGTCCCATGGACTACAAGAAGATCAAACCTCTCCATTCTGAAGGAAATCAGCCCTGAGTGCTCACTGGAAGGACAGATCCTGAAGCTGAGGCTCCAAGACTTTGGCCACCTCATGAGAAGAGAAGACTCCCTGGAAAAGACCCTGAAGTTGGGAAAGATGGAGGGCACAAGGAAAAGGGGATGACAGAGGGCGAGATGGTGGGACAGTGTTCTTGAAGCTACCAGCCTGAGTTTGACCAAACTGTGAGATGCAGTGGAAGACAGGAGTGCCTGGGGTGCTCTCGTCCAGGGGGGTCACGAAGCGGCGGACACAACTAAATGACTAAACGACCACCACAACAAGAGGCAACCTGAGTAGAAGATGGAGGGGCTCACAAATTAACACCCCAACACATCTTGCATATTTCAAGTTTGGATCAAGCAGGTCTCTTGTGTCTCCAGCTTCCAGCCTGGACTAAGATGCTGGACTAGATGGATCATTGGCCCAATCCAGCTACCAGGAACTTTGATTATTATATTCTTATGAGATGGTGGAGTACAGATGGAGGACTGGCAGGTGATATAGACTCATAGAATCTTAGAGTTTGAAGGGACCCAAGGCACATCTAGTCCAGCCCCAACCTCTGCTTACAAACCTCCAAGGAAGGAGAGTATGCCACCTCCCGAGGGAGACCATTCCGCTGTTGAACAGTTCTCACTGCCAGAAAGTTCTTCCTGGTATTTAGTCAGAATCTCCTTTCTTGTCACTTGAAGCCCTCCAGAGCAGGAGACAACAAGCTTGTTCCCTCTTCCATGTGACGGCCCTTGAGATATTCCAGGCTAAACATACCCAGATCCTTCAACCATTCCTCATCAGGCTTGGTTCCCAGACCCTTGACAATCTTGGTCCTGTGTGTGTGTCTGGAGGTGGTTGGAGGATGGATGGCAGCTAACAGATTGAGGTTGAATCCTGACAAGACAGAAGTACCGTTTCTGGGGGACGGGTGGGTGTGGGGGACTCCCTGCTCCTGAATGGGGCAACTGTGCCCCTGAAGGAGCAGGTACGCAGCCTGGGAGTTATTTTGGACTCACAGCTGTCCATGGAGGTACAGGTCAATTCTGTGTCCAGGACAGCTGTCTACCAGCTCCATCTGGTATGCAGGATGAGACTCTATCTGCCCGTGGACTCCCTCGCCAGAGTGGTGCATGCTCTGTTTATCTCCCGCTTGGACTACTGCAATGCGCTCTACGTGGGGCTGCCTTTGAAGGTGACCCGGAAACTGCAACTAATCCAGAATGTGGCAGCTAGACTGGTGACTGGGGGCGGCTGCCGAGACCACATAACACCAGTCTTGAAAGACCTACATTGGCTCCCAGTACGTTTCCGAGCACAATTCAAAGTGTTGGTTCTGACCTTTAAAGCCCTAAATGGCCTCGGTCCAGTATACCTGAAGGAGCATTTCCACCCCTATTGTTCTACCCAGACACTGAGGTCCAGCGGCGAGGGCCTTCTGGCGGTTCCCTCATTGCGAGAAGCAAAGCTACAGGGAACCAGGCAGAGGGCCTTATCGGTGGTGGTGCCCGCCCTGTGGAACGCCCTCCCACCAGATGTCAAAGAGTATAACAACTACCAGACTTTTAGAAGACATCTGAAGGCAGCCCTGTTTAGGGAAGCTTTGATGCATTACGGTATTTTAATATGTTGTTGGAAGCCACCCAGAGTGGCTGGGGAAGCCCAGCCAGATGGGTGTGGTATAAAAATAAATTATTATTATTATTATTATTGCTCACTCTCCTCTGCACACATTCCAGCTTGCCAATATCCTTCTTAAACTTGGCTGCCCGGAACTGGACACAGGACTCCAGATGTGGTCTAGCCGAGGCAGAGTAGAGCATTCCTATGACCTCTTGATTGGGACACTAGACTTCCATTGATGCACCCTGGAATTGCATTAGCTTTAAGATGGTGCTGGTGGTGATGACGAACTTTATTACCCACCCTTCACCAGCAGGTCCCAGGATGGGTTACAACAATCTGAAACGCAACATTAAAAACAGTTGAATCGTGGTCACAATAACAGGCTGGCTCCTGAACAGGTTTCAGGCGTCAAAAGGCCTGGAAAAAGTGGTGCGTCTTCAGTTATCAGAAATTATATAATGAAGGTCTGAGATACAGCCCTGTGGGGAGAGAATCCCACAACCTGGGAGCCTAAGAGCCCTGACACTTTTTCAGGAGCAAACAGTCTGGAGGGGGGACCCCAAGTTCCCTGGAAGAAAGGCAAAAGAATTTATGAGAATCCTCCAGAAAAATAATCTCTCAAAGGACCTGTTGATGGCATTTTACCATTGTACCGTTGAGAGTGTATTAACTTATGGTCTGTGTGTGTGGTTTGGGAGCTGCACGGCCAGGGAAAAAACAGTGCTGTCCAGGGTTGCAAAGACTGTGGAGAGAATAATTGGGTGCACTCTTCCCACCTTGGATCAAATCTACGCTTCCAGGTGTCATAAGAAAGCTGCAGAGATAGCGCAGGATAGTGCGCACCCCGGAAATGATCTCTTTCAGCTTCTGCCTTCTGGAAGAAGGTCCAGGGTTATAAAGACTAGGAGTAGCTGCCTGAGAAACAGTTTCTATCCAAATGCAATTTTGGTTTTCAACACAGTGGAAGGTAGTCTTGGGATGCGGATGGCGCTGTGGGTTAAACCACAGAGCCTAGGACTTGCCGATCAGAAGGTCAGCGGTTTGAATCCCCGTGACGGGGTGAGCTCCCATTCCTCAGTCCCTGCTTCTGCCAGCCTAGTAGTTCGAAAGCACGTCAAAGTGCAAGTAGCTAAATAGGTACCGCTCCGGCAGGAAGGTAAACGGCGTTTCCGTGTGCTGCTCTGGTTCACCAGAAGCGGCTTAGTCATGCTGGCCACATGACCCGGAAGCTGTATGCCGGTTCCCTCGGCCAATAAAGCGAGATGAGCGCCACAACCCCAGAGTCGGTCACGACTGGACCTAATGGCCAGGGGTCCCTTTACCTTTACCTTTAAGGTAATCTTTATGTGAGTATATTGTATTTAATTAAGGGGTATCAAGAGTTTTTAGGGGCTAACCAGGCTGGGATAGCAGGCTTGGGCGTTTTTGAATGTCTGATGTAGATTTTTTCAATTTCGTTGTTCTGTATTGCACAATGGCAATAAAGATTATCGTATTGTTATTGTAAGATGCAGAGGATCTCTGGGCAAGATAATGGTCCCCAGTCTTGCTTCTCTCCCCCTGTCTGCCCCACATCTGCTTGAGAAACTCATGCTTCCGCAGAGAGCATGGTTTGATTGGGAAGATTTCTGTCGTGCAACTTCTGTCCTGGGAGGCAGAAAAGGGGACGTGCCGTGCAATGGGGGAGTCTCCTGACATTTTCTGTTCCTTCCCGCGAGGGCAAACAGAAGGTTGACCTTCCCCAGAGTGGAGAAGGGACGGATCGTAATTTTGCGTTGCCTATCAAATCAAAACTTTCCCTGCCTTCTCCCCTGCCCATAATTCAAATTGATGCTTCCCTTTCGGGGAAATCTCTCTTAATTTGATTAAGTGTTAAAGAGTTACAGGGAAATAAGGTGGAAAGTCTTTTATCTGAAGTGGAGCTTTTCAATTTAAATCAGAAAGAAAAGCTGTTCCAAAAATGTGAAGTTTGAAGTTCGGTTGAAGATTTTGGAAAGGAATGCAGGGCGTTAACTAGAAAGATGTGTCTGTGTAGGCTTGGAATGGGAGAGGGAGGAGACCGGGGTGTGTGTGTCTATGAAGGTTCAAAATCTGGTCCCATTCTAGAAAATATAACTTTGAAAATATAGGTGGGCAGATTCGCACCCTTCAATTTTCATTTGGTAGAAAGTGATGCAATTTGGGACTTCCATCCTTCAAACTGATAGGCTTGGGAATGATCCAATTTTCGCATGGTGCATAGTTGAACTATGGAACTCCCTGCCACAGGAAACTGTGATGGGCAGGACACTAACCTAAACTGCTTTCAAAGAGGATTATACACATTATTACAGGAGGAGAGGCCTCTATCAGTGACTGCTTGCCAGGATGGCTGTGGTTTGCCCCCACAGTTTGAGGCAGCAATGCTACTGCTGCTTTTAAAATTATTTTTTATTAATGTTTTTGTGTGTGTTACAAAACAAACAAATAAGGAAAAGAACATAGGGCACCTCCAATTTCAATTTGTAGTTTGTTTACATTTGGTATGAAACACTCTGGTCATAAATATTGGGGGGGGGGAGAAGGGAGGGAGGGAGAATGGGGGAATAATGATATTTCATTCTGTTGCGTAATGTTTGTGCAGGGTTTTTGTATCTGTGTTGCATGAGCAGGTCCTTTATTTATACAGTCATACCTTGGGCTACAGATGCTTCAGGTTGTGCATTTTTCGGGATACGGACGTGCCGAAACCCAGAAGTACCGGAACGGTTTACTTCTGGGTTTCGGCACATGTGCAGAAGCGCTAAATCGTGCTTTGCTCTTGCGCAGAAGTGTCGAATTGCAACCTGCGGGTGTGCAGACATGCCGTTGCAGGTTGCGGAAGCTGCGGGTTGTGAACGTGCATCCCGATGGGCGGGGTATAAATAAATTATTACTATTATTATTTATTATTATTATCTCTCTCTCTCTCTCTCTCTCTCTCTCTCTCAGGAACTTTCAGGGGAGCCGGCAGCTTTTAAGTTGCAGCCCGTTATCTTCCCGAAATAAAACAGTGGGGGAAAGGTGGGGAAACTAAAAAACCAAAAATCCCCCCTTCAGTAACTAACAGTTCCTTAGTTTTACACTGTTATAAGAAAAAACTGCTCCCTTTCCCTTATGGGGTATCCATAGAGTCCTTATGCAGGTTCTCTATCAGTAGGAGAAAATACCAGAGGCCAACCAGAGAATATTGAGAAGCAAAGCAGCTAGTAAGCCTGATCTTTATTAAACAGTTGCAACAGGGTCCCCAGCTCACCCCACGTAGGGAGGGAGGAGAGGAACCCAGAACAATGGTGTGCAAGCTCTTATATAGACTTTTGAAACTGCCCACCCTGTAGCTCAAGACCAACCCCCAAAACATCATACATACATCACAGAAAGAGGTGGTCCCCAGCAGAAATTTGCGAGTGTTGCTTCTCTCCTGTCTGCCAGGATACCTGATAATGCCTTATCTAATTGTCTTTTCTGGGTAGCCTGGCCATTCCTTGGAGATGGCAAATACTTAGTTCCTGAATCTCTTATACATATTGAGAGTGTGCTCAGCTGAACAGATACTTGCCAGACTGTATTTACAGGGAGGTGTAAGCAGCTCCTACAGTCAAAGACCATTGGAAAGCTTTCCCCATTTCCTTCCTCCTTGCAGAGAAATATTTGAGGTCCATTTGGGAGAGTCAAAATGGCTTCAGGATTGTTCTCCTCTACTATTTCAGACACATGGTTTTTATACCTATGTATGTGTTTGCCTCGTACATTTATTAACATTTATTTTATAAATATATAAGACCTTAGAATTCCTGTAACAGAGGGCCTGGGAAATGGGGTAACCCCCAGTCTCGTGCGTCCTGTAATGGACTCCCAGGGTAAGTGGCTTCTGCCGGGGAGCCACAAAAAGGAAGTGGTTGGTTAAGGGAGCTACGGACTCAAAGAGGTTGAAAACCCCTGGCTTACACCCATGTTTTAAGATCAGCAGGGAGCAGCTTGAAGAGCTGGTGGTCCCAAGCATCTTCCGTGCTGTCTTCTACACAGTGACATTTTCTTCGGAGAAAGGAACGATGGGCTCCTGTAGTCCAGGTTTTGAGGGACAGGTTTTTGTTTTCAACTCTCATCTGTTTCCCTTAACTTTTAATGGAAAGGTTCCATTGTAAAAAGCTGCTGCTGCTCTGGTGTATGTTGTGTTTTAGTGCATTGGGCATATTTGAATTGGCTGTGTTTATTGTGATTTCATTTAAAACATCAACAACGTATAATTGGAATCTTACGTTTGTTTAAAGTTAAGATGTTTCGAAAGGCAGCTGAAAATGCCTGAAATGAATGAGGAAATAAATCGTCCGGCTGTTGGCACCTCAGTGTTTGCTCTGGGGAAGGAGGGCTGTGGATCTGTTTTGCGCAGGGAAACCCCTGTCTGAAACCCCTTGAGAGCCATGAGACTACCTCACAGGACTGTGGTGGGGATTAAAACTGGGGAGGAGGGAAAACCATGCATGACCCCTTGGAGGAAAAGGTAGAACGCAGTAAATAAGTAAGTCAGCTTCCTGTGTCAGGACCTCACAGGGCTGCACTGCACGAGGAAGAACATTTCATTTATTTATTGTATTTGGGTTTTTTTTAAAAAAATATCCTTCTTAGTAAATTATCATTATCTTTCTTTTTATAATTTTTTTATTAGTTTTTCAACATATCATTTTCAGCAATAATTAAACATACTTTTACATCTTACACATTTTTTTTGACACACCTGAAACTTTTCCAATCTGTTTACTTAATTTACATTTCTTACTTTCACTATTACATTTAAGTCTCATAACTAATATCTCTCTTCTTTGCAATATTTCATATATTCCCCCTTACAAAACTTCTTGTGGTCCCGCTAGCGTAATTTGTTGATTACAGTTGCTCTTCAAATAATTCGTACATTTCTTCCAATCTTCTGTAAATCCCTGGTTCCGCAGGTTTCGAATATTTATTGCATTGTACCCCCCCTTTCCCCCCAAGGGCGTACAGGGTTCTCTTCATTTAATACCCACACCAACCCTACAGAGTCTGAGATGCTGTGAGTGGACTCAAGGTCACCCAGCGAGTCTCACGGATGAGCAGAGGTCTCTACCCTGGGCTCTCCCAGGTCTTAGTCTGACTCTCTAACCACTGCACGACCTAGCCATCCTATGTGATGCTGCAGATAATTCGGAGCTGCCCCCTTCAGGAGTCATGGGGATGAATTGTGGCACCTGTGCAGATTTTGCAACCTGGGTGAAATTTCTTGAGCTCCTGGCCAGGCACCACGGAAATCCAGCTGGGGGACGACAACGTAATATTCCTCTTGGAATAATGCAGCTGTGTTGTTGCTTTTCCTAAAGCTGATGATCCATTTTGACAAGACGCAGATACATGGGGAATAGCCCTGGGCAGTCTTCCATGGATGCGAGCTTTTATTGTTTTGTTTTTTTCTTTAAAAACCCATCTAAACTGGTGTCTTGAAAGTTTAAAAGGGGGTGCGGGTGGCAAATAAAAGCAGGATTCTTGTGGCTGCGTTTGCTGGGGCCTGATCCGGAGGGACCCTTGATGGAAGCTTCTCAGCAGGGGAATGCTTTGGCTTTTAAGGCTCTCTCTCTGCAAGGCTGGCAGCTTGTCTCCTGTGCTCTTTCGACTCTGCCGGCCTCCGGGACGGTTGCCAGAGGGCATTTATCTCCTGAGTGTTTTCAGGAGGGTGGGCTGATGCGTGCTGGTTGCTGGCAATTGTTCATTTTAATTTCTCTAATGGACCTGGATCTTGCAGAGACGGCCGCGGTATAAATAAATCACGAGCGGGAGGATGAGGAGAGAGTCAATGGCCAGGAGTGGGGAGGCTCCCATTAGGCCCCATTTAGCTGGTGAGGCTGTCATGCTGCCAAGGCAAGGCTGGGCTTTTCCTGCGTCTTCGTAAACACAGGGGTGACCTGCTGAGGAGGAGGAGGACTTGCTTCCACAGCAGCCTGCAGCCTTGTATATTTCACGGAATTAAAAAGTTCCAAGGGGTTCCAAGGGTCATCCAGTCCAGCCCCCGAAATACAGGAATCCCAGCTAAAGAATCGCCGACAGGTGGCCATCCAGCCTCTTCTTCGAAACCTCCAGCGAAAGAGAATCCACCTTCTGAGAGAGTCCGTTCCACTGTCAATTGGCTCTTGTCACCAGAAAGTTCTTCCTGATTCTTAGCTAGAATCTCCTTTCTTGCCACTGGAATTCATTGTTTCGGGTCCTCCTCTCTAGGGCAGCAGAAAATAAGCTAGCTCCATCTTCCAGGCCTTCCGATACAGTGGTACCTTGGGTTAAGAACTTAATTCGTTCTTAATCTGAAGCTGTTCTTAACCTGAAGCACCACTTTAGCTAATGGGGCCTCCTGCTGCTGCCGCCACTGCACGATTTCTTTTTCTCATCCTGGAGCAAAGTTCTTAACCAGAGGTGCTACTTCCGGGTTAGCGGAGTCTGTAACCTGAAGCATCTGTAACCTGAAGCGTCTGTAACCTGAGGTACCACTGTATTCGAAAATGGCTCTCAAACCCCTTCTCAGGTGACAGATGAGCCATTGGCTGGAGTCACTTGCGGGCTCTTATTTTCTTCTCAGTGTTCCTTTAAATAATGATACAATGGTACCTCGGGTTACATACGCTTCAGGTTACATACGCTTCAGGTTATAGGCTCCGCTATCCCAGAAATAGTGTTTCAGGTAAAGAACTTTGCTTCAGGATGAGAACAGAAATCGTGCTCCAGCAGCACGAAGGCAGCCGGAGGCCCCATTAGCTAAACTGGTGCTTCAGGTTAAGAACAGTTTCAGGTTAAGAACGGACATCCGGAACGAATTAAGTACTTAACCCGAGGTACCACTGTATTGTTATTATTAATTTATTAATATATTGATTTAATTATTTACACCCTGCGCATCTGGCTGGGTTTCCACAGCCACTCTGGGCGAAACCCCATGGACCCAGCAGCCCTTTGAACAGAGGACTGTCCTTTGCCAAGTTGGACACATGGCCACCTTGGGTAGCCTTCATGGATACGACGGGACATTATTGAGATGGCAAAGGAAGATGTTCATTTAATTCTCCCCACCTAAAAGAGAGTCTTGTTCCTTTATCTACCCAACCCATCCCTAGGCCCTGCAGACACAGTCTTATCAGGAGGCCCTTTCAACAGAAGCGGCGTTAACCTTTGGAACTCCATGCCTTTACTTCGACTGCCTGTTGGTGCCTGTCATAGAACATAGCATTGGAAGAGGGATCACGAGCTTCATCTATTCCAATGCCCTGCATTGCAGGATTCCTTTGCCCAACGTGGAGCTCTAACCCGTAGCCCTGAGATCGAGTCTCATGCTCTACTGACTGAGCGATTCCAGAGATTAAGTCAAAGACGTTCCTCTTTCCAGAGCAGAGATGTTCACCCCAGCTTGCTTTTCATATATTGTCATTTTATTTATTTTTTTACTGTTTCTATATATGCAACAGTTTTATGTTTGTTTTTATTGTATTGTGAAATTACTTGTGAGATGCTTTGTAGGAAACGATCCGTAAATGAAATGATAATCCTCCTTGCTTCTGGGTGTGGGGCATAAATGCTGAGAAAGGTCAAGGGTAGGTAGCGATCAGGCAGAAACCTTACACAAACACCCTCTGACGTTCTGCAGTCTTCTGGTGGGTGGGAGTTTGAGTTCTTCATGCCTTTGATTATTACTATGCTTCTCGGCTATATATTTTTCCTTTAGAATTAAGTACGTATACTGCTCCAGTCCCCCTGGAACTAATAAAACAACTTGCATATCCCTGAAAGCGATGAGAGTTGAGCTGGAGTGCTAAACAGACTTGAGCAAGTCCTATTGATTTGCTTCTGAGTAGACCCGCGCCAACCCAGTTCTCCGTAAATCTGCGTTCGATGTGGGTTTCCCCTGGTAAAAGTTTTAAGTGTAGTAGAAAGGACTGCAGTCTGGCTTTGGCCGGATCGAAGCGATAAATATTCATTACCATATAGATCAGCTTAATTGAGTTACGGAGGACGAACTCTTGCTCTGCAGGCTTACAGTCTAGCAAACAAGATGATTAGGGAAAGGACAGATGAGGACGGCCTCACACGTTCAGTCTGAGGAAAGTTGGGAAAGTGCGGCTCAATTTGCTCAAATGCTTTTCCTTCCTGGGTCAGCAGAGCTTAAGAACGTGGAAAGTGTCTTGTGGAATTGTTGGGCACAGGGGCGTACGAAGGGGGGCGTGGGGGGGCGTGGCCCACCCCAGGTGTCACCCTGATGGAGGGGGCAAAATGGCGGGCGGCACCTGTCACCGTGGGGCCTGCAGCGTGCATGAGCCATGCCTCTTGGTGCCCACAGGCTCCACACTGTTCGCCTGCTGACTCCCTGTCCCAGCTGCAGGGCGGCTGAGGCCCCACTGTGCTCCTGTCCCTATGGGCGTGCGCCACCCATGGGATGGCATGGGGCATGCAGCATCCATAGGGATGGGGCGTGCCGCAGTGTCCATAAGGATGGCACGGGATGCTGCGTGTCCTGTTCCATCTCTATGGGCAGCGTGTGCCCTGCTCCTATGGGCGGTTTGCCCCACCCCTATGGCCTGCCCCAGGTGCCTGAGAGCCTTCCTCCATCGCTGGTTGGGCGCAGAGGAATGGCAAGGGGAACCGGCTTGGGAACCACCAAGAGGAGAAGGCTCAGAGCCTAGGAAGTGGTGACAATGAATTGCTAGTGCGAGAAGACAGGGTAGAATCTAGATGGTACAGAGCAATTCAAGATAAAATCTGTAGTTTGGGCATTGCTCTCGAAAGCCTTGAAGCATGTGACGGAAGTTACATATTCCAAATAATCAAGCAGCAGCTTTATGACCACGAAAGGCAGCGCTTGTTACCTCATACTCCGAGATCCTGTTCTCCGGAGGCCTTAGGTATTACAACACCTTACGGAACCTGTAGAGGGACGCGGGTGGCACTGTGGGTTAAACCACAGAGCCCAGGACTTGCCAATCAGAAGGTCGGTAGTTCGAATCCCCATGACGGGTGAGCTCCCGTTGCTCAGTCCCTGCTCCTGCCCACCTAGCAGTTCAAAAGTACGTGAAAGTACAAGTAGATAAATAGGTACCACTCCGGCGGGAAGGTAAACGGCGTTTCCATGCACTGCTCTGGTTTGCCAGAAGTGGCTTAGTCGTGCTGGCCATATGACCTGGAAGCTGTACACCGGCTCCCTCGGCTAATAAAGCGAGATGAGTGCCACAACCCCAGAGTCGGCCATGACTGGACCTAATGGTCAGGGGTCCCTTTATCTTTACCTTTTTACGGAACCTGTGCCAAATATCTAAAGGACCTATTACTCCCTTCCCATTGAAGAGCCTTTATGCTCACAAGATTAAATGCCTTCCCCTCTGCAGTGACCAAAGGCAGGTTCTCACATACCCCACATCAAGCCCGTTTGTGTGCCTACAGCCAAGAAGTACCTGATTCAATGGACCACATTCTGTTAGATTGCTCTCCACACAGTAGACCTCGCCAACTGATGCTGAGCAAAATGTTGGACCTATAACTCAGAGAAGAAGTCAAGTGAGGTTTCCCCTGGCAGATTGGGACAAAGATATCACTGCTTTGGTAGCTTCCTCTTTAGCCACAGTTTTACTTGACAGGGTTCCCAATGAACCATCCTTTCGGGGAACAGACAGGGCGAAGCAGAATATCTAAGTGCACACGATCACAGTGTGACTGTATGACCCTCAACAGCTTCACCCTTTCCTTTTAATTATTCCAGTGACCTGAAATGTTTTATACTATGATGCCAATAAAGGTATTTGATTTGATTTGATTTGACTGGGAAGAGGTGTCAGTAGTCAAAGAGGCAACAGGGCTTTGTGAGCAGGGAGAGTCTGTGGCAGAGAGCAGTCTAGAATCAGAGGCAGAAGCAGGAGAGGACGGAGGCCAAAAGGCAGAGATGAGTCAGGTTAGTGAAGAGGCACGTGTGTTTCCCGTTCCTGGTGTGACAAACTCCCTCTGCCCTAACTCACAGAACCAGGAGAGGGATGACACGGGAGGAGCAAAGTCAGGCTGTACCGTGGACACAGTCTCTGATTGCTTGCAAGAAACCCTGGAGAGGAGGAGACACAGACAGCTGTAGGGAGGTGGGGACGTTTAGTCTGGGCCTGAAATTTGGCCAAGTCTGTGAAGATCGCGTTTTGCTAAGGAGGATTTAACTCCAGCTGTGAACTGTGTTATTTATTGACTGGCCTGCTGGATCAGGCCAATAGCCAATCCAGCCCAGCATCTTGCTCTCACGGTGGCCGACCTGTGGGAAGCAGGATTTGAACACAAGAGCCCTCTCCCCTCCAGTGGTCTTCAGCAACAGAGATTCAGAAGCATTGTTGCCTCTGTGGAGGCACAGCTGAGCCATTGTGTCTAGTAGTGACAGTGGCGTAGCGTGGGTTGTCAGCATCCGGGGCAAGGCAAGTAATTTGCACCCCCTAACCCGTGGATTTTAGCACTCGAGTGCGAGCGCCCCCCCCCCCAGATGTTGCGCCCGGTGCGGCCGGCCCCTCCTGCACCCCCCACGCTACGCCACTGAGTAGTGATTGACAGCCACCTCGATGGATTTGTCCAATCCTCTTTTAAAGTCTTCTAGGCTGGTGGTCATACACGCACTTTACGTAACGGGCAGTGTGGTGTAGTGGTTAGAGTGTCAGACGAGGACCTAGGGGGCACGGATTCAAATACCAACTCAGTTGTGAAGCTCCCTGGGTGTCACCTTGGCCCAGTCATGGCCTCTCAGTTCAACCTACCTCACAGGCTGTGGGGAAGAATAGGAGGGAGAAGGCTGCAAAGGGGGAGCAGCAGCAGCTCTGGGGTCTGGAGAGGAGAAAGGGGCCGGAGCCAACTGCCTAACAGGGATGTCAACAGGGAAACCTGGCTCAGTCTCCCCTGGAATGACAAGGAAGGAAGCAGAGGTTGCCAGCGGGTGCGAAAAGCGCCGTACTTAGTGTGCTTCTCCAATAAAACTTGACAAGTGGAGTCAGCGCAAAATGCTTTGCTTTTTCTCTCTCGTTCCCCTGGAACAAACCGCAGCAAAATTGTTTCCAACAACTCTGCGCTGTCAGTCACCCAACTTGGTGAGAGACTTTTCTGCCACGTAACTGCTCTGTAAGGAGCCCATTTAAAGAAGGGAGCGATTTGAGGTAATGGGCAAGGGGGTTTTGTGTGCTTCCAGGAGCACCGGCCAGAAGGCTGCTCGTGCCCTGGGCCTGATGCTTAATGACAGGGAAGCTGAGAGTGCCAAACGCTCGCAACTGGACTTGGCAGCAAGGCAGCGGTCGCCTTGGACGCTCTGTGGATTCTCAGTTTACACCACAAGAGCATGGAGCCTGCGGAGGCTCCCTCCCTTCTGGCTCTCATGAGAACAGAAGAGGAGACTGCTGGATCAGGCCCATGGCCCATCCTGTTCTCACAGTGGCCAACCAAATGCCTGTAAACAGGATTCAAGCACAAGAGCCCCCTCTCTCCCTCCTGCACCATCCATCAACTGGTATTTGGAAGCCCTTCTCGCTCCAACTGTGGAGGGCCGAGATGATAGCCATCATGGTGGGTATCCATCAATAGCCTTCCCTTCCATGGTTTTCTCCTTTAAAGCCCCCTAGCTGGTGACCGTTGCTGCCTCCTGTGGGAGTGAGTTCCATAGATCATGCGCTGTGTAAAGAAGGACATGCATTAATGCACCATTAATCTCCCAGCATTCGGCTTCATTGCATGTACAGTGGTACCTCTGGTTACAGACGCTTCAGGTTACAGACTCTGCTAACCCAGAAATATTACCTCGGGTTAAGAACTTTGCTTCAGGATGAGAACAGAAGTCGTGTTCCGGCGGCGCGGCAGCAGCAGGAGGCCCCATTAGCTAAAGTGGTGCTTCAGGTTAAGAACAGTTTCAGGTTAAGAATGGAATTAAGTATGTAACCAGAGGTACCACTGTACATGAATTCTAGTGTCAGGAGATAAGGAGGACAACTTCGGCATCCATTCTGTTTCATGCCATGCACAAATTTATAAACTTCTGTCATGTTGTCCCTTACACGCCTTTTCTCCAGAGGCTGCAATCCTTTTTCATAGAGGGCATCAAGATAACTGATAGGAGATCCAGAGTAGTGTCCTGCTTGGACTACTGCAATGTGCTCTATGTGGGGCTACCTTTGAAGGTGAGCTGGAATCTACAACTAATCCAAAATGCGGCAGCTAGACTGGTGACAGGGAGCGACCTCTGAGACCATATAACACCGGACCTGAAAGACCTACATTGTCTCCCAGGACGTTTCCAAGCACAATTCAGAGTGTTGGTGCAGACCTCTAAAGCCCCAAATGGGCTTGGCCCAGTAGACCTGAAGGAGCGTCTCCACCCCCATCTTTCAGCCTGGACACTGAGGTCCAGCTCCAAGGGTCTTCTGGCATTTCCCTCCCTGCGAGAAATGAGGTTACAGGGAACCAGGCAGAGGGCCTTCTCGGTGGTGGCGCCCGCCCTGTGGAACGCCCTCCCGTCAGATGTCAAGGAAATAACTACCTGACTTTTAGAAGTCATCTGAAGGCAGCCCAGTTTCGGGAAGTTCTTAATGATTGATGTTTTACCATGTTTTTAATACTCTGTTGGGAGCCTCCCAGAGTGGCTGGGGAAACCCAGCTGGATGGGTGGGATAGAAATAATAAATTTATTATTTATAGAGTTGGGGGATTGGGAGAGGAAAGTAAGATGGGCATCCCTGACAGATGACCATCCAACCTCTGCTTAAAAACCTCAAAGGAAGGAGAGTCCACTTTCGTAAAGAGTCCGCTCCACCGTGAAACAGCTTACTCTCAGAAAGTTCTTCCTGATGTTTAGTCGAAATCCCCTTTCTTGTCGCTTGGATCCATTGGATTGGGTCCTACCCTCCAGAGCAGCAGAAAACAAGCTTTCTCCACCCTCCCCAGCTGGGGCAGCCCTTGTTCCTATATTGGATGGTGCCTATCATGTCACCTCGCGGAGACTGAGTGAATTTGACATTTGTCAATTCGTTCAGGTCTTCTGGGGTCCCAGAAAGGCGACACGCTCTGATCCTTGTGGCTGCATTTGCCAAAACCAACCCCCTCCAAAAATTCCTCACTTTAGGAAATTGCTCAACTTGCTGCGGAGCGAAGAGTAAATAAGAATTGTCCTTCCCGGCAGCAGCGGTGCCAGAGAAATTGACCCCCCTGGGTAGTTTTCATGCATTTCAAAAGATCGGAGCCCTTCACTCCAGAAAGCGTTTAACTCCCGCCGCGAAGGGAAATAGGATGCTTGTGGAAAGACTGTCATTTTAGCTGTTCTCATACAAAGGCGGGTGTTACAGTAAATTCGCTTATTCCACCAAAGGGGAATCCGGAGGGCTTGATGGAAAGCGGAGGAGACAGGCACGGTAAATGGGTTTTGTTGGCAGAATTGAAAGCAAAGGCATCTGGTGGTGGCTGGTCCAGGATTGACTGTTTCGTCTCGCAAAGGGCCCTGGATGATTAAGGCAGGATGGCGAAGGCGGTTCGCTCGCTGTACATCAGCCTCCCCTCTCTCTTCCTTGTCAGCCAATTCATTCTGGCAACTCCATGCAAAGGCAATTGAAAGCAGCAAGCCGACCGAGGCCCTTTCAATTCTCCTTTCCCAAAGCCTCCATCTTGTCAGCGCCAAAGGAATGCCTCTGTCTCCCAAGGCTCCCCGCAGGGCCGGGGTCACACTTCTTAACCCCTCCGCTCCGGGGGTGGGGTCAGAGAGCCATTTCTCTTTGGCTCAACTCTCCCCCACCCCCACCCCAAAAAACGTGGCTCCTTCTGATCTCCGTGGTGAGAATGAAATGGACACCCTTCGGCCTGGTCCAGCAATGCTCTTCTTAGGAGTGTTGGAAGCCGCCGACTGTGTTAGAAACTCAGATATACAGGTGAAAATTGGAAAATTTGAATATTGTGGAAAAGTTCATTTATTTCAGTAATTCAACTTAAAAGGTGAAACTAATATATGAGATAGACTCATGACATGCAAAGCGAGGTGTGTCAAGCTTTTATTTGTTATAATTGTGATGATCGTGGCGTACAGCTGATGAAAACCCCAAATTAACAATCTAAGAAAATTATAATATTAAATGAAATCAGCAAAACAAGGACTGCAAATAGATCGACATTGGACCTCTGAGAAGTAGAAGCATGCACATGTACTCAGTACTTGGTTTGGGCCTCTTTTGCATCAATTACTGCCTCAATGCGGCGTGGCATGGATGCTATCAGCCTGTGGCACTGCTGAGGTGTTATGGAAGACCAGGAAGCTTCAATAGCAGCCTTCAGCTCTTCTGCATTGCTCGGTCTCATGTCTCTCATCTGTCTCTTGGCAATGCCCCATAGATTCTCTATGGGGTTCAGGTCAGGTGAGTTTGCTGGCCAATCAAGCACAGTAATCCCATGGGCGTTGAACCAGGTTTTGGTACTTTTGGCAGTGTGGGCAGGTGCCAAAGTCCTTGTTATTTTAACAAATAGAAGCTTTGTTATGTACACTTCACCCTAGCATATGCATTTTTTGCTTGGTTGAAGAACTGCATTGCAAATTTTGGGGAAGTGCAAATTTCGAAGGATGGTTGTACTTTCATTCACATCTTGTTCCTGAAACTGCATATTAGGTTGTTGCTTAGTCATTTAGTCGTGTCCGACTCTTCGTGACCCCCTGGACGAGAGCACGCCAGGCACTCCTGTCTTCCGCTGCCTCCCACAGTTTGGTCAAACTCATGCTGGTAGCTTCAAGACCACTGTCCCACCATCTCGTCCTCTTTCGTCCTCTTCTCCTTGGGCCCTCCATCTTTCCCAACATCAGGGTCTTTTCCAGGGAGTCTTCTCTTCTCCTGAGTTGGCCAAAGTACTGGAGCCTCAGCTTCAGGATCTGTCCTTCCAGTGAGCACTCACCAGAATTCAAAAGCATCAATTCTTCGGCCATCAGCCTTCTTTATGGTCCAACTCTCACTTCCATACATCACTACTGGGAAAACCATAGCTTTAACTATATGGACCTATCTTGGCAAGGTGATGTCTCTGCTTTTTAAGATGCTGTCTAGGTTTGTCATTGCTTTTCTCCCAAGAAGCAGGCGTCTTTTAATTTTGTGACTGCTGTCACCATCTGCAGTGATCATGGATCCCAAGAAAGTAAAATCTCTCACTGACTCCATTTCTTCCCCTTCTATTTGCCAGGAGGTGATGGGACCAGGCAGGTTAGTCCCCCTTTAAATGTGGGCTGAATGGAATCTCTCCTCTACCCTTAGTCTTGGCTCTTCCTAAAAGAAATCTCCACTCCAAGAGCAGAAGGAACTGGGCAGGTGGGGAGAGCACAGATTGTTGGTGTCGGACGCAGGAGTTCGGTCCAGGCTCAGTCCCTGACAGCGTCTCCACTTAAAAGGATGGGATAAGCGATGCCAATTTAATTAAATGCGATTGATTTTTGTCTGGCAGAATAATCACCTAAAATTGGTCTGTTCAGCTGACAGTTCAAACAATTGCAAGTTTGGTTCATTTCCTAACAGCTATGGACTTGATGCGAGACCTTGAGAAGACTGTCGCTGGGTGACAAAATTATCGGAAATAAAGACAGTCCTATACAGTCAAACCTCGGGTTACAAGACGCTTCAGGTTGCATTTTTTCGGGTTGTGGACCGTCGTATTCTGTGACTTTCCCCATCTGTCCCAGGAGAGTTCAGAAGAGATGCAAAGTCACCTAAAATGCCACTGAAGTCGTTTAAGTGCCACTGGCCGCGGTGGCAGCAATGGGGGAGTGTGTGGAACAGATTAGCATCGAAATTAGGACATTCATTCAGCCAGGGAAGGGCATGATCTCCGAGGGGCATCCTCCTCCTGCAGCCGCTGGAGCTTTCAAGTCTCCTCTGGGGGAGGCTTGCTTGGAGAAGACTTGGATGTCGACACTCTCCCTCCCCTCCTTGTCCCCACCAAAGAGGCCAGGGAGGCAATTACAATTTTAAATGATGCTGGGAAGGTGCCCAGTGCTCACAGCCTCTTGTTTCTCATTCTTCCGCTGTTGGGGAAGAGAGAGAGATGAGAGAAAGACATGCCTGCAGCTTGCAAAAGGACCCTCTCTTCCTCCTCTGCTGTGCTGGGGCTGCGGACAAACTCCATTGAACAGAAGAGCCTGCCAATGGCCCATCCATTCCAGCCTCACTGTGGCTGACCAGATGCCCCAATGGGAAGCTTGCAAGCAGGATTCAAACACAGGAGCGCCCTCCCCTCCTGCGGTGTAATAACAATAACAATAATAATTTATTCCCCGCCCATCTGGCTGGGCTTCCCCAACCACTCTGGGCGGCTTCCAACAAAATATTAAAATACAGCAATGCATCAAACATTAAAAGCTTCCCTAAACAAGGCTGCCTTCAGATGTCTTCTAAAAGTCTGGTAGTTGTTATACTCTTTGACATCTGCTGGGAGGGCGTGCCACAGGGAGGGCATCACTACCAGGAAGGCCCTCTGCCTGGTTCCCTGTAACTTGGCTTCTTGCAGTGAGGGAACCGCCAAAAGGCCCTCAAAGCTGGACCTCAGTGTCCAGGCAGAACAATGGGGAGGAGAGAGGGCTCCTGCATTGGAATCCTCCTTGCAGGTTTCCAGTTGTGGCATCCGCCTGGCCACTATGAGAGAGGATGCAAAAGTCGATGGACGCCCTTTGGTTTAATGCAGCCAGGCTTGTCCTAGGTTCTTTGTTGTTGTTATTGTTTAGTTGTTTAGTCGTGTCCAACTCTTCATGACTCCATGGACCAGAGCATGCCAGGCCCTCCTGTCTTCCACTGGGAAACCTCCTTCATGCTTGTTCTTATTGTTGTTGTTGTTTAGTTGTTTAGTCGTTTAGTCGTGTCCGCCTCTTCGTGACCCCATGGACCAGAGCACACCAGGCACTCCTGTCTTCCACTGCCTCCCGCAGTTTGGTCAAACTCAGGCTGGTAGCTTCAAGAACACTGTCCCACCATCTCGTCCTCTGTCGTCTCCTTCTCCTTGTGCCCTCCATCTTTCCCAACATCAGGGTCTTTTCCAGGAGTCTTCTCTTCTCATGAGGTGGCCAAAGTCTTGGAGCCTCAGCTTCAGGATCTGTCCTTCCAGTGAGCACTCAGGGCTGATTTCCTGAGGAATGGATACGTTTGATCTTCTTGCAGTCCATGGGACTTTAAGAGTCTCCTCCAGCACCAGAATTCAAAAGCATAAATTCTTCAGCCATCATCCTTCTTTATGGTCCAGCTCTCACTTCCATACATCACTACTGGGAAAACCATAGCTTTTACTAAACATACCTTTGTTGGCAAGGTGATGTCTCTGCTTTTTAAGTTGCTGTCTAGGTTTGTCATTGTTTTTCTCCCAAGAAGCAGGCATCTTTTTATTTCGTGACTGCTTTCACCATCTGCAGTGATCATGGATCCCAAGAAAGTAAAATCTCTTACTGCCTCCATTTCTTCCCCTTCTGTTTGCCAGGAGGTGATGGCTCCTAGGTTCTAAACTTAGCCAAATAAATACCTTACAAATGAGCCCCTGCCTCCCCCCTGCCAAATCCCTGCCGAAGTATTTGCAGGGACTGTAACTCCCGTAACTCCCCACCTAAGGCTTTTCCTCGCCTTTTCTTCCCTTGACCAGGAGCAAACGGCTGGCAGGTGTAATTTCAATGCAGAGAAGCAAATCTCTTTTGAGGGCAGGAAGACAAAGGCGGCCCCCGGAGCCTTTTGTGGCGTGGGTGGGGAGCAAAGGCAGGCTATGCAAATGGGTGCTTTGATCTGCCTTCTCAGGGAGCCTTGCCTTCCCATGGCCGGCCCCAGAGCGCCCCCCTCCTGCCTCCAGGGGGTGGACAAAAGCAGCTCTGGGAGGCCCCACAAAGGATGTGGGTGCCGTGCCCGATGAATTGCGCTCTTGACAAGTTGGGGAAGTGGGCTGTCTGGAGACCAGCTTAATGTTTTCCTCCTCTTTTGAGGAGGCTGCTCTGCTTTTGAGGAGGCCGCTGGGGGCAGCGGGGGGGGGGGGAGAGAGAGAGATGGTTTTAACTTTGGGAAGGAGGCTCCGAGTCCAGATCAGGAAGTTCTGAAGCGGAGACCTTGTTGGCCTCCTTCCCCTTGAACTTGCCTGGAAGTGTTGGGAGCAAAGGCCCAGTGTGTGTGTGGGGGGGGTGCATTGAGGAGCTGTCAGTCATAATTCAGGGGATAAGGGAGACAGGAGATAAGGTAAAGGTAAAGGGACCCCTGACCATTAGGTCCAGTCGTGGCCGACTCTGGGGCTGTGGCGCTCATCTCGCTTTACTGGCCGAGGGAGCCGGTGTACAGCTTCCAGGTCATGTGGCCAGCAGGACTAAGCCGCTTCTGGCAAACCAGAGCAGCGCACAGAAACGCTGTTTACCTTCCCGCCGGAGCGGCACCTATTTATCTACTTGCACTTTGACGTGCTTTTGAACTGCTAGGTGGGCAGGAGCAGGGACCAAGCAACAGGAGGTCACCCCATTGTGGGGATTCGAACCGCCGACCTTCTCATGGGCAAGTCCTAGGCTCTGTGGTTTAATCCACAGTGCCACCCGTGTCCCAGTGATATGGTATCTGTCTTCAAATATATAAAGGGTTGTCCCTTGGAAGATGGAACAACATGCCCTCCAACATTTCTCCAATGAAAATAGGGATATCCCAAGATTTCTTCGATAAGGACATCATAGTCCATTCCCTCCAACATTTCTCTGATGAAAATATGAACATTCCAACATTTCTCTGATTAAAAAAGGGGCATCTGCTTGCGTTCTGCTCTGGAGGGCAGGATTCGAACCAATGGCTTCACGTTACAAGAAGGGAGAATCCGACTAAACATTAGGAAGAACTTTCCGATGGCAAGAGCCGTTCAACAGCGGAACTAGAAATCAAACTTTTAACATGGCCTCCCATGTACTCTGGAACTCCCTTCCTATTGATAGCAGGCAGCCCCTTCACCTCATTCTTTTGGGCCCTTGTTGAAAACAGACCTCTACCGACACATAGAGAATGCTGGTGTATGTTTTAATCTGATCTTAATTTGTTGCTGATTTTATCTTCCAAATGCTTTTAAATTGTTGGGGTTTGGGGTTTTTTTACTGATAATTTTAGTGGTTTTTTTTCTCTCTTTGTAAACCATTTTGATTACCTCTGCACAATCAAGTGGTATATAAATTTAAATTATATATATATACCCGTGAAAATCTACGAAAGCAAATATATATATATATATATATATATATATATATATATATATATATATAACGTACTCACTTCCAGTTCTGTTATTTCATATGATACAAAGGGGGGAAGAGTTGCAGCAGCTATTATTACGAATAATACCAATTTTATTAATTGATTGCGCTTATATATCCCACCGTTTTCTTCAAGGTTCTGTAGGTGCGGTACCCAGTTCTCCCCCTCCTTGTTTAATCCCTGCAAGAACCCTGTGAGGTGGGCCACCAGGTACGTCACCTGGAGCTCCTTGGAGAAAATGGTGGGTTTAAATACAATCAATCAATCAATCAATCAATCAATCAATTATATTTGGGCCCTTGCATAGCCTGACTTTCTCAGAGTTCTTCCAAATCCGTTTCACTTTTCTTGCACGCTTAACGTCGACATGCAGTGTTTTTAATTAATTTCCTCTTTTGTTTTTCTTTTTTTAAAACAATAGCAGTGCATAAAAGTTTTCAGCAAGATTCCCTGTGGGTGTTGCTGGTAGCTGCATCCCTTGTCATTTTAGCAGATTGAATTAAATGTCCGCGCTTTGGCCCCGCGAACAAAAACGCAGAGAAAGCACGAGCTAATAGTTTTCTCTGAACCATCTGGGACTCGAATGTTGGCAGGAAGCTTTCGAGCAACACACAAAAGAACTCGTCTTCAGGCTGAGCTTGTTTGGAGCCAAAAACGTTTAAAACAAAATTGTTCCTTGGCCAGGTTGGTCTTCTATGCGCTTCTGGGTTTCAGATCTTCGGAGGGCCGGAAGTCAGTTTCAAGTTGCACCGAGCCTCTCCAGATACAGAGCAAATGCATAAATGGGATATTTGAACTGCACACCCTCCAAATGTCCCTGTTCTTCAGGCTTTACAGCCTCCCCAGTTTCCGATTTGATCCCAGATCCTTTGTTGTTGTTTAGTTGTTTAGTCGTGTCTGCCTCTTCGTGACCCCCTGGACCAGAGCACGCCAGGCACTTCTGTCTCCCACTGCCTCCCGCAGTTTGGTCAAACTCAGGCTGGTAGCTTCAAGAACACTGTCCCACCATCTCGTCCTCTGTCGTTCCCTTCTCCTTGTGCCCTCCATCTTTCCCAACATCAGGATCTTTTCCAGGGAGTCTTCTCTTCTCATGAGGTGGCCAAAGTCTTGGAGCCTCAGCTTCAGGATCTGTCCTTCCAGTGAGCACTCAGGGCTGATTTCCTTCAGAATGGAGAGGTTTGATCTTCTTGCAGTCCATGGGACTCTCAAGAGTCTCCTCCAGCACCAGAATTCAAAAGCATAAATTCTTCGGCCATCAGCCATCTTTATGGTCCAGCTCTCACTTCCATACATCACTACTGGGAAAACCATAGCTTGAACTATACGGACCTTTGTCGGCAAGGTGAGGTCTCTGCTTTTGAAGCAGGCTGTCTAGGTGTGTCATTGCTTTTCTCCCAAGGAGCAGGCGTCTTTTAATTTCGTGGCTGCTGTCACCTTCTGCAGTGATCATGGAGCCCAAGAAAGTCAAATCTCTCACTGCCTCCATTTCTTCCCCTTCTATTTGTCAGGAGGTGATGGGCCCAGTGGCCATGATCTTTGTTTTTTTGATGTTGAGCTTCAGACCATATTCTGCGTTCTCCTCTTTCACCCTCGTTAAAAGGTTCTTTAATTAAAAGATTCTTTAATTGCTCCCAGATCCTTAGGACGTCCCTATTTCCATCGGAGAAACTTTGAAGGGTATGGAACTGCTGTCGACTTTTAGAAATTTCCCATGATAGTTCAGGATGTTTTTTGAGAGTGCTTTGGGCGTTGTTGTTTTTTAAAAATATATATCTTGGATTCTGATGGCGGGTTTGCAAAAAACTGCAGCGCTGTTCAAGAGGCAAATTCCTGAAACCGCATTAGACTCCTCGCCCTCTTAGCCTGCCCAATTCTCTTCAGTCCTGACTGACAGCTGTCTCCCGCCCCTGCCACAACAAGGACGGACCTGGGCCTCTCCCCACTCTGCTAAAGAGCCTAAATCCAGACCTGCTGACCCCCCTAAACACCCCCTCCCCCTGCCTCTTTTGATGAAGGACTATCAGTCAAGCTGAATTGTTTGGTGGGGTTTTGTGCTGTGCGAAAGCTCCCACTAGGCAGTCAAGGGCCAAGCCAGGGAGCTTTCAACTCTGCCTCACTGGGGACTTAAATCAAACAAGGACCCCGGATTTAATAAGGGGGAGGGGAGGACGGAAGCAAGGGGAGGGGAGAGAGCTCTTTCAAGGCTCTGGAAGGGATCCCCAGTGGGTCCCCCTTACTGCGTACAAAGAGCTGTTTCGAGATCAGTGTGTGGTTTGCAGGAAGGAAAATGGCAAATAGCAAGGCTTGCCCCATTCAGGACGGAGGAAGGGGTGGTTGTCCGAGAAATGACACCCCAACTTTGGGAAATCCAAGAGGGAAGTGAAGCTTTTCCCCCTGGCCTTGAAGCCATCCATGCCACTAGTCCTCATTGCTCGCAAACCATGTTTGAAGTTTGCCAAGCACCAGGCGCATTTTGCAACCAAGTGAATAATAGTAGTAATAATAATAATAATAATAATAATAATAATAATAATAATAATAATAATTTATTGATATCCTGCCCTCACCAGCCAAAGCCGGGCTCAGAGTGGCTAACAACAATAAAAGTAACACAGTTTACATAAAATCATAATCAATTAATTGGAATACATTCTAAAATCAATTCATTCTAAAATCAGTTCAGAGTCAAATTCATGGCAACCGTTGGGCTAGAGTTCTGTGAGGATTACCTCACAGGGGGGGGTCAGACTGTGCCTTGGCCAAAGGCCTGGTGGAACAGCTCTGTCTTGCGACAGAGCGTTCCACCAAGTCGGGGCCAGTACTGAAAAGGCCCTGGCCCTAGTTGAGACCAATCTAACCACCTTGCGACCTGGGACCTCCAAAGTGTTGTCATTTGTGGATCTTAAGGTCCTCCGTGGGACATACCAGGAGAGGCGGTCCCATAGGTACGAGGGTCCTGGGCTGTATAGGGCTTTAAAAGTTAAAACTAGCACCTTAAACCTGATCCTGTACTCCACCGGGAGCCACTGCAGCTGGTATAGCACTGGATGAATGTGATCTCGTGACAAGGACCCCATAAGGAATCTCACTGCGGCATTCTGCACCCGCTGGAGTTTCTGGGTCAGTCTCAAGGGCAGCCCCATGTAGAGTGAGTTACAATAATCAAGTCTGGAGGTGACCATCGCGTGGATCACAGACGCGAGGATACCCAGACGCCAGGAGCCAAATAGTCATACTAAAACATACGACTTTAGAGCTGCGAAATATTGTGAATCATGATATGTGTGCGTATACTATGCAAAAATCAGAATGTGAGGAAAAACCGTAAAATGGCCAGCCAATGCCATTTTACACAGCTCCATCCTTATTTCAGATATTGCAGCACATCAGCATATCACGGTGTTTAGCTGGTGATCTCACAAAGTTGAGAACCAGATATCGCCCAGCCTTATTCCTGCACCTTTGGCCCTACCCGGACAGGAATAACCTGGCTACAGTCATCCAAGCCCTGGTAACCCCAAGACATGACTATTACAACGTGGTTTACATCAGAAAATGGTGTGCAAGTTTCAGCTAGGGCAGAGCGCTGGTGCTTGACTGACAGATTTGAGGCGAACAGATCATATAGCACCCATTGTGTTTCAATGGCTTCCCTGATGCTTCTGAGTCCTATTCAGATCTCAGGTTTTGACCTATGAAGCTCTTTATGGAGCCGCCCTGTCCAGCTCAGTCGGTAGAGCATGAGACTGTTGTAGCTCTTTATGGTTCAGGACCCCAATATCTTCGGGGCCACGTCTCCCAGAATGAACCTGCCTGGACCCTTAGTTCTTTCACCTGCAGTCCTTCTCTGGATCTGACCTTTGCGGGATGCTCAGAGGCTGATGGCAAGGGAGAGGCTTTTCCCAGTGTAGCTGGGAATGCTCTCCCAGTGAGGTCCAGCTGGCGCCTCCACTGACATCTTTTGGGCTACATGTAAAATCTCACCTTGTTATCCATGCTTTTGATGACCTGGGTTGATTATGTTTTATTGACAGTGAGCTGTCCAAGCTCTCTGTTGCGAGGGGTTGTTTCGAATTATAAAAATGCTCATGTTCTGTATGACTCTCTCCTCCTTTTACGACGTAACGTTTGGAGAGCTTGATATGTAACAAGCATCTATAGTAATTGCATTGTGTCAGTTAATATTCCCAAGTTCATGCTAAACCACAAAGCCATTTTTAAATGCTTATGCTTGAATAGTGTGCTGAAGTTTTGTTTCTACCTAGACAGCTCCTTAGAATCACAGAACTGTAGAGTTGGAGGGAACCCCAAGGATTATTATTATTATTATTATTATTATTATTATTATTATTTATACCCCACCCATCTGGCTGGGTTTCCCCAGCCACTCAGGGCAGCTTCCAACAAAAGATTAAAAATATAGTCATACCTCAGGTTACAGCTGCTTCAGGTTGTGGTTTTTTTTGGGTTACGGGCCGCCGAAACCCGAAAGCGCTGGAACGGGTATACTTCCGGGTTTCGGCGGTTGCAGAAGCGCCAAATCGCAACCCACGCGTGTGCAGATGCGGGTTGAGAATGCTGCGGGTTGTGAACGTGCATCCCGCACGGATCACATTTGCAACCCGAGCGTCCACTGTACATTAAAACATCAGTCGTTAAAAAACTTCCCTGAACAGGGCTGCCTTCAGTTGTCTTCTAAACGTCAAATAGTTGTTTATCTCCTTGACATTTGATGGGAGGGCGTTCCACAGGGCGGGCGCCACCACTGAGAAGGCCCAGTCCAACCCCCAAATACTTTCATTCTCGGGCAAAGGAAGCGATCAGTACTTGTTCTGGTTTATTTTTTGTTGTTGATTATGCACGATTTTAGGCTAATTGCAGTTTCATGTTTTTATATGTCGAGCGGCTCTGTTGCTTGTGCCCTGCCCTGAGATCAGTTGATACTGCTGGGTGTGCTGGAAATCTTCACAAATACATTAAAATATAAGTTATAAGTGTACAGAACCAACCCAAGCCAAGTGTTCAAGAGAGGTGAGCTCTGTTGCCAAGTCCTCCGCTTTGACTGATAGCGAGCTCCAACACCCATCAGCCCTTGGGCATTTTTGCCTTAAAATAAAACATTTAAGATTTCCCGAGAAGCCACAATGAAGGTTGCATGGACTGGAACAAAGGCAGGGCTGGATAACGTGGGAGGGAGATCAGCTTCTGAAAAATAGAATCTCCTACACAAATAAGGGAACTCTTCTAAGCCTGTGAATTGTTGCACTTTTGCTTGGGAAGTAGAAGAACTCCATTTGGCTTGGGACCAGTTTCCTCTTAACCTTTCCAAAATTACCTTTGATTTCCTGGAGCCCTTATTGGTTGCACCCTCCCCCCAATTGTCAAATCAATACCTGTGTCCAGAAAATTGATCAGTAAATTGATCAGGTTCCATCAAACAGCACTCTTAGATATTTCAATTCCTTGCAATTTTGCAAGTTGTGCATTGTAACATTGGGCATTGCCACTGACTTTAGCAATGTTTGCACTGGCTGACAGTAGCTCTCCCAGGTCTCTCTTCCATCGCTACCTGGAGATCTCAGAGACGGAACCTGGAAACCTTCTGCATGCAAAGCAGATGTTTTACCGCCTAGCTGCACCTCTTTGCTTGGATGTTAGAGACACGTTCACTGCTCTGGCATCACTGTTTGCTTCTGCGTGTTTTCCAGAGATGGTCTGAGCCAGGGGTAGGCAACCTAAGGCCCCAGACGGTCTGGGAATCAGTGTGTTTTTACATGAGTAGAATGTTTCCTTTTATTTAAAATGCATCTCTGGGTTATTTGTGGGGCCTGCCTGGTGTTTTCACATGAGTAGAATGTGTGCTTTTATTTAGAATGCATCTCTGGGTTATTTGTGGGATATAGGAATTTGTTCATTATTTTTTTCCAAAATATAGTCCGGCCCACCACAAGGTCTGAGGGACGGTGGACTGGCCCACGGCTGAAAAAGGTTGTTGATCCCTGGCTGAGTCGTCACTTGCAGCCTCTTAAAACTTCTAAATAGTTGCTCCCAACACGGCAAAGGGACTCCTCTGACTTGGTCCCATTTCCCACCTCCAGTATCGAGAGCGCCCCCATGAGTTTCACATCAAGTATGTCGAGTTCTGTCAGGGGGGACGTCAGATCCTAAATCTTTCTAATATTTCCGGTTTGGAAGTTTTCCCAAATGTTCAGATTCCAAACTTACTTTAGCAGCATATCTTTTTAAATATGTCTCTTTAGATGATGTAGCACATATTTTTATAGTCAAGCATGGATATAAATAGTAAATATCTTTATAAAAATAGTAAAACATCTCTCTCACACACATACATCTGGAGAGAGCATTTGGAGCATAATTTAAGAAGCTCTGGAACCTTAATGCTCATCAACATATTTTGGTCCGGGAATGTGTAAGTAAAGATTTCCCTTTGAACACGCGCAAAGATTTGCTGGAAGATCCAGGGTGCATAAAAGGAATTACTATTTGTATTATTATTACTGTTCTTTATTAAATTGGTGTGCCACACTTCATCGGTGGAACTCAGGGCAGTTTGCAACATACGTAGCCGATCATTAAACTGTGGAACTCCTTGCCACTGGAGACAGTGATGACCACAAACCTGGGATGGCTTTAAAAGAGGATTATTGGACAAATACCTGGAGAAAGTTAAGGCTATTGAGGGCTAGCGCAATGGCCACACTGTGCTTCCACAGTTTGAGGCAGCAGTGCTTCTGAACCTCAGTTGGTGGAAACCTCAGGAGGGGAGAGGGCTCTGGGAATCCTGCTTGTGGTTTTCCCACTGCGAGGGCAGGACGCTGGACTAGATGGGCCACTGGCCTGATCCTGGAGGCTCTTCTGACGTGCTTAGAGCCCCCACCCCACTGAGATGAGGGAGGTCTGGGTGTGTATGGATGGTGTGCGTAGAAAGCTGCCTTCTACTACCTTTGAAGGTCACCTGGAAACTACAACGAATCCAGAATGCGGCAGCTAGACTGGTGACTGGGAGCGGCCGTCGAGACCACATAACACAGGTCCTGAAAGACCTACATTGGCTCCCAGTACGTTTCCGAGCACAATTCAAAGTGTTGGTGCTGGCTTTGAAAGCCCCAAACAGTCTTGGCCCAGTAGACCTGAAGGAGCGTCTCCACCCCAGACACCGGGCCTGGTCCAGATCTGAGGGCCTTCTGGCGGCTCCCTCCCTGCGATAAGTTACAGGTTACAGGGAAGCAGGCAGAGGGCCTTCTCGGTGGTGGCGCCCGCCCTGTGGAACGCCCTCCCATCAGATGTCAAGGAAATAAACAACTGCCTGACTTTTTAGATTTAGAATTAGAATTTTATTATTACGGTCACAGACCAGTTCTGGCTCTCTTACAATATCAGGAAAATCATAAAACACAACAGGAATACATTGAATTGCAATTGGGTATAACAGAGACGATTCAGATATAGCGGCAGTTAGAAATATATATTCAATCTTGATCACTAAAATATAACCTAAAATTGTCATTTAAAACCTTAAATCATTTTGGTAGTACAGCTTGTTCCCTACGTTTTATGGCAGAAGACATCTGAAGGCAGCCCTGTTTCGGGAAGTTTTTTAATGTTTGATCTTTTACCGTGTTTTTAATATTCTCTTGGGAGCCGCCCAGAGCGGCTGGGGGGAACCCAGCCAGATGGGTGGGGTATAAATAATAAATTATTATTATTATAATAATCATTATTATAATCAAACCATTGGTGCATCTAGCTCAATACTGTCTTCACGGACTGGCAGCTGCTCTCCAAAATTTCGGACAGCCCTACCTGCAGATGCCATTGGGTTTCAAACCTGGCGGTTCCCTCATGCAGTGCAGACGCTTTGCCCCTGAGCTACATCTGTGCTGGGGGGGTGAGAGAGCTTTTGAATTCTTAACCCCTTGCAGACAAGGGACGGGCCAATTTCCTCGATACCTTCCGATACCTTCCGGGGCACAGACTGGCGTCGGGTTGCAGCTCAGCCATCGTCTCTGTTTGACAAACCCATTAAGTTAAATTAAGCCCCACATGCCGCCTGCCTGTTAGCAGAACTGTCTGCTCTCCCTCCCTCTCCTCCCGTTTAATTTTCTGTGATGTGCACTTGGGTTTATGGCTGACATTTAAAGCCGCGTGAAGGGGATGGTTGGCAGGCTGGCATGCGAGTCTGGGGAGGATCTTTGCACTTGGGAGATCAAGACTGTTGGTGAAGGTTGCGAGATAAAGGGGAGATGCCCTCCCCTTCTTCCTGCACTACCAGGATGAAAATCTGAAGCCTAGAGGCTAAATATCCGCTAAATATCCCCTTCCTCCCAGGAAAACTTAACTAGACAATTGTTACTGCTGCCAGCAGCCTTTGGAAGATGACTTTCCCTGCCACTTTAAGAATTAGCTAAGGGGAGAGGGGTTTGGTCTGACGGGTGGTCTCTGCCCCACTGGGCCCACAGACAAAGATGTGATGAGTTAGGGCAGGGGTCAGCAAACTGTTTCATCAGGGGGCCGGTCCATTGTCCTTCAGACCTTGTGGGGGGCCAAACTATATTTTGGAAAAAAAATATGAACGAATTCCTATGCCCCACAAATAACCCAGAGATGCATTTTAATTTAAAGCACATATTCTACTCATGTGAAAACACCAGACAGGCCCCACAAATAACCCAGAGACGCATTTTAAATAAAAGGGCACATTCTACACTTGTAAAATCACCAGGCTTGCCCCACAAATAACCCAGAGATGCGGGATCACATTCATCTAGTGCTTTACCAACTGCACTGGCTCCCGGTGGAGTACAGGATCAGGTTTAAGGTGCTGGTTTTGACATTTAAAGCCCTATACGGCCTAGGACCCTCGTACCTACAGGACCGCCTCTCCTGGTATGTCCCGCGGAGGACCTTAAGGTCCACAAATGACAACATTTTGGAGGTCCCAGATCGCAAGGTGGTTAGATTGGTCTCAACTAGGGCCAGGGCTTTTCAGTACTGGCCCCGACTTGGTGGAACGCTCTGTCACAAGAGACCAGGGTCCTGCGGGACTTGACATCTTTCTGCAGAGCCTGCAAGACAGAGCTGTTCCGCCTGGCCGCTGGTTTGGGCTCGGTCTGACCCTTATGTTTCCCTTCCCTTATGGTCTTGATTTATCAGCTACTTTTAAAATGAGGCTGCATTTTAACCTGTATTTTAAATTGACCCCCCCCCCATATCATGTTTTTTACTGTGATTTTATTGGTGTTAGCTGCCCTGAGCCCAGCTTTGGCTGGGGAGGGCGGGGTATAAATAAAAATTATTGTTGTTGTTGTTGTTATTATTATTATTAATAATAATAATAAAAGGACACATTCTACTCGTGTAAAAACACGCTGATTCCCAGACCGTCCACGGGCCGGATTTAGAAGGTGATTGTGCCGGATCCGGACCCTGGGCCTTAGTTTGCCTACCCATGAGTTAGGGGCAGGGTTTCTAGCAACTACATTTCAGTAGCATTGCTCTCTCCATCTGTTGGAGGCAGAGCACAGCCATCCTGGCTGGTAGCCAGCCATATAGAGCTCCTCTCCTCCATGAATTTGCCACCCAGGATAGGAGTGAGCTTCATAGTTAGACTCCCTTCCAACATTTCAGCTTCATTGCGTGTCCACGAGTTCTGGTGTCATGAGAGAGGGATAAATTGTGGTGGGCAAGGGAGGCCAAAGTTCTGGTTTGGTAAAGATAAAGGGTAAAGGGACCCCGACCGTTAGGTCCAGTCGTGACCGACTCTGGGGTTGCGGTGCTCATCTCGCTTTATTAGCCGAGGGAGCCAGCGTTTGTCCGCAGACAGTTTGTCCGGGTCATGTGGCCAACAGGACTAAGCCACTTCTGGCGAACCAGAGCAGCGCACGGAAACACCGTTTACCTTCCCGCCGGAGCGGTACCTATTTATCTACTTGCACTTTGAGCTGCTTTCGAACTGCTAGGTTGGCAGGAGCAGGGACCGAGCAACGGGAGCTCACCCCGTCGCGGGGATTCGAACCACTGATCTTCTGATCGGCAAGTCCTAGGCTCTGTGGTTTAACCCACAGCGCCACCCACGTCCCATTCTGGTTCGGTACATGGCAGCTTTGTAGGTTCATCAGTTTAGGGTTGTGGTGACCTCCACACAAGGCATGTTGAATACCAGATTTGCTTCTGGAAGTGCCTGAAATGGATCACTTTTAGAGTGCCAAGTTCTTGAGAAGCAAATTGGAGTGGTACCTTTGTTCCCAAATGCCTTGGTACTCAAACAACTTGGAACCCAAACACTGCAAACCCAGAAGTAAGTGTTCCGGTTTGTGAACTTTTTTTGAAAGCCAAACATGCTTCATTTTAAGTGTTACACTTCCGTTTTGAGTGTTACGCCGAGGTCTGTCTGATTTTGCTATTTATTTTGTGTTTTTATTTTTCTGGCTCTTTTTGTTTTGTTTCTGTGACTGTGTGGAACCCAGTTCAGCTACTGATGGATGGATTGTGTGACTGCGGTGCTTTCATTTTATGAATCAATGGTCTGGTTAGACAGTAAAATTCATGTTAAATTCCTGTTTTAAGGGTTGTTTTTAAAAGTCTGGAATGGATTAATCCATTTTGCATTACTTTCTATGGGAAAGCGCACCTTGGTTTTGGAACGCTTTGGTTTTGGAACGGACTTCCGGAACGGATTAAGTTTGAGAACCAAGGGACTGCTGTATTTGTGGCCAAAGGATACCAGGAGAACTCTGCTTGAACTCTGTCTGAACTTGTGGGGGAATTTCTCTGTGGTCCTTTTGAATTCCTGGGTGGGTCTCTCTGCTTTTTCAGGCTTGTGGTGCTCGAATCGCAGGAGGTTGGACTAGATGGCCTCTGGGAATACCCTTCCAACTTGGCTGTTCTGGGATGGCGCCTGCTCTTCCTTTCCTGCTGAGAACCAGCTTCTGGCTCCTGGCCCCTCTGCTCTCCCCCCTTCCTCAAACTGAGCTCTCTACCATTGACCGCTCCTGCCCTTTTTTCCCAGCCGCCCTTTCAAGAGGGGGCCAAGAGCCCTCTCTGTGTCACGACGCGGGTCATGCTGAATCTAATTTTCTGCCTGCCTCCAGGTCAATCGGCCTGGCGGGCTGTCACGCTGCTCCAATTACTGCCGGAGGTGTCTTTCAGGCTGCACAATGGCTCCCATTTGAACTTCCAGGGCTTAAAAGTTCTGAAGTGGCTCGGCTGTTTGGGACTCTCGCTCTGCCTGGAAAGGGTACCTCCAGTCTCTTCTCTGCCTAGCCACTGAGACTCCCCGGAGAAGCCCCACTGCTGGATCAGGCCCTAAGACCCAGCACCCGGCCAGACCACGATGAGAAACTTATAACTATGTTCGCATCGTCGATGGCATTTTGTCCTTTTATGCTGCAAGTCTGGAGAACGCAATTATTGGGCAGCTTTTGATAAACATAGCAGATAAATGACTCATTAAAGGGGGGAAAGAATGCTTGTCAAGGCACAGGCCCTTATTGACCCAAACCAGGCACCCCCAAACTCGGCCCTCCAAATGTTTTGGGACTACAACTCCCATCATCCCTGACCACTGGTCCTGTTAGCTAGGGATGATGGGAGTTGTAGTCCCAAAACATCTGGAGGGCCGAGTTTGGGGGTGCCTGACCCAAGCCATGAATAGGAGGGGAGAGGGCTGCTCTTGTGCTCAAATCCTGCTTGTGCCCCCCCCCGGCATCTGGGGGGCCACTGTGAGAAGAGGGTCCTGCAATGAATCTGTCCGCTCCCATTTTAAAGGAAGGCTTGTCGCAACCCACAAACTTCTCCTACAGGAATATTACAGTATTTTTTGCACCATAAGACACACTTTTTTCGTCCTGAAAAGTAAGGGGAAATGTCTGTGCGTCTTATGGAGCGAATGCGTGGTCCCTGGAGCCGAATTGCTCAGGGGCAAAAAGGAGATCATGCTCTCTTTTTTTAGAAAGGAGGGAAGGGGGTGTTGAAACAAAGCCGCTGAGCAGCTGAACGGCAAGCGATCAGGAGGGAGATAAGGGAGGCTAGTGATAAAGGAGGCTGCTTGGGAGAGGGGAGGTAAAGGCACATGGATCCTCAGGATTTTTGCATTGGGTCACCCCAAATTCACCATCAGATCACATAGCATGTCCATGGCTACAGCCTGCACCAAAAAAATCACGCACCCACTGTTTCGTGGGGCCGCAATGGTGCAAAAACGTGGTTACAAAGCACGGATCCACATGGATCCTCAGGATTTTTGCATTGGGCTACCCCAAACTCACTGTCAAATCACATGTCTGTGGCCACAGCATGAACCACAAAAATCATACGCCCACTGTTTAGTCAGAATATTTTTTTTCTTGTTTTCCTCCTCTAAAAACTAGGTGCGTCTTATGGAGCGAAAAATACTTTAGCTCCCATTTTGGACCTTGGTAGGAACCCCAAGATGCTCTTAAGCAGCTTTGGCACAAACAGCGCTTTGCACAACCCACTGAGGAAGAAAATGGCGCAATAAAATTCCAAACAGTCAATTGCGCATTGATTCGAAATCCAATTAAAACGATTTAGTTTAATTAATTCAAGAACGTGAGTGAACTTCATCCAGTGACACTGGCTTTTCATAGTCTGATAGTCATTTTAACCCCCCCCCACACCGCTGCCCCACTGCCCCCTTGCCTCTGAGCATACCCATGGGTCCCCCACAGGGGGCGCCACCACCCACACTTGCACAGACTATACTCCTCTCTGTGTGGTGGTTGCATCCCGCCCCCCTCCCCCCAAATATCCCCAAAGCGCAGCTCCATTTTGGTGTTCCGCGCAGGTCGGCCGAGCAAAATGCAGAGGCTCTTCTTGTTCTGTTTACCGAGAGCAGAAACCTTGGATCGTGGCAGCTCCAAGTCTGCGCTCGTCCTTGGAGGGCTTCCCTTGTTAGCTCAGAGCCTCTGGATTTCTGCTGCCTGTTGGGCAGCCCAGATTCCTTCAAGTGCAGTTGGAAAGAACAGCGTCTTCTGTGCTTTTGGCAAAAAAAAAACTTTGGACACCTGCAGAGAAGCCTTGCAGCTGTGCATTTGAAGATCCCCAGGACTGAGAGGAGGAAGGGGGGGTGTCTCCCTGTTTTGAACAGAAGTCGGGCTGTGAAAACTCCAGGTGAACGTCGGAGAGGTGATCAGGAGCTGTCGTGGATCCCCTTTTAGGCCTGCTCCTGCAAAGAGAGACAATTGATCCGTTCAAAATCACAGGGATTTTCTAATCTGGCAGTAATGGAAAGGAATTGCCGGGTTTTCCCCCTGCCTGTTCCTCCAGAGGTCAGATGTGTTGCCCTTGATCCACAAAGCTATGAATTGCATATCCCAGGGAGTGGAGCAAAGGGGGGAAAGGCGAGGTTTTCAAGCGTTCTTTTGCTCATCAAGGCTGAGCACATTCATAAGACACGTCCTCCCCCCTTCAGCCGTCCACCGTGCTGTTGAATTTGTATCTAAATTGCTTGCTTGTTCACTTCCAAGGAAGGCTTTCAAATCTGCAAAGCCCATAATAAGGGGCCATGAGTCAAGTTAATTTTTGCTGGGAGCGCTCTTCTGTAGTGTGATGGGTTTTCAAACAAGGCTTTTTCTTTGGTGTCGTCTGTTGCTGTTGTAGAGGACATGCAAGAGGGCAGTTGTGCCCAGAGAAGGGAGCCAGCCTTAAAGAGGGGGAATTAAAAGCATTCTGCTCTCTAAATGGGAGCTTTTATCACGCAGCAAAGACCATGGGTCCTTATTGAAAGCTCCCTCCCTGTTTACTACACTGGAGAAGGTGGTGGTGGAGCCAGGAGCCAGGAGAAAGACTCAGATAATTTTCTAAGAGAGTTGGAAGGCTGTGTAGGTTTTTCGACCAGGCTTCCTCAACCTCGAGCCTCCAAATGTTTCAAGACTACAATTCCCATCATCCCTGACCACTGGTCCTGCTAGCTAGGGATCATGGGAGTTGTAGGCCGAAAAACATCTGGAGCGCCGAGGTTGAGGAAGCCTGTTCTGGACAGTCCATTGGAGATGGTCTGAAAGGGACTGGATCCAGAAGAGTACCTGTTTCTATAAAGGTCCTATAGTGTTCTTGCAGACTGACCCTCTGAAAAGGTGAGGGGGAAGGAATAATAATTATGATACTGAAATTATTGCATCGTGTGCAGGAGGAAGGATAGTTTGCATTGGAGCCAAAGATAGTAAAATTCATAGTTATCCTATGGAACTCTCTTCCACTGGAGGCAGGGATAGCCACCAACCTTAAAAACGGGTGCATTTTGCACCTGGCTGTCGGCCACTTGTGACCAAGTGAAGATGGCATCTGGCGTTTCCACCATCTGGAGTTGCATGCCTGGGGATCCTTGGATCTTGCCCATTCTCACACAATAATACCATATCCTCTAGAATTCTGTCCATTATATTTTCTCTGCACAATCAGAACGAATTTCAGGAACCAAAAAGTTGCATTGGAAAATACGACTTTCGTGCCCTCTGCCCCCCCCCCCCCAATGGCAACTAGCCATTTCGTTTTGGTGACTTTAAGGTTTAAGGAGCCATTGGCACCCAGCTTATATATCTGAGGTTCTGGCACTGGTTCTGAATGCCAGTGGCTGGAAAACACAGGAGAAGAGAAGTCTCTTTTGCTCAGATCCTGCCTGTTTCCCACGGGCAGCCGCTGGACAAGATGGGAGGGGCATTGGCCTGATCCAGAAGACTCTGCTTATGTTTTCATATTCTCTGAAAACATCTGTGAAAACATTCTGTGGTCGTAATGGATTTCCTAAAGCAGTGAGACCAGCCTACATTTGCTTACACTTGGCTACCTTCACAGAAAAAGGCGTGTGCTATCTTTTTGCATACTGGCTAAATATAAGAAGGTTTGACTATTGCAGCTTGACCCAGTTGGGTCTTGCTGGCCAGCATGACTCAGCCCTTTCGACTTGTCCAGGTTTTAGAAATTTCTCTTTGGTCCTCCTTCTTGTTTGCTGTTTTCCCCTCTTGAGACTCGGGGGCTAGAAACCTTGCCTCCTAAATCATCTGGATGCTGAATTCTCAGCCAGTTTCCATGTTTCTGCAACGAAATTTGCAAATGCATGGAATATCTTCCTGTCCGGGGAGAGAGAATTCAGTGCTGTTTTGAGTCCTCTTTTTGGACCGGTATCAGCACAATTCCATTACCTAAATCTCTAGAGCTCTGTGGGCAGTATCCTTAACTGGATAGGATCGGGAGGCAGAGGAAATGAAAAGCTGCTATGCCTCCATTCAAAGAAATGAAACTCAAGAGCATCGCTTCCAGATGAGAAGAAGCCACTAAGGCCTCACGTCTAAGTGAGTCTTCTTCTCCATTGCTTGCTACTCTCTGAGGCAAGGTTTTTGGGATTGGGGAAGAGTGAGAGTGCTGGTTTTTGGGGTGGGTAGACCCCATGTTGCGCTTTAACTTTTCACGCTTTAAAGCTTCGTGTCTAATCACTCTTTCTCTTGCCCGGGAGATTCCCCTGCAAAAACTGCTCTTTAAAGCTCAATTGCAGCAAATGGCAATCCACAGAAAATCTGAATTGCCATCTGTTGTGCCCCAGCTTTGAAGAGTAGGGATTTGCGAGGGAAGTTCTGGGGTGATAATAATAATAATAATAATAATAATAATAATAATAATAATAATAATAATAATAATAATTGCAAACAGAACTCAAAAGCTGTGTGTGGATAAGCCCTAAGACTTTTGACCTGGGAGTTTGTGTTTTAGTGTTGCTAGTAAAATAAAATTGTTGTGATTAGTGGACGGTCACAATCAAGGCCTATCTTACTACCCTCCCAAATTAAAAACCGTAACCCCCAAGGCCAGTAAGATACAAGCAGACAGTGACGGCACGACTCAAGTTGTGCTTCCACAAGGAGAGCATTCGGCAAATGGGGAGCCACCACTGCAAAGGCCCTTTCTCTTGTCTCCACTCTCCCCCATTTCCTTTGGGGTGGGGACATGAAAAATGGCCTCAAATTAATCCAACTTGGGGACCTTCTGCAAGCAGATCAGGTGCTCTGAGCAATGGCTCCTTCCCTTAATATTTATGCAGATCTCAATATACAATGTTCAGGAGAGTGCTCCCTTTCCCTGGCCCTGCAGAGGAGCTTTTTGGGTGCAAATGAAGCTACACCCTGTTCCCTTTTGCAGAGGCCTTCAGATTATTCCTCTTTCTTCTTTGCTGTGATTCCTGCATTGCAGGGGGTTGGACTAGATGACCCCTTGGGTTCCTTCCAACTCTACAGTTCTAGGATTTTCCCCTTGAATGGACCCTCTCCAAGCTCTGCCTTCCTTCAGGTCCTGATGTCAGCACGTAGGGGCTTCTTGATCTGATCTTTCCTCTGCATTTGAACCTCAACACATTTTGATGTCTCTACAATGTGCAAGTTCAGACTGCGACCATCATCACTTTTAATGCGAGTGGTTGACAAATCAATTGATACTCCTTTTGTTCAGGATGTTGAAAGTGAGATATTTTAATTTTGCTTTTATCACTTGGAAGAGCATCACTTTGTACACAAATATAGACTTCTTGTGTGCATTGCCTTTTAAACAAGAGTTTCTGATGAAGCAGAAATTATCTATCTGGGTCTTGGCCATTTGTGGAATACCAGTACTTTGAGGTGGCTTCAAATCGAGCAAAAGTATATTCTCACCTTACTTCTGCTTTTAAAATACAATTTGTATCAGCTGGGTGACTTTTCCTGGCTGTCATATTTGGGGTGGGGGTGGAATTCAGGATTAAAATGCAGCACACTTTCAAGTGTGATTCGTGAAGTTTTCTGTGCTTTCTCCCCGATGCGGTGCTTATTTCAGCTCTTAATCAACTGGTGGCAGGAAGACAGTGGAACTGTCTATAAAGACAATGGGCATCAAAATGGCAGGATTTAAGAAGCTGGAAAAGTTGGACCTGGGGAGGCTGGTGCTCGCATCCTGAGGAGCCTGAAAGAACGAGACTTGTCCAGGGCAAAAATGCTTTTTTCGGGATCTGAAAACCAAGAAGGGAACATGCAAGAAAATATCAAAGCTGCTTCCATGGGGGATGAAGCTAAAATATGGATGGCTGGAATTATTTTGACAGACAATTTTGTGAGAGATAGCAAAGCCAGTGAAAATAGAAACAAACCAGAAACGCAAGTTGGGGGAAGTCTTGGAGGGGAGGGAGAGCAGACAGGGGAGGGAGGAATATATAGTCAACGTTAAGAATTTGAGATGTATGTAATGAATGAAAAGGAAAAATGAATTTTTTTTTAAAAAAAGAACTTTGCTTCAGGATTAGAACAGAAATCGCACGGCAGCGGGAGAACCCATTAGCTAAAGTGGTGTTTCAGGTTAAGAACATTTTCAGTTTAAGAACGAACCTCCAGAACGAATTAAGCTCTTAACCCGAGGTACCACTGTACATGGTTAATCCATGGAACTCCCTGCTGCAGGAGGCAGCGATGACCACCAGCCTGGATGGCTTTGAAAGAGGAACTGGAGAAATTCATGGAGGAGAAAAGGGCTATTGGTGTCTCCTAGCCAAGGGTGGCTCCACCCTGCCTCCTCTTCTGAATCCCAGTTGGTAGAAATCACAGGAAGGGAGAGGTCTCTGGGGCCCAGATCCTGGTTGCTGGTTTCCCACAGGGCATGTGGTTGACCCCTGAGAGAGCAACATGCTAGACTATATGGGCTACTTGCCTGATCCAGCAGAGCTCCTTGTAATGCTTTTGTGTCCTTAACGTGCTTAAAACCTTTCCTCCTGCCCTTGACAGCTTCCCAATTTTTAGGGTCTGCGAAGCAATCTGCATGGTGGGATTTCGTTTCCAGCCCTAATTGGCCCCTGCGGTCGGCTTCCTGGTTCATAGGCTGCGTTTGGGTGCGTGGGTCCCCGCTGGGCAGGTGGTTCAAGTGCTTGGCAAAAGGCGTTTGGCTCTCTGGCTGCCCCCGTTTAAGCAGACGCTGTCAAAAAAGCAAAAGAGCAACGGGAGGGGGGGTGAGAAGGAGGAGGCGAGCTGTAATTATTCCGCATTTATTATTGATACTCTGAAATTGCTAGAAGGAGCCTCTAATGTGAGCAACTGATACGACTTTCAGAAGACAATTTAGCTCTCATGTCTGTGTTTATTAGCTCCCTCGGCTGCTGCAGTCACTGAACCTAAAGCCTCATTTGCTACTGTCTTGTTGGGAATTTGAATCTCGCCACTTTCTCCCCTCTCCCCCCCCCCCTTCCTACATGTCTGGAAAGGCCTCTCTCTGTCTCCTAGCGCAGCCCGACTGAATGTCCCTAGCTGCTGCCCAGGAGCGCTCAGGGATTTACAAGGGCTGGCAATGTATTAAACGGCGCTCTTTCCTCTCGACCAACTTCTGAGTTTGGCAGTGATGAATGGGGAGGAGTTGGAAAGGCAGGTATTTAGAGCCACAGGAAAATTTAAGGGGCTGCCACCATCCTTTTGCAGTTAAAAGAGGGTATCCAAGGACACAAGCTTATAGCCAGAGGGAGGCAGGCAAATCAAAACTGTCACCAGAATTTCTCTCCCAAGGATTGCTGGGGACTGCAGGGGTGTGAAAGAGGCAAAACTAGGGATTCCCCCAAATCTGGGGGTTTCTTAGCTGAATGAAATCTATACCCCATAAGAATGGTGTAGATTGCCTCCTCCTCTACGCTCCCCACCAGAAGGGCGATAAAAAGCATCTCTCTCTTTTTTAAAAAAATAATATTTATTAAAATTTTAAAGGTTACAAAAAGAAAAAGTAAAAACACCATATTAAACAAAAACAAAACAACACATCACAATAAGGAAGAAAAACAAACAAACAAACAAAAAAACCACAACTAATCTTCCCATAACTTATCTTTCATTTGCTTGTTTCCTTGACCTCCTTACACCTCCCTTTTTTGTATTCTAGTTCGGTTAACTATTTCAGCAAATCCTTTCCATCTTTTCCAATTTTTGTTCTGTAATTTATCTTAATATAATGTAACTTTACTTTCCCTCCTTTCACCAATTAACAGTCTATTTTTTCCTAAACCCTTATTTCTGCTAAAACCACATAACTTCATTCCAACATTCTTCTAACATTCATTAATTTTACAATGTTTCTGTAGATAGTCTTTAAATTTCCTCCAATCTTCCTCCACTGACTCTTCTCCCTGGTCTCGGATTCTGCCGATAAAAAGCATCTCTCAACGTTGGGATTGGGGAGTTCATGTGCAGCCTCATAGAATTATAGTTGGAAGGGAACCCCGGGGTCATCTAGTCCAACCCTCTGCGAGGCTGGAATTGCAGCCAAATAATTCCTGGCAGATCCAGCCTCTGTTTGAAAACCTCAATGGAAGGAGAATCCACCATCTCCCGAGGGGGACCGTTCTACTGTTGAACTGTACGTTTCTGAGCACAGTTCAGAGTGTTGGTGCTGACCTTGAAAGCCCTAAATGGCCTCGGCCCAGTATACCTCAAGGAGCGTCTCCCACCCCCATCGTTCTGCCCCGACACTGAGGTCCAGCTCCAAGGGCCTTCTGGCGGTTCCCTCCATGCAACAAGCCAAGTTACAGGGAACCAGGCAGAGGGTCTTCTCAGTGGTGGCACCCGCCCTGTGGAACGCCCTCCCACCAGATGTCAAAGAGAACAACAACTACCAGACTTTTAGAAGACATCTAAAGGTAGCCCTGTTTAGGGAAGCTTTTAATGTTTAACAGGCAAAGATAAAGGCAAAGGGACCCCTGACCATTAGGTCCAGTCGTGACCGACTAGGATTGCAGCGCTCATCTCGCTTTATTGGCCGAGGGAGCTGGCGTACAGCTTCCGGGTCATGTGGCCAGCATGACTAAGCCACTTCTGGTGAACCAGAGCAGCGCACGGAAATGCCCTTTACCTTCCCACCAGAGCAGTACCTATTTATCTACTTGGACTTTGACGTGCTTTCAAACTGCTAGGTGGGCAGGAGCAGGGTCCGAGCAACGGGAGCTCACCCCGTCACGGGGATTCAAACCTTCAAACCGCTGACCTTCTGATCGGCAAGCCCTAGGCTCTGTGGTTTAACTCACAGTGCTACCTGCATCCCTGTTTAACACACTACTGTATTTTAATACTTTGTTAGAAGCCGCCCACAGTATAAATTATTACTATTATTATTATTATTATTATTATTATTATTATTATTATTATTATAACTGCTCTTGCCATCAGAAAGTTCTTCCTGGTGTTGAGTCAGAATATCCTTTTTAACTTGAAGCCCTTGGTTTGGATCCTACCCTCTGGAACAGGAGAAGACAAGTTGGCTACCTCCTCCATGTGACGGCCTTTCAGATATCTGAAGATGGCTTTCATATCTCTTCCCAGTCTCCCCTTTTGTGAGCTAAACAGCTCCTTCAGCCAATTCTATTAGAGATTCCAACTCTACAATTCTATTATTCCACGTGCAGGGGAAGCAATTATATGCAGTAATATTAATGAAACCCAAATCTAAATCGTGTAACAAGTGTGTTGGGGGGAGGTCAATGGATGCACCCAGCCCTCACAGCCCCCACCGGAAGTTTGGCTGCTGTGACGTTCCAGCTGAGAGCATTGGCTGAGCCACTTCAGAGTGCTTGGCCTCCCCATCTCGGCTACCCACAATGCTCTTCTCTCTGAAATATGGCACAGCCGCTTAAGTGAAATTAAGGAAGCTGTGAATCTCGGTGATGAACGACGCAGACGGCTCAGACCTTGAGCAGACGCCATTCCTTTTCAGAGAAACTAGCTGCCTTCCTGCTTCTGCTGCTGCTGTTGCGTTGACCGTGATTTAGCATCTGTTTTGTGGGTGCTGTACAGGGCACCGAAATGGCACCTTTGCTGGGTTCAGCAGGGCTTGTACATACTGTCTGCCAGCCCCTCTGGGAGGAAGGTCAGGACCCTAGTTTGGCATGCTTTATGCAGAGGCAGGGGCAGAAAGTCTGGAGCCAAATATCAGCAGGCAGGAGTGGCCGTGAAGAGCCGGACGAGACACTGGGGTCTTTCCAGCAGCATTCATAGAATTATGAAGTTGGAAGGGACCCAAGGGTCATCTAGTCCAACCCCCTGCAATGCAAGAAAACTCAGCTAAAGTATCCATGACAGATGGTCCTCCAAACTTTGATTAAAAACCTCCAAGGAAGGAGAGCCCGCAGTTTCCCAAGGGAGACCATCCCACTGTCGGAACAGCTCTTGCTGGCAGAAAGTTCTTCCTGACGTTGAGTAGGAATCTCTTTTCTTGAGGCCATTGGTTTGATTCCTGCCCTCCATTCGCTTGTTTGCTCAGCTGCTTGGCAAGTTCAAGTGGGGCATGTGAATCGTCCTCCTCTCCTCTCTTTCCTTCTTTCCTGCAGCCCTGGAAAAACATCACCCGCTGGATTTCTCCCTGTTAGAGTGTCAGGAGTCCAGGTTCCCTGCTTGATAAGCGTAGGTAATTGAAAAGGAAGATTCACTGCAAAAACAAATAGCTCTGACGGACGGCTCTGACAAAGCCTCCGGCATCATTACTCAAGATGACCCTTCTGAAGACTGCTTCCGGCTACAACAGAAGATATTGAACTTTAGACTCTTACATCTCTTGTTTTGTTTCCTGTCTGGAAGCCCTCCCTTTGGACTTAGTGGATCAGCTCCAATCTCTTCCTGTGCTGAGAGGCTGAGTCTATTTATGCCTATTTGTGCTTCCTGTGAGCTTTGGCTGTGTTCCCGCCTGCTCTCAGCTACTGCCTTATCAGCTGGTTCATCAAAGAGCCGAAGTCTGCAGCTGCCTGCTCTCCAATATCTGAGCCTCTCTGTTCCTGGCTGCTTTCTGCAGTTGGCTGCAATTCTTTGCTTGGAGCTGGCTCATTCCTGACATAGGGTATCCCAGTTCATGGTGCAAAAGGCACTTTGAAAGTTCTGACAAAACAGCAGTCGGTCTGGCCAGTGCTTAGATGGGTGTCAATCTGTGGGCCTCCTTTGCACTGCTCCTGGGGGGGGGAGAAAGTCGGGGTCCTCACCTGATGTGTAGTTGACCTGTGGAAGTTGCTACCACAGTATATAGCAATGCTGGCAAACTGGTTGGCTTTAAAAGGATCAAACAACTTTACGAAGGGCAAGGCTCAAAACAAAACAAATTCCTTCCAGTAGCACCTTAAAGACCAACTAAGTCAGTTCTTGGTATGAGCTTTCGTGTGCATGCACACTTCTTCAGATACACTGAAACAGAAGTTTCCAGACCCTTCTATATAGTGAGAAGGTGGGGAGGGGTATTACTCAGAAGGGTGGTGGGAATGGGTGATTGGCAGATAGCTGTGATGAGCCTGTTGACGACTCTTAACGACTGCAATAGGTCTTACAGGAAAAAGCAAGGGGTGAAAAGGTGAAAAATGGCTTTGTCATGTATAATGAGATAAGAATCCAAGGTCTTTGTTCAGACCAGGTTTCTCCATGGTTTTAAGTTTGGTGATAAGTTGTAATTCAGCAGCTTCTCTTTCCAGTCTATTTCTGAAATTCCTTTGTAATAGAACAGCTACTTTGAGATCTTGTATAGAATGTCCTGGGAGATTGAAGTGTTCTCCTACTGGTTTCTCTGTCTTGTGATTCCTGATGTCCGATTTATGTCCGTTTATTCTTTGGCGTAAGGAAACTTCTGTTTCAGTGTATCTGAAGAAGTGTGCATGCACACGAAAGCTCATACCAAGAACTGACTTAGTTGGTCTTTAAGGTGCTACTGGAAGGAATTTGTTTTGTTTTGACTATGGCAGACCAACACGGCTACCTATCTGTAACTGAAGGGCAAGGCTGTCAATGGTTGCCATTCATGATTGTTGCACTTTTGCAGGATTGCCCTTGCTCAGATTATTGAGGTGCCAACTGTTTTCCAGGAAGGGCTGACTGTTTCTTGCCTTGCTTTGCCTTTTTGTAGGAGCATTAGAAATGGGGTCAGCCCCCAAACCTATCTAATTCAGCATTTTGTTCTCCCAGCGCCATCCAGAGATCTAGGAGAAGCCAGCATGCAGAACCTCAGCCCTCTCCTGCCTTGGGATTCTGAGCAAATGGTCTTCCGAACCACATTGCCTCTCACCCTGGCAGGAAGTACACACTTTCTGTGACTGGTAGCCACCAATAGACAAAATGTTAAGATCCGTGCCCTTTTAAAAAGGACGTGAAAGGGATCTACGGCTCTTGAATAAACCACAAGCTTCACCTAAGTCAACAGTGTGATGCAGCAGCAAAAAACTGAATGCTACTCTAGGCTGCCTCAACAGAAGTCTAGGGTCCAGATCAAGGGAAGTAATAGTCCCACTCTCTTCTGCCTTGGTCAGACCACACCCAGAGTCCTGTGTCCAATTCTGGGCACCATAATTTAAGGAGGATGTTGATGAGCTGGAACATGTGCAGATGAGAGAGACCAAGATGATCAAGGGTCTGGAAACCAAGCTTCATGAGGAATTGTTAAAGGACCTGGGTATATTTAGCCTGGAAAAGAAGAGACTTGAGAGGAGATATGATAGCAATTTCTAAATGGCTGTCACACTGAAGGGGCAGCAAGCTTGTTTTCTCCTGCTCTGTAGCAAAGGACATGAACTAATGGCTTCAATTTGCAAGAAAGGAGATTCTGACTGAACTTCAGGAAAAGCTTTCTGCCAATTAAGAGCTGTTTGACAGTAAAATGGACTCCCTTGGGAGGCGCTGGACTCTCCTTCCTTGGAGGTTTCTAAGCAGAAGCTGGATGGCTGGCTGTCATATACGATCTAGCTGTGATTCCTGCATTGCAGGGGGGTTGTATTAATGGCCCCCGGGGTCCCTTGCAAGTTTACATGCCTGTGGTTCTGTGAAGCCGTCCAAGTTGGGTTGCCATTACTGCATCTTTCTTACCGTAGACTGAAATATTATTATTTTTATTTGGTCTGTCCTGAATCTTCCAACCGTCTGCTTTGTTGGATGACCCTCTCTGCTTACCTAATGGGATGGGCCCATGATTAGTGCGCAGCGATGGGACAGGCAAATCCTTCCTATGTGCATAGGTGAAAATCACACCCTTGATTTCCCCCTTTAAATCAGGAAGTCAAACACACACTTTTTGCCTCTGCAAATTGAGCTGTGTGGGACGCAGGTGGTGCTGTGGGTTAAACCACAGAGCCCAGGACTTGCCGATCAGAAGGTCGGTGGTTCGAATTCCTGTGACGGGGTGAGCTCCGGTTGCTCGTTCCCTGCTCCTGCCAACCTAGCAGTTCGAAAGCACGTCAAAGTGCAAGTAGATAAATAGGTACCGCTCCGGCGGGAAGGTAAACAGCATTTCTGTGCGCTGCTCTGGTTTGCCAGAAACGGCTCAGTGATTCTGGCCACATGACTGGGAAGCGTGCCAATAAAGCAAGATGAGCGCCGCAACCCCAGAGTCAGTCACGACTGCACCTAATGGTCAGGGGTCCCTTTACCTTTACCTATTGAGCTGTGTAAGTGGCATTTGCACATTTCATTCATACCTTGTCCTGTGGAGCTGGTGTGCTGGGCATGGGGTGTCTCTGCAAACCCCTTCCTCTCTCCCTGCAGTTGGTCTGACTGGGGCAAAGGTAGCCCCCCCCCCCCATCATGTGGATGAAATGGCAGAAGCAACACACACAAAAACATCACTTTTAAGAGCCAACAAATAACAACTGTGCATTTTTCAAACTTGTTTCGGAGATGTCTGGTCTTATATTTATCTCATGACGACAAAGATTGGATCCTAATCTGTGCTTTACTTTTAATCTAATTCTGCTTGGTAAAGTATTGCAGACATATCACAGTGTTACGTCATTTTCTGTTTTGTATAAATTTTCTTACATGCGGCGTTCTTTTGAGCATTTCAATAGAAGGAGAAATTGTGCTCGATAATACAATAATTTATGAATGACAAACCGGTCTTGTGTGCAAAAGATTCTGCCTGTGTTAAGATAGGGACCTGGGACTGTATCCAGCCCAAGTTCTGTTCAGAGGAGCTGACCAACAAGTGCACACCCATTAATTCCAGTGGGTCTACTCTGAGAAGGACTAATGCTAGATGCAACCACTGGTATCTTTTCTTGGTGAGTGACATGTCATATAGGTTTCCTTCCACTAATCTGAAGTGTTTCGGACTATCGGAACAAAGACTTCACTCATGTCCGGGGATGGGGAGGTCTTCCTCTCCCCACTGCCACATTGTCCCATGATTATGAATGTGATTATTTTATATCTGGCATTTCTACCTCACCTTTTTGTGCAAGGAGCTCAAGGTGTCATACACAGTTCTTCCCTATCTAACCCACACAACATCCCTGCGAGGTAGGTTAGGCTGAGTGGCAGTGACTGGCCTAACGTCTGAGCTTCATGGCTGAGTGGGGATTTGAACCCTGCTCCTCCAGGGATGCGGGTGGCGCTGTGGTCTAAACCACAGAGCCTAGGACTTGCCGATCAGAAGGTTGGTGGTTCGAATCCCCGCGACAGGGTGAGCTCCTGTTGCTTAGTCCTAGCTCCTGCCCACCTAGCAGTTTGAAAGCATGTCAAAGTGCAAGTAAATAAATAGGTACCGCTCCGGTGGGAAGGTAAATGGCGTTTCCGTGCGCTGCTCTGATTTCGCCAGAAGCGGCTTAGTCATGCTGGCCACATGACCCAGAAAAACTGTCTGCGGAAGCGGACAAACGCCGGCTCCCTCGGCCTGTAAAGCGAGATGAGCGCTGCAACCCCAGAGTGACTGGAGTTAATTGTCAGGGGTCCCTTTACCTCCCAGGTGTCTTAGTCCAACACTAACCACTATGCCACACTGCCTGTAGACCTTCCACTGCAACACATCCTGGCTAGCTTCCCAGAATCATCCCAGATCTTTTTTGATGCGTTGGCACACTCTTCCTCAACCCCATGCATTCTGGACAGCATCCACCAATTATGGCCCTGGCATCGTTGTGGGGTTCGGTTAGATGACCTGTGGGTTCCTTCCAATAGTAGAATTTTACCCAAGCTGGTGTGTGAAGCTTTCACATCTTGCCCATTTGCACCCTGAAGTCCAGGAGTGGCTGCAGCTGCAGCGGTGCATCTCCAAACCTGGATTTTGGCAAAATCTGGCACTCGGGGATCCTGCAGCCGCTATCGGTGCCACGTCACAGGAAAGCGAAATAGTGTTATTAGCGACTGTTTGCCTTGCGTCCCTGCGGGCAGCAGGGGTGCCTGAGGTCAGCCATCTGAAACCCTGACTGGGAAAAGCAGCTCTCGGAAGTGGCCCCAGGGAGCCATTGCCACTCTGACCTCCCAGAGACTGAACCTCTCCCCATCTCCTCTGGGATCCTGAGCTGTCCCTGTGACTCAGGCCTGGGCTGAAAGGAACGGTGAGGCCATCTGTCGGCGTAGCCTGCCGTCATCCCCATCTGATCTGCCGAGGAGGCGTTTGACCTTGCTTGTGACACCGAGTCACCCTCTGACTCAGACCTGCGTGGCTCTTGCACTTGCTCAGAGATGCTATCGGGTGAGGCAGCTGCCTGGGTCGCCCAATGCAGCCTCTTTGCAACAGCCAGGATACCAGCATTGGCAGGCATCTCTGCAATCCTTCAGCCTGCCAGAATCTGGGAGTTGCAAGATAAATGCAGCCTTCCTCGTGCGGTGCCAAGTTTTCCAGAGCAATTTTCTTGCCGCTAGGACGTATGTAGCGCGGGGAGTGGGTGGGTTAATTCCGACAGAGCCCCTTTGTGCCTTTTGGCTACTGAACAAGCCGTGATCCTCGTGTACTCGTCACTCCTTAATTTGTAATTACTTGTCTAATTGACAAAGTTGCATGCTTTTTCCCCAGGAGGAACTCTTTATATTTACTAATTTGGTTTGCTTTGGAGGGAAGCGGCCATTCTGCACACTCTTCGCTGTCATCTCCCCAGTCCAACCCTTCTTGCTAATTAGTTCTTTCTCACAGGCTGGCTATTAGTCAACGTAGATAAGCAGAAATGTCATCCTCAGAAAGGACTTGGAGTTGCGAGGGAAGCCAAGGGTCACCTAGTCCAAACCCTTCCAATGCAGGAATTTGTTCCTCTCGAGGACCAGACCTGGGGCCAAACAGGTGGGCTTTGGGCCTTCAAGCTATTGGAACATATCCAGACTAGGTGGGACTTGGGTCTGTTCCACAAAAGGTCTTGCATTTGTACTAGAGTTATTTGCAGAGCAGAATGGTATGGTATGAGAGAAAAAATGAGAGTGCTATTCTCACGATGGCCAAGAACAATCTGAGCAGAAGGCCATTTCCCCCTCCTTTTTCTTTTTGGTAACATCTTTATTGGGGACGCAGGTGTTGCTGTGGGTTAAACCACAGAGCCTAGGACTTGCTGATCAGAAGGTTGGCAGTTCGAATCCCCACGACGGGGTAAGCTCCCGTTGCTCAGTCCCTGCTCCTGCCAACCTAGCAGTTCGAAAGCACGTCAAAGTGCAAGTAGATAAATAGGTACCGCTCCGGCGGGAAGGTAAACGGCGTTTCCGTGCGCTGCTCTGGTTTGCCAGAAGTGGCTTAGTCATGCTGGCCACACGACCCGGAAGCTGTACGCCGGCTCCCTTGGCCAGTAAAGCGAGATGAGCGCCGCAACCCCAGAGTCGGCCACTACTGGACCTAATGGTCAGGGGTCCCTTTACCTTTACCTTTAACATCTTTATTGAAAGTTCAAAAAGTACATGGTGAGATGCAAACAAAAAGGAAAAAGAGAAACAGAAACTGTGCAGAAGGGAAAACAAAGGGGGGGAGGGGGAACCCCCCAAAACTGCATATCTTACAATGTTGTTATTGTACTTCACCAGATCTTAACCTATTACAGTATTTGTAAGAATGGATTCCAAATATCATTAAATTTGTCCATGGCAAGTCTGCGTTTATATGCAAGTTGTTCATATGTTTCGAGTTTGTATGAGTCTTCAATCCAGTCGTAGAAGGGAGCTGCCACATTATTATTTTTCCAATTCATCAGTATCAGTCTTTTTGCTGTTGTCAGGGCACAGAGAGCCCACTCATACTGTCCTTTGTTAAGGTTCCATGTGCTGGGTATAGAATTCAAGAGGATATTTTGCTCTGTAAAGGGAAGGCTGTTCCGTACAGTTCTGTTGATGGTTTCAGTTATCTTCTGCCAAAAGTTTTTCAATATAGGACAATGAAAAAATGTATGTTTAGAGAAGCATTATACCTATTGCATCTCCAACAGTTAGATACCTTAGATAGCTCCTTTTTAAACAAACGTAATGGGGTCCACCATATTCTAAATATTTTTTGTTGTATGAGCCTCCTGTGGTTTCCAGCAACTGTGGAAGCAGAACATTGCCATCTTGACTAGTAGCCCTCGAAGCCTTCTCCTCCTCCATGAATTTGTCTCATCCTTTTTAAAAGCCATCTGGACTTGTGGCTCCACTGCCCCTTGTGGGAGGGAGTTCCACAGTTTAACTGTGTGTTGCATGAAGAAAGGCATTTTCTCCCTCCCTAATTTTCCAACATTCAGCTTCCCGGAACGTCTGTTTGTTCTAGTGTTACGAGAGAGGGAGAAAACCCATTTTCTACCCATTTTCTCCAGGCCAGGTATCATTTTATAATCTTCTATCATGACCCGCCTCCCCTTATTTGCCTTCTCTCTAAACCAGCAGTTCTCAACCTGTGGGTCCCCAGATGTTGTTGGACTACAACTCCCATCATCCCTAAGCTCTGGCCTTGCTAGCTAGGGGTGATGGGAGTTGTAGTTCAACAACTTCTGGGGACCCACAGGTTGAGAAAGGCTGCGCTAAACCCAAAGCTCCCAAATGCCTCAAGCTTTCTCCATAGGGGAGTCGCTCCATCCTTTTGGGTTACTGCCCTTTTTTGAAGAGCCTCAAATGGATTGGACAAAGCCCATTCGGTCCAGAGCAAGAAGATTGCCAGTTTCTACGGTTTTGTGCAACCCTCCCATCAGAGGGGGGGTTCAGTGCTTGCTTTCCCCCTGCTCCCCCATCCACTGCTGTCTTCTCGCCTCTGCAAAACAGTTTCCAGCAAATAGCCTTGCTCCCTTTTCCTTTAATTCATATTGCTTGGGGGAAAAGAACACGCGCACAACCCAATTTCTTGCTTGCCTGAGCCTGGGTCTGATTGGACTAAATGGGGGCCATGCAGAATACAGCTCATCCCCAGGGCCTACCTACTCGCAACATATTGATGAGCACCAATCCTCTCCTATCCATCTCCCCACCCACTTTGGTATCAGGAAGGAGGACAACATTTGGTGCCCCCTCCCTAATTACCATATTGGCCTGAATATAAGCTGCGGGGTCCCCCCCCCCCAAATTCCTATCATTAAAAGTTACGTAAAGTGTGGCTTATATTCACAACCTTACGCTGCCAGCAAAGCGGCGCAGCTCCCCCCACCCCTCTGAAGCAGTGCGGGACAATGGCGGCCAGCCCACTCCCTTGCTGCTCCCAAGCCTTCCCCAAGTCATCGGAAGGAATGGGGGGAGGCCGCCGGCAAAGCAAGCTCCCAAGCCTCCCCCAAGACACCAAATTTGAAGGGTGTGGCTTATATTCTGGCCAATACGGTATTTCTTATTTTCATAATACAGTCATACCTCTTGTTAAGTTTGCTTCAGGTTAAATCTTTTCAGGTTGCGTCCCACGGCAACCCAGAAATACCGGAAAGGGTTACTTCTGTGTTTCGCCGCTCGCGCATGCGCAGACGCTCAAAATGACGTCACGTGCATGTGCAGAAGCGGCGAATCGCAACCCGCGCACGTGCAGATGTGGGTTCGCAACCAGAGGTACCACTGTAGTTCCTTTTGGTACAGTTGGTACTGACTACTGCTTTCTGAGTTGCGACTGGCTGTCCTAAGACCTGTCTATTGAAGCTGCCCTTGATTTTGCTCCATCTGCTGGGGAGCTTCCTGCACTGTCCCAAATCTGGCTCTGCCCCACACCTGGAACAGGTACAGTCCCTGAGCGCCTGGTTTTGCCAAGGCCTCAAAGCTCCTTCTTGCGTCTCATTCTGGGAGGCGGCTGGTGTCTCAATTTAGCCCTTGATGCTTCCCTCCTTGCTTCTATCGGAGGTTTATTTCTGGTGGGAGGGGAAGGGGCCAGGAAAACAGGCTCTGATAGGTTAGTCTGGCTGCGTCAGTCTTCCCGGTTTTAAAACCTTTTAGCTTTTTTATTCCCCCGGATTTATAACCCTGTGCATCTATAGGAGCCTTGGAGAAGGTAATAGCCTTTTACAAACACGGGGATATTGCAACATAAAAATATTAATTATAAAGCAATCAAGGTACAAGGGGGAAAAATGACAAGATAAAACGTGCCTATATATAAAAAAAAGACGCCCTAAAAATATGCTGTTGGAATAAACGCTTGATTATCCTGAGCCAGTAAAAGCTTGTCTAGACAGGCGGGGGGGGGGGAGAGATTGGGATGGGGGCTTGCAGGGGAGGGGGCTCAGGAGCTGAAGAGCACCCACCAAGCCTTGCCCTCTGTGCCCTCAGTCCTTGGTTGGGTCACAGAGATGCTCTTGCACCAGGTGACCTGGGGTGAATGAACGGCCCAATTGGGTGGGGCGACCGGGGTCAGCATCAGTTCCTGAAATAAGCAAATAAGTTGATCCCTTGCCCCAGAGGCTGTTTGCCCTGTTATGGGAAACTTAAAGAGGATGTCTGCCTGCCTGTCTATCCATCTATCGACTCACAGTGTCTGCGCATGCGTGGGTTGTGATTGTGCACTCCTGCGCATGTGCAAAGCACGATTTAGCACTTCTGCACATGCGCAAATGTCAAAACCCAGAAGTAACCCGTTCCGGTACTTCCGGGTTTTGGCGGTCCACAACCTGAAAAAACGCAACCTGTGGCAGCTAGTCTGGTGACTGGGAGCGGCCACTGAGACCATATAACACCGGTCCTGAAAGTCCAACCTTGGTTCCCAGTACATTTCCAAGCACAATTCAAAGTGTTGGTGCTGACCTTTAAAGCCTTAAATGGCCTCAACCCAGTGTACCTGAAGGAGCGTCTCCACCCCCATTGTTCAGCCCAGACACTGAGATCTAGCACCAAGGGCCTTTTGGCAGTTCCCTCATTGCCAGAAGCCACGTTACAGGGAACCAGGCAGAGGGCCTTCTCGGTGGTGGCGCCCGCCGTGCGGAACGCCCTCCCACCAGATGTCAAAGAGATAAACAACTACCAGACTTTTAGAAGACATCTGAAGGCAGCCCTGTTTAGGGAAGTTTTTAATGTTTAATGTTTTATCGTGTTTTAAATATTCTGTTGGCAGCGCCCCAGAGTGGCTGGGGAAACCCAGCCAGATGGGTGGGGTATTATTATTATTAATAATAATAATAATACAATACGGTAATCTTTATTGTCATTGTCCCATACAGAACAATGAAATTGAAAAGAAAATCTACATAAGACATTCAAAACCAACAAGCCTGCTATCCCAGTTATCCCAACCTGGGATAATAATAATAATAATAATAATAATAATAATAATAATAATAATCCTGTTTGCTGTCCTGCTTGTGGGTTTCCCATAATGGGCATTGGGTTGGCCACTGTGAGAACAGGATTCTGGCTTAGAAGGGCCATGGGCCAGTTCCTGCAGGCTCTTCTTTGATTATTATGTAGCAAGACCCGCGAGCACTTGCGTGCAAATGGCGCTTTGCGTGTAGGTGTGTGCTTTCTGTCACATTTGTCAGTCATTGCTCTGGTGGTCTCCAGGCATCCTCGCTGCCTGCCTTGTGAATGATGGGCTGCCCGGTGGGAGGGGGGAAGGCACCGTTGAATTTTTCAGTGGCTGACACCTGACAAGCGTGATGAATGGGCGCCCGGCATGGGCTGCCGCAGTGACAAACGGACCGCTCCCTCCTTCAAGCTCCAGGAAAACTTTGCAATTATTTCCCAGAGCTTTGCAAATGAGTTTCTCAATCAGGCCCGCGCGGGAGTTTCCCTTATTTACTCCTGTTTAATGGGCCTTCGAAAGATCAGATCCAGCAACCCGCTGGAAGTCAATGCAAGGACTCCCACGTGTTGCCGAGTACTTTGTGACAAAGTTCTACATCTGGGCCATTGGACGCGGCACGGCGGCTTCCCAGTCCTGTGTGTATAATAAATTCCCCAGAGCTGCCTTGTTGTTGTTGTTTATTCGTTTAGTCGTGCCCGCCTCTTCGTGACCCCCTGGACCAGAGTATGCCAGGCACTTCTGTCTTCCACTGCCTCCCACAGTTTGGTCAAACTCATGCTGGCACCTTCGAGAACACTGTCCAACCATCTCATCCTCTATCATCCCCTTCTCCTTGTCCCCTCCATCTTTCCCAACATCAGGGTCTTTTCCGGGGAGTCTTCTCTTCTCATGAGGTGGCCAAAGTCTTGGAGCCTCACCTTTAGGATCTGCCCTTCCAGTGAGCACTCAGGGCTGATTTCCTTCAGAATGGATTGGTTGGATCTTCTTGCAGTCCATGGGACTCTCAAGAGTCTCCTCCAGCACCAGAATTCAAAAGCATCCATTCTTTGGCGATCAGCCTTCTTTATGTTCCAGCTCTCACTTCCATACATCACTACTGGGAAAACCATAGCTTGAACTATACGGACCGGAGCTCCCTTAGGAACCTGTTTTCCAACAGTAATGCCAACCACGTTGAGCAGACTTGCAGGACGGGCGTCTTCTGCAGAGACCAAAAGCCTGCCAGTGCCAAAACGTAGCGATGAGATAGAATTAATGGGCTTCCTCCGAAGAGCAATTTGCAGGCTTAATCCTTGGAAGAACGGCAGCCTTCCTTGCAGGAAGGTCATAAAGGGGGTTAAGATATGCTTGGCTATGGTGCTTGGAATACTTGCGGGGAAGGGGAGTCTGGAAAGTGATATCGCTTTTCATTTTTCAACATTAACCAAAATGTTCTCAGCTGAATAAATTTGTTTTTGTTCACCTTCGAGACTTGTCTTTTCTCTTATCCCTGACATGGCCATCTTCTTACTTGGGTGTGGAAGACTCATGTTTGAATCCTGGAGAAGTGTGCATGCACACGAAAGCTCATACCTAGAACTAACTTAGTTGGTCTTTAAGGTGCTACTGGAAGGAATTTTTTGTTTTGACTATGGCAGACCAACACGGCTACCTATCTGTAGTTTGAATCCTGGATTAGCCCTCATGCTTGCTAAGGTAGCAAACATCCCTCAGCCTGGCTTACCTCACGGAGTTGTAGTGAAATAATTGAACCACGCACAGGCTTGCATGTATTTATATATTGCAATTGTATACCACCTTTTTCTCCAAGCAGCTCATGGTGGCATACGTGGTTCTCCCCCTCCTCTTTCAGTCCCCACAACAACCCTGAGAGGTAGATTAAGTTGAGAGGCAGCGGCTGGCTGAAGGCCACACCCAGCGAGCTTCATGGCCAAGTGGGAGATTCGAACCCAGAACTCCCAGGTCCTAGTCCCGCACTCTAACTGCTCTGCCGCACTCCCAGCAGAGTGGCACTTCAAAGCAGCATGTACAGATGCCTGCCACATAGAGAAATCCCTCACATTTGCTCAGCATCCAGAAAGGCTGGATGTTTTTGGCTTTTCTGGATGCTGAGCGAGGCAAGGAAGAAAGGTGGCAAACGTCTCCTTTTTGCCAAGCATTTTGCACGGGGCGGAGAGCAGCTCAGCAGCGGAACTTAGCACCACTAACAGCAGAAAAGGGGTGCAAAGATTTCCTGTGATTTCACCTGACTCGACACCTGCTTTTATCTTGGCAGGAAGCCCTGGATTTCAAAGGCGAGACCCCAGAACAGGGAAAGCGTGGAGAAGCTGAGAGGAGTTGGATGAGCAATTTGGACCACACCTTGCTGCCTGCAACACCTGAGAGGTAAGGGCCTCTTGACCAGAGACCAATGCACGTTTATTCTGTGTTCATGGAGGTTACTGCTACAGGAAGCTCCTGCAGGCTACATTTGGGTGGCCCTCAAGTAGTTTGGTGAGAATTATTGCAGCTTCGCCGCTTGCTCTGTCCATTGGCACGTTCTTGGCACAGAGTCTTCCCTTGATGATGCCAAAGGCACCCTGAGTTTCTTCTGCCTTCTGGTGGGCCCAGCAAGCTCCGAATCCTGGCAAGCTGGAGGCAGCTGGTTCCCAGGTCCAGGTAACTGATCAATTGCCTGCTTTGGATGGGGTTGGACTCCCCTGGAAGGAGCAGTCCGGGGTTCTCCTGGCTCCATCTTTGCACCACTACAGCTGCAGGTGACCCTAGTGGCTAGGAGTGCCTTTTCCCAGCTCTCGCAGGTAAAGCTGCTACAGCTGTCTCTGGGCCAAGATGGCCTGTCTGCTGTTGTCCATATGCTGGTAAGCTCTGGGCTGGATTCCTGCAATGTGCTCTTTGTGGGGCTGCCCTTAAGGTTGGGTTGGAAGCTGCTCAATGGGGCACAATAGTTGGCCGGCTAGCATCTGGCCGTCCTGGTAGACAGTGGTGAAACCAAACTGTTGGATGGTTGCAGCGCCTGCTGTAGAGACCAGTATGAGAGAGACAGACATGTTTGGTTGCAGCTGGGACAGGTGAAGGCGTCCAGCTGTGTTGTTGCAGATGCGCCAGTGTGTTTCTTCTCTCTTTGCTCCTCCCAGAGGGCAGGATGCGTGTGCTATGGATGCACGACTCGACTGCCTGTCTTCCAGGCACTGTTGGTCATCTGCAACAGATTCCCACATGGCTGGGTTCATGTTGCCAGCCTTCGTGCCACATTTGCAAACATCTTTGTAATGCAGCAGAGTGGGTCTGCCAACAGGCCTGCTGCCAGCATGTTCTCCCATGGTTAGTAGAGTTGCAGTGGCTGCCAGTAAGCTACCCGGCTAAGTTGAAGGTGCTCCTTTTGATGGATAAAACCTTATACAGGTGGGCAGCACCCCCCTCTGGGGTGGGATTATCTAGGGGGGCTTTAAACAGCAAGGGGGTGCTAGAGGTGTAAATGACAATCAGATTCTGAAAAGCTGGAAGGACATCAGTTTTGTTCTATTAATTAAACTCAACAGTTTTATTTGGATTTTGAATAAACATGCAATTAATTGTTAGCGCCTTGAATTTTATTGCGTTATTATCATCCTTAGTGGGTCGTGAAAACCGCTGTTCTGAACAATGCTTTTTGTAGAGCCGGGTAAGGAAAGGGCAGTGGGGATGAGCTTATGGAACTAATTTGGCAGTAACTCCCAAAAAATTGGGAACCACAGCCCTAAATGGCTTAGGATCAGGATACCTGGAAGACCATTTCACCCCTTCTGTACCCGATGGATCATTGTTGAGCTCTTCCTGCAGGGCAAACTTATCAGCAGGTCCATTCCCCACAATGTAGGAATCGGGCTTTTAGTGTTGTGGCCCCTGCCCTTTGGAATACCCTCCCCTGAATATTAGGCAGTGGCTGTCTCTGCTGCCTTTTCTGCTCAAAACCTTCCTCTTCCAATGATCCTTCAAAGTGCAGATCTTTCCCAATCTGCACCTGTACTGGAATCATTTTTGTGATGTTGTTATTGTTGTTGTTCATCAGTGCTGGATTTATGTATAAGCTAAACAAGCTATAGCTTAGGGTCCCACTCTCTTGGGGGCCGCCAAAAAAATTAAAGGAAAAAAACCTGGATACTACTTCTTCGTTGTATTTCAGTTCAACAATTACTTTGATGAAATACATATTTTCTTATGTGCAAATGGCTTTAGTTATAGATACCTATTAGGTCCATAAATTACCATGTAGCATATATTCAACACAAAAAAAGAGCTTGAATTTGCTGTTGACAAAGGACAGCTGGACATATAAAGGGCCCCATTGCCTTCAGTAGCTTAGGGCCTCATCAAACCTAAATGTGGCCGTTTGCCATCCTGGACTCCTTAAGAAAGGAGAATGGGGTAATATATATATATATATAATATCCAGTATAGTTGCAAAGACTTCTAATGACTCAGTGTGTGTGTGTGTGTGTGTGTGTGTGTGTGTGTGTGTGTGTGTATTACCATTCTGCTCCTGGAGGGCTGCACATTTCTCATAGTTTTTGCAACCTGACCAGCTCCCAGAAGCCCACGTTTCAGACTTAGCATTGGAAGCGAGTGACTCGTGCTGTCCTTTGTTGCAGTGACTTCAGAGGAGTGTTTGTGTCTTTTGATCTCTCCTTTGCTCCTCTGAGAGCTCCTTCCTGCATCTCGTGTTCCAGGGTGATGTCATGAATGATACAGGCAGTAGCTGTGTCATCAGGATGGCGCTGATGTCGTTATGCCAGGCCTGGGGGTGATCTAAGCTGGGTCTGATGTCATCGCTTTGGAGGGCCTGAGATGCGAAAGTAATGAGTCAGCCGAGGATCCCATGGGGACTTTGAAGTGATTCTAGGAAGGTTCATCTGAATTTTATCTGATTGTTTCTTGCTTATGCTTGGATGCTGTTTGAGAATCTATCTGAAGCCTGCATAATGCAAGGCAAGGAATTGCTTCTTTGCCACCAAAGGGGGGAAATGGAAATTTCATTGTTGTGGGATTCAAACCGATGGATTTGAATTTTGTTTTTGTTTTTGAGATGCTCTAATCTGTAATGGGTTTTCGCTCATGATTGATTTCATTTTGAGTGGTTCTGCCTCTTTTTCAGGCAAATGATTGACATTTCCTTTTTCACCCAAAAGGGCATTGTTGTTTTGTAAGTCTCTTTAGAATCCCTGGAGAGATTTTATTAAATCCAAGTGCATCACCCCTGAGATTATATAGTCAATAATTGGAAAATACCAAGAGAGGGACGGAAGAGAGCAGTTGTGGTCCTCAGCCCAGACCCAGCTTGGGGTTACAGGAAGGGCATCCCTATTGGCTTGAAAAGATGGATCTATCCAGCAAGTCATAGATGGTCCTAAGGCTGTAGGATGGGATGGTTGCAAAAATGCACATTTGAACACAAGTGGGTCCTCTAATCTCCCCAGTCTTAACTCCGCATTGTTTCTGAAGGTACCCTCTAAATTCCCAATCTCTGCTTTTCCCATTTTTATTTTGTGCATTTTGTTGTATGCATGAAGGTCGGCCCACATATTCAATCCTGATTTCCCCCTCTTGTGTAATACACCTGCCAAGGTGTTGTTGCTGTTGTTAAATTGTTCTTGTTTCTTAATTATCTGCCCTTCACTCTAACGTCCCAGGGCAAGTTACAACATATAAAGAAACAATGAAACACAGCCACTTTAAGTTTTTTAAAACAATCGAACGGTGTATATATAGAGTTCATGAAATCAATAAAATATGCAAACATTAAAAACAGTTTAAAACAACTTACAACCATAGAAAATGAGCTAGGTCCTTAAAACACGCACCTCAAGTGTCCAAGGCTGGGACGAAGAAATCTGTCTTCAGCATCCTCTGGAAACTGTGCAATGAAGGTGCCAAACACACCTCTGTGGGGAGGGAATTTCTCAGCTTGGGGGTCCCCACAGAGAAGGCCCCCTCTCACTTTTGGTCTTACCCCCACATGAGCCCCTGAAGGTGGAGGAACTACTCGCTGCTGTGTTTTTTTAGTAGGAGGGCTCTTAAAGCAGAGGTTGGGTGGTCATCTTTCAGGGATGGTTTAGCTGGGATTCCTGCATTGCAGGGGGATAGACTAGATGACTCTTGGGGTCCCTTCTGACTCTGATTCTCTCTTGTTCTTTCGATCTCATTGCTGCCTCGCTTGAGCAGCACCAGAGGTGTGAACAGCAGAGGCTTCTTCTGTCAGCAAGCTTGACATTTTAGGCTGGACTCGCCTGCTTGTAGGATTCAGAGAGAAAGGCTTTTGTGTTTGTTTAAGACCAGAATGCAGAGATATGTATGACTGCTCTTCTGTCTCTTTGCCCCCAAATCTCTGGCCAAACAGCGTCTAGTCCAGCGAATGTCCGTCAAAAACAGGGGTCAGCAAACTCCACTGTCCCTGAGACCTTGTGGGGGGCCGGACTATATATATATATCTTTAAAAAGGAACAGATTCCTATGCCCTACAAATAACCCAGAGATGCATTTTAAATAAAAGCACAAATTCTACTCAGGTAAAAACACGCTGATTCCCGGACCATCTGTGGGCTGGATTTAGAAGGTGATTGGGCCAGATCCGGCCCCTGGGCCTTAGTTGCCTACTCATGGTCAAAAGGCATGCCAGCAATTGCTTTTGAGCTACCTGCAAAAGGTGTCAAACGCATGAGCTGCTCTTTCCGCTTTTGGCCCCCTTTTGGGCAGGTAGCATGGGGACTTGTGATGTGTCTGCGTGTGGGGGTCAGACTGGGCACCCCAGGGCTCATTGTCAGGAACAGGTATCTCTTTAAGGGTTGGTCTCCTTGGGACTCCATTGAGCTCATGCGACGGACTGGGTAGCCATTTCTCTTATCTAGCTTGCTAGATTGGGGGTTGGACTAGATGACTCTTGAGGTCCCTTCTGGCCAGTGTTTGAAACTCAGATATATAAGCTAGGTGCCAATTTGCTCCTTAAACCAGGGTTGCGGTTGCCAAAACGGAAGGCCTAGTTGCCATTTTGGGGCCAGCAAAATGATCAGACAACAGCAATATTTGCTACGTTTATCGAGGGTGCAATGATATTAAGGGCCACTATTTGAACCATAATCTTGGTCATTTGATTCCCCTTTTTACCCATTGCTGTCTTTTTAATTGTATATATTTAATTTGTATATATTGCTTGTTTTATGTTGCTATGGTGGTTGGCTAATGCGAATAAAGTTTATCTTATCTATCTTTTGGGGCCAGGCGGATAAAAAATTGTTTTTTTTAAATACGACGTTTTGGTTCCTGAAATCCGTTCTGATTGTGCAGATGAAATATAACTGATAGAATTCTATGGGATGTGTTAAAAAGGTAAAGAGACCCCTGACCATTATGTCCAGTCGTGGCCGACTCTGGGGTTGCGACACTCATCTCGCTTTATTGGCCGAGGGAGCCAGCGTACAGCTTCCCAGTCATGTGGCCAGCAGGACTAAGCCGCTTCTGGGGAACCAGAGCAGCACACAGAAACACCGTTTACCTTCCCGCCGGAGCGGTACCTCTTTATCTACTTGCACTTTGACATGCTTTTGAACTGCTAGGTTGGCAGGAGCAGGGACCGAGCAACGGGAGCTCACCCCGTCGCGGGGATTCGAACAGCCGACCTTCTGATCGGCAAGTCCTACGGGATGTGTTACTATGTGTGAAAACAGGCAAGATCCAGGGATCCCCAGGCATTCACCTCCAGATAGCAGAGATGTCATGCACCATTCTGGCGCCTGGGCATCCTCACTTGGTTGCGAGTAGCCGACAGAGAGGTGCAAAATGCGCCTGGTGGAATTCGAATGCTGCTTCTGGCTCTAGAACTGTGTGATGTTAAGATTCTCTACAATGCAGCTTCCAATGTTCCTCTCTCCCTGATGATTTTCCCTTTCCTCTTGTGAGGCTTTACTACCCCGGTTACCTCCCATTTAATCCTGCGCTACGGTGACCTTACAATTCCCCCCATCTCAGCCCCGGAGTTATTTGCTTTCCTCCTCCTTTTTCCTCACACGGAGCCCCCGCCGACCTGGTGACTCCCCGTTTTTCCTTGCTCCCTTTATTTGCGGAGCTGCTCCAGCCCACGGAACGCTGCTAATAATGGCAATTACCGTTACACGCCGGCTACAAGGTACGGCGGTGGTAATGGGATCCAGAGGGACAAAATTAAAGTGATATAATATGCTAAGATAAATTAACGTTGTAAAATTAGCCACGGGTCTAGTCGGGAGATCTGACAAATGTTTCGTAGCTTTTGTTACGAGCTCGGAGCCCAGCTCAATTGGATTAGTGGCCCAGAGCAAAACAGACAGGAGCAGAGGGAGAAAAAAGAGTTTATGATGGCTCTCCCTGCCCACATGCTAATAGTTAAGTGTGGCTGCTTTCTCCTCCCTGCCTGGCTCAGCAGAAGGAGCTGCCCTTGCATGTTCTCTGAGAAACAAAACTCCTTATTGACTTAAGAACAGAAGAGGAACATTCTGAATCAGGCCAATGGCCCATCAATGGCATCCTTGGCTCAGAGTGGTCAACAAGATGCCCATGGGATTTGAGCAAGCAGGATTCGAACACAGGAGCCCCCTCCCCTCCACTTCAGATGCATTGCTGCCTCCTAATGTGGAGGCAGAGCAGAGCCGTCATCACTGTTGTTGTTGTTGAGTTGTTTAGTCGTGTCCGACTCTTCGTGACCCCATGGACCAGAGCACGCCAGGCACTCCTGTCTTCCACTGCCTCCCACAGTTTGGTCAAACTCATGCTGGTAGCTTCGAGAACACTGTCCCACCATCTCGTCCTCTGTCTTTCCCCCTCTCCTTGTGCCCTCCATCTTTCCCAACATCAGGGTCTTTTCCAGGGAGTCTTCTCTTCTCAGGAGGTGGCCAAAGTCTTGGAGCCTCAGCTTCAGGATCTGTCCTTCCAGTGAGCACTCAGGGCTGATTTCTTTAAGAATGGATAGGTTTGACCGAACCCAAAGGGTGCTCATCAATGGTTCCTCTTCATCCTGGAGAAGAGTGACTAGTGGGGTGCCACAGGGTTCTGTCTTGGGCCCGGTCTTATTCAACATCTTTATCAACGACTTGGATGAGGGACTCAAGGGCATCCTGATCAAATATGCAGATGACACCAAACTGGGAGGGGTGGCTAACACCCCAGAGGACAGGATCACACTTCAAAATGACCTTGACAGATTAGAGAACTGGGCCCAAACAAACAAGATGAATTTTAACAGGGAGAAATGTAAAGTATTGCACTTGGGCAAAAAAAATGAGAGGCACAAATACAAGATGGGTGACACCTGGCTTGAGAGCAGTACATGTGAAAAGGATCTAGGAGTCTTGGTTGACCACAAACTTGACATGAGCCAACAGTGTGATGCGGCAGCTAAAAAAGCCAATGCAATTCTGGGCTGCATCAATAGGAGTATAGCATCTAGATCAAGGGAAGTAATAGTGCCACTATATTCTGCTCTGGTCAGACCTCACCTGGAGTACTGTGTCCAGTTCTGGGCACCACAGTTCAAGAAGGACACTGACAAACTGGAACGTGTCCAGAGCAGGGCAACCAAAATGGTCAAAGGCCTGGAAACGATGCCTTATGAGGAACGGCTAAGGGAGCTGGGCATGTTTAGCCTGGAGAAGAGGAGGTTAAGGGGTGATATGATAGCCATGTTCAAATATATAAAAGGATGTCACATAGAGGAGGGAGAAAGGTTGTTTTCTGCTGCTCCAGAGAAGCGGACACGGAGCAATGGTTCCAAACTACAGGAAAAAAGATTCCACCTAAACATTAGGAAGAACTTCCTGACAGTGAGAGCTGTTCGACAGTGGAATTTGCTGCCAAGGAGTGTGGTGGAGTCTCCTTCTTTGGAGGTCTTTAAGCAGAGGCTTGACGACCATATGTCAGGAGTACTCTGATGGTGTTTCCTGCTTGGCAGGGGGTTGGACTCGATGGCCCTTGTGGTCTCTTTCAACTCTAGGATTCTATGATTCTATGATTCTATGATCTTCTTGCAGTCCATGGGACTATCAAGAATCTCCTCCAGCACCAGAATTCAAAAGCATCAATTCTTCAGAGATCAGCCTTCTTTATGGTCCAGCTCTCACTTCCATACATCACTACTGGGAAAACCAGAGCTTTAACTATATGGACCTTTGTTGGCAACGTGATGTCTCTGCTTTTTAAGATGCTCTCTAGTATCTTACTAGTCATCACTAGTAGCCATGAATTTGTTTAACCCTCTTTCAAAGCCATCAAGGTTGGTGGTGTCCCATCTTCCCAGTCCTTGCCAGCATGACCAATGGCTAGGGAGGATGCACCACAACAGCATCTGGTGAGCACTGGGTTGGCTACCCCTGTACCAGTGGTTTAGGAAAGGAAAGTTGCCAGGCTGATGGTGGGAGGAGGACCCTGGTAATCCTGGAATGGAGGTGGCACTTGTGAGGGGTCCCCTCCTCCTCCTACTTCTAGGGGACACGGGTGGCACTGTGCTCTAAACCACTGAGCCTCTTGGGCTTGCTGATCGAAAGGTTGGTGGTTTGAATCCCCGCGAAGGGGTGAGCTCCCGCTGCTCTGTCCCAGCTCCTACCAACCTAGCAGTTCAAAAGCATACTAGCACAAGTAGATAAATAGGTACTGCTCCCGTGGGAAGGTTAACAGTGTTTTCCTGTGCTCTGGTTTCCGTCGCAGTGTCCCGCTGCGCCAGAAGCGGTTTAGTTCTGCTGGCCACATGACCTGGAAAGCTGTCTGTGGACAAACGCCAGCTCTCTCGGCCTGAAAAGGAAGATGAGCGCCGCAACCCCATAGTCGCCTTTGACTGGACTTAACCATCCAGGGATCCTTTACCTTTTTACCTTTACCTCCTCCTCCTCCTTGTCTGGAAGCTCAAACCATGATGACGGTGCTAAATTGTGGTTCGCACAAACCACCGTTTGGTATGGTGTAGGAACTGACTATGTGTCAAAACCGAAATGCCCATACAGTGGTACCTCGGGTTACAGACGCCTCGGGTTACAGACTCTGCTAACACAGAAATAGTACCTCAGGTTAAGAACTTTGCTTCAGGAGGAGAACAGAAATTGCACACTGGCGGCGGCAGCGGGAGGCCCCATTAGCTAAAGTGGTACCTCAGGTTAAGAACAGTTTCAGGTTAAGAACGGACCTCCAGAACGAATTGAGTTCTTAACCCGAGGTACCACTGTACTCTAGTTACATTCAAAGTGTCATCAACATCCTAAGGGGTTGATGACACTTTGAATATCCCTTTCTGAATCCTTCCCAATCATAGAATAATAGAACGGTAGAGCTGGAAGGGACCCCGAAGGACCATCTAGTCCAACCCCCTGCAATGTAGGAATCACAGCAAAACCATCAATGAAAGATGGCCACCCAATCTCTGCTTAAAAATCTCCCACAGAAGAGAGTCCAGCACCTTCCAAGGGAGTCCATTCTACTGTTGAACAGCTGTCCCCGAGTCGGAATCTCCTTTCTTGTCATTTGAACCCATTGGTTCGGGTCCTCCTCCCCTCTGGAGCAGCAGAAGCCATGGGTTCAAGTCCTACTCTCCGGAACAGGAGAAAACAAGTTTGCTCCACCTCCCATAGGACATGTCACGATCCGATTCACGGGCGATTGAAGTCCCGGCTGGGGATGTCGGGACCGGGGGCAAGATGGTGGGGTGGGAGCAGGAATGGGAATCCAGAAGCCAGGAGTCAGGAAGCCAAGAGTCCGAGGGTCAGGAAGCAAGGAGTCACTAAGTCAGGGGTCCAAGGATCAAGGAATCAAGGAACCAAATGCAGCAAGGCAGGGAACGTGTTGCTGTGGCAAAGAGCCAAAGGGAAAATGCTAACCTTATATCCCTTCCCAGATCTTGCCACCAGGTGCTGTGAGTTACCAATCAGCCGGACCTCGCCTCTCCAGAACAAACTTAGGAAGGCCCCAGTCCTGCAGAGTCCTACTGGTCACAGGGCCTGACTCCTCCACGCACACCTGACAGGACAGCCCTTGAGATATCTGAAGATGGCTATAAGCTGGTGGGCTTCATGGATAGCTCAGCTGGCTAGAGCATGGTGTTGTAAACGCCAAGGTGGCAGGTTCTAGCCCTGCATATTCATTCCTGCATTACAGGGGGGGTTCTGATCTATTTTGATCTATGTGGAATGTCCAAACTGAGAAATCTAAAGCCTTTACGTGCCAAGTCAGTGATTGTGAATAGAGCAGTTTGATACCTCGCCTGCCTGTGACATGGGATGGAGAGAAGTTGGTTGTCAAAACATTCATGCTGAAACGATTCTGGAAGCAGATGCGTCGTGGAGCTCACCGGCTCCTCTCCCTGCTCATTAGGGTCTTGAGTGGAAGCAAATTTAAACAGCGGCAGAGCGGTAAATGCCCCCACTTTTCCTGGGACTTAAATTTGGGGAAAGAAATGGACCTAGCCGGTTGAAGCAGGCTCTGCTAATGAGACAACAGTGCAGGATGGGCTCAGCTGGAGGGAGAAACAATTCTCTTCCCCCACCCCTCTCAAAGCAGTGGCTGAGGAATGGGCAGCCAGAGCAGTTTTTACAGATTTGTAAATGCAAGCTAATTGTGTGTTTAATGGCTGGCGCATACCAAAGGGCCCTGGCAGGGCAGGAATGATTTAGATCTTGCTTAATAAAGCATATGATCTGGCCCATTAAAAAAATAAAAAATAATAATACTGCAACCATTCCAGTCTTTGAGCCCTGGCAAGGCATGGCAGCTGTGCTCTGATCCACTGATAACCCCCCACCACCACCACCACCACAAAAAAGGGGGTCCAAGTAAAATAGGAACAAGAGTTTTGTGGGTGGGTGGCAAGGAAAGGCTGAGTGGAGGTGGGCTTTTCTCTTTCTCAATGTTGTAGAACAACTTTTGTCAACCTGGTGCCACGTCTTCAAGCCTCAGCCAGCACAAACTTCCTGCACAAATTTCTATACAGTGGAACCTCGGTTCCTGAACTTAATCCATTCTGGGAGTCTGTTCAATTCCTGAAACAGTTCAGGAACCAAGGCAAGGAGAGCCAGTGTGGTGTAGTGGTTAAGAGCGGTAGTCTCGTTATCTGGGGAACTGGGTTCACTTCCCCGCTCCTCCACATGCAGCTGCTGGGTGACCTTGGACCAGTCACACTTCTCTGAAGTCTCTCAGCCCCACTCACCTCACAGAGTGTTTGTTGTGGGGGAGGAAGGGAAAGGAGAATGTTAGCCACTTTGAGACTCCTTAAAGGGAGTGAAAGGCGGGATATCAAATCCAAACTCTTCTTCTTCTTCTTCCAAGGCTTCTGATTGGCTGCAGCAGCTTCCTGCAGCCAATCAGAAGCTGCGGAAGCCAGGCTGGGCGTTCGGCTTCCAAAGAACATTCAAAAACCGGAGCAATTACTTCCAGTTTTCGTTCATTCAGGAGCCGGAATGTTCAACTCCCAAAGCGTTCGGGAGCCGAGGTTCCACTGTAGTGTCATTCTAATTTGTTTCACATCTTCATGGAAGGGAACATGAGAAGCTGAGAAGAAGCCTTGCAGATAACCATGGTCAGTGCTAAACCATCGTTGAATGCATAACGCTGGTCTTGAAAGACCTACATTGGCTCCCAGTATGTTTCTGAGCACAATTCAAAGTGTCAGTGCGAAAAAAGATATATATACAAATAAAGCTGTACTCAATGGATGAAAGGATATATGATGTCTGACATGATTGAGAATCGGAGAGCCAGAGACGGAGAACTTAAAAGCATTAAAATTGAGATGTGGAAATATGGAAACAACGAGGAGAGGCAGGATTGAGATTTGGAGCTATGCTTCAAGGTCCAGACTATGGGAAGTCCCGTAAAATTAATAATTATAATTTGGATGATAATTTGGTCTTTGTCATTTTAGTTTTTATTTTAATTGGATTATGATTTGATATGTTAATTGGATGTTTTTTATTGGAAAATTAATAAAAATGATTTAACAAAAAAACCCCAAAGTGTTGGTGCTGGCCTTGAAAGCCCCAAACGGCCTTAACACAGTATACCTAAAGGAGCGTCTCCACCCTCATCGTTCAGCCCAGACACTGAGGTCCAGTTCTGAGGGCCATCTGGCGGTTCCATCATTGCAAGAAGTGAGGTTACTGGGCACCAGGTAGAGGGCCTTCTCAGTGGTGGCACACATCCTGTTGGAACGCCCTCCCACCAGATGTCAAGGAAATAAACAACTATCTGACATTTAGAAGACATCTGAAGGCAGCCCTGTTTAGGGAAGTTTTTAATGTTTGGTGTTTTTAATATTCTGTCGGGAGCCGCCCAGAATGTCGGGGGAAGCCCAGCCAGATGGGTGGGGTATTAATCATCATCATCATCATCATCATCCTGTGTTCTGTCCTGCTTGTGAGTTTCCCATACAGTGGTACCTCGGGTTAAGAACTTAATTCGTTCCGGAGGTCCGTTCTTAACCTGAAACTGTTCTTAACCTGAGGTACCACTAATGGGGCCTCCTGCTGCTGTCACGCTGCCGGCGCACAATTTCTGTTCTCATCCTGAAGCAAAGTTCTTAACCTGAGGTACTATTTCTGGGTTATCGGGATCTGTATCGGGATCTGAAGCGTCTGTAACCTGAGGTACCAGTGTAATGGGCATTGGGAGCCACCCAGAGTGGCTGGGGAAACCCAGCCAGATAGGTGGGGTAGAAATAGTAAATTATTACAGTGGTGCCTCGCAAGACGAAATTAATCCGTTCTGCGAGTCTCTTCGTCTTGCGGTTTTTTCGTCTTGCGAAGCACGGCTATTAGCGGCTTAGCGGCTATTAACGGCTTAGCGGCTTTAAGAAAAAGGAAACAAACTCGCAAGAACTCGCAAGACGTTTCACCTTGTGAAGCAAGCCCATAGGGAAATTCGTCTTGCGGAACGACTCAAAAACCGGAAAACTCTTTCGTCTTGCGCGTTTTTCGTCTTGCGAGGCATTCTTCTTGCGAGGTACCACTGTATTATAAAGCAAGCCAAACCATGGACTATGAAGCTGTCTTGTCCAAAGGAGCACACTAGAGCATCAAGCCATGGTCCATCCAATTTAGCCTTCTGTTCTCCCAGTGACCCACCAGGTGCCCCAATGGGAAACCCGCAAGCAGGATCTGACCACGAGATCAACGCTCCCTTCTCATGGTTTCCAGCAACGGATTCAGAAGTATTGCTTTCTCCAGCCATAGGGGCAGAGCAGAGCCATCCTGTCTAGCAGCCATCTTCCTTTCTGCTTACCGTATTTTTCGCTCCATAAGACACACTTTTTTCTTCCTAAAAAGTAAGGGGAAATGTCTGTGCGTCTTATGGAGCGAATGTGTGGTCCCTGGAGCCGAATTGCCCAGGGGAGAAAAGCAGATCATGCTCTCTTTTTTTGAAAGAGGGAAATGGGTGTTGAAACAAAGCCACTAATCAGCAAGTGATCAGGAACGAGATAAGGGACACTAGCAATAAAGGAGGCTGCCTGGGAGGGGGGTGGTAAAGACAGTGAACTTGCAAGGAGAGGAGACAAGAAGACTAAATCAAGGAGGAGAAACAAAACAAATTCCTTCCAGTAGCACCTTAAAGACCAACTAAGTCAGTTCTTGGTATGAGCTTTCGTGTGCATGCACACTTCTTCAGATACACTGAAACAGAAGTTTCCAGACCCTTCTATATAGTGAGAAGGTGGGGGGGGGTATTACTCAGAAGGGTAATCTGTATCAAGGAGGAGAGAAATTAGAAGAAAAGGAGGAGCAAAAAACTGCTCCAACTAAGGAAAAGACACTAAGGCAAACAAGAGGGAAGGGAGTGTTGAAAGGAAACAGCTGATTGGCAAGCAATTGGTGAGGGAGATAAAGGAGGCTGCCTGGGAGGGGGGAGGTAAAAGCCCATGGATCCTCAGGATTTTTGCATTGGGTCACTCCAAATTCACCATCAGCTCACATAGCATGTCCGTGGCTGCAGCCTGCACCAAAAAACACACACAAATCCACTGTTTCGTGGGGCCGTAATGACGCAAAAATGTGGTTACAAAGCACGGATCCACATAGATTATCAGGATTTTCGCACTGGGCTACCCCAAACTCACCGTCAAATCACATGTCTGTGGCCACAGCATGAACCACAAAAATCATACATCCATGGTTTCGTTCAGAATATTTTCTTTCTTGTTTTCCTCCTCTAAAAACTAGGTGCGTCTTATGGTCAGGTGCGCCTTATGGAGCGAAAAATACGGTACTTCTAGCAGGATCAGTGCCTCGATTTTTCATGGCACAAGAAGTATTTTGTTCTTCCAAAGTGCGAAGAGGACACAGCAGCTTTCTCAGTGTTTGGGGTGCCTTTAATTGTGATGTAAATGAGCAAGAGCACAACAGGAGTCTGCCAGCGCATTATGCAAAAATCTGGAACTCTTAAAACTTTCCAGAGTCTTCTTTCCAGGACTCTTCTCCTTCCTTCCTTCCTTCCTTCCTTCCTTCCTTCCTTCCTTGCTTGCTTGCTTGCTTGCTTCCTTGCTTTCTTGCCTGCCCCTCACCAGCATTCTCTCATATTGCTTGGTTGGCAGTCTTTTAAGATGAAAGTCCTGCACTGGAACTGTAAAAACAACATAAGCCAGGATTAATGACATCCATATCTGTACTCCTTGCAGAGTTTGTAGCTTCCACATCTCAACTTCTGTCCCCAGAGTGAACTTGCAACGTGTGCTTTAATCTACTTTGTTTTTGTTTTTTTTTTTGTTGTACTGTTTACATATTGTTCAGGTTGTAGATGCGAAAATGAAAGTATATATATATGGTTCCTGCATTGTAGGACATTGGACTAGATGACACTTGGGTTTCCATTCTTATTGTTGTTATTATTAATGTTCATAATAATAAAATTAATATGTGTATACTGCCCTATATCCATAGATCTCAGAGCGGTTCACAACATAAAATTACAATATAAAAAACACAAAATCCATAATAAAAATTAAGAACCAAACCCAATGACCCCCCTTCCACAACATGTTTAAAAGGGCATCAGATGTCAATCAGACAAAGTCCTTGAAACTCTGTAATTCAATGAAACATGATTTTTTAAAAAGTAAAAACAAACAAAAAAGATGAAATGTGCAGGGCCCCTTTGGACTGGAAGGGTTTTTTTTAATATTCTTTGTAGGTATTTTCTGATGCAATAATACTGCATTAGTGATGGATTTGTACCGCAACATCTATATATTATTCTGGTTTCTTAGTTGTTCTGCAGTGCTTCCACAGTGCAACCCCATCTTTGTCATCTGGAGGGGGCATATCTTGTGCTAGGAATGAAAAAAGTGGAACAAACCCCTGTGGACATTTTCAGCCTGAACCGTTGCAGGATTTCACTGGGATGCCTCAGGGCTTGTACCGACTGGAAATGAAGTGCTTGCCCACCCAAGAACATTTGCAGGCACAGACAGTATTGGCAGTGAGGTCGTGTCTGACCTCCACAATAACATAATGAGCGCAAACCGTCATCAGTGCACAATCAAAAGTTTGCCTCAATTTGGTCACAGTTGCGTATTTTTGAGAGCATATTAAGGACACACACTGGTAGGGTTAGGATTGATGGAGTCTCCTTGGCTTCTGCCCACGGTGCATGCTGGAGATATAGAACTTAGGGTTGGATGGTGTTCTTCCTTGGTGATAACTCATATTCTACCCAGACGCTCAGGTCCAGTGCTGAGGGCCTTCTGGCGGTTCCCTCACTGTGAGAAGCAAAGCTTCAGGGAACCAGACAGAGGGCCTTCTCGGTGGTGGCTCCCACCCTGTGGAACGCCTTCCCATTGGATGTCAGAGAGATAAACAACTGCCTGACATTTAGAAGACATCTGAAGGCAGCCCTGTTCAGGGATGTTTTTAATGTGTGACATTTTAATGTGATTTTAATCTTTTTTGGAAGCCGCCCAGAGTGGCTCGGAAAACCCAGCCAGATGGGCAGGGTACAAATAATAAATTATTATTATTATTATTATTACTACTACTACTACTCATAGCTTGTCTTCCATGAACACGGTCTTAACAGTGAGTCCGTAAGTGACTGGGGAGGCCAATTCTGGATCCACACATCCTTCCACAGTGGGGACATTGGTTTCCAGGCGGGAGTTGATCATGGTGAGGGTTTGCCAAGCATGCTTTCCTCTTAGCATGTTTCTCCCTTGTGTCCTGAGTTCGAGTGCCTTGCGTGCCATTGTTCTGGGTTCTTCCTCCTTTCCTGCGTGTGAGGGGAGCACCCTGTTGCAACAGATGAATAAAGATCAGGCTTACTAGCTGCTTTGCTTCTCAATATTCTCTGGTTGGCCTCTGTTATTCTCTCCTACCAATAGGGAACCTACGTAAGGACTCTATATGGGCTCTTGGATACCCCATAAGGGAAAAGGGCAATTTTTGTTTATAACAATGGTAAATACTCAGTTCCTGAATCCAGGTCACAGGCTGACCCTGTTCATACACAGAGATGCCCTAAAGACAGGTAAGCAAAAGACAACGGAGAGGCTTTCCCTATTTCCTTCCTCCTTGCAGAGAAACATTTGAGGTCAATTTGGGAGAGTCAAAATGGCTTCCGGATTGTTCTCCTGTACTATTTCAGACACGTGGTTTACATACTTATGTACAGTGAGGGGGGAAAGTATTTGATCCCCTGCTAAACTTGCCTGTTTGCCCCCTGACAAAGAAATGACCAGTCCATAATTTTAGTGGTAGGTTTATTGTACCCGTGAGAGACACAATAACAACAGGAAAACCCCCGGAAACCCAGAAGACAAAAGTCAGAGATTGATGTGCGTTATAATGAGTGAAATAAGTATTTGATCCCCTATCAACCAGCCAGATGTCCGGCTACCTGGTATCTTCACTGTATGTAACCAGCTGAGATTAGAAGCACTTGCTGTAAGGGAGATCAAATACTTTCCCCTCTCACTGTATGTTTTTGCCTTGTAAATTTATGAACATTTAATTTATACATTTGGGACCTTAAATTCTTATAACAGTGATATATTGGTATATCGCGATGCTTAGCTGGTGATATATCACAAAAAAACAGACATCTCTCAGCCTTAACAGGACTTCCTGCCCTGCGTTACGTGTTCCCTGTGCCCAACGTCAGGCTGTCCAGATTGATCCCCCAAACCAGCTGCCACCCTGCAGTGTAGGCTATGAGACCCTGCCCTGCCCACATCTATTTCCATTGTGCAAATTGCAAATGTTCTCTTGTCTGGGGAGGCAAACCAGCTGACGGTTTAGAGAGTCAAGAAAGCCAAGAGGCAGCCATTGAGAAAAGCTCCTTTTTCTCTCAAGCTGAGCAGGCTTTTTCATTCCCCTGGCCTGGCAGCCGAGCAGGTTGCATTTCTTCCTGCTACTGATAGCAAGAATGCCGTGAAAGCAGGATCGGGAGTAAAGGATCCGGCCTCCCCAGAGAGCAGCGTATTGAAAGCGGCTGTGCGACCGGCTTGATAGAGCCCTTATTGGCTGTGCTGTATCTCCTAATGCAAACAGACAGTGTTTCCTGATAAGTCACATCCTTCAGCGCGGATGGCAGTCTATCATGTCTGGCAAATAGCGTGAAAGCATCGCAGCCAGTTTCGCTGGGAGGGCAGGCTGGGTTGTCAGAGGAAATTCTCCCTGCCTAATGCGTGCAGATCGGAGTCCTGCATTAAATCTGCGGCACTAAGCAAGAAAATAAATATTCCCAGGAGCCGCCAAGTTCATTTTAATTCTTGCATTTATAACCCACCTTTTACTCCAAAGAACTCATGCACAGTTCTTCCCCCTTCTCCTTTAATTGGCACAACAACCTTGCAAGGTAGGCTGAGAGGCAATGGGACTGGACCCCAAGGCCACACAGTAAGCTCCATGGATGAGTGGTCGGATCTGAACCCTGACCCCTCCCAGGTCCTTCTCTAATACTATCTTCCTCTTCTTCTTTGGTGATCCCTCTTCTGTGGGATCAATAAGTCACAATAAGTGACTGTGGAGGCCAATTCTGGATCCACACGTCCTTCCACAGTGGGGACATTGGTTTCTAGTGGGAGTTGATCATGGTGTGGATTTGCCAAGCGTGCCTTCCTCTTCGTACATTTCTCCCTTGCGTCCTGAGTTCGAGTGTCTTCAAAGCTCATGACACCATTGGGAAAGGCTGTTCTCCAGCTGGAGCGTTCGCAGGCCAGGGTTTCCTGAAGGAAAGTTTTGTTTCTGCACATGACTAGAATGTTCAGTTCACCATGAGTTCATGAGACATTGCATCCTGACCTGTTCTTAGTGCTTGGTTGACCACATCTACGGATGAATGCTATATATTAATCATTAGTAATTGTTTAAGTCTTGCTATATTAATCACTAAGTAATAGTTTAATAAGGAGGTTTTTACGCTTGTCCAATTCTGTGTTCCCTTTCCCAGCCTTTAATCTATTGATGATTGATGCCTATATGCAACCTTTGCTTTGTACTTGTGTTGACCAATCAGCAACAAGCACATATGTGGCAATGCTGTAATATTCAATAAAAGGGACTCCCCGAGACATGCTCGGCAGATGCCTCCCATATGACACCCACCACGCGTCTGTCGTTCATTTCAACCCAACAGTTTCCCAATTGTTAGTGGAATTTGTGCATGCATAAACCCCACTGAGTTCCACTAAACTTACTTCTATCTTCCTGGGAGTAAGCCCCATTGAATTCACTAGGGTTTGCATGTGAGCAGACACGTCTTTGCTTGCACCGCTTACCGAAAAACACCCGCCCCGTCATTGTCACATGGTCAAGCCCCCCTCCCAAAAACCCTTCATCCTACTGATCTCTCCCTTTTTATCGGAGTGAGGGGAGGGCAAGCGAGTGAGAAGATAAAAGGTAAAGGTAAAGGGACCCCTGACCATTAGGTCCAGTCGTGACCGACTCTGGGGTTGCGGTGCTCATTTCGCTTTATTGGCCAAGGGAGCCAGCGTACAGCTTCCGGGTCAGGTGGCCAGCAGGACTAAGCCACTTCTGGCAAACCAGAGCAGTGCATGGAAACACTGTTTACCTTCCCGCCGGAGCGGTACCTATTTATCTACTTGCACTTTGACGTGCAACGGGAGCTCACCCCGTCACGGGGATTCGAACCACCGACCTTCTGATCAGCAAGCCCTAGGCTCTGTGGTTTAACCCACAGCGCTACCATCATCCCTAGCGAAAAGGTAGTCTCCTTTTTCTCACTGGTGTGTTTGTGGGGGGGGGGTGAGTGTGAGGGAAGAAAGTGTTTTTCTGGTTCTTTGTTTAAGTTCTTCGTTTACTTTGCCTCTGGATCTTTGAATGTCTTATCTGTGGGGGTCCCTCCTGGATTGTTAGCAGGCTTCCCATAGTTAGCTGAGCTCTAAGTGGAAAGATACCCATGAAGATGAAAGAGTTTGCTGGTTTGTGTGAGGGCTTAGCATAATTTCTTATCAATGATTAGGAGGGAGGAGGGAGAGCAAGCCAAGCAGGAGACAGGGGTTCCTGCAAATTATCTGCAAAGTATCTGTTCAGCTGAGTTACCCCCTGGGAAACTGTCAAGTCTCCATCTTTCCTTCCCTGTTATATTGTCTTGTTGAAACACTTATTACGATGTTATTTCAATACCGGTATTCAACGCTACAGCAATTTACAGGCGTACCTTGGTTCTGGAGCACCTTGCGACACGGACGATTTGGCTCCTGAACGTTGCAAACCCGGAAGTGAGTGTTCCGGTTTGCAAACGTTTTTTGGAAGCCGGATGTCTGACTGAGCGCAGGAAGCTCCTGCGGCCAATTGGAAGTTGCAGTTTGGTTTCCGAACGTCTCCAGAAGTTGAATGGACTTCCAGAATGGATTCTGTTCGAGAACCAAGGTACCACTGTATTGGACAGCCCTAACACACACACACACACACACACACACACACACACACACACACACATTTAATATCTTCAGTTTATGCCTTAAAATCTCATGTGGGAAGCAGGGGCATCTGCAGGAATGTTTTTGGGGCAGGGAGAACATGAGACAGGCCTGCTGGTTCAGGCCAAAGGGGGCCCATCTAGTCCCCAGTATGAAACTCACAAGCACCAGAGCCCCCCCGTGGCTTAACAGCAACTGGGGTTGGAAGCATGAAAATCTGCCCTTATTCCCTTATGGGGGACACAAGAGCCCTTACAGAGTCCTTTGCAGGTTCTCTATCGGTCAGAGAAAATAACAGAGGCCAACCAGAGAATATTGAGAAGCAAAGCAGCTCGTAAGCCTGATCTTTATTGAACTGTTGCAACAGGGTGCTCCCTTCACACGCAGGAAAGGAGGAGGAAACCAGAGCCAAGATGTGCCCGTCCTTATATAGACATTTTAAATTGCCCACCCTGGAGTCCAAGACCACTCCCAGAAACATCATACCTACATCACAGAAGGGGTGTAGCTCAAGACCAGCCCCCAGATACATCATACTTACATCAGAAAAAGGGGTGGTCTACAGCAGAAATCTGAGTGGGTTGTTTACCTCCTGTCTGGCATGTTACCTGTTAATGCTTACTTGATTGGATTGCCTGGGGAGCCTGGCCAGTCTTTTGTAATGATAAATACTTAGTTCCTGAGCCAAGTCACGGGCTCACCCCATTCATACACAGATATCCCCACAAGACAGGTTTTGTGAATGAAAAGACAATGGGGAGGCTTTTCCATTTTCCTTTGACCTTGCAGAGAAAACATTGGGTCAGTTTCAGAGCCAAAATGGCTCCAGGACTGCCCTCCTGCGCTGCTTCAGACATGCGGTTCACATATTTATGTACGTGTTTGCTTGGTACATTTATGAACATTTATTGTATATATAAGACCTTAATTTATTTATTTCATAGCTCTAGATAGTCCTTTTCCACTTCCATGAATTGACCCGGTCCTCTTTAAAAGCCGCCTAGGTTAGTTGCCATCCCTGTCTCCTGTGGCAGGGAGTTCCACAGTTTAACTCTGTGCTTCAGGTGGAAGAGGGCAAAGTACGACCCAGAAATGAGGAAATGGGGCCCTTTCTTCAAAGAGAGAGAGAGAGAGAGAGAGAGAGAGAGGAGTAAAGCCTGTATGTTTTGCCTCGTGCCTCAGGCTCTACAAATAACTCTTTTTTTGTTTTATTTTAGTTAGAATGGCAGCTGGGATCCTGGGGATTGCAGATCCTTGACATTCTAAGGGGGTTGGACTACATGAACCCTGGGGTCCCTTCCAACCTGCAATTCTATGATCTGAGAGGGTCTCAGGTTCCTTGCCATGCTGTTTTCCGCCTCCCTGTAGCTCCCACTTTGCCTCTGAGCTGTTTTGCAGCCCACAGCGAGTCGCTTGCAACCGAAGCGGCTCTCTGCTCATTACCGTGTCGAACAAACTCACGCAGGCAGGTTTTGCGGAGAGATCACAAGAGCTCCCCCTCCAAATCTCTTGTTCTCCAGCTTCTCTTTTTGCCAAATGGTTGCACTTACATGAAAAGGAAAAGAGAAAGTTGGGGGTTGGGTTGGGGGAGAGAAAGCCAAGACGTGCACGGACTGCACAAATTTATGGATCAGAGATTTACACGCTCCCGAGATGCTGTATATTTTCTCCGCCGTGACACTTCATTGCCACAAATTACCAAGCAGGCAGGAGTCTGCAAGTGACAGCAGGCTCCGCGGCTAAAACATGGCCTTGCTTGGCCGGCATAAAGTGGGGCTTGGAAATGTCAAAGGGGCAGCTGGAGTGGCGGCTGTGGGGTTGGGGGAGAGAGCAGGGCCGTGGGAAGGGAGGGGATAGCAAAACAATGTTCCCTGCTCGGGATGGGGACGGACCAGGCAGCTAACAGGGGCTCTGTAAATAACAACAGCTTCAGTCCTTTCGTTTGACAGCCCCTGAACTTTGGAACTCCCCGCCACTTGACAACAAGCAACCACCTTCACTGTATTCCTTTCAGAACCTGCTAAAATATAGGGTTGGCCAAAGGTCTTGAGCTGTTGCGAGTTTTAATGTGTTTTTGCTTTTCGTATGTTTTGAAGCCACTGTTCTATTTCCCCCCTTGATTTCATTGGCTTGCCTTTTTGCAGACTGCTTTGGGGTTTTTCCTGTTTCGCAACTGAGGGGTGTAGAAATTCTACGAAATTAAAGATATGAATAAATAAGTAGGGTTCGTGCATAAGGATATCAGAAGGGCTCTGGAGGATCGTACAGCTGGTTGTGGATCCTGGTGATCATAGAAGAGTTGGAAGGGACCCAAAGGGGTCATTCAATCCCCTGCAATTCAGGAATTAACAGCTAATGTTGATGATTAATCACCTTCATCATCGTCATGGTTAAGACTTGCTCATTACTTATTGCTAAATGTCTCCAAGTGACTAACAATACAGGAAAAAAACATAAAGAGACTATACCTCTAAAAGCAAAACAAACAAAAAAGAAAGTCATTCGTGCAGCGCAGTGTTAAACTATGGAACTCCCTGCCTCTTGAGAGCAAGCAGTAAAACATAGAAGGGGGAGATTCAATCTTGTGATATGCTTCTGAGCTTTCCATTTGGGCACCTGGCCACTGTGAGACAGAGGATGCTGGATGGGTCATTGAGCTGATCCAGCAGAACACTTCTTAGATTTTGAATGCTATAGAATGTGCCTGCTGGTCTTTTGCTGTTGAACATTGTGAGAGGAGGCTGATAGCATTATTATTATTTATTGAATTCATTTAGGGAAGCTTTTAATGTTTCATGCATTATTGTATTTTAATATTTTGTTGGAAACCGCCCATATGGGCGGGGTATAAATTATTATTATTATTGTTGTTGTTGTTGTTGTGTTTTTTATTATTATTATTATTATTATTATTATTATTATTATTATTATTTACCAGTCTAAACCCGGAGGTCTCAGAACAAAATCTAAAAAGGAAACCACAAAATATATAATCAGAATGAAAACAACAACCCAGTAACCCCCCTCCCCAAAAACCCCCACCAGACATTTTAAAAGGGCATAGGATGTAGTAGCCGACAATTGCTCCTCAAGAAACCTTGGCCACTATTTTTGATCCTTTTGATCTTCTTAGGAGTCCCGAGACTCTTCTGAGCAACTCTGGAAAAACGAGAGCCTTTTGCTGCCCCGTCTTGGGCAGGTGAGACCTTTGGAAATGGCAGTTGTCTAGCGGCATTGGCACATTTTTCAGCTCTTCAGAGAGGTTGTTACGCAGCCCTGGGAAAAGAGAGGGGGCTTCTGACCACTTGTGGGTAATAACTCAGAAAACCTTGGGCTGTGTCTTAAAGGTAAAGGACCCCTGGTTAAGTCCAGTCAAAGGCGACTATGGGGTTGCGCCGCTCATCTCGCTTTCAGGTTGAGGGAGACGGCGATTCTCCACAGACAGCTTTCCGGGTCATGTGGCCAGCAGGACTAAACCGCTACTGGCTCACGGAGGACCGTGACGAGTGCCAGAGCGCACGGAAACGCCATTTACCTTCCCGCCGGAGTGGTACCTATTTATCTACTTGCGCTGGCGTGTTTTCAAACTGCTAGGTTGGCAGGAGCTGAGACAGAGCAATGGGAGCTCACCCCGTTGCGGGGATTTGAACCAATGACCGTCTGATCAGCAAGCCCAAGAGGCTCAGTGGTTTAGAACACAGCGCCACCCGTGTCCCTGGCTGTGTCTTAGTGATCGTTGAGAGGGGCCTGGAAGTGGCTCCCCATTTCATCCTGGAGGTCCTGAGGTTTGGTTGCTTTACTCCAAATTGTGTATTCGCTTGATATGGATAAGGCAGATTGGCTTGGCAACACCAGAACATGATTAAATTAGAGCAGAGCATTTTATTTCTCGCCTTGCTCTGTGTCAACAGCTGAGAGTAAATTACTCAGTGCCCTCCAATCCCTCGGTTTGCAATAACTGCTGTGAGTTGGGTTAGGCAGATTGGTAGCAACATACCCTGCGGCTCCTGGGTGCAAGATCCGACTTTGCATGGGATTATCCACAGCAGATTGTTTTGTGTTTCCTCCAAAAGAACTGGATGGAGGCTTGAGTATCAAGTGAGAGGCATCAATTTTGTCCTTATTCTACAAAACACATTTTCATTGCTCATCCTTATACCTGGCAACAGAGCTCTGCTGCAGGACAGCTCGTTAATTTCTCCTATTTTACAGGCAGGAAACTGAGGCCAAGGACTCTCTTTTCTGAAATGTGTCCTGGGTATGTGCTTTTTTAATTGGGGTTTGGAAGTGTCCTCAGGTCACTTAAACAGCATAAAATGAGAGCAGGGACGTCGTGGTTTTTGGCAGCGGTGGCAACACTTTGTGATGGTTCCCATGCCAGATGCACCTTTGAAATCACAGAGCTTGCCTTTCTGATTTATTTATTTGCAAATTGCAAGGGAACGCTGCATGGTGTTTCGTTTTTGCATTGCACCAACAAATTCCAAGCAGAGGCATTTGTGGACACAAGCAACCAATGGATTCAAATGACAAGAAAAGAGATCCCAACTAAACATTAGAAAGGATTTTCTGATGGTACTATCTTTCTGGGAAAAGAGATGCCAGAACTTAGCATGAACACCTCCCTTGAGACCCTCCCTGACCGCAGACTGTCTGGCCAGAGTGGTGCATGCTCTGGTTATCTCCTGCTTGGACTACTGCAATGCGCTCTACATGGGTACCTTTGAAGGTGACCTGGAAACTACAACTAATCCAGAATGCAGCAGCCAGACTGGTGACTGGGGGCGGCCGCCGAGACCACATAACACCGGTCTTGAAAGACCTACACTGGCTCCCAGGACGTTTCCGAGCACAATTCAAAGTGTTGGTGCTGACCTTTAAAGCCCTAAACGGCCTCGGTCCAGTATACCTGAAGGAGCGTCTCCACCTCCATTGTTCTGCCCGGACACAGAGGTCCAGCTCCGAGGGCCTTCTGGCGGTTCCCTCATTGCGAGAAGTCAAGTTACAGCGAACCAGGCAGAGGGCCTTCTTGGTGGTGGCACCCGCCCTGTGGAACGCCCTCCCACCAGATGTCAAAGAGATAAACAACTACCTGACATTTAGAAGACATCTGAAGGCAGCCCTGTTCAGGGAAGTTTTTAATGTGTGACATTTTAATGTCTTTTTAATCTTTGTTGGAAGCCGCCCAGAGTGGCTGGGGAAACAGCCCGATGGGCGGGGTACAAATAATAAATTATTCTTATTCTTATTATTCTTATTATTTTATTTTATTTTATACAGTCGTACCTCGGAAGTCGAACAGAATCCGTTCCGGAAGTCCGTTTGACTTCCAAAATGTTCGGAAACCAAGGCACGGCTTCCAATTGGCTGCAACCAATTACGACTGTAATGGCATTGGTGCCCACCTGAGAGGGGCAGAAATTAGCTCCAGCTGAAAAACAACAAGCCTTGGTGCTCCGGGGATGAGTGAATTGTAAGAACAAGCTACACTTAAGCAATTTAGTTGAGATCATAGAATCGTAGAATGGTAGTACTGGAAGGGCCCCCAGGGGTCATGTAGTCCAGCCCCCTGGCAAACAGATGTTCCATTGTGGCAACTGTAAGCTAGGTTTGAGGTGCCATTTGGGGCCCAGCTAATACACATAGGTTTCTAACACTGTCTCATACACGGGAGATCTTGCAGCCCAGGGCGATGCTCTTGAAACTTGGCCATTAGCACACCTCTGGGGCCGTAGCTCTTTGGAAGAGCATCTGCCTTTCAAGGAGAAGGTCTTGGGTTCAAATCCCCCTTAGAATCTCCCAAGTAGGTCTGAGAAAGACTCCTTTCTGAAACCCTGGAGAGCCAGAGCAGACTCTTCTGAGCTAGATGGGACCAATGGTCAGAACAGCTTCTGACACCCCTGAGATGCTGCCACTTTCGGGCTCCACTCTCGGGCACCAGGATGGCATTTCTGTGTGCAGTGCAGGAAGAAGAGGAGAGCGGGCTCCTGTGCGCTTTGTGAAGCGGTGAAATAAAGGCTGCCTCCTTCTCGGTCACGAGTCATTACCTTGAAGGGGGGCCTTCCATTCACTTGACGAATTCTGCTTAATAAAATAAATACGGGGAGAAAATGTAATTGGATTTCATTTATTACCCAGTTCCGCCTAGCAGCCGCCAATTACACAAAAGCAATTAGAGAGAGCTCTCCATTAATAGCAATTGCCGAGCCACCAACGGGCTCCTTCCATCAAACTTTCTGGCTTGTGTCAGGTTTATTTGTTTACGCCTCGTGAGGCGCCACCGCCCCCCCTCCCTGCGGCAGCCCTGGCTCTTTGGGGATGCCAGCCGGGGTGACGGAAGGGCCATGGGCAGATGACGGACACCTCAACTTGTTCCATGGGGCAGCCTTCGCCTTGAGGACACCCCATAGATGGCCTCGTCCTCCAGCCTTGTCCTCCAGAGAATCTTCTGCAAAGGACCTGCTGTTCAGCTGCTGCGATCCTGGCCCTGGCTTGGAGTCCTTTGCAGAAGCTCCCAGCTTCCATCTCTCAAGGTCTCCAGTCAGGACTGAAAACAGACCTAAGAACATAAGCAGAGTGTTATGTACTGAGTTGAATAGGATCCAGAATGCAGCAGTCTGATTGGCCCTAGAACAATAGGATCCAGAATGCAGCAGTCTGATTAGTCCACAGGAGCCACCCAATCCAGCTCCAGGTAGAAGTGAATCCGCAATCTGATTGGCCTACAGGAGAATCCCGGAATTAGCCAATCATGTGGGGCCCATTGTGTAAATTATGCATATAAAGCAGACATTCTGGGGAAAATTCTATTCCTCACCACTATGAGCTGAATAAAGAGCATGAAATCCACTCTCGACTCCGAGTATATTTCACAGAGGCTGCAGGATCAGGCCCATGGCCCATGTAGGCCATTGTCCTCACAGGGGGCCAACCAGATGCCTTTTCTGAGAAACCCACAAGGAGGGTCCAAGCACAAGAGCCCTCCTGCAGTTTCCAGAAACTGGGAATCAGAAGCAATCCTGTCTCCAGCTGTGGAGACAGAGCATAGTTATCCTTGCTAGTGGCCCTCGACAGCCCTCTTCTCCTCTACGAATTTGCTTAATCCTCTTATTATCCATCCAAGATGGTGGCCATCACTGTTTCCTGTGGCAGCGAGTTCCACAGGTTAACTATGGACAGACCTTTGTAACCCTGGAGAGCCACGGTCAGCCATTGGAGACAAAACTGAACTAGTCTGGCTTTCCGTCCCAGGAGTGTGGGTCAAATATTTCATCAAGAGAGAAATGGCAACTAAAACTCTGTGAGTACTTGGAACTCGCAAAAAATGACAGGATCAGTAAGAAATAAGTCAGCAGATCATTTTAAAAAAGAGTGGGACTGCTTATTTGATGAAACAAGGTTCCACCTCTAAGATTTGGTTATGTTTGGAATAATTCTGTACAGAGAGGTACATCGCTCTCTCATACCAAGATGAGAAAATATTAAATACAGGGGGGATGGACTTGAATCAAAATGAACCGTTATGAGGTAGATGGAACACCACAACAACTAAAACACACAGAGAGATTCAATCCATATGGAAAGGCATCATATAAAAGAAATACTACGATAGGACTGAATCGCATTGAATAATATTGAATGTGGAAGAATCTTACGTTGTTTTTGTCATTGCCTTTGTTTTGTCTTTTTTATTTTTTCATATGTAGAGATGTAAGGTTATTAAGTCTAATATTATTTTATTTATGTAGTGGTTATTAACGCATGTGTCTGTTATCTATGTATTTATTTGTATACAGTCATACCTCATGTTACGTTTGCTTCATGTTATGTTCTTTTAGGTTACGTCCCGTGGCGACCCAGAAGTACTGGAAAGGGTTACTTCTGGGTTTCCCGCTCACGCATGTGCACAAGTGCCAAATTGCGCCGCGCACCTGCGTAGATAGGTGCTTCAGGTTGCGCTCTTTTCATGTTGTGAACGGGCCTCCAGAACGGATCCCGTTCGCAACCACTGTATTTGAAATAAAAAAAAAAAATCAAATGTGTCCTCCACAACCTCTCTCTTTCTGACTCTTTCACCCAACGTCGAACTCGAACCCACAACCTTGAGATAAAGAGTTTCATGCTCTACTGACTGATGTGATGATTCATCCTGCTTGCTTGGGATGCAGAGATGGGCATGTGCAAAGTCTTTGATGTTTGGGAGGCTGGCATGTAGCCTACTGTACTAATGCAGGAGTGGCATCAAATTGTCCCACCCACTTTTCCCTGGCCCCTCCCACCAGTGCAGCCCCGCCCTCCAGCAGCCCCCCCCCCCCCCGAACCTCAGGAGGGGAAAGTTGCTGTGCCTGGCATTCCTTTTAAGAACCGTGCAGGATAGGTCTCCCTTTGCCTAAAAATGGCTCTAGGAGAGAGATTGATACGGGGAGAATCCGTTTGTGGGATGATTTGTCCCTTAGGCATGAGGGTGTCATTTCTGCAGAGGAGGGATAAGGGAATAGCTGGCAGGTCTGGGAAACCTGGGAGAAGAGTTGGTGGAAGAAGACTGGAAAAAATTTAAAGACTATTTGCAGAAATACTATAAAATTAATGAAAGTTAAAATGATGTTGGATTGAAACGAAGTGGTTTTAGCAATAAGGTTAGAATCAATGTGCAAAAATAGATTGATAATAGATGAAAGTATAAAATTACAATGTGTTAAGATATTGGATTAAGATTAAAATAAAGAGGGAAAGGATTTGCTGAACTAAATATTTGAATTGGAATATAGAAAAGGGAGGCGAGAGGGGGTCAAGAAACTAAGTAAATGAAGCATAAGCAATGAGAAGATAGACTTGTTTTTAATTTTGTGTTGTTTTCTTTCTTTTTTCCTTTTTAATTTGTTTTCTGTAACTTTTTGTCTTTTATGTATTTTTGTAATTCTGTATTTTCTACTTTTATTTTTATTTTGTAACCCTATTTGTTGTTCAAAAACTTTAATAAATATATTTTTTTTAAAAAAGGGAATAGCTGGCAGTCAGCAGAGAGAAATAAATACTTCTTAAAAGAGATCAGAGTTGCAGGAGGAGCAGCGTGCACAAAGCCCATCAGGGCGGCACACCACGCACCCTTGTTTTGATTTCATGGTGCTTTAATTACGTGCTAATTGTGTGCATTGCTGTGGCTGGGGGCTCACGGCAGAAAGGCTCGGTGCCCAAATTTGGAATCGCAACAATGCCAGTAGAGTATGGGCCATGATAAGGGCAGCTGCCTTGGCGGATCCAGACCCAAAACGCAGCCCGTTCAGCATCTTGGCCTGCAGGTTTTATGGCAGGAATCTTTTCCCCGTGCTACCAGGATATTATTTATTTCATAAAACCCACACAACACTGAATTGCAAAGCGAAACGTCAAAGAGTTCACTAAAAGATAACGCAGGAAAATCAGGAGGAGAATTGCAATTGTTTAAATTAAAACCTACAGGAAATTAAAATACTGAAAGAAGTTAGAGTTCACGTTGAGTCATAGAATTATAGAGTTAGAAGGGATCCCGAGGGTCATTGTTGGACTGGTCATATTGTACAGGATGCCTGATTATCGTCTTTCAAAGCAACTACCGTATTTTTCTCTCTATAAGATGCACTTTTTCCCTCCTAAAAAGTAAGGGGGAATGTGTGTGCGTCTTATGGAGCGAATGCAGGCTGCACAGCTATCCCAAAAGCCAGAACAGCAAGAGGGATCGCTGTGCAGCGAAAGCAGCGATCCCTCTTGCTGTTCTGACTTCTGGGATAGCAGCGCGAAGCCTTTTCAGCTCCCCCTGCCCTGAAGAGGCTTGGCACGGCTATCCCAGAAGCCAGACAGCAAGAGGGATCGCTTCTTTCACTGTGCAGCAATCCCTCTTGCTGTTCTGACTTCGCTTCGCTGGAGAGGGAGAGCTGCGCAGTGCCCCTTCAGCGAAGTGGGAGGAGAAACGGAGCCCCTTCCATTTCTCCTCCCGCTTTGCTGGAGAGGTGCTGCGCAAAGAGGGAGAGATTATTTTCCCCTTGTTCTCCTCCTGTAAAACTTGGTGCATCTTATGGTCAGGTGCGTCTTATAGAGCGAAAAATACGGTACTCTATTCTGAACTTAAAAGTGGAAAACATAATGCTGGTGGTCAACAAAAGAGGTTCAAAGACTGTCTCAAGGCAAATCTAAAAAAATGTAGTATAAACTCCAACAATTGGGAAACTCTTGCCTGCGAGCGCTCCAGTTGGAGAACAGCCTTTACCAAAGGTGTCATGGGTTTTGAAGACACTCGAACTCAGGACGCAAGGGAGAAACGTGCTAAGAGGAAGTAATGCTTGTCAAATCCACACTTTGATCAATTCCTGCCCGGTAACCAATGTCCCCAAAATTGGCCTCCACAGTCACTTACAGACTCATTGTTCAAACCGTGTTTATGGAAGACAATCTTACTCGGCTATGAGGGATCACCAAAGGAGGAGGAGGAGGAGGAGGACGATGATGACTACATGACCTCTGGGGTCCCTTTTAGCTCTTTGATTCTTAGTCAGTTGCCGGGAATTGATCCTTCTGCATGCAGAGCAGGTGTTTTGCTGCTGAGCTCCTGCCTTTACCTTGCTCCAAACTGTCCCGCAGGTAAACTTTGATTGATTGAAGGCCCCTCATCTGTGATGCAGTCTCTTTTGCCATTCTCCTATTTAGCAGCATTTGATCCCATTCATCAAAATGTCTCTGGCCCCCGTGGAGAGGGAGGGCTGGGAGGGTGAGCGGGACGTCTTTGTTTGGGGTGCAAAGCTTGCCGTGGTTTCCCACCGCAAGGGCCGCCTAATCCCTGATAGACTCTCCGGGAGCCTCTAATTGGACAAGCTGTTTGATGGCAGTCGTCGCCACGAGAGACAGGCTCGGTTTTGCAGTCGCCTCCGCCGACGGCGTACAGGTTAATCTGCGCTGATGGGCCTGTCTTTTGTTTACAGCAGTCCGGGAAGACAATTATTGCGAGGACGGTTAGCACAGAAGGGGAGGAGGAGGAGGAGGAGGAAATTAGAAAGTAATGACAAGCTGCAGACAAAAGCTGGCAAGGCCATGGAGAGCGTGAGCCGCAGTGCATTGTGGGAAACTCTGGGCTTCATTAGGTCGATGGGGAAGGGAAGGGGGACTACTTGGCCAGGTTGGGTCCCAAAGCGTCACTGACAAATGTTGGTTGCATGGTGGTGAAGGAGTCCCAATGCTTGAGACCAGCCTTGGGAAATCTCATCTTCCAGAAGACATGGGGACAGGTCTTGGCCACAGCTGCCCATCCTTGGCTTCCGGGCCTCGGCAGAACAACCTGGATTCCGTTGAGCCAAGCTGGGATTGTCTGGAAGGAGGTGTCCCGCTTTACAAAGGAGCCCTGGCTCCTGAGACCAGCCTGGACATCTGGGTAGGATGCAGTCAGGAGACCTGGCTTAGTTCAGGGGTTGCCCATGGGCTATCGATGGCTACTAGCCCCAATACCAGTGGCTGGGAACCTGAGGAGGGGAGGGGAGGGCTCTTGTGCTCATAGAATTGTGCCCAGTATACCAGAAGGAGCGTCTCCACCCCCATCGTTCTGCCCAGACACTGAGGTCTAGTGCCGAGGGCCTTCTGGCAGTTCCCTCACTGCTAGAAGCAAAGCTTCAGGGAACTAGGCAGAGGGCCTTCTCAGTGGTGGCACCTACCCTGTGGAACGCCTTCCCATCAGATGTCAAAGAAATAAACAACTACCTGACAATTAGAAAACATCTGAAGGCAGCCCTGTTCAGGGAAGTTTTTAATGTGTGACACTCTGATGTATTTTTAATCTTTGTTGGAAGCTGTCCAGAGTGGCTGGGGAAACCCAGCCAGATGGGCGGGGTACAAATAATAAATTACCATTATTATTATTATTATTATTATTATTATTATTATTATTATTGAATTGTAGACTTGGAAAGGACCACTAGGATCATCTAGTCCAGGGGTCAGCAAGGTTTACCTTGCTTGGGTTGGTGCTCACAAGTGGAGAGCCCTCCATGGGCCGGATCGCGCATGCGCATGAGAGTGCACAGCCGCGATTTCCGGCGTCTGCACAGACACGATTTTCGGCACCTGCGCAGATGCAATTTCCGGCGTCTGAGCATGCACAGATGCCATTTATGGCACCGTGGAAACAAGTCCCCGTGCCGCACTTCTCCGGTTTAGTGCAGCGTGCAAGGACTTGTCGAGCGGGCGGCTCGTGGGCCAGTTAAATAACCCCCCCCCATGGGCTGCTTGTGGCCCATGGGCCTTAGGTTGCCTACCACTGACCTAGTCCAACCCCTCTGCAAGGGAGGACTCTTTTGCCCAACGTGGGACTTGGACCCATAACTGAGTTTAAGAGCCCCATGTTCTATCTGAGCTGGTCCAGAGCTTCCATAGGTTTGTGGGTTTCCCATTGTGGCACCTGTGAGAACAGGGGGTTGGGCTAGATGGGGCATTGGCCTGATCCAGAAGGCTCTTCTGATGTTCTTAGGCTCACATTTGACGGCCACAGGCTGCCCTGGAAGTGGTGACTCCATGACTGTTCTCCTGCAGTGACTTTCCATCCAGCTCAAACAGACCGATACATAGCTGCAATTCCTGCATTGCTGGGGGTTAGACTAGATGACCCTTGGGGTCAGTGGCTCCATGGAGATGCCATCAAACCTCTCTCTGCTTCATAGGTATGCTGTGCTTCCTCTCTGTTTCTCCCCATCCTTCAAGCGCTCTGTTCCCCTTCCTCTTGCATTTGTTCTCTGCATCTCAAGAAGGTGACAAAGACTTTCCTCTGTGCCCAAAGCACATGCAGACCATAAAATGGAAAGCTGAGAGTTTCCATCAGAGTCAATTGCTTTGACTTTATAGCCACATTTAAAGATGGTGCATTAGAATTAAAATTTAAGGACAGGACTTGGGTGGCTGTTTTCACTCCTGCTATAAAAAGGACAAATCTGCAGAGGGCTGGCTCAATTCCTCTGCTGCCTGGAGACCAGAAAATCAAGATGGACCACATTTCCCATGCACGAGGAAGCTTGGGATACAAATTTAGCAAATAAATTATCTGTTCTCTTCTTCTAGTGAGGCGGGGATGTTGGAGTGGATTTGTACAATCAATTTGGCAGGTTAATTGCAAAATAAAATGTTTGGATAGAGGCCTTTCTTTTGGTCAAGGCTTTAGTTGAGTTCAGCAAGCCCACTAAAGTGCAATAGTGACACCTAGTGACAGAACGTAGTATTAGGTATCCCTTTTTAAATTTTATTTATGTATTTATTACATTTATATACAACTTTTTTCTCGCAAGGAGCTCAAGGCAGTCTGCTTGGTACTCCTCCTCCCCATATCCTCACAAAACCCCCGTGAGGTAGGTTAAGCTAAGCGGTGGTGATTGGCTCAAGGTTGCCCAGTGGGTTTTCTGGCTGAGTGGGGATTCGAACCCTGCTCTCCCAGGTCCATGTACCCTGCCTTTTGCTCTTTGGGGGGGGGGGAGAGTTAGGATATAGATGCAGCAAGCAAATAAATAACAACGGGTGGAACTACGTAGAGGCGAAGTTAACAGAGGCAGCTTTTTTAAAAAGCCTTTGATCTAGTCCATCTGCTCCAAAGGAACAAAATAGCTCTTTGAACTCTAGATACCTCTGATTTCCTGACCTATTTTATCTGCTGCTTCCCACCCCCTTTGGCCTGGTAGACCCAATAGGGGAGATTTTGAGGAGTTGGGATTCGGAGGATGAGACATTAGCGGGTTAGAGGCCAGTTGCGCTCAGCGCTGGGCCCGGCGTCCGTGGGGAGGCAGAGGGTCCCATCCTGCCTGGGCGGAGAGCCCCAGCGCTCAGCCCCCATAAATATTTAGCATGCTTTTACTGGCGGAAGGTCTTGCCGCGAGGCTCCCATCCTCTGAAGCGAAGGCCAAGCTTGATTAATGGCCCAAAGTACTCCCGTTTATGGGAGGCTGGGATCAATCCCAGATCTCTGCTAATTTCCTCCGTCTTTAGAGCTCTTTTTACTGGGGGAGGATTTGCTTGGCAAAGGTTGGAGTTTTAATAGGGCCACTTTAACGGCATAGATTTTAAGAGAGGCAAAGGCAAAAGCGAGAAAAGAAATCCTTTTATTTAAAAAAGAGATTTAAATGTTAAAGATGTTAAATGAAAAGGAAATTAAGAAGGGGATATATATATATAAAAAGTTTCACTTAGCACAGGCCATTTTTCCTCCCCGGCGATTTTATGGGATGTTTCCACACACACACACACACACACACACACACACACACACACACACCAGCTCCATTTGCAGAATTTCCATTTACGGAGACTCCTCCTTTGCACAATCCACAGGGAACGTTTGTTTCTTGCAGAGGTTCGAGACTGGTTACTCCAAAGGTGACTGGCCCAGCCCTATGGACCAGCTCCCTCATGCCAGTTGCCTCAGCTGTTTCCATCTTAGCAAGTCTGGGGATGGTGGGGTAGCTTCTGGCAGTGGCGGAGCGATACAACCCAGGTGGCTTCCTACTTGGCATGCAAGTAGGAAGGGCAGCAGGCATCTTGCAAGAGTTCATTGCAACTCTAAGCCCCATTGACATCAATGGCATTAATTGCTCTCCTAATGAATATCGTTTAGCAATGTTCTCCAGTGGGTTGCACTTCCTCATCCGTCTCTTGGTGGTCCCCTGTGTGGTGCTGTGAAAATAGCACCCAACATTATTATTCATATTAATATTGTTCATTTCATCTTTATCCTGCCATTCCAACATGGAGCGCAAGACAGTACATTCTCGCCCCCCCCCCCACAACAACCCTGCAAAGTAGGGCTGGGTGAGAGACAGCAGCGTTGGATTGCATGGCTGAGGGAGGAGACCTTACTTGGAAAATCAATACAACCCAGGTGGTTAAGAAAGCCCAACAGAAACTCCATCTCCTCAGAGTATTGCAGAAGAACGATGTCAATCAACATCTGATGATCTCCTTCTACCGGTCCACAGTAGAAAGTGTCCTTTCATACTGCATCACGGTGTGGGACGCTGGTTTGACATCAACTGATAGGAAGTGCCTACAGAGGGTGGTGAATAGAGCACAGGATATTATGGGCTGTCCCGTGAATCCGCTGGATGAAATAGTGGAAGAACGTTGCCTCAGGAGAGTGAGGAAAATTCTCAGGGATGATTCACACCCTGGCCGGCACATTCTTGATCTCCTGCCCTCGGGCAGAGGATATAGAAGCAGGATTAGTCGCACCAACAGGGTAAAGAATGGCTTCTATCCGTGGGCTGTTAGGCTGCTGAATGAAAAGATAACAACAGGGCAAGTGACTTTGGGGTTTGGTGGGTGTGCGTCAGCAAACGAGGGGGATTAAGACTAAGAGAGCTGAGTGGGGGGTGCTCGTGTAATCTCACTGTACACAAGTTGTACAAGTGACAATAAAGTACAGTGGTACCTCAGGATGCGAAGGGGTTCTGTTCCGGAGCCCTGTTCTCATCCTGAACAGAACGTAAGACGCGATAAGAGCATCTGCACTTACGCAGGTCGCATTTTGCCACTTCCATGCATGCACGTGATGTCATTTTGAGCATCTGCGCATGTGCGAGCAGCGAAACCCGGAAGTAACGCGCCTAGGGGCGGGGCCAGCCACCCTCAGGGCAGGGCGAGCTGGGGCAGGACACTCCGTGGGGCCTGCAAGAAGTCTACCTGCCTCCTCCCACTCAGCCGCCCTACAGCTGGGGGGGGGAGGCAGCGGGCGGATCGTTTGGGGCAGTGCAGAGCTTACGGGCGTCCAAGCCACCGTGTCACTCCCAGGAGAGACGCGTGGCTCGGTTGCGTAGCAGGCCCCGCGGCGAGTGCCGCCCGCCATTTTGTCACCCCTCTCAGTGGTGACACCTGGGGCGGTCCGTCCCCATCGCACTCCCCTTCCTCTGCCCCTGTCTTCAAGGAAGACCATCTACATTTCCATGGATTGTAGTGGGTTGGATTACTTAACCCTTTAGGTCCCTCCCAACACTACAGTTTTATGGTTGTAAGTTCAAGGCCCCAGTCCCCAGTAGCATCTCAAGGTGGAGCTGAGAAATATTGGGTAGCCACTGCCTGCCAGAGTAGGCACTTCTGAGCTAGATGGACCATAGAATCAGAGGACTGCAGAGCTTGAGGGGATCCTCCAGGGCCATCTATTTTTTATTATTATTAGTTTTTTTAACATAACATTTTCAACAATTATTAAACATACATACACACACACACACACAAACACACACACACACACACATATATGAGTTCCATCAATCCCATCTGAAAATTTTCCAATCTTTTTCACTTAATTTACATTTCTTACTTTCACTGTTACATTTAAATATCATATCTAATATCTCTCTTCTTTCTCTTCTTTGCAATATTTCATATATTCCTCTTTACAAAATTCCTTGTAGTCCCACTAGCGTAATTTGTTGATTAAAGTTGCTCTTCAAATAATTCGTATATTTCTTCCAATATTCTGTAAATCTCTGGTCTCAAGGGCCATCTAGTCCAACCCCCTGTAATTCAGCAATCACAGCTAGAGAATCCTTGATCATCCAGCCTCAGCTTAAAATCTCCAAGGAAGGGGAGTCCGTCACCTTCCGATGTTGAGTTACAATCTCATTTCTTGTAACTTGTTTGGGTCCTGCCCCTTGGAGCAGGAGAAAACAAGCTTGCTCCATCTTCCAGGCGACATCTCTTAGATATTTGGCTACCACATCTTCTCTCAGTCTCCTCTTCTCCAGGCTTTAAAGTTTGTGTTGTTTAGTCATTTAGTCATGTCCGCCTCTTCATGACCCCCTGGACCAGAGCACGCCAGGCCCTCCTGTCTTCCACTGCCTCCCGCAGTTTGGTCAAACTCATGCTGGTAGCTTCGAGAACACTGTCCCACCATCTCGTCCTCTGTCGTCCCCTTCTTCTTGTGCCCTCAATCTTTCCCAACATCAGGGTCGTTTCCAGGGAGTCTTCTCTTTTCATGAGGTGGCCAAAGTCTTGGAGCCTCAGCTTCAGGATCTGTCCTTCCAGTGAGCACTCAGGGCTGATTTTCTTCAGAATGGAGATGTTTGATCTTCTTGCAGTCCATGGGACTCTCAATAGTCTCCTCCAGCACCAGAATTCAAAAGCATCAATTCTTCAGCGATCAGCCTTCTTGATGGTCCAGCTCTCACTTCCATACATCACTACTGGGAAAACCACAGCTTTAACTATACGGACCTTTGTCAGCAAGGTGATGTCTCTGCTTTTTAAGATGCTGTCTAGGTTTGTCATTGCTTTTCTCCCAAGAAGTAGGCGTCTTTTAATTTCATGACTGCTGTCACCATCTGCAGTGATCATGGAGCCCAAGAAAGTAAAATCTCTCACTGCCTCCATTTCTTCCCCTTCTATTTGCCAGGAGGTGATGGGCCCAGTGGCCATGATCTTCATTTTTTGATGTTGAGCTTCAGACCATATTTTGCGCTCTCCTCTTTCACTCTCATTAAAAGGTTCTTTAATTCCTCCTCACTTTCTGCCATCAAGGTTGTGTCATCTGCATATGTGAGGTTGTTGATATGTCTTCCGGCAATCTTAATTCCAGCTAGGGATTCATCCAGCCCAGCCTTTCGCATGATGAATTCTGCATATAAGTTAAATAAGCAGGGAGACAATATACAGCCTTGTCGTACTCCTTTCCCAATTTTGAACCAATCAGATGTTCCATATCCAGTTCTAACTGTAGCTTCTTGTCCCACATAGAGATTTCTCAGGAGATCGATGAGGTGATCAGGCACTCCCATTTCTTTAAGAACTTGCCATAGTTTGCTGTGGTCGACACAGTGACATCTCCTCTCAGTCTCCTCTTCTCCAGGCTACAAAGTACATGAACCCTAATGCCAAGCATGCAGCGCATGTTCAAACGCCCATGAGTTAACATCTGAGTTGGCAAAGGCTGATTTAAATATTTTCTTCCCCCTTTGACAATTTTAAGTCATCTCTTACAATGCTGAATCAATTTTCTTTGATTTTATATCAGTCCACTCTGGGATGAATTCCTAGGGTCTTGGATCTGGGTGATCCCCTGTTTGGAAAACTCAGCTCTCTCCTTCCTCTGGTGACTTGAGAGTGCCCACTTCTATGGTCCCGAATTTTCTGCCCCTGGCAATTACAGCCTGAAAATAATTCCTGAAATGTGACCATCTATAATCCACTGCAGCCTTCCATGGAATGAAATGGTTGGAACCATGCAAGACTGTGTTGGCGTCATGGGGGCGCGAGATGCCTTAAAACATGATGCCTGTTAAGCCTTGTCCGTTGTCATGGCATATCTTAAATCTGTTTGATTGCAGAGTCAATGAGCTTTTGCCAAAGTCTTGTGCTGTGATCTTATAAGCTCAGCTGATTACAAAGCTGATCATAATGTGTAGTGACTTTTCAATATAAGTTTAGCCGAGAAATTTCAATTTTGTGCCGTGCCTTGGACAGCATTGTTTGGGGAGGGTGGGGGGAACAAATCAGAAGATGAAACTCATAAGGTTCGGCAGTGGGGTGGGGAGAAAAGCAAAGAGGCATTCAGTTGTCTGCAGAAGTCTTCCTTGAACTAGTGTTTTGGATGACAACTGCCAGCAGCTCAGAGCAAGAGATGCCAGATCCCATTTCTACACCCTATATGTGCATTGCTGAGAATCAGCTGATAGGTGAAACTAGCAGTACATGAGAAAAGGATCGAGGGGTCTTGGTGGACCACAAGCTTAGCATGAGTCAACAGGGTGATTCAGCAGCAGAAAAATCACTAACGCTCTTCTAGGCTGCCTCAACAGAAGTCTAGGGTCCAGATAAAGGGAAGTTATAGTCCCACTCTCTTCTGCCTTGGTCAGGCCACACCTGGAATCCTGTGTCCAGTTCTGGCCACCACAGTCTAAGGAGGATGTTGACAAGCTGGAAGGTGTGCAGAGATGTGAGCAAGATGATCAAGGGTCTGGAAACCAAGCCTTATGAGGAGCGGTTGAAGGAGCTGTGTCTGTTTAGCCTGGAAAAGAGGAGACTGAGAGGAGAAAGGATAGCCGTCTTCAGATATCTTAAGGTCTGTCATATTGAAGAGGGAGCAAGCTTGTTTTCTTCTGCTCTGAGGTTTAGACTCAAACCCATGGCTTCAAGTTACAATAAAGGAGATTCCAACTCAACGTCTGGAAAAACTTTCTGGCAGTAAGAGCTATTTAGCTGTGGAACAGACTCCCATGAGAGGTGGTGGACTCTCCTTCCTTGGAGATTTTTAAGCAAAGGTTTGATAACCCTCTGTCTTGGATACATTAGCTGAGATTCCTGCATTGCAGGGGGTTGGACTAGATGACCCTCGGGTCCCACCCAAGTCTAAGATTCGATGAGATGTAATTTATGCATTTAGCTGTTATATTATTATTATTATTAATTTATTTAGGTAAACGAGAGCTGCAGGACAGGGCAGGTGGGCCACGCCAAGGCCTTTAACCATTTGCTGCTGCCGTGGTCCCAACTGATCCTGCCCCTCTTCTGTTGCTATACCTTCCCACTTGACAACTCTTATTCCATGGAGACAAGGCTATGAGAAGTGAGACTCTGCTGGTGCCTGTGAGAGCCAGGATTGTCAAGACGATACACTTGATTGTGGTGTGTTTGTGGCGGGGAAATAAATCAATCTGATCTAGCTTCTGCACTAAGAAGGGTACCGTTCTGCAGGCAGCACAGCTTGTGAAAGCTGGAATTTGCATATGCACTGTTTGCTTTTGCATAATTTCCCTGCCTTGGCTTGTCACAGAGAGAGGCAAGGAGCAATAATTGACCCCTGAGATCCTGCCTCCCAGCCCTGGGAACTGGTTTCAGGTTTCCCTTTTTGCCACCATGAGGGCTACAAACATTGGCAGGCGGAAGGGTGAGACCTTTGAGACGTTGAATGTTGTGCCTGATCTTTACGCTCTGCATAAAGGAAGTTTCTGGTTTTGTAGCCCAAGCAGTTTGCCAGTCATCTGACAGGCTGGGAAAAGTGGCCCGGGCTGCCATGATTTTCATAGAATCATAGAATCATAGAGTTGGAAGAGATCACAAGGGCCACCGAGTCCAACCCCCTGCCAAGCAGGAAACACCATCAGAGCACTCCTGACATATGGTTGTCAAGCCTCTGCTTAAAGACCTCCAAAGAAGGAGACTCCACCACACTCCTTGGCAGCAAATTCCACTGTCAAACAGCTCTTACTGTCAGGAAGTTCTTCCTAATGTTTAGGTGGAATCTTCTTTCTTGTAGTTTGGAGCCATTGCTCCGTGTCCGCTTCTCTGGAGCAGCAGAAAACAACCTTTCTCCCTCCTCTATGTGACATCCTTTTATATATTTGAACATGGCTATCATATCACCCCTTAACCTCCTCTTCTCCAGGCCAAACATGCCCAGCTCCCTTAGCCGTTCCTCATAAGGCATCATTTCCAGGCCTTTGACCATTTTGGTTGCCCTCCTCTGGACACGTTCCAGTTTGTCAGTGTCCTTCTTGAACTGTGGTGCCCAGAACTGGACACAGTGCTCCAGGTGAGGTCTGACCAGAGCAGAATACAGTGGCACTATTACTTCCCTTGATCTAGATGCTATACTCCTATTGATGCAGCCCAGAATTGCATTGGCTTTTTTAGCTGCCGCATCACACTGTTGGCTCATGTCAAGTTTGTGGTCAACCAAGACTCCTAGATCCTTTTCACATGTACTGCTCTCAAGCCAGGTGTCACCCATCTTGTATTTGTGCCTCTCATTTTTTTTGCCCAAGTGCAATACTTTACATTTCTCCCAGTTAAAATTCATCTTGTTTGTTTTGGCCCAGTTCTCTAATCTGTCAAGGTCGTTTTGAAGTGTGATCCTGTCCTCTGGGGTGTTAGCCACCCCTCCCAGTTTGGTGTCATCTGCAAATTTGATCAGGATGCCCTTGAGTCCATCATCCAAGTCGTTGATAAAGATGTTGAATAAGACCGGGCCCAAGACAGAACCCTGTGGCACCCCACTAGTCACTCTTCTCCAGGATGAAGAGGAACCATTGATTTTTCAGGCCTGCCCCTTCTCATGTGCCCCTAGGACACACAGAGCATTAAGCCTCTTTTCCTGTTCTGGCCTGACAATCCCCCCGATGAAATTTAATGGGAATTTTGCTCGACTCTTTTGTCTGCATCAGATCAAAGGCAGTAAAAAAAATCAGTTTGAGCTGCTTTGGATCCTGAGTCGGGCTGCAGTTTTGGCGGCCGTGTTTGTTTCTGTTTTCCGCCGCTGCCCCCCCCCCCCCCGCAAGCTGCCTTCGTTACATTTATGCGCTCTCCTCTATCCCCCCCCCCGCCAGCCCCAGCATCCGTGAACGCGCAAGACCTTGTTGGGTGCTCTCCGACAAAATGTGTTTCATTAGCCACGTATCAAAGTTGTTTTGCTGCTGTCATGCAGCCGAAAAGTTAAACATGCCTGATCAAAGCCGCGTAAACACAGCTTCGCAACAAATGCCTCGGGGCCCTGCCAGAAAACACAAGAGCTGTCGAAAGCTGAGCCCCTTTTCTGAATAGCCAGCGCCGAGTCCCACATGAGCGCCTCTCAAAGAGGATCTGTGAGACCGTGAAATTTCATCTTCGTTTCCCCCCCTGGTCAAAAGGGCTATTAATACACCCGCACACAGCCAGGCTCCAAGAGGACGCCTGCTGTCTCCTGAATGTCAGCATCTCCCAGTGGAAACTCTGGGGTTTCTGGTTGTCTGAAAGATGCGCTGCGGCTGAAAGATGGGTGTTTGGGAGTTTCAAGCATCTGTCAAAGGTTCAATCCTTTTTCTCCCTCTCCACCTCTTGCTTCCATTCTTCCTTCAGGCTCTTCCGAATCACATAGATCAATCTGTCCATTGGAACCTCCTAGAGCTGCAGGATTCGGTCAAGTTTTTACTGGGTAAGGGTCTTTGCAGCACTACATGCACCCGCACAGACGCACACTTCTAACTTCTAGCTCAGACCCAACTTTTTCTTCTTTGGTGATCCCTCGTAGCCGAGTAAGATTGTCTTCCATAAACACAGTTTTAGCAGTGAGTCCAAAAGTGACTGTGAAGGCCAATTCTGGATCCACGCGTCCTTCCACAGTGAGGACATTGGTTTCCGGGTGGCAGTTGATCATGGTGTGGATTTGCCAAGCGTGCCTTCCTCTTAGCACGTTTCTCCCTTGCGTCCTGAGTTCGAGTGTCTTCAAAGCCCATGATACCTTTGGTAAAGCCTGTTCTCCAACTGGAGCGCTCGCAGGCAAGTGTTTCCCAGTTGTTGGTGTTTACACTACATTTTTTTAGATTTGCCTTGAGAGAGTCTTTGAACCTCTTTTGGTGACCACCAGCATTACACTTACCATTTTTAAGTTCGGAACAGAATAGTTGCTTTGGAAGACGATAATCCTACTATCCTAGCGGCAAGCTAGACCCACGTCCTTGCAAAATGAAAATGGGGGACCGGAATCACTTAAAAAGAAAGATAATGTACAGTGGTACCTCGCAAGACGAAATTAATTCGTTCTGCGATTTTTTTCGTCTTGCGATTTTTTTCGTCTTGCGAAGCACGGATTTTGGAAAAGCTTCAAAAATCACCAAAGTCTTCAAAAACCTCAAAAAAGGCTACCACACCACGGGCTATGAGTTGCTCCTCGAAGTCAAGTCGCACCTGCACCCCCTGAATGCACGGTTTCAATAAAAAGGAAACAAACTTGCAAGACAACGGAAACAAACTTGCAAGACGTTTTCGTCTTGCAAAGCAAGCCCATAGGAAAATCCATCTTGCGAAGCAACTCAAAAAACGAAAAACTCTTTCGTCTTGCGAGTTTTTCGTCTTACGAGGCATTCGTCTTGCGAGGTACCACTGTAGATTTATTTGTTTCTTTATTTTACTGGCTCCATTTATTTGTCAGAGTTGTCAATGATTTGTCAGAGTTGTGCGCTCCAGTGTTGGAGAAAGGAACAGCAGTTATTGAAGAAGCAAGGAGTTGGGGGTACCGGGGAGGGGAGCAATACTTAGGTGTGGTGAGTAAATTCAAGAAGAGCCATTCTGTGCTGTACAGGGATTTCAAATGGAGACTTGAACATGGAGAAGCTGAATTGCACCAAGACTTTTGATTCTGTCCATTTGGGGACAAATGAGGACAATGGAGTCCTGTCCTGCGTACAGCATGTATATACTACCTTGGCAATGTTAAGATGACAGTGTTATCTGCCATCTTGAGAGTTAGCATGGCATGGGGGTTAGAATGTCAGATTAGGGCCTGGGAAGTCGGGGTTCAAATCCTCGGTTGACTGTGAAGCGCACTGGGTGACCTCTGGGACCAGTCATTGCCTCTTGGTCTAACCTACCTCACAGGGTAGTTGTGGGAATGAAATAATAGAATCATAGAATTGTAGAGTTGGAAGGGACCCTGGGGTCATCTAGTCCAACCCCCTACAATGCATGGATTTCCAGCTAAAGCATCCGTGACAGATAGCCAGTCAACCTCTGCTTTAAAATCTCCAACAAAGGGGAGTCCACAACCACCCGAGAGGGACGGTTCCACTATCGAGTATCTCTTACTGCCAGAAAGTTTTTCCTGATGTTGAGTTGGAATCTCCTTTCTTGGAGCTTGAAGCCATGGGTTCGAATCCTAGCCTCTGGAGTAGGAGAAAACAAGCTTCCTCCGCCTTCCATGTGACAGCCCTTGAGACATTTGACGATGGCTATCATTCATGGGGTGGAGGAAAATCATGTAAGCCACCTTGAGCTCCTTGGAGGAAAGGTGTTTGACACATGTAATAAATTAATAGATTAATACCAACTGGAAACGGCCATTGCTCTATTGGTGCATATATTCCAATGTCATTGTCACAGCTTGTGCTTTGCACATTTCATGGCATTTCAGCCCATGTTTTGCCATCCAATACCATTGCCCCTTCCTTGTGTACAAGTTCTAGCCAGTGGAGGGTCACCTTCCTACGTACCTGATGAACTGGACTCTGGTCCATGTAGACCAGGGGTCAGCAAGGTTTATTGCAATTTTCGGCGCTGCGGAAGTGAGTCCCCATGCCACGCTGTGCCGGTTCAGCGCCACGTACGAGCGGCACCTTAGTTCAGGGGTGGCTCGTGGGCTGGTCAAATGACCTCAGCCGGCCACTTCCGACTCATGGGCCTTGGGTTGCTGACCCCTGATGTAGACATCTTCTGCCACCCCATATTTGTTGGTCATTGAGCGGCTCTTATTTGTTTCCCAGTCATTGGATTTCAGAGTTGGAGACAGTGCTGGAAAATTGTGCTCCTCCATGCCCACACACAACCCAAAGCAGTTCCAGGGTCACATCTGGAGTTTTTAGTAGCCCCTCTTAAGAATGCCACACCTGGGATGGACACAATGTTCCTGAAACCCTTTTGTCCGATCTCAAGATTTCTGCATCCGTGAATTTTGGCCGTGTCTGCCCAGCGTTTCAGCATTTGCCTCGCTCGTTGGCTCTGACGGGTGTTGCGGGGGCCTCGTCTGATCTCCAATCAAGCCCTTCCCCCTTCCAAACCCAATGCCCAATGGCTTCAATGAGGAAGGCCAGACGTAATTGGCGCTCTTCCTCGTTTGTGCTTGTACAATCCTTGGCGTGCTGAGAAGTCCCCCCAGGTGGCCGGGCTTCGGTGAAAGGTCAGCAACCGCGTCAACTTCCATAAATCAACCCTAACAAGACACAACAGAATTTGGTCCGAGGGGCTCTTGACTCTTCCTCCGAAGGCTGGGGGATCTGATTCCTCTTCCTCATTATTCTTTTCTCAGATCCGTTTTTTGAGACGGCGGGGGGGAGACGTGTGGGCGAGTTTCACGTCAGCCACCCTGGGAGATGCAGACTCTGGTTATCAGCAGGATCAAGGAGAGTATGTCCAGGAAAGAGAAGGAACAAGCTATAATTAAATGAACCAATCCAAGTATGATTAGGAAATGCAAACGTTTCATTTGGGAGCACGGTGCCTCTTGGAGTCGTTCCCTAGCGAGGGAAACTTAGCGTATACTTGAATTCGCTCCCAAAGGAGGCAGTGAAGGCAACCAACTTGGATGGTTTTAAAAGAGGATTGGGCAAATTCATGGAGGAGGAGAGGGCTGTTGAGGTCTACTCGCCAGGAGGGCTCTGTTCTGCCCCCGCAGATGGAGCCAGTGATGCTTCTGAACCCCAGTTGCTGGAAACCGCAAGCTAGGAGAGCCCATCACCTCCCAAGGGAGTCTGTTCCACTGCCGAAAGTTCTTCCTGATATTGAGTCGGAATCTCCTCTCTTGTAACTTGCAGCCATGGGTTCGAGTCCTACCCTCGGAAGCAGGAAAAAACAAGCATATTCCCTCTTCCATGTGGCAGCCCTTTTTAATTTTTAAATCATTTTTATTGATTTTCCAATAGAAAACATCCAATTAGTATATCCAATCATAATACTCCAATTAAAATAAAAAACTAAAATAAAAAAGACCAAATTATAATTATTAATTTTTCGGAGCTCCCCACAGTCTGGATTTCAGAAGCATATGTCCACATCTCAGTCCTGCCTCTCTGCGTTGTTTCCATATTTCCCACATCTTGATTTTAACGCTTTATAATTCTCCTTTGCTGAGTCCACGATTCTCAATCATGTCTACCTGAAGGAGCATCTCCACCCCCATCGTTCAGCCCAGACACTGAGGTCCAGCTCCAAGGGCCTTCTGGCGGTTCCCTCCCTGTGAGAAGCCAAGTTACAGGGAACTAGGCAAAGGGCCTTCTCAGTAGTGGCGCCTTCCCTCTGGAACGCCCTCCCTTCAGATGTAAAGTAAATAAGCAGCTATCTTATCTTTAAAAGACATCTGAAGGCAGCCCTATTTAGGGAAGTTTTTAATATTTAATGCTGTATTGTTTTTAACACTTCATTGGGAGCCTCCCAGAGTGGCTGGGGCAACCCAGCCAGATGGGCAGGGTATAAGTAATAATTTTTATTATTATTATTATTATTATTATTATTATTATTATTATTATTATTATTATATTATGTCAAACATCATATACTTTCATCCGTCAAATACAGCTTTATTAGCGTGGCAGCCCTTGAGATATTTGAAGATGTGTGCTGGTCCAGGGGGGGAGGTTAACGTGGGGCGAGGTCCAGGACCTGAGTCGAGGGTCAGCAGACAGTCCTCCTCGGGCGAAGCGGGGTCCAAAGCGAGGAGCCGGGCAAGGACAGGAACTCTGGGGGAACAGGACTGGGTGCTGGCCAAAACAGCTCTTCAACGACGTTAATCCCGCAACCTGGGACTGGGCTGACTGGCCTTTATCTTCTCTGAGGCCAGGGGTGGTCCCGGCCCCCAGGAGACCCACCTCTCCTGGCCTTAAGGCGAGCACTCCTCCTGAGAAAACCCAGTTCCCTCCGCCTCTCTGCCCTGAGCCTCTGCAGCTCAGGAGAGGCTGGAGGGTTACTGGACCCAGGGGGAGACTCACCTTCCCCTGACAGGGCTGGGAGAGGCGCACCTGTAGGCAAGGGGTCCTCAATCACCTCCGGAGCCAGAGTGAATTCACCTGGTGCCTGCTCCTGAGGATCCGGCACAGGTGCAGGCGCTTCAGGATCAAGGCCCTGCCCCAGCTCAGCCGGCCCTGGAGGCGTGGACTCCTGTGCAGGCTGGGATTCCTCCGGTTCAGCCTCTGAATCGGATTCCCAGGCCATCACAAGATGGCTCTCAAATCTCTCAGTCTCCTCTTTTCCAGGCTGAATATACCCAGCTCCTTCAACCATTCCTCATCAGGCTTAGTTTCCAGACTGTTAATAATTTTAGTCGCCCTCCCTCTGCACACCTTCCAGCTTGTCAACATCCTTCTTAAATTGTAGTGCCCAGAATTGGACACAGTATTCCAGGTGTGGTCTGACCAAGGCAGAAGAGAGTGGCTATTCTATTACTTCCCTTGATCGATCTGGACACTAGACTTCTCTTGATGCAGCCTAGAAGAACATTAATTAATTTATTCATTTTTTGCTGCTCCATCACACTGTTGACTGATGTTAAGCTTGTGGTCCACCAAGACCCTTAGGTCCTTTTCCTCTTTCCTGTGACAGCCCTTGAGATGACTATCTCCTCTCAGTTTCCTCCTTTCAAAAAAGTTCAGAAAGTTTGTGTGTTTCAATCTGTTTTTAGTCTACTGCTCTTTAAACTTTTCCAAAGTCTTAGATTAGTGTTGCAAATATTTCTAAGCGATCATTTTATTGTTTTATCTTTTTTGGTAAACCACTTTGAGGGTTTTCTTTGTGGGGGCGGGAATCAATCAGTGTACTATAGATTTTATGAAATACATAGACAATCCTTCCTCAACGTCTCCCATCCCCACCCCGGCTAGAACCAGGTTGCCTGCTGAGTATTTATGGGAGCTGCTGGTGATGGAGCAGCTGGAACATGAATTGAATGCAAATGAAGGAAAATTCAAGATGAATCTTGATTGAACACAGACAAGGACTCACTTCAAGGCCTCTTATGTGGCAATGATGGAAGTGAACAAGAACTTTTCTCTGCCGGCGTCGCGTCTCTTGAATGCTGTTTGGATAAAATTATTGCGGCAATGAGAAGATTTCTGCGTTTGGAGCCTCAGAAAGAATAGCCATAACCTTTGGTAGCCCACGGTGACCCATTTGGCCAGCATTTTGCAGTTAAAACAGGCATAGGCAAACTCGGTCCTCCAGATGTTTTGGGACTACAACTCCCACCATCCCTGACCACTGGTCCTGTTAGCTAGGGATCATGGGAGTTGTAGTCCCAAAACATCTGGAAGGCCGAGTTTGCCTATGCCTGAGTTAAAATTGCTTGTTTTTGCTTGCTTGAAGGTCACCTGCAGTTCAGGGGCAGGATATTCCTGAAGAGTTTCTTCAGTTTGTTGTTGCAGCTAAAGGATGCTTTGAGAGGTCCAGCCTACCACATGTGTATCTGAATTCAGAGACCTTCTCCTCCTGTGGTTTCCAGCAGCTGAGCAGATCCCTCACGGCTAGTAGCCCTTGATCATCGTCTCTTCCATGAATTGGTTTCGTCCTCTTTCAAAACCATCTGGGTTGGTGGCCATCCCTGCCTCATGTGGCAGTGAGTTCCATAGATTCCTCATGTGCTGCACGAAGAAGTCCTTCCTTTTCTCCATCCTGACTCTTCCAACGTTCTGCTTCATTGGATATCAGTAGAGCAAGAGACTCTTAATTTCAGGGTTGTGAATTCAAGCCCCACATTGGGCCAAAAGATTTCTGCATTGCAGGACAAACCTCGTGAACCCTTCCAACTCTCCAATTCCATGATTCTATGTGAGGGTGAAAACTAGAACTGTCCTCTATCCACTCTCTCCATGCCATAATTTTTAAAACTTCTATCATGTCTTCTCTCCCTTGCCTTCTCTCTAAACCAAGAGGCCCCAAATTCTGCAACCTTTCTTGCATTTTTTTAAATTTGGTTTTTCAGATTAAAACTTTACATTCACATATTGAACGCACAACATAGAAACAAGATTCCAAGGAATCTCCTGGACTTCCCTTCTCCCCTTTTTGGGTCCTGTTGTGAATCATTTCCTACTGCGCCTTTTATGATACTCCTTATCTTTTACATCTCCATTGTGTCCAAAATTCACCATTAAACTACAAGTGCTATTCGAAGCCTGCTAACAATTTTAACTGTTTAAAATGGTTGTTAAGATAGGTTATACATTTCCCCCATTCCTTATTAAAATTTTGGTCTCCCTGATTTCTGATTCTTCCGGTCATTTTAGCCATTTCGTCACAGTCCATCAACTTGATCTGCCATTCTTCTCCGGTAGAGACTTTATCGTCTTTCTGCAACCTTTCTCCTTAGAAGAGTCTCTCCATCTCTCCATTTTGAGTCAAAGTGCCTGAGCAGGGGGTGGCAGCCGCCCTCCCACAGCTCTTGGATAATGGGGCTCATCTCGACACATTTCAATTGGCCTTTGAGACTGTCTCGGAGAGTGAAACTGCCTTGGTCACCTGTATGGATTATAGTCTCTAGGAGAGACCCCGGGGGTGTTGGAAAAACGCCCCCAGGAATGGCTGCCAACTTCCCAAGTCTTCGGAGCGTCTCTCCGGTGGTCCTCCCTGGCTGTAAATCTCCCTCAGTCCAGAGAGCACGCCAGTCTTCTGGCATATCCTAGCAGAAGAAAGACTCAATCGTAGTTCTAAAACTACTTTATTTACAGTCTTATATACAGAGACTCCATCAGTGCTTCTGTGCCCTCTGAACACCAGTACAGAACCGCGACACGCGCAGAAGTGAAACTAAACTTCCAGTATAGTAGTCAGCAGGAGGAGATAATGCAGACTTCCTTTTTTTTTAAATGATATTTTATTAAGTTTTTTAACAAGAAAAAGATTTCAAGACAATAAGCAAAAAACACAAGAAAAATACAAAAACACAAAAATACAAGAATACAAAAATTCAAACATAAAAAGGAAAATAAAAAATAAAAATCCCTCTTTTTAATTTCTCACCGTTCATTTACTTATTTTCCTGACTTCCTCACACCTCCCTTTTTGTATTCCATTTAAAAATTGGTTCAGCAAATTCATACCCTCTTAATTTATCGTTAATTGTTTATCCTCACCTATTATAGCTTCAAATTTTCATCTAATATCAATCCATTCTTACATATTCTTATTTTACCTTATTACTAGAACCACTTCATTTCATTTCAACGTCATCAACATTCAAAAATTTTACAATGTTTCTGTAAATAGATCTTAAATTTCTTCCAATCTTCTTCCACCAACTCTTCTCCCTCCACCAACTCTTCTCCCTTCCTTTCTCACGCTCTTTCAGACACTCACATGATGTACACAACTCATAGTACCACTCCCTGCCACAGCTGGAGCAGCTCAGATAGATAAAAATCCTAGCAGCGGGAACACGATTTGCTGATTTCACTGGACCTCTGGACACCTCTCAATCTCACCATAAGAATGGAAGAGGATTCCTGCTGGATCATACCCAAGGCCTATCCAGCCCAACATCCTCTTCTCATAATGGCCAACCAGAAGCCCACAAGCAGGAGCTGAGTGTCATAGGACCTGAGTGCTCTCCCCACTCGCATCCCTCAAAAAGTGGTACCCAGAGGCATCCTCCCTGCAACGCTAGAGGTGAAGCATCTCCGTCGTGGCTTGTAGCCATTGATAGCCTTATTCTGCATGGATTTTCCTTATCCCCTTTAAGATCCGTGGGGACAAAGTGGCATCCCTTCTGCCTCTGCCCAGAGGCGGTCCATCTGGTGCAGCATCCTTCTCTCAGAGCAACCGACAAGATGCTCAAATGGGAAGCTCTTGTGTGTCAATTTCCATGGCACCTTTTCTGGATCCCCTGCTAGGTGTGGGAGCTGGAGATCTTTTGCTCCTCTTTCGTTCCAGAAGGGAGTCCGGGAGGAGGATTTCTTGGCAAGATGGCAGCCTTTTATGTTCCAGGGATCTGCAGGGAGGCCCCTAACCCACCACGTTATTTAACTCTGTTGTATTAACAGGTAGGATATACTTTGTGGCTGCCACTGGTTCTGCTCAGGTTGGCTGCTGGTACTGCTTTGATTTGGTTTTTATGGCTGCCTTGAGAGAAGGTTTTATCAGCTGTTGAGTTTTGTACTGAAATTGTATTCTTTGGTCCAGTGGGTTCCATCTTCTTCTGAGCTGCCTTGACTTTGCAGCAGAAAGGCGGCATAGGAGTATTTCAGATAAATGGATTTGAGCAGGTCAGAATGAGGGGCAGCCAGGAATTGAGACACCTTGCAATCGGGGAAGGAATCCGATCTCTCCAGGTCAATGCGTAGGGCAATCCTGCAATGCAGGTCTCCTCAGAGGCAGCGAGGCTTCAGAATCCCACTTTCTGGAAACCGCAGGAGGCAAGGGAGATCTTGTGGTCGAATCCTGCTTGCGGGCTTCCCAAGGGCATCTGGCCTGCAAGATGTTGGACTCGATGGGCCAGTGGCCCAATCCAGCAGACCCTTCTTACATTCTCATGGGTGGCTTCTGTTGCTGTTCCTTCATTGTGGAAGAGGCTTTTTCAATGCACATCCAATGCTCAGAGCTTGAGGACCAGCAAGGGCCAGTGTTTGAGAGAGAGAGAAAGTGCAAGCCAGACTAGGTGGAAAGGACAGGGAAACTCCAGGGATCCTGCCCTGCTGTGATTGTCGCAGCAGAAACAGACCCAGCAGATAGTTGGGTTACTAAGGGGAAGGTGTCTTGGCCAGAGCTTTGGTTGGGGGGCGGGGGGGGGGAGAGAAAAGCATAAAAAGGATCTGAATAAAGATGAGCATTCATCCCCCTGCTCATCTCATCACTGGGTTTCTGCAACCGTTTGAATATTTGCGGAACTTCAAGGGGTGTTGCAACGAGTGCTTGAAAGTAATATTTTTGGAATCTCAACCTCCCCATAGTGATCTAACTGGGGGTGGGGGAAATACAGAGCCCCTTATTGTTGCTTGTCAAGTAGGGAGGGGGAATGCATTTGAAAAATAAATAGCTGGTGGGGCCTCAGCAGGGAGTGTGACCTCACCTCTGCAAAAAGCAGGCTGCCCCCATTGCAACAGTTTTCTGGATGCTGCTCCTCAAAGTACCATATTGTTTTGCTCTATAAGACGCACCCGACCATAAGACGCACCCAGTTTTAGAGGGGGAGAACAAGCCTGCATTCGCTCCATAAGATGCACACACATTTCCCCTTACTTTTTTGCAGGGGAAAAGTGCATCTTATAAAGCGAAAAATAGGGTAGCTTTCCTCTGCCCCGCCCCCCCCCCCACTTCCTCAAGATTAGGGTTTGGGTTAACTTTTTGTCTTAAGAAGAAAAGGTAACAGCTGGGAGATAGCCTTGGGTGCAAGTAAGTTAAAGTTGGGGAGCTGCATTCACACTGTTTTTTCACCCTGAGCAGGGTGCTCACACAATCCAGGCCTCCACCCACCCCCCAGTTGGCTTTCTCGCTCCATCCCAAGAAACAGTGGAAAAGTTCAGAAACGAAACAGGGAAATTCTGGCTGGGGAAAACCATTCTAATCTACCATTAATCTTCTCAAATCTGCTTGGCTGTTCAGTTTGGACTTTGCGCAAATAAATCTGCAAGGAGCTGTCAAGACATTGCCATCCTTGCTTGGGGCGCTGCCTCTGATGTGCCTCAGTTGGAGTTGATTTTTCTTCCCTGGCGGGGAGGGGGGAATGTGCTGGGACTTGCATGGGAACAGGAACAGAGCCTGTCTGCTGGGTCAGGCCAAAGAGAGCCCACCTAGTCCAGCATGCCGTTCTCAACCAGAAGCCTATGCTGGGAATCCCAAAAGCTTCTGTGTGCTTTGGAAACCCTGCTTCTTAAGGCCCTGCCACCCAGTGACTGGGGACCAAACACAGCGAGAAGTGGGTGGTGAATGATGGACTGGATTTTCATTTTGACATTTCCTTTTTTTTAAAGTGTGGAGTGGGCAGATTGGCATTGCGGCGCATGGTGGTGGCGGATAACTCTTTCCTGTTGTGCTATTTGCCTGACACAACAACAATGGCGATAATTTTAGGGATGCAGTCTCTCAAATGCTAATGCTCTCCTCCTCTTCCTCCTCCTCAGAACCAGCCCAGGGGCATCAGCCCTGACAAAATGCAGGAGTCTCTGGCCTTGGGGAATGGTTTTCATTGGGGTGGTGAGACTGGGGGTGACCTGGAGGTGATGGCAGGTAAAAAATCTCTGTGCCAGGTTGTTGCAAGAAGAAATGGGGGTTGTGTGCGTGTGGGTATCTTACACCGTGAGACCCTCTCCCATCTCTTTCTTGTCTCCCTCGCACACAGCGCCTGGTATGTAGGAGGCAGGCTCCTGCTGTTCGGAGCCGCAGAGCTAGCGAGAGTCAAACCTGTTCTTTCTACTGCTCCTGACAGCTTCCCGGCTGGAGGCAGAGGCGGCAGCGAGGCAGACAGCCAACCTGCCTCCTCTTTCCAGCTTTGCACGGCTGCGTCATAACTAAGCTTCAGCAGGTACATCGGTCGACGTCTCCCGCTGCCCCTCGGCCTCCCCCGTCTCACACATGGGGTGGAATAAATGAAGACCTGCCCTTATTCCCTTATGGGGGATACAAGAGCCCTTATAGAGTTCTTTGTAGGGCGGTCGGAGAAAATAACAGAGGCTAACCAGAGAATATTGAGAAGCAAAGCAGCTAATAAGCCTGATCTTTATTGAACTGTTGCAACAGGGTGCTCCCCTCACACACAGGAGGAGGAGGAGGAGGACCCAGAACCAAGGTGTGCCCACCCTTATATAGACATTTTAAATTGCCTGCCTTGGAGTCCAAGACCAACCCCAGAAACATCATAACTACATCACAGACAGGGCGGTCTACAGCAGAAATCTGAGTGCATTGTTTACCTCCTGTCTGGCAGGTTACCTGTTAATTCTCACTTGATTGGATACCCTGGGGAGCCTGGCCAGTCTTTTGTAATGGTAAATACTTAGTTCCTGAGCCACGTCACAGGCTCACCTTATTCATACACACACATACCCTTAAGACAGGATTTGTGAATGAAAGGACAATGGGGAGGCTTTTTCCATTTTCCTTTGACCTTGCAGAGAAAACATTTGGACAGTTTGTGAGCCAAAATGGCTGACTGCCTCAGACATGTGGCCCATATATTTATGTACGTGTATGCCTGGCAAATATGAGACCTTATTTTTTTTATTTCAGGGGGTCTGGCAATCCAACACTTCCCTGTCCTCTTAATCATAGAATCACACGAGTTGTAGAGATGCAAGGGACCCCCAGGGGTAATCTAGTCCAACCCCCTACAACACAGGAATCACAGTGAAAGAATGCCTGAGAAATGGCCACCCAACCTCTGCTTGAAAACCTCCCATGAAGAAAAAAACTCCCACCACCTTACGCTATCAAATGCCTTTTAGTGTCAGAATGTTCTCCCTCATGTTTAGTCTGAATCTCATTTTTTTCCATTTGGATGCATTGGTTCAGGCCCTACCCTGTGGAGCAGGAGAAAATGAGCTTGCTCCCTCTTCCAGGTGACTACCCTTTAGAGCAGTGGTTTTCAACCGGTGTGCCGTGGCACCCTGGGGTGCCTTGAATGATGGTCAGGGGTGCTGTGGGCAACACTGGCTTCTGTCCCTCTTTCGTTCCCTCCCTCTCCTGATGCCCTCTCGCGTCTCTACCTCCCAAAGGCTTACACAGCTGTTTGTTGCAGCAGCCCTGGCTACAAGCTCCCCAAGCGAATGTCACCTCTGGGGCTGGCCAAGGGGTGCTGGTTGCCAGGAGCAGAGGCAGCTCAGAGACCAGGGGCAGCTGTGGAGGCTGCCTGGAGGACTCCCAAGGAGAGGGGAGAAGAGAGGAGGACGAGGGAACACTCCCCAAGGGAGGGTGTTCGAGAAAGGGTGAGAGGCTGCCAGTTCTGCAGGCAAGGGGGGGACATAACTGGGCTCCTGAGCCCCACAGGGGAGCTGCGGAAAGAATGTACTGTATTTTTCGCTCCATAAGATGCACCCGACCATAAGATGCACCTAGTTCTAGAGGAGGTGAACAAGAAAAAAAAACGTTCTCTCCCTCTCTGCTCAGCGCCTCTCCAGCAAAGCGGGAAGAGAAACGGAAAGGGCTCCGTTTCTCCTGCGCTTCTCTGAAGGGGCGCTGTGCAGAGAGGGAAAGCTGTGCAACAGCTCTCCAGCGAAGCGAAGCCAGGAAAGCAAGAGGGATCGATCCCTCTTGCTCTCCTGGCATCAGCGAAAGCAACGCGAAGCCTCCTGAGCATAGCAGGTGCGCCCGCTGCGCTCAGGAGGCTTCGGGTGGCTATCCCTGAAGCCAGGAGAGCAAGAGGGATCAGTGTGCACCGATCCCTGTCACTCTCCTAGCTTCAGGGATAGCTGCGCAGCCTGCATTCACTACATAAGACGCACACACATTTCCCCTTACTTTTTAGGAGGGGGAAAGTGTGTCTTATAGGGTGAAAAATACAGTAGTTGGTCAAGGGAGCCATGGACTCAAAAAGGATGAAAACCTCTGTTTTTGAGATTTGAAAATGACAATCATATCTCCATCCGTCTCCTCTTCTCCAGGCTAAACATACCCAGTTCACCAGGCCCTGGGGATTTGAATTCCTTTAAAGTATCTAGGTTATCCCTTATGTCAGGGGACCGCCATCAGAACAGGGAAGGGAGGCAGAGGGGCAGTTTGGTTACAGGGAAATCTCCGAAAATCTTGCGAAGCAGTTCCTCTTCCTGCGGTGGGGAAAACCACACCTTCAGTGGGGAAGAGGGGAAGGGCCCAGAGGATGCTGCTGGGAGCCTCAGCACCGCTCCTGGCCAAAGCCGGCCAGGAGGGAAGCACGCCTCTTCCGTCGCCCACCCTGTGCAGAGGTGTAAAATGCAAAGAAATAAGGAAAAGGCTGGGGGTGATGAAGCTCTTATGTTGGGGGAGGACCCAGAAACAACCACTCCCAGATTCTGCTAGCGATTGAGGCAGACATGAACTTGTGGTTCTGCACTGTAAATAGTTTTGCACCAAAATAAAACCTGTAAAAGACAGGTCGGAGTCCTGACTGGTTACTCACAAGCAACCACCATTGCCATCTGACACCTTACTACCTCTTTTCCTATCTGGGCTGCAGCTCCCTCCTTACATCATTTATTCTGTTATCACCAGTTTGGGCATCGCTTTCCTTTTGGAGGAAGACAGAGGCAAAGCAGGTGTTGAACAGTTCCACCTTTTCTCTGTCACCCAACAGCGTTTCTCCGTCTTCTCCACGCAGAGGACCTACCACTTGCTTGTTCTTCCTTTTACTTTGGACATAGCCAAAGAAACCTCTTGTATTATTTTTAACCTCTCTTGCAAGCCTGAGCTCATTCTGAGCCTCAGCCGGCCTGACTTTCCTCATGCAACTATTTGTGTCTACTCCTCCTTTGAGATTTCCCCTTTCTTCTGTTTCTTATACGTGCCCTTCTGACATTTCGGCCCATCTATAAGCTCCTTATGCAGCCGCACCAGTTTCCTTAGATGCCTCCCCCTTTTTCTTCCATCCAGTCCAACCCCCTGCAATGCAGGAGTTCCAGCTAGAGAATCCTAAAGACTTCTTAAAAATGGAAGAGCTGGCGGAGAGGAACTGTTAGCAGCCCGATACTTGGGGAAATCCCCAGGGCGGGTGGGTGAGGGGGGGGGGAGAAGGTTGCCCTTCCTGTCACTGTCTCGTCAAGCAAGGCAAACTTCAGGTGGCGAATCTCATTAAAATTCATCCCGCACAGATGGAACCACTTAGGAAACCCAAACATCTTAATGCAAGCCTGTGAGATTCTCCACCTCCAGCCTCCCATTTCGCTCTGCAGGGGCCACTTCTGCTTCCAGTCGGAATTCAGATAGCCATCCGAGCCGGGCTTAGAAACCTCCGAGGAAGGAGAAGTCCTCCAGCTTTGCAAGGTTGTCCGTTCCCCTGTCAATCAGAACTTACCCTCGGAGCGAACAATTTGGCCTTTTGCTCTCCAAAGGCTTTTTAATTCCGCAAAGCCGAGTGCTGGTTTTCCTTTGTATTTTGGCACTTCGGATGCATTGCAGGGTGTTAGACATGGCGACCCTTTGGTTCCCTTCCAGCTCTAACATTCTACGCATCCTTCGCTTCCTCCACCCCTTCTCCTCTTCCGCTGGTGTTCTGCTGAGGACACCTTTTTTGTTTGAGCACAGCAGTCTTACCGGCACTAGCAGTTGCCAGTGTCGGATTTACGTACAGTCATACCTCTTATTACATTTGCTTCGGGTTAAATCTTTTCAGGTCGCGACCCGGAAGTACCGGAAAGGGTTACTTCCGGGTTTCTCCACTCGCTCATGCGCAGACGCTCAAAATGACATCATGTGCATGCGCAGAAGCAATGAATCATGACCCACGGACGCGCAGATGCGGGTTGCGTTCTGCTCATGTTGCGAAGGGGGCTCCAGAACGGATCCCGTTTGCAACCAGAGCTAAACAAGCCAAGGCTTATGGCACTACTCTCTTGGTGGGCCCCCAAAAAATTTAAAGGAGAAGAATAAAACTGGGTGTGCATTTCCAAAATACAGTGGTGCCTCGCAAGACGAAATTAATCCGTTCCGCGAGTCTCTTCGTCTAGTGGTTTTTTCATCTTGCGAAGCATCCATATTAGCGGATTAGCGCTATTAGCGGCTTAGCGGCTATTAGCAGCTTAGCAGCTTAGAAAAAGGGGGGGGGGGAGGAAAAAAACTCGCAAGACATTTTCGTCTTGCGAAGCAAGCCCTTAGGGAAATTCGTCTTGCGAAGCGCCTCGAAAAACGGAAAACCCTTTCGTCTAGCGGGTTTTTTGTCTTGCGAGGCATTCGTCTTGCGGGGCACCACTGTATAAGATAAAAACCAAATAAAATAAAACCTACATACAGCAACAGTGTTTTGTGTAGGCTCCTATTTGTTACGTGCAAATGGCTTGAGATACCTATTAAGTCCATAAATTGCCATATAGCATATATTCAACACAAAAAACAGTGAGAATTTGTTGTTGACAAAGGACAGCTGGACATAAAAGTGCCCTATTACCTTCAGGAGCTAAGGGCCTCATCAAACCTAAATCTGGCCCTGGCCATTGCCTGTGGGTTTACTCCTGGAACTACTGCTGGAATCTTATCTGCCTGTCTTAACTCCATGCAGAGGTGTGCAGAGACCCTCCTCTGTGGTACAAAGGGAAAGGAAAACCAACAGGGATTATTATTATTATTTTAAAAAAGTTATTTTAAAAGCTTTAAAAAGTTATTTTAAAAATCAGCTGCAAGCAAAGCCGCCTGTTGGTTGCTTGAGCGATGGGCACCAATGGTTCAGGAGCTGTGAAAATGGCCTCCATGTAAAAACTGCACCACTCCTGCCTTGGCTGAAAAGCACCCCAAGAATGCAGTGTTTGTTTTCAGAAACACAAAAATAAATGGCAATATTTTTTAAAGGTGATGGAGTTCCGGAGTTCTGTATCCTTGTAAATGAGTTTGTTAGCTAGTTTGCTTCTTTGTTTGCTCACATCCTTCTTTACTGTCTTTCTGGCCCCCCTCCCCCCTCCCCAAGGCACTGATGGTGGCCTCCTCATTTAATCCCCACAACAACCCTGGGAGGTAGACTAGGCTAAGAGTAGTGACTAACAGTCACACCAAGCGAGCTACATGGTTGAATCGGGATTTGAACCCTGGTCCCTGGCGCTGTAACTACAACTGAAGCTATAAGAAACCTGCAAGCCCAAATGTAGATTGGGTAAACCAGCATTGCTTATTAGGGAGAGAAGGCTAAACAGCAGGAGGCCTAACATGACAGGTGGAATCTACACACACAAAAAACGGTTTTTTAAAAGTGTTTTTTTTTTTAAAGACATCTAATCTTTCATAAGGCTCAACATCGCCATCTAGTGTCACATTGTATATTGCACTTAGAACACACTTGAAACGTTTTATTTGCAGCTGTGTAGCTGAGTCCTTAGTCTCACTAGAGCAGACTTCCCCAACCTGGTGCCCAATCTCTGTCTGTCTGTCTGTCTGTCTGTCTGACTGACTGACTCTTTGTCTCTTTCTCTCTCTTACACCCCCCCCAGTGTGTAGACCCGAGTTTGTGGACTGATGGAAATTGTAATCCAAAACATCCATAGATCACTTGTCTGGGGAATTATAGAAATGTAGAGTTAGAAGGGACCCTGAGGGTCATCTAGTCCAACCCCCTGCAATGCAGGAATACTCAGCTGTCCCATTTTGGGATCGAGCCTGCAGCCTTGGCGTTATCAGCACCAGGCTCTCACCAAAGAAGCTATCCATGAAGCCCACCACTTTGTAGTTGATTCTCTGTGTGCCAGTTGGTCTGGTTGGCCAGAAATCTTCTCAACATCAAGGGCAAGGTTTTGTGAGCAGCCTTCGTAAAAAGTCCATGGCAGCATCAGTGGGGCTTCCCTTGCCTTATCAGCACACAACACCTGTGCTCGGAGATCTGCTCTGCTTACTGATCTGCTCCTGGGCCAAGTTCAAGATGTTACTACTAGTATGCAAAAGCCTTAACAACCTGGGATATACATTTTACAAAATAAATAACAAACACATGCTGTTTCTTGCTGGGCAGATAATGTTTCCTCCTTTAAACGAAGTTGGCAATTTGGTTCCCAATTGCTGCCGATGAACAAATCTACTGGCCCTTCAGCTGTACCCAGGGGGTACTTGCTGCTCAATAAAACATTCATTCTTTTACTTAAAAGATTCCCTTCATATTTCCAGGGATGGTGATCAATTTTGTTCAGAAAAGAAAAGAGCGTTTTGTTTGTTTTTCATCCAAACATAATATCTGGTTGCCGCGCTCTGGTCAGAATTCTCTGGAATGTTTTCAGCACAGTTGAGAGCACCCTTGTGCAGCTCCCCTCCTTTGCAGGGGTTTGCCCGGAAAAACATCCCCATGGACTGTGCTGTTCCATTTTCTTTGGTAGCCAAATTATGGCAGGCAAACAGGACACCCATTTTATGTTGGAGCAGAATCCGCGATGGCTGCAGTCACCTGTCGCAAAAGGCGACATTTGATTCAGGTTCCTAGTCTTTTCTCGCAGGATGATCTCACCTGTCATGCCACAAAATGTGTGAGCGCTTTTTAGCCAGGCTGCCTTTGACCCGTGATGTAAAAAATCATAATAAAAAAATTAATCCCTGCAAAAAGAGAGGTGGAAGGAAAGGAAATGGTTTTTAATAAGATTTGGCTTTCTATTGGCGCAAGTAGTTATTTTTGGAACGCGAGTCTCTCTTGAAAAGATGGAAGATGTGTCTGAGTGCCACTCTAAATTTTTGTCAGTTCTGACTTGAGTGAAATTGACATGCGAGGGTCACCCATCAAACTGACATTCACACGGCACTGGAGGCAGGGGTGCGAAATCAGGGCCTGTTCGCGCTGAGCAACAGCACCTCCTCCTGGCTGCCATGGCAATCTTTCCTCCAGGCTGGAAGGGGCAGCATTCTGCACGGCTATAAATGGATCTATGCCCAGTACTCAGAAGGCTTTGAAATCCAGGACAACCACTTGCGTTGCAGATTATTTCTTCAAGCGTATTATTCCACCTTTTCAAGCACATATTGTTCAAAGCCGTTTGCAACAATCAGAACAACTCAAGCGCCCATCCTTGCATGGGAAAGTGAGCCCCATTGAACAAAGTGGGAGTTACATTGGAGTCCCTACACATAGGAGTGCACCGTGAAGTGCCCAGAATCAGTATAGCAAATAAAACAGCAGCAAATGGTTTCCCAAGTAAGGTAGTACAGAGGATGCTCAGGTTGCGAACGTAATCTGTGCGGGACGCACGTTCACAACCTGCAGCGGCACGCCTGCGTGGGTTGTGATTCGGTGCTTCTGAGCATGTGCAAAGCGTGATTTAGTGCTCCTGCACGACCACCAAAACCCGGAAGTAACCCATTCCGGCATTTCCTGGTTCCGGCAGTCCATAACCCGAAAAAAATGCAACATGAAGAGTCTGTAACCCGAGTTATAACTGTAATCTTATTCCTCACCCTCACCTGAAATGAATGCTCCATTTGACTTGCCACTCTGCTTCTTCTCGGGGCATGAAGACATCTATTTTTGCTTATGTTAACTCTGTAAAGTCCCATGCATAGGGGTGCTGCTATGAAAGGTAAAAGGACCCCTGGATGGTTACATAGGCGCCGACTCCATGGGGCCTGAGGGGACCCGAGCCCCCTCAAAAATTCGTTTGGGGGGGCTCTGCCCCCCCAATAATTTAAGAAAATTGTTAGTTATATTATGCTTTGTAAAATCACAAAATTATGTTGGTATTTTTTATTTTCCTTGTTTGACGATAGTTACCTTTTAAAATACATTCAGTAATGAGTTAAAACAAAGCCACTCCCGATCTAGAGAGGGGGTGGGGTTGTGAGCTCTCGACCCATCAACAATCTCGTGGGGCTGACGTCAGCCCCGCGAGAAGCGGGGATTCCCCCTAGCTCATTAATATTCACCGCCCACGGCGGCAGCCAATCAGCTACCGCAAAGGGCGGGCCCTCACAGGTTCACTTAAGGTCGGGGCAGCCCGGGGCTCGCCCCTTTCGTTCCCCCAGCAGCAGCGGTTTGGAGGTCTTGGGCCCCCCCAATATTTTTTATAAGTCGGTATGGGCCCCCGCCCCCCCAATATTTTTTATAAGTCGGCGCCCCTGGATGGTTAAGTCCAGTCAAAGGTGAGTTTGGGGTTGCAGCGCTCATCTCGCTTTCAGGCCGAGGGAGCCAGCGTTTGTCCACAGACAACTTTCCGGGTCATGTGGCCAGCAGGACTAAACCGCTTGTGGCACAATGGGATACTATGACGGAAACCAGAGTGCACGGAAATGCCGTTTACCTTCCCACCTATTTATCTACTTGCACTGGTGTGCTTTCAAACTGCTAGGTTGGCAGGAGCTGGGACCATAGCTGTCAACTTTCAGATTTGAAAATAAGGGATCAGCAGCCTCACCTGTCCCGGGGACAGTCTACGGGATATCTAACAATCTGGGATAGCAGCAGGAAACGGCGCTGGAATAAGGGAATTTCCCGCAAAAAAGGGAAGCTTGACAGCTATGGCTGGTACAGAGCAACGGGAGCTCACCCCATCGTGGGGATTCGAACCTCCGACCTTCTGATCGGCAAGCCCAAGAGGCTCAGTGTTTTAGACCACAACGCTACCCGCGTCCTTCGGGGTGCTGCTATATAAATAAGGCAACTGTCATAATTTCACCAGTCGCACACATGAACTCGACTACCAGCTCCGAAGTTGGGTGCAATTTTGGAGTGCATTGAAATTGAATGTAACCTCTGGAAGGCTGGCTTTGCCCATGTGAGTCAACTGGATTGGGAGGCTGGACTAGATGGGCCACTGACCCGATCCAACAGACTCTTCTTATAAGAGTTTTTCTGGCTGCCTGCGAACCAGAAGGGCCTGGTTGCTGGTGTGTTGATGCCACGGGGTCTGGTCTCCTATCTGCCGCCCCATCCTCGCTGTTCCCTGCGTGCAAGAGATGCAGCTGCAGCTTATGCCTGACGGATGCAGATAGAGAAAGTTGTTCTTGCTTAAGCTGCCAAGATGGTCAGACTCTTCCTCTCTCGGCGACTCTGCTGCCGCCCATTCACTTTATCTCCCAGGGCTTTTGGTGTGTAATTAAGCCCGGACCCCCCGAACGCCCGCTAAGCTGCCGATATCCCAACCTAATCCTCTGTAGCTCAGTCTCCTGTGACATTTGCTAGCCGAAAAGCGGCTTAAGTTTTTAACATGCTTCCTGTTCTGCTCAGTCTCAGCCTTGCAACGGGGATGTGGCAGGAAGGCGAGATCTTTCTGTTGCCTTTGATTTCATTTTTCTGTTTATGGAAGATGACAGCAAGGCCGCGCTGAAACTTTGACTTTGTTTAGTGCCAGAAACTGAAGTTCCAGATTCCTTTTTGAAAGAGACTTTTGAGAAGGTTCACTGGCATGTCTATCAAATCAACTTCCATTTTCTGCATTTCTGGGTCTGTCCGAAAAACTACAATTCCCATCAGGCTCTGCTTGGCTTTCCTCAAAGTCTGTTTAATCACGTTCCTTTTCGGTCACCAACGCTGCCTCTGCTGTTACTACCACCATCTCCCCCACTTATATCTCTGCCTCCACAAAAGGTGACGTGCAAGGTCAATCACATTGCAGGGGGTTGGACTAGATGACCCTCGGGGTCCCTTCCAGCTTGACGAATCTATGGTTCTATCATCATTTCCATAAAAATTATTCATATCAAAGAAGTGAGGCAAGAAGCAGAAGCTCACCTGCACCCTGTTTTTTATTGCATGGGGTTTCACCCATAGCAAGGAAGGGAAATCAGAAATTTTGATCTCCCGTTGGGCTTTTCCAAAGAAAATGGATATGCAGACGTCTGTAACCCCATTGGCCCTTGAAGCAAATAACGCCAATGTTTGGGCTTCTTTGCCTTCCTGAGAATAGAGTCCTGGACAAATCCAGTCCACCCACAGTTAACTGGTATTTGTAGACATAACTTGAGCTGCCTCTGGGCTGGCAGCCTCAGCCAGGCAGATAAAAGCCCAGCTTCCTATCAGATAAATCTGATCCCTTGCTGACTCTGGAATAAAAAGCAAACCTGGCAAATGGTCGGGGGTTTTTTGTTTTTTTGTAATCCAGAGGCAGATGATGTGGTATCTGTTGGCTTTTTCCTTGGGTATTAAGAATGTGACAATTTAATTGCAGGCTATCCCCTCAAGAAGGGGGCGCAAATCAATAGGTGTCAGGCAAGGCGCTCGTTTTCAGATAAAATCTATTTGTAAATTACAGTCATTTGTCTCCTTGCAGAGTCAAAAGGAGTTAATTGCAAACGGTGTGAGAACGGAGCTCCAGAACAGGATTCTCCGCCTCACTTCAACCATCCCGAGCCTCTTTCCCAATGCTGGGCAGGCACCAAGAAGCACCAAACTTTATAGCCACACACCCCTGGCATGGGGCAGAATCCAGAGCGATAAATCGCTTTTCTTTGCATGCACCTGACATCTCACGGCAGGGACCAGGAAACATGTTGGTTGCAGGGAGGCTGAGAGTTCGATTCTGGCTGGGCCAACGGATCCACTCCCAGCCTCGTCCACAAACCAGCCATGCTGAAATGTGGGACAGATACGGACAGTGAGTGTTTTGTCCTGGGGAATAGGGACCATGGAAGGGGGGATGGCTCAAGATGCAGGCGGTTCCTTATTTCCTTTATTAAATTTATACCCTGCATTTCATCCAAGGAGCACAGGACAGTGTTCAGTATCATGTACAACAACATCATACACCTTGAGATGTGGGTGGCGCTGTGGATTTAGGGAATGTGAGTGGCGCTGTGTTCTAAACCACTGAACCTCTTGGACTTGCCGATCAGAAGGTCGGCGGTTTGAATCCCCGCGATGGGGTGAGCTCCTGTTGCTCTGTCCCAGCTCCTGCTAACCTAGCAATTCAAAAGCACACCAGTGCAAGTAGATAAATAGGTACCACTGTGGCGGGAAGGTAAATGGCATTTCCTTGCGCTCTGGTTTCTGTCATGGTTATCAGTTGCACCACAAGCGGTTTAGTCCTGCTGGCCACATGACCCAGAAAGCCGTCTGTGGACAAATGCCCGCTCCCTCGGCCTGGAGCAAGATGAACATTGCAGCCCCATAGTCGCCTTTGACTGGACTTAACCATCCAGGGGTCCTTTACCTTTACCTTTTTACACCTTGAGAACCAGGTCTGGTGCTAGATGTTTATCCAGTACAGTTGTACCTTGGATCCTGAACACCTTGCAAGTCGAACGTTTTGGCTCCCAAACGCTGCAAACCTGGAAGTGAGTGTACTGGTGTGTGAACGTTCTTTGGAACTGAAATGTCTGACGCAGCTTCTGATTGGCTGCAGGAGCTCGAAAGCCACACCTTGGTTTCCAAACGTTTTGGAAGTCGAACGAACTTCCGGAATGGAAGGAACCACTGTATTTCTATCCTGTATCTTCCCAATCCGTGGAGCGAATAAGTGATTCCTAGAAAAAGCTGCAGAACCCCTTGCGGAACTTCCTTTCACTGCTTTCTGCTAATATCCCTATCTCTGCAACTTACCACTGATCACAATCAACCCTGGATCGCATCTCTGAATATAGTTGCTGCCCTTATCTTAGAGAAGCAGTCACGTTTCAAAGCAGAGTGACTGGCAAAGCCATCTGTTAATGTTAAACTTGTAAGTCTCCTACAGTGTTGCAATGCAGACTGTGGATATCCTGGATCCAGCACACTGGGGAAACAAAGGCAAATGTCCCTGCCCACCTCAGAAATCACAGCTCAGCAAAAAGCTTGGGGAAAGGCTGTCACTTGGTGGAAGAGAATCTGCTTTGCATTGCAGAAGGTCCCAGGTAGCAGCATCTGGGACTTCTCAGTTTAGAGAAAAGGCGAGGAAGACACAACAGAATAGAAATTTATAGAATTAGGCATGGCATGGAGAAAGAGGATATAGAAAAGCTTTTATCCCTCTCGCGCAGAGGGACAGTCAGCCTCTCAATACCAGCTGCTGGAAACTGCAGGAGGGGAGAGGCCTCTTGTGTTCGAATCCTGGTTTGTGGGCTACCGGTTGGGGACTCTGGCTGGCCCCTGTGAGAGCGAATCTTATCTTCTTATGCTATCTGGGGTGCTACCCTCCTTTTGAAACACTCTCACCAGAGGGGTTTTCCTTGAAATGTTTTTGTTCCAGTTTTAATATGTGCCTGAACTTTTGTTTTTATAAAGAACCAGGGATCACGATGGCTTTCTCCCTGCACTAGCCTGTTTTTTGCTTTGCTTTGAAACTTTCCTTGCCTTTCTCCCATGTCTTGTTGCATGCCTTGCACAAAATGTCGAAGTCAAGGATGCGAGTTCATCCATCTTTGAAATGAGACCAAATAACTGTGTGTCTGTTTCTAAGGAATGTGATTTGGAGGAAAGCTTACCTGATTGCTTGTCTTGACTTTGGTGGGACTTCAGGATTAGGCCACCAATCTCCCCCGTGGGACTTAGAGGGCGCCCACCAAGACCCATTTCAGGCAGCCCCCCCCCAGCACTATCTTCTCCCCCCCCCCCCGGCTTCCAAACAGTTGCGAGGAGAAACCCTCCGGCAGGTGACAGAAGATGCTGACATGTTTTTGGAGTCGGCTCAATTGCCTTTTCCTCCAGGCTGCTCCAAACCGCGTTGGTTTAGCAATCAGAAAATAATGTCCGAAAGAGCTGTACCGTCACGTCTGCCCTGGGAGTGACTTTGACCTGGCTGTCCCAGACAGTGTGGAGGGAACATTGCATTTATACAGAAATGTGCACAGGCAAGGACAAGCAAATTCCACCAACGCCGCCTGCAAAAAAAAACCATTCGTGTAGGAAAATGGCAGGTTTTGAGGGCTCAGAAAAATCCCCCCCCCCTTGCTCCCTCTGAGAGATCAGTCTTTTTCAAGGCTGCAGTACTTGGGACACCTTGAGCCAATCCAGCTGTGCCTGGGAGCTACCTGGCAACACCCCTGATGGGTGTCTTGTCCCCCCCCAACCAGTAAAACCAGCAGGCCTTCTTAGTTCCTGGTGGTGCCTTGTGCAGGACTTCTGGGCTATGTTTTGGGTTTAGCCAGCCCTGGGTTGTAGAGACCATGCAGTCTATAGATTTGTGTCCAGCATGGCTGGAGAGAAGGCGTGTCCCCAGAAAGTGGCTCATAGGGGCTAATGGTGGCTGATAACTCAAGCTAGCGAGCCAACTTGGAGGCAGTGTGGTGTAGTGGTTAGGGCAGGCATGTCCAAAATTGTGGGGGGGGGGGGGAGCTCCACAACTTTGGCTTAACAACTTCAATCCTAAAGAAGGCTCCACAAATTTGGGGTAAAATTGTAAAACAAAATAAAGAGCTCAGAAACTTTGGGGTAAAATCGTAAAAAAAAGCTCAAGAACTTCAATCCCAAGCTCAGTAACTTTGGTTGGCCCTCACGCATGTTCACTTCATCAAATCTGGCCCTCTTTGAAAAAAGTTTGGTTAGGCTGAGAGGCAGTGACTGGCTCCTTAGTTACACTCTCAGCTTTGTGGCTCAGAGGGGATTCGAACTCTGGTCTCTCCCAAGTCCTAGTCTTTGTTCAATTCCCACAGCAACCCCAGGAGGTAGGTTAGGCTGAGAAGAAGAAGAAGAAGAAGAGTTTGGATTTGATATCCCGCTTTATCACTACCCTAGGGAGTCTCAAAGCGGCTAACATTCTCCTTTCCCTTTCTTCCCCACAACAAGTGGGGCTGAGAGACTTCAGAGAAGTGTGACTGGCCCAAGGTCACCCAGCAGCTGCAGGTGGAGGAGCGGAGACGCGAACCCGGTTCCCCAGATTACGAGTCTACCGCTCTTAACCACTACACCACGCTGGCTCCCACACTGAGAAACAGCGACTGGCCCAAGGCCATCCATTGAGCTTCATGACCAAGCTGAGATTCGAACCCTGGCCTCCCAGGTCCTGGCCCAACACTCTAACCATTGCACCACGCTGCTTCTTGCCACGCTTCCACCCCTCCGAACCATTCCTTCTCTCTCTCTCTCTCTCTCTCTCTCTTTCTCTCCCATACGCATGCAGCCTGCGCTTGCCTTTCCCTCAGTCTCTGTCCCTGCGTCTCCCCCTCCGCCGGCTTGGGCTCGGACAAGCCACAGGAGACCCGCGCAAGTACACACATGACGGCATTCACGCCTCGCACGTGCTGATCTAATGCGCTGAGCCTCTCCCCGGGCCCAGAGGAGCTGTCGAGAGGGAGCGCTGGGCGCCGAGCGCTGCCAAAAATCCTCTGGAATCCTCTCCCTTGCGTGGTCTCCTCGCAGGTCAGCGTCAGAGTTCAGGCCGGCAGGTGCTGGGACGATGCTCCCACCCCCTCTCCGTTCCCAGACCAGAGGTCACTTCCCTCCTGTCACATTTGGTTTCCATGCAGCCTTAGACTTAGGAATGGCGATGTGGGAGAAGGGAGGGGAGGCAAGCAACTGCCCTGAGCCCCGGGCTGGATGCTTTCCTCGGCTGCGACTGGATGCTTCCCCTCTCAAAAACCGGGTGTCAATAAGAACCGGAGAACAGCCTGCTCCATCAGGCCAGTGGCCCATCGAGTCCAGCATCCTCTTCTCACAGGATCCAACCCATGATGGGAAACCAAGGAGCAGGATCCGAGCGCAAGAACCCTCCCTCCGCCAGTGGCCTCCAGCAACTGGGTGTCAGGAGTGCGTGCAGGAGCCAGGCCCTGTGACCAATAGGACTCTGCAGGACTGGGGCCTTCCTAAGTTTGTTCTGGAGAGGCAAGGTGCGGCCGCACAGGTGAGGCCGATTGGTAACTCACAGCACCTGGTGGCAAGAGCCAGGAAGGGATATAAGGGCAGCATTTCCCTTCAGTTCTCTGCCACAGCAATACGTTTCCTGCCTTGCTGCATTTGGCTTCTTGCTTCCTGATCCATGGACCTTGGTTCCTTGACTTCTTGCTTCTCGACCCTCGGACCCTTGACTTTGTGACTCCTTGCTCCTCGAACCTCAGACCTCAGCTTCTTGACTCCTTGCTCCTTGACCCTCGGACCCTTGACTTTGTGACTCCTTGCTCCTCGCTCCTCGACCCTCGGCCCCTTGACTTCGTGACTCCTTGCTTCTCGACCCTCGGACCCTTGACTTCTTGTCTCCTTTCTCCTCGACCCTCTGACCCCTGACTTTGTGACTCCTTGCTTCTCGACCCTCAGACCCCTGACTTTGTGACTCCTTGCTTCTCGACCTTCGGCCCCTTGACTTCTTGTCTCCTTGCTCCTCTGCCCTCAGACCCTCAGACCCTTGACTTCATGACTCCCTGCTTCCTGACCCTCGGCCCCTGGACTTCGTGACTCCTTGCTCCTTGACCCTCAGACCCTTGACTTCGTGACTCCCTGCTTCTCAACCCTTGGACCCTTGACTTCGTGACTCCCTGCTTCTCGACCCTTGGACCCTTGACTTCATGACTCCTGGCTTCCTGACCCTCGGACCCCTGGCTTCTGGACTCTCGTTCCTGCGCCCACCCCACCATCTTGCCCCCGGCCCCAACATCCTCAGCCGGGACTTCATTCGCCCACAGACCCGTGACACTGGGATTTGGAAGACGGAGGAGGAAGTTTAGAGGGATCTTGAGGGCTCCTAGCCAGGATGGCTCTGCTCTGCCTCCACAATCAGAGGCAGCGATGCTTTTGAATCCCAGTCTCTGGAAACCACAGGAGGGGAGAGTTGCACTTGTGCTCCTTGGTTTCCCACGGGTATAACACGTTTGGCCACCGTGAGAACAGGAGGCTGGACCAGAGGGGCCATTGGCCTGATCCAACAGCTGTTTCTTATCTTTATGTGCAGTAGAACTTCTGTACATGCAATGAAGCTGCACGTTGGAGGAGTCAGAACAGAGAAAAGGAGGTAATTCTCTACGCAGTGCGTAGTTCAACTGTGGAACTCACTGCTACAGGATCGCCTCTCCTGGTCTGCCCCGCGGAGGACCTTAAGGTCCACACATGACAACCTTTTGGAGGTCCCAAGTCACAAGGTGGTTAGGTTGGTCTCAACTAGGGCCAGGGCCTTTTCAGCACTGGCCCCGACTTGGTGGAACGCTCTGTCCCAAGAGACCAGGGCCCTGAAGGACTTGACATCTTTCCGCAGGGCCTGCAAGACAGAGCTGTTCTGCCTGGCCTTTGGTTTGGATTCAGTCTGACCCTTATGTTTCCCTCCCCTTATGGTCTTGATTTATCGGCTACTTTTAAAATGAGGCTGCATTTTAAATTGCATTTTAACCTGTATTTTAAATTGCCCCCCATCATGTTTTCACTGTGCTTTTATTGGTGTTAGCCACCCTGAGCCCGGCTCTGGGCAGGGAATAAATAAAATTATTTATTATTATTATTGCTGCAGGAAACAGTGGTGGCCACCAACCTTGGTGTTTTTAAGAAAGAATCACACAAACTGTTTGAGAGAGGGCTATCAGTGGCTCCTAGTTCAGAGGCAGAAATATGCCCAAATGCCATTTGCTGAAAAATGCAGGCAGGGAGAGGGCTCTTGTTCTCGGATCCTGGACATCAAGTTGTCCACTGAGAACAAGGTGCAGGACTAGATGGGCTCCTGGCCGGATCCAGAATGCTCTCCTTAATGTCCTCATGTCCCCAGCCCCTGTTTGCACTCTGTTGAGCAATCACTTGGACGCTCTGCTTGTTGTTGTTCAGAGCTGAGCTTTGGCAAGGGCAGCTGTGCCGCTCTCCCGGGGAGCATGCTTTGGCCTACGGGTCCCAAGTGCAATCTTGGACCATGCATGTCATCCCGGGAAAGGCCAGTGCGTGCGCGTTTGTGTGTGCTGGGGGTCCTTTTTGGTTGTGCAAGGGGAAGGTTTTCCCAAAGCAGGAACATGCTCCTCTCGGAGTCCAGTTCCCTGTTCCATCTCCTTGCCTGGTCTTCTGAGCTCAGTTTGCCTTCTCGCTGGGCACTGTGAAAAGTGGACTCCGGTTAATGCCTGGGTCTAGCTAAGTTGTATCAGTTGGAAGAGGAGCAGATTCCCTGCTGGGTTTGCATAGCTGGACTTGTGGTGTGCTGAAGGCCCCAGCTGCCACACCAGACTCTGCTTCCTGACAATTTCGGGTACCCTAGAAAGACCTCGTGGAACACTGGACGTAGACCACCCATCGTCTTGGCAAGTCAACCTCTGGTCTGTATCTCCGTCGCAGCGGCTCTCCCTCTCGCCATCACAGAGCCAAGCTTGGCCCTGCCACCCTCGCAGTCTGGCTGGGTGGGGACACAGGAGAGGGCCTTCTCGGTGGTGGCTGCTCCCAGGCAACTTTGGAACTCCCTGCCTAGGGAAGCCAAACCGGCTCCCTCCTTGTTGTCCAACTTTAATGTTCCAGCGGGCTTTTGAGAACTAACTGCTGTGATGATTTCTTTGGGTGAATTCTTCTTCCTTGGAGGTTTTAAAGCAGAGGTTGAATGGGAATCTGTCAGCTGAGATTCCTGCATTGCAGGTGGCTGGACTAGATGACCCCTGGGAATCCCTTTCAGCTCTTAAGATTCTATGAATTTTGTTTTTTTCCTCTCTCTCTCTCTCTCTCTCTCTCTCTCTCATATTCCATTCATGTTTACTTATTGCTCCTTTCCCCTATGTTTTAAGCTGTTTCTGTTTTATCTGTAAGTCTCTTTGAGTCCCTGACGGAGAATAGTGCAGGATATAAATAAATATAATAAGAACAATGCTCCCAGTATAACTCGGAGGTAGAGGGCACATCAGGTGGATCTGAGGGAAGCCAGGGAGAAAATCAGAAACAGTTATGGGGGAATATCTGTTCCCATCTGATTTGAACTCGGGTCTCTCTCTCTGTTTTAAGCCACCATATTCGGTGAGCTCTTTTTTTATATATATATTTGCATGATTTCCGAGAACTTTATGAGCAAAACCAAGGAAGGATTCTACTTCTGTTTGAATGTTTATAAGAGAAATTTGCATCCTAGCACATAACCCAAAAGGATGAAGAGAAACTGTTTAAATCCACACTCCGTATTCCGATTAGGGAGGCCTTCTCCACCTCGAACATGCAACCTCCCCATTTTGAATCGCATTTCTGCGTCTTCCTTCTCTTCTTGCCCTTTTTCCCTTTCCACGATTGCCAGCCATTTCGGATGGTCCCCCCCCCCCCTATTCTTTCCTGGGTCTCCTCCTTTCTTCACCATTGCTTTCCCAAGAAGAGACCTTTCTCCAGTATAATTGGTTTAATTCACACTGAAATGAAAAGGCTTGTGTATTAATGGTGGTTTAAAAATGTGTGCTGCTAACATTGGGCTTTGTCCACAGTAGTTTTCTAAGTGGACTTTGAGTTCTTGCTGAGTTGATAATTAGCTCCTGCTAGCTAATACATGAGTGTGTAACCTTAGATCAGGTGATGGAGGTACTGAATTGCAAATTTCTATTGGTTCCTTGTTCTCTCTCCAATTCTGTGGAGTGAGGATGTAAACGAAGCTCTCCAGGTAAACAGGGCTGTGGGGAGAGAGAGACATGTGCTTCTGGGTCTGTTTGAATTATTTCAGATTTCCTAAGATGTGGAGCCTATTCTGAACATCACTTCTATGGGTTAAGGTTAGGGTTAGGGTTCTTTGATGTGCATTTGATGGTTTCATTCTGTTGTGAAGAATGTTCTGCAGGTAAAACATTGAATAGTATTTCTATGGGCCTAGACAATATTTTCTTCCAAAATATTGTCTAGGCCCATAAGAGTCAGCTCTTATGCTTCCAGGCACTTTAGACTGTGCAATATTAATACCTGCCATATCCTGTAGCAGGCTTCCTCAACCTCACCCCTCCAGATGTTTTTGGCCTACAATTCCCATGATCCCTAGCTAGCAGGACCCAGCTGTCAGGGATGCTCACCCCGTTGCGGGGATTCGAACCACCGACATTCAGATCGGCAAGCCCTAGGCTCTGTGTTTTACGTAGAAGTCAGCAATGCTTCCTCTTTTTTGCTCTTAAGTTCTTACGTTGTAAACTTTCTGATTTCCTTTCAAAGCCATCAAAGCAAGTGGCCATTGCTGCATCTACACAGTGGGACAGAATTGTGTGGTTTGTGGTTCTTGCATGTTCTAACAGCCAACTCCAGGCAAAAGCTTGGTTTGTGGCTAAGCGAAGATTTGGATTTCTCCTTCCCAGCCCCACAGAAAAGAGACCTTCGGCCACTTTCTCCCATGAATGGAGCACTTTTTCACTTGCAGAAGGGCCTGCATGGATCTGGGCTGAGTGGGTTCCAGCTGGGCTCCTTCCTCCCTTGGGAGTAATTCTGATCGCCATAAAAATGGGAGACATGAATGTACTGTGGTATTAATTGCCCCTAATTTCGTTCTTTTTTTAATACCGGGATAGGATTGTCTAATAGGCCTTGACAAAGCCATTTGTTATGTTAATGGGAATCGTTTGGGGAGAGATCTGCTGAATTCAGCACTTTGAAAGGACGGCTTTGCCCGTGTCCAGAATTGCTCTGTGCGGGCTGATTAATTGGCTGCAGGATCCCCACAAACGGGAGATGGACCTCCATCCTAGAAGGGTGCAGATTAGACATGTTGAGGGCTTGATTCAGAAGACCACTTATTATCTTACTGTATTCTGGAGGGGCAAAATGTAAAGTTCTTTTGGCATGCTGTTCGTTGGCATGAAAAGAGCCGGGCAGGAACTGAAACATTTGTAGATTGCTTTATTTGGCTGCTTGTGAATATCCTGCCCCTCGATCTGGTGTCTGGACGGAGGCAGGCAAAATCCACCTGGCTGCAGTCGCCTTTAAGACTGAAATGTAGGACTCTTCCTTGTACCCATACAGATGAGCCTAGGACCCTCATACCTACGGGACCGCCTCTCCTGGTATGCCCTGCAGAGGACCTTAAGGTCCACAAATAACACTTTGGAGGTCCTGAGCCTCAAGGAGATTAGATTGGTCTCAACTAGGGCCAGGGCTACAAGGCCCCCTGTCCAGCAGCTGAACTCATCCAGTGACCTAGGGCAAGCTTTGCCCAGCCTTGCCCTTTCCATCTCTCTTAATATGGGCCGGGTTCGAGTCTCACATTGGGCAAAACGGTTCTTGCATTGCAGGGGCTTGGACAAGGCCATAGGGGAGACCATTGAACCAGGTTATGGTACTTTTGGCAGTGTGGGCAGGTGACAAAGTCCTACTGGAAAATGAAATCAGCATCCCCATAAAGCTTGTCTGCGGAAGGAAGCATGAATTGCTCCAAAATGGCTCCCCAAATCAACACAGACTGTGGAAACTTCACACTGGACTTCAAGCATCTGGCATTGTGTGCCTCCCCATTCTTCCTCCAGACTCTGGGTCCTTGGTTTCCAAATGAGATGCAAAAGCTGCTCTCATCAGAAAAGAGATTTGGGGAGCCATGTCATCAGCTGGTGTTGGTCCCCTGTGCTTCATTAAGTCCAGGGTCAACGCTGCCGTCTACCAGGAGATTTTGGAACACTTCATGCTTCCTTCCACAGACGAGCTTTATGGGGATGCTGACTTCATAGAATCATAGAATCCTAGAGTTGGAAGAGACCACAAGGGCCATTGAGTCCAACCCCCTGCCAAGCAGGAAACACCATCAGAGCACTCCTGACATATGGTTGTCAAGCCTCTGCTTAAAGACCTCCAAAGAAGGCGACTCCACCACACTCCTTGGCAGCAAATTCCACTGTCAAACAGCTCTTACTGTCAGGAAGTTCTTCCTAATGTTTAGGTGGAATCTTCTTTCTTGTAGTTTGGAACCATTGCTCCGTGTCCGCTTCTCTGGAGCAGCAGAAAACAACCTTTCTCCCTCCTCTATGTGACATCCTTTTATATATTTGAACATGGCTATCATATCACCCCTTAACCTCCTCTTCTCCAGGCTAAACATGCCCAGCTCCCTTAGCCGTTCCTCATAAGGCATCATTTCCAGGCCTTTGACCATTTTGGTTGCCCTCCTCTGGACACGTTCCAGTTTGTCAGTGTCCTTCTTGAACTGTGGTGCCCAGAACTGGACACAGTACTCCAGGTGAGGTCTGACCAGAGCAGAATACAGTGGCACTATTACTTCCCTTGATCTAGATGCTATACTCCTATTGATGCAGCCCAGAATTGCATTGGCTTTTTTAGCTGCCGCGTCACACTGTTGGCTCATGTCAAGTTTGTGGTCAACCAAGACTCCTAGATCCTTTTCACATGTACTGCTCTCAAGCCAGGTGTCACCCATCTTGTATTTGTGCCTCTCATTTTTATTTTTTTTTGCCCAAGTGCAATACTTTACATTTCTCCCTGTTAAAATTCATCTTGTTTGTTTTGGCCCAGTTCTCTAATCTGTCAAGGTCGTTTTGAAGTGTGATCCTGTCCTCTGGGGTGTTAGCCACCCCTCCCAGTTTGGTGTCATCTGCAAATTTGATCAGGATGCCCTTGAGTCCATCATCCAAGTCGTTGATAAAGATGTTGAATAAGACCGGGCCCAAGACAGAACCCTGTGGCACCCCACTAGTCATTTTCCAGTAGGATAGGACTTTGTCACCTGCCCAAGCTGCCAAAAGTACCAAATATCTCGCTTTGCATGTCATGAGTCTATCTCATATATTAGTTTCACCTTTTAAGTTGAATTACTGAAATAAATGAACTTTTCCACAATATTCTAATTTTCTGAGTTTCACCTGTATGTGCTTTTATTTAAAATGCATCTCTGGGTTATGTGTGGAGCATAGGAATTCATTCATGGTCTGAGGGACGGTGGACCGGCCCATGGCTGAAAAAGGTTGCTGATCCCTGGACATGATGATCCTCGTGGTCCCTTCCAACTATGATTCTGAGAATATTTGCCCACCTTGCAGGGTTGTTGTGGAGATTGCGGTGAGGTTGTGAGCGTGCAGTCAGAGAGTGATGCCTTTTGCTTGTTTGTAGAAACTAAATCAAGTGGTTGAAATTTTATCGTGTCTGCTTTGAACACCCTGTAGGTGCAATATTATTACAGATACTTGTTGGCTTCTGACGAGGTGTCTGAACCTGGGTATCAAATCCGAACCCAGCACTCTAGTCAAATAAACTGAATCAGAGACATGGAAGACAGACAGACAGACAGTCTCTCTCTCTCTCTCTCTCTCTGTGTGTGTGTGTGTGTGTGTGTGCGCGCGCGCACCTGCAGTCACACACAAACATTTATTCCCTTGCCTGGTTGCAACCTCAGGCTATTAGCCTTCAAGAGGCTCTCTATTGTCCAGAGATGGACAATGGCAAAAATGCCTCACTTCACACTGTGCCTTGTGAGAAACATATTTTTCCTTTAAAAAAAAAAAATCAGTTTTAGTTGCTGATCCACAGTAGCCTCCGACTTTGCTGCAGACATGCTGTGTTATTTACTGTCGCTTTGAAAGGGCCTGTCAATTAAATACTGTGTCACTCTTCTTCTTAAAAAGATGTGTCTCTCTAGGCTGCCTGGAAGGGAGCCTGAGAATACAGCCGTGCTCCTGGAAGGATCCACTTCTGGAAGGAAAGGTTTTGGTCCTGGGTTTCCCCTTTCGTGATTCACATTTTTTACGAAAGAGCTTGTCGATCCCAAGAAAGCCGAAAGAGCAAGATAATATTTGGATACGTATGTTTGAGTATTAAATTACTTTTGCATTTGGCTTTTTCTATTTAAATTTATTTATCAGCCACCCTCGTAAACATTTGTTTTAAGTGTACACACACTTTGTAATAAGAATTGCCTCTCAGATTTATCTTCAATGGGACTCCCTGAGCTAACTCTGAAAAGAAATCCATTTGTAGGCAGATTACAAAAGCATATGATTTTTTTTCTAAGAAAAGCTGTCAAAAGTTTTGCATCTCATTTTCCTTAATCTGCCATTTAGCTGACTCTTAAATATTTCTAGCAGACTGGAGAATTGGAGATGGACTCTTTTCCTTCCTCAAACTTTCTCTGCATTGTGTTTATCTTGGGAGTTTCCTCTCCAAAACCTCTCAAAGAAAGTAAATTATACATGTGCTTGCGTTTACACATATAAAGATATATATTACACACACGCATAAAATGTCAGCCCTTCTCTAATACGGCTTTAACTAACATAATTGTTTGCCAAATCCCTGCACTTAACAAGTCCTGCAGAAATAGCGTTGTGAAATAATAAACGTTAAGCTCTTGGAGTGCGGCTTGGCTCCTTCTTCCTGCAATGCTTGTAGTCTCTGGTTATGGTGCACAGGAGGGCAATATCAATATATCGCCCCAAACTGGTCTGAAGTCCATATCATGATAGCAGTTTCATAATTTTTTGACCTGGCAATGTATCATGAATCATCCTGCTTGTGTGTTTGCTATACAGTGGGTGCTCAGGTTGCGAATGGGATCCTTGCGGGATGCACATTTGCAACCCGAGTTGTGATTCAGTGCTTCTGCGCATGTGCAAAGCGCGATTTAGCGCTTCTGCGCATGCGTGACTGCTGAAACCCGGAAGTAACCCGTTCCAATACTTCCGGGTTGCGGCGGTCCGCAACCTGAAAAACGCAGCCTGAAGCCAAGGGATGACTATACAAGAATCACAGTGTGGAGGAAACCGTGAAGCTTGCCAGTGCTTTGACAGCTCCATCCTTATTTCAGACATCAGAGATATATATATATGAATGATAATGTTTAGCTGGTGATATATAATACGATATTGCCCAGCCCTATTGTGCAGGAGGATGCAGGTGGTGCTGTGGTCTAAACCACTGAGCCTCTTGGGCTTGCCGATCAGAAGGTCGGCGGTTCGAATCCCCGCAATGGGGTGAGCTCCCGTTGCTCTGTCCCAGCTCCTGCCAACCTAGCAATTCGAAAGCATACCAGTACAAGTAGATAAATAGGTACCACTGTGGCGGGAAGGTAAATGGCGTTTCTGTGCGCTCTGGTTTAGTCCTGCTGACCACATGACCCAGCAAGTTGTCTGTTGACAAAGGCCGTTTCCCTCAGCCTGAAAGTGAGATGAGCGCCACAACCCATAGTCGCCTTTGACTGAACTAAACTGTCCAGGGGTCCTTTACCTTTACATTTACCTTTTTATTGTTCAGGGTTACTGCCAGAGCCCACCAAGGCTGGGCTTGCCAATTGGGCACAGCATCAGAGCTGCCACACAGCTTGGCATCCTTGGTTTGCAGGGGCAGGAGGGGCAGAATAGGAGATTCAGGAGCTAGCAGAGGGGTTTCTTTTATCCAGTATACCTGAAGGGGTGTCTCCACCCCCATCACTCTGCCTGGATGCTGAGGTCCAGCGTTGAGGACCTTCTGGTGGTTCCCTCACTGTGAGAAGCAAAGTTACAGGGAACCAGGCAGAGGGCCTTCTCGGTGGTGGTGCCCACCCTATGGAACGCCCTCCCATCTGATGCCAAGGAAATAAACAACTACAGTGGTACCTCGGGTTAATTCCTGCAACCCACCTCTTGCAGGTTCCCAGAGTTTTTTGGGTAGTGTGTTACCCCAGGGCACCCAAGTCCTGCACCCTCTTGGATCAGTGGCGCCTGTGGCAGAATAGGGGTGCTCAGGATCCTGCTTTCTGCCCTTTTCCCATTATGCTTCGAATCCTCCAGGAGCAATGGCCGTGCAGGCGCCGTTGGGACTTGGGGGGGGGGCTCAGAGACATTAATTTCCCAGAGGGGTGTGCAGTAATCTGTTTTCGGTGGCTTCATCCATTCCCTTTACCTTGAGAAAGAAAAATGATATCTTAGTAAAGTTCAATAATCTTAATTTTGATCCCAGGATTTATTTTGAGGCTGTTGTCTTTGTTAAGTTGATTTAAAGCGCCTGTACCCCCTTGTAATAGACTTAAGAAACAATAAAAGAGATGACTTAGTGTGCTTTGTCAATCGGCAGGGGCGTTCTTAGTTGGGCTTTTGTAATTTCAGAGGGATTTTGTAATAATGCAATTTGATGCGGGGGAGTGCAAAACGCCATCGATTTTTTCGTGTAATTTATGCACACGCATAGACTCGCACTTAAGCCAATCAATATCTGTTATTAACGAGGTCTGAGATAATTTTTATGTTTCTTTCTCCAAAAGGATTTTGCGGTTAGTTTCCATTGTGAGGTTATTGATGAGAGGGTAGAATTTATTTGGTAGATTCAATGTTTCACACACCACAGAGAAAGGCTTAGCAACCCATGACAAAACACAACAACAGTGATTTCCTTCTCCTCGTCGGAAATGTTCTGTCAATCCAAAATTAGGGATAGTTGGTGGCTTGTTCTCGGTTTTGCCTCTGCTTCTCCCCACACCCTTCACAATGTTCCCATCCCAGCAACACACAAGTATTTCCCAACCCAGTTCCCAGAAAGTATGCCTTTTGATCACCCATTAATGGACTTCAAATTAATAAATAAAATTAGCATCACCAAAGTGACCTTCCTGGGGCACAAACTTGGGCAGTGTGCCTGGAGGTCCTGGGCTTCCCAGATGATATGACCACCACCCCCTTTTGTACCTCACTGAAGGGACCATGCAGCCTAGAGAACGATGAACTATCTGTGGGAACTTGGTAAAAAGGTAAAGGCAAAGTAAGGTTACCAGATTTTTTCAATGAATCTGGGCACATTTGTCAACTTCCTACTAAACAGATGGATTTTGTCAGGGGACTGATTTGTAAATCCAGGGACTGTCCCCAGGAAACAGGGACATCTAGTAACATTTGCCAGTTCTTCAGAGAGGTTGTTACGCAGCCCTGTGAAAAGAGGGGGCTTCTGTCCACTTGTGGGTAATACAGTGGTACCTCAGGTTACAGACGCTTCAGGTTACAGACACTTCAGGTTACAGACTCCGCTAACCCAGAAATAGTACCTTGGGTTAAGAACTTTGCTTCAGGATGAGAACAGAAATCGTTCTCCGGCAGCAGCAGGAGGCCCCGTTGGCTAAAGTGGTGCTTCAGATTAAGAACAGTTTCAGGTTAAGAATGGACCTCCAGAACGAATTAAGTACTTAACCCGAGGTACCACTGTATCTCAGAATGCCTTGGGCTGTGTCTTAAAGGTAAAGGACCGCTGGACAGTTAAGTCCAGTCAAAGGTGACTATGGGGTTGTGGTGCTCATCTCACATTCAGACCGAGGGAGCCAGTGTTTGTCCACAGACAGTTTTCTGGGTCATGTGGCTGGCATGGCTAAACCGCTACTGGTGCACGGAGGACCATGTCGAGTGCCAGAATGCATGGAAACATCATTTACCTTCCCGCCGGAGCAATACCTTTTTATCTACTTGCACTGGTGTGCTTTTGAACTGCTAGGCTGGCAGGAGCTGGGACAGAGCAACGGAAGCTCACTCCGTCGCAGAGATTCGAACTGCCAACCTTTCGATCATGCACCAATCCTGCTGTGGGAGGGCATTACTGCTGGGGGGGGGGGTCAATTTCCTCCCTCCTGCCAATAACCAGTCCATTCAAAATTGAGGAAGCTGAGTGAGCTCAGAGGGAACATAAAAAAGAGCTTGCAGGATCAGGCAATGGCCCAACTAATCCAGTGGCCAAGCAGATACCTGTGGAAAACCCGCGCACAAGAGCACTTTCTCCTCCTGCGGTTTCCAGCGACTGGTTTTCAGAAGCATCCCTGCCTCCAGCCACGGAGACAGGGGATAGTGGCCCTGGCTCGTAGTCTTTGCTAGCCCTCTCCTCCTTCAGGAATTTGTCCTTCAGGAATTTTAAAGGCATCCAACTTGGTGGCCACCACTGCCTCTAGCAGCTGTGAGTTCCATAGTTGTGCGAAGAAGAGACCCATGGGTCAGTAGTGGAGTGCAAAGAGTTCTGGGTTCAAATCCCTGCCGTCTCCCATTAAAGGTGTCTGGGGAGTGGACCTCTTCCATTGCCACTTGGGATAGACATGCTGGTTCTCGATGGGCTGGTAGGTTGGCTTGGCGTAAGGGGCCTTCACCTCTTCATCACGGAAGCACAACGAATGGCTCATAGCATTTGCATGTGAAATAACGAGGCCTAACTAGATGAGTTTTACAATCCTGGAACAGGCAGGAGGGGAGTGCCAAATTTAGAATTGTATTACAGAGTTTCAACAGCTATGGATTTTGTTTTTTGTTTTTTAATCACAGCGCTTTAATAGTGTGAAACAGGACCCCTGGGACAGAGCGCAACCGTCTTTGCGCATGTAAAATACCAGCACACCATCTGCCAAGGATAGGGAGCTGGGAGTGGTGCTGTTCATCCATAAAGCATGGGAGAAGTTCATAAAAAAGGATATTAGTACAGGAGGAGCAATACATAATCGGAATGTACCTTCTAAGCACCCTCTGACTGCTGTTGGACTACAAACGGCACTTGGGTGTGATGTTGGAATTGAACCGCTGCTGGTGTCCATGTGTCAAAACTGAATCGCGAGTAGTTCCCATTCCTATAGATCCTTAAGGGATTGATGCCAGTTTGAATGTTCCGTTCTGAGTTCATCTCATTCATAGAATCCTAGAGTAGTTAGGGACCCTGAGTGCAGCCCTCTGCAATGCAGGAATCCCAGTTAGAACATCCCTAATAGGTGTCCACCTGACCTCTGTTTAAAAACCTCCAAGGTGTGCTGAGCCTGGGGGTAACCCATGAAACACGCTCCGGGTCCGGCCCAGAATCCGAAGGTCCCGCTGGGAGTCAGTCCGACAGGGCCAAGGCAGGAAACGAGGCAGGAAACCAGGCAAGGTCAGGCACAGGATCTCAGGCAGGATCTGGCATACATCTCCCTCAACCTGGGGCGGGGTCCAACAGCCTTTTATCTTTGTCGGGGTAGCGGCCGGTCCTGATCCCCCAGCGACTCACCTCCCTGTCTCACCCGAAGGCGAGCACTCCTCCTGTGAGTACTCAGGTCTCTCCTTCTCTCAGACCTCAGTCTCTGCAGCTCAGGAGACGTCGGTGGGTGACTAGACCCAGGGGCCGCCTCAGCCTCCCCTGACCCAACCGGTAGTGGAGCAGCTGTAAGCGACGGCCCAGCTGGAGGCAAGCAGGTCACCCCCGCATCTGGAGCCAGGGCAGGCTCAGGCCCCTGACCCGGCCCAGCTGGTACATGTTGCAGGGGAACCTGTGCAGACTGGGACTCTTCAGGATCAGGCCCCAGACGTGGTTCAGATGACGCCTGAGGCAAAGGATCCAGTGCAGACTGAGTCTCCTCTGGTTCCGAGCCCAAGCCCGAGTCCCAGGCCATCACACCAGGGAGGAGGGTCCACCACAGCCCATGGGAGACCATTCCACTGCCAAACAGCTCTTCCTGTCACCAAGTTTTTCCTGATGTTTAGCTGGAATCTCCTTTCTTGGAACTTGAAGCCATTGGATCATTTCCTACCCTCCAGAGGGGGAGAAAACAACCTTGTTCCCTCTCCCATGTGACGGCCCTTTAGATATTTGAAGATGTTGTTTAGTCGTTTAGTCATGTCCGCCTCTTCATGACCCCCTGGACCAGAGCACGCCAGGCACTCCTGTCTTCCACTGCCTCCCGCAGTTTGGGCAAACTCATGCTGGTAGCTTTGAGAACACTGTCCCACCACCTCGTCCTCTGTCGTCCCCTTCTCCTTGTGCCCTCCATCTTTCCCAACATCAGGGTCTTTTCCAGGGAGTCTTCTCTTCTCATGAGGTGGCCAAAGTCTTGGAGCCTCAGCTTCAGGATCTGTCCTTCCAGTGAACACTCAGGGCTGATTTCCTTCAGAACGGATCGGTTTGATCTTCTTGCAGTCCATGGGACTCTCAAGAGTCTCCTCCAGCACCATAATTCAAAAGCATCAATTCTTCGGCGATCAGCCTTCTTTATGGTCCAGCTCTCACTTCCATACATCACTACTGGGAAAACCAGAGCTTTAACTTCAACCATTCCTCATCAGGCTTGGTTTCCAGGCCCTTGACAATCTTGGTCACCCTCCTCTGTGCACCTTCCAGCTTGTCAATCTCCTTAATCGGGGGTGCCCAGAACTGGACACAGGACTCCAGCTGGGGTCCGTCATCTCTTCATCCGGACATTATCGCAATTCAGTGACACATTTGCAGCCAGGCAAAGGTGGGGCAGAGTGGGGCCTTTGAGGGATGTGGCCTGGAGACAGGAGGCTTGGCTTTGGAAGGGGTGTGGCCTCTGAAAAATCCTGAGGGCCAGGCGGAGACGCTTGGAGGACCACATTGCAGTCAAATCTCACCTGAGCTATGGAAGGATTGGTTTTTCCAAGGACTCTTTTGTACCGGCCATTGTGGGATGTAGGTGGTAGGCTGGGCTGGATGACCTCTGGGATCACCCATTACTAAGATTTCCAGACATCTCTGTTCTCAGGCCCTTTCTGCTCCTCCACGTTTATCGGACGTCCCCCGCGTGCATGTGAGGCTTCATGACCCAGCCGTTCTTCTCCCACCGCGTTGCGAATCCAAACTCCACCAGGGCAAGCCAAATTCACATAATTTATTGTGGACGGAGACTCTGGGATTGTATGAGGGCAGAAAAATTATGGCCTCTCTCCGCCTGAGAACCGGCACTCTGCAAATGAGCGGTGCAGCGATAGCAGCCAAGTTCTGTGCAGCGAGAGGTTCCTTCGGCCGGGCCTGGTAAATGGCATGTTTAAGTTTGATTGCTATTGGGGAGCTGCGATTCCCCCGAAAGACATTCCTTATTTGCTTTACATTAGTGTTTCTTAACTGGCCTGATTCCTCCAGGAGGGGCAGAGGAAATCTCTTAACAGATAGGAAATGTGAATAAGATGAAAAGAGAAACTGGAGGAGAGCAAGGCAGAGGGAAGGAAGGATTGGCCAAGATATGTCCCTTGCAAGCCTGTCCAGAGAGGCGGTCATTTAAATTGCCCCCTGGGGAAGGAGAAAGAATGTTTTAAGGGCCTGTGCTATTTTCTGACACCCTCCTCTTGCACTAGTTGGCTTGGGCCAGTAGGATTTATCATTCCATTTGCTTGCAGCAGCCCCCTCCCCATTTTATGCAGAGAGGCAGTGCGGCATAGTGGTTAGGGAAATACAGAGGAAAGCAAAAGCACAGGCTTGATGTGATGGAGAAGAAATAGCTTGGAAGGATGGCAAGAGGCAGGGCGGTACAGTGGCTAGAGCGGCAGACCAGGACCTGGGAGGCCAGGGTTCGAATTCTGGCTTGGTCATGAAACTAAAGGGGTGACCTTGGGCCAAGTCCCTGCCTCTCAGCCTGCCCTACCTCACAGGGTTGTTGTGGGGACTGAATAGGGAGGAGAACCATGTTCACTGCCTTGATCTCTTTCAGGAAAGGTGGGATATAAATGTATTGACAAAGAAATAAGTAAAATTTACATGGCTTCCGGGGCAGGTAATGTTGCCATTAACTTGCCCTTGGCATCACCCCTCGTCACCTGCCCTCACTTGACAGGGTGCTGAGTCTGGGCAATAATTTTCGCCAAAGGGCAATAATTTTATTTCTTTTCCATGGATGTGACAGTGGCATCATTACCTGTGGTCAGCCGGTACCCTCATCCCGTTACAGTTTAATTGCGTTTTGCAGGTTCCTGAGCAGTTTAGAAGGAATTGTTGGAATTCCTGCTTTGCAAATGGGGTTGGACTAGATGACCCTTGGGGTTCCCTTCCAACTCTGATGGTTCTGTGATTCTAAAGGGTCCTGCGAGAGATGCTGGCGGGGGGCATTCCTCCAAAGAGCCCCATCCAGCCTCGCGGCAGGCCTGTGCAAAGGAAGGTAGAAGGTGTCCTTCTCTTGCTTCAATTGTTGGAAAATGCAACAGGCACACACCTGGCTCTGCACATAATCGATGTGAGGAGGTCCTCTCTGCAGAGGAGAGCGAGCTCAGCAGGCCCAGGGCTTGCCGGAGGCTCAGTGCTGCGCGGAGAAGTGTAAAATTACAGGATTTGCAAAGGGAAGCCGGCAGAATTGGCAGCAAAGAGCGACTCTCGCGGGCTTCTTCTCCCTGTCGCCCCCTGGGGTCTCTGCATACCCAGCGGTTCTCAAACTTCCTTCTCTGGGCCACACTTTCAGTATTTGCTCATGCCATCCCAATTATTTTACTCATCGGAAAACAATTAGAAGCAACTCCTAGCAGCGCTTGGTTTACAACGCAGAACACAACTGCTTTATCGTATGACCACGGGGCACCCACAAAGTAGGAAACAATGCAGCTACGTAAGAACATAAGAATTGCTCCCAAAATATAAGCCTCTTACATATCATGGAATCATAAAATTGTAGAATTGGAAGGGACCCAGGGGTCATCTAGTCCAACCCCCTGCAATGCAGGAATCTCAACTATAAATCATCCAGGACAGATGGCCGTTGTACGTATCGGAGGTCTGAGCTTGCTTTAGCCGGTAATATCATTTATATTAGGCCTAATTTGAGACAAATGATCTTTCATCTTCTCACCAACACAAAGAAGCCCGTTTCTTTTCTGATCTTTCGCATTTGTCAGATTTGAACATCCCGGTTCACGACAATATGCCGTGGAGAGCGGTAGAAGAATAGCCAGTGCCCGTAGCTTTGCATGCAGACAGTTGCAGGATCAGACCCTGGCTGGCTGTCTTGGGGAGGAAGACTGGGAAGCAGCATTTTTTAAAAAGTTTTTTTATTCAAAATTAAAACAAGACATATTATCCGAAAACATATCATCCTTGTTCCCCCCTCCATTTTTCCTCCCTCCCCTCACCCTCCCACACAAAACCCACCCACCCTCAGTTCCAGTCTTTGGTTTCTCTGAGACTGCTGTTTTCTGCATGTTACAAAGTTGTATAGATCCTCAAACTATTTAGCTGATTGTTATCAATAAAAAGTTTGTGAATGTTTATTCAAAACCTGCCAAGGAGTCCAGTTCACTTTGTTGCATCTTCAGATACTTTGTAAAGGGTTCCCATTCATCTTTAAAGTCACAGTTATCCTTGTCCCGTAGTTTATATGTCAGTTTTGCCAGTTCTACATAGTCCCTCAATTTTTCTTGCCATGATTCTTTAGTTGGGGTTTCTTCAGTCTTCCATCCTTGTGCTACCAGAACTCTCGTGGCCGTTGTCGCATACATGAAAATGTTTTTCAACTTTTTTGGCAGGTCTTTCCCTACAATCCCTAACAAAAATGCTTCAGGTTTCTTAACAAATGTTAGATGGAACATTTTCTTCAATTCATTGTATATCATTTCCCAAATATTTTTAATTACCTTACAATCCCACCACATATGATAAAAGTCCCTTCCTTTTCCTTACACTTTCAACATATATTTGAACTAGTTTTGTACATTTTCCCTTACTGCACTGGTGTTGTGTACCATCTGTACAACATCTTCATGTAAATCTCCTTCAATAGGAAACAATCTGTAAATTTTAAATCAGTTTTCCATAATTTTCCCCAATCTTCCTTCATAAAGGTGTGACCCACATCTTGTGCCCATTTCAGAAGCGGCATTTGCACTGCAACCCACAGAGCCACATTTCCGCGGTGTTGTGTCATGACCGGCTCCAGGTGCGAGACCAGGTGGAACCTCCCTGGTTGTGACCTTGAACCAGTCACTGCCTCACAGGGCTGTTGTGGGATTAAATGAGGAGGGTGGGAGAGCCATGTGCAGCACCTAGACCTCCTGGGAATAAAAAGGTGGGATATAAATGTAAAAAAATCAAGGCAGACTGTTCTCAGAATGCTCTATCCGCCATGGAGCAACCATGAGCATCTGTGGCGATTGTTGTTGTTTAGTCGTTTAGTCGTGTCCGCCTCTTTGTGACCCCCTGGACCAGAGCACGCCAGGCCCTCCTGTCTTCCACTGCCTCCTGCAGTTTGGTCACACTCATGCTGCTAGCTTTGAGAACACTGTCCAACCATCTCACCCTCTGTCATCCCCTTCTCCTTGTGCCCTCCATCTTTCCCAGCACCAGGGTCTTTTCCAGGGAGTCTTCTCTTCTCATGAGGTGGCCAAAGTATTGGAGCCTCAGCTTCAGGATCTGTCCTTCCAGTGAGCACTCAGGGCTGATTTCCTTCAGAATGGAGAGGTTTGATCTTCTTGCAGTCCATGGGACTCTCAAGAGTCTCCTCCAGCACCAGAATTCAAAAGCATCCATTCTTCGGCGATCTGCCTTCTTTATGGTCCAGCTCTCACTTCCATACATCACTACTGGGAAAATCATAGCTTTAACTATACGGACCTTTGTGGGCAAGGTGATGTCTCTGCTTTTTAAGATGCTGTCTAGGTGTGTCTGTGGCGACAGTCTCTCCTTTTCTCCATTTCCTTTCCTTCTGACCTCACTGTCTGCAATCCTAGATTTCAGATCCACCCAGATTTCAGACCCAAGAGTAAACTTGAACCCGGGACATCCTGCTCTGTCACTCAGTCTCTCTTAGCCCTTGAGTTTCACCAGCATTTTTGAGGACAAAGGAGAGGCTGGCTTCCACAAGAGATGTTTTCCTTTGGCGTCCCACACTTTTTGGAACTCTGAACCCAGATTTCTTTTGGGCTCCCTTTCCTCGCCCCCTCCCCATCGCCCGCCACTGCAGATACCTTGCCCTGATCCTGTTGATCGACTCTGCGCAAGTTCATTAGAGCTTTGCCATCATCTTCTCATTAATTTGTTTTTTTGCATTTTGCCGTTGTGCGGAGAGGGGGAGATCGATAACTCAGCGGAGCATCAGAGTTATTAATTCACAAACAAACAGTGCCAGGGCTGATGAGAAGCAGGAGGAATGTCAATTTTCCATGCCGGCGTTATTACAGGTGGCCTTGAAAGAGAGTTGATTTAGCAAATCAAGGCCACCAGAGATGGTTTGTTCTTGGGCTGGAGGGGCAGGAAGAAGTTGCAGGTAGGGAGAGAGAGGAGAGTGTGTGTGTGTGTGTGTGTGTGTGTGTGTGTGTGTGTGTGTGTGTGTGTTGCACAGCTGATCTGGGTGCATGTGGGAAAGCAAAGGGGGAAAGGAATGGTTCAGAGGATCGCTGGTCCACCTTGCCCAGTATTCTCCACTGACTGGGAGCAATAGCCCTCTGGGGTTTCAGGTGGGAGACATTCCCAGGGGTTGAATCAGCTCTGGGGTGTTTTGGAGATCCTGTGGGATCTCACACGTGCATCTGCAGACTTCCAGAGCTGGCTTGTTAAGAGGGCCTTGCCCCCTGCCCCTGCACGAAAAGCCCCACCCCCAAATTAATTCTTTATTGATTTTCATACAATTTAACAAGTTCAATTCCGTTTCCATACCACTGTCCCGTGACATGTTGACTTCCCATCCCACCCCTTCTTCCATGATGTTTCTGTTCAAATCCTTTATCGGCTGACTTCAATGTAACATGTATCCTACCCTACATTCCTTCTTCATTCTCATTCTTTTGCTTGTATCTCCTACCTTCAATTTCATTTAACCATAATATTTTTGCAGATAGTCCAAAAGAAGGATCTCCACTCTTCCACAAAGAAGAGTCTCTTATTTTTGCCACGAATCTGTCCATCTTTGAAAGAGCTTTTTAAGCTCTCCACTTCACTTTTAAGCTTTCTGGGGTGATTGGAGATTTTCTCTCTCTCTCTTCCACACGCGCTAGGTGCAGGGTGGCCCTGAGGGTTTGGGTATTTTCAATATTCACATGCACACAGAATTCTTGGAACCGAACGCCTGCAAAAGGTGCAATTGGGCTGCACTATTTCTCCCCCAGCTTTTCCTTCTCTTCCTCAAAAATAGAAAGATCCAGAGTGTATTTCTGTACAGGCATCATTTGGGTTTCTGTGTGGAGAGGTTGGCGGTTTGGGGGATGTATTTTTCGCACTGCTTCCCTCTGACCGGTGGAAGCTGTCAGTTTGGAAAGCTTCGTTCAGAGGAGCAAGATGGCAGCGGGAGACGAAGGCCCACGACAGCAAGCATTAGCTGCAGGCAACACTTCCTCGTGATAGCTGAGAACCTAAGAGCACAAGAATAGCCTGCTGGATGAGGCCCATCTAGCCCAGCGCCCAATTCTCACAGGGATTTGAGCTAGCAAGGGCAAGCACACTCTCCCCTTTTGTGGTTTCCAGCTACTGGTGTTCAGGAACATTGCTGCCTCTCCCAAGAGTTCCTCTTATAACCTCCTAGACTCCCACAAGATTACAATTCCACAATAAACGCATATACCTGAAAGGGTTTTCCCAGTGTACATGCTCATCACTCCAAAATTTGCTGGCTGAGGGTATGTTGAAGATGTGACTGCAGCCATGAAGCCACAAAATGTAGATTGTAATTTTATGCTGTGAGATCTACAGGTATCCAGGGCGGTATACACATTTTAATCATCCTCATAATCACCATCTCGGTGCAGGAACACCCTCCCATTAGTGTGGAAAGGAAAACTGCACTCACTCTCTAATAACTGTGACTGAAGAGCAGGCATAGGCAAACTCGGCCCTCCAGGTGTTTTGGGACTACAACTCCCATCATCCCTAGCTAACAGGACCAGTGATCAGGGATGATGGGAATGGTAGTCTCAAAACATCTGGCAGACCGAGTTTGCCTATGCCTGCCGAAGAGGAAGCAAGCTTGGTCTAGATTGGCGATTTTCAACCTGTGGGTCCCCAGATGTTGTTGGACTACAACTCCCATCATCCCTGAGCTCTGGCCTTGCTAGCTAGGGGTGATGGGAGTTGTAGTTCAACAACCTCTGGGGACCCACAGGTTGAGAAAGGCTGGTCCAGATGGTAGGACCTGAACCCAGGGGCTTCCAGTGACAAGAACAGAGTTTCCAACTCAAACTTAGGAAGAACTTTCTGGTGGCCAGAGCTGATAAGACAGTGGAACAGACTTCCTTCAAAGGTGGTGGACTCTCCTTCCTTGGGGGGGGGGTTTAAGAAGAGGTGGGGTCGCTGTCTGCAAAGGATGCTTTAGCTGTGATTCCTACATTGCAGGGAGCTGGACTACGTGTCTCTTGGGTTCCTTCCAATTTTGCCATTCTATGAGTCTATGATACTCCAGAGTGTGTGTGTGTGGGGGGGGGTGCCATCTTCCCATGCACGAATGACCCCCTTGTCTTGATTATCCCATCTGTTATGTACTGAGTTGAATAGGATCCAAAATGCATCTGATTGGTCCTAGAACAATAGGATCCAGAATGCAGCAGTCTGATTGGTCTGCAGGAGCCACCCAATCCAACTCTGGGTGGAAGTGAATCCGCAACCTGATTGGCCTACAGGAGAATCCCGGAACTAGCCAATCACGTGGGGTCCATTGTTTAAATAATGTATATAAAGCAGACATTTCAGGGGAACTTCCATTCCTCACTACTATGAGCTGACTAAAGAGCATGAAATCCACACTCAACTCCGAGTATATTTCACCATCTCAAAGACTTCAGCTCTGATATTCAAAATAAGTTCTGGAGTTCCTGGGAAACCTTCCAGAGACACTCTCCATGCCCGTCTTCCGATTTGATGAAGACACTTTCCTGGAATCAAATTCTTCATCATCATCTTAATGTTCCTTATCGTGGCAGACAGAAGCCCTAAGTGTTGGAACTGACATTTCAAGCGGATTGTGTGCTCTTTGCAAGCTCCCTCATTAATTTTCGAATTTGGACAGGGGCTTTGAGATGCTAAGTCTGAAATCCTGATGAAATTGGATGACATCTCTCTCCCTGCCACCCCTCCAAAAAAAAACCTGGGCATTTGTGACGGAAAGAAATGCGGAGCCTGAGTGGCTGTTTCATCATCTTCTGTGGCCGTTTGACGGAGGGGAAATGAAGATGAACAGAAAGGAAGAACTTTTTCTCTCCGCTGCTGCCTTTGTTCATTTGATCCTTGCACAATGCAAGTTCATCATCTTCCAGCCAGATGCCGAGTGAGCCCAGTTCACAGGTTTGACTGCGCTGTTAAATTTTGGACAGTCAGTTTCCTCTTCTCTGCACTGTCCTGTTTCCAGAACAACACTTGACTCAGTATGCAAAACATACAACTGGCAAGACTTGAGCCTGTATCTGCAATCTCAGCGGCAGCCTGATGTTCAGCCTTAGCAATGCTGCTGGGGTTTTGCCACATCCCAAGATTGCAATGTGCCGTGTGATGCGTTTCTCATCCAATTCTTAAGAAACTTAGGAAGGCTCTCTGCTCTTTTCAGCCTCGCTGAGGTTCAGCTCCCCTGTTTCAGCGAGAGGGTCTGGCAGGAGGTACGTGGGGCGAAGCAGTAATTAAATTCAAGACCGTCTTGGTAATAAAGCGGGGGAAGCCATGCTCAAAGCAACAAATTGAAATTAAATCAAGGACAACTGTGAAGTATTTTTCTTTTCCTGTGCGTAAGAAGCACGTGCGAGATTAAAGCAAACTGGCCACTTTAGAGAGCGCCTCAAGGTTTGTTCAAGCTATGAAGCTGAAAAAGAGCCAGCAGTGTGATGATGCAGCAAACAAGGCCAATTCCTTTTTAGGGCACAATTCGCCAGGAAAGTTTCCCGCTATGCCCTTTTGCCGCTCCCATTCATCTCAGTGGGCCTGGGGCAGAGGAACTACCCAAGGACTTACATTCTTGGGTTTCAGTAACAGAAATATTTGCTTTTCTAAATCTTGGGAAGCAAACTTACCGTTTCTGTTAGTACTGGCAGGAAATGATTGGAAAGCTTGCATTCCGTTCCAGGCACCCTAGTTCCGCGTTGACAAGTTGGGAAAGATTCAGAGGTGAGCTGAGAAAACAAATGGCACCAAAGTCCCAAGTCGCTCTCTTTTCTAGACTTCTGTTCCCCGAAAGCTCAACATGTGGTTTATGTAATAAAAGACCAGACAACTTTATAAAATCACATTTTAAAAAAACAAAAAACACAACCCTAACAGTGACGCGGGTGGCGCTGTGGGTTAAACCACAGAGCCTAGGACTTGCCGATCAGAAGGTTGGCGGTTCAAATCCCCGCTACGGGGTGAGCTCCCATTCCTCGGTCCCTTCTCCTGCCAACCTAGCAGTTCGAAAGCACGTCAAAGTGCAAGTAGATAAATAGGTACCACTCCAGCAGGAAAGTCAACGCCGTTTCTGTGCACTGCTCTGGTTCACCAGAAGTGGCTTAGTCATGCTGGCCACATGACCCGGAAGCTGTACGCCGGCTGCCTCGGCCAATAAAGCGAGATGAGCGCCGCAACCCCAGAGTCGTCCACGACTGGACCTAATGGCCAGGGGTCCCTTTACCTTACCTTTAACAGTACCTTGAAGGACCACAGAATGCTGGCTGATCATTGCTGGGAGCTAGAAATTGTGGGGGGAATGGAATAGAGTATCCCTGGAAGGGCACCACTGGCTGGCTGGCTGGCACCCAAGCATCTCTCCCAAGTGCAGCATTTTGTTGCAGGTCACGTTGGTAAGGCCTAGTTTTCCTCCACTTCTGTAAACTCATAAGTGGTTGGGTTTTAATTTTTCCCTTGGGAAGGGCATACTACAGTGGCAAAGTATTTATTTATTTATTTAGACAGACAGACAGACATACCCTGCCCATCTGGCAAGGTTTCCCTGGCCACTCTGAGCAGCTCCCAACAGAATATTAAAAACGTGATAAAACACCACACATTAAAAGCTTCCCTATACAGTGGTGCCCCGCAAGACGAACGCCTCGCAAGACGGAAAACCCGCTAGACGAAAGGGTTTTCCGTTTTGGAGGTGCTTCGCAAAACGAATTTCCTATGGGCTTGCTTCGCAAGACGAAAATGTCTTGCGAGTTCCTGCGGGTTTTTTTCCTTTCCCCCCCTTTTTCTAAGCCGCTAAGCCGCTTAACAGCTGATCCGCTAAGCCGCTTAACAGCTGATCTGCTAAGCTGCTTATCAGCTGATCCTCTAAGCCGCTAAGCTGCTTAGCAGCTGATCCGCTAAGCCGCTTATCACTGATCCGCTAAGCCGCTTATCAGCTGATCCGCTAAGCCGCTAATAGCTCTAATCCGCTAAGCCGCTAATGGGCTTGCTTCGCAAGACAAAAAAACCGCAAGACGAAGAGACTCGCGGAACGGATTCTTTCCGTCTTGCGAGGCACCACTGTACAGGGTTGCCTTCAGATGCCTTCTAAAAGTTGTGTAGTTCTTGATCTCCTTGACATCTGATGGGAGGGCGTTCCACAGGGCAGGTGCCACTACTGAGAAGGCCCTCTTCCCTGTTCCCTGTAGCTTCTCTTCCCGCAGTGAATAACAATAAATTCAGAATTCAAAAATCAATTTAGGGGGAAAATCCATCCAATAAACATTAGATGATCACCAGGGCTAGCTGGCTAAATTAGTCCTGTTTGGGCCAGCGAGGAGACCAGGGGAGAATTAGCTGTGGGATCCCAGAGCGGGGAATCTTCATAAAAAGGGGAGGGAGAGGGAAGGAAGGGGAATAAAAGATCAGGCTGAATTCAAATTAAAGGCCAAGCGGAATAGCTCTGTCTTACAGGCCCTGCGGAAGGAAGTTCAATCCTGCAGGGCCCTAGTCTCATGGAACAGAGCATTCCACCAGTCGGAGACATCACCAAGAAGGCCCTGGCCCTGGTGGAGGATAGTCTGACTTCCTTAGGGCCTGGGACTTAATCTTACTAGGTGTAGGTCTCATGTGGAGCTGGGCAAACTGAGTGCCCGACCCAACACTCAGTTGCACCAGTGACTTACCATGGTTCCTGAATTACTGCTTGCTCACACCCCCAACATAGAATTGAAGAACTGTAGAGTTGGAAGGGACCCTAAGGGTCATCTAGTCCAACCTGCTGCAATGCAGGAATCTCAGCTCAAGCATCCCTGACAGATGCCCATCCAACCTCTGCTTAGAAACCTCCAAGGACGGAGAGCCCACCCAAGGGAGACAATCTGTTCCACCATGCTCAGAAGGGGGGGTGGCATTTTGCCTTTCTCCAGCGCCTTGGGTGAGAGTAGGAGTTCTTTGTCACTCTTGGGGTGCAGTTCCATTTTCTGGGTTCATGCTGGAAAGGAGGGAATTTGCAGCCGTTCTGTATCCTGGCGGAGAAACGGCGCTGACCTTTTGCTGCCGGTTGCGGCTGAGGGGGAGAGAAATGGCGGTGATATGACACACATGTGCGCGAGACCGGCACTCGAGGGCTGAGCCATTAGTCATGCAGATAAAAGGCTTCGCTTTCCCCTCAAGCAGCTGCCCAAGGCCGCAGAAGTGGCTGTCGAGGGCCCTCCAAGTGGCAATTATCAGTTCTGGACCCAGGAGTCCTGGGCTTGAGAGCGCTGAGCTTTCTGGCTAAGAGGCTCTCATTAAGGGGCGCCTCGCCACTGAGGCCGGATTCAGGCTCTCTTAAGAGGCACTTCAGCCCCGCCAAAGAGAATCCCGCGGCCCCGTAGGTCGTGGCACAATGGAGCGGATTCTCCTCGCGATGAGATCAAGTACCAAGCGGGTGAACTCTCCTTGCAAAGTCAGCAGCGGGAGTCAGGAGGAACTCAAGAAGGTCCCTCGCACCAGCTCCGACTTGGCGCAGGCTCCCTCAGAAGGTGGCAGAGGACAAAATTTGGTGCCCGCCCCTAAATAGTTCCTATTTCCATGCTCTCCTCCCTCTCGCCTTCCAACTCTTTGCATGCTCTCAAGTGCGCTGCGTTCTAGTCGTGGCATCTTTTGTGCCTCCTCGGCTTGGTACCCTTTGCAGGAGAACTGCTCAGGCCACTCTAAATCTGACGCTGCCTTCATTGGAGTTTTCGAAGCAGAGTTTGGATGGCTGTCTTTAGTTGTGATTCCTGGGCCAGATGACTCTCTGTTTCCTCTCAACTCTACAATTCTCTCATACCTCTCCTGGTATGCCCCGCGGAGGACCTTAAGGTCCACAAATGACAACATTTTGGAGGTCCCAGGTCACAAAGTGGTTAGATTGGTCTCAACTAGGGCCAGGGCCTTTTCAGTACTGGCCCCAACTTGGTGGAATGCTCTGGCACAAGAGACCAGGGGCCTGTGGGACTTGACATCTTTCCACAGGGCCTGCAAGACAGAGCTGTTCCACCTGGCCTTTGATTTGGACTCAGTCTGACCCTTATGTTTCCCTCCCCTTATGTTTTTGATCGATGAGCTACTTTTAAAATGAGGTTGCATTTTAAATTGCATTTTAACCTGTATTTTAAATTGGTCCCCCCTGCCCGGGACCTACCTATACTGAATCTTCCGACTTCATAGGATTTCTGTGAATTATGAGAGAGAGGGAGAAAACCTCTCTATTTACTTTCTCCATGCCGTGCACAAATTTATGAACCTCTTCATGTTGCCTCTTACTTGCCTTGTCTCTAAACAAAAAAGTCCACCGGCAGCACATCTCTTCTTTCTCGTATCCAAAAATGCAAGAAGGGCTTTTACACTCACCAGAAGCTCAGCTCTGCCCTCGCCGGTCCTGGAAGGATCCTTTAAAAAAGTTGCATATGCTCAGCAACTTTGCGCCTGTTCACTGGGGGAGATAGGAAGCCCAGAGCACTTGCTCTTTAGATGTCCCTTTTATGAAGAGGCACTGAGTGAGACCCTTGATCCCCTGTTGGTGAGACTCGCTGACCTCCTGGAAAAGCAAAAAATTGACCTTTTCCTGTTAGGCAAAGATCAGAAGACGACCTGGATGGTCGCCAGATCCTGTGTACAGATCTGTAGGCGCAGATCATTCCCCGACTCAAACTAGTTTGTGGACAAAATCCCCAGACTCAGTTCCATGGGTGACTCTGGGTCATCTCTCTGTGGTAGCTTATCTGAAAGTTTTAAGTGTCTATACACTTATAAAAAACTAAAAAGTCCTAAGAACTGCAATCTTTGGGACGCGGGTGGCGCTGTGGGTTAAACCATAGAGCCTAGAGCTTGCCGATCAGACGGTCGGTGGTTCGAATCCCCGCAACGGGGTGAGCTCCTGTTGCTCAGTCTCTGCTCCTGCCAACCTAGTACTTCAAAGTCATGTCAAAGTGCAAGTAGATAAATAGGTACCGCTTTGGCGGGAAGGTAAACGGCATTTCTGTGTGCTGCTCTGGTTCGCCAGAAGCGGCTTAGTCCTGCTGGCCACATGACCTGGAAGCTGTATGCCGGCTCCTTTGGCCAATAAAGCGAGATGAGCACCACAACCCCAGAGTCGGCCATGACTGGACTTAATGGTCAGGGGTCCCTTTACCCTTTACTGCAATCTTTCAGGACATTGGGTCTGGCCATGAGCTCCATATAAAGCCTTTGAAGAGGCCACTCAGCATCCTGAATTGTTCTCTGAAGGCTTTGGGGACACAGTCCTAGCCTTGCTCTTGCACCCGGGCTTGCGGGCTTCGCTTTGGGGTGTCCAGTTGGCCGTTCTTTAGAATAGGACGCTGGACCAGTTGGAGTCTGATCCTGCCAGCTCTTCTTATATTCATCCAAACCCCGAAAGGGTTTTGTGGATGCGGGAATAAAGTTCGCTGTAATCCGATCACAGCTTGGCCGTCGACTTCCCCTTACACAAAAGTAAAGGAGGACTTCAAAGAAAACGAAACCATCCAATTTGCTCTGCTGGCTTGGGTTTTTGCTGAGCTGAGCTTTCTCTGGGATGAAGCGAGGAGCTCTTTGCCCAGGCTGATCGCATCCAGCAAAGCCAAAATTGTAAGTGGTTTCCCCCGCCTTTTCTCTCTCTCTCTCTTTGACTCTGGAACAGAACGAGCTCTGGAAACCAACCTGCCTGGCTTTTATTGGACACGCAGCAATTTCCAAAGTAAGATGTGCTACTTTTGCAGAGCCCTGGACTGGACAAAGCATTAGGAAGCAAGGCAAGCTCTTGCAGAGGCCGCCGTGGGGAGCTTTGACAGAAGTTTCCCACCTTTTTTGTATTTCTGGGACTCTCTGAAACTCCCCCCCCCCCCAAACCACACAGTTCTCTGCACAGAATTGCTTGACTGACCTCTGGCTGCCCTTGAGCAGTTCGTTTTGTCTCATGAAATCCTCTTGACAGAGGCTGGCCAGTGGCAAAAATTATTATGATTTATTTTTATTTCATTTCTGTACCTCTTTATATTTTTCTTAGAAAAATCCTGAGATGGGCCATTGGAGAAATTGCCCTGGGAATGAGAGTCTGTAGAGCAATGTGATGATCTCTCCAGGGATGGTGGGAAGTGACCTGTTCTCTCCAGGGAATGGCAGTGAATCCCCTTTAGTTATTCAGTGGGTTAGAATGTGGAGTTGATAATGCGTAGGCTGCAGGTTCGATTCCCGTATGGGGCAGCTGCACATTCCTTCATTCTAGGGGGTTGAATGAGATGATTCTCAGAGTCCTTTGGTTTCTATGATTTCCAACCAGCTTTGCAGCACATCTCGGTCCATAGGCTGCAGGAAGCAGCAGGGGTTTAAAGTAAAGGTATGCTGCTGCCACACCCTTAATGTAGCTGTCAACTCACCCCTCACCCCCGGGAAAAAAGCAATTATTAATGAGGAGATCCTTGTCTGCATTGCCTGGGCTAAAAGAGTTCATTTTATTCATTTCATAGAATTTATACATGGCTTGATTGTAAAATCATCATCATCATCATCATCCCCTCAAAGTGGTTTACAAAAGAAAGATAATAAAATCATCACTAAGAAAACTCAACAACAAAAATCCAAGACTTTCCAAAAGTTAAAACGACATTAGATTAAATTTCGCACCCATTTTTAGCAGTAGTTGAAAAGGGGACAGTGAAGGCGCCTTCCTGTTTTCACTAGGCAGGGAGTTCCAAGGTTTTAGGTGCTATCACGTTGAAAGATTAAATTCTCACTAGTAATAATTTATTATTTATACCCCCCCCCCATCTGGCTGGGCTTCCCCAGCCACTCTGGACAGCTTTCAACAGAACATTAAAAGCTTCCCTAAACAGGGCTGCCTTCAGATGTCTTCGAAAAGTCTGGTAGTTGTTTTGCTCTTTGACATCTGGTGGGAGGGCATTCCACAGCGTGGGTGCCACTACCGAGAAGGCCCTCTGCCTGGTTCCCTGTAGCTTGACTTCTTGGAATGAGGGAACCACCAGAAGGCCCTCGGCACTGGACCGCAGTGTCCGGGCAGAACGATGGGGGTGGAGACGCTCCTTCAGGTATACTGGACCGAGGCCGTTTAGGGCTTTCAAGGTCAGCACTAACACTTTGAATTGTGCTCGGAAACGTACTGGGAGCCAATGTAGGTCTTTCAAGACCGGTGTTATATGGTCTCGGCGGCCGCCCCCAGTCAGCAGTCTAGCTGCCGCATTCTGGATTAGTTGCAGTTTCCGAGTCACCTTCAAAGGTAGCCCCACGTAGAGCGCATTGCAGTAGTCCAAGCGGGAGATAACCAGAGCATGTACCACTCTGGCGAGACAGTCCGCAGGCAGATAGGGTCTCAGCCTACGTACCAGATGGAGCTGGTAAACAGCTGCCCTGGACACAGATTTGACCTGTGCCTCCATGGACAGCTGTGAGTCCAAAATGACTCCCAGGCTGCGCACCTGGTCCTTCAGGGGCACAGTTACCCTATTCAGGACCAGGGAATCCTCCACACCTGCCTGCCTCCTGTCCCCCCAAAACAGTACTTCTGTCTTGTCAGGATTCAACCTCAATCTGTTAGCCGCCATCCATCCTCCAACCGCCTCCAGACACTCACACAGGACCTTCACCGCCTTCACTGGTTCTGATTTAAAAGAGAGGTAGAGCTGGGTATCATCTGCATACTGATGAACACCCAGCCCAAACCTCCTGATGATCCCTCCCAGCGGCTGCATGTAAATATTGAAAAGCATGGGGGAGAGGACAGAACCCTGAGGCACCCCACAAGTGAGAGCCCAGGGGTCTGAACACTCATCCCCCACACCACTTTCTGAACACGGCCCAGGAGGAAGGAGCGGAACCACTGTTATGACAGTGCCCCCAGCTCCCAGCCCCTCAAGACGGTCCAGAAGGATGTTATGGTCGATGGTATCAAACGCCGCTGAGAGATCCAGCAGAACTAGGAAACAGCTCTCACCTTTGTCCCTAGCCCGCCGGAGATCATCAACCAGTGCGACCAAGGCAGTTTCAGTCCCATGATGAGGCCTGAATTCCAACTGGAAGGGATCCAAATGGTCCGCTTCTTCCAGGCATGCCTGGAGTTGTTCAGCAACCACTCGCTCAATCACCTTGCCCAAGAATGGAAGATTTGAGACTGGGCGATAGATGGCCATCGTGGCCGCATCTAAAGATGTTTTTTTAAGAAGCGGTTTAATAACCGCCTCTTTCAGTGGGTTTGGGAAGGCTCCCTCATGGAGGGAAGCATTCACCACCCCACGAAGCCCATCGCCCAGTCCTTCCTGGCTAGCTTTTATAAGCCAGGATGGACAAGGATCCAGGAGACAGGTGGTTGGCTTCACTCGTCCAAGCAGCCTGTCCACATCCTCGGAGGTAACAGATTGGAATTGATCCCACGCAACTTGACTAGACAAAACTCTAGCACTCTCCCACCCCGGCCCTGCTCCCACAGTTGAGTCTACTTCTTCCCGAATCTGAGCGATTTTATCTGCAAAAAACTTTGCAAAATCATTGCAGGAGAACATGTGGCCCGTACTGGGCCCCGATGTTGCAGGTGGTTCCGCTAAATTGTGAACCACCTGAAAAAGTCTCCTGCTGCTGTTTTCTGCAGATGCAATAGAGGCGGTGAAGAAATTCTTCTTCGCTATCGCCACTTGGTAGGCTCGACATTGAGCTCTAACCTGTGTCTGGTCAGATTCAGAATGAGTTATCCGCCACCGGCGCTCTAGCCGTCTCAACGATTGTTTCATTGCCCTCAGATCCGTGGAAAACCACAGGGCTGCCCAGGCTCCATGCAATCAGAGAGGGCGCTTCGGAGCCAAACAGTCAATAGCCCTGGTTAACTCCACATTCCAGCGGGCCACCAGGGAATCAGCTGAAAGGCCATCAACATGGGATAAAACATCCCCTACCACTCTCTGGAAACCATTTGGATCCATTAAGTGGTGCGGGCGGACCATCTGAATCGGTCCCACCTCCCTGCAGAGGGGATGGGTCACGGAGAAGTCCAGTTGCACCAGGAAGTGATCTGACCATGGCACTTCTTTTGTTTCACTTTTACTTAGTGTCAGATCACCAACATCCATAGAGGTAAACACCAGGTCCAAGGCATGTCCGTGGCTATGGGTTGGGCCAGACTTATTCAGGGACAGCCCCATGGAGGCCATGCTTTCCACGAAGTCCCGAGCGGCCCCTTGTAAGGTTATGTCGGCATGGATGTTAAAATCCCCTAGGACGACCAAGCTAGGTGTCTCCAGGAGAACATCCACCACAACCTGAAGCAGCTCGGGCAGGGAATCCTTGGTGCAGCAGGGAGGTCGGTACACCAAAAGGAATCTTGTACTGCCCCTATTGCCCAACTTCCAGAACATGCACTCGGAAAACTGGGTCTTCCCAATAGGATGCCTGGTGCAGACTAATCACTTCCTAAAAATCACTGCAACCCCCCCTCCCCGCCCACATGACCTGGGTTGCTGTGCGTAAGAGAAACCTGGTGGACAAGCAGCGGCAAGGACAGGCCCATCTGCTTCATCCAACCAAGTCTCTGTTACACATGCCAGGTCAAATCCTCCATCCATGATCAAGTCATGGATGGCAGTGATCTTATGAATCATTGACCTGGCATTGCACAGTAGCACCTTCAGGTCATGTGGGTATCCCTTGCTGATTCTAGTATCCATCCGGTCAGGACCAGACCCAGAGGCAGGAATAGTCCTCAGACAACGACTAAACCTGCCCCCTCTGTAATGACATGGTCTAATCTTAGCGTAACTCCTCCTCCTACCCGTGATCACTGAGATCGGTTGTCCCAGTGCATCCCCCCCTGTGGAACATGCCCCAGCCATTTTGTGGGCTGGGGCCCACTCCCTGGCAGCCCTGAACCCTCCCCCTAAGAACAAAATAACACCTCGAACAAACAAACAAACAAACTAAACCAATAAAACAATACAAACAAAAAACTGTAAAAATTACAAAAGCAACAAAAGGGGCTTCTTTTCTTCTGCCTGCTGGGTGCCCAGGAAGCAGCAGCTGACTTACACATGCTCTGCACCTGCCGTCTGTCTTGAGGTCTAGCAGCTTGGGCTGTGACCCAGCCCCTTTAAATCCTTTTGCTGCAGTTGAACGAGATGATGTGTGATTCCCAAGTGGTCCCCACACCTCACTTGAATTCACAGCAGCAACAGCCTGTGTGGAAATGTGTCAGACGCTCGGAGACAACTCCGTTCGCTTCGAGACTTGCAACTTGAGACATTTCACATCCCGTAACCCCCCAACTCTACTGCTGAAGCAAAACAGGTTTCTTGAGAACTCAGTCTCAGGCTCCGCAGAAGACAGAGGAAGTTATCGCTCTTTCTTTTTGGAGGGAAAGGGGTGCTGATACGTGATTTATTTCCTCTCTGGGAAGCCGAAATCCCTCACAGGAAGCCTTGTCTGTTTTCCGCAATGGTGACATTTTGCCCCTTCCACCTTCTCGCCGTTCGCTCAGCACATTTCCTCCCAGCCTGCTTCTCAGAAAGACTCCTAAAACAATGCTTAATATTATTACACTTCAGCAGCAGAAGCAGGTAATTTTAGATCACATCTGCTTGCAATCTGGGCGCAGGGAAGGGGCGCTGTGCCTCCGCTGCAACGGGCTTGCTCAAAGACTTGGAGGTGGCAGCAAGACTCTCCTTAGGAAGAGAGGGCAATTATCATAGAATTGTAGACTTGAATGGGGCCCCAGGGTCATCTAGTCCAACCCCCTGCAATGCAGGAATCTCAGCTAAAGCATCCAGGACAGAGGGCCATCCAACCTCTGCTTAAAAACCACCCTTCTGTGGGTGTCTGTTCCACTGTTGAACAGCTCCTACCATCAGAAGTAAAGGACCCCTGGATGGTTAAGTCCAGTCAGCTAGGTTGGCAGGAACTGGGACAGAGCAATGGGAGACACCATTGATCCTTTGCTGAAGAGGCTCACTGATCTTTCAAACAACTCTAAACTTAATTCGCTCCTCTTAGGCAAAGATCACAAGATGACCTGGCTGGTAGCCAGATTCTGCGCCCAGATTTGTAGGCACAGATCATCCTCTAGAATAAAATAACTTACGTGGCTTTAGCAGAAATATTATAAAGGACTAAGTAATGGATGAAAGGAGGAAAGGTAAAGTTACATTATATTAAGATAAATTATAGGATAAAAATTGGGAAGGATGGAAAGGATTTGCTGAAATAGCTAACCGAACTAGAATACAAAAAAGGGAGGTGTGAGGAGGTCGCTGAAACAAGTAAAAGAAAGTTAATAACATTGAAAGTATTGGACGTGGTTTTTTTGTTTTTTTTAATTGTTTTTGTTTTATTTTTGTTATGTATATGTAGTATTTTTGTCTTTGTATTGTATTGTATGGTTCTGTTATGTTTAATTCTTTTTTTTCTTCTGTAACTTTCAAAACTTTAATAAATATTATTTTAAAAAAAATAGAATAAAATAACTTACTAGTGAAGTGCTAAAAGGGACACGGGTGGCGCTTTGGGTTAAACCACAGAGCCTAGGACTTGCTGATCAGAAGGTCGGCGGTTCGAATCCCCACGACGGGGTGAGCTCCCGTTTCTCGGTCCCTGCTCCTGCCAACCTAGCAGTCTGAAAGCACATCAAAGTGCAAGAAGATAAATAGGTACCCCTCCGGCGGGAAGGTAAACAGTATTTCCGTGCGCTGCTCTGGTTTGCCAGAAGTGACTTAGTCCTGCTGGCCACATGACCCAGAAGCTGTACACCGGCTCCCTCGGCCAATAAAGCGAGATGAGCGCTGCAACCCCAGAGTCGGCCACAACTGGACCTAATGGTCAGGGGTACCTTTACCTTTACCTTAGGGAAATGCTGAAGTCGCCCTTTGGGGTGCCTCAGGGTCAATTTTTATGGTAGCCCAAATCTCAGTTGTACGGGTCTATGTATATATCTCAATTTTAACTCATGAGCTATTGCTGCAATCTGCTCTGATTGTATACAGTGGTGCCTCGCAAGACGAAATTAATTCGTTCTGCAAGTTTTTTCTTCTTGCGAGTTTTTCGTCTTGCGAAGCACGGTTTCCCATAGGAATGCATTGAAAATCAATCAATGCGTTCCTATGGAGACCGTCCGGGGACAGAGGGGAAGCGCCGTGCGCCTTCCCCTCTGTCCCCGGACCTGTTTAAAGCAAGGGGCGGCGGGGAGAAGATTGCTTCTCCCCGTTGCCTGCCCCGAAATCTCCGGGGACAGAGGGGAAGGCGTCCCCTCTTTTGAAGCAAGGGGCGGAGGGGAGAAGATCGCTTCTCCCCGTTGCCGCCCCTTGGTTCAAAAGGGGTCTGGGGACAGAGGGGAAGGTGCGCGCGCCTTCCCCTCTGTCCCCGGAGATTGCGGGGCTGGCAACGGGGAGAAGCGATCTTCTCCCCGCCGCCCCTTGCTTCAAAAGAGGTCCGGGGACAGCGGGGAAGACGCGCTGCGCTTCCCCGCTATCCCCGAAGCTTGCGGGGCAAGCTTTGTTTTGCGAAGCAAGCCCATAGGGAGATGCGTCTTGCGAAGCGGCTAAGAAAACGAAAAACTCCTTCGTCTAGCGAGTTTTTCGTCTTCCGAGGCGTTCGTCTTGCGGGGCACCACTGTATTTTATCTTTATGAATGCTGTTTTTATTGTGTTATGTGAGCTGGTCTTTGGCCGTAATAAATTATCTATCTATCTATCTATCTATCTATCTATCTATCTATCTATCTATCTACCTACCTACCCCTGTTAAGTCCAGTCAGCTAGGTTGGCAGCAGCTGGAACAGAGCAATGGGACCTCACCCCATTGCATGGATTCAAACATCTGACCTTCCGATTGGCAAGCCCAAGAGGCTCAGTGGTTTAGACCAGAGCACCACCTGCTCCCCTGAGCCAGCCTTTCAGACTATTAGGTTCAATTTCAATGCACTCCAAAATTGCGCCCAACTTCGGAGCCAGTAGTCAAGTTCACTTATACAACTAGTGGAATAATGGTGATTGCCTTATTTATATAGCAGCACCCAGAGAGATAAACTTGGGAGTTTGCGAGACTTGTGTTTCTAGCTGGGGAGAAGAATTGTAGGGAGACCTGGTAGGGAAGGAGGCAAATCTTGTATGCACAGTTGCTACATGGAAATTTTGCGTGTGGGGAGAGAGGCAAACAGGTGACTAACTGGGAGCCAACGTGCAAAACAGCCTAAGCCTAAATGTGGATGGTGCAGTATTTTCAAAATGTATGACAGTTTTGTGAATAAACTAAATTGCCCTCTAATAACATCAGGCGACATTTTTAGTCCCAGAGCTTTTGCACCCGTTGGTCAGAGTGCTGGAAGGGCAGGACACAATTATGCTGTGCTGAGCAACCAAGCAGAGAACTGTCTTTTATCTCCAAGAGGCAAAGAGCTGGAAAGGGGCCTGGAGCATCTGAGGTGGGAACAACACCCCCCTCGCTCCTAGTCGGCCACTGAGAGAACAGGACATGGGACTAGACAGGCCTCAGGCTGGACCCAGATTAAGTGCTCTCCTTAAGTTCCTTTCCAACCTCATGAGTGATACCGTAGGGTTGAGAATCATAGGGCTGGAAGGGACACGTTGGAGTCATCTAAGCCAATGTCAGGCTTTCTTCTCTCTTTGACCATAGATAGGTAAAAAGGTAAAGGACCCCTGGATGGTCCAGTCCAGTCCAAAGACGACTATGGGGTTGCGGCGCTCATCTTGCTTTCAGGCTGAGGAAGCCGGTGATTGTCCACAGACAACTTTCCTGGTCATGTGGCCAGCAGGACTAAACCACTTCTGGCACAACGGGACACCATGATGGAAACTAGAGTGCACGAAAATGCCCTTTACCTTCCCACCACAGTGGTACCTATTTATCTACTTGCACTGGTGTGCTTTCGAACTGCTAGGTTGGCAGGAGCTGGGACAGAGCAATGGGAGCTCACCCCATCATGGGGATTCGAACCACCGACCTTCCAATTGGCAAGCCCAAGAGGCTCAGTGGTTTAGATCACAGCACCACCCGCGTCCCCATTACCTTTTAGCTACTGTAGATAAGCGATGCAAAATAAAGCAGTCTCTTACCAGAAACAGAGATATTTAATGTACGCAGCAAAAGAACAAATGACCATTCTCGCAGTGCAGGTGCTCCCATTTAAGTTCCTCCCACTTCCCTCTAATCACTTCCATCTTCCCATCTCTTATTTACCTGATCTCTCAACCCATAACCATTCTGTGAAGTTACCTTATCCCGTCTCCTAGCCCAGGGACTAAGAGGCTGTATGCCTTCCAGTGAGGGAGATTCGGTTAACTCTCTCTCCTCCCGTTCTGCCTCTTCTGGTTGTTCGCCTCCTAGTTCTACCCAACTCCCATCCTCCGAACTGTGCCCCTCAGCAAACCATCGTTCCAGGTCAATACTACTCTCATGCTCCTGTGGAGCCCCAGGATCCTGGTTCTTAGAGGGGGGCTCCCACCACTCCTCACCAGAGTAGTGCCCCCCCCCGGCCTGATCCCTGACAGCCAACCACCTGCAAGGCAGGAATCAGAATCCCTGAAAGAGGGCTATCCACATCCAAACACAGGATGTATTTTTGGGGTAGCTTTTGCTGGTTTGTCCTTTTACGACCTGTGCAATGGCAGTAATGATTGCACACCCAGTGGATCGTGTAACCATGTGGTCTTTCTGGAAGGATCAGGGCTCGCTACTTTCTTGAGAAGGGGAGAAAGCCCCCGGTTAGATATGCCTGGGCCTCTCGGTTTCCCATCCACATTTCCATTCCCTTTGTTGCCGAGAGAGAAACAGAAAGAGAGACCCTTCGACGTGCGTCGCTTTGGGGTTTGCTCTCCAGGAATCTGGTGGACCTCGCTGAAGTTCCTGCTGAGACCTGGACTAGGAGAAGATGGATTGTGAAGCGCAGTGGAGCCATGAGAGGAGGAGGGATGGGGGGGGGAGAGAGAGAGATGCTCTCTCCATATTGCTGCATCTTCTGTCTGGCAGCTCGCGAGAGATGGGTCCGGCGGGAGGAAGGACCATTGACTTGAGTCATCTGAAATGGTTCGGCAAGCGCTTCCTCTCACTGGCTTACGTGGCTCCTCTGAGTGGGAGGACAGATTTGGAGCGCACAGCTGGCTGCGGCCTTTTCCTCAGGGCTGGAGCCTTCTCCCCCTCCTCAAAAAATAAAATAAAATTTTATTGGGTTAAGTCAGGAGTAGGGAATCTGTAGCCCACTAGATGCTTCACGGTGCAGTTTGTTCGTTTATTTATATCCCATCTTCCTTTCTCCCAAGGAGCTCAGTGGGGTGTCTGTGGGTCTCCCCCTCCTCATTTGCACCCACAACAACCCTGTAAGGTAGGTGAGGCTGAGAGGCAACATGATTGGCCCAAGTGGGAATTCGAACCCTGGTCTCCCGGGTCCCAGCCTGACACTCTAACCACTGTGCCAGGCTGGGCATGGAGAATGGATACTGACTCTGATCATCCCTCCTTTTTTTTTTTGCTTTTTAAAATAATATTCTATTAGAAGAATTTCATTTTTTAAAAACTGGTGAAAAGAAAAAAGTAGAAGAAAAATGTGAATGAAAATTAAAATAGAAGAAAAATACCCAATTACATTTCCATACATTAGTATACAAATGTGTATAGTCTTATTATCCTGAAACAAATTTATTTACCAATAACCTCATATAAAGTCGTTCCAAATATCTATATATTTATCTGCGTCTATAAGTGGTCTGTGTCCGTTTGTACATTGCCAGTATTGTCATGTTGTCAAGCCTTCGATTAAGGGGAAACATATCTCTATTCTTCCGGTTTGTCAGTATCAATATCTTAGCCACCATTACGGCTCATAAAATCCATTTTCGCTGTCCCTGCTGTCACTACCCATACAACAGGTAAATCGTTCAAAAGAATATTCACCTCTGAAAATCTCAACTTTTTCCGTAGCGTCTAATTTATATCGTCCGGCACTCTTTCCCCAAACGTAGAAGCAGCGCTGCCACAGTAAAAGAGAAGCCCTGAGCATCAGGTGGAATGACAGATATCCCCATTCCTGTTGCCGCCACCGCCTCTAGCCCCTCTGGCTCTTTGTAAGGTGCTGATGAGGCAGGCAGGTGACTTTTCAGGTGAGCGGTCCATCAGCTGCCGCTTGGAAAGAAGCCCTCCTTCTGGCACCAATCAGTTTCCTCTTATCGCTCGGCTTGACAGGGACTTTTATCTTTGCTGCCAAGAGAGCAAGATCGGGCACCTGGGGAAGGTATGCCTGACGTGGCTGATGTGTCCTGAGAGACTCGTTTGTCCTCTCATTTTTTGCTTTTGCTCTACCCGTCACCTCACCCGTCTTGGCTACACATAAAACGTCTTCGCTAACTCGCCTCCTGCGGCTCCCCAGATTCTTAGGGAATCTTTTTGGTCCTTTTGGAGATGGCAGGTTCCTGGGGCTGGTTAGGGCTGCAGGGGAAGATGGGAGTGAGGGCATCCTGCTGCCTTCCCCAATAGCTCTCCCGAGGACTCTTCTCTGGGCCTGATCCTGCCACTGCTGCAAACCCCTCGTTGCCTTATTATTATTATTAGCACCCTGCCCATCTGGCTGCGTTTCCCCAGCCACTCTGTGGCTTCCAACAAAATATTAAAAATACATTAAAACATCAGTCATTAAAAACTTCCCTGAACAGGGCTGCCTTCAGGTGTCTTCTAAAAGTGGTTGCTTAGGCATTGGTTATGACTATCTGTCTCCACCCAGGGACAGAACTGACTTCTGCAACCCTGCGGAAGTCAGTAAGGGAAAACATTTTGGGGAGGAAGTTGGAGCTGGGAACCATGCCCTCACCTCTCCCCACATGCTCCCAGGGGCTCTTGCTTGGCCCTAGCCCCTTGACGGGTTTGCACAAAAGCATGGCAAGCCCCTGGGTTCCTTTAATGGAATACCCTTGCGGCAGCAGCAGTGGAGGGGCAGGCACAGCCAATCCATGCCTCTCCACCAACCAATTCATAAAACCAATGGCAATCTTACAAGTTGTGACGATTTGCTACACAGTAGGCAAAAACCAAATGGCACCAGCCAAGCCGCCAAATGGACAAAATTCCTACCAAGCCCCAAAAGCAGATGACCCCATGACAGGCATAGCAAGGTCAGACACACAAGCCCTAACTTAGGGAGGGTGGGCGCGTGATCTGATGCACACAGCAAAAAGGAACGTTAAATGCTGCGTGCTCTCGGGTCTCGGAGAGACCAGGGAGAAAAGTCGGTGGAAGATGACTGGAAAAACTTTAAAAATTATTTACGGAAATAATGTAAAATTAATGAATGCTAGAAAAATGTTGGAATGAAGTTATATGGCTTTAGTAGAAATGTTATAAGGAATTAAGGATAAATAGATTAATAGAGTATTAAAGGAAAAATAAGGTTAGAATGTGTTAAGATAATTATAGGATTGAAAACAGAGGAAGATGGAAAGGAATTGCTGAAAAAATTAACAGAAGTGGAATACAAAAAGGGAGGTGTGCGGAGGTCGCAGAAATAAGTGAATGAAAGATAAGATATTGAAATTATTTGATGTGTTTTAAATTGTGTTTGTTTTGTTTTGTTAGTTTAATGTGTTAGTGTTATGTAGTGTTTTTGTATTGTATTGTATTGTATTGTTTTTCTTTTTTGTAGTGTTTAAATTGTTGGAAAAAGTAATAAATATTATTTTTTAAAAAAAAAAAAAAATTAAATGCTGCGTGCTAAGTATTTAACCCTCAAGCCATCCCACAGATTGGCAGCATCATAATTTGCCCAACAACCCAGAATAGCCAGTCACAATCCTGGACATTTAAACAATCCCACCCAGCAACCAAGAGGGGTTGTCCTGTTAGACCCCACCGCAACATGTGCTCTCCATGAAGGAGAACACACCTTGCCGAACAAATCGGCTCCCGAATGCCGCAAACCTGGAAGTGAGTGTTCCGGTTTGTGAACGTTTTTCGGAAACTGAATGTCCGACACCACTTCTGCTTGAGTGTAGGAAGCTCCTGCAGCCAATCGGAAGCCGTGCCTTGGTTTTTGAACGGTTTCGGGAGTCAAATGGACTCCTGGAACACATTAAGTTCAAGAACAAAGGTGCCCCTGTACTTGAAGAAGTCTTTCATATCTCTCTTATAATTCTTTCTGTTCAGCCCTGGCACTTTCTGATGGATGCTTTGTGTATGCCCAGAGGAGTGCAAAAGCACATTTGCAAAATTTCCCAGGTGTTTCTTGAGTAGATTAGAATACCCAGAAGTGCCATTTCCCCCTTGGGCTGTTTGACCCTTGCACAAAGTCCCGGCAAGGAGCCTATGCTCCTTATCCATTGCTGCCTTTAATGGGGTTTCTGGATGCAGCCAGAACTTTTCTCTTTCAGGAGAGGGGGTGGTCATTTATTTTGGCCAGTTCCACATGCAGCCTCCAATTGCCAGCTCCCTTTTCTACCCTCCTTCCAGCCCACCTTCCCCTTTCTAGTTTCTTTCTCACTGCAGTTTCCTATCCGAAAAACATTTGTCTCTCTTCTGGGGGTGGTCTGGGGGTCGCCAAAGACTCCCCTAGCCCATCCTACGATTTGCCAGGATCTGCTCTGGGCTGCAGACCTCCCTCACCCCCCCCCCCAATCCAATTTCATTTCACACATTTGAAATGTTGTCAGGAAAGAAGCCGACCTTTTTTTGGAGAGAGACAGGCATGAATTAGTTCAATCGGGGAGATCTTTCTCAATTTCTAAATTGATTAAACAAGCAAAAAACCACCTCTTTGAGATCGATTCCGTAATTTTTGACCAAACGAATAATTTGGGAGGTGAGAATCAATCCTCTATTAATTGATTTTTAAAAGCTGGGGATGGAGGGAGGGAGGAGACATGAATTAATATCGTTCTTGATGAAATTGCTTTGTTGGTACCTAATAAGAGCAAACCTCAACTTCCCACTGCTCCTGCACTCAGAGGAGATATTTAGTCAAGTGGGTGGAGGTTCACCCCCTGGAATCTCTCGTTTGGGGTTGGGAGGTGGGTGAAACCGTATTTCCACTGAGTTTCACTGCTCCCCCCCCCAAAAAAAATCTCTCTTCTGTTTTCTCCCTTCTCCCCGGACCACTTTCTCTTGGCTTTGCACAATAACTGCTAAAGGAAAGGCAATCAGTTACTGATATCCAATCTCACCAGTGACCGGGACTTGGACATGTTGATTTGTAAGAGCGTGGGAAAAGGCCTGAGCTGTTGGCAAAGCCAGGTGAAAAATAATTTCGCCGGGTTTGGGAGGAAGCAAAGCGGCTATCTCGCTCTCCATCATACGAAGGGACATTTCCAGAGGGAAAGGAAAGAATTTCCCATTAGAGGGGAGCCGGACAAGTCTGGCTCTGGGGCCCCAGAGTGTGTCTGTGAGCAAAGAAGAACACATATACTCGTCTCTGAACATGTATAAAGGAAAGGGGAGCCATAGGATGCCCAGACCCTCAGCCTGGGTCTCCTCTGCCGTAGCATCTGAAGGCAGAAGCCAGCTTTCCTTTTTGGGGGGGAGTAAATAATTGTTATTAAATTTTACATTTTTATCATATTAACATCAAATAACAAAACATACAATTCCCAAATCCCGCCCCCATGACTTCCCTCAACTTCTGGTTTCTTAACATATAAACTTCCCCTGCTTGTTTTATTAAATCTTAATATTAAATTCCTTAACTTAAATGTTCTTATCCTTATCTCATTATAACGTTCATTTGTATTTTCTATATTTATTTTGTCCATTGTAAGTGTTTACTCAAAACCTACTGGTGAGTCCATTTCTTTACATTGTTTCTGTAAATACAACATAAATGGTTCCTATTCTTTTTTTAAAGTGTCTATTGTCTTTGTTGCTTAGTCTTTCAGTTAACTTCGCCATTTCAGAGTATTCCATCAATTTTTCTTGCCATTGTTCTTTAGTTTGTATTTCATCGCTTTTACATCTTTGGGCTAGTTGTTGCGTACATAAAAAAGTTTCTTCTTCTCTTTTGGCAGGTCTTGACCTGAAATACCTAATAAAAAAGTTTCTGGTCTCTCAACAAAAGTTATCTTAAGCTTTTTTTTTATTTTGTTGTAGATCATTTCCCAATAATTTTTAATTATTTTACAATTCTACCACATATGAAAAAACGTGCCTTCATTTTCTTTCCATTTCCAACACTTATTGGAGCCCGGAAGCCAGCTTTCCTGATCAAAAAGCCATTGGCTTGTAGGAAAGGGTAACACTGAGAGACTCAGTACAGAGAAAAGAAAGGACTTCTCTGTACAGCACTTAGTTAACTTACGGAACTCCCTGCCACTTGGTGAAGCCGCTAGCTTTGATTCCCACAGATATCTAGGAATGCTGACTTTGGTGACTTCCATCAGTCCATTGTTGTTCCCTTTAAGCTTTTGGGATGCCATATGGCATGGTTTCTCCAGCTCAAGCAGAGATCAGTGTGCTTTCACCCCTGTTCCAATAGGGATCTTCCTGGAATACTTAGGCACTGAAGATTTTGCAAATCCACCATTCCATTAGTACACATTGCCAACGGTTAGAACTTTTTTTAAAGAAAGCAAACTAATAAAAAAATGTGTGTGTGTGTGTGAATTAACCCTAAGGCTTTACTTGATATCTTATAAAGCAATGTAGGTGACTAATAACTTGAACATCCTTTTCCTTTCCAAACCTGCACTTTTGTTCTCGGGGAGCTGCGGGATCCTTACTTGGAGAACGAACTCCTTGATTTATTACGGTGCATTTGGGGCCAGGCAGATTCCTCGACCTCTACGGCTGAAATGGGCCATGCTTCGGAGAAACGGTATTCTCTGCAGATGGTAGGAAGACAGATGTGCTCGGGAGCCATCTGAGATGAGATAAACGGCACAGCTGTAGGAGGGGACCGAGGGAGCTGGCCTGCGTTTGCACCCCCAGCCTCAGCCTCTGGTTCCCTGACTCAACTGGGTCACTGGGCCTTTCAGCGTTTCCAGATGCAGTTCAGATAGAGAGGAAGCATCCGAAATCTTCGGGGGCCGTTCACTCCCAGAAAGTTTCCAGACCAGCTTTGCAGATGCTTCAAAGTTGGAACGCGCTCAAAGGAATAGTGTGTCTCTTTCCCTCTTCTCCCCTCACAAGCGAGTCAAGCCAGACATACACACACACACACAAAATTTCCCCTGCAAAAGTCACACTGCAGTGACTGTGAGCGACGCAAGGCAGCCAATTTAGCCCCGCACGTTCAGGATAAATCCCTCGTTGCTCATGCCCAGCATGCGGTTAATTGCATCTAATATGTGCAGACTCTGTATTTTGCTGAGGTTATTTGGGGAATGTTGATCTTGCCCTTAATAAACACCAGCAAAGTTTCACCCGGTGCCCTGGGTGCATCGCTGAACATCTCTCCAATGCATTAGATCTAAAACAACATACTTCATGCTCCCCACAAAATTTTGGATGCGGCAGAAAGTTTTGAACACCTTGGGCGGTCAAAAGAAGCCGGTATCTGTTCAGGAAACGCAGGCATGCCACCAAATGTAATGAAACACAACTGTCTGGCAGATTTTGGGGCATGAATGCAGAGCTCTGTAAGGTTCCGGGATGAAGCAGTCAATGGGACTAAGTTTTGAGAAAGCAACTTAGCAGCAGATTTCACCTGCTTGTTCAATTTGCTATATCATAGGACTGCCATACATCCGGAATTTCCCAGACATATCTGGAATTCATCCATCAGAAATAGTGTCTGGGTGGAATTTCTGAAGATCAGTAGAAATGTCCTGGGTATAGGGCAACCCATGCTGGAAATGTTGATTTTTTTTGGGGGGGGGGAATTTCCTTTTTAAAAAGTTCAAAAACTTCATGGGGAGGAGGGAGATTTTGCAAAAAACGCTCAACAACTTTTGTGTCCGGATTATCACTTTTTGAAATATGGCAACCCTACTATTTGATTTTTGATATTTGATTGCAGGCTCTTCTTTTTTGATGTGTAGTTAGCGTTTGTAGTTGACGTCTGTTTGATAATTTGGTTGTTGTTGTTGCTTTTTAGCCGTTTAGTTGTGTCCGATTCTTCGTGACCCCCTGGACCAGAGCACGCCAGGCCCTCCTGTCTTCCACTCCCTCCCTCATGCTGGTAGCTTCGAGAACACTGTCCCACCATCTCGTCCTCTGTCGTCCCCTTCTCCTTGTGCCCTCCATCTTTCCCAACATCAGGGTCTTTTCCAGGGAGTCTTCTCTTCTCATGAGGTGGCCAAAGTCTTGGAGCCTCAGCTTCAGGATCTGTCCTTCCAGTGAGCACTCAGGGCTGATTTCCTTCAGAATGGAGAGGTTTGATCTTCTTGCAGTCCATGGGACTCTCAAGAGTCTCCTCCAGCACCAGAATTCAAAAGCATCAATTTTTTCGGTGATCAGCCTTCTTTATGGTCCAGCTCTCACTTCCATACATCATACATCACTACTGGGAAAGATAATTTGGTTAAGGCATCTTAAATGATGAGGGTGGACTAGTTGACCCTCAACACCCCTTCCAACTCTGCAATTCCATGATTCTATAACTGAGGGCTACGCCTGGGCGATAAATCGATATATCGCTGGGGGGGGGGGGGCAGGCCGCGATGACAGCTTCACTCAGTGGTATATTGCTGCTGAAACCATCGCTGCTCTTGAGCCCCTCTGCTCAGAAGCAAACTTGCTGGGAGCTGGAGGCAGAGGGATTGGGGCTTTGCTGAAGTATCCCCCCTTCCCAGTTGAGACAGGCCCAACCCCGTTCCTGCTTGCACACAAGTAGGAGCGGGATCGGGGCTGCTCAGCTGGGGATTGTGAAGCTCGCCCTTCCCAACTGAGAGAGCCCTGACCGCAGTTTCTTTCAACATTGTGGTATATTGACAAACCACAATGTTTGGCTGGCAATCCACTGCGATGTTGAAAACCCAACATTGTCCATCTCTACTGAGGGCAAAACAAAATATTAAAACAACCTTAATTGATTGCTAAGTATATTATGAATGCAACGCACATAGCCAGACGGGTGACAATTTTCTAATGGGAGAATCAACTGCAGCCTTTAGCCAGACCCTGAAAAACTTGCGTTTCCAGTTCTGCAATCTTCCCTTGTAATTACCTTTTTCTTTCCTTCTGGATCATAGCACCTTAAAGTTTCTTGGTCAGGGCACCTGGGATGCAGCCTTCCTTTGGCTGGCTCATCTGTTTCTTTTCTGCAGGAGATAAAGCTTCGGAGCACTGCTGGAAGAGCTGCAAAAACTATTACTAGGATGGCAATTCCGCTAATAATGGGTCTAGCCCACTGGGAACCTCTCTTTCCTGAGTCCCACTGGGAGGAACGAGAGATGCACCAGATATATCAGAGGAAGGCAAGGTTCTTGAGAGATCTGGCGGATGCAGCTGTTATTAGACACGAAAAGGAGATTCTCCCCTCCTGTCTTTAAAATGCGGCTTTGAAAAATGATTTTTGCATTCAGAAATATAAATTATCTAAGCTTAAAATGACTTCAGGAGTGATGGCCATAAACAGATTAGTGTCAGAATTTTAAAAGACGCCGGGAAGAAATTGGTACCCGGATCACGGCATCCTATCAAATACAAAAAAATCCATTATCTCCGAAACAACAAGAATTGTCAGGCTGGCACTCGCTGTCTGATGCCCTGGGTGCTTTGTGTTTATTTGTGTGTTTTCTTTCTTTCCTGTGTCTAACTTGAATTTTTAAGCAGGAAACGAAGGGAGTAATAAATAACAACTATAGGGTTTGGAAGGCTTGTCAGAGAATTCACACCTGCGTTTAGTTTGGAGATGCAGCGAATCTGATGTCTCAGGGTTTCTTTTTTACCCTTCCTTCCTTCCTTCCTTCCTTCCTTCCTTCCTTCCTTCCTTCCTTCTTTCCTCTTTCCTCTTTCCTCTTTCCTCTTTCCTCTTTCCTCTTTCTCTGTGTAGAAGCTCTTCACCAGTTTAAGAACCTGCCAAGTCCAGATGGAACAGCCTTCATTTTGGATGGCAGCCCCATTAGAGCCCATAGTCTAGGAAATATCTGTCATCACCTTGAGCGAAGCTCTTTTAACAGATCTTTCCTAAGTCAGATTTCCTGGTGGCTTGACGTGAGGAGTTTGCCCTTGACTTTGACATTCTGGTTTTCTGTGCCATTCGCAGGAGACTTTTTTTGTTTTGTTTGCGGGTGTTTGGACGGACGATTGCCTTTGCAGTTGGCAAGACTCTTTCTCCTGGAGCCCTGGTTATGGATAGGAATTGGGACGAAAATCATTCCTGCCAGAGCCGTTACTCCACCACCCGCTTGCTGCTCTCTCTGCGCTCTTTGAATGCAAGCGGTATTAATCATCATCCACACAATGTACTTAGAGCAGCTTTCACACTGCTCCAAACAGCAGCAATAACAGAGTCCCACATCAAATCCATCACTGAGCAGAACAACTCCTGCAGAGGCTGAGAGCAAGGCAGGAGACTGAAAAGGCCACATCCAGAGGAGTGCCATGGGGTGGGAACATAAGAAGAGCCCTGCAGGATCAGGCCCATGGCCCAATCAGTCCAGCATCCTCTTCTAACCTGTGGGAAACCTACAAGCAGGATTCGAGTGTGAGATCCCCTCCTGCAGATTTTAGCAAATGGGGTCAGAAGCATCACAGCCTCTGACCAGGAGCATGCTGGGATTCCCTGGGCCCCACAGCGTAGATGGGGAACCTGCAAACTTCCAGATGTTGCTACATGCCAACTCCCCTCAGTCAAACACGCCCGTCGGTGGTTACCTGGGTCTTCTCCCTTTTTGACAATGGGGAGAATATTTGCCTGCCTCCAATCTGCAGGGACCTCCCCTGTTCTCCCAGAATTCTCGACCATTATAGACAAGAACCTCTCAGATTACATCCACAAGCTCCTTTAATACCCTTGGGCGCAGAGCGAGGAGGGATGTTTAGTTCATAGATATGGCAGCTTGAGGGAAATATACTCGGAGTCGAGAGTGGATTTCATGCTCTTTATTCAGCTTATAGTGGTGAGGAGGAATGGAAGTTCCCCCAGAATGTCTGCTTTATATACATTTACATGATGGGCCCCACATGATTGGCTAATTCCGGGATTCACCTGTAGGCCAATCAGGTTGCAGATTCACTTCCATCTGGAGCTGGATTGGGTGGCTCCTGTGAACCAATCAGACTGCTGCTTTCTGAATCCTATTGTTCTAGGACCAATCAGACTGCTGCATTCTGAATCCTATTGTTCTAGGACCAATCAGACTGCTGCATTCTGAATCCTATTGTTCTAGGATCCAATCAGACTGCTGTATTCTGTATCCTATTGTTCTAGGATCCAATCAGACTGCTGCATTCTGGATCCTATTGTTCTAGGATCCAATCAGACTGCTGCATTCTGAATCCTATTGTTCTAGGACCAATCAGACTGCTGGATTCTGAATCCTATTGTTCTAGGACCAATCAGACCGCTGCATTCTGAATCCTATTGTTCTAGGACCAATCAGACTGCTGCCTTTTGGATCCTATTCAACTCAGTACATAACATTGAGGACGATAGCGACAGACTTGCAGCCGGTTCATGGCTGGCTGAGCCAAGGCACAGAGACCCCAGTCCCCTTCTCTGCCTGCGGAGTCCCTAAAATTCGAGATGTGGGCTTGAGATGCATCTTCTCTCGTGTTCCCGACCTTGCCTTGGAAACGGTTGAGAGCACGCCAGAAAGGGAGTCTATTTTTTATTTAGTAAATACTTCTCTCTTTTTTTAACAGAACTGCGGTTTTGATTTATAGGCACCTCGGTGGTGCTCCCAGGAAGACTCGTAGAGCTTTAACTACATTTTCTCAGCATCACACCAGGCCCAATAAACCGGCGTCCATGTGCGCGGCGCACATTCTCACTCCCAATATAAATCGGGTTTTACGAGAGTGGAAGGCCCCTTGGCTCGCCGGAGCAGAGCGTGTTGGTCCAAGCCCCCTGCATGGTGGACTCTCTCTCTCTCTCTCTCTCTCTCTCTCTCTCTTACTCGCTCTTCCTCTTCAAGTTGTCAGACTTCAGTAACGTTTACAGCTATTTAGCTATCAAACTTTATGTGCGGCTCTGAGAGAAAACGTGTCTCTTAACTACTGCAGTGTCATAAACGGCAGTCTGTTAAACCGCGCCGATTCAACAACTGTTTCGCCAAAGCCGCCAGCGCAATTGGTTGGAGAGGGCGCTGATTACTCAAGAGGAAGCTTGCGTGCCAGGGGTTGGCATTCCTTTGCCAGCGCCTCTAGTCCTTTGGCGCTAATCCGCCCTGCTTGGTTTTCACGTGGAGAATGAGGGGGTTCACTGCTGCTCCACCAAGCAATTGGAAGTCCATCAAAAATGGTTTTCAAACACTTTACAAATTCAATCCTGCAAAGGTTCTTCATATACTTGCAACTGGGAGCAAGGAGAGAGGTTTGGAAATGAAATGTATAGCAAATGTCTTCCTTGGGAGATTGTGGACTCTCCTCCCTTTGGAGGTTTTTAAGTGGAAGTTGGTGCTGTGGTCTAAACCAATGAGCCTCTTGGGCTTGCCGATCAGAAAGTCGGCGGTTCGAATCCCCGTGATGGGGTGAGCTCCCATTGCTCTGCCCCAGCTCCTGCCAACCTAGCAGTTCGAAAGCACACCAGCGCAAGTAGATAAATAGGTACCACTACGGCGGGAACGTAAATGGCGTTTCCAGGCGCTGCTCTGCTTTCGCCAGAAGTGACTTAGTCCTGCTGGCCACATGACCCGGAAAAACTGTCTGCGGACAAACGCTGGCTCCCTCGGCTTATAGAGCGAGATGAGCGCAGCAATCCCAGAGTCGTCTGTGACTGGACTTAACTGTCAGGGGTCCTTTCCCTTTTTAAGCAGAGGTTGGATGGCCATCTGTCAGGGATACTTCAGCTGAGATTCCTGCATTGCAGAGGGTGGACTGGATGACCCTCAGGGTCCCTTCCAACCCTAAGTTTCTATAATTTCTCAGCGGAAAATCATCAGAGGTGTTGACAGAAGTCTAAAAATATTTATAACATGAGAAGTTATTAGCGTGACTGTTGGGACTGATATGTTAAAAATCAATAAAAATGTATAAAAAGAAAAAGAAAATCTGCCCACTGGTCGCGCAAATACTCCTGCCATGCGCAGCACCCCCCGGGACAATTACCGCATGCGGCAGCCCCCTGGGACAATCGCCAGGGGCACCTCGTTCCGCCTCTGGCTCCACCCAGCGTTCTGCGGATCACCACAGATTCCAAAGGCCATTTCCCCTCCCCTCTGTACTGAACATCAGCACACTGTTCATGCTCCCCACTTGAGAAGCTGAGAAAAAAACTACTGAACCAAAAGCGCTGTCTCCCCAGGGAAATGCAGACATCCAGTCAAACGTAATAAGACACTACAGTCATGCCTCTTGTTACGTTCGGTTCAGGTTACGTTCTTTCAGGATACGTCCCACGGCGACCCGGAAGTAATGGAATGGGTTACTTACAGGTTTCACCGCTCGCACATGCGCAGACGCTCAAAATGACGTCATGCGCATGCGCAGAAGCAGTGAATTGCAACACGCGAATGCGCAGACACAGGTTGCGTTCTGATCATTTTGCGAACAGAGCTCTGGAACGGATCCCGTTTGCAACCAGAGGTACCACTGTATCAGGAAACGGCGTTTGGGTTAACGCTCCTCGATGGCATGAACACAGGAAACTCAGGAAGATGTTCCTTCCCTCCCTGCTCCAACTACGGGCTTTCATGCAAGTTACTCTTCCGGGAAAGAGTTGCTTCTGCTAATCGCCTGCCACTCGCCTCCAGCGAATCTCTCTCTGCCTTTATCCTCCCAGCGGGGCTGACCAAGCTTCTCAGACATGCTCTGCATTCCGGAGATGGGCTTCTGCTCCATGGTTAATAATTCAGCTGCGCACCAGGCTGGGCCCTGCAGGAACAGGCTTTCTTCTAAGAAGGTTTGGGGTTGGAGCTGTGAGCCAAATTTGCTGGAGTGACAATAGGTGGCTGCAGTCACTCAGACCGGGGCATTTGCACTACTCCATCGCTGGTAGAAGTTCCCCATCTAGTCCAGCATACTGTTCTCACAGGGGCCAACCAGATACCTGTGGGAACCCCACAAGCAAGTCCTGAGCTCAAGGACCCTCTGTCCTTCTGCAGTTTCCAGCAACTGTGATTCAGAAATATTTCTGCCTCCGACTGTGGAAGCAGAACATAACCATCATGAGTAGTAGCTGTCAATAGCCCTCTCCTCCCTCCATGAATTTGTCTAGTGCTCTTTTAAAGCCATCCAAGCCATCCAGTGGCAGGGAGTTCCATAGATGAACAATGCACTGCATGAAGAAACAATTTTATTTTATGTGTCCTGAATCTGTTTGTTTGCTTGTTTGTTTGTTTGTTTGTTTGTTTGTTAATTCAAGCTTGGGTAGAATTGGTGGGAGATTCATCCCTCCAGCCATGGATCTAACCGGTCTTCAGAGTGCTTGGTAATAAATACCTGGTGCGGTTGTGAACAAGTCCTACCTCCCAAGCAAGGGAATGAATCGAGCCTTAAGAAACTTGCTGCTTCCTCCTCCTTTTTAAAAAATTGGAGTTTCATTTAATACAAACAAAAAAAATACAGTAAAATTCAACAATACCCACATTTTTTCCCCACACTCTGCTGAGCATTGACTTCCTTCCCTCCCTTCAACGGGTTTTCTTATGTCAGCTACTTTTCCAGTTTCTTATTGTATCCAGTTCTATCTACATCGTAAGATTTATTTCAGTCCTGCCAGAGTATTCAGATTTCTACAGCTATTATTTATGTACTCCATAAATTTACTCCAGTCTTTTTGGAATTTTGCTTCCTCCTGATTTTGGATTCTACAGGTCAGATTTGCTAGTTCCGCATAATCAACCATCTTCGTCTTCCACTCCTCTATTGTTGGTAATTCTGGTACTTTCCATATTTGGGCTATCAAAGTTCTGGCAGCAGTCGTAGCATACATAAATAACCTGTGATCGGCTTTTTCTATTTCCTCTCCCATCAAGCCAAGCAAGAAAGCTTCCGGCTTTTTCGGGAAAGTGCATTTAAATATCTTTTTCAATTCGTTATAAATCTCGCTGCTTCCTCCTTCAAGGTGTTGCTTCTCTTAGTCTCTCACAGCATTCTTCCCTAACCTGCTACCCTTTAGTAGGATTTTTTTGGTTTGCAAGCCCTGGGAAGGCAGACAGGCCAGTTCCTATCTTCCCAGAGCATCGAACCTTCGCATCCTCAGTTAGGAAAGTAGAAAGCTGTCAGACCCATCAGTATGTCCACATTCTCCAGGGTTTCAGACTGAAGTCTCTCCTAGCCCTGCCAGAATATTATAGCATTGTAGAATTGGAAGGGACCCAAAGATCATCTGGTCCAACCCCTTGCAGTGCAAGAATCTCTCTCTCTCTCTCTTTTAAATACATATTTATTAATCTTTTAGCATTTCAGTTCCAACAGTCATACAACATAACTTCTCATCTTATACAATGTTTTAGACTTCCGTCAACGCCTCTGATGATTTTCTGTTTTTATCACTTGGTCTGCATTTCTTAGTTTCTATAATGCATTCAATTGTCCTTAACTAATAATTCTTTTCATAGTCTTTCTTGTAATATTTCAGATAATCCACCTTACAAAACTTTTTGCAGTCCTATCAGCGTAATCTGTTCATGACAATTACTTTTCAGATGTTGTTGTTGTTTAGTTGTTTAGTCGTGTCCGCCTCTTCGCGACCCCCTGAACTAGAGCATGCCAGGCCCTCCTGTCTTCCACTGCCTCCCATGGTTTGGTCAAACTCACATTTGTAGCTTCGAGAACACTGTCCCACCATCTCGTCCGTCGTCCCCTTCTCCTTGTGCCCTCCATCTTTCCCAACATCAGGGTCTTTTCCAGGGAGTCTTCTCTTCTCATGAGTTGGCCAAAGTCTTGGAGCCTCAGCTTCAGGATCTGTCCTTCCAGTGAGCACTCAGGGCTGATTTCCTTCAGAATGGAGAGGTTGGATCTTCTTGCAGTCCATGGGACTCTCAAGAGTCTCCTCCAGCACCATAATTCAAAAGCATTGATTCTTCGGCGATCAGCCTTCTACTTTCAGATAGTTCATATATTTACTCCAGTCCCCTAAGAATCTCTGGTCCCGCAGGTTGCGAATCCTTCCTGTTAATTTATCTAGCTCTGCGTTGTCCATCAACTTCATTCTCCATTCTTCTTTCGTCGGTAGTTCTTCTTGCTTGCATTGCAATGCAAGAATCTCAGCTAAAGCATCCATAGCGGATTGAACTTCCGCTGAAACAACTCCAATGAAGGAGAGTTGTTTCCCCGAGAGAAACCCCTTCCACTGCCCAACAGCCCTTACTGTCAGAAAGTTCTTCCTGATGTTGAGTCGGAATCTCCTTTCTTGTAACTTGAAGCCATGGGTTCGAGTCCTACAATCCGGAGCCAAAAGGAAACCAAGCTTGTTCCATCTTCCATGTTACAGCCCATAATGGCATGGCAAGAAAATTCTCCTCCACTGAGCCCTTCTCTCCCTGATGCCAGTTCCTCAGCTTTTCTCCTTCCCTGCTCCTCCCTCTTTGTTCCAGTATTCGGAAGCTGCTCTCCGACCGACCGCCATCTTCGTTTCTGCAAGGAGTGTGCTGTTGCGGCGAGAGGCCGGCTTCCTCAGGAAGTCTAACGCTTCCGATCGCCGTCTGTGGCAGCTCCGAGTTTTACCCTTTAGCCACACAGCACATTCCCTTCCCTCCCCAAATGGGGGTCTTGCCTGCGAACAGAGACGGGAACTTAAATTATTCAGAATGGAAAGGTCAGGAGGCAGCCTGCCCATGCCTGGGAGCGTGGCAGTTCTGCCGGCCTTCGTACCGCGTGTAAACAGGGCTTGGCAGCGAAAACCAAACCAGGCTCTAAACCTTTGGAAAATCACAGAGAGGAGAGGTGAATAAGATCCTTCCCAATGAGGCAGGTTTGAAACACTGCATTTTTTTTAAAGCTTTGCAAACTTGTTTGCATTGCAACACATCTTGACTATCAGCCATTCCTTGTTCTGGTGGTGCTGGCCTGGGACTGGGGCTCAGACTCAGAACCAGAGGAGACTCAGTCTGCACCAGATCCTTTGCCTCAGGCATCATCTGAACCAAGTCTGGGGCCTGATCCTGAAGAGTCCCAGTCTGCACAGGTTCCCCTGCAACAAGCACCAGCTGGGCTGAGTCAGGGGCCTGATCCTGCCCTGGGTCCAGATGCGGGGATGGCCTGTATGTCAGATCCTGCACCTGTCCTTGTCTGGTTTCCTGCCTCGCATCCTGCCTTGGCCCTGTTGGACTGACTCCTAGCAGAACCTTCAGATTCTGGAACGGACCTGGACCACATTTCTCAGGCTACCCCCGGGCCCAGCACATGTGGTTTCATGACTTGCCCAGGGAGACCCTGGGCTTCCAATTCTGCTACAGAGGCAACCTGTTGGTTTCTGTAACAATTGTCTGCCCTGCGTAGGCATCACAACAAACTGTTGTTAGAATCATGGAATTGGAAGGAACCCCAAGGGAGATATCGGCCAACTGCCTGGGATGCAGGAATCACTGCTAAATAATCAATGGCAAAGGGCCATCCAGCATCTGGTTAAAAACCTCCAAGGAAGGAGAGACCAACGCCTTCTCAGGCAGTCTGCCCCACTGTCAAACAACTCTAAGAATCTTAGAATCATGGATTTGTAGAGTTGGAAGGCGTCCCAAGGATCATCTAGTCCAACCCCCCTGCAACAGAGGAATACACAACTACCCCATACAGGGATCACACCTGCAACGTTGGTGTTATCAGCACCACACTCAAACCAACTGTTTAGTTGGAATCTCCTTTCTTGTAACTTGAAGTCATGGGTTCGAGTCCTACCCTCCAGAACAGGAGAAAACAAGCTTGCTCCTTCTTGAGATGCTGCAAGCCCTTGAGATGTTGGAAGATAGCTCTCCTATCTCCTATTTTTCCAGGCTAAACTTTCCCGGCTCCTTCAACCATTCCTCATCAGGCTTGGTTTCCAGACCCTTGCTCATATTGGTTGCGCTCCTCTGCACACCTTCCAGCTTTTCGACATCCTTCTTAAACTGTGCTGCCCAGAACTGGAGGTCGCAAACCACAATGTCACAGAAGGTGCTGGTGCACAAGACAAATCTCAGGCAACCACTAACATTCAGAGGCAAGGAGCCCAAAGTAGAGGATTGTTGTTGAAAAGCCGTCTTTCTCAGATACCTCAAGTGAGAGCTTGATGCATTTGTGGGCATGGACTGTTCCCTCCCATTCCAGGGTACTTATAACTATGGCGACGAACCGTTCTGGCACTTGGGACTAAACTCCTGAAGAAGTGCTGGCAACCCCAGCGATGGCCAGTTCCAGATTTAGGTTTGATGAGGCCCTGACCCATGGGTAGGCAAACTAAGGCCCGGGGGCCAGATCCGGCCCAATCGGCTTCTAAATCCAGCCTGCGGACGGTCCAGGAATCAGTGTGTTTTTACATGAGTAGAATGTGTGCTTTTATTTAAAATGCATCTCTGGATTATTTGTGGGGCAGAGGAATTGGTTCATTCCCCCCCCCCTTCAAAATATAGTCTGGCCCACCACATGGTCTGAGGAACAGTGGACCGGCCCCCTGCTGGAAAAGTTTCCTGACCTCTGCCCTCAGCTCCTGAAGGTAATGGGTCCCTTTATATGTCCAGCCATCCTTTGTCAACAACAAATTGTCGCTGTTCTTTGTGTTGAATATATGCTATATGGTCATTTATGGACCAAATAGGTATCTCAAGCCATTTGCACATGTTGCCGTGCGACCAGTCCATGCAGAATGTAGCCACCCTATATATAGAAAGGAGCAAACCAGGGATATTTTAGGGAGCAGGTGGGACCCGTGACTGACATCATAGGAGCCTACACAAAACAAAACACGGTTGCTGTATGTCAGTTTTATTTTATTTGTTTTTTATCTGATATTTTGGAAATGTACATCCAGGGTTTTTCCCCCTTTATTTTTTTGGGGGCCCCCAAGAGAGTGGGGCCCTAAGCTATAGCTTGTTTAGCTTATACATAAATCTGGCACTGGCGATGGGGCATGTATAATGTGGCTGAGGGTGACCGGGCTCACAGGACCTTGCAAGCCTCACCCTGTGCAGCTTCTTGCAGGATGAGGCCCTCCCATTTCTGACAGAAATCCCAGAAATTTGTCCGTGCTTTTGCACAGCAAAACTGGAAGCTTGACGCCCAGCTCACAGCTCGGGTCTTTCCCCTAAGAACCACCCTGTGCCTGACATCTGTCATATTCATTCTCTCCTTGCAACGGGACTGATCCTTCCTCCCTTCCATCACTCCACTGCTGAATCTTCTCCTTCCTTGTCAGTCTTTCAACCCTCGCCTCCCCAATTCCTTGGCTGGCGGAAGAGCACAGTTACAGTAACTCCTCGTAGGTGATGCGGACGACTTTGATGGAATATTTTCCCCTCCTTTAATTTTGCAGAAGGGCATTAGCAAAAGCTTGGGCCCGCTTTTAATGGATTGTCTGACTAATGTGGTCTGAAAGGGCCGACCCCGGGGGGAATAGATTCCTAATGGCCCTGTCAAACTCTGAAGTGAGGCAGGAAAGGAGTCGAGCGGGGAGGGGGGCAGGGGCAAAGGGAGAAATCTTCAAAAGTTTATAACTTGCTCCAGAGCGACCAAAAAAGCACACACCCCCATGCCCCCATCTCTCTCTCTCTCTCTCTCTCTCTCTCGCAGGAAAGGGAGGCCAGGGAGTCAGGCATGTTTTGGTTTGAAACTGAAGCTGCCTTTTCTCTCGCTGCCGTCCCAGAGGACGGAGAGCGGCTCAGCGCCGTTAGGAATGTGGCCCTTTGCAACCTTTCGTCCGGAAGGGAGGAAGGCAGAGGAGAATGGGAGGGGGAAGGAAGCAGGAGCTGGCGGAATGCGCCAAATGCGAGTCTTAGGGTGCCGAATGCTGCAGCACATGTCAAATCCCACACTTCACCAGCGTTTTTAAGCAGAGTTTGGAGGGCCATCTATCAGAGATGCTTTAGTTGTGATTCCTGCATCGCCGGGGGTTGGACTAGATGACCCCAGGCTCCCATTCCTTCCAATTATTTATTTATTTATTTATTTATTTATTTATACTCCACCCATCTGGCTGGGATTCCCCAGCCACTCTGGGCGGCTTCTAAACAAATATTAAAATACAGTAATACATCAAACATTTAAAGCGTCCCTAAACAGGGCTGCCTTCAGATGTCTTCTAAAAGTTTGGTAGTTGTTTATCTCTTTGACATCTGGTGGGAGGGCATTCCACCAGAAGGCCCTCTGCCTGGTTCCCTGTAACTTGGCTTCTCGCAGTGAGGGAACCGCCAGAAGGCCCTCGGAGCTGGACCTCATTGTCCGGGCAGAACGATGGGGGAGGAGACGCTCCTTCTGATATACTGAACCGAGGCCATTTAGGGCTTTAAAGGTCAGCACCAACACTTTGAAATGTGCTAGGAAACGTCCTGGGAGCCAATGTAGGTCTTTCAAGACCAGTGTTATGTGGTCTCGGCGGCCGCTCCCAGTCACCAGTCTGGCGGCCGCATTCTGGATTAGTTGTAGTTTCCAGGTCACCTTCAAAGGTAGCCCCAGGTAGAGCGCATTTCAGTAGTCCAAGCGGGAGATAACCAGAGCATGCACCACTCTGGCCAGACAGTCCACAGGCAGGTGGGATCTCATTCTGCGTACCAGATGGACCTGGTAGACAGCTGCCCTGGACACAGAATTGACCTGCGCCTCCATGGACAGCTGTGAGTCCAGAATGACTCCCACCTGTCCTTCAGGGGCACAGTTGCCCCATTCAGGACCAGGGAGTTCTCCACACCTGCACGCCCCCTGTCCCCCAAGAACAGTACTTCTGTCTTGTCAGGATTCAACCTCAATCTGTTAGCCGCCATCCATCCTCCGATTGCCTCCAGACACTCACACCAACAAGTGCTGCAGCTGACCAGTTGCTGGTCTCTGCCTTTTAGCAGAAACCCAATTAAGAATCTGTTTCCACGCTCAACCCTTTCTCTAGCAGCCTGCGTGGAGAACGTCAGACTTTGCTTATCATGAACCTTGTTAGGCTTCTGCGCAGTTCGGGTCTGTCTCCAAACATCTGTCTCCTGCTCCTCCCAGCCCATCTGCTGATCCACACAAACAACATTCCCTCCGGTGCCTTGGAAGTAAACAGAACTCTGCTTCCTTCGGACGTTGGTGAGACCAGGAAGCAGCCCCCCCAAAAGGCAGCAGGCTGGCAAATCAGCAAAGGTTGCCATTTGTGAAGCAAATGTAAAATCAGATTTAATTAGGGATGGGTGAATCTTGTCAACTTTGCTTTGTTTCAGTTTCTCATTTTCCCAGTCTTCACAGAATCATAGCTTTGGGGAGTTGGAAGGTATCACAGAGGTCATCTAGTCCAACCCCCTGCAATGCAGGAATCTTCCAATGTAGGACTCGAATCCACAACCCTGAGATTAGGAGTCTTATGCTCTGCTGACGTGGAAAAAGTCTGCATGAACTTTTTTACATATTTCTCCCAATACACTTCTTTAAAATATTGGATTTTACTTAAAATAACGTATTTTCGCTCTATTAGACGCACTGGGCAATTGGACACACCTAGTTTTTAGGGGAGGAAAACAAGAAATAAGAAAGGAACACAAAGCATCCTGAGCTAAGAGGGACTGCCCCTCCATCTTCGCTCAGGAGATTTTGCGGAGCTACCCCTGAAGCCAGGAGAGCAAGCGGGATCGGTGCGCACTGATCTCCCTTGCCCTCCTGGTTTCAGCGAAAGCAAGCCGACTGGCTTTCCTCCCGCAAGAGCCACGCGCTCTGTCCCTTCCCCCACCTCCCGCAAAAGTCAGGGGCAGCCTCTCAGGCCGGGAGAGGAGCCGCGAGCAGCCTCTCCCGGCAAGGGGAGCCTCCCCCAAGAGCCGTGCTTCCTTTAAAGAGCGTGCGGAGTGTGTGTGTGGTTCTTGGGGGCTTTTCCCCGAGGAGTGATAAGGGCAGCCCTTCTTCCTCCTGGGGAAAAGCCCCCAAGAGCCGCACGCTCTTTAAAGGAAGCACTGACAGAGCCTCCTAGAATCATAGAATCATAGAGTTGGAAGAGACCTCAAGGGCCATCGAGTCCAACCCCCTGCCAAGCAGGAAACATGCCTACATTCGCTGCATAAGACGCACACACATTTCCCCTTCTTAGGAGGGGAAAAGTGCGTCTTACAGAGCGAAAAATACGGTATACACTTTTGCAATCAGTTTTCCCCAGTTTGATTCATTTTTGTATGCTGTTTTAACTAATAACAGACATTCTTATGCACACTTCCCCCATATTTTTATATACAATTTTTGGTTGGAAGACTATGTCAGAACATAGGGAAGGTCTTCTGCCACTGGGCACCTTGGCCTCCAGGAAGCTCTGTCGTCTTCCTCACTTACTGTGTGCTATTACCTGGCCTGTGAGCATAGCTTGCACTAAGAAACCCCTGCCTTCCCGCTTTTGTGCATTTGTTTATTTATCTCATTTATTTACGCTTGGCTTCCTATAAAACATCCCAAAGCAATTTAACAATGAAAACAGTCTTTTATGCAGATACCAGACAGGGATTGTGATTATTTAATTCAACTTAAAGGGTTGTTAAAAAAGAAAGGTCTTAAATAGGCAATAGAGTTGTGCCTGCCTGATATCTAGTGGCAGGGAGTTCCAGAGGGCAAGTGCTGCCTCACTGAAGCCTCAATTCCTGCATCATGTGAGGCAGACCTTCTGATAAGAGGATTTCTGCAGGGGTGCAGAGTGCAATGATCAACAGGATATATAAGGAAGGGTCTGACCCCTTAAGCAACCTCTTCCCAAGCTGTATAGGGCTGTATAGGGGATATTCTTCCCCTATAATTCCCCAAAAGGATACTGTGTGATACTAATTTCAGTATCTGTATAGAAATTTATTCATTATGCAACTACAGCGGCAAGAATGTTATCTGCCCAAAAAATGGAAGGAAGAGTAGAAGTCCCGACGAAAGAAGAATGGATACAAAAACTTATAGAATATGCAGAAATAGTGAAACTTACTGGAAAAATAAGAAATCAAGATAACAAACTTTTTATAAAAGGAATGGAAATGGTTTATTGAATATTTACAAACCAAGTGTAAACAGACAAGAACATTGGCAGGATTATTTTAATAACCTGCAGAGTATATATTTAGATGAATAAATTGATTTGGAATATGCAGGAAATATAAAAAATAAATTTAAGGAACTGCAGAAAGAGGGGGAAGGAAGTTGAGTTTCGAAATGTTAAAAGGATTTAAAAACTATTGAAATGTATGTAACTGAAAATCATTTTTTAAAAAAATGAAATTCAGTATCACACTGGGACACCATTTCCATTGACGATGAACGATGAATTTTATTTGTTTCCCACGTGTCTTCCCAAAAGAGCCCGGCAGGCTTCTGAATTGAGTGCTTCCCACTTATTTGAACTACATAGTTGGAAGATTCAGCACAGATAAAATAAACCACTTCTTGATGCAGCGCTTGGGGGAACTGTGGAACTCTCTGCCACAGGAAGCAGTGGTGGCCACCAGCTTCAAAAGAGGGTTGCATAAATTCACGGAGGAGGAGAGGGCTATTGATGGCCACTAGCCAAGATGTCTATGCTCTATGTCTGCAGTTGCAGTGCTTCTCAAGGCCAGTTGCTGGGAACTGCAGGAGGGCAGAGGGCTCTTGGGTTCGAATCCTGCTTGCATGTTTCCTACTAGCATTTGCTTGGCCACTGTGGGAACAGGATTATGGACTAGATGGGCCATTGGCCTCATCCAGCAGGCTCTTCCTATTATATTAAAAACATGAGATAAGGAACTCTGACCACAGATCCTCCAGTCTGGACTTCAGCCTATGTGAACTTTAGAAATCTTTTCTTCCTCTTTAGGTGCATAATGGCTTTGTAGCCTCTTTTCCCCCTGTGTAGGAAGAAAGCCTCTCCTTTGTGCATATGTTGCTGTTATGTGGGGGTTGCCAAGGTCACCCAGGAACAGCCACGCTAGCGCTGCCATCTGCGCATTCAGTTTGAGCATCAAGGGCACATAGCTTCCTTATGCAAATCAGCTTGCGTCTCTGGTGTTAAGCCAATTCAGCGGTAGAGGAGCGCAGCTCTTGCAAAGTGCCTCCGCCTTGAGGGAGAAGTCCGACGGTGGCAAGGTTTACCTGGCTCGGCCTGCCAATGGCGCTAGAGAGTATCCACACTGCAATGATCATGGGGAGAGATATGCCTCTAGGTTGTCGCAGGTTTTAAATAGATAAACGGGACCTACTGAAACAAGGCTCGGTGTGATGGCCTGTGAATCTGATTCAGAGGCTGAACCTGAGGGATCCCAGCCTGCACAGGATTCCCCGCCTCCATGGCTGGCTGAGCCAGGGCTGGGACTTGAGCCTGAAGGGTCCTCACCTGTGTCGGATCCTCAGGAGCAGGCACCAGGTGAATCCACTCTGGCTCCTGAGGTGATGGAGGACCCACTGCCTGCAGGTGCTCCTCTCCCAGCCCTGTCAGGGGAAGGTGAGGTTGCCTCTGGGTCCGGTAACCCTCCAGCCTCTCCTGAGCTGCAGAGGCTCAGGGCAGAGAGGCGGAGGGAACTAAGTTCCCGCAGGAGGAGGGCTCGCCTCCAGGCCAGGAGAGGCGAGTCACCTGAGGACCGGGGCACCCTATGCCTCCAAACGTACCCACCCACAACACAGGGTTAGGTTTACAGGTCTCACCGAAACACGTGCCCTCTTTAAGGGAGGACCCGATTTGCCTTCCTGCCGCAACGGTACCAATTTATCTACTTGCGCTGGTGTGCTTTTGAACTGCTAGGTTGGCAGGAGCTGGGGCGGCACAACGGGAGCTCACTCCATTGCAGGGATTCGAACCGCCAACCTTCTGATCTGCAAGCCCAAGAGGCTCAGTGGTACCAGAGGGTTGGAACTGAGCCAATGAATTCAAATGGAAAGGAAGGAGATTCTGAGTAGACCTCAGGAAGAATTATCTGGTGGTAAGAGCTGTTTGACAGTGGGAACGGACTCCCATGAGAGTTTGTGGGCTCTCCTTCCTTGGAGGTTTTTAAACAGAGGTTGGATGACCCTCTGTCATTGATGCTTTAGTTGAGATCCCTGCATTGCAGGGGGTTGGGCTAGATGACCCCTGGGTATCTCACCCATCTCTACAATTCTATTATTCCTTCCTTCCTTCCTTCCTTCCTTCCTTCCTTCCTTCCTTCCTTCCTTCCTTCCTTCCTTCTCTCTTCTGAATGTGTGTGTGTTGGTGTTGGGAAGACAGCCCTCCTTAGAACAACCTCAACCCCAGGGAGCTGCAGCACAACAGCTGGACAACAGCAGCCAGAGCCTGCGGGCATCACGCTGTGAGCTCCTGGCCTGTCTCATCCCATGAGCAAGAGCGAAAGTGATGGGGGAGGGGAGCATTCATGGATCAGCATGCAATTTCCACGCGGGGGGTGAATGGGGCGGGCGAGGGCGGCAGGGCTCGCGAATCCCACTCACGCTACACCCCCAGAAGCAGACAAAACTCCCGAAAAAGAGAGCCAATGAGATCCAGGATGCACTTGGATCATATCTCGGTCCCTGGACCTGGGAGGCAGACCTCTTCCGCCCTATGGAGGAGGTGGTGTTGCGGGCGTCACAGCCCCAACACAAACGCAGCAGCTGGAAGCTGCCGCTGCATGATTGGGGGATTCCCGGCCACGTCACCCCCTGGCCAGCCAATTGGCTGGCTCTGGGGGCGTGGCCTGCCCCATTTAACACAGGCGCGGCCGGGGACCTCCCTCTTTTGCCGCCTACCAGCTGTTCCCGCTTTCCCCAACCTCCTGCCCTTTAAGGTTTTCGTTTCTTGACCTTCCTATGGACCTTGGTTGGTCGCCATTGAGGGGCCTGGTAGGAATTTTTCCACTTGGCAAATTGGCACCAGCCACTTGGTTTTCGCCTGCCTCGTAGCAAATCGTCGCAACTTAGGCATTGGTATTGCTCTGTAGATGGAAGAGGGGAGGAAGTGCCATCACCTGCCCCACATATTGAAGGGTAGTCCAGTAAAGGATTCTAGGGGGCGTGGCCCTGTCCGACGCCTGGGGAGGTGAGGGCTTAAGGCAGGCCCCTATCGGTGACCCGGGGGGGGGGGGTTCCTAGTTGATATAAATCAGCAGGACTCCCCCTACTGGTGGTTAACCCTTCCTGGACTTCAAGCGGACGGGCTGAAGTTGGATATAGTTGGTTAGGACCAATGCCTAAGCCAATACCCCTCATCACCTGTAACCAATGAAGTTGTGGCCTTATTTAGCCTATTAACCTTAATAATTGTGTCATGTGTCTTTATTTCCACTGGGGGGGGGGCGGGAACTCGCCACTCAAACCTGTTTCTGTAAAATGGGGACACAGGTGGTCTGCTGCATGAGGTGGTGAGTGTGAAGGTGGGGAATATCAGGTCTTGGCAGGGTTTAAGTAAAGGTAAAGGTACCCCTGACCATTAGGTCCAGTTGTGGCCGACTCTGGGGTTGCAGCGCTCATCTCGCTTTATTGGTCAAGTGAGCTGGCGTACAGCTTTCGGGTCATGTGGCCAGCATGACTAAGCCGCTTCTGGCAAACCAGAGCAGTGCACGGAAACGCCGTCTACCTTACTGCCAGAGCGGTACCTATTTATCTACTTGCACTTTGACATGCTTTCGAACTGGTAGGTTGGCAGGAGCAGGGACCAAGCAACAGGAGCTCATCCCGTCGCGGGGATTCGAACCACCGAGTCCTAGGCTCTGTGGTTTAACCCACAGCATCACCCGCATCCCAGTGTCAGGGTTCTTGTCAACATTGGGAGGGATAGACTTCGTGTTGGAACAGTTTTTCCATGTGTCTAGTGAACTGTGTGTGCAAGTGTGTGTGTGTGCAAGGTGGGAAAACAGGACCCTCCCAGCCCCCTCAGTCTTAATGGGGTTAATAATTTGCGGTGGGGAGCTCTCTGCTCTTCAGTTGCTGAAGCTTCTGTGTAGTTTTTGGTGTATTTATTTTCCTCCTTCCAGATTTGCCTGTTTAATTTTATCTGATTTACGGATCCAACAATGAGTGGTTTGATATGACAATGCCATCAGCCTTGGCTGTGTGATGATGTCTGTCACTAAGGCAAGTGATAACCATGGAGAGTAAAGTCAAAAGAGGGGCTCTCTCCATGAATAAATTGTCATTTTTGCTGGGGGGGGGATGCTGTAAAAGGGAAGTGCTTTTCAGTACCCCTGGGTGCACGCCGCTCCGGGTGCCGGAGCAGCTAGCTCCGCCACTGGGCCAAATCCTGCTCACGGATTTCCCAGAAGAGGCATCTGGTTTGCCACAGGAGGCTGGACTGAGTAGGGCCCCTGGCCTGATCCAGCAGAGCTCTTCTGATGTTCTTGTGTTCCCCTGAACCATAGGAGCCAAACATCTCCCATGGTGTCTCACCAGACCTCAGGGTTAGAGCGCCAGGCATGAGCCCACAGCATGGAGGGATTCTCCACAAGGTGGTGGGACCTGGGAGAGCTGGGCAGAGGTTTTGCTTTCCACCTGAGTCAGAGCAAGTAGTTCACTCCGACCTGAATGGGCACCAGAGCAGAACAGGGCACCAGCTAATTTAGTTTCTTCGCTTGGGGTGGGGAAAAATGTTGATTAAAAATAAATACAGTGGACGCTCAGGTTGTGAACGTGATCCGTGCGGGAGGCACATTCGCAACCTGCAACGTTTGCAACCTGCAGCGGCACGTCTGTTGCGATTCGGCGCTCTTGCTCAAAGCACAATTTAGCGCTTCTGTGCAGGCGCGAAACCCGGAAGTAACCCGTTCCGGTACTTCTGGGTTTTGGCGCATCCGTAACCCGAAGAAACACAACCTGAAGTGTCTGTAACCTGAGGTATGACTGTAAGTGCGCCGGAGTTTTGCCAGTTGCTCCCCTCTGGTTGAAACGATTGCAATAACATTTTTATTTTGCAAGGGAAATGGCGTGTTCCAATGCAGAAGCATCCCTGAGGCCTTCCCCCGCCTGGGGGTCTGGAATGGTATCTCCCGTCTGCCCCCCACCCCCCCTTTGCAATAGCCATGCTGGCGGGGGTTGATGGAAGTGGTGGTGCAAAGGAGCCAGAGGGCACCAGGTTGGGGAAGCTTCCCATGCCACTGGAAGCTGTCCACCTTAGGCATGTCTTCTTCTCTCCACCCAACTTGAGTCTTGCAGAAAAAGGCTTCTTTGAAAGCTGTGTTGGGCTGTGGGCTGGTTGAGGTCACAGTCCACAGAAGCAGATGGTTCTGTGCCCTTGATAAAAGACATTTCCTTTCTGAATCTGAGCAAAAGGTTGTTTGCCTCCTGCTCCCTGCCCAGCTGCTCCTGGCCAGTTCCTTTATCTCTGTTTTCCATTTGCCCTAAACACAGCACTGTCTTGATGGCTTTGGTTGGGATTTGTTGGCTCGGGCATCTGAAGGGCAGAAGGCTCAGCTCTTGTCTGTGGCTTGATGTTGAGTAAATTACCTTGCGCGCAAGCTGACAATTGCACACAGTTTCCCCGGTATCCATTCTGAAATGGGAAGCTGTAGCGAAAATTCATTGCATGCTTATTTCAGACCAACATGTTTGCGGTTTGTAGCAAAAGAAAGCCCTGCACGATTTATTGAAATGCCAGTATCCATGTCCAAACAAAACAGAACGGATTAGGCAGCCCTTTCCTTCCAGCTGTGCTTCAGTGCTCTCTGCATCTCCTATCACGCTCCGCTTTGAGGAGGCCTCAGGCTTGCGCTGCCTGTCATGTTGCAGCGTTTGGGACTTTGTAGTTTAGGGGAAATGTGGGGAAGACACAACATGGTGGAAGCTTATAAAGTAATGCACCACATAGAGAAGGGTGGGGAAGGTGGTTGATTTGCCATCCTTGGGGGTTTCTTAGCAGAGTTTGTACAGCCACCTGTCAGGGATCCTGTAGCTGTGATTCCTGCATTGCAAGGGGTTGGACTAGATGACATCAAGGAGTCCCTTCCAACTCTACAGTGCCATGGTTCTATGAATGTGGTGATTCAGAGCTGTTCATCATTGGGCACATTTCCCCAGTTGCCAATCCTCCCATCCTTTGCCTTTCTTGCCCCTGGGCTATAAAAGACTGGGCAAGATGTGATGCTTCTCAGTCGCCTGGCTTGGCTCTTTGCTCCTCCAGTTGAAGAGTCTAGGATCTGGCCCTTTTCCCGTGTGGGTGCATAGGTAGGAGTACTTTGGAGAAAAAGGATGCGTCTTTGGTGCCACACTGGCAGCTACAAGACCACAGTTTCCTTCTTTCTTTCTTTCTTTCTTTCTTTCTTTCTTTCTTTCTTTCTTTCTTTCTTTCAACGTATCCAGTGCTTTAGTGCAACCCCCCCCAAAAAAGACCCTCAAAGCAGTTTATGAAAAAGATAAAACAATAGCATTATCAGTAAGAAAAATCAACTACAATAATTTAAAACTTTCCAGAAGGTGAAAGAATGATAGACTAAAAACAGATTAAAACTCACAACAGCTTTCTAAACACCAGGGCTGCCTTATCCAAACAGGAACCTTTTTAGCAGGTGCCGAAAAGAGTACTACAGTCATACCTCGGGTTACAGCCGCTTCAGGTTACTTGGAATGGGTTACTTCCAGGTTTTGGTGGTTGCGCATGTGGAGAAGTGCTAAATTGCGCTTTGTGCATGCGCAGAAGTGCCGAATCGCAACCCGCGAGTGCACAGATGCGCCGCTGTGGGTTGCGAACACTGCAGGTTGTGAATGTGCATCCCAGACGGATCACGTTTGCAACCTGAGTGTCCACTGTACAGTGAATGCCAGTCAATAGGCAGGGAGTTCCGAGGTGTAGGCACTGCCACACACAAAGAATGAGTGATCATAAATGTGGAGTGGGTATTTTGTGACAGCTGTAAAAGTCTCAGTAAGTTTCCTAGTGAGTTTTTCCTCCTCTTGCCCTTAATGGGTTCGGAGAACCGGCCAAGGCCTCCAGCATCTCTGAGCAGCCACAGATAGCATCACAAATGCAATCCTTCATCCGAGGAGGACTTTGGGGTTGGAGATCTTGCCGGCTCTCTAGGCAGGAGTTTTCCCTACCTCTTGTGGCTCGGAAGGGGAACTGCCTTCCTCTGTGTGTGTGTGTGTGTGTGCGCGCGCACACACAAACACCTGGTTGCAACACACACACTCACAATTGTGTCTCCAAAGGTTCAAAGTCTTTCTGGGAAGCCTGCATCGCATCCTTGGATGTTGGTGGTGGGTCTACAGGGAGCCACAGGAAGCACATTTATGATGATAGAGCCAAGGTGTGCCGCTGTGGCTGGGGGCAGAGGTCAGGCGAGGGCAAGAGCGCAAGGCAGGCTCTGGCTGAATTATGTCTCTCTCCCGGCTTTAATGCACGGAGCCTTATGAGCTGAGTGGTGATGCTGTCCAGATGGTGGGGGCAAAAGAGACATATGGGGGATGTTGGCGGCTGAGCCTGCAAGGTACTACCGTGAGCGCTGGGAGAGGAGAGGGAGGAAGCCTGGGCCAGAGAGCATCTGCAGTTGACGAAAGGGAAACTACCCTTACTCCAACCCCTCTCAAAACATCTCCCTGGCCATCCTGTTCCAGTTGTGCTCACCTCTGGAAAAGTAGGTGGATGGGTGAACCTCCACAACATCTGGAAGCAGGGCTGGATTTAGGTTTGATTAGGTTTACTGAAGGTAATGGGGCCTTTTATATGTCCAGCTGTCCTTTGTCAACAACAAATTGTCGCTGTTTTGTTGTGTTGAATGTATGCTATATGGTCATTTATGGACCTAATAGGTACCTAAAGCCATTTGTAAATAATAATTATTATTATTATTATTATTATTATTATTATTATTATTATTATTATTATTTATTAATACCCCGCCCTCCCCAGCCAATACCGGGCTCAGGGCGGCTAACAACCAACAATAAAAGCAAGTTGATTAAAATATCATTTAAAAAACAAGATTAAAATACAAGATTTAAACATTAGGATGCAGCCTCTTCACAGGAGGAGAAAGGAAAAAGAAAGAGGGGGAGGGAATCAAACTGATTCTAAGACAAAGGCCATGCAGAATGTCGGCACCCTATATATAGAAAGGAGCAAACCAGGGATATTTTAGGGAGCAGGCTAGCAGGCGGGGCCCATGACTTACATCATAGGAGCCTACACAACACAAAACACTGTTGCTGCATGTAGGTTTTATTTCATTTGTATTTTATCTTATGTTTTGGAAATGTACATCCAGGTTTTTTTTTCTTTAAATGTTTTTTTTGGGGGGGCAAGAGAGTGGGGCCCTAAGCTATAGCTTATTTAGCTTATACGTAAATCCAGCATTGTCTGGAAGAGTTCAGAACTAAAAAGAACTCTGTACATGCGTGGAGGGGTTTCTCAAGCAAATGGTCTTGGGACTTCCAAGTAAACATTGGCACCAGCTAATTCGAACGTCCTTTTTAGCATTTATTGGCTGGAAACCACAGAAGGGCAGGGGGCTGAAATCCTGCTTGTGGGTTTCCCAAAAGGGGCTTTTGGCTGGCCACGGGGAGAACAGGATGCTGGAATAGCTGGGCCTGATCCAGCGGGCTCTACTTACATTCTTACATTTTGTTTTAAATTGCCCATTTTAACAGTTTGAATCCAAGGGTTAATACTTTAAGCTGCCTTCCTTTTCTTTTTAAAAACCTGTTCCTCGAGAGTGACTCTTGAAAGCTGTGCAAAAAAACCCTGGATTCCGTTTCCAAATTTCACCCAAATGTCAGTTTGCATGGGATATTATTATTGATTTATCCATTTGGTTCGCATCCCATCCTGTCTCCCAAGGGAGCCCAAGGCAGCAATATTCCCTCACCAGCTACAGTTTTATTGCTTGGTATATGTAGAAAATGAATTGTATTTTTACATCACCTCTGGTGCCTTCAAGGAACATGTGATTTTTTAAAAAGAAGTATTTTCCAAGCAAGGCTGAGATTCAACACAATCCTTTTTGTTGTTCCTCAACAAGCATTGAGTAGAGGTTTTTGAAAGGGCCAACAATTCTTCAAATACACGGAGGGCTGTCACGTGGAAGATGGAGCAAGCTTGTTTTGTTGTTCCAGAAGGGAGGACCCGAACAGGTGGATTCAAATGATAAGAAAGGAGATTCTGATTAAACATTTGTTGTTGTTTAGTCGTTTAGTCGTGTCCGCCTCTTTGTGACCCCCTGGACCAGAGCACACCAGGCACTCCTGTCTTCCACTGCCTCCCGCAGTTTGGTCAAACTCATGCTGGTAGCTTCGAGAACACTGTCCCACCATCTCGTCCTCTGTCGTCCCCTTCTCCTTGTGCCCTCCATCTTTCCCAACATCAGGGTCTTTTCCAGGGAGTCTTCTCTTCTCCTGAGGTGGCCAAAGTCTTGGAGCCTCAGCTTCAGGATCTGTCCTTCCAGTGAGCACTCAGGGCTGATTTCCTTCAGAATGGAGAGGTTTGATCTTCTTGCAGTCCATGGGACTCTCTTGAGTCTCCTCCAGCACCAGAATTCAGAAGCATCAGTTCTTCAGCGATCAACCTTCTTTGCAGTCCAGCTCTCACTTCCATACATCACTACTGGGAAAACCATGGCTTTAACTATACGGACCTATCTTGGCAAGGTGATGTCTCTGCTTTTTAAGATGCTGTCTAGCTTTGTCATTGCTTTTCTCCCAAGGAGCAGGCGTCTTTTAATTTCGTGGCTGCTGTCACCATCTGCAGTGATCATGGAGCCCAAGAAAGTAAAATCTCTCACTGCCTCCATTTCTTCCCCTTCTGTTTGCCAGGAGGTGATGGGACCAGTGGCCATGATCTTACTTTTTTTTGATGTTGAGCTTCAGACCATATTTTGTGCTCTCCTCTTCCACTCTCATTAAAAGGTTCTTTAATTCCTCCTCACTTTATTAAGAAGTACATTCTGACACCAGAGCTGTTCAATAGTGGAACGGACTCCATTGGGAGATGGTGGACTCTCCTTGGTTAGAGGTTTTTAAGCAGAGGCTGGATCCCCACCTGCCTTGGATGTTTTAGCTGAGATTCCTGCATTGCAGGGGGTTGGACTAGATGACCCCCAGGGTTCCTTCCACCTCCAAAATTCTATGCTTCTATGATTGATCTTGTCCCCCATTTGCCTGTTTCCTTTTTATCCCCGTTGACCCCCACAACTTTCCCAGGCAGGGAGTTCCCAAGCCCACTTGATTCTTTGGGGGGAGAGGTTCCATCCTTCATCTCCACACCTCTCCCATCATGTGATGGCCTGGGAATCGGACTTGAAACCAGAGGAGTCTCAGTCTGCACCGGATCCTTTGCCTCAGGCATCACCTGAACCAAGTCTGGGACCTGATCCTGAGGAGTCCCAGTCTGCACAGCTTCCCCTGCAACAAGCACCAGCTGGGCCGAGTCCGGGGCCTGAGCCTGCCCTGGCTCCAGATACGGGGATGACCTCGTTGCCTCCAGCTGGGCCATCACTTACAGCTGCTCCACTACCGGTTGGGTCAGGGGAGGCTGAGGCGGCCCCTGGGTCTAGTCACCCACCGACGTCTCCTGAGCTGCAGAGACTCAGGTCTGAGAGAAGGAGACCCGAGTACTCGCAGGAGGAGTGCTCGCCTTCGGGAGAAACAGGGAGGTGAGTTGCCGGGGGATCAGGAGCGGCCGTTACCCCGACTAAGATAAAAGGCTGTTGGATCCTGCCCCAGGTTGCGGGAGCAACATTGCTGTATGCCAGATCCTGTATCTGTCCTTGCCTGGTTTCCTGCCTCATGTCATGCCTTGGCCCTGTCGGACTGACTCCCAGCGGAACCTTTGGATTCTGGACCGGACCTGGACTGTGGTTCTTGGGTTATCCCCGGGCCCAGCACACATCAGTTGTCCAACCTGCTTCCTGCGAGCTCTTGTTCCATGAAATAAATTAAATTGCAAAAACCGCTCATTGGTTTTTATAGACCACCATCGCGCTCCCTTCTCTGCTGCCACCCTTCATTTAGACTTCGCCTTTTCAGTTGTCACTTGGTGGGTTTTAAACAATCAGTTATTTACTCATTTTGTTTAGCTGGGAAACGGCACATCGGTGTGGCGCTCCCTGCCAGCTGGGCTGACTGTGGCCCTGCGGCTGCCAACACTCTCTCTCTCTGCATGGTTGGCAGAGCAAAGGTCAGCTGTGTGGTCCAGGGATCTCTGCCAACTGCCCCCCCCAACCCAAAGCACCCCCCTGAGGTTCTTCTGCACAGCCAGACTTCCTGGGAAAACCCAGGCAGGCTCCTGAGGAGTGAAAGAACAGCTTCCTTCCTGAATTGGAGCAATCCATGTCCTCTATTGCTCCAGGAAGAGGAATGACTTGCTATTTTTGGACGGATAGTAATCATCTCCATTTTTAAATAACCATATTAATCTCCACTTATTAAACTACTTACAGTTGCAGTGTATCTCGAGAGTGTATACCAGCTGTGTACTGAACTGAACTGAGCTGGGGGGGGGGAAGTGGGGGCTGTAATCATAAGCAGTTTTCTATGAACATAGAAGAGGCTTCTGGATCAGGCCAAGGCCCGTCTAGTCCAGTTTGTCTAAGCTGTCTAGGTTGGTCTCCTGTTGGACCGCTGTGGTTTATGCACTGCATGAAAAGGGGGCTTCTTTTTTATCTCTCCTGAACATTCAGCTTCATTTATTACCTTCATTTGGAAGGTAATAAAACCAGCATCTCAGATTAGGTCTGTAAACAGACTGGAAGCTGGTGGAGAAGGTAAAATTATAATGGAGTTGTGTGCTCCAGGAAACCAGCTCTCATCAACACTTCACCTGTTCCTCTTTGCACCAGTTTATAAACCCAGGTCCCCAGTACAATCCTGGGCATCTCCAGGTGTAGGGCTGAGAAAGACACTCACCTGAGAGACTTTGCAGAGTCCACTGGCCGTCTGCATGGGCAGTATTGATCTAAGGCAGCTTCCTGGGTTCCTCTGCAAAGCCTTTCCCAAGGCAGCCCCACATAGCCAACACTCATCCAGAACACTGGGGACCCCGGTGCATCTCTGGCTTGTGGCAAAAATGAGAAAATGAGAAATGAGAAAATGAGAAGCAAAAATGAGAAGCAAAATACAGAGCAGACTGTGTTTTTTATGTGTTTTTTAAAGGACCCTGTTATTTTCTGGATTTACCTCATTGCCAACCAGCCTCTGGCTTGTGCAAAGAGTAGCATGTAGATCATCAAAATCAGGGGTTCCCAGAGTGGGTGTTCCTACCTGTGGGAGGGGAATTACCTGGGGGGGCACTAAGGGTGCAGCAGGGGGGTGCTGAAGGTGTAAATTACTGTGATTCTATGATTTTTGTTTAAAAAAACAGCATTTTGTCTCAGTGCAAAAATATAAATACATGCGTACATCTTATTTAACCCAGAGCAGTGAATCACAAAGTTCAAAGACGTACAAATTCTGAAGGATCATTGTGTTGCAATCTGTTTGCAGTTGTACCTTGGTTTTCAAACAGCTTAGTTCTCACTCCTGAACGCTGCAAACCTGGAAGTGACTGTTTCAGCTCATGAACTATTTTTGGAAGCTGAACATCTGACAGGGCTTCCACGGCTTCCAATTGGCTGCAGGAGCTTCCAGGAACTGGCTAGAGCATCCTTCACCAACCTAGGGCCCTCCAGATGTTTTTTGGATAACAACACCTTTCAGCACCAGCCAGGATATCAGTGGAATGTAGCCTGCGTCCTTCCTACTCAAGAGTAGACCCTTTGGAATCTGAGAACACGGTTAACATTGGCCCATTAATTTCAGCAAGTCTGCTCTGCGTGTTACTTAGTTTGACGCATCCCAACATGATAAGTTTGTCATGGCTCCCAAAGTCCCACTGATTTCAAAGGGAGCTGTGTAATTAATTGACAGTGCGATCTGATACGTGTGTACTCAGGACCAAGACTGTATTTAATGGCGCATGCTCCATAGAATCAGTCTCTTAAGCTTAAGGCAATAAATAGTATTCTCTATGAAATTGAATATCAATCTACGTATCAAGGCTTTGAGATTAGACCACTGAAGAAGCCCGGAAAACTACCTTGGGAGTGTGCTACCTGCAAGCCCCAGTAAAAGGGCCCCATCGGGGGCAAAAAGCGGCCTCTCGATCACTTGGGCTGCCAGGGCGAAACAGGTGCAAAACGCTGGCACCCTGTCTCTATCTACAACTTCATTAACATCCACCTACAACTTCACTAGCATCTCTCGGTATTGTGAACAACACCGAACTTACCTTTTGTTGGTATCTTCATGAGCTTACCTAAAAAGATAAAGAAAACAAAAGACTGAGTTAAGTACTTGAAAAATCAATTGAAATCAGACATAAGTTCATCTTAGGTTGGGTAGTTCTCAAGTCTCTGTGGCTTTGTACAGTGGTACCTCGGGTTAAGTACTTAATTCGTTCCGGAGGTCTGTTCTTAACCTGAAACTGTTCCTAACCTGAAGCACCACTTTAGCTAATGGGGCCTCCCGCTGCTGCCAAACAATTTCTGTTCTCATCCTGAAGCAAAGTTCTTAACTCGAGGTACTATTTCTGGGTTAGCGGAGTCTGTAACCTGAAGCGTATGTAACCCGAGGTACCACTGTATAAGGTTTTGTATTTTTCTCAGAAAATTGATAAAGAATGCATCATCATTTTGGTAATTATTGTGTGTATATTAGTCGCCAATGTGTTGCATGAGTCGTATTACTTCTATCAGTGGCGCAGGTTGCATTTTTCTAGCATGATTGTATTTACCATAGAATTTGAGGCTGGTGTTTGGATCCAACCTTGAATCTTCCTTTCAGCTTTGCATACATAGGCTTAGTTACGTTTGTAATTCCTTGCATTGCAGGGAGTTCGGCTCGATGAGCCTTGTTCTCCCTCCCAGCTCTGTGTGTCTTAAGTGCAACCTGTTGCTCAGACCATCGTCTGGATTTCCTCTTCCTTTGTGGTCTCCGTATTTGTGTGCTACAGCCGTGACCGCTGCCGTTCTCTTTCCACTTTAGCCCTGCTGTGTGTACAATTTCTCTCTCCCTTCACTGTGCCAGCGTGTCGTGTCTGCGCTGAAATATCATCAGATTCTGACTTCAGAGAGATGTCAGCGGGGTGGAAATATTTCCTAGATGGACGCTCTTTTCTCAGTCTTGATTGCTGCCGCTTTCTTCCCGGGCGACTTTTGCTCTCCTTCCTCCTCTTAAAGCTGATGTTTCCCTCTCCATCCTGGCTCGGTCACAGGGGTGATCCCAGCCAGCCAGGGATCACATAGCATATATTGGGACAGAGACAACGAGGAGCCAGTCAGATCTGTGGTTGCATGAAAGAGCCATGTGCCAGTGAAGGCTGTGCAAATGGCAGGCCTTGCATTTCTCAAGGAATGTTTTTGCATTTCCCTGGGAATGCAAGGTATCTTTGAAAACCTGGAAATTGGCTATCAGCAGCTAGGATTTCTGGTGCGCAAAAGTGGAAAACATTGAGTGGTTTAAATCTTACATTGTGGGGCAAAAATACATGGTCTCTGGCAATTGCTGAAGAAGACAACCCACAATCTGTCCATGCTTAGAGGTAAAGACTCTACGGAACGCTTTTTCTCTTTCTTTCTCTTTGGCGACCCCTCGTAGCCGAGTAAGATTGTCTTCCCTAAACACGGTTTTAACAATGAGTCCATAAGTGACTGTGGAGGCCAATTCTGGATCCACACGTCCTTCCACAGTGGGGACATTGGTTTCTGGGTGGGAGTTGATCAAGGTGTCGATTTGCCAAGTGTGCCTTCCTCTTAGCACGTCCTGAGTTCGAGTGTCCTGAGTTCGAGTGTCTTCAAAGCCCATGATACCTTTGGGAAAGGCTGTTCTCCAACTGGAGCGCTCACAGGCCAGTGTTTCCCAATTGTTGGTGTTTATACTACACTTTTTAAGATTTTCCTTGAGACAGTCTTTAAACCTTCTTTGTTGACCACCAGCATTACACTTTCCATTTTTAAGTTTGGAGTAGGGTAGTTGCTTTGGAAGACGATAATCAGGCATCCGCACAACATGACCAGTCCAACGAAGTTGATGTTGAAGAATCATCGCTTCAACACTGGTGGTCTTTTCTTCTTCCAGTACACTGGCATTAGTTCACCTGTCTTCCCAAGTGATGTGGGAATGGAGACACCGTTGATGGAATCTTTTGAGGCATTGGAGATGGTGTTTATAAGTGGTCCATGTTTCTCAAGCAGACAGTAAGGTTGGTAGTATGAAAGGAACACTTTTACGCAATATAGAACCATAGAATTATAGAGTTGGAAGGGATCCTCAGGGTCATCTAATGCCATAGCTGTCAACTTTTCCCTTTTCTTGCAAGGAATCCTATTCGGAATAAGGGAATTTCCCTTAAAAAAAGGGAAACGTTGACAGCTATGTCTAATGCAGGAATCACAATCCCTGACATCCAACCTGGAGCCGCTTAAAAACGTCCAACAAAGGAAGAGCCCACCACTTTCCAAGGGAGATTGTTTTACTGTTGAACAGCTCTTACTGCCCAAAAGTTCTTCCTGATGTTGAGTTGGAATCTCCTTCCTTGTAACGTGAAGCCATTGGTCCTAGAACAGGAGAAACCCACCTCGAGATGCCCTTGAGATATTTAAAGGTAGCTATCTCCCCTTAGCCTCCTCTTCTCCAGGCTAAACATCCCCAACTCCCTCAACCGTTCCTCACAATGCTTGGTTTCCATTTCTTCATCCTCTTGGTTGCCCTCCTCTGAACCCCTCCCAACTGGCTGGATCTCTCTGCTGCTCCCCTTGTTGCGCCAAACCAAAATGTCCACCCATCTGAAATTGGCCTTATTTGTTCCTCACTGTCTGTTCATGACTGCCTCCCGCCAGCCTGGTGCCAGCCTTTCCTTCTGCCCCCCCCCCCCTGCCAGGGCTGCCATTGTTCCTTCCAGCTGGTGGATGTGGCACCCGCTTGCCAAGCCAAGTGTATTTTCCAGCTGGTTCACAGTCTGCTGAAGGTGCTCCATCGTCACAACCCAACAGCCATACACTGTAGACCTTCAGCCGACACTCGCTCTTCCAAATGGATGAGTGGGATTTGGGTGCCTGGGACTTCCCCAGCGGTGCCAACCCACCTTCCTTGACTCTTGTGGTCCTCGCCCCCCATCCTTTGTGAATTTTTATAAATGAGAAAGAGAGAGAGAAGAGGGATCTGGCAAGCTTCTCCTTCTTCTTGTAATTGTCTGGATCCTCCGGGCCTTTCCCAGCTCCTTCCGTTGACAGGCGGCGCTTAAATCAGATTAAAGGTGCCCTTTCAAGTGGGAGCAGGGCTGACCCCGCAGGTAAGACTTTTTCTGAAGAGCTTGGCGGCGCGGCCTGCTTTTTCTCTGGGGTTCGAGGCTGACAAGCTCTCCGCAAGCGCCCTGCGGCTTGAGTCCTATTAAAGGGAGACTTGTTGGGACTCTGGGACGAGGAGAGAACACCAATGGGCTTTTTCATCCTGCCAAAGCCTTTCATCCCTGGATCTGAGGAAAAGGAAATGAGATGATGCAGAGATTGGGGGGGGGATGTTTCATGTTCCCCCAATGCCCCTGGCACCGACACTTCTCCTCCATCAAACACACACAAACACACCTGCCCCACCTTTCCCTTGCTGAAGGTGTGCTTGCAGGTGAACCGTGATGCTTCGAGGAAAGGTTGGGAGAGGATTTGCACAGGACGCCTTACACAGGCCAGTTCTCCCTTGGGACTGAGGTAGGCATGGCTCAACCCTTCCTTTTCACTCTCCCCTTGACCCTGACCCCTCTCCCCACAAAAACACCACACCAGTGTTCAACCTGCCAAGATTATAGTAGCTGAAAATTTGGGGAGGGGGGTAGGAAGCATATCTCTTGAACGGATTGTGGAAAAATTGGACCACAGCAACTGTGATTTAAGCGAACTGATTGCAAAATAATACAGTCATACATCGGGTTGAAGTTGCTTCAGGTTGAGCGTTTTCGGGTTGCGCTCCACGGCAACCCAGAAGTAACAGAACACGCTGCTTCCGGGTTTCGCCGCTCGCGCATGCGCAGACGGTCAAAATGACTTCACGTGCATGCGTGGAAGTGGCGAATTGAAACCTGTGCACGCGCAGACGCAGGTTGCGTTCGCTTCAGGATGCGAATGGGGCTCCCGAATGGATCCCGTTTGCATCCAGAGGTACCACCGTATCTCTAAACCAGCCTGAAAGTTTTGTGAAAGAATTGCTATTTTTTGAAATGTTTTCCAGCAGCAAGATGAATGATGCCCTTGCAGCTTTCAACCTGCTGTGACAGTATAACTTTATGCTCTTTCTCTTTTGTTTATTACATTTATAAAATAATATTTATTTCTTTAAACATAAAACAAACCCCAACCATCAGAGTAGAAAAAGGGACACTTTCATTTGTCCCGTGGCATCTGAGAGGGTTTTTCCCCGTCCCACTGCAGGAAAGCCCACCGATTCCCAGTGAATCAGAAGAATCCCCAATCAGGTTTTCTGTGGGTTGACATTAGTTCTGTTTCAGTGGTAAACCAGGGTTTTCCTGGAGAAAGCAGCTGGACAGAAGAAAAACCTCTCGTTCGTGTGCCTAGAAGTTGCAGGAGAAATGGATTTGTGGATGAACTCATAGGGGGAAGAAGGCAGTGATGGGAGCTCTCAATCCATGGCAAAGTGTTTGTTTCTTCCCCTCTTCCATCTTTCCCCTCTTTCCAGCTTCCTTGCCCCGTGGCCTTGGTGATTCCAACTTAGCCCACCCTCCCTGCTGTGTTCCCCTCCAACCAAGCCTTGTGAGAGCAATGGAGGAATGGGCTGGGGGCCCCTCTGGTCTCCAGGGGGTCCCTGGGCAGTGGGACCTGGCTCTGCCAAACTTTGGCACCGGAAAATTACCTTGGGAGTGTGCTATCTTCAAGCCCCAGTAAAAGGGCCCCATCAGGGACAAACCGCAGCCTCTTGATTACTTGGACTTGGACTGCCAGGGCAAAATGCCGGCACCCTTCTACAACTTCATTAACATCCATCTGGACGCAGGTGGCGCTGTGGGTTAAACCACAGAGACTAGGACTTGCCGATCAGAAGGTTGACGGTTTGAATCCCCGCGACAGGGTGAGCTCCCGTTGCTCGGTCTCTGCTCCTGCCAACCTAGCAGTTCGAAAGCACAAAGTGCAAGTAGCTAAATAGGTACCACTCCAGCGGGAAGGTAAACGGCGTTTCCGTGCGCTGCTCTGGTTCGCCAGAAGTGGCTTAGTCATGCTGGCCACATGATCCGGAAGCTGTACGCCGGCTCCCTCGGCCAATAAAGCGAGATGAGCGCCGCAACCCCAGAGTTGGCCACGACTGGACCTAATGGTCAGGGGTCCCTTTACAACATCACTAGCATCTCTTGGTATTGTGAACAACACCAAACTTACCTTTTGTTGGTATCTTCGTGAACTTACCTAAAAAGATAAAGAAAACAAAAGACTGAGTTAAGCACTTGAAAAATCCATTGAAATCAGACATTATAAGTTCATCTTAGGTTGGGTAGTTCATAAGTCTCTGTGGCTTTGCACAAGATTTTGTATTTTTCTCAGAAGATTGATAAAGAATGCATAATCATTTTGGTAGTTATTGTGTGTATATTAGTCGCCAACGTGTTGCATGAGTTGTACTACAAACTTTGCCACCAGCCCGAAGGAACCCAAAGGCGATGGTAGCAATAAGTTTTGCCTCTCCTGCAGAGGCCCATTGTGGAGCTGGCCTGGCGGTTGTGTGCACCCTTGCCACCCGCCTCGCCTTCCACGCGACTCGCTCTCATCCACCCTCCGGATTGTGACAGCAGTCGCTTTATCCTGAACACCGCCTCAAAGATTCTCTTTTAAAACAAGCCTGTAGAAGCAATTTGATGTGCTGCCAATTGACAAGAAGTGAAACATTTAGACACGAGGTGTTCCATTTCCGCTCCTTCTGTGACATTTTCTCTCAACGCAAAAGAAGAACCATTTCTGTCGAAAACATTGATTTCGGGGGGGGGGGGTCAACCTAGGAGCTTTGTGGAGAAATCTCTTCTTCCCTGTTCCTCTGCTAGTTTTGAACCATTCTGTTTTCTCTCTCATTTCTGTTTTTAATATTATTCCCTGATTATGCATGTTAGCTTCTGAGAGCTTATCCACACATCTGCAGGCCTCAGGCCCCCAAAGCACGGGTTCAAGCAGCTTTCTCCTTTCCCAGGGAAAACCTGTTCTTTAGTGCTAAATTGGAGGCAAACATTCACCAGGAGAAAACCCAAATTGCTCTTTGTTCCAATTTAGCAGTAAAGAGCAGATTCCTCCGGAGATGAGCCCTATATCTGGCTTTCCTGTAGAGCAGCTTTTCCCAACCTGGTGCCTTCTTGTTTTGCACCACAATTCTCAGCAGCCTAACGGATCATTCCTTGCCTTGCCTCTGCCTGTTTCATGGGCTACTACCAGAAGTTTGGTGGTTCAAGCCCACCCAGGGACAGCTGGGGGCAGGATTTCCACATCGCAGAGGGTTGGGCTTTCCCTTATTTGCACTACAACTCCCATCAGCCTCTACCAACACATCTCTGCTGAAGCAGACAATAGTGTTGCACTGTTTGGGGCTTGTGGGAGTTGTAGTTCAAAGATCCAGAAGGCGCTAAGGTGGGGAAAGTCTGGTCTATGTAAGTAGTTAGCTCAGCACCCCTCTTCTCTCCTTGAGGCTTCTTGGCTTTCAGCCCTCAGTCCAAGAGGACATCTTTTTGGCATCTTTTGGGGTATTGTGTATTGACCACACAATGCCCTGCCCCTCTAATCTTGCAAAGATGGAGTGTGCATTTTCAGGTGACACAACGTGTTGGGACACGTGGGTTGCCGAGAGGGACAAGTCAAAGGGAATGCAGTCTGATGCCAGCTGCAGCTGCAGCACCTCTGTATCAAATTAAGACCTGGGAGACACGGGTTCGAATCCTGACCATGGCACCAGGCAGATCTCTCTCCGCTGGCCTTTGCCAGCCATGTGAGAACGAGAAAAAGAACTAGGGTTGAAGCTGTTTTGCCCAGTTCTTGTGATGCTGTAACCATTTGTGAGCCCATTTCTTATTGATTATTGCTTCCCTTCCTCTCAACTTTTGGCCCCACTGACCCCTGGCTATTGTGTGTTTGCTCCTGCAGATGGCTTACCCTGTGTCGGCAGCGTGTTACGTGGTGCTAGCTGCGGTGGTGGTCGTTTATGCTCAGAGGCACAGCCAGCAGGGTAAGTGGTTGCCTCCTCTCTATCCCAACATCAGTGGGAGATTTATGGTTATTTTACTACTTATTTATATCCCAGCTTTTCCCCACACCAGGTCTCAAGGCAGCTTACAGACAAATTAAAGCAGCACAGATCAAAACACAAAAATCAAAACATCTATAAAAAAAGGCAAGTCAATTCTAATAGAATTGAAACATTATAAAAATATATATAATAAATACGAAGCATAAAAACAGCACGGCACGATTTGAAAGCCTCTGTCTCAAAAGAAACCATCAGTTCCCAAAGGTCCCTTCAGGATAAAACAGTCTTTGCTTGCTGGTGGAAAGACAAGGAGGAAGCCAGTCTGGCTTCTTTCGGAGTCCCAAAGTTGTCTGGGAGCCACCACCAAGAAGGCCCTGTATCCTGGCCTCGCAGGGGACAGATTTCTGCAGGACGAATGGCCAAGGCAGTTTCTTGTTTGCCTAGCATAGACACTCAAAGACAGTGCTGGGGGCAAGTTGACTGAATCTGAGCTTCTCTGTGACACATGGTGAAGCATCCAGGTGGCCACTTGGCCAGGTGTCCAACTCCTTACTCACATGGCTTGTGTAAAAAGAGTAGAAGTCAATTGGACAGTGTATTACAAGGTGTTTTTCTGCACCTGCCCAAACGCCCAGAGAGCTGTCAGCTCAAGAGCAGGGTTGTGTCCGTGTAGGGATATTGGGACATTCTGGCCCCCCAATGAAGACATCCCTTAATATGGTTCATACTGACCACTGCACTGATTTTACTGGGTTTTATTTGTGTATTTCTTTTTTAAAAAAATAAATAAATGAGTTGTTATGTTTTGTTTGATGTTGAAAAAATAAGAGAAGCAGGCAAACATACTTTGTTTCGTTTTTGTTTTTGAAAGATGTCTTAGCTATGGGCGACTTGTTCCAAACAGCTTGCATATTACAATATTCCAGGGATACATATGTGGAACTCATAGTCGCTGGATATCCTGAGGACTTTACAATTCTGTGATTCTATGTCTTTTTTAAAAGAAGAAGAAGAAGGAAAGAGCATTAGATAACTACATGGAGGATGCAGTCTTTTAGCTATGACAGCCTAAAATGCAATCGCTGCCTTTAGAAACAGCCTAGCCTATTAGATGCGGTTGTTGATGGGCATGGGCAGATTTTGCCTTGGTGTCCGGTTTGTGAATCTCTCCAGGGCATCTCATTTGGGGTGAGCAGAAAAAGCGTCATTCGCATCCAGGACATCTCCTCTTACATCCTAATGGTGTGGTCTATGGTGGTAGCAAAAGTCCTGTAAACACATTTCCCGGTCAAAAAAGGGAAATCCAAGAATTATTAGGAGTTCAATTGTCTTGGGATTTTGCACATGTTTTACTGTGGTTTTAAAATTTGTTGGAAGCTGCCCAGAGTGGCTGGGGCAAGCCAATCAGATGGGTGGCATATAAATATGATGATGATGATGAAGTTCTGCCCCTATGAGAGACAGAGGCTGGACTCCAACAGAACTTGCCTCGAACCTGACCTTCATGGGCTGTGGGGTTGTTGTTTTCCGGCTTCTTCTTTTGAGCCCCTTCTCCATAATTGAGTCCTCCCTGGGTCTCACATGCGCCTCTCCTCGTCTGCTGATTTCTCTATTTTTAAACGAGTAATTCTCCATTATTGATCAACACCTTGGCTGAATTAACTCACATTTAAATAATAATTATGTTTTCTCCCCAGAGAACGGAGGCAAGGAGGGAGATAAACACCCTTGGAAATGAATGAGCTTGTTCGGGCTGCATGCCGGGGTTAATATATTGATGGGTGTCCGAGCGGCTGCCATCCCGTAGCTTAGTAACCAGCAATAAGCAATTAGGCTCCATCGTTATTCAAGCAGAGGGAGGGCGATTTGACTTTCTCAGCTCCCTCCCGCCCTCCCTGCTTCCAACTCTGGCGCTAATCTTTGCCAATCAGCTCTGCTGCAATGCCCCATAGAGAGGTTGGAGTCAGGGGGCTGCAGGTGCTGTGATTGTGCTGCAGGCAGGGGGGGGCATCTATGAGAGCAAGCGTAATCCTCAGGATGCAAGGCAAGGGGTTCATCTGATGCCCCCCACCTTCCAGCAGCCAGGTGCAGCTCTTCTCTTCCCCTTGGCAAGAATGCTTTCTCCTCTAAAGAAGAAGGGCCAGGAGCACGCAGGCCAACTCCTAGGGGCTGAGGCAGTTTGTTGTTGTTGTTGAGTCGTTTAGTCATGTCCAACTCTTTGTGACGCCATGGACCAGAACATGCCAGGCCCTCCTGTCTTCCACTGCCTCCCGCAGTTTGGTCAAACTCATGCTGGTAGCTTCGAGAACACTGCCCAATCATCTCGTCCTCTGTCGTCCCCTTCTCCTTGTGCCCTCCATCTTTCCCAACATCAGGGTCTTTTCCAGGGAGTCTTTTCTTCTCATGAGGTGGCCAAAGTATTGGAGCCTCAGCTTCAGGATCTGTCCTTCCAGTGAGCACTCAGGGCTGATTTCCTTCAGAATGGAGAGGTTTGAGGTTCTTGCAGTCCATGGGACTCTCAAGAGTCTCCTCCAGCACCATAATGAAGAATGGTTGAAGGAGTTGGGTATGTTTAGCCTGGAGAAGAGGAGACTGAGAGAAGATATGAGAACCACCTTCAAATATCTCAAATATCTGTCACATTGGGGGGGGGGGACGAAAGAAAAAAAACATGGAAGATGGAGCAAGCCTGTTTTCTGCAGACCTGAACCCATGGCTTCAAGTGACAAGAAAGGAGATTCTGATTAAACATCAGAAAGAACTTTCTAAGAGCTGTTTGACAGAGGAAGGGACTCCCTCGGAAGGTGGCGGGTTTTCCTTCCTTGAAGGTTTTTAAGGTTGGGTGGCCATCTGAAGGAGCGTCTCCACCCCCATCATTCAGCCCGGACACTGAGGTCCAGCTCCGAGGGTCTTCTGGTGGTTCCCTCACTGCAACAAGAGAGGCTACAGGGAACCAGGCAGAAGGCCTTCTTGGTGGTGGCGCCCGCCCTGTGGAATGCCCTCCCTTCAGATTTCAAGGAAATACACAACTATCTGACTTTTAGAAGACATCTGAAGGCCACACTGTTAGCCCTGTTTGAAGTTTTAATCTGTTTTTAGTGTTCTGCTGGGAACCGCCCAGAGTGGCTGGGGAAACCCAGCCAGATGGGCGGAGTACAAATAACAAAATTATTATTACCATTAGTCGTGGGTGCTTTAGCTGAGATTCCCGCATTTCAGGGGCTACGCTAGGTGATTCTCAGGCATAGCTGTCAACTTTCAAATTTGAAAATAAAGGATCACCTGTCCTGGGGACAGTCTACGGGATATCTAACAATCCAGGATAGCAGTGGGAAACGGCGCTGGAATAAGGGAATTTCACATCAAAAAAAGTGAAGGTTGACAGCTATGTTCTTGGGGTCCCTTCCGACTCTGCAATTCTCTGAAAATGAGGCAAGAATAAAGCAGCCCCAGAAGATATCAGCCCAGCACAACCCGCTCTCCAAACGTTGGACCTTGGCAGTCCTTTACGGTCCCGTCTCTTTCTGTTTTCCCGACGTGTCTGCTACAGAGAGCCAGCCGGCGCTCAGGTCCTGCCAGGATGAGAACTCCCTGCCTTCCCAAGCTGTCACACACACTCTGCTTGCGAGCCTCGGCCGGTACACCTGCCAGCGCGCAAACACACACCCATGTATATTTTAAAGGCAGGAAACAGCCTCCAGGCCGTTTTATGTCTTGCGTCTCTCTAATACTGAATAATGGAATTCCCTCTTGCATGTCTCGGCTGGCAGGCCAGAGGCAGAGGGCTGTGGGCTGCTGGCCGGAATCGTCTTACTGCTCTCCAAAAAGTCACTGAGCAGACTGGAAGTGGCACAACTGGGGCACGGGAAATCGCCTGGTGGGCTTCATTGAACGCTGGGTTATCCGGAGCAAGTGCCCAGGCTTGCTGGCCCAAAAAGGTGCTCCCTCTGAACCTCAGAGCTTCTGAGCCACTAAGTCGCTGCTTGGGCTTCCCATCTCTTGTGGGGGCTCAATTAGTGCCATCGCCTTCTGTCAAGAGCTTGGGTGTAACCTTTGATGCCTCCCTTTCCAGGGAGGCGCAGGTTGCGGCCACAGCAAAGGTCACCTATGGGACCGCCTCTCCTGGTATGCCCTGTGGAGGACCTTAAAGTCCACAAATGACAACATTTGGGAGGTCCCAGGATGCAAGGTTGTTAGGGCCAGGGCCTTTTCAGTACTGGCCCCGATGTGATAGAGCACTCTGTCACAAGAGACCAGGGTCCTGCAGGACTTGACATCTTTCCGCAGGGCCTGCAAGACAGAGCTGTTCCGCCTGGCCTTTGGTTTGGACTCAATCTGACCCTTATATTTCCCTCCCCTTATGGTCTTGATCTATGGGCCACTTTTAAAATGAGGCTGCATTTTAAATTGCATTTTAACCTGTATTTTAAATTGGACCCCCCCCCATTATGTTTTTACTGTGATTTTTTTGGTGTTAGCCACCCTGAGCCCGGCTCTGGCCAGGGAGGGTGGGGTATAAATAATTTTATTGTTATTATTATTATTATTATTATTATTATTATTATTATTATTAAATACGAAGACAAGGACAGGGTGGTTGTTTCCTGCTGTGGAGAGAAGGCATTTACCGTATTTTTTGCTCTATAACACGCACCCGACCATAACACGCACGTAGTTTTTAGAGGAGGAAAATCCGTAGGCATGCCACCCATAGGCATTCCCTCCATAACACGCACAGACATTTCCCCTTACTTTCTAGGAGGAAAAAAGTGAGTGTTATGGTGCAAAAAATACGGTAATTTATGCCAGTCTCCCCCGAAGTGGTCCCCTCCAGATGTTCATAGAGTCACAGAATTGTAGAGTTAGAAGGGATGCCAAGGGTCATCCATTCCTAACCCACTACCATGTTATGGGGCCCCAGCCTCCATCAGCCAGCAATCCCAGGGGTCAAGAGTGGTGGGATCTGCCCTCCAAGGACCTCTGGAGATCACCACATTGAGGGAGGGCTAATGTCATTATTGTAATCAACAAGGTTTTTACATTTACTCACAACATTTCATAGGATAATAGAATTGTAGAGTTGGAAAGGAGCCCCCAAGAGTCATCTAGTCTATCCCATTGCAATGCAGGAATGTCAACTAAAGCAACCATGATAGATGGCCATCCAACCTCCGCGTAAAAACCTCCAAGGAAGGAGAGGCTGCCACCTTCTGAGGGAGACTGTTCTACTATTGAACAGCTGTTACTGCCAGAAAATTCTTCCTAATACAGTGGTATCTCGGTTCTCAAACTTAATCCATTCCGAGAGTCCTTTCAACTCCCAAAATGGTTTGAAAACCAAGGCATGGCTTCCGATTGGATGCTGGAGCTTCCTGCACTGAAGCGGAAACTGCGTCGGACATTCAGCTTCCGAAAAAGTTTGCAGACTGGAACACTTACTTCCGGGTTTGCGGCGCTCGGGAGCCAGTTTGTTTGGGAGAACCACTTCTGCCCTGCAAAAGGAGGTGAGGTTGCGGGCTTCATGGCCCCACCATGCGCGCAACGGCTGGAACCCAGCCTCCGCGCGATTGGGGGGGAATCCCGGCCACATCACCTCCTGGCCAGCCAATCGGCTGGCTCTGGGGGTGTGGCCCACCTTATTTAAAGTAGGACGTGGCCGGGGATCTCCCTCTTTGCCACTTGCCAGCTGTTCCTGCTCTTCCCACTCTCCCACCCTATAAGGTTTTTGTTCCTTGACCTTGCTATGGACCTTGGTTGGTTGCCGTTGAGGGGCCTGGTAGGAATTTTTCCACTTGGCAAATTGGCAAATTGGCACCAGCCACTTGGTTTTCGCCTGCCTCGTAGCAAATCATCACAACTTTCTGGGTATTGGCGGTTAGGCATTGGTATTGTTCTGTAATTGGAAGAGGGGAGGAAGCGCCATCACCTGCCCCACATATTGAAGGGTAGTCTGATAAAGGATTCCGGGGGGCGTGGTCCTGTCCGAAGCCTGGGGAAGTGAGGGCCTAAGTTACGCCCCCTGGCGGTGACCCTGGGGGAGTTCCTAGTTGATGTGCATCAGCAGGACTCCCCCTACTGGTGGTTAACCCTTCCCGGACTTCAAGCGGATGGGCCGAACCCGGATATAGACAGTTAAGCCAATACCCCTCATCACCTGTAACCAATGAAGTTGTGGCCTTATTTAGCCCATTAACCTTAGTAATTGTGTCATGTGTCTTCATTTCCACTGGGGGGGGGGGCGGGAACTCGCCACGCAACGCAGCTTGCCTTCCGGCACCTGCCCTGCATCTCCCTTCCTCCTGCGGACTGCGCACCTGACTCGGACTCCCTTACGTCCTGCAAGAGGGAGGGAAAGGGACTCTTTGCAGGCACCCAGAGGCCACGACCCCCCCTGCCCCCTGCTGCTTGGTCAGTGTTGCAGAGGAGTGCGCAGGGAGCGCCAGCAAGGAACAGCGGACTCCCAAAATAGCAGCCAGAGAAACGTGACCCCATTTCTTCGCAGGCCTCTTGCCCTGCCGCACAGTGAGGTCAGCCTCTGGGGTTTAACTGTAATTCACCCTGCATGTCTTGACAGGGAGAGGGCAAAGGTTCGGAGCAAGGGGTGAGGGGCCACCTCTCTTGTTCCCGGACGCAGAGGCATCTCAGGAGCTGCGTTTTGCCTAGGAAGGCAGAACGCGGAGCAAAGTTCTCAGATGCAACAGAGCCTGGAAGTGCCTTGTCCTTTGCAGAAGGTCTTGACTCTCCCTGGGGCCTTGACTGAGGATACGGACCTTGCAATGACAGCAGATTACTTATGGGTTCCCTGTCCTGATGGGGCTTTGCATGTTTAATTAATTGCTGATTTGTCCCTTGCACAGTACTCCACGTGAGGAAAGGTTGTGGTGATTGGGACTTTTCAGTTCAGAGAAAAAGCAAGCAAGAGGCAGCATGATAAGATATTTATGAAATGATGCAGGGCACTGAGAAAGGTCTCCCTCTCTCATAATGCTAGAACGCGTGGACATCTCAAGAAGTTGCCGTCTTCAAATACCTGGAGCACAGTTTCATGGGAAATGCAGCAAGCTTGCGTGGCGAGCTCCTGCCCCCCCCCCCCCGCCCCGTGAAAATAAAGACACATGACACAATTATTAAGGTTAATGGGCTAAATAAGGCCACAACTTCATTGGTTACAGGTGATGAGGGGTATTGGCTTAGGCATTGGTCCTAACTGTCTATATCCGCTTGAAGTCCGGGAAGGGTTAACCACCAGTAAGGGGAGTCCTGCTGATGCACATCAACTAGGAACTTCCCCAGGGTCACAGATAGGGGGGCGTGGCTTAGGCCCTCACCTCTCCAGGCTTCGGACAGGGCCACGCCCCCCGGAATCCTTTACCGGACTACCCTTCAATATGTGGGGCAGGTGATGGCGCTTCCTCCCCTCTTCCATCCACAGAGCAACACCAATGCCTAACTGCCAGTACCCGGAAAGTTGTGATGGTTTGCTAGGATGTAGGTGAAAACCAAGTGGCTGGTGCCAATTTGCCAAGTGGAAAAAATCCTACCAGGCCCCTTAATGGTGACCGACCAGGGTCCATAGCAAGGTCAAGGAATGAAAACCTTATAGGGCCGAAGGGTGGGAAAAGCTGGCAGGCGGCAAAGAGGGAGATCCCTGGCCGCGTCCTGCCTTAAATAGGGCAGGCCATGCCCCAAGAGCCAGCCGATTGGCTGCCCAGGGGAGTGATGCGGCTTGGAATCCTCCAATTGTGCAGGGGCTGGGCTCCAGCCGCTGCATGCGTGTCAGGGCCGTGACGCCTGCAACCCCACCTCCTTCGTAGGGCGTAAGTGGCTTTGCAGGGTTTGCAAATCTTTTTACTGGCACCTCCCCAGCATCATTCATTCATTGCAATAATTTACTGCATTTCCATCCCACCTTATTCTCCAACGAGCTCAAGGTGGTTGATGTGGTTCACTCCCACCTCATTTAATCCCCACAACAACCCTGCAAGGTAGGATAGGCTGAGAGGGGGTGAGTGACCCCCCAGGTCAGCCAGTCAGCTTCCTGCCAGTGGAGGATTCAAAGCAGACTTTGAAGTGAGCTTCGTGGCCAAGTGGGAATTCGAACCCTGGTCTCCAAGTTCCTAAACCAGCACCCTAACCACTACACCACACTGCCAGTATCAACTCACCTAAGCTCTTGGCATAAAATTTGCTTACCAAAATTGCTTACCAGTTCAGAGTTTTAGTGGGTGAGTGAAGTGGGAATTTGAACCCTGGTCTCCAAGGTCCTAGTCCAATACCCTAACCACTTCACCATACTGCTTTTGTGTGTTCTGCAGAACTAAGTGGTTCTGGACCAGTATAGGAGGCTGACCTCATGGTGGTGGTTGAGAGAGAGAGAAAATCAAGCCGTTCCTCGTTTACAGGACCAAAACCTGTGTTTTTTGTCTCTGGGCTGTTCTCCTTCGTCCGGAGGGTGGGCAGAACCCACCTCCCCTGTTCTCAGGCAACGTGGGACGGATGTCCCTGCATTGCCTGTGTCTCCAAACAACCTAGAGAGGGGCTATTATTATGAACAGTTATAAGGGATTATATGTACTTGGCATGCAGTTTGCTCCAAGAAGAGAAGAGAGAGGAGGGTGTGTGTTGGTTCTGCTCTAGTGATGTTGCTCTTGTTGTTTTGAGCTGGAGGAGCTGACATTGCAAGCCGAAACAAGTTCCCTTAGACGCAAGTTCAAGGTGACCCAACTCTCTGGTTAATAGGTCTTTTATAGAGAATACATTACAGATAACAAATTTGAATTTATTTATAATTTGTTTAAAAATTTAAATATTAATAAAAATCTCATACATATATTTGTGTGTGTGATTTTTATTAATATCTAAAAATGGTTATAGAGGATTCTGCAAAATACAGTATTATCAAATAGGGACTGGTTCTGATATACATAGTCCATACAAAATTATTGATTGCTGTCGATCTATAATAAAATTAATAAACCACAGGTATGTGAATGCGTGGACTAGAACTATTTATAGCGTAGACTTAATGGCTAAGACAAGGTTGCAAAACATGAACCCTGTTATACCAAGAGAAATAAATTTAAGCATTCAAAAGCCCTGACCCCCTGGATTTGCCGTATTGGGTCATAGGCCCAGGGGATTTTTGGCCTCCCCCTCCTTGCTTACAAATGAAATAAACTCAGGTGCATAATCATCCTTTTCTCTTTGGTCTGTAGGGACTCTCTGCTTATTAGTTAATAGATCTTTAATGCATCATATATAGAAAGAGAGAGAGAGAATTTTAATTTTATTGGCGCTTAATTGCTTTTTAAATATTACTGTATTAGTTTTTAGCAGTTTCTGTTTGATCCGTTAACCCACCTTGAGTCCTTGTATGAGAAAAAGGTGGAATAATAATGTAACATAACATAACGTAATATAATATAATATGGTCATACCTCGGGTTATAGCCACTTCAGGTTGTGTTTCTTTCGGGTTATGCACCCGCCGAAACCTGGAAGTACCAGAACGGGTTACTTCTGGGTTTCTGTGGTTGTGCATGGGCAGAAGCGCCGAATTGCAACCTGTACATGCACAGACAGACGCGCTGCTGCGGGTTGCGAACGCTACAGGTTGCAAACGTGCATCCCGCCTGGCTCACGTTCGCAACCCGAGCATCCACTATATAATACAATAATAATAATGCAGCCTGAACCAGCTGTGCTGTCTGGGGCCGATGGGAGTTGTAGTCCAAAATCTGTGGAAGGTGGCGGGAAGGCTGCTCTAGTACTAAACTGAGCTGAAAATCGGGATGCGCCCATTTCATGCTCTCCTTGGTCTCCCCCCCAGAGGAAACCAGATTCTGGCCTTTGTGGTCCTTGGGTCTGATCCTTGATGGCTGTCTTATGTCCTGGCACCGCAAGGAGCAGAGACTTCTTGCACCCTCCGAAGAGGTTTGGTACCAAATCTGGTCCGGTGTCCTGCTCTCACAGGGGCCAACCAGATGGGAAACCAGCAATCAGGATTCGAACTCAAGAGCGCTCTCTCCTCCTCTGGTATTCAGGAGCATTGCTGCCTTGGACTGTGGAGGCAGAGCAGAGCATCCCGGCTAGTAGCCCTCAAAAAAAATTCGTGCGTTTGTCTCTTTTATACACACACACACACACACACACACACACACACACACACACATACAGTGGTACCTCGGGTTAAGTACTTAATTTGTTCCGGAGGTCTGTTCTTAACCTGAAACTGTTCTTAACCTGAAGCACCACTTTAGCTAATGCGGCCTCCCGCTGCTGCCGCACCGCCAGAGCACAATTTCTGTACTCATCCTGAAGCAAAGTTCTTAACCCGAGGTACTATTTCTGTGTTAGCAGAGTCTGTAACCTGAAGTGTATGTAACCCAAGGTACCACTGTATTTTAATATTTGGTTGGAAACTGCCCAGAGTAGCTGGGGAAGCCCAGCCAGATGGGCGGGGTATAAATAAAATAATTATTATTATTATTATTATTATTATTATTATTATTATTATTATTGTCTTTTAAACATTAAAAGCTTCCCTAAACAGGGCTGCCTTCAGATGTCTTTTAAAAGTAGAATAGTTGTTTATTGCCTTGACATCTGGTGGGAGGGCATTCCACAGGGCGGGCACCACCACCGAGAAGGCCCTCTGTAACTTGGCTTCTCGCAGTGAGGGAACTGCCAGAAGGCCCTCGGTGCTGGACAAACCCCCCAACTCTGTTTCTTTGCTCCATCCCATCCCTTTCTCAACAGGCCAGGCTCTTGCCGTGCCACCAAGAGCTGAGTCTGGAAAATGAGATGCATTTTCAACGATGCCATAGGAAGATCTGGGCATGGGATGGCACCGCCACCCTCTTGCAACCAGCACCCCAGGGAGGCTAATCAGAGCGTGCCAGGCTCTCTGCAGTGAGGCGGGAGGTGTCCTCGCAGCCATCCCGGCGTCTGGGGCCATTGATCCCGCCATGCTGAGCACGTTGCCGGCGGTTGTGCTTGCGTTTTTTAGCTCAGGTGCAGAAAGTTAATTGCTCTTTTCACTTTGTTTAATGGGGATGCTGCTGTCAGAACTACTCAGGAGGAAATTACTTTGGCAGGATGGTGTCATTGCAGAGGGAGGGGGCCAAGGCAGGGTGGGCGATGAACCGAACACCCTTCTAGCTGAAAGCCTTCATCTCCCAGGCGGGAGTGTGTGTGAGAGAGAAGCACAAGGGCGCCACACTGAGGATGTCAAATCCTGCCCGGGCAATGGAGCAGGAGACAGGACTTCCATCCCCTGGAAGTTCAGTGACTTGATTTGATTTTTGCAAGCTTTCTGTTCTCTTCCTCCTCCTCATTCTTGGAACTTGGAGCCATGGGTGCGAGTGCTACCCTCCAGAGCAGGAGAAAACAAGCTTGCTCCATCTTCCATGTGACAGCGCTTGAGATATTTGAAGATAGCTTTCATATCTCGTCTCTTCTCTCCTCTTCCCCTGGTCTTAACTACCCAGCTCCTTCAAGCACTCCTTGTATAAGGCCATCTTGGTCGCCCTCATCTGCACGCCTTCCAGCTTGTCAACATCCTTCTTAAATTGGGGGTGCCCAGAATTGGACGTGGTTTTACAGGTGTGGTCTGACCAAGGCAGAATAGATTCAGTGGTTCTTGCTTAATCCCCACAAAAACCCTGCAAGGTAGGCGAGGTTGAGAGGCAGTGCCTGACTCTCAAGGTCAGCCAGTGAGCTTCCTGGTCAAGTGAGGATTCGAACCCTGGTCTGGCAGGTCCTGGTTTGGCATCCACAGACAGTTTCCTGGGTCATGTGGCCAGCATGACTAAGCTGCTTCTGGCAAACCAGAGCAGCGCATGGAAACGCCGTTTACCTTCCCGCCAGAGTGGTACCTATTTATCCACTTGCACTTTGAGGTGCTTTCGAACTGCTAGGTTGGCAGGAGCAGGGACCGAGCAACGGGAGCTCCCTCCATCGTGGGGATTCGAACCGCCGACTTTCTGATCGGCAAGCCCAAGAGGCTCAACGGTTTAGACCACAGCGCCACCCGTGTCCCTTCTCCTCTTCAGATATTGAAAGAGGGCTCTCATATCATCTCTCAGTTTCATTGAGATTCCTGCATTGCAGGGGGTTGAAGACTCCAATAATCCCTTCCGACTCTACAATTCCACGATTCTTCTTCTCCAGGCTAAACATTCCCAACTCCCTCAGCCATTCCTCATCAGGCTTGGTTTCCAGACCCGTGGCCATCTTGGTCGCCCTCCTCTGCACACCTTCCAGCTTGTCAACATCCTTCTTTAATTGTGGTGCCCAGAATTGGATGTGGTATTCCTGGTGTGGTCTGACCCGGGCAGAATATTCAGTGGTTCTCGCTTAATCCCCACAAAAACCCTGTATTGTGCAATTTTAGCTATTTGGCATATGGTCGCCTGGTCTTGCTACTCGTGAGGAGGGACCCGGGCAGAATATTCAGTGGTTCTCGCTTAATCCCCACAAAAACCCTGTATTGTGCAATTTTAGCTATTTGGCATATGGTCGCCTGGTCTTGCTACTCGTGAGGAGGGACAGGAAGGACAGGGACTTGACAGTGTATTTCATCTGTTCCCTCTGGCTTCTAAGGTGACTTTAGCAAGCAGCACCTAAAATACCCTCCAGTTTTCTTTGGACCCTTTTGGTCTACAGAGTTGCTTGTAAAAAAAATCCAGAAATACCGATGGAAGCTTTGATTCTCAGGAAGCTGAAACTAGGTGCTCCGTGTCAGGTTTTTTCTGCGATCTTCCTGCAACTGTCCTATGACATCTACCCGTGAACAAATGGACTGGGGGTCAGAACACAAGTGAGAGAGATTGGTAGGTGGGAGAGGAAAGAGCCAGAGTAGATTGAGGCAGGAAAACAAGGAGACTTTGCATTTCTTTGCTTGTTTGTGAAATTTATATGCCATGGTCATTTAGTAAAGGACACAAGATACAGTAAATAAATAACGTAATACCTACAAAAATGGCCTTACTCCAAACATGCCCCCTTGAACACTTCAGGAAGGTTGGTGGTTCAAATCCCCGCAATGGGGTGAACTGTTTCTCTATCCCAGCTCCTGCCAACCTAGCAGTTTGAAAGCACACAAGTGCAAGTAGATAAATAGGTACCGCTGTGGGAAATCTGCCCCCTTGAACATTTCAGTATGTGGAATTGGCACAGGTGCCACACAATGCCCATTATGCATCAGTAAGAAATCAACCTTCTAGTGTTGTGGTGTGTTTTTAGTTCATTACTGGTTTCAAATGTTTGCATGTCTTAATTGTTTTTACTAATGATTTTATTCTTCTGTTCTTTTTATAAACCACTTTGAGGGTTTTCTTTTTGCAAACCCAGCAGTATATAATTTTTATGAAATAAATATAATCAAAAATAGCCTGTGTCTCCTGCCCTCTCTGTGTTAGAAAAAAAGAGGTTTTGCAGCCAGTCTCCTAATTTGCCTGTGTCCTGGTCCCGTTGCTCTGGAACTTAGTGGGATTACTGTACCGCTGAGCCTCTTGGGCTTGCTGATCGGAAGGTTGGAGGTTCAAATCCGCACAATGGAGTGAGCTCCCATTGCTCGGTCCCAGCTCCTGCCAACCTAGTAGTTTGAAAGCATACCAGGAAGAGTAGATAAATAGATACCACTGTAACAGGAAAGGTAAACGGCGTTTTCATGCACGCTGGCTTCCATCACAGTGTCCCATTGTAGCCAAAAGTGGTTTGGTCATGCAGGCCACATGACCCGGAAATCTGTCTGTGGGCAAACGTCGGCTCCCTCAGCCTGAAAAGCGAGATGAGCCCCACACCCCATAGTCATCTTTTCCTTTAAATATGCCCAGCCTGTGCGTGCCATTTTTCCACCACACAAGTGGTTTCAAAGCAGCTGACCGTCCCAGTCCTTTTCTAAGGAAGAGAAAGAGAGAGAGAGAGAAATCACACCTCATCCCTCAATAAAATCGCCCAACATCTATAATGAAACAGCAGATAAGACGATAGCAGTGGTTATTCTCAATTAAATGAGCCAAAGTAAAAGGACCTTGTGGCACTTTTAAAGTCTAACAAATGTATTATGGCCTAAACTTTTATGGACAGCAGTTCATGATGCAGCCCACAAAAGCTGAACGCCGTCATCAATTCATTTGTTTTTAAGGTGCCTCGCAAGGCTCTTTGCCGGTTTTGCTGCCCCTCTGGAATCAGTAAACGGCTGCCAGTTTTGAGTAAGTGCCCCCAGAGGTTTGGGCTTTTGGATGCAGCAGCGAGGAACCATTTCTGAACCTTCTCCCAATTGCGTGGACGGGCTTTTCCCGATGCAGAGCTGCAGTGTGTGACTGAGTCTGGCAGATTCCAGCCCATAATTAATTAGCATCGACCGCCCTGTGCTTAAAGCAATAAGGAGGGATCTATACCAAAATTAGGCAGGGAGGTGTGATGGAGTGCTAGGAGATTATATGTGATGGGAACGGCTCAATTCTTCGCTGGAGTTGTTTGGCGGTAGGATAGCGGGCGGGTGGCAAGGGGGGCCCACGGAAGCCATTTATATCCACCCCAAAGGCAGAAGGAATTATCTGGGCCCTCTAAGGAGGCAGAGGCTGTGTGGGGAGAGGGGTGGGGAAGAAGGAGTGGGTGATGTCTTCCATTGTGTGGTGTCTGCTGGTCCTCAGGTATCTTAGATAGCTTAATCTTCAGTCCGGTGTTTGTGAAGTCCTTGGCTTTCCCAGGGGCCTGGCTTTTGACCTTCTCTGCTGTTTTTGGCTTGGCTTGCAAACATAAAGAACATGAAAAGAGCCACCTGGATGAGGCCAAATGGGGTCCATCTAACCCGGCTATAGAGAAAGGGGACCAGTTTACTTTCAAAGCTATGATATTAGTGGGAAAGGCAACGACAGCTTTAGGTTGGAAAGATAGAGGAAAAATGGACAGTAGAGGCATGGAAGAGTTATTTGTTTGAACTTATTCAGTTAGACATTGTTGCAGTAATGTCACAGGAAACAACGTGGAAGGTCAAGTCCACCACGATAAGAAACAGATGTGTGATGTACTGAGTTGAATCTCTTCAATGGATAGAAACTACTGGAACAAAAGACATTCGGTGGAAACTAAAGACACTGTGCCCATGGCTAATTGTTTGAACCCTTCCAATGGATATGGAGGGGGTGGAAGAGAGGGGAAGGAAAAATTGTGCGGAGAATTTAAACAAATTGGAAAGAGATAATATAACGTATGTAAAAATCCCGAAATGCTGTGTTTTCCAGCAACGGGTATTCCGACGCATTGCTACCTCCAACTGTGGGATCAGAGTAGACCCCTCCTGGCACCCATAGCCTTCCCCTTCTCCATGAATTTGCCGAATCCTCTTTTAAATCCAACTAGTTTAAAAAGCAGAGACATCACCTTGCTGACAAAGGTCCGTATAGTTAAAGCCGTGGTTTTCCCAGTAGTGATGTACGGAAGTGAGAGCTGGACCATAAAGAAGGCTGATTGCCAAAGAATGGATACTTTTGGATTCTGGTGCTGGAGGAGACTCTTGAGAGTCCCATGGACTGCAAGAAGAGCAAACCTCTCCATTCTGAAGGAAATCAGCCCTGAGTGCTCACTGGAAGGCCAGATCCTGAAGCTGAGGCTCCAAGACTTTGGCCACCTCATGAGAAGAGAAGACTCCCTGGAAAAGACCCTGATGTTGGGAAAGATGGAGGGCGCAAGGAGAAGGGGACGACAGAGGACGAGATGGTGGGACAGTGTTCTCGAAGCTACCAGCATGAGTTTGACCAAACTGCGGGAGGCAGTGGAAGACAGGAGTGCCTGGCGTGCTCTGGTCCAGGGGGTCACAAAGAGGCAGACACGACTAAACAAGAAGAAGAAGAAGAAGAAGAAGAAGAAGAAGAAGAAGAAGAAGAAGAAGAAGAAGAAGTTGTTGTTGTTGTTGTTGTTGTTGTTGTTTGGTGGCCATCACTGCCTCCCAGGGGTGCCAGCTCCTGGGGCCCGAGACCTTTGGGGACAGGAGCCCACCGATGTCCCCAGAGTGTCGTGTCGAAGAGCTGAGTGCAGCATGGCTCCAGTGGCCAGGTCCTTCTGCTCCTGCCATGGAGGAGGAGGAGGGTTCAAGCAGCTGGGTCCCACTGGATGCAGAATGAAAAGGATGTCTGGAGGCTCCCTTGGTCACGAAGAGATTTGTGGGCAGGAGGAGAGACACGGTCCTTTCCTGGGCCGCAGGTCCCTTGCCGTCTCCACTTGAAAGTTCACCCCCCTTTTAATTGCCAGATGTTCTGCCGCAAGTCTCCTGGAATAAAGAGACCTTCAGTTTGCTCGGTTTTCTCTCCCGGTGGGGAGATGCTCTCCGCCGTAAAGGTGCAACACTTTGGCAAAGGATACTTCAGAGCATGAGAATCTTGGGATACCTCGCGCTCTCTGCCCACGTTTCCATTCCTTCCTCCAGGTTTTTGCAATTATGTTTTTGGCAGCTGAAATGGAGATGTCCATTTCATTGGCAATCCACCCGTGGGATTTCATCTTGCGTCCTTGAGAGACCCAGGCCAGGATTAAGGTGGCAGACCTAATCCCACCGCCCTGTTCACCCTGCCCTAAATCAGAGCGTGGGAACGAAGACCAGATGGAGTGGGGGGAGGTAAATCACCCAAGTGAGCTTCATGGCTAAGTGGGAATTTGAACCCAGGTCTCCCAGGTCCAAGTCTCACACTCTGACCACTACATCACACTGTTGGTATCAATTCATCTAGTTGAAATAAATGAAAAAAATTGTCCAGTAGCACCTTAAAGGTAAAGGTCATGGCCAACTCTGGGGTTGCGGCGCTCATCTCGCTTTACTGGCCGAGGGAGCTGGCATACAGCTTCCGAGTCATGTGGCCAGCATGACTAAGCCGCTTCTGGCGAACCAGAGCAGTGCACAGAAACGCCGTTTACCTTCCCACCAGAGCGGTACCTATTTATCTACTTGCACTTTGAGGTGCTTTCGAACTGCTAGGTTGGCAGGAGCAGGGACCGAGCAATGGGAGCTCATCCTATCGCGGGGATTCAAACCGCTGACCTTCTGATCGGCAAGTCCTAGGCTCTGTGGTTTAACCCACAGCGCCACCTGTGTCCCTCATAGCCTATAATCCCCATCAAAAAGGCGTTGCGTAAACTAGCAACTCTTATGGCAATACCTTGTGGCAGTGAGTTCCGTGAGTGAATTGTGACTCAGGTTGCCATTCTCTGTTCTTGCTGCCCTGTTCCCTCATGGTCCTTCTGTTTGTGCGAATGTCGTTGCTGTGTTTATAATAGAAATAACCACAGCTCCACAGAGTCTAGAGCCTTTGCAAGCAAATCTGCCTTTCCCAAACCATTTCCAATCTATCTCCCATTAAAGCTTGCCTTCTAAAATGATGAGCATAGAGATATTTTATGACAGAAAGCCAAATTATTTTAAATTTTTGTCCAGATACCTGCTGGCTGGTTGCCAGGTGAGCCCTGTCTTATTAACTGAAGCAGGCGCTTAAAGTTGAGCCTGTGCGTAAGATGCCACGGGACTTTGCAGAGTGGCAGAAACCTCGTTTCCCCCCCTTTTTTTTTGCTGAACTGGAGGTTTTGTATGCCAGGAAAAGAGGGAGCTGGAGAAAGAGGGAAATTTGGGTCGGGAGCCTCTCACTGCTTCGGGTTTCGCCAGCCGGCTCTGGAACTCTCATTTGGAACAGGAGAGAGAAAGATGAAAAGTAAGGACGGCACATTTTAAAATTAAACAGCAGGGAAGAAAAGGAGTCCAGAGGGAAGAGGGAGAGAAATTCACTGAACAAATGGAACATTTCACTGTGGAATGGCAACTCAAGCTCCCCTCACGTGGCTGGTTGAGCTGCCTTGTCCCCTTAAAAGAAAGTAATTTTAGACACACACACAGAGAGAGACACACACATTTTTTCTAATCTGAGTGTGATTTCAGCCGGGAGTTTGAAGGGAGAAATTCTTGGCTTTGGTAATGGGTGGAGGGGGGGTGGGGGGGTGGGTTGGAATAAAAAAAATCTTGAAATGAGACTGCTGTGAAAAGGTCGTTAGAAGCCGGAGAATGAAGATGAAGTAATGAATAATAATAGCGAGGCAAGAAAGCCGTTTCCAGAGACGGAGGGAACAAAACCCAGGCACAAAAGCAGAAACCATCAAGAGAGGAGCCGGTCTGGACACAAAAGTGAGGGAAGCAAAAGGCCTGGCTTTCGCATCAATGCAAATCTATGCGCCGCTGCATGGAAATGCACCATCAGAGAGAGAGAGAGAGAAATGCCTTTTCGGAGTCCGTCAGTACAAAACAGTCCTTTCAAATCCGGTCGCCAAAGAGAAAAGCTTCTCTCGCACGAGATTTTTATGTGTGATTTTGGTCCTGCAGGAAAAGGAGATGTGTGGGTCTTTCCAGGGTGCTTTTTTGGGGGGGATGGAAGGCAAGCCTGATCTAGGGGTCCCCTCTTAAATTATTTGGGCTCACGGTGGCAGAAATGAACCCGTGACACTCTGCCATGGCTGTCTGCCAAGGTGAGGTCTGAAAAGGCTGGGGGGCATTTTGTGTAAGAGGGGACACAGCAGAAGAAGGCAGGAATGGATGATTCCTACAGGGAAATGAAAAGGGAGATGCTCAGAACCAAACCATGCTTGAGTGGTGTATACATTTTCCAAACAACTACAACAACAACTTATTTTTATATCTTTCTTTCCCCTAAGTCATGACTTATGGTGGCATATACAAAGGGAATAGAAAAAGCCAAAAGCATAGAAAAGACCATCATTAAACACCAATAGAATTAAATTAGTATTTAAAGATCCATTAAAAACACAGACAATAGCAATAACCACATCACAGGACCTTTCCTTTCCTTAAAAACAAGCCAGTTCCCAAAGGCCTGTTGGAATACAGGCACGTCCAACTCCCAAGAGACTGTGATCTACTCCCAGTATTAAAAAACTGGCAGTGATCTACCCATTGTCAGTGGAGGGATGAGGAGCGTGGGTGGGGTGGCTGGATTGCCCAGAGTTAATCATAGAATCATAGAGTTGGAAGAGACCACAAGGGCCATCGAGTCCAACCCCCTGCCAAGCAGGAAACACCATCAGAGCACTCCTGACATATGGTTGTCAAGCCTCTGCTTAAAGACCTCCAAAGAAGGAGACTCCACCACACTCCTTGGCAGCAAATTCCACTGTCAAACAGCTCTTACTGTCAGGAAGTTCTTCCTAATGTTTAGGCGGAATCTTCTTTCTTGTAGTTTGGAACCATTGCTCCGTGTCCGCTTCTCTGGAGCAGCAGAAAACAACCTTTCTCCCTCCTCTATGTGACATCCTTTTATATATTTGAACATGGCTATCATATCACCCCTTAACCTCCTCTTCTCCAGGCTAAACATGCCCAGCTCCCTTAGCCGTTCCTCATAAGGCATTGTTTCCAGGCCTTTGACCATTTTGGTTGCCCTCCTCTGGACACGTTCCAGTTTGTCCTTCTTGAACTGTGGTGCCCAGAACTGGACACAGTACTCCAGGTGAGGTCTGACCAGAGCAGAATACAGTGGCACTATTACTTCCTTTGATCTAGATGCTATACTCCTATTGATGCAGCCCAGAATTGCATTGGCTTTTTAAGCTGCCGCGTCACACTGTTGGCTCATGTCAAGTTTGTGGTCAACCAAGACTCCTAGATCCTTTTCACATGTACTGCTCTCAAGCCAGGTGTCCCCCATCTTGTATTTGTGCCTCTCTTGTTGTTGCATTTTTGGGGTGTAGGATTGCCCAGAGTTCTTCTTTGTTAACTTTTGGTAAACTTTTTTTTAATCCCACAATTGATAAGGGTCCCGCGATCTACCAGGATCAGCCGGGCTTGTACCGGTAGATCGTGATCTACTGGTTGGACATGCCTGGAATAAAGCAATCTTCGCCTGCTGGTGGAAGGACAAGGAGGGAGACAGTCTGGCTTTCCCTAGGCAAGGAGTTCCAAAGTTGCCTGGGAGGAGCCACCACCGAGAAGACCCTCTCCTGCGTCCCCACCCAGCACGCCTGCAAGGGTGGCGAGACAGAGAGAAGGGCTTAGAGCCCGGTCAGGTTTGTAGGGGAGAATATGGTCTTTCTGGTAGTCTGGCCCTAAGCCATGTAGGGCTTTATAGGTCACAACCACCGTTTTGAATTTTGCCGAAAAGCAGACTGGTAGCCTGTGGAGCTGCTGTAAAAGGGGAGCTGTCTGCTCCCCATAATGCGGTGGTTTAGCCATGGTGGTGGAGCAACAGCCACATCAGGGAAGGAGCAAAGCAGATCCCAAGCCCAGAAGATTGCTGGATCAGTGTTTGCTGGATCAGGCCAATGACCCATGTCATCCAGCATCTTGTTCCTACAATGGCCAACTGTTGTCGCCATCATCTGCCCAGGGATCTTCACATTTACTCAGTCCCACTCACTTAGGACTTCCCTAACTTGGGTCTCCAGCTGTTTTTGGACTACAACTCCCTTCATCCCTAGCTAGCAGGACCAGTGGTCAGGGATAATGGGAAATGTAGTCCAAAAACAGCTGGAGGAGACCCAAATTTGGAAGAAATTGCACAAAGTCATGGCTCGCTGTGCAATTTTCTTGAAGGATTTGCTTCAATATCATTGACCTGCTGTGGTGTTTTTATTATTTTATCCTTGCAATTGGTAATCGTGATATCCAACACTTCCCTGGTTAAGATGATTCTGAAACAGAAGCCAGGGAGGGGGGTACCCTGTTAACCCTTCCATTTCCTGTTGTCTGAACCGGTGCTTGACTGTGTCTAGATGGTTTTGCAATTCAGGTCGGTCCTTTGCCGTGATGTCACTTTGCTGTTGTCACTTTTTGTTCTTTCTCTTGCTATACTGGTTGCCTTTGAATGTGTTTTTTTTATAATAATAATCATCATTTATTATTTATACCCCGCCCATCTGGCTGGGTTTCCCCAGCCACTCTGGGCGGCTTCCAACAAAACACTAAAATACAATAACCTATTAAACATTAAAAGCTTCCCTAAACAGGGCTGCCTTCAAGTGTCTTCTAAAAGTTTGGTAGTTATTTTTCTCTTTGACATCTGGTGGGAGGGAGTTCCACAGGGCAGGAGCCACCACCAAGAAGGCCCTCTGCCTGGTTCCCTGTGACTTGGCTTCTTGCAGTGAGGGAACTGCCAGAAGGCCCTCGGCGCTGGACCTCTGTGTCCATGCAGAATGAAAGAGGTGTAGATGCTCTTTCAGGTATACTGGACCGAGGCCGTTTAGGGCTTTCAAGATCAGCACCAACACTTTGAATTGTGCTTGGAAACTTACTGGGAGCCAGTGTAGGTCTTTCAACACCGGTGTTATATGGCCTCGGCGGCCGCCCCTAATCACAAGTCTAGTTTCCGGGTCGCCTTCAAAGGTAGCCCCACATAGAGCGAATTGCAGTAGTACAAGCTAGAGATAACTAGAGCATGCACCACTCTGGCAAGATAGTCCACGGGCAGATAGGGTCTCATCCTGCGTACCAGATGGAGCTGGTAAACAGCTGCCCTGGACACAGAATTGACCTGCGCCTCCATGGACAGCTGTGAGTCCAAAATGACTCCCAGGCTGCGCACCTGGTCCTTCAGGGGCACAGTTACCCCATTCAGGACCAGGGAGTCTTCCACACCCACCCACCTCCTGTCCCCCCAAAACAGTATTTCTGTCTTGTCAGGATTCAACCTCAATCCATTAGCCACCATCCATCCTCCAACCGCCTCCAGGCACTCACACAGGACCTTCACCGCCTTCACTGGTTCTGATTTGAAAGAGAGGTAGAGCTGGGTATCATCCGCATACTGATGAACACCCAGCCCAAACCCCCTGATGATCTCTCCCAGCAGCTGCATGTAGCCACCCTTCCTTGAATTCTGACTCAGCGTAGCTCCGCTTACTTACGCAACCTTCCCCCAAACCTGATGCCCTCCAGATATTTTGGTCACCGTCAGGCAGCATAACCAGCTCCTCCTAAGCCAGGTTGGCTGAGACAGAAAGGGGTTGTGGTCCAAAAGATCCCACAGGAGGGAGTGATGACCACCAATGTAGATGGTCTTGGAAGTGGACCAGACATATGTATAGAGGAAGAGAGGCTCCTAGCCACAGTGTCTCTGCTTTGCTTGGAAGCAGCGATGCTTCTGAATACCAGTTTCTGGAAACCACAGGAGGGAAGAGTTGCTCCTGTCCTTAAATTCTGCTTGCAGGTTTCCGATTGAAGCATTAGGTTGGCCACTGTGAAAACAGGATGCTAGACTAGCTTGGCTGTTGGCCTGGTCCAGCAGGTTGCGTGGCAAGTCGTCGTCCCCAGTGGAAATAATGACACATGACACAATTATTAAGGTTAAAGGGCTAAATAAGGCCACAACTTTATTGGTTACAGGTGATGAGTGGTATTGGCTTAGGCATTGGTCCTAACCGACTATATCCGGTTTCAGCCCGTCCGCTTGGAGTCCGGGAAGGGTTAACCACCAGTAGGGGGAGTCCTGCTGATGCACATCAACTAGGAACCCCCCCAGGGTCACCGATAGGGTGTGTGCCTTAGGCCCTCACCTCCCTAGGCTTCGGACAGGGCCACGCCCCCCGGAATCCTTTATTGGACTACCCTTCCATATGTGGGGCAGGTGATGGCGCTTCCTCCCCTCTTCCATCTACAGAGCAATACCAATGCCTATCTGCCAATACCAGGAAAGTTGTGACGATTTGCTGTGAGGGAGGCGAAAACCAAGTGGCTGGTGCCAATTTGCCAAGTGGAAAAATTCCTACCAGACCCCTCAATGGCGACCAACCGAGGTCCATAGCAAGGTCAAGGAACGAAAACCTTATAGGGTGGGAGGGTGGGAAAAGCAGGAACAGCTGGCAGGCAGCAAAGAGGGAGATCCCCGGCCGCGCCTGTGTTAAATGGGGCAGGCCACGCCCCCAGAGCCAGCCGATTGGCTCGCCAGGGTGTGACGCGGCCGGGGATTCCCCCAAGCACACAGAGGCTGAGTACCAGCTGCTGCACGCGTGTCGGGGCCCTTTTGCAGGGCAGAAGTGGCTCTCTTATCAGAGAATCAGGTCACCCTCGTCCAGGAATGGCCACCGTTGGCCAAGCAGATGAAGCTGGTGGAAGGCACTCCTAGCTGCAGAGAAAACATGGGCCTTTGGTTGAATCCAGGAGAGAGCCTCTGCCAGCGGTCTGATTCGGCATAAGGACAGCTTTTTATGTTCTCGTGTCTCAAAGGAAGGTTAAGGACCCATGGATGGTTAAATCCAGTCCAGCTTGACTATGAGGTGCAGCACTCATCAGGCCGAGGGAGCCGGTGTTTGTCCACAGATTTCCGGGTCATGTGGCCCGTAGTTCAGGTTTACAGCATCTGTCTTGCATTCAGAGGGTCTCAGGTTCAAGAGGCAATTCTGAGCTGGATGAATCAGTGTTGCCTGACACAGGGCTTATCCACACTGATCCTGGCCCAGGTCACAGAATCACAAAATCATAGAACTGGGAAGGGACCCCAGGGGTCATCCAGACCAACCCCCTGCAATGCGATGTTCTTATGTTCATTTGCTGATCTGGTTCAGGCAGCTCAATGTTCCTCAGCTGCGGCCCTCCTCTGATGACCTGGTTCTGGGGGAGAACAAGGTACAGATGCCCCCCTCTTGCCTCGCCCCACAGGATCCTGCTCGCTGGTTATCCATTTGGGCATCTGGTTGTCCACAGGATGCTTGACTTAGATGGGCCATTGGCCTGATCCAGCAATCCCTTCTCCTGTTCTTATGAGGGAAGCTGGTTGAGGATGAGCTAACCAGACATGGGTTTTCCAGCTCGTTGCTGCGCGGAGTCTGTGACTGTGGGAAGACTCGAACCCAGCACTTGCAGGGCCACCCAGGTAGACCACACACACATCTTTGTCCCCTCTCCTGTTAGCGATCCAAGATTTCCATTTCTTCTCTAGTAAGGACAGGATGTATGTTCCGGTCCTATTTTTCAACAGGCGACCTCCCCCTGTTTATGTGGGCTGGGATTAATTTCTCCTTTTAAGCAGCTCTTCAAAAATAAATATTTTCCTTTCCCAGCCTACTTTCCTTACTCCGAGCTTAATTGAGATGTGTGTTTGTCCTTTTTTTAAAAAATAAATAAAAATAAAATAAAATAAAGCTGATCTTTAGTAAGTGACAAAACACCAGATGCAAAGCCAGCAAACAACGAGGCAGCAAATCTACTCAGGGGAGGAATTTTAAAAGCAATTAAATGAACAAGGAGAAAGCAGTGCGGGGAGAGTGGGGGGGACGTTAATTCTACGTCACGGTTATGATTTCACGCGCCCCAGAGCCGCTGAGCAGAGCGCTCCGCGTCCGCCAGGCAGCCATAATGTGACCCCGCGCAGGCGGGAGGGTGTGTAAAACGAGAGCGGAGAATGTCGAGGCAAAATGCACCGCGGGGGCCAATCCTGGCTTGGCCGGGAAGAGTGTGTTTTGGATGGGACCCAGTAGATCTTTTACACTTTCTCTAATGCTGCGGTTCTTTATTTGAGTTTCGTTTTAATGTCCTCGTAAAAAAATGATTGCATACACAGTCCATGTCATCCCTGGTGCAATGGAAAGTGTGTGTGTGTGTGTGTGTGTGTGTGTGTGTGTGTTAGCCAAGTGTAAGGCTGACCTCCAGGCAGGTAAAGCAATGTCTGTGCAGAGCAAACCATTGTTCTCATCAAGTCTCAGATGGCTTTAGAAGCGGAGTAGCCATATTGATGGAGGAGAAGACTTTCGGTGACGACCAGCTACAAAGACCATTCTCTGTCTCCATGGTTGGAGGTGGATGTACTTCTGAACACCAGTTGCTGGAAACCACAGTGTGATGGCCTGGGACTGGGGCTCAGACTCAGAACCAGAGGAGACTCAGTCTCCACCGGATCCTTTGCCTCAGACACCATCTGAACCAAGTCTGGGGCCTGATCCTGAAGAGTCCCAGTCTGCACAGGTTCCCCTGCAACAAGCACCAGCTGGGCCGAGTCCGGGGCCTGAGCCTGCCCTGGCTCCAGATGCGGGGATGACCTTGTTGCCTCCAGCTGGGATATCACTTACAGCTGCTCCACTTCCGGTTGGGTCAGGGGAGGCTGAGGCGGCCTCTGGGTCTAGTCACCCACCGACGTCTCCCGAGCTGCAGAGACTCAGGTCTGAGAGAAGGAGAGACCTGAGTACTCGCAGGAGGAGTGCTTGCCTTCGGGCGAGACAGGGAGGTGGGTCACCGGGGGATCAGGACCAGCCGTTACTCCGACAAAGATAAAAGGCTGTCGGACCCCGCCCCAGGTTGCGGGAGCAACATTGCTGTATGCCAGATCCTGCCTGAGATCCTGTAGCTGTCCTTGCCTGGTTTCCTGCCTCATGTCCTGCCTTGGCCCTGTCGGACTGACTCCTAGCGGGACCTTCAGATTCTGGACCAGACCTGGACTGCGTTACTTGGGTTACCCCCGGACCCAGCACACACAGGAAGGGAGAGGTCACTTGTGTTCAGATCCTGGTTTGGGGCTTCCCTTTGGAGCATCTTGTTGGCTGCTGTGAGATCAGGATTCTGGACTAGAGGGGCCATTGGCCAAATTCAGCTGCAGGCTCTCCTTATGGTCTCAGGTTCTTCAGTGGAAACAGCTGAACACCCAAGTTGAACCCTAAAAGGCCTGCCCTCCTCCTCTCCATCTGACCTCCTCTTCTCCAGGGCCTGGCGAAGATGCTGGATTCTCTCCTCTTGCCCCCAACATCTGCTCAAGCCCACAGGGCAAGTTAACTTTGAGATTCCAGGCAACTGGCAGCTGTCAAGAATCCCTATGAGGGACCTGCAATTCAGGGTTTGGAAGGATCCCTGTCAAATCGTAAAATCCCAGAGCTGGGGAGGGGACCTTGGGGGACCCTCTGAGTCCAGACCCCCACTTCCTACTCTGAGCTTAGAGTGTCCCCATCCCAAGCAGATGGCCTTGCTTGAAGACCTCCAGGAAGGGAGAGCCCCCCATCCCCTTTCCTAGGTAACTGGTTCTGGTCTCATTGTCAAGACATGTCTCCTCCTGTCTAACTGAAATCTGCCTTCTTTTCACTCAGTTTGGTCCTGCCATCTCTCTGTTTGACGTCCAAACTCTTAACACATTCAGGCCAATGGACCCTCTTAGTCCAGCATCCTGATTTCAGGGTGGCCAACCCGAGGCCCTCGTGGGAAGCCCCAAAACAGAATTTGAGCACCAGAGCCCTCTCCCTTCTGTGATCCTTGTTGGGATGCGTCCGGGGAGACGGGGGCAATTGGCAGGCCCCCAGCTGGCTCCAGCCACTGGCTGGCAGCTGGGCGAACTCTGGTTCTCAGAACAGCATCTATCAGCAACTCAAGCCTCAGAAGCCGTCAGAGACTGAGCACCCTCTAATCAGCAGAGTGAATAACTTTTCACCATGGAGGTGGCAGACAGAGGTATATGTAAGCATATTTACAGGCGTTTATTCAGCATCAGAGGGATGCGGGTGGTGCTGTGGGTTAAACCACAGAGCCTAGGACTTGCTGATCAGAAGGCTGGCGGTTCGAATCCCCGTGACGGGGTGAGCTCCCGTTGCTCGGTCCCTGCTCCTGCCCACCTAGCAGTTTGAAAGCATGTCAAAGTCCAAGTAGATAAATAGGTACCGCTCCGGCGTGATCTGGCCTTCCAGTGAGCACTCAGGGCTGATTTCCTTCAGAATGGAGAGGTTGGATCTTCTTGCAGTCCATGGGACTCTCAAGAGTCTCCTCCAGCGCCAGAATTCAAAAGCATCAATTCTTCGGTGATCAGCCTTCTTTATGGTCCAGTTGTCACTTCCATACATCATTACTGGGGAAACCATAGCTTTAGCAGCTAAAGTGGTACCTCAGGTTAAGAACAGTTTCAGGTTAAGAACAGACCTCCTTAATGAATTAAGTTCTTAACCCAAGGTACCACTGTAATCCTCTTAACAGAATGAACAATCGGCCGTTTTTGCCTTGGTGCCATGGTTTATCTCTGTTTTTGTTGTTGCATGTGCTGGTTTTGAGATGTGATTTATTTCTTTTTAATTGCCTTTTAAACCACCTAGATTGGTGGCCATCACTGTCTCTTGTGGGAGGGAGTTCCATAGTTTAATTAATGCTCTGAATTTCCTAACATTCAGGACACACACATCCACTCACGGAGCAGATCTGCAAATGTTATGACATGTGGTTTGTTGAAAGCCATCTTTGGTGAACCTCGGAGAAGCCTGGTCCAACTCCCAGCATGCCTGTAGGTCCGCTTGGGGGCTGTGAGCCGGTTCTGTTTCTCTTCCTCATCTGTGAAAGCAGAATGAGCTTGACTGTTTCACGGGGCGGATGGGAGAAAGCACAAAACGAGGTTTTAGTGCAGCTTTGTTCCCATGTTTGCAGGCACACAGGTCTCATCAGCTTTGTTTTATTTCTTTGGCAAGATGCAGCTTGGGTTACAGCAATTTGTTCTCCAAATGGGTCGCATTTAAGAGAAAAATAAAATGCCCATAAAATCATACAAATCCCAATAAAAACCTCCTATTGAAATAGAGAGTCAACAATAAAATCATATCTGACCATCAAGGTTCCCGCGATACGATAGCCATCCTCAAATAGCTGAAGGGCTGTCACATGGGAGAGGGAGCATGCTTGTTTTCTCCTGCTCTGGAGGGTAAGACTTGAACTCGTGGCTTCAAGCTACAAGAAAGGAGATTCTGATTAAACTTCAGGAAAAACATTATGAGGGTAAGAGCCCTTTGACAGTGAAACGGACTCTCATAGAAGGTGTTGGACTCTCCTTCCTTGGAGGTTTTTAAGCAGAGGTTGGATGGCCGTCTGCCATGGATGCTTCAACTGTGATTCCTGCATTGCAGGGGTTGGTCTAGAGAACCTCTGGGGGTCCCTTCCATCTCTTAAGATGCTATGATTCCATATAGTTGCAGAGGGAGGGGCAAAAAGTGCCTTTATTTTGTACTGCCAGCATGTCAGGCATTGTGTGGAAGAGCGACAGCTCGGGTAGCTCTTTTGAAAAATGTATAAAGCACCAGCAAGGCCGACGTTCACCTGCAGCAGAAACATCATCTTCTTCTTTTTTGCAACACTTTCCCGTTTTAATTTCCCAGCTGAAGAGCTCCATTCCCCAACTAACCCGCATCTCCCACAATAGGTTTTCAGAAAGGGTTTTCTGTTGCCCCTGGAGCAAAGCTACCCCACACGGCAGCATTGAGCTGAGCTGAAAAGGCTCTTTAGAGAGAGGTTTGGCAATGAAATGAGGCTTGGGGATTCGGAGGAGGGAAATGATCTGCTAGAGCTGGTTTTCAATAGAGGATGTTTCCTTTCTCAGGCTCAGCACAGCTAAGCCCTCTAGATCAGTGTTTCTCAACCTGTGGGTCCCCAGATGTTATTGGACTACAACTCTCATCATTCCTAGCCAGCATGACCAGTGGTCAGGGATGATGGGACTTGTAGTCCAACAACATCTGGGGACCCACAGGTTGAGAAACACTGATCTAGATCCCTTCCCATCACAATACCTGGCAAGCACTACCGGACCTCCAACTATATGACGATGCAGCCTGTTTATCCTGGATCCATGATTGGGTAATGTTACAAAATATGGACTTACTAGATATAGAGAGGTTTGACAATAAGTGTGGTTGGCACACCATTTTTGCATATGTCAAGGTGAGAGTACAGAGAGGTTTTTTAAATCATATGGTAAGAAAATCTCTATATAAAGTATGGATGCGAGAGAGGCAACATGAGCAGAACATGGGAGCTGTGATTTCCAACAAGTGGGGTGCAGAAGCATTGCTGCCTCTGACAGTGGAGGGAAAGCATAACCCTGGGGGACCCTGAGAGCTCTCTCCTCCTCCTGTGAATTTGTCTAATCAAGGCAAAAATGACAGGAAGAATCAGAAATCAGGAAGAGCAAGATTTCAATAAGGAATGGGGAAATTTTATAAATTCATCTTAAAAATCATTATAAACAGTTAAAATCATTAATAGGATTGGAATAACACTTGTAGTTTAATTTGGATTATTATAAAAGATGCAGGAGGAAATGACGAACAACCGGACCCACAAAGGGGAGGAGGGAAGTCCAGGAGATTCCTTGTTTTCAAATCAAACTTTGATTTGAAAAACCAAATAAATTTATTTAAAAAGGAGGGGGGAGGGGATTTGTCTAATCCAAGTTAGTGCTCACCACTTCCTCTTGTGGGAATGAGTTCCATAGTTTAACTCTGCGCTGAAGGTGTAACTCCTTCCTTTTACCTGTCCTGAACATTCAGCTTCTCAGGATGTCCAGAAGGTCTAATGTTATGAGGAAGAAAAAGGACTTTCTTTCTTGTCCTGAAACTTCCAACATTCAGCTTCACAGGGTGTCAATGAGTTCTAATGCTATAGAATCATATAGTTGGAAGGTACCCAACGGTCATCTAGTCCAAGCCCCTGAAATTCAGGAACCTTTTGCCCAATATGGGGCTCAAACTCACATCCTTGAGATTAAGAGTCTCGTGCTCTACCAACTGAGCTATCCTAGGCCTGCTTAAAACTTCATCGGTTTTCTCTGTGCCATACATAATTTTTATACAATTCTGTAGTGTCTTGCCTCTAAACTCTAAACTTGCCTTGCCTCTAAACTCCCAAACGCGGCAACTTTTCTTCGTTAGGGAGTTGTTGCATCCTAGTGATCATTTGGGCTCCCCTTTTCTGCACCGTTTTTCAAATCTGCAGTATCGTTTTTGAGGTGAGGCAGCCACAGCTTTGTGGCAGAGGCAGGATTCGAACCCGGGGTCTCTCAGGGCCTAGCTTGGGACACTTAACCAGTGCTGCCCCCGGCTCCTCCTGCCTCTCCCTGCCTTGCATTTAAAGAGCCGGCCTGATCCACAGAGCCGTTCCTGGAGGGGTCCCTTTGCACACGGCCGCTCCCCAAAATGGACGGATTAGGTAATCCTGGGGTCGGTTTCACAGCCATTTCCTACTGGAAACCAGACCCCTCCGAGCGCCGTCCTTCACTCGCAGCCGAGGAATAATTGGACGCCGGGGTCCCGTCAACACGTCCGAAAGCCCAGCCCCTCCGGGGACGGCGTCCCGAGGAACCGGGAGGTGTTTGTGAAGAAAGGCAAAGGGGAGAGGCGGCTCTGGTCCGCTTGACGTTCCTGTGGTTTACGGCTTCCCGTGGCTGGGAAGGGGAAAGGGGCTCTGGAGGACCGGGGCGCGAGGCAGCTGCCTCCGTCCCAAGCCTGGACGTCCTGCACAGCATCAAAGGCAGGCAGGCAGGCAGGCTCTGCCCCAACCTTCCTGCAACGGGGCGGAGGAGAGGGAAGGGAAGGGAAGAAGGAGACAGAGTGGAGAAAGGGGGCGATTGCTTGGTTGGAAGGAGAGGGGGGTCAAGCTGCTCCAACATGCCCCCCTTCAGCCACAGGGACCACTAAAGAGGCCTCTTGGGTGCCAGGCCAGAGGCCAAGCACATGCCCACAAGCTGGTCTTCAAACTGGCACAGAGTGACAGTGCCGTGTAGTGGTTAGAGGGCCAGACTAGGACACGGGAGAGCAGGGTTCGAATTCCAAACTTGGGCATCAGGCTCACTGGGTGATACCTTGGGCCAGTTGCTCTGCTTCTCAGCCTTGCCTACCTCGCAGGTTTGTTGTGAGGATAAAATACGAGGAGCGGAACAGTGTACACCAGGGGTCAGCATACTTTTTCAGCAGGGGGCCAATCCACTGTCCCTTGCGGGGGGCCGGACTATATTTTGAAGGGGGGAAAATGAACGAATTCCTATGGCCCACAAACAACCCAGAGATGCATTTTAAATAAAAGCACACATTCTACTCATGTAAAAACACACTGATTCCTGAACCATCTGCGGGCTGGATTTAGAAGGTGATTGGGCCAGATCTGGCCCCCGGGCCTTAGTTTGCCTACCCATGGTGTACGCCATCTCCAAAAGGGGGGGAAGGTTGGGTGACATGAAACAAAACGATAACCATGGCTAGATCCTGTGTCTTGGTGGCAGCAGCCCTGATCCTCTCTGAGTTGGCCTGATCCCCTGAGTTGGCCTGATCCCCCTTTAAAGGCGTCCAACTCGGTGGCTGTCCCTGCCTCCTGAAATGCCCTGAGCTGGATGCGGATCCTGGAGAGGAGACAGGATCTCACCCCCGCTTCCCAGGTCCTTCCAAGGAAGCCTGGATTTTGCGAGCAACACCCTCCCCTTTCCCAACCTCGGAGGGAGGCAGACAGCAGCGTCTCCTCGTCCCCTTTAGCAATTCATCTGGAAGAGGCATGGGCATGTTGCGTGAAAGTTAATGCAACATTTGCGGGGGATCTCCTTGACAGGAAGGGACAATTGGGCGGCCAGATAAATATGCTGTTGTCACAAGAGATAAGATGCTCCAGAGCCGCCCCCACACGCCGGGCTGGCAGCAGAACGGCGGCGCCAATTAGGAGGGGAGTTTCGTAAGAGTTCTCCGCGCCGGGAACAACTGTGTGTGTGTGCAAAGGGAGCCGGGGGTGGGCAGGCCAACCAGGGGGGCCTCGGAGAGTGCGAAAGATGCCATTGAGTTAAGGATCAGACCGTTGCTACGGTGCTGCTTCCCTGCCAACCGCTGCTGAATTGCTTGCCAAGGATATCGCCAGAGCCCAAGGCTGCAGGGATGTTTGTGCCCCCACCCCAATCTGAGCGAGGAAGACTTTCTTCCTAATCTCAGCTGTAGGAGGGAGCTGTGGTTACGCGGTAAGGAAGGCAAGGCACTCTGCACATGCTTAGCAGTGCTCCCTCCTCCTCAGTGTTTCAGACATTCTGTGACTGGCACTGAAAACAACAACAATTTATTATTTATACCCCACCCATCTGGCTGGGTTTCCCCAGTCACTCTGGGCGGCTCCCAACAGAATATTAAACACATGATAAAACATCAAACATTAAAAACTTCCCTAAACAGGGTTGCCTTCAGGTGGCTTCTAAAAGTCAGATAGTTGTTTATTTCCTTGACATTTGATGGGAGGGCATTTCACAGGGCGGGTGCCACTACCGAGAAGGCCCTCCGCCTGGTTAAAGAAATCAGATCCCTTGTACAGTGGTACCTCGGGTTAAGTACTTAATTCGTTCCGGAGGTCCGTTCTTAACCTAAAACTGTTCTTAACCTGAAGCACCACTTTAGCTAATGGGGCCTCCTGCTGCCGCCGTGCCGCCAAGGCATGATTTCTGTTCTCACCCTGAAGCAAAGTTCTTAACCTGAAGCACTATTTCTGGGTTAGAGGAGTCTGTAACCTGAAGCATATGTAACATGAAGCATCTGTAACCCGAATGTTCTAATATACATCCTGTAACAGTAAAGGGACTCCTGACCATTAGGTCCAGTTGTGGCCAACTCTGGGGTTGCGGCGCTCATCTCGCTTTACTGGCCGAGGGAGGCGGCGTACAGCTTCTGGGTCATGTGGCCAGCAGGACTAAGCCACTTCTGGCGAACCAGAGCAGCGCACAGAAACGCCATTTAGCTTCCCGCCAGAGCGGTACCTATTTATCTACTCGCACTTTGACATGCTTTCAAACTGCTAGGTTGGCAGGAGCAGGGACCAAGAAACAGGCACTCACTCCGTTGTGGGGATTCGAACCGCCGACCTTCTGATCAGCAAGCTCTAGGCTCTGTGGTTTAACCCACAGCACCACTCCCACTCATTACCTGGTAATTCTCCTAATTCTCTTTTATTGGATTTTTAATATGTACAGCCCTTCCAAAGAGCTCGATACACCATACAGATTCCCCCCCCCCACACACATAATTTTATCTTACAATGAACCCTGCAAGGTTGGGTTGACAGATAATGGTGGTCGAGTCATCTTCATAATGTGTATGGACATTAACCTAGCCAGGCTAAAGATCATTCAGGACTTATGTGTGTACTCTCTTTGGTATTTTCATCTTGCCCATGTCCTGAGAAGACTCACGAGTGGTTGCTGAAACAGGCTGCTACTCACACTGCAGTGGTCTTAATAGCAGTAGAATCATAGACTCACAGAATCCTGGAGTTGGAAGGGACCACGAGGGTCATCTAGTCCAACCCCCTGCCGTGCAGGAATTTTTTTGCCCAACGTGGGGCTCAAACCCACAAACCTGAGATTAAGACTCTCACACTCTGCCGCCTAAGCTATCCAGATCCTTTAACAACTGGGAACCAGTTGACCTGTGAGGTTCCCTTGCCCCTCATTTGCCCACCAGTCTGTTTCGATCGCCACAACTGGACCTCTTACAGGTGGCATATAATATTCCTTCCGCATCTGCAAGAACTCGATCATTTTGCACCTCTGGAACTCCCTGCTGATTGAGATCAGGCAGGCACTGTCACTGAACTCTTTTCAGCCTGTCTGAAAACACTTTTGTTCAACAAGCTCACCTAGATGTTTAGAATGCTAATGCAAGTTTTAATATTTTTTAGTCTACTGCTATTTTAACTTTTCCAAAGTCTTAAAATACGGTTGCTATTTTTGTTGATTAATCCTTTTTGTAAACCACAGTGAGGTTGTATTCATTAACTCTCAAGTGGTACGGCAGGAATTGCAGCTAAAGAATCCCTGACAGGTGTCCGTCCAACCACTGCTTAAAAAACCTCCAGTGAAGGAGAGTTCCCCGACTTCCAAGGAAGTCCATAAGAGGAGCCTGCTGGATCAGGCCAGTGGCCCATCTAGTCCGGTCTTCTGTTCTCAGATTGCCCAACCAGATGCCTTAATGGGAAGCCTGCAAACAGGATCCAAGCACCAGCGCTCTCTCCTCTCCTGCAGTTTCCAGCAACGAGGATCCAGAGGCCTTGCTCCCTCTGACTGTGGAGGCAGAGAACAGTGATCCTGGCTCTGTGAATTTCTCTAATCCCTTTTTTGAGCCATCCAAGTGTGTGGCCAGCACAGCCTCTTCTGTGAATGAGTTCCGTCATTTAACTGTGTCCAGCGTGAAGAAGGACTTTCTTTTATCCGTCCTGAATCTTCCAACATCCAACTGCGCACAATTTCTCATTCTTCTGTAAGCCCCTTTGAGTCCCAGGCAGGGGGGAAAGTGGGGTGTAAATAATAATAATACAGTGGTACCTCGGGTTAAATACTTAATTCGTTCCAGAGGTCTGTACTTAACCTGAAACTGTTCTTAACCTGAAGCACCACTTTAGCTAATGGGGCTTCCTGCTGCCACAATTTCTGTTCTCATCCTGGAGCAAAGTTCTTAACCTGAAGCACTATTTCTGGGTTAGCGGAGTCTGTAACCTGAAGCGTATGTAACCTGAAACATCTGTAACCCGAGGTACCACTGTAGTAGTAGTAGTAGTAGTAGTAGTAGTAATAATAATAATAATAATAATAATAATAATAATAATAATAATAATAATAGAGGGCCTTCTTGGTGGTGGCACCCGCTCTGTGGAACGCCCTCCCACCAGATGTCAAAGAGAACAACAACTACCAGACTTTTAGAAGACATCTGAAGGCATCCCTCTTTAGGGAAGCTTTTAATGTTTAATAGATTGTTGTCTTTTAATATTCTGTTGAAAGCCACCCAGAGTGGCAGGGTATAAATAATATATTATTATTATTATTATTATTATTATTATTATTATTATTATTATTATTATTTACTAGGCTTCTTTTTCTTCTTTGGAGATCCCTCCTAGCTGAGTAAGATTGTCTTCCATTAACATGGTTTTAACAATGAGTCCGTAAGTGACTGTGGAGGCCAATTCTCGATCCACACATCCTTCCACAGTGGGGACACTGGTTTCCGGGCAGGAGTTGATCATGGTGAGGGTTTGCCAAGCATGTTTCTCCCTTGCGTCCTGAGTTCAAGTGTCTTCAAAGCCCACGACACCTTTGGTAAAGGCTGTTCTCCAGTTGGAGTGCTCCTAGGCCAGTGTTTCCCAATTGTTGGTGTTTATACCACATTTTTAAAGATTTGCCTTGAGACAGTCTTCTTTTGCTGACCACCTGCGTTACGCTTTCCATTTTTAAGTTCGGAATAGAGCAGTTGCTTTGGAAAACAATCATCAGGCATCCGCAGAACATGACCAGTCCAACAAAGTTGATGCTGAAGATTCATTGCTCCAACACTGGTTATCTTTAATGCCATGACAGAGAAAGAGAACTTTTCTCTATGCACTTTCCACATTTTATAAATGCCTGTCTTGTCTCCTCTAACTTGTCTTTTCTCTAAAACTAAAAAGTCCTAGGGAAGTCATTGCATCTCCCTGACCAAGCTACCCACCGAGACCCCAATGTTTCATTCCTGGTCTGCCGCTGCCAGTTCAGACCCCCTGAGCTTCTGTGTAAAGGGGCTTTTTTCGCCCAAACATTCATCACTTAAGCTGGTTTACAATGAACTGTTTTTCCCATTTTACTTTTCATTCATGCCGTTTGGAGAGGTCCTTTTGGAGCTCTTCACAATCTCTCTTAGTTTTAAACACTGGATGTCTCTGGCATGTCTTAGCAGCTCAGAACTGGGCTTGTTTCTTGATGGCCTCTGGCCATCCTAGAAGCAATCTGTGCCTCTTTGGCCCCAGCAAAGGCACATTTTATCTCACCTGAGGCTTGCTTTTTCTCCCCGCTATTTTCACATCCCCTTACAGCTGCCCCTCTTACTGATGTAAAATGCATCATGTTGGAGTTGTCTGCAATATTTCCTCCGTAACGGATTTCTTCCCGTAGATTGTGCCACTGAGGGCTTGTCCACATTAAATTTTTAGCACGGTTCAGTGATGGGCTGGAGTTGATTTAATGCACATCTGGCCCCCAGTGTCTACACTGGAAACATCTGGTAATAGATGTGGGCTTGAATTTCTATCAGAGTCCCCCCTGCCTTGCCCTCCTCTGTCCTAGAGATGCAGGGGGAGGAAGTGCCTGTTTTGTCTCAGCCCCACAATTTGCGTTATTTTGATTTTTCCACTTGCTTTCTCTTCCTTCCCCACCTTTGCTGGTGGTTGTTGGTTTTACCTTTCACTTCATTTGCATCTGTAATATATGGGTGTGCTTTCCTTGGCCTACCTCAGAGGCCTGTTAAGGAGGTTTATAAGGTATGTAAAGCACTCTAGGGCAGAATTAAGCTGCGTGAGGAAGAATGAAACCTTGCTGCAGGCTCTCTTCAGTTTCACTTCCTTACCAGAGCAGGGAAATGAACTGAGTAAGACCTTTGCTCAGCAATACAAATCTATTTGCCACCTATCTATCTATCCAATTCAAGAAATAAGGTTATGTGAAATCATAGAATTGTAGGGTTGGAAGGGACCCAAGAGTCATGCAGACCAGGCATGGCCAAACTTGGCCCTCCAGCTGTTTTTGGGACTACAATTCCCATCATCCCTGACCACTGGTCCTTTTAGTTAGGGATGATGGGAGTTGTAGTCCCAAAACAGCTGGAGGGCCAAGTTTGGCCATGCCTGATTTAGACCAACCCCCCTCAAACCCACAACCCCGAGATTCAGTATACCTGAAGAAACGTCTCCACCCCCGTCGTTCTGGCCGGACACTGAGGTCCTCCTCTGAGGGCCTTCTGGCCGTTCTCTCACTGCGAGAAGCGAAGTTACAGGGAACCAGACACAGGGACTTCTTGGTGGTGGCACCTGCCCTGTGGAACGCCCTCCCTTCAGATGTCAAGGAGATAAAGAACTATCTGACTTTTAGAAGACATCTGAAGGCAGCCCTGTTTCGGGAAGCTTTTAATATTTGACGAATTATTGTATTTTAATATTTTGCTGGAAGCTGCCCAAAGTGGCTGAGGTAACCCAGCCGGATGGGCTGGGTATTAATAATAATAATAATAATAATAATAATAATAATAATAATAATAATATGCCTCTTTCCAGCAACTCCTGCAGCCAAGCTGCTGCCAGTCATCTTGCTCTGCTTTCCTTGGGACCACATCAGAGGGGTCTCATCATGTGGGCAGCCCGGGATCCCCAGACACACTGCCCAGGCTTGCGCCCCAAATAGGTCACTCCAGTGCTGCTGGTGCTACAAATACAACCCAGGAGGCAGCAGTCACAAACTTTTGCAGCCACAACGGGCTCTGGTATTCTCCATTCGTTGGACTTCACGCACAGAGACACACTCTATTGTCTCTCTAGACGGACAGGTGCCAGCAGCATAATTTTATATGGTCGGTCAGTAGCCTGTCACATGTGCAATGGTTGTCTTGCCTCCTCAGTGGCGTCTGTGGGAGAAATGTCACTTTAGGGGGGCTTCTCTCCCTCCCTGGAGGCTGAGAATCATGCAAGGTCATTAGAGGACCTGCCCTGTGTTCCCCTCCCCTTGAAACTCCTGCCCAGCCTTCTTCCGAAGAAAGACAACCGCCGACAGGGCCACGGAGGTAAATAGAAATTGAGCTGGTGGCTGTCTCGCAGTGATTAAGTGGAAGTCCGTTAGCACTCATCTGTTATCTCTTAATTAAAGTTCCTTGCTAATTATTTTCCCCTGTCAGGAGAGCAGGGCTGCTGACTCCGGAGATTTCGGCAAACAAACGGAGGCTTTGCTCACCACCATTCTTCATTAACGAACAAATTAAACCTGGAATGGCTCATATCTCTGGCTTCACTGACACCATTTCATCACACCTGTTTCCCCCTCAAAGAAGAAGCGAGTCCTTTCAAATCAAGGCCGCAGCAACAGTTGCTGTTTCCACAAGGCCCAGCCTTCTCCCTCAAAGGGTACTTTGTGATGCTAAATAATGGACACGGAAGCTGATGAAAAATGGGCCGACAAACTGAGATTCCTGCATTGCAGAGGGTTGGGCTGGATGACCCCTGGGTTCCTTTCCAGCTCTACAATTCTATGATTTTGTGATAAACAAATGCAAGGCATTCCTTTAGGGTTGTCACATTCCATCAGGTTGAAGTTCCACAAATTCAGAATATTGCTTTGACAATTCTAATGGGAGCATAAGGACATAAGCAGAGCCTGTGCTGGATCAGGCCCATGGCCCATCTATTCCAGCCTCCTGTTTTCACAGCAGCCAAGCAGATGCCGCAATGGGAAACCCGTGAGCAGGATCCAACCACAAGAGAGCCCTGTCTCATCCTGCTGTTTCCAGAAACTGGGATTCAGAAGCACGGCTGCCTCCAAACTGGTATTTATCCATTCTGGTAGTGTCATCAAAACCAGAGGTGCGCTCATCGCATCGGTCACACACTCAACCCCACTTTTTGTTTAAGCCATGGAAAAATTTCAGCGTGAGTGCTCTGTGTTTTTATGCTTTCAGTGTTAAAACCAAATCGCTTCCTGTGATTGCACCCCTATCACAAACACTTCAAATCACATGATGTGGCACAAACAAGCATGGTTAAACACCCGGGCATAAGAATTTTTTCTTTTGCGTTCTTAAGTTTTTTGCATCCTACATGCATGGGCAACAAAAGTATATGGATGCAGTTAGGGATTTGTCAAATTGATCGACATTTCAAAGAACCTGTGATCCCTGCTTCTTAATAGGTTAACCTGGAACAAATTCCTCTGGAAGGAGTGATTGTTAAGAGAGAATTATAATGAAAAGGCTTGGAAGGGAAATCATCTATGTGAAAGCATCGTTGGTCGTGAAAAGTGAAAAGTGGCGAATTAAGTTTTTTGGATTCTGAAATGCAGGACCCTCCCAAATTCAAAGCTTTAAAACCATTAGGGAAATGGTTCGTAACTCAAACATGAAACACCAAATGTTCTTTTTCTTACTGAAATCCTGCATTTTCCTCTTTGTTCTGAAGGGATTTCAAACGCAAGTACATTTTTTTGAAAAGATCTGCACAGGTCTGAGTAGCTAGGAAATTGGACACCTGCCTTATTACCTGTCGCACTGCTCAGCCTTTTTTATTTCACAAAGGTGTTTTGTTTTCTCCTAGTGCCTGTTTCATAAGACTGCGTTAGCAACATTGATGATAGTACTGTTCCTGTAGCATGTTCTGCATACCTTTCTCAGCTTTAGGGGGAAAAGGAAGAAAAGATCGGACCCTGTCCCAGAGGGTTTGCAAATCTAAAATACGGAATTGGGGAGAGAAAGAGAGAAAGCAGAAGGTCCCCGGTTATCCACACTTGTCAGTATCTCCAGGTCGGGCTGAGAGAGCCCCTTACCCAAAACCCAGGCAATCTGCTGCCAGCCAGTGTAGGGAAAACTTGGCCAATGGTCTGACTCAGTGCCAGGTGTTTCTGTGTTCCTAGAGGAGAAAGGATGGGCAGGAGAGCAAAGGCTGCAAGGAACAAAACCAAATGCAAAACGTCAGGCTCTGAGATGAGCTTTAAAGGCTAGAAGGCCAGACACCTGCAAGAATCACATCTCCAAGCAGAACAGCATCAAATTTAAAAGCCGCAGCTCGGTTCGAAGGCCATTGAGCCTCCGAAAATTTGCTTTGTGTGTCCCTTTTGGCAATCTAAATTAAAAAAATAAAAATTATCCAGAAGCACCTTGGAGACCGACTAAGTTTGTTCTGGGTATAAGCTTTTGTGTGCATGCACACTTCTTCAGATACCCCAAAGCATACACAAGAAGGCTTATACCCAGAACAAACTTAGTCGGTCTCTAAGGTGCTACTGCAGATGGTGACAGCAGTCACGAAATTAAAAGATGCCTGCTTTTTGGGCGAAAAGCCATGACAAACCTACACAGCATCTTAAAAAGTGGAGACATCACCTTGCTGACAAAGGTCCGTATAGTTCAAGCTATGGTTTTCCCAGTAGTGATGTATGGAAGTGAGAGCTGGACCATCAAGAAGGCTGATCGCCGAAGAATGGATGCTTTGGAATTCTGGTGCTGGAGGAGACTCTTGAGAGTCCCATGGACTGCAAGAAGATCCAACCGATCCATTCTGAAGGAAATCAGCCCCGAGTGCTCACTGGAAGGACAGATCCTGAAGCTGAGGCTCCAAGACTTTGGCCACCTCTTGAGAAGAGAAGACTCCCTGGAAAAGACCCTGGTGCTGGGAAAGATGGAGGGCGCAAGGAGAAGGGGACGGCAGAGGACGAGATGGTGGGACAGTGTTCTCGAAGCTACCAGCATGAGTTTGACCAAACTGCGGGAGGCAGTGGAAGACAGGAGTGCCTGGCGTGCTCTGGTCCAGGGGGTCATGAAGAGGCGGACATGACTAAATGACTAAACAACAATAACAAGGTGCTATTAGATAATTTTTTAGTTTTTTTAAAAAAATTGACTGGGTCAGACCAACACGTGTACCTACCCGAACCTTTTGGCAATCGTAATCTGGAAGAGTGCCAATGTTTCCTTACGAGACCTGCTGTCTTAATTCTAATTCGGAGCAGGGACATTCTGGGTCACAAAGGGGACTCCGGGGGTGCAGGTGGGGGTGCCTCACTCTCTCCCTGCCCCCCCCCCCATTCTCGCTCTGTTTCCAGTCGCTGCTGGGCCTGTACCCATCGCAGGCGATATCCGCCGCCGACAACACCTGCCAGTTGAAAGTCTGCGGTTGTGGAATCTGCAAATTCCGCCTGATCAGCCTTTAGAAGCCAGTCGAGTCAAAAGCCTTTCATCTCCTGCAGGAACAGCACAAGGGAAGTGACAAAGGATATCATAGCAGACGGGAGCAGAGGAATTCTTGATCAAAGAAAACCTTGCCTTGGGAGATGTCTGCCACGGTCTCTTGTCATGTTAGGTTGTGTGCGTGCGTGGTTTTACCCGCCATTATCTCCTTTTAGTTTTTGTTTTGTTTTATCACTGCAAGAAAAATGATCAGCTACATACAAAACGGCAAGCCTTTTCCACAATGGGCCTGGAAGGGATCCAGGCGTATTTTCTTTTCTTTTTATTGCAGCTAAGATAAGCAGCAACCCGTAACATGTTTGATCCTGGAGTTTTGAAAAGAAGGGTGCAGCCAAGGAGCACACCCGATTATTTTCTGCATCTGCAGTCTCGACTTGGACCTTCTCAGTCTGCAAGGCCTGCTGAGATATTCAGGGCGATTCTTTGGATCAGCCCCTGCCATGTTTGTTAAATAGGACTAATTTAGCCAGCTTGCCCTGGTGATCATCTAAGGTTTATTGGATGGATTTTCCCTCTAAATTGATATTTTAATCCTGAATTTATTGTTATTCACGTTTTATATTGTATTTTATGCTGGGGTATTTTCATTGCATCAATTAAGTGTTTTAAATTGGTTGTTAGCCGCCCTGAGCCCAGTTTTTTGAACCGGGAAGGGCGGGGTATCAATAAAAATTTATTATTATTATTATGTATTTCCTGGTTATTCCGTGACTGCTTTGCTGTCCCTGACATCCAGCTGCCAACCCTCTCCAGGGCAGGGAGGGCTGCCAAGGGAGGTTCTTGGGGCTTGAAATTTGCAGGTTGCGCATGGTCTCCATGCTAACAACCCCCTGGGATGTTGTTGCTAGGAGTGGCCCTGGCAGGGTCGTTGCTGGAGTGACTGGATGTGCCACATGGACACTGGAATTGAAGATGGATAGACCATCACATTCCCCACTCTCCTCATTTGGCAATTGTAGATTTCACAAGAGGGTTGCCTGACAAGAACTTAAGCCCCTGCGCTGATTTTTAACTACCTTTAACTTCCCATGGGGTTATAATGTAGTTAAAAATTGGCGCAGGGGCTCAAGTCCTAGTTAGGCAACCCTCTTGTGAAATCTACAATTGCCTAATGGGGAGAGTGGGGAATGTGATGATGTGGGTTGCGCCGTGGGTTCAACCACAGAGCCTAGGACTTGCCTATCAGAAGGTTGGCGCTTCGAATCCCCGCGGCGGGGTGAGCTCCCGTTGCTTGGTCCCTGCTCCTGTTCAGCGGGCAGGAGTCAGATATAGTCGGGTCCATTCAATGCCTAAGCCAATACCGCTCACAGTCTGCAATCAATAAAGTTGTGGTCAAAATTTGCCCAATAATATAATCTTAATATCTGTGTCCTGGGTGTCTTATTCTTTATGAGGGGGTGGTTGCGGGGTATCGACACGCAGCGGAGGATTCCATTGCCAAACTAGTCAGATAAGTTTCTTTGTGGCCTTAGCTGGCCACTTAAATGCCCTCATCAGCATCCCCAAAAAGATGAGTCAGGTTGCAAGAGTTTCAGCTAAGAGATGGGACCCTTCAGACTGAATAAAACCACATATCCTGAAGACTGTCTTCATTCCAAGGAAACTGAACCCACGCAAGTGCCAGAAGTCCCTGTGGTCTCTCACCACTTGGAGATTAAGGTGATGTGCACTGCTCTGTTTCTGTACTTTCCTTGGCCTCCCTAGGGGGGATTTCCACCCCAGGCCCAGAGGGGAGGGGCTTGTTTCCCTTGGCATCCTCACATCTTGTTCGTTTTGTAAGCCGCAGGGTCTGGAGCCTGCGCTTTTCATCTGCCTGTCAATCTCTTTGCACACCTGTGACTCTGTAAATACAGCATCCATTATGCATGCAGCAGCAGAAACATGCCAGCGAGATCTAATTAGGCAGCGTGCAGATTATCTGGTGAGTCTTCGCACTCGTACCTTTAGCACCCTCCTGCTCGTCCACAACGTGGGCACTTAGGAACGGCAGTTTTTGGTCATAAATTAAGGCAAGAATGTAATGAGCTGCATTAAGTGGACAGGGAAAAGTTTTGCTGCGTCTCTCCTAACACTAGAACTGAGAGGCATTCCGTGAAGCTGAATGTTGGAAGATTTGAGATGGGTAAGAGAAGGCTCTTCTTAATGCATTGCACAGTTAAACCAGGGAACTGCCTGCCACAGGAGGCAGGGATGGCCACCAACCTAGACAGCTTTAAAAGAGGATTATTCCATATTTAAAAGGACGCGGGTGGCACTGTGGGTTAAAACACAGAGCCTAGGGCTTGCCAATCAGAAGGTCGGTGGTTCAAATCCCTGCGACGGGATGAGCTCCCATTGCTTGGTCCCTGCTCCTGCCAACCTAGCAGTTCGAAAGCACGTCAAAGTGCAAGTAGATAAATAGGTACCACTCCAGCGGGAAGGTAAATGGCGTTTCCATGCATTGCTCTGGTTCGCCAGAAGTGGCTTCGTCATGCTGGCCACATGACCTGGAAGCTGTACACCGGCTCCCTCAGCCAATAAAGCGAGATGAGCGCCGCAGCCCCAGAGTCGGCCAGGGGGTCCCTTTACCTTTATTCCATATTTAACTGGAAATGCAAGGGATTTGAACTCAGAACCTACTGCATCAAAATAAGGTCCTTGATCAGCAGAGTTGTGGTTCCTCCCTTGTTAGTTGCCTAAATTCTAAAAAAATGGGTGCAAACCATTGTTTCTCCCTTCTTTAGTCTGGTGATCTGGCGAACTTTCAAAATACATAATTTGAGTGTTGATTCTGGTGAAATAGGTGGATGCTTTAGTTGAGATTCCTACATTGCAGGGGGTTGGATTGGATGACCCTTAGGTTCCCTCCCAATTCTATGGAGCACATTGCAATAATTGGCAGGTGCGGAAGGGATCCAGCCCCCCTTTCCTGCATTTATCTCTGTGAAGGTGTGTTTGAGGCCCTGCAGTTGCCAAGGCCCTCTAGCAGGGAGGGCTGAGTTCAGGTTGAGCTGCACGTCAAGTCAAAAGCCTGTGCCTGTTTGCGCCGGATCTCCCCTTCTGTTGCAGCCGGGCCCTTTCCTCCCATCTCCTGTCTCTTCAGAGCTCCTCTGGAGTGGAAAGGCATTGAGGTTCCCCAGCTGGAGCAAAGAACCGCAAATTGGCAGCAGCTCCAGCAAAGGATACAGATTTATTAGTTGTGCAGATAAACACGCAGAAATCAGGGCAGAGTCAACACAGCTTTCGTCGAGAGAGAGGTCACGCCTCGCCAGTGTGGAGGAATTTGGTTGCGAGTCCCCAAAAGCACACAGAGAAGGGGTTATTCAGAGGTGATAATCTACATACCCGGACATCTGTGCAGTTTCATAGGACCGGGCAGTGGTTGGGTTGCAAAGGAGACAATGGCTCCACTGGTCTATCCCAAAGCAAGCCATCCAGAACCCAAATGACCAGGCTTTCGGTGGGTTTTTTTAAGTCCATTGATTGCTTTGCTTGCTTATCCAAGCAGCCTTTTTTAAAAAAAAGTGCTTAAATGTATGTGCTCCCAGGAATCCTGGCTTAGTGAGTGTCACTTTTAGCCACAAAATCAGGAAAGTGTAGAGCTGCCTTGGGAGAAAGAATTCACACCATGCGGCGCACCTGTGCAACAGTTCCCAGACACAGATGGGCAGAACATCTCCTTTGCATGCAGGAGGTCCCAGGTTAATAGCGCTGAGGATGCCCCTTACCTGAGAGCCCTAGAGGCCCACGGCCAGGCGGCGCTGAGCATACTGAGTTAACTGGACCAATGGTCAGACTCTGTATGAGGAGTCTTCCCATTTTCCTGCAGCTTAAACGAAAAGCTGTAGATCAGGGTTAGAACATCTGCTTTGCATGCGGAAGGTCACTCTCCTAGTAGGGCTGGGAATGAGACCTCCCCGCTCCCGTCTGAAAGCTGGAGGGCCACTTCCAGTCAGCACATGTGACACTGAGCTAAATGAACTGGTAGTCTGACTTGGTATAAGGCAGCTCGTTCCAGTGGCATCTGCGACTTACTTGGGAATCACTGTTTATTTTTTTTTAAAAAAAAGGTAAAGGACCCCTGGACGGTTAAGTCCAGTCAAAGGTGACTATGGGGTTGTGGCGCTCATCTTGCTTTCAGGCCAAGGGAGTCGGTGTTTGTCCACAGATGGCTTTCCAGGTCATGTGGCCAGCAGGACTAAACAGCTACTGGCACATGGAGGACCAGGATGAGTACCAGAGCGCACAGAAACACCACTTACCTTTCCGCCGCAGCGGTACCTATTTATCTACTTGCGCTGGTGTACTTTTGAACTGGTAGGTTGGCAGAAGCTGGGACACAGCAATGGGAGCTCTCCCCATCGCACGGATTGGAACTGCTGACCTTCCAATTGGCAAGCCCAAGAGGCTTGGTAGTTTAGACCACAGCGCCACCTGTTTATAGTCACGTAGTAGTTTATAGTCAGGTAGTGACTGAGAATGTTTGGCTGCCCCTTCGTCTGGGAGGAAAAACTCAGTTCAGATATGTCATCATTCTTCTTCTTCTTCCACTCTTCATCATAAGATCTCGTGGTGGTTCACATAATAAAATACAGGATAATAACAAGTAAATAAGTAAAACAAAACAGTAAAATAATAACACCCCCCCCCTTCCTACTTCCTACAGACACATTTAAAAGGCTGTAGAATATTAATCAGCCCAAGGCCTGGTTGAAGAGGAACGATTTTGCCTGGCACCTAAACATATATATATATATATATATATATATATATATATATATATATATAGGTTTTGGTGTCCTCGGGTGTCTTCCCGTGTAAAAGTTGGGGTGTCTAGGCGACGTTTCGACGAGGTCTCACTCGTCATCTTCAGGCTGGTGCTTTCGGCTTCTTGTTACTGGAACAGAGCAGGATCTCAGTGTTTGAGTTCCTATAAATACTGTAGAGGGGGTGTGGTGTATAGCCTCCAATGTTCTGGGCAGAGAGGAAGTTCCCAGGCTAGTGTGCCTTTTCTTCTTTTGTTCCTTAATTACTTGAGAGATATCTTGAGTGATTTCTTGAGTGATATCCTGAGTACCACTTAGGTGGGTCATTAGGTGTGGATTAGTTGTTAAAGTCTTTGTGTCTTGACCTCTTGAACTTTGTGAAGAGTTTTCCTGAGAAGATGGCTGTACTGTACTTAGTTGTGCTCTGGCTTGGCTTCGTGTATAGGGGCGAGCTGTGGTTTTGTGGCTTGTGTCAGCCAGATCTGTGTAGGGATTGCAGGGGGGTGCAGCATCCGGAGGTGCCACCATGGATTGGCTACTGGATGGTGTCTGTAATTCATCTGTGGAGAGGGTCTGGGTTTGGGTCTGGTGTGGTTGATTGGTGTTGGCGTTCTGTGTGCCTCTGGATCTGGTGTCAGTTTTTGTGGGGAGGGCTAATTTCCAGATGTCTGGCAAGCGGGATGTGTCGTCACGCTTGTTCATGTTGTGAGGGTGTTTCTCTATCTCGATGGCTTCCATGATTATTCTCTTGTGGTGATGTTCCGTGTTAAAGAGCAATTTGGAATCTGCAAAATTAATTTCGTGTCCTGTTTCTTTCATGTGTTGGAAAAGAGAGGAAGTTTTTTCTTCTTTTTTGACGGCATTCTTGTGTTCTGCGATACGTGCATTTATTCGTCTGTTTGTTTGTCCAATGTACGTGGCTGGGCAGACTTTGCAGGGTATTTCATAGATCCCTTGGTTTTCCAACTGGATTTTATCCTTGGGGTTTCTGAGGATATTGGCTATTTTTTGGTTGGTGCAAAAGGCTGTTTTGATATTGTGTTTATGGAGGATTTTGCTAATTTTATCTGTAGTGCCCTTGATATAAGGAAGGAGGGCCATGCCATTGTTTTCTTCTGTGTCTTGGTTTTTGGGGGGTGTTTCCTTTTGGATTAGCTTCGTAATCCTGTTTTGCTGGTATCCATTGGCAATTAACACGTTTGAGAGATTCTGTAACTCAGTTGTCAAGTGGTCTTTGTCAGCCAGGCGTTTGGTTCTGGAGATGAGAGTCTTGGCTACGGAGTTTATTTGTGCAGGGTGGTGGTGTGATTGTGCATGTAAGTAGCGGTTGGTGTGTGTTTTTTTCCGGTAGATAGTGTGTCCTAGGGAGCCATCAGGTTTTTTGTAGATTAGGACGTCAAGGAAGGGAAGTTGGTTGTTGGCTTCTATTTCCATAGTGAATTGTATTTTGGGGTGTAAGTTGTTGAGATGTGTGAGGAAGCTATCCAGTTTTTCTTTCCCGTGTGGCCAAATTACAAAGGTGTCGTCAACATATCTGAGCCAAAGTTTGGGTTTGTGTTCTGACTTGTCTAAAGCATTGGTTTCAAAGTGTTCCATGTACAGGTTTGCGATGACCGGTGAGAGGGGTGATCCCATAGGTGCTCCTTCTATCTGTTTGTATCTTTGTCCATTGTGGATGAAGTACGTGTTGGTTAGGCAGTGGTTGGTCAGGTCCAAGATGTATTCGGGGGGATTGTATTTGTTTTGAATAGCTGTCAAGGCTTCATTAATGGGCACTTGTGTGAAGAGAGATACAACATCGAAGCTCACAAGTAGGTCATTAGGATGTAGGTTTTGCTTCTTTATTGTTTCTATGAACTGGAAGGAGTTTGGTACGTGGGATCACCCCTCTCACCGGTCATCGCAAACCTGTACATGGAACACTTTGAAACCAATGCTTTAGACAAGTCAGAACACAAACCCAAACTTTGGCTCAGATATGTTGACGACACCTTTGTAATTTGGCCACACGGGAAAGAAAAACTGGATAGCTTCCTCACACATCTCAACAACTTACACCCCAAAATACAATTCACTATGGAAATAGAAGCCAACAACCAACTTCCCTTCCTTGACGTCCTAATCTACAAAAAACCTGATGGCTCCCTAGGACACACTATCTACCGGAAAAAAACACACACCAACCGCTACTTACATGCACAATCACACCACCACCCTGCACAAATAAACTCCGTAGCCAAGACTCTCATCTCCAGAACCAAACGCCTGGCTGACAAAGACCACTTGACAACTGAGTTACAGAATCTCTCAAACGTGTTAATTGCCAATGGATACCAGCAAAACAGAATTACGAAGCTAATCCAAAAGGAAACACCCCCCAAAAACCAAGACACAGAAGAAAACAATGGCATGGCCCTCCTTCCTTATATCAAGGGCACTACAGATAAAATTAGCAAAATCCTCCATAAACACAATATCAAAACAGCCTTTTGCACCAACCAAAAAATAGCCAATATCCTCAGAAACCCCAAGGATAAAATCCAGTTGGAAAACCAAGGGATCTATGAAATACCCTGCAAAGTCTGCCCAGCCACGTACATTGGACAAACAAACAGACGAATAAATGCACGTATCGCAGAACACAAGAATGCCGTCAAAAAAGAAGAAAAAACTTCCTCTCTTTTCCAACACATGAAAGAAACAGGACACGAAATTAATTTTGCAGATTCCAAATTGCTCTTTAACACGGAACATCACCACAAGAGAATAATCATGGAAGCCATCGAGATAGAGAAACACCCTCACAACATGAACAAGCGTGACGACACATCCCGCTTGCCAGACATCTGGAAATTAGCCCTCCCCACAAAAACTGACACCAGATCCAGAGGCACACAGAACGCCAACACCAATCAACCACACCAGACCCAAACCCAGACCCTCTCCACAGATGAATTACAGACACCATCCAGTAGCCAATCCATGGTGGCACCTCCGGATGCTGCACCCCCCTGCAATCCCTACACAGATCTGGCTGACACAAGCCACAAAACCACAGCTCGCCCCTATACACGAAGCCAAGCCAGAGCACAACTAAGTACAGTACAGCCATCTTCTCAGGAAAACTCTTCACAAAGTTCAAGAGGTCAAGACACAAAGACTTTAACAACTAATCCACACCTAATGACCCACCTAAGTGGTACTCAGGATATCACTCAAGAAATCACTCAAGATATCTCTCAAGTAATTAAGGAACAAAAGAAGAAAAGGCACACTAGCCTGGGAACTTCCTCTCTGCCCAGAACATTGGAGGCTATACACCACACCCCCTCTACAGTATTTATAGGAACTCAAACACTGAGATCCTGCTCTGTTCCAGTAACAAGAAGCCGAAAGCACCAGCCTGAAGATGACGAGTGAGACCTCGTCGAAACGTCGCCTAGACACCCCAACTTTTACACGGGAAGACACCCGAGGACACCAAAACCTGCATTCCTGTACCCGTGAAAATCTACGAAAGCAAATATATATATATATATATATATATATATATATATATATATATATATATATGCTTTCGTAGATTTTGCTTTCGTAGATTTTCACGGGTACAGGAATGCAGGTTTTGGTGTCCTCGGGTGTCTTCCCGTGTAAAAGTTGGGGTGTCTAGGCGACGTTTCGACGAGGTCTCACTCGTCATCTTCATATATATATATATATATATATATATATATATATATATGTAATGAAGGCACCAAGCGAGTCTCCTTGGGGAGAGCATTCCAGAAACAGGGAGCCACCACAGAGAAGGACCATTCTCGTGTTGCTGCCCTCCAGACCACTCAAGGAGGCACATGAAGAAGAGTTATGCTTCTGCCTCCACAGTTGGAGGCAGTGATGCTTCTGGATCCCAGTTGCAGGAAACTGCTGGCAAGGAGAGAGTTTTTCTGCTCAAATCCCTCTTGCAGGTTTCCTTTTGGGACACCTGGTTGGCCACTGGGACGACAGGATGTCGGCCTAGATGGGCCGTCGGCCTGATCCAGCCGGCTCTGCTTATGTTCTTAAGACACACACAAAAATGATCCATTGCATCTTTGAACTTCTCCTGCCCCGCTTGTCAGAGGGGGAAAGTTGATCTTTCCTGGCTGGCCAGCAGCTCGAGCAAAGGAAGCCGCTCAGCTGCCCAGGGTGCTCATTTAGCTAATGTTCTCCATCACCACCGATGGAGGTTTAATGGGGATTTATTGTCCTTCGGAGTGCATGGTAGTTTGTGCATCTATTCGCCCCGCCGTTCCTGCAGCACCACAGAGAACGTTCCATCATCTCGTACGAAAGAACTCATGACAGCAGAACTAGTATGCGCAGAGTGAGGCGATGGGGTCAGCAGAGTCTCCGCTGGGGCACCCGGGCTTTCAGGCAGGCTCTGGTGTTGTGTTTCCTAGCTGGTAAATATTTCCCCTACTGTTTTTTCAACTCGACTGATGATCCTTCCGAAGGAACGCTTTCCCTCTCTTTACTGCAGACACAACAGGTCTTGTGGCACCTTCAAGATTCACATGCTTGTTGTTGACCTGTGCGAAAAGCTGTCATGTGCGCCGCTGCAGGAGGGGGTCAGCATCGGTCATGAGCAATTTAGCAAGAGTCAGGGCTGTCAGAAAAGGTTTCTCTTAGAGATGCCCACGCAGTCAATCCGGCAGGTCTGATTTCTGATGTGGACGCTGTCGCTCTGCTGGTGACAAAACACACCTTTGGTCCAAGTATCTTGCTATCTGAGCCACTGTTCCAGGATAATTATCCATGGCGAGATGTGCAAACTCTTTTGCAGTCCCACAACAGACCATATTTTCCAGGGACAGACCCAGATTTTCAGAAACTGTCCCAGTTTCTGATTTGATCCCAGAATATCCCACTTTTCCTTAGGCTGTCCCTATTTTCATCAGAGAAATGTTGGAGGGTATGAAGTCATGTAACGCCCAAGCCAAGTAGTTTAGTAACTATACAACCTTTAGAAGACATCTGAAAGCAGACCTTTATAGGGAAGTTTCTTAATGTTTAATGTTTTATTATGATTTTATATATGTTGGTAGCTGTCAGGAGTGACTGGGGCAAGCACAGTTAGATGGGCAAGGTATAAATAATAAAATTGTTGTTGTTGAATAGGACACCTTCTTCTTTGGCGATCCCTCATACCTGAGTAAGACTGTCTTCCATAAACACGGTCTTAACAATGAGTCCGTAAGTGACTGTGGAGGCCAATTCTGGATCCACACGTCCTTCCACAGTGGGGACATTGGTTTCCGGGCGGGAGTTGATTACAGTGTGGATTTGCCAAGCATGCCTTCCTCTTAGCACGTTTTTCCCTTGCGTCCTGAGTTCAAGTGTCTTCAAAGCCCATGACACCTTTGGGAAAGGCTGTTCTCCAATTGGAGCACTTGCAGGCAAGTGTTTCCCAATTGTTGGTGTTTATACCACATTTTTAAAAATTTGCCTTGAGACAGTCTTTAGACCTCTTTTGTTGACCACCAGCATTACGCTTTCCATTTTTAAGTTCGGAATAGAGTACTTGCTTTGGAATACGATAGTCAGGCATCTGCACAACATGACCAGTCCAACAAAGTTGATGATGAAGAATCATTGCTTCAACACTGATGATCTTTGCTTCTTCCAGTACACTGGTATTAGTTCGCCTGTCTTCCCAAGTGATGTGTAAAAATTTTCAGAGACACCATTGATGGAATCTTTCGAGGAGTTGGAGATGGCATTTATAAGTGGTCCATGTTTCACAAGCAAACAGTAAAGTTGGTAGTACAACAGCTTTGTAAACAATGTAAACAGATGTGGAGCAGGTATAAGGTGGCACCTGTAACTAGTGCTAGTTCTGCCGATGGAAGTGACTGAGTGGGAAAGGCAATGGGGCAGGTATGAATGAACATCTTCTCTTCTTTGATTCCCAGAATCCCACATTCACTATGCGCAGTTGGGGACCGACGTGACGCTACAGTGTGGGTCTGTGGACAGGGATGCCACGGTCACTTGGACGGCCAACAGCACCGACCTGGATGCATCCCATCTCAACGGCTCCCGTCTCATCCTCCGGAATGTGGACCTCTCCCACAGCGGACAGTACTCCTGCTACGAGGGCTCCTCTTGGCATCTCAAGTACCGGGTCAACCTCAAAGTAGGAAGTGAGTAAATTGCGCCGGGAAGTTCGTCCTCTTGCTCCTCTCCACACACCCCTCCCCTTTGCGTCTTGTGCTTATGAAAATGCACCCTTGGGTTTTATTTATTTAAGAATATGCTCGCGGTGGCAAATAAAATGACAGCAGTGTTTTAAAAAAGCAAGTAAGAAACCAGTAACACAAGGGACTGGGGAAACCCAGCCAGATGGGTGAGATGTTGTTGTTGTTGTTGTTACAGTGGAACCTCTGCTTACTTGGGTAACGTAAACTTCGGGTTTTCACTGCTTGCGCATGTGCAGAAGCACTCTGCACACCGTGCATATGTGCAGAAATGGCACCTCCAGTTGCGGAAACCTCAGGGTCCGGCCGGAGCTCCGGAATGGATCCCATCCGCAACCGGAGTACCACTGTATTATTATTATTATTAAATCAACAATCATGGCAAGTGTTCACATAAATGCAGCGCCAGTCAGCATTGCAGAACCTACTTTTTGAAAGTTCACTGGAAGAGGGTATTACAAATCTGTTGTTGTTGTTGTTGTTGTTGTTGTTGTTGTTGTTGTTGTTTCTCTAGCATATACTGAGTAACATGTGCAAACAAAACCAGGTCCATGCCATGCAATCCAGATTCTGGTTGGGGAGGAGGCAATGAGGGTAAAGAAAGAGCAAGAAGTCTCTCTTGTTTCCTAGACAATTATTACAGTCATACCTTGGGTTACAGATGCTTCAGGTTGTGCGTTTTCAGATTGCGCACCGTGCTGAACCCGGAAGCACCAGAACGGGTTACTTTGGGGTTTCGGCACTCGTGCATGCACAGAAGCACTAACTTGCGCTTTGCACATGCTCAGAAGCACCAAATCATGACCTGCGCAGACGCGGCGCTGCAGGTTGCGAATGTGCCTCCCGCACGGATCACGTTCACAACCTGAACGTCCACTGTACTGGGTTTTTTTTTTTGCAGCAAGGGTTGAGCAATGGAGTGTTTGCTTAGGGGTGCAAATCCTGGAGGAAATGAAATCTCCCATGCCAGGCTCCTCAGCCTCCTTTTCTACTATGCCCACGGATGAGCTCTTGCACCATTGTGTACTTCGTCAGCTGCAGAATCTGCATAATAATACTTTGTGTTAGTTGCAATCCTTTAGTTTGGCTCTTTTCCCCCCTTACCTTTGCTGGGCAGACTAACCAGTGCTAGAGGGAGATGGCTGGCTAGGTTCCCAAGGACAAGCACAGATACATATCAAAAGTAGAAGTTAGCATGGAACTGCCTGACTCTGATCAGATCTGCGTTGCAAACCTGTGTGGATAAGAATTGAAGTGTTTGAAAGGAGACTAAAGGAGAGAGCAGAGATTCTGTTCTGCAGTGACAGTGGGGAAGATATGGAAATAGGGAAGGGGGGTGGAGGCACAACGCAGCAACTTATCCGCTCTGGAATTGGTGCCAGGAGGAGTGATCAAGCTTTAGCTTCAAATAGTATTTATTTCAGTATCTGACCTGCGTCCTGGACAGTTGCTAGGCAGCAAGTGCACAGATCAAGGGTCTCCTCCTGCTGCTCCTATTCTACCGGTGCATAGAATCATGGAATTGTAGAGTTGGGAGGGACCCCCAGAGATTCTCTAGTCCAACCCCCTGCAATGCAGGAATCTCAGCTAATTCATCCAAGCAGACGGCCATCCAACCTCTGCTTGGAAACCTCCGAGGAAGTCTGTTTCGCTGTCAAACAGCCGTCAGAACATTGATTCTGATGTTAAGTCTTGAAACTTGAAGCCATGGGTTCGAGTCCTGCCCGACTCCTCCGGGGCAGGAGAAAACAAGCTTGTTCCCTTTTCCATGTGGCAGCCCTTGAGATATTTAAAAGTGGCTCTCATATCTCCTCGCAGTCTCCTCTTTTCCTTTTTTTGAGTGGGGGGGAAATTATTTTTATTGGTTTTAAAAATATAAAATTATAACAATCCAAATACATATCCATATATAGCGATTACTCGTGACTCTCCCCCCCCCCCCCCCGCTCTGTGGGTCTTATTATCAACATTAAAAACTGCATATTATTCCATGATATATATTTTATATCAATCCATATTATCCATGGTATTTGTTACATTACAAGTGGGATTGAAGTCCTGATAATGTTTCCATCTGCTTGCAGTGGTCTCCTAAATAAATTATAAATTTTTCCCCTGGTTTTTTTTTTTAAAGTTTTTGTCCTCTTGATTGCCTATAATTCCTAATAAAAATTCTGGTTTTTTAACAAAGGTTATTTTAAACATTTTTTTCATTTCATTATATATCATCTCCCAGAAAGCTTTTATTAGCTTACACGTCCACCACATATGATCAAAGGTACCTTCTTTTTCTTAACATTTCCAGCAGGTATTTGTACTTGTTCTATACATTTTTGCTAGCTTGCTAGGAGTCAAGTACCACCGGTACGTCGATTTTCATATAATTTTCTTTCCGTGTACAACATGCCCTGAATTTCAGGTCTGTTTCCGATAACCCCCCCCCCCAATCTGCCATCTGAATCTTGTGTCCCAAATCCTTTGCCCAGTGTATCATTACCGATTTGACCTGGCACTCCCCGCACTGCGGCTTTTGAGCTTGAGGCAGAGGGTGGTCGGGGTGGGTGTGGAGAACGAGGACACGATGCTGTGAGTGCAAATCCTGATGGTTCCCATTAGGGTACGATTCACCTGCAGCTCTTCCCAAAGGGGCCAGGAGATAGGCGAGCTCCGCCCAAAGACTCTCAGCACCAGCTCACAGAAGGGTCTCCAGAACAGCAGCAGAACTCCTGGCGGTTGCCTTGCAATTAAAGATGCATGGCGCTAATCAGGTGAGGCGCTCTCAGGGCAATTAATTTAATTGGCAGGATTTTAATCTAACACTCTCCCGCCCCCGGCGCATGATTAACGGCACGGCACTGCGATGGTTGCTGCCCCTACGCAAAGTAGCTCCAGCATCTTTTGAGAACAAGTGTCTGGGAGCCAGGAGATGCATTTGGGCTGCTTGGTTGTGTCACACTCTTGACTCAGTTCCCCGCAAGTTGAATGGGAGTCGGCGTAATCTGCCTGGGAGAGCCAAGGCAGCTGGGTGGCAGGACACCTGTTTGGCATGCAGAATGTGCCAGGTCCAGTCCCCACCATAAGAACATAAGATTGTGCTGGATCACCTTGAATAAGACATTGAATAAATATTTGAATAACTTGAATAAAATATTGTTGGGGGGGGGGAACACAGGTAAGCATCACCCTGCATTGTCAATCACAAGACCCAGCACAAGATGGCAATGCCCATCAACTTTTTTGGGGGGGGCGGGGACAGCCCCCTCAAACATTTTATGGGGGTGCTTAAGGGACCTCAGCCCCTAGGAGTTGGCTCCTGTGCTTGTTGTTGTTGTTTAGTCGTTTAGTCGTGTCCGCCTCTTTGTGACCCCCTGGACCAGAGCACGCCAGGCACTCCTGTCTTCCACTGCCTCCCTCATGCTGGTAGCTTTGAGAACACTGTCCAACCATCTCGCCCTCTGTCGTCCCCTTCTCCTTGCGCCCTCCATCTTTCCCAACATCAGGGTCTTTTCCAGGGAGTCTTCTCTTCTCATGAGGTGGCCAAAGTCTTGGAGCCTCAGCTTCACGATCTGTCCTTCCAGTGAGCACTCAGGGCTGATTTCCTTCAGAATGGAGAGGTTGGATCTTATTGCAGTCCATGGGACTCTCAAGAGTCTCCTCCAGCACCAGAATTCAAAAGCATCCATTCTTCAGCGATCAGCCTTCTTTATGGTCCAGCTCTCACCTCCATACATCACTACTGGGAAAACCATAAATAGTTTCCACCAATAAAACCTGTAAAAGACAGGTTGGAGTCCTGCCTGGTTACTCACAAGCAACCACTAGTAGCGCCTGACAGTTTTAAAAGGGGATGGGACAAATTCATAGAGGAGAGGGCTCCCGCTGTTCATGCGGTGCAGAGTTAAACGGTGGAACTCGCTGCCACAAGAGGCAGTAACGGCCACCAACTGGGATGACTTTAAAAGAGGTTTGGACAAATTCATGGAGGACGAGAGGGCTCTCGAAGGCTCCTGGCCACAATGGCTGTGCTCTGCCTCCTCGGTCGAAGGCAGCGATGCTTCTGAATCCCAGTTGTTGGAAACTGCAGGAAAGGAGAGAGGGAAACAAGCAACTGTTTGGCCACTTACAAACTCCCTGGCGCTCCCTCTTCAGAGCCAGTCGCTGCTGGAGGCCGCGGTCATGCTGTTCCCACTTAGGCAGCACTCTCAGAAGAAACACTGCAATTTGAAATGCTGGTTTTGGGGGCAGGAAACACAGGTTTCCTCTCGGTCCTGCCTTGCCATACTACCACCGCCCCAGATTGAAGCCCTGCCGGGAGCTCTTTGGCAGGGAGGTGGGGGCCGGATTCAGCCATCCTGGGCCATGTGTACGTAATTGCCTGCAGAGCAGGTGGAAGCCAGAATCAATTCCAGAGCTGGGGGAGCTGGCGTGGAGCCACACGCTGCAACCATAAAGGGGGGGCAGTCCTCTCTATGTGCTCTCCTCTCCACTTCCAGCCTTGTGGCCCCCCCAACTTCAATCTGTCACTAAATAGCTGGCAACGGGAAGGGAAAATGTGTGCGGTTTGACAGAAAATGACATGGAAAAAGCCAAGCGAATCAACAGCTAAACAAACAGACACAGCAGAGCCAGGAAGGGATTGGGGGGGGGGCGGGTTTGAAGGGAGGAGGGGTGGAAAGGCAGATCTATTGCTTGCCTGCGGTTTTGGCCAGGCTTTGAGCAATCCTGGGGCCTCCCCGCCTGCCAGCCTCTGATTATCAGGTGATCAGCCGTTAGTTGCTAATAAATATGGATTTCTCCCCATGCCATTGGAGCTGTTTCTATCCCTCAGCTGGGCACCAGATGCAGCAGGGAATATGGAGGTTGCTTTCTTCTTCTGCCCTGAGCCAGAAGACTGTATTCCACTTGCATTTCTTTTAAGCACTGATAAGTTGCTGGAAGAGAAGGATGTTGATGCCCACTTGTTGTTGTTGAGTCATTTAGTCGTGTCCAACTCTTTGTGACCCCCTGGACCAGAGCACGCCAGACCCTCCTGTCTTCCACTGCCTCCCCCAGTTTGGTCAAATTCATGCTGGTAGCTTCGAGAACACTGTCCAACCATCTCGTCCTCTGTCGTCCCCTTCTCCTTGTGCTCTCCATCTTTCCCAACATCAGGGTCTTTTCCAGGGAGTCTTCTCTTCTCAAGAGGTGGCCAAAGTATTGGAGCCTCAGCTTCACGATCTGTCCTTCCAGTGAGCACTCAGGGCTGATTTTCTTCAGAATGGAGATGTTTGATCTTCTTGCAGTCCATGGGACTCTCCAGAGTCTCCTCCAGCACCAGAATTCAAAAGCATAAATTCTTCGGCGATCAGCCTTCTTTATGGTCCAGCTCTCACTTCCATACATCACTACTGGGAAAACCACAGCTTGAACTATACGGACCTTTGTTGGCAAGGTGATGTCTCTGCTTTTTAAGATGCTGTCTAGGTTTGCCATTGCTTTTCTCCCAAGGAGCAGGCGTCTTTTAATTTCGTGGCTGCTGTCACCATCTGCAGTGATCATGGAGCCCAAGAAAGTAAAATCTCTCACTGCCTCCATTTCTTCCCCTTCTATTTGCCAGGAGGTGATGGGCCCAGTGGCCATGATCTTCGTTTTTTTGATGTTGAGCTTCGGACCATATTTTGCGCTCTCCTCTTTCACCCTCATTAAAAGGTTCCTTAATTCCTCCTCACCTTCTGCCATCAAGGTTGTTGATGCCCACTAGCCATGGCTATCATGCGTTCTGCTTCCTCAATAAAGGCAGCCGTTCTTCTGAATGCCAGTTCCTGAAAACCCCAGGAAGGGAGAGTTCCTCTCGTGCTCAGATTCTGCTTGCAGAGTTCTAAAAAAAAGGGTATTTGGTTGGCCGTTGTGAGCGCAGGATGCTGAACTCAGTGGGCCATTGGCCTGATCCAGCAGATGCTCTTCTCACATTCTGATGGAAACCACAGGAGAGGGTAGGGCTCATGCGCTTGGATCCTGCTTGCAGGCTTCTCAGGTTTTCTGCTACAAGAGCAGGATTCTGGACTAGATGGGCCCCCTTTGGCCTGATCCTGCAGGCTCTTTTGGTGCTGGTGCTGAGCCTCTTGTGCTATCATCAGGGGGTGCTGTGTTGCAAGGGGCGCTGGGCTCAGGAGAGGGTGGTCTCTTCCTGACCGGCAACAATGCAGTGCCGTTGGCCATCACAAAATGTTGGCCTCTTGCAACCCCAGAGACCAACGTTCTCCTGTATCTCAGTGGATGATGCAGCAAGAGAGAGCGAGAACGGATTCACATGCAGCTGCCAGCAGGCTCATTGCAAGGCTGCTCCCACAGCTGATGTCCAAATTGTCTCATAGCAAAATGCAGTGCCAAGAGAGAATTGCACAGCCTTTGTGCAAGAAGGAGGCCCTGCTCCATCTATCCATCAGCCATAAACGAATTAATGCTGAGGATGTTCCAAGCCAGGGAGATGATTGCATTTATTGGAAAGTTCCTTGATCAGCATTTTGGAGAAGCCTAACTTCCACCCAGGCGGCTTCTCTTACAAGGAGAAGTTTGTGGCCTCAGCAGTGGGCTTCTTCCTCAACCTCCCTTTGGGCATTTTGCCTCCTCTGTACCTTCTCAAGTCATCAGCCAGGGCTGGCCAGGAGAGAGGAATCTGGTCCTGAGCCTGGACCCCCTTAAGGTTCTACCTGTTAGGTGACCCCAGGACAATTGCTGACTTTCCTCTTCTATCTGTCAAATGGGAATGAGTGGTCTACCCTGCAGGGCCATTGTCAGGACAAAAAGATTTGCGGATTAGATGCGCCACAGATGGGGACACATAAGAAGTTGAATTTGTGCACCTGAACTGCAAGGATTGGTGGCAGGAAAGGGAAATGAAAGCTCTTCCCAGAGCCAGGAGTGGCAGTGGCGTAGCGTGGGGGGTGCAGGGGGGGCTGGTCGCACCGGGCGCAACATCTGGGGGTTAGGGTTAGGGGGCACAAATCCACGGGTTAGGGGGCGCAAATTACTTGCCTTGCCCCGGGTGCTGGCAACCCACGCTACACCACTGAGGAGTGGCCTTTCAACTAGGAACTCCCCCGGGGTCACAGATAGGGGGCGTGCTTTAGGTCCTAACCTCAAACCCGGCTTGCTGGTCTCCCTCGGGGCATCTGGTGGACCACACTGAGAACAGGATGGCAGATTAGGCGGCTCGCCAGCCTGATCCAGCAGTCTCTTCTGATGTTCTTACGACATGCTCTGGAGCAGGTCTCAATTTCTCCTTCTCCTCTGCTCCTTCTGGGGCTTCCCAAGAGTCCGCCTGCAGCATCGCCCGAAGAGGCTTCCTCGGCTCGCTCAGCAAAACATGATAATCCGGGGCAGCCGGTGTCACAAACAATCAAAATATCCTTCCCTCCTCCTTTGTAAACAATTTTCCGGGCCGCTGCTGTTGGGGCTGAGAGATGGGGCTCGAGGTGGGAGGGAGCCATGGGGCTACCAGAGGGCATGTAAGCCTGCGAGGAGGAAGGAGGGTTCCGCCCGACTCCCCTTCGATCGCCGACAGATTTAGAAAGCAGAAAACATTACGGGAAAGTCACAAGGCCAGGCCATCTCTCAGAAAATAAAGATGGAGAGAGGATGGGGTAATGGTTTGCAAATACAGCGTGGGCTGCAATGAAGACCGCCCCCTTTGCCCGTACGCTTGAAAAATGAAGGCCCCTTCTTTGCTGGGGTTAGCTTTAGGTTAAGTAAGAGAATAGGTTTTTCTGGCAGAGAGATTGGAAGGGGGAAATGGGAAATGCTATCCGGCGAGGGAGAATGGTCTTGCGAGACAGGAAGTTCGGAATGATGGCCAGCGAGTTCAGAGCCTCTGGACCATCCTTCATAAGCAGGGCAGAGCAAGGACGCTGCCTTATCTGAGGGTTATCCATACTCACCTTTCCTCCATGCTTCTCAGGCATGGTCCAACTCTGTCTAAGTGCCATTTCAATTTGATTCCTCCTCTTTCTTTTTCTTTTCTCCTCCTGTGATGAGGCTGCATTTTAATTGTTTTAATGTTGTATTTTAATCTTGTTTTTAAGTTGTATTCATTCAACTCATTTTTATTATTGGTTGTTAACCGCCCTGAGCCCGGCCTTGGCTGGGGAGGGCGGGGTATAAATAAAATGTTATTATTATTATTATTATTATTATTATTATTATTTCCCTCCCTCCCTCTTTCCTTGCAAAAACTGCAATCCACAGGAAACACAAATAGCCATTTGCACCAATTCAGCTTTAAAGAGTGGGTTTTTTGCAAAGAAAGCTCCGGAGAAAAATAGAAGGTGCTCAGACATGGCTTTTTAAAGCACAGAGGTTTTTAAGCAGCGGTTGGGCAGCCATCTGTCATGGATGCTTTAGCTGAGATTCCTGCGTTGCAGGGGGTTGGACTAGATGACCCAAGGGTCCCTTCCAACTCGTAAGATTCTGTGAGTCTATGATTCTGTGACCTGGACCAGGATCAGTGTGGATAAGCCCCGCATCAGGCAACACTGGTTTATCATAGGTAGGCAAACTCAGGCCCAGGGGCCGGATCCAGCCCAATCGCCTTCTCACTCCGGCCTGCAGACGGTCCAGGAATCAGTGTGTTTTTACATGAGTAGAATGTGCCCTTTTATATGAAATGCATCTCTGGGTTATTTGTGGGGCATAGGAATGTGTTCATTTTTTTTTTCAAAATATAGTCTGGCCCCCCACATGGTCTGAGAGACAGTGGACTGGCCCCCTGCGGAAAAAGTTTGCTGATCCCTGCTGGTTCATCCAGCTCAGAACTGCTTCTTGAACCTGATACCTTCTGCGCACAGGACAGATTCTGTATCCCTGAGCTACAGGCCACATGACCCGGAAAGCTGTCTGCAGACAAACGCCGGCTCCCTCGGCCTGAAACGAGATGAGTGCCACACCCCATAGTCAAGTTTGACTGGACTTAACCATCCAGGGGTCCTTGACCTTCCTTTGAGACACAATAACATACCGTATTTTTCGCTCTGTAACACGCACTTGACCATAACACGCACGTAGTTTTTAGAGGAGGGAAATCCGTAGGCATGCCCCCTGTAGGCATTCCCTCCATAACACGCACAGACATTTCCCCTTACTTTTTAGGAGGAAAAAAGTGAATGTTATGGTGCAAAAAATACGGTAAATTATTGCTGTATTGTGTTCTTAATATTTGGTTGGGAGCTGCCCAGAGTGGCTGGGGAAACCCAGCCAGATGGGCGGGGTATAAATAATAAATTATTATATTATAATATAATAATAATAATAATAATAATAATAATAATAATAATAATAATAATAAAAAGTTGGTTGGCCTTATTCCAAATCAGACTGCTGGCCCACGTAGCTGAGTATTCTCTACACGGGCTGGCAGAGGCTCTCTCCCAGGTTCCAGCAAAGGCCCATGTGTTCCCTGCAGCTAGGAGTTCCTTCCACCAGCTTCTTTTGGTTGGCCAACGGTGGCCATTCCTGGACGAGGGTGACCTGACCACTGCAGTTCATGCACTGGAAACCCTGAGGCTGGATTGCTGTAATGCGCTCTGTGTGGTGCGGCACTTGGGTCTCGTTCGGGAGCAGCAGCTGCGCAGAATGCTGAGGCCAGATTGCGGGCAGCAGGGCTCCCACTCACACCTGGGCCCCCACTCACAAGTGCTTCCCGAAAGACCCCCTCCAGCATCATGAGATTTTTGAGCCAGAGATGGAAATAGCCAGGAATCGTGTCCACTAGAAAAACAGAAAGGAAAGAAACCCAACAGATCTTCAGATCTGCAGCCTCATTCTCTGCACTTAATTTCTCTGCAGGGATCTAGTGAAATGGACTTTGGTGAAAGTAAACTCATTTTTAACTTTGGGTTTTAAAAAGGCATTCCTGCCTGCAACATGTGTGCAGCAGATGCCCCACAGATGCCCCGACATGTAGGGCAGGAGAAGAAGAACCCCTTGCTTTATAGTACACCCCAGACCCCTTTGGTTTTGTTTTTGCGGAGCTGCCTTCCGCCTGACGGATGATGCCGCCTTGGCCGTGCAAATGGACAGCGGCCCAGTTTTTCCTCTTGTGTGCTTGTTTATCCTTGTTAACATGACAAAACCAGCGAAATAATTAAAGGATCCAAATGGCTGTGTAAACAACTCCCCCACAGCCTTTTTCCTCAAGAAAGCTGATCGCTGCAGGGACGGCTGAGGCCCGTGTGGGGTGCAGGCCTGGCTGGCAGCGTCTCAGCCTGGCAAAGGTGGTCTCTCCAGAAGGCTCTCCTAGCCAGCGCTGGCCAGTGGGGCAGGTGTCACTCTCCTAATACCTGCGTAGGTAGCCATGAGCTGCCCTCTGGGACAGGGGAGCAGCAGTCTGCATTGGGGGCCAAGCCGTGGCCTTTCCCTGGGACGGTGCCAGTTTCTCTGTCTTCAGCCAGCACCACCAGGGCTCCCAGCAGCGGCTGGCTGGATCTGCATCTGTCTCCCGCCTCTGGAAGGGGCCGATGCTTCTGCGGCATCCGATGACAGATCTCTAGCAAAGCTGCCCCTGGGACAATCTCACTCTAATCCTTCCCAGCCCTAGACGGTCTCCTACCAGCAGAGTTGGGGTTTTTCAGGTTTGTGCCAACTTTCTCAGCGTTAATTGGTTTCGCTCTGAATATAAATGAGTTTTTCTTGTGCAGGTTTCTTCTTTTTTAATGCTGAAAGTTCCCTTGTCTCGCTTTTGAGAACGGCATCTCATTAATCCATGTACAAATAAATAATCATGGAGATGCCCAACTCAGCTTTGCATTTGCAAAGATTGCATCCTCTGGCATTGAGTTCCACTGGATAGTTGCCTGCCTGGCAAACTTCTCTGCCCCCCCCCCCCCAGATTCCCAATAAAAGTTGCCCTTTGTTTGGGAAGAGGTAAAAGGCCACTTGCCTTTTGTGTGGGTACTTCTCCTTCCCCCCCTTCTCCCTCCTTACCTCTCCCTTTGTCTCTGTCTCCTGTTTCTGGTTTGCATGTGTTTAATTTCCATGTTGACCTGTTGTTGTTGTTTAGTCGCTTAGTCGTGTCCGCCTCTTTGTGACCCCCTGGACCAGAGCACGCCAGGCACTCCTGTCTTCCACTGCCTCCCACAGTTTGGTCAAACTCATGCTGGTAGCTTCGAGAACACTATCCAACCATCTCGTCCTCTGCCATCCCCTTCTCCTTGTGCCCTCCATCTTTCCCAACATCAGGGTCTTTTCCAGGGAGTCTTCTCTTCTCACCATGTAGTCAAAGTCTTGGAGCCTCAGCTTCAGGATCTGTCCTTCCAGTGAGCACTCAGAGCTGATTTCCTTCAGAATGGAGAGGTTTGATCTTCTTGCAGTCCATGGGACTCTCAAGAGTCTCCTCCAGCACCATAATTCAAAAGCATCCATTCTTCGGCGATCAGCCTTCTTGATGGTCCAGCTCTCAATTCCATACATCACTACTGGGAAAACCAGAGCTTTAACTATACAGACCTTATGTTGACCTAGTCAAGTCAATTCCTGTTTCTTGGGATGATGAGGATGATGGTGGTGCTTTATTGAATTTCTATACTGTCCTATACCCTCAGGTATAGGGCACATGATCACCCCAGAGATGGACAGTCTTAGTTCTTCTAGTTGGGCATTGGGAGTTTTGTCAAGAGAAAGAGTTGAAGAGGAAACCCAGCTCAGCTCCAGCACATGCACTCAAGTGAGCACCTGGCTTTTAGAGACTGCTTCAGTCTTTATGCCCCCCCCCCAAGAGATAGATTTCTCTTCCAAGGTCCAAAGATCTCAAAAGCCCACTCAGAGCAGGGCCTTTGTTGTGATTGCCCCTATTCTGTGGAGCGTTCCTCCTGAAATTTGCCCACTGCCTGTGCTTTCCAGAAACAACTGAAGACATGTTTGTTCCAATAGCCTTTTCCAGCTGGACAAATGGGACTTTTAGCCTGCTGTTCATGCATGTGTTTTCAACTATTTCAGAAGGCGATTAATAAATTGGCAATAATAACAGACAGACTTGCGACATCAGAGAGGGGAGGACGGTTGGAGTGGGGCCGGCTTGCCGATGGTCTTGCTCTCAGGGGACCCCCACATTGGCTATGCAGTGTGCCAGCTGGTGGCTTGCAAGTCTCAGCCCAGATATGACTGGCAATCACGAAACCTGTTGCGGACGAGATCCATGATCTCTTGTGGTGCCTGTTGCTGCTTTGGTTGTGTGACTAGGGGACTCTGGCCACTTTGAAAGCTGGCCTGAGGGACTGTGCAAAAAGGCACAGCTGGGGCTGTTGGGAGCTGCAAACTAAAGCTTCTGAAGGTCATCAGGTCTACAAAGGGTGCTGTAAGGAATCTGCAGAGCTCTTCTCCACCATTGCTAGAGGCTTATATGGCAGAAGGCAAAGGAGAAGGTTGAAGAACTGCTGTTGCAGCCATCCATCTGTCTTGAGAGGCAGTGGAGTGCTCCCCAGACAATCTCTGTATCTTTGTGGCAGTTCTTCCAACCCCCAGTTAATAATGTATGTAAAAACTTTTTAAAAGAAAACTAAGATAGACAGTGGGACGTGGGTGGCGCTGTGGGTTAAACCACAGAGCCTAGGGCTTGCCGATCAGAAGGTCAGCAGTTCAAATCCCCACAACAGGGTGAGCTCCCGTTGCTCAGTCCCTGCTCCTGCCCACCTAGCAGTTCAAAAGCACGTCAAAGTGCAAGTAGATAAATAGGTACCGCTCCGGCGGGAAGGTAAACGGCATTTCCGTGCACTGCTCTGGTTCGACAGAAGCAGCTTAGTCATGCTGGCCACACAACCCGGAAGCTGTACGCCGGCTCCCTCGGCCAGTAAAGCGAGATGAGCGCCGCAACCCGAGTCGGCCACGTCTGGACCTAATGGTCAGGGGTCCCTTGACCTTTTCCTTTAAGAGAGAGGGTGGAGTGCTCCTCTTGGGGTGAAGCCAAACTTCTGTGTTAGCAGCACCAAAGTGACCTCCCTGGGTGGAAGCCTGGGCAGTGTGTCTGGAGGTCCTGGGCTGCCCAGAAGACAAGACCACCACACCCAGCTTTGCTGATGTGGTCCAAAAGGAAAGCGCCAGCAGGACGTTTGGCACCAGATTAGTGTAAGGTTTGCTCCTCAGCTTTTTCTACTCCTGGAGATATCCCGCAAGGCCGCAGAGGTTTAGGATCAGAGTGTTCCTTCTCCTGGGGGGGGGGGGGGGAGGAGAGAGACACAGAGACAGAGAGAGAAAGCGCATTTGTTGCAGCTTTCTTTCTCCCTAGGCGGCTCCGTGCCCGTGCCCCGAGGGGGCCTGGCGCTTTTCCGCAACAGCATCTCCTTCCCCTCCCGGAGCTGTCAGCCCGAGTCACGGAGGCGGGCGTGGGACAATTCCCAGCAGCTCTGGCTCCCGGCACTTTAATGCTGTTTAAACAATTACGCACTTGATAAATTTTGACAAGACGAGATAGAAATAGCCCAGGAGAGTGGAACCGAGTGGAAACGCTCTAAACACATGCCCCTCTTCTCTCACCCGGCTCCCTCGGGGAACTGAGCATCGCCTGCCAAAGAAACAAGGCGGCCCTGCTCAGAGGTGGCGGCGAGGGAGAGTCATGCGGTCGGCAGGGAGAAAGGCAGCGGAGGCAGGAATGAATCCCTTCCTCAAAGGGTTTGTGATGTGATCCCGGCAGGGTCAGGCTGCTGCTGCTGCTGCTGCTCACGCGCTTTTCCATCTCTTGGTGGCTCGGCAGGAGAAAGGAAGGCTGCCACCGCCCTGGCAGGAGAGCCACTGAACCGCAGGACCTCAGAGTCCCAGGGCGCCAGAGTCTTGCAGTTGGCCTGGGTGGTTTGCTGCAAGCAACCGCCGGCTGTGCAGCACATGGAACTGCCACTGTGGGTGGGGAGCATAAGATTATCATCTTCCAAAGCAACTACTCCATGCTGAACTTGAAAATGGAAAGCTGGTGATGCTGCTGGTCAACAAAAGAGGTTTAAAGACCGTCTGAAGGCAATTTTTTTTTAAAAAAAAAATGTAGTATAAACACCAGCAATTGGGAAACACTGGCCTGCGAGTGCTCCAGTTGGAGAACAGCCTTTACCAAAGGTGCCATGGGCTTTGAAGACACTCGAACTCAGGATGCAAGGGAGAAACGTGCTAAGAGGAAGGCACGCTTGGCAAATCCACACCGTGATCAACTCCCGCCCGGAAACCAATGTCCCCACTGTAGAAGGATGTGTGGATCCAGAATTGGCCTCCACGGTCACACACTCATTGAGATCCAGCGACGAGGGCCTTCTAGCAGTTCCCTCATTGCAAGAAGTGAGGTTACAGGGAACCAGACAGAGGGCCTTCTGGGTAGTGGCGCCCGCCCTGTGGATCGCCTTCCCATCAGATGTCAAAGAAACAAACAACTATCTAACTTTTAGAAGACATCTGAAGGCAGCCCTGATTAGGGAAGTTTTTAATATTTAATGCTGTATTGTTTTTCACACTTGATTGGGAGCTGCCCAGAGTGGCTGGGGAAACTCAGCCAGATGGACAGGGTATAAATAAAAAATTATTATTATTATTATCATCATTATGTGTTTATGGAAGACAGTCTTACTCAGGGGTGATTGCCAAAGAAGAAGACCTGGGATTGGCCAGGTTGGCCCCCACCAATGACACAGGCCCACTGGGAATGCAAAAATGCCAGCTCCCCCTTCTGGCTCGGAGTGGCTAGGAGCCCACCCATCCACCTGCGCCCTTCCTGGGCAGCTGCTCTGGGTGGCTGGGTGATACACACAGATTCCTTTGGGCGCCAAAGAGGAAGCCCCTGGCAGAGTGCGAAAGGTGACAAAAAGCAAACTTTTCCTTGCCCTGGGCACGAGGGATGGGGGTGCGGCGGGGGACACCAATAAGTCTCCTTACAAGGAGCCTCAGCACGCCTCTCATTTCAGGGAGTTGGATTAGACAACCTTGCTCTGCAATTCTGTGCTCCTTTGAAATGCATGCAAATGAACAGATAAAATTCCGCAAACTGATTTGGAAGCGGAGAGAACTGAACATAATCCGGGGGGGGGGGGGGATGAGAAACAGAAATGGGCAGATTTGTCTTTGCCTGGGACCAGGATTCCTAAAGGATAATCTTCTTTTTTCCCCATGCAAACCTAAGGAGTTGTTCGTGGGAGCCAGACTCCTGTTGCTTTGTTTTGGTCCCTGGATTTCTGTCCATCCTAGGAAGCCAAATTGGCACCCAGTTTTGTTGAAGGTGCCCCCTTAAGGAGAGGGACGCTTTGGAGGTACCCTTGTGGGGGGTGAGGACCCCCCCCTCCCGCCCTTTAAAGTAAGCCACAAAGTTTTGGCCTGGCAAATGCGTCTCTGAAGCTGCTCTGGGCTGAGGCTGCAAGATGTTAGGAGATCTATAGCCAAAGTGTTCCTTGAAAAGAGAATGGTAATGACTTGTTTGACCTCCATCTGCAATTGGAAACAGAAGACAGGCCCGGTGGGTGAGTGAGGGATGCGGTCTGTGAATTGATGCTCTGGATTAGGCAAAGTGGTCTAAACATCCCATATGGACACTGTTAGCCGGCTTCAAGGCAGGGCCTGTTACTGTTTATCTTGAAAGCCTTTTGCATTTAACCAGAAAATAAACTACCTTTCATCTCTAATTCCGTGGCCGCGCTGAATTTTTCTTTCTCTCCCTTTGATGGTTTTTACATTCACACCTTTCGGGTGAGCCTGGATGGATTTCTGCAACGGAGACTAATGTGGGGTTTTTAGACAGAAGTTGCCAAATAACTCGGTCAGGTCACTGGTTTCTCCTCTTACTCCTTCGCTGCCTTCTGTTTTTATTATTCATCTTTGTTTTTTGCATTTCTTACCCACCCCTTCCCTAGGCAATCCCAGGTTGAGCTGCGGCATATAAAAACACAATTAAAACAATAAAAACAAAACAAAAAAACCCAGCCCAAAATCAATCATCCATACACAACACAAATAAAGGGAAGACCCCAAATCTATTTCTGCATTGCAGGGGGTTGGACCATGTGATCCTTTGTGTCCATTCCAAATCTCCCAGTTGTACGATTCTGTGAATTCTTCACTTTTCAAAGGCCAGGGTAAAGAGGTGCAACTTAGCCCCAGTGTTTTCTTCAGATGTGTTCCAAGCTCTGAGATCTTCCATTCACCCTCTGAGCCTTTATTCACTGTAGAGTCCAAAGACTTGAACTCGGGACCCCTCTGCGTGCAAAATATTTCCTCTTTCACTGAGCTTGTGTGAGCCTGTTTGAGTATGGGGAAGGAAAACTTCTGGGTGTTGTGAAATGAAGCGACTCTGTTCTCATCGTCAAGGAACAGGGCAGGGTTGGGCCAGCCAGGAGTTTTGCACCAACATTGAGGTTTAATGATTGGAGCAAGACGACTACTTGCTATAAAGTGAGGGCCCATTCAGACTTCCCTCTGGGCTGCAATTCTAGGCACTTTGAAGCTTTGTGTCCAAGCCTTTTTGTGTGTTTGCTGAATTGGAGCAAACAGAAATCGGTGCACAACCCGCTTGCAATTTGCTCTGATTCAGTGTTAAAAAGTTGCTTTTCCTGGGAGAAGTGGTAGAGGGGGAAAACGTGCTTGGAGATGGACCTTTGAAGAGTGGAACTGCACCTAAAAAGTGTGGGGCAAAAGGTTAGTGCGTCTGACCCCCTTGTGTTTGTGTGGGAGTGTGTGTGAGAGACAGAGGTGTTATTCCTCTTTAAAAAAAAGAAGTATCCCCACTCATTTAGACTAAAAATGTGCACATCATTTCCAAATATGTTAGAAGAGTAGGCTTCTGCATAAAATGCTTTTCCTAGCTAAAAGCAGCAATTAAATGTTTCTTAAATGCATTGCAGCATCAGGAAGGCAGATAAAAGCATAAACAGATCACATTGGTCTCCATGTGGGATGCTGCACTGATCTGGGAATCCTGATTCCCATTGGTGCAGAAACACCTTCTGCCGGACTCTGTCTGATTTCCTTCCCAAGCAGAGGAAGAGGAGTGAGAGGTGCAAAATTGTCCACAAGCCAGCTTTGCCCGGGGGTTCAGAAATAGGCCTGCGCACTCAAATGTCTGCGGTGCTGAAAGCACATTCTGATGCACCTCCAAAAGCAAGGATGTTAGAGATACTCCACAAAGATTTTCTTTAGATATCTGAAAGCTTAGGGAGAGCAGGCAAGTGCAAGGAGGCTGCGCTTTGTATATTCCCCTTGGCAGTGTTCAAACCTCCACTAAGCCATAGAGCAGGCAGGATGTGAGCAAGGACTTCCTTCTCCCCTTTTCCTTCTGCATAATTTCCCTGTTGTGGTCGCTGTGAAGGTCTGTGTCTGACCTTCTGTGTAGGCTTCGTATTGTTGCAGGAAAACTGCTCCCTTCCCCTTATGGGGTATTCCAGAGCCAATATAGAGTCCTTAAGTTGGTTCCATAGGCCAACCATAGTATGTTTGTTGTTGTTTAGTCGTTTAGTCTTTGTGACCCCCTGGACGAAAGCACGCCAGGCACGTCTGTCTTCCACTGCCTCCCGCACTTTGGTCAGACTCATGCTGGTAGCTTCGGGAACACTATCCCACCATCTCATCCTCCGTCGTCCCCTTCTCCTTGTGCCCTCCATCTTTCCCAACATCAGGGTCTTTTCCAGGGAGTCTTCTCTTCTCATGAGGTGGCCAAAGTCTTGGAGCCTCAGCTTCAGGATCTGTCCTTCCAGTGAGCACTCAGGGCTGATTTCCTTCAGAATGGAGAGGTTGGATCTTATTGCAGTCCATGGGACTCTCAAGAGTCTCCTCCAGCACCAGAATTCAAAAGCATCAATTCTTCAGCCTCCTTCATGGATCACTGCCTTGCCGTGGCGAAGGGGCTTGAATAACTCAGAGAAGCTAAGAGCTATGCCGTGCAGGGCCACCCAAGATGGACAGGTCATAGTGGCGAGTTTTGACCCAATGTGATCCACTGGAGCAGGAACCGGCAAACCACTCCAATATCTCTGCCAAGAAAACTCCATGGACAAAGACAACCAGGGTATATTGAGAAGCAAAGCAGCTGGTAAGCCTGATCTTAATTAAGTGTTGCAACAGGGTCCCCACTCACCACATACAGGAGAGAATCCAGAACAATGGTGCACAAGCCTGTATCTTCAAGAAAGCTTTGGGGAAAGGCACATAATCTCATAGGATTTGGAGAACATCTCCTGCAGGACCCATCTAGTCCAGTATCCTGCTGCATGGCGAGTCCCCCCCCCCCCCCATGTTGAAATAATGGCACATGACACAATTATTAAGGTTAATGGTCTAAAACAGGCCACAACTTTATTGGTTACAGGTGATGAGCGGTATTGGCTTAGGCATTGGTCCTAACCGACTATATCCGACTTCAGCCCGTCCGCTAGAAGTCCGGGAAGGGTTAGCCACCCATAGGGGGAGTCCTGCTGATGCACATCAACTAGGAACTCCCCCGGGGTCACCGCTAGGGGGCGTGCCTTAGGCTCTCACCTCCCCAGGCTTTGGACAGGGCCACGCCCCCCGGAATCCTTTATCGGACTACCCTTCAATATGGGGGGCAGGTGATGGCGCTACCTCCCCTCTTCCGTCTACAGAACAATGCCTAACCGCCAATACCCAGAAAGTTGTGACAGTTTGCTACGAGGTAGGCGAAAACCAGTTTCAGCGGCTGGTGCCAATTTGCCTAGTGGAAAAATTCCTACCAGGCCCCTCAATGGCGACCAACCAAGGTCCATAGCAAGGTCAAGGAACGAAAACCTTATAGAGCGGGAGGGTGGGAAAAGCAGGAACAGCTGGCAGGCAGCAAAGAGGGAGATCCCCGGCCAGGCAGGCCACGCCCCCTTAGCCAGCTGATTGGCCGGCTGGGGAGTGATGCGGCCGGGGATTCCCCCAATCGCGCAAACCCCCACCTCCTCTGCAGGGCGGAAGTGGCTTTCTCACGGAGGCCAACCAGATGTCTCCATGGGAAACCTGCAAGCGGGAACGGAGCCCAAGAGCAACTCTCCCCTCCTACGCTTTCCAGCGACTGGCATTCAGATGCCTGGGAGGAGCCACCACCAAGACGGCCCTCTTCCACATCTCCACCCAGTGTTCCCGGGAGGGTGGGGTGGGGAACAAAGGAAGAGCTTCCCCCAAAGACTTCCAAGCCCAGCCAGCTAAGTACGGGAGGAAAAGGGGTGATTGGAGTTGTGCCCATCAGTGGAGCACCTTGATGGCTTCTCCTGTCTAAGGTAATTTGCTATCAGCTGAAAGCCCTTTGAGGATTTCCCTCGTGATCCTGTTTTTCACTAGTTGCTTCCTTTTAGGATTTTTCAATTTAAGGGCAAAAAGGTAAAGGTAAAAAGGCAAAGGACCCCTGGATGGTTAAGTCCACTCAAAGACGACTACGGGGTCACGGCGCTCATCTCGTTTTCAGGCCGAGGGAGCTGGCTTTTGTCCACAGACAATTTTCTGGTCACGTGGCCAGCAGGACTGAACCACTTCTGGCACGACAGAAGCCAGAGCACATGGAAATGCTGTTTACCTTCCCCTCACAGCCGTACCCATTTATCTACTTGCACTGGCATGCTTTTGTTTTGTTTTTTATAATAATTTTTATTCATTTTCCAAACACATAATAAAGACAAGCGAAACACAAAACAAAAACATACAAAACATTTAAACATGTATAACTTCATAATCTTATTTTCATGCACCTTCTTTCCTTCGACTTCCCCATACCTCCCCATCACTGCATCCTTGTTTTACGATTCTTTAGCAACCCTTTAGTCAATTTATCTATAATTCCCTTTCATTAAGTTTTCTTTAATTTGTTAATTACAGCTGTAATTCTCTGCTTCTTACCCCTTGACATCTTAACACTCCTCAATTTTACAACAGTTTTTAAGATATATTTTAAATTTCTTCCAGTCCTCTTCCACTGTCTCCTTCCCCTGGTCGCGGATTCTGCCAGTCATCTCAGCCAGTCCCATAAAGTCCGTCACCTTTGTTTGCCATTCTTCCAGAGTAGGTAGTTCTTGCATCTTCCAATACTTTGCCAGAAGAATTCTTGCTGCTGTGGTAGCATACATAAAAAAAATCCTGTCCCTCTTTGACACCAATTGGCCAACCATGCCCAAGAGAAAAGCCTCAGGTTTCTTAGGAAAGGTCCACTTAAGGACTTTCTTAATTTCATTATAGATCATTTCCCAAAAAGCTTTAACCTTCGGGCAGGTCCACCAAAGGTGGTAAAAAGTACCTTCAGTCTCATTACATTTCCAACATTTATTATTGGGCAAATGATAGATTTTTGCAAGCTTGACTGGGGTCATGTACCACCTATAGATCATTTTCATTATGTTTTCTTTCAAAGCATTACATGCGGTAAATCTAACACCAGTAGTCCATAACTGTTCCCAGTCAGCAAACATAATGTCATGACCGATGTCTTGTGCCCATTTAATCATAGCTGATTTCACCGTTTCATCCTGTGTATTCCATTTCAACAGCAAATTATACATTCTTGACAAGTTCTTAGTATTGGGTTCTAGCAGTTTGTTTCTAATTTTGACCTCTCTTTCTGAAATCCTATTTTCCTGTCCTGTTTAAATGTCTCATTTATCTGATGATAGTGCAACCAATCTCGAACTTTGGACTTTAATTTCTCATAACTCTGAAGTTTAACTCTTTCACCATCATGTTCTAAGATTTCACAATATTTTGGCCATTTAGAATCCATATTAAGTTTTTTCACCTCCTTGGCTTCCATTGGTGACAGCCACCTGGGAGTTTTACTTTCCAACAGATCTTTATATCGGATCCAAACATTATATAATGCTTTCCTAACAATATGATTTTTGAAACCTTTATACACCTTTGCCTTATCGTACCATAAGTATGCATGACAGCCAAAGTTATTATCGTACCCTTCCAGGTCCAAAATGCACTGGCATGCTTTTGAACTGCTAGGTTGGCAGGAGCAGGGACAGAGCAACGGGAGCTCATTCCGTTGCGGAGATTTGAACTGCCGACCTTCCGATCGGCAAGCCCAAGAGGCTCAGTGGTCTAGACCCCAGCGCCACCCGCACCCCTAAATAAGGTAAAGGAAGATCTTATTTGGCACTGGTTTGTATGCCTGTGTCAGCAGCCCTAAAGGTAAAGGTAAAGGGACCCCTGACCATTAGGTCCATTCTTGGCTGACTCTGGGGTTGCGGTGCTCATCTCACTTTACTGGCTGAGGGAGCCAGCGTACAGCGTCCGGGTCATGTGGCCAGCATGAGTAAGCCATTTCTGGCGAACCAGAGCAGCACATGGAAACGCCGTTTACTTTCCCGCCGGAGCGATACCTATTTATCTACTTGCACTTTGGTGTGCTTTCAAACTGCTAGGTTAGCAGGAGCTGGGACCGAGCAACGGGAGCTCACCCCATCGCAGGATTCGAACCGCCGACCTTCTGATCGGCAAGCCCTATGGTCTGTGGTTTAACCCACAGCGCCACCCGCGTCTCCTGTCAGCAGCCCTACTGGGTTTTTAAGCTTTCTCTTAAATGCCCTTGTTGGATATATTCTTAGACTGAAACCTTCCTGCAGTTTCCGTTCCGAGAATTGAGCCAGGGACCATTCCTCTTCTCCAAAGGCCACAGCTTTGTGGATGCTCCCAGGAGAGTAAGACCCATTCTGTTCTGAGCTCCTGGGAGGTTCGATTTGAGCTCCCCGGAAGTGACTGGTTTTCCTGAGACACCTGTGCCTCTGAGCATGAGCAGAGTGTCTTTCCCCTCATTACCCTCCCTTTTTTTTTGAAGGATGGGACTTCAATCCTAAGCTCCCTCTTTCCACCTGCCCCGTTCTACCTTCTGCTCCAGCTCCTTTTTTTTTTTTTAATCTCTTCCCCCCCCCCCCCTCGCCTTTCTGTGTCCTACTTCAAACTGCTCCAAGCTGCTGCAAACTCCAAGGAGGTCCGGCTGGGGAGCTGGACAGAAGCCCAGAGGCTGTTCTGCACTCTGCACTGCTAATGCGATTAGAGGAGGGAGGCGAAAGCCCATGGGGGGGGGGAGGCGCATCTGAGGCAGCCACATGGGGAGGTCACTTGCTGCAGGGAAAAACATCTGGCTGGGCCTGGACAGGCTGTTGAGGGGGGAAGCAGCAAAGCCCCCTCCTGTGTTTGCTATCATTGGGGGGGGGCGCACCTGCAAGAGTTGGCTTGTGTATGGGGGGGGGCGTACCGGGACACAAAAGCATTTCCAGCAAGTTATTTGTCACTTCTTTGCTTTCTTGACGATTCTCAGAAAGGCATAAAAAAAAGCACAATTATATTATTTCGTACGGCCAAAAGGAAAACAAAACCGCTGTGCCCACTGTAAACTTCCAAATGTGAAATAACGGCCAAAAAACTTGCAGCCAAAAGATGCTAGTGTGCATTTCGGGATGTGAAGCTGAGCCCCCGCAGATACACCCCCCCCCAAAAAAAATAATGCTGTCTCTCTTAGGCCACAGCCCTGCTTCCTTCCCCCCTCCCTTTCTGCCAGCAGCATCCAGCCCTCAGGCTGTTCTGATTTCACCTTTGCTGCAACCATTTCTGTTCTGTTTTGACATTCTGTGGCTGGTCCTCTTCCCTCAACACTCAGAATGTTTTTGAAGCTCCCATGGCGTCCCAGTCCAAGTGAGACTTGCCAGAAATCGTGGCTGGGCGGGGGGGGGGGGGTGTCTTGCAGGCAGCAGAGGACAAGCATGGGGAGAAAAGCAAGAATGGTGCAGCATGAAGATCTATTTTGTTTTTATATATATATATACATTTTTATTGGTTTCTTTAACATATCATTTCCAACAATCATATAACATAGCTTCTCATCTTACACAATATTTTAGACTTCCCTCAACACCTCTGATGATTTTTTGTTCTTTATCACTTATTCTGCATTTCTTAATTTCTCTATTACTCTTAATTATCATTAACTAACAACTCTTCTCATAGTCTTTCTTGCAATATTTCAAATAGTCCTCATTACAGAAGTTCTTGCAGTCCTACTAGCATAATCTGTTTGTTACAATGACTTTTCAAATAGTTCATATATTTACTCCAGTCTTCTAAGAATCCCTGGTCCCGCAGGTTTTGAACCCTTCCTGTTAATTTATCTAATTCTGCATAGTCCATCAGTTTCATCTGCCATTCTTCTTTCGTCGGTAATTCTTTTTGCTTCCATTTTTGTGCCAAGCATGAGGATCTATTTTGCTCCAGACCCGACCAAAAGTCAGAGCTCATCAACAGTGGAGTGGATGACCTTCGGAGGTGGCACAAACTCATTCATTGGAGAGCAGTTGGGTGGCCATCTGTCAGGATGTTTAGCTTCGAATCCTGCATTGCAGCAGGTTGGACTAGATGACCGCTGGATGCCCCGTCTAACTCTAAAATCCTACAATCCCATGATTCTATGAGATAAGTGCTTTCCTTCTTTCCTGCCTCTCGCTCTTTTGCACACAGTCCCTTTTCCCTCCAGCACCTGTAGGGAGAAACTTCATTTTAACAGCGGCTCTCCAAAGCTTTGATACACTCTTTGTTGTTTGGGCTGGGGACCTGGCTCTGAGCCAGGCCGGGCAAAGGAAGAGGGGGTGTTCTGAGGCTAGGAGGGGGCCGGGTGGGTTTTACATATTGATTTGAATTTACCCACCGAATTTTTGGCTGGCAGCCTCCGGCGATTATTTAATCCCGCTCTGTCAGTGCACATGGCACGTTGCAGGAGATAGCATAAGCAAAAGACAGATCTCTGCCTCCAGCTCCCCGGCTAAATTTAGATGGTTTGGGAGACGGTGGGAGACGACAACAGCAGGAGGGGGGAGAGAGGCAGGCGGAGGACCAGGATGTGAGCAAAGGCAGTTGCCCGCATTTTGAGGCAGCCTGGGGCTCTTCTGGGCTCCAAATCAGTCCCCCAGGTACAACAAAGTGGTTTTTTAAAGGAAGGCATAAGCAAGGGGGACCAAGAGGGAGAATCAGGTAGCAGAGCATAAGAATTTTCCTGCTGGATCAGGCCAATGGCCCATCTAGTACGGCATCCTGTTCATTCATTCATTTTAGTTGTTTGTTACATTTATTTACCACCGCTTTCTTCAAAGGAGCGCAAGTTGCTGTACACCTCTCCATCTTCCCATTCCATCTTCACAATAACCCCGTGAGGTAGGTTTGGTAACGAGATGATGACCAGCCCTAGGTCACTAGTGAGCTTCATGGCTGAGTGGGGGATTCGAACCCAGCTCATAGTCCAGCACACTGACTAACCAGATGGGAGGCCTGCAAGCAGTGTGCATGTACCAGAACCCTTTGTGCTCCTGTGGTTTCCAACAACTGGTAGTTTCAGAAGCATCAATCATCCTGGCTATAAGCCATCGAAAGCCCCATGAAGTTGTCTAATTCTCCTTTAAAAATGTTTGGACAGCTGCCTCCTGTGGGAATGAGTTCCATAGTTTAGCCGTGTGCTGTTTGAAGAAGGACTTTACTTTATCTCTTGAAGCCTCCAACATTTGGCCTCATTGGAGTCCACAACCTCCCAAGAGAATCTGTTCCACTGTCAGACAGCTCTTACTGTCAGAATTTTCCCCCTGGTGTTCAATCAAACGCTTTTGTAATTTGAAGTTCTGGGTTCGAGTCCTCCCCTCCAGAGCAAGAGAAAACTAGGGTGCTCCCTCTTCCTTGTGACAGCCCTTGAGATATTTCAAGATGGCCACTATATCTCCTCTTCTCCAGGCTGAACATACCCAGCTCCTTCAACCGCTCCTCATCAGGCTTGGCTTCCAGACCTTGATCATCACCTTCCTGCTCAGTTCTGTCTACACTGTCCAGAGTTTCAGAGGGAGGGTTTCTTCTAAGCCACATGGGATGATGGGACAGTCCTGTCCTTGGCTGCCGTCCTGGGTGAGAAAGACGCTGGAATCCAAGACGCTGGAATCCAGCAAAAGCACCAGGAGGATGCCAGCGCCACATTCCTCACATCAAAGGGAGTGTCAGGCGTGTGAGATTCCTTTGCCGCTGCTGTGGCCTTTGAGGATCTGCCAGTGGGATGCGAAGGGGTGTCTTGGCGGTCAGGAACGTTCCGCAGTTTGCAGAGGACAGAGTTCGAGGGGGAGAAGCTCTTCCCCCACCGCTGAGCGCCTGTAAACAATTTCTGTTGTTGTTTTCCCCGAATGCAATTTGCTGCATCATCCTCAGGGAACCTGATTCCACTTCTTCTTAAGAAATTAGCTGTCCCAGGCTGCGCGCCAGGGGCTGGCGGACCTCCTAGCTGGGCTGATTCCCCCTCATCAGGCGACCTCCGGGGACGTTCGTATTCTCATCCCAGCCTCTCCCGTTACTGCCTGGATGGGGCTTGTTTAACCAAAGGCGGGTTGCGATGCCGTTGGCAGCTGGTGGGCAGCGGTGGTGGTGGAGTTTAGGCTGGGTTGATCACCCCATATAACCTCTCTTCTCCCTCCCTCCCTCCCTCTCTCCCTCCCCAGCCCATCCATTTCCCAGAAACTTGTCATGGGAAGGGTGAGCAGCAACCTAGATATTGCCTTCAGGAGAGGAGAGGGACGCAGGAGACCTTCAGTGGCTTTAGAGGTTACAGGGCAATCGGTTGTGGGGTGCAGGGTGCAGGGTGCAGGGAGAAATAGGGGCAGGGACCCAGAAGTTGGCAGGCAGCTGGCCATATGGGAAGGTCATTAGCCACCAACCCTCACCATGGGGACTCTCTCCACAGCGTCACAGCAATGAAGAACTGCAGAAGAGGCTGCTGGATCAGGCCAGTGGCCCATGTAGTCTAGCATCCTGTTCTCACAGCGGCCTCTGTTGTAAATAAAATCTGCCCTTTTTCCTTTATGGGGTATCCAAGAGCCCATATAGAGTCCTTACATAGGTTCCCTATTGGTAGGAGAAAATCACAGAGGCCAACCAGAGAATATTGAGAAGCAAAGCAACTAGTAAACTTAATCTTTATTGATCTGTTGCAGCAGGGTGCTCCCCTCACATGCAGGAGGACGGAGGAGGAACTCAGAACAATGGCACGCAAGGCCTTATATAGACATTTTAAATTCCCTGCCCTGGAGCTCAAGACCCCCCCCCCCGATACATCATACCTACATCACAGAAGGGGTGTAACCCAAGACCACCCCCTACATACCTACATCACAGAAAGGGCGGTCTACAGCAGAAATCTGAGTGCTTTGTTTACCTCCTGTCTGCCAGGTTACCTGCTTAATGGTCACTTGACTGGATTGTCTGGGGAGCCTGGCCAGTCTTTTGTAATGATAAATACTTAGTTCCTGAGCCAGGTCACAGGCTCACACCCTATTCAGATCTTAAATGTGCCCTTAAGACAGGATTTGTGAAGGAAAAAGACAATGGGGAGGCTTTTCCATTTTCCTTTGACCTTGCAGAGAAAACATTTGCTCAGTTTGGGAATCAAAATGGTTCCAGGTCGGTCTTCCTGTGCTGATCTATGTACGTGCTTGGCTGGTACACTTATGAACATTGAACATATATCTAAGACCTCAAAATTCCTATCCCACCAAGCAGATGCCCCAATGGGGAACCCAAAAGCAAGACGGAAGAGCAAGGCCCCTCTCCCATCCTATCCTACAGAGCCATCCATAGCCCTCTCCTCCTCCATGCATTTGTCTAATCCTCTTTCAAAGTCATCCAAGTTGGTGGCCCTCACTGCCTCCGGTGGCAGGGAGTTCCACTGTCTAACTATGGTGCTGTGTGAAGGACTTTTATTTTACCTTTCCTGAGTTTTTCCTGCATTGTGGGGGGTTGGACAGGATGACCCTCGTGGTCCCTTCCAACACTGCCACTCCATGACTCCAACATGCTCTGGTATTGGGTGAGAAGGAGAAATAGTTGCCAAGCCAGGTGGCCAACACAGGAGGTCCTTTGCAGCCAAACCTCAGCATACAGACTTCACTGAGCCTCGAAGCAATAGATGAGAAGGTTGGTGTGCAGGCAAAAAGGGCATTTCCGGTTCCTCAGGTGGTTGGCAAGAGAATAGAGAGGGAGGGCATTCCTTCCTTCCTTCCTTCCTTCCTTCCTTCCTTCCTTCCTTCCTTCCTTCCTCCCTCCCTCCCTCCCTCCCCCCCCCCTCTCTCTCTCTCTCTCTCTCTCTCTCTCTCTCTCTCTCTCACACACACACACACACACACACACACATGTATTGTTTTTAACACTCAATTGGGAGCCGCCCAGAGTGGCTAGAGAAACTCAGCCAGATGGGCGGGGTATAAATAAATTGTTGTTGTTGTTGTTGTTGTTGTCATCGTCATCATCCCTGGCCATCCCTGCTGCTATAAGCTAAAGGCTGAAAGGGCCCCATAGTGTTTCTTGAACAACATAATGCAATAAAGGATTGTAACAAAGGCAGAGGAGGCAATGAGTTTGAACAGCCCCGTTTGTGTTGTGGATGAACAGACCAGATTCACACACACCCCCGGAAGCGCAGGGTCTGCAGTCATGAGAGCATCATGTCTGGTTGAAAGCTAACCACTTGGAAGCCCCTTTAAGCAAATATTGCCTGCAGTCAACAGAAAGCTCAGCTGGAGAGAGCAGAGCAAAGCAGGGAAAGGCAGGCAAAATTATCTTCCGCAATCGACCAGGAGTTGCCTGGTGAGTTCAGTGGCCAGCGTGGCACCACCACCACCTCAGCTGCATTTCCACATGAGCTGAAAACTGCCCTCAGCACCTGATTTTCTTGAAATTGCAATTCTAGGCAGGGGGGGATTCATGGAGACTCGAAAGGCAAACTACAGCTGCCTTTAGCCATTGCTGATGCATTCCCCACGTCCAGATTTAAATGGATGTCAGATATTATTCGATTGCTAGCAGTTCAGCGGGGGGGGGGGGGGGGCGGGGACGCGGAGGAAGCAAAGGGCTTCAGAGAGATCCAGGCCTTCTCATCAGTAGTGCCTTCCAGCACTGAGCGTGTGGATGGCAAAGACCCACACAACACAGCGCAGCGCTGCAGATTCCAGAATGAGCAGCCCACCTCCTTCCTAGGAATGCGCCGTTCTTGGGCAATTGGCATGAACAACGCTTTATGGATTTAAAATTCAGAGGAAGACAGGGGTTTTAAAAAATAACATAAGAAGAGTTTGCTGGATCAGACTAATGGCCCATCTAGTTCAGCCTTCCAGAATCCTAGAACTGTAGAGTTGGAAGGGACCCCAAATATCATCATTCAACCCCCAGCAATGCAGGAATCTCAGCTAAGGTGTCCTGTTTTCACTTTAACCAAAGCGATGCCTTTGGGAAACCGACAAGCAAGATTTGAGCACAAGAGCAACTCTCCCCTCCTGTAGCTCCCAGCAATTGATTTTCAGAAGCACTGCTGCCTCCAACTTTGGAAGCAAAGAGCCCTCCTGGCTAGTATCCATCGATAGCCCTCTCCCCCTCCATGAATTTGCCTAATCCTCTTTTCTTTTTTCATTTAATCATAAATAAATAAGAATAAAAATGTGCACCCCACCCCTGAGACCATCCCATTGTAACTATCCAACCTTCCAAAATGTCAACACCTCTTGCAATGGTTTGACCCCTTTCTGTTTGGGAGGTCCCAGGTCACAAGGGGGTTAGATTGGTCTCGACTAGGGCCAGGGCCTTTTCAGTACTGGCCCCGACTTGGTGGAACGCTCTGTCCCAAGAGATCAGGGCCCTGCAGGACTTGACATCTTTCCGCAGAGCCTGCAAGACAGAGCTGTTCCGTCTGGCCTTTGGTTTGGACTCAGTCTGACCCTTATGTTTCCCTCCCCTTATGGTCTTGATCTATTGGCTACTTTTAAAATGAGGCTCCCAGTGGGAGACCTGAGCTCCGCCATGTGGAGCAAGGATATTTTTGCCACCCAGCAGGAAAGGTGGGGGCTTCACCTTGGGCCAAAGTCATGGTGCAAAGGTTGGGGGGGGGAGATGCAAGGGGGAACTGCCCATGTGTTGCCAACTCAGCGCTAGCTGAGGGGTGGGGAATGTTGGTTTGGGGCTGCAGAGGAAGCTAAGCATTGCATTTAATTATGACTTGCCACTGAAGCCTTGCAAGGTCATTAATGATCTCGTAAAAAAAAAAAAAAAGGTTCAATAAATGCTGTCTCTTGGAGGGGCTCTCTGGTCACCTGCCCAGTGCCCGACTGCATGACAGGTCAATGCGAGGGAGGGAAGAGGCGGGTGCAAATCATCCTTGCCCATTTAATCGCATTGTTTATCAACTATATAGCATTGTTAAGTGCACTTTGCATTTCTTATCCTGCTTGCCCTCCTAGGAGCCCTGGAAAGTGGTTGGGAATCATAGCGGCTCATGGCAACGTGGAATTGTAGAGTTGGAGGGACCCCAGAGGGTCATCTAGTCCAACCCGCTGTGGTGCAGGAATCACACAGCTCAGCCGAGGCTGCTCTGTTAAGTATCCCTGATCCAAGGACCATTCCGGATCTCGGGGCCATTGATCTGAACACAAGTATGTTGTCTGCTCTCTCCAGGATCCCTATACAGTCATACCTCGGCTTACAGCTGCTTCGGGTTGCATTTTTTCGGGTTATGGGCCGCCCAAACCTGGAAGTACCGGAATGGGTTACTTCTAGGTTTTGCCGGTTGCGCATGCGCAAAAGCGATAAATAGCACTTTATGCATGCACAGAAGCGCCAAATTGCAACCCGCACATATACAGACGCGGGTTGCGAACACTGTGGGTTGCGAATGTGCATCTTGCACGGATCACCTTCGCAACCCGAGCGTCCACTGTAATTGGGAGTCTTCCTGTTCAGCATGAGAATCGAGGACCGGGTCTTAGTATTAATAACAGACTGTTGTGCACATATCCTTATTTTATCCTTGCAACAGCCATACTGCCTCCGTCCGTGGAGACAGAGCATAGCCATTGTGGCTAGTAGCTATCGATAGCCCTCTCCTCCATAGATTTGTCCAATCTGTCACGGACCCTTTGGCTGTGATTCCGGCATTGAAGGGGGTTGGACTAGATAGCCTTTGGGTTTCCTTCCAACATTATGATTCTGTGAGGCTATAATTGTCCTTTATTTTATTTTTTAAAATAATATTTATTTATAATCGTCTTTTAAAGGAATCCATATGGGTGGCCAGCACTGCCTCCTGTTGGAGGGAGTTCCAGAGCATCACCTGAACCAAGTCAGTTCCAGGCATCACCTGAACCAAGTCAGGGGCCTGATCCTGAAGAGTCCCAGTCTGCACAGGTTCCCCTGCAACAAGCACCAGCTGGGCCGAGTCAGGGGCCTGATCCTGCCCTGGCTCCAGATGCGGGGATTCCCTCCTTGCCTTCAGCTGGGCCATCACTTACAGCTGCTCCACTACCGGTTGGGTCAGGGGAGGCTGAGGCGGCCCCTGGGTCTGGTAACCCACCAACGTCTCCTGAGCTGCAGAGACTGAGGTCTGAGAGAAGGAGAGACCTGAGTACTTGCAGGAGGAGTGCCTGCCTTGTGTCCTGCCTTGGCCCTGTCGGACTGACTCCTTGTGGGACCCTTGGATTTGGGACCGGACCTGGACCATGTTACTCGGGTTACCCCTGGGCCCAGCACACAAGGGACCCCAGGGTCATCTAGCTCAACCCCCTGCAATCTTTTGCCCTTGGCTCTGATCGGTAGATCTTGGATTTCTGGTAGCAAGTGCTTGGCTGATCGGCAGCCTGCCCTCTCCCCACCCCCCGGTTTCAGGCTCGCTAGCAAATTCTTATGGCTACGGAATTGTGTGCTGCTGAGAAACCCCAGCTGAAGTCCTGCTCCTTCCTTGAGCACTCTCTGACAGGCCACTGTTAGAATTCCTGCTCCGTGATGGCAGTCATGGGATTGTTGTCTTTCCCATGACGGTGTATGTTTTGACTCCACAGAGTGGGAAGTGACGGAGACAGAGTGTTTATGTTACTGTGTTCCTTGAAGTGGGACTATTGTCCTTTGTTCTTTGCTGTCTGATGCTAGAGAGAGAGGCAGCCATGTTGCAGTGCTCCGTGTGTGTTTATATGTAAATAAAGTAGATTAGCCAAAATGCTGAGTTGCTTAGGTCTGTCACACAAGCTGCACAAACTCTGCGGATCCCTAAGTGTGCCAGTGTCGGCTGGCATCAGTCGCTGTGATGTTCAGGCAGAAGAAAGCTTTTGAAGTTCCCGATCGACCAGGAGGGAGAGAACATGCCAGTCGGGCATGTGTCTCTGCCAGGGTCCTACTCGAGTGTAGGTTGAACTCCTGACAGTCACCCCTCCCCAACCTGGTTTCCATTCAGCGCAAACAGTGACTAACCTCGCAAGGCTGTGCAATAGAATGCAGCAAGTAGACGTTCTGCACTTTTGCAAATTAAAAGTGCTGTATAAATGATATGCAGCCATAACCGAAGCCTTTTAAAAAGTAACGCATTACGGTGTGCCACAAACGGTCCAAGTGCAGGGTGTGAACATAAATTAGAGGTGGCCGTGAAAATAAAACTATCACCGTTGTTTATATGGTGGGAGTAAGAGGCGAGTTTTGCTCTCCACTGCCTTTTAATTCAGTTTTAATATCTGGCTGGTCCAGGTGTTTGGGCAGGGGGGACTCCTGAAAGGTCAGCACAGCCCCGAGGCATTTGGGGTGATCGAAACAACATAGAACCATAGCATCATACAATTATAGACTTGGAAGGCACCCCAAAGGTCATCTGGCCCAGGGAAGGAATCACAGCTAGAGGATCCTTGATGTGATGGCCTGGGTCTTGGTCTCCGATTCGGAACCAGAGGAGACTCAGTCAGCACCGGATCCTTTACCTCAGGCATCATCTGAACCAAGATGGCCTGATCCTGAAGATCCTGAAGAGAATATTATTATTATTATTATTATTATTATTATTATTATTATTATCCCAGTCTGCACAGGTTCCCCTGCAACAAACCCCAGCTGGGCCGAGTCAGGGGCCTGAGCCTGCCCTGGCTCCAGATGCGGGGGTGACCTCCTTGCCTCCAGCTGGGCCATCACTTACAGCTGCTCCACTACCGGTTGGGTCAGGGGAGGCTGAGGCGGCCTCTGGGTCTAGTAACCCACCAACGTCTCCCGAGCTGCAGAGACTGAGGTCTGAGAGAAGGAGAGACCTGAGTACTCACAGGAGGAGTGCTCACCTTCAGGCGAGACAGGGAGGTGAGTCACCGGGGGATCAGGACCGGCCGCTATCCCGACAAAGATAAAAGGCTGTCGGACCCCGCCCCAGGTAGCAGGAGCAACACTGCTGTATGCCAGATCCTGCCTGTGATCCTGTACCTGTCCTTGCCTGGTTTCCTGCCTTGGCCCTGTTAGACTGACTCCTAGCGGAACCTTCAGATTCTGGACCAGTCCTGGACCACGTTTCATGGGTTACCCCTGGGCCCAGCACACATGACAAATGGCCATGCAACCTCGGCTTAAAAACCTCCAAGGAAGGAGAGTCCATCACCTCCCATGGGAGACAGTTCCACGGTTGAATAGCTCTTACTGTCAAAAAGTTCTTCCTAAGGTTCAGTCGAATATCCTTTTTGGAACCCATTGGTTTGAGTCTTTCCTTCCAGAGCAGGAGAAAACAAGCATGCTCCCTCTTCCATCTGACAGCCCTTGAGATATTTGAAGATTTCCTTTCTCCTCTTGGTCTCCTCTTTCCCAGGCTAAACATACCCAGCTCCTTCAACCATTCCTCATCAAGCTTGGTTTCCAGACCCTTGATCATCTTGGTCACCCTCCTTTGCACACATTCCAGCTTGTCAATAGGTGGGGAGACAGAGCCACGCTTTCGCCCAAGAAGAAAACTCTTAGAAATAAAGACCATCATCTGGAAGCTAAGCATCGACCCTGAGCTGCGCAATGGCAGGAGTTCGCTACACACAGGACTTGTTTTCTACAACAGAGGGAGCGAATGTCTTGATGGGAGGTCTGATGCACCCTCCCAAAATCACATCCTGCTCCGTCAAGACCCTTTTCCTTTTGATGTGGGAGGGGAGCGAAACATTTCATTGATTGCTGCAATCGTACCTCACCTTTTCTCCAAAGAGCTCAAAGCATCTTATAGCTCTCCTTCTCCCCATGTTATCCTCATAGCAACCAGCGCCTGGACAGCTCAGTTGGCTGGAATGTGGCGCTGATAATGCCAAGGTTGCAGGTTCAAGCCCCCCATATGAAACAGTCACATACCCCTGCATTGCAGGGGGTTGGACTAGATGATTCTCAGGTGTCCCTTCCAACTCTACAATTCTATAATTCCGTAAGGTAGGTGAGGCTGAGATCGAGTGACTGGCCCTTGGTCACACCCAACAAACTTTACGCTCAAATGAGGATTTGAACCCTGGTTTTTCCCAGGTCGTAGCCTGGTGCTCTAACCACTGCACCACACTGCCTACCCACTTCCGGATTGCAGACAGCTGCTTAAACACCCCTCAGAACTTCACTGCTTGGCTTCTGCTGGCTGAGAACAGAAAAGATTCCTCTCTGCTTGGAAAGGGGGAGGGGGAAATCTTCTGCCGTCTCCAAGATTTGCTTTTTGAAGAGCTGCTGCACATTGGACAGCCCCTGGTCAATTTCCTCATTAGCCAGAGATCAGGAGAGCTCCCTCTCATTACTGGGAACGGCACTTGTTATTTCCTCCCCGACTCCTTCCTTTCCGTCAGGCTTTCTCCTCATTGCCTTCCTGTCTGCTGCAGACACCTTGACAATAAAAGCTGCCCTCTCTGGGTCTCTCCGTCTGTCTGCTTCCACCAAATAAACTCCGGAGCGCAAAGGACCTCATCAGTAGGCAAAGGATGGAGGAACCTGTATGTGCAATATGTGGAGAACTTGTAAGAAGATCAGAAGAGCCTGCTGGATCCGGCCCGTGGCCCATCTACTCCAGCATCCCGTTCTCACAGTGGCCAACCCAATGTCCTAGTGGTCTTCAGAAGAATTGCTTCTGCTTCCCACTGCTTCTGCCTAGAAAAGCACAAGTGAAAATCTGGAAAACTCACCTTTGGAAAACTCACCTTTCTCTTTTTCTCCATGTCCCTCTGGCTGAGGATGCTGTTATAAGGAAAAAAAACTGCTCCTTTTTCCCTTATGGGGTATCTAAGGGCCCATATGGTTTCCCAGTAGTGATGCATGGAAGTGAGAGCTGGACCATCAAGAAGGCTGATCGCCGAAGAATAGATGCTTTTGAATTCTGGTGCTGGAGGAGACTCTTGAGAGTCCCATGGACTGCAAGAAGATCAAACCTCTCCATTCTGAAGGAAATCAGCCCTGAGTGCTCACTGGAAGCACAGATCCTGAAGCTGAGGCTCCAAGACTTTGGCCACCTCATGAGAAGAGAAGACTCCCTGGAAAAGACCCCGATGTTGGGAAAGATGGAGGGCACAAGGAGAGGGGACGACAGAGGACGAGATGGTTGGACAGTGTTCTCGAAGCTACCAGCATGAGTCTGACCAAACTGCGGGAGGCAGTGGAAGACAGGAGTGTCTGGCGTGCTCTGGTCCAGGGGGTCACGAAGAGGCGGACACGACTAAACAACAACAAAGAGCCCGTATAGAGTACTTATGTAGGTTCTCTATCAGAAGGAGAAAATACCAGAGGCCAACCAGAGAATATTGAGAAGCAAAGCAGCTAGTAAGCCTGATCATTATTAAACTGTTGCAACAGGGTCCCCAGCTCACCCCACGTAGGGAGGGAGGAGAGGAACCCAGAACAATAGTGTGCAAGCTCTTATATAGACTTTTGAAATTGCCCACCCTGTAGCTCAAGACCACCCCTCAAAACATCATCCATACATCACAGAAAGAGGTTGTCCCCAACAGAAATTTGCGAGTGTTGCTTCTCTCCTGTCTGCCAGGATACCTGATAATGCCTTATCTGATTGTCTTTTCTGGGTAGCCTGGCCATTCCTTGGAGATGGTAAATATTTAGTTCCTGAATCTCTTATGCATATTGAGAGTGTGTTGAGCTGAACAGATACTTGCCAGACTGTATCTGAAAAGGGAGGTGTAAGCAGCCCCTACAGCCCAAAGACCATTGGAAAGCTTTCCCCATTTCCTTCCTCCTTGCAGGGAAATATCTGAGGTCCATTTGGGAGAGTCAAAATGGCTTCAGGATTGTTCTCCTGTACTATTTCAGACACGTGGTTTGTGTACTTATGTGTGTGTTTGCCTTGTACATTTATGAACATTTATTTTATATATATAAGACCTTAGAATTCCTATAACAATACCCTTGGCGTACAAAAGGGCTTCTTCATGATTGCCATCATCGGCAAGCGATCAGATAAGAACTAAAGCTGTCCCTCCCATTAATGTGGCATGTCTAATCTCACATCCAGTTAATATCCTCCGAGCTGGGGGCACAGCCAGGGCTAAATCCTGGGAATTAGTTTTCGGGCAGGAAGAGCAAAGGGAATCAGAGAATTACAGCTGTAATCAACAAATTTATGGGAATGTAATGAAGGGATCTAAATGGGTAATTTGACTAAAGGGTTGCTAAAAAATTCTTTTTAAAATAAGGATGCAGCGAAAGGGAGGTATGGGGAAGTCGACTGAAAGAAGTTACAGGAAAATAAGATTATGAAATTATATATGTTTAAATGTTTTGTATGTTTTTGTCTTGTGTTTTGTTTGTTCTTATTATGTGTTTGAAAAATGAATAAAAATTATTTAAAAAAAAAAAAAAGGAAGAGCAAAGGGAAATGACGGGGGACAGGGGGCTATTTGTAACTCCATCCCCGTATGGGAAGGCTCCATAACGCTTTGGAAGAAGAAGCCATTTGCTTGTGTGAGGCCTCAGATGGAATCCCTGTCCTCTCCAGTTAAAAGACCTGGGGAAATAGGGCTGAACCTTCAGAGAGACGTCATTGTTTGGTTGGAGCTAATTTCCCAGGAGAAGGTGGAGCAAAAGGCTGGCCCCGGATAAGGCAACCGCCAATGGATCTTGGCAGGTGGAGAGTGTCTTTGGACTCCTCCAGATTCCCCTTATCTGCTTGTGTGAGGTTAGATTATATCTGTTCTTTATTGAGCTTCCATTCTGCTTTGTTGGCAGGGCGATTACAGTCATACCTCAGGTTGAAGTAGCTTCAGGTTGAGTGTTTTTGGGTTGCGCTCCACGGCGACCCGGAAGTAACAGAACACGTTACTTCCGGGTTTCATCGCATGTGCAGATGCTCAAAATGATGTCACACACATGCGCAGAAGCGACGAATCGTGACCCGCACACACATGGGTTGCGTTCTACTCAGGATGCGAATGGGGCTCCGGAACGGATCATGTTCGCATCCAGAGGTATCACTGTATATGAAAATGAGCCACTGTCCTCCACGCCTCCCAATTTTCCTGTAGGTGTTTGCAAGGCTTCCCATTTGTCATTGGTTCATAGAGTTGGAAAAGTTTGCAGAAAGGGTGAGCAAAACGATCAAGGGGGTGGCAGGACACACCCCTATGAGGAATGGTTGCAGCATTTGGGACTGTAATGGTTCTAGGGGTTGCTTGTGCGTAAGCCGGTGCTTATCTCCCCAGCTGGGTGCAAACACCTGGCTGGGTTGCCTAAGTGAACCTTTTCTGTCCGGACAGCCACTCACCCGTGGCTGACTCAATCGCTGGCAGAATCCATCAGTGGGCGTTTCTTAAACTTCTTCCAGCAAAGAAGCTCTTTGACGCCTAGTCTCCTCCTACTCTCTCTGCGCAAAAGCCTTCTGCGCAAGGAGGGTGTAGGCAGCGGAGGACCCCTTCTCTCCCCGCTGGTCCCAGGCAAGGAGTCATGGGACCGCCTTGCTGCTTCCCCCATCTGCCCCCCTTCTCCACTGGTGCTATGCTGATTCTCTTCCCCAGAAGATGGGCTGCTCCTCCCGATCCCTGGACGCTCTCTGGAATGCCTCTGGCTTTTGCTCTCTCCCTCTGGCACTGATGGCAGTTCCCTGACAGGGACTTTTTGGTTTAAAGACATGATAGAATCCTCTACAATGATGCGGGGCATGGAGAGAGTGAATATGGGGGGGGGGGGGAGAATTCTCCCCTTCCCCTCTCGTAATGCTAGAACTCATGTACATCCCATAAAGCTCAACCTCGGGAGATCCAGGACTGTTCACACAGTGAGTAGTTAAACTGTGGAACTCCCTGCCACAGGAGGCAGTGATAGCCAACAAGTTGGATGGCATCAAAAGAGGATTGGACAAATTCATGGAGGAAGAAAAGGCTATCGATGGCTCCTAGCCGCAATGGCTATGCTCTGCCCTCCATGGCTGGAGGGAGCCATGTCACTTGCTGGAGCCCACAGAAGGGGAGAGGGCTCGTGTTCGAATCCTGCTTGCTGGTTTCCCACAGGCACCTGGTTGGCCTCTGTGAGGACAGGATGATGCACTGGACAGGTGATTGGCTTGATCCAGTTGGCTCTTTTTAGGTCCTTGTGGTTTACCCAGTTCGGGGACAGACCATCTGCCTTGCTGAATTTGCACTGGCAAGGGATACCTTTTTTAAACATTTTTTATTTTATTTTATTTCCCCCCATTCTTTATAATAACACTTTCATCCAGTGATCTCAAATAACTTACAAAAAAAATCATTCAGTCGAAAATCTAACTATAGCTTGCATCAGAATCATCCTCCTGTTAGTTATATATAACAGTATATACTTTTGTCTCTACTCAGTTATCCTTTCCCCCTCTTCCTTCCTTCCCTTTAAGCCCTCCCCCCAAAACTTGTTCTCTCTTCAAATCTTTAACCATGTGCACAGATTATTCATTCTAATTTGGCTGCTTGGGTTGGCTTCCCCCCGTGCTATCCAATTCCTATAACTTGTCCATTTATTCAAAATCTTTTGACATTTGTTTTCCCATGTATCTTCCATCATTACCTGTTCAAATATATCAGATTGTATATATTCAAAAACATAATCATTCCATTTTTCCATTGTCCATTTATCCTTTTCTTTCCATCCTGATGCAAAAACAAGCATATCAGCTAAGATCGTAATTTTGTACCAATCTCTGGCAAGGGATACTTGACTCAGGCCATTGAGAGGGACTTCGGACCTCAACTGCCGCAGAAAAAGAGAAGATCCTGCACTGAACTCTGGTGGCATTTGTTGCTGTTTGCTTCCAGGCAGCCTTTTTGTTGAGCATTCATCCGGATTTCTTTGTAGGAAGGTCAGAGGAAGTGTCGCTCCACACTTCCCACCACGTTATCCTGTCATTTGCCTTTTCTCTTTGCGGGGAAGTGGGTTTCTTGTGCAAGACTTGTGCCAAGTCAACCTCAGCGCTGTGGTTGGACTAGGGCTTGGGAGAGACAAGGGTTCAAATCCCCCCTTGGCCACTGGGCGAACTTAGGCCAGTCACTGCCTCTCAGCTGAGCCTACCTCACAGGGCTGTTGTCAGGTTGAAACAAGAGGAGAACTGACACCTTGAGCTCCTTGGAGTAAAAGCTGGGATATAAACACAGCAAATAAGTAACAAAATTAAATTAAATAACAGAGAAACGGCCTGGTTTAATTCCATTCTTAGCTACCACTCCTAATACAAACTGTCCAAATTCCTTTTCATTCTTTCTCACTTTACAATATTACATGCTCACTCACTGCAATTCCTAAACTCCTTTGAATGCTCTGCAACACCAAATAACAACTTCTTTGTGCTTCCTTATATTTTACTGGGTTTCTGTTGCTAAATTATTGGCCTTTATCTGCTTCCACATCCCACGACTTCCTAACTAATTCTATCTTGCTTGGGCTCACGTTTCTAAAGCAATATGGATTCTCTCTGCTTCTAATCGATCTTGCACTCCTATTCCAGCAGCGCACAGCTCTGCTATCCTGCCCCGCTGGTTAGGGAAGGGAAGTAGCACCTTCTGGCCCAATTCTGCTGACACATCGGCCAAATTTAGCAACCTGGAGGACGTTTAGTCACAGGAGAGGCAGCTGTTGGGCATGTGCAAAGTGCCTTTCATTCCTTCACTGCAGGTGCACGTAAGAGACAGGAGCAAACAATCATGTTGGTGAACTCTCCTTCATTGGAGGTTTTAAAAGAGAAGGTCTTCTATCAGGGATTCTTTAGCTGCGATTGCAAGGGGTTAGACTAGATGACCCTCGGGGTCCCTTCCAACTCTGCAATTCTATGATTCTGTTCCTCACTAGGCTTGACATGTTTCCCCCCTGTTAAAGGTAAAGGGACCCCTGACCATTAGGTCCAGTCGTGACCGACTCTGGGGTTGTGGCGCTCATCTTGCTTTACTGGCCGAGGGAGCCGGTGTACAGCTTCCGGGTCATGTGGCCAGCAGGACTAAGCCACTTCTGGCGAACCAGAGCAGCGCACGGAAACGCTGTTTACCTTCCCGCCGGAGAGGTACCTATTTATCTACTTTCACTTTGACGTGCTTTCGAACTGCTAGGTTGGCAGGAGCCGGGACTGAGCAACGGGAGCTCACCCCGTTGCGGGGATTTGAACCACCAACCTTCTGATCAGCAAGTCCTAGGCTCTGTGGTTTAACCCACAGCACCACCTGCATCCCTCCCTTTTCCTTAGGCTGTCCCTATTTTCATCGGAGAAATGTTGGAGGGTATGAAGTCATGTAACGCCCAAGCCAAGTAGTTTAGTAACTATACAACCTTTAGAAGTTATCTGAAAGCAGACATTTATAGGGAAGTTTCTTAATATTTAATGTTTTATTATGATTTTATATATGTTGGAAGCTGCCAAGATTGACTGGGGCAAGCACAGTTAGATGGGCTAGGTATAAATAATAAAATTGTTGTTGTGGCCAAAAGGACACCTCAATTTTCACTGGAGAAATGTTGGAGGGTATACAACTGGTGGTTTCAGAATGGGGGTGGTGGTGCAGTGATGTCATGGACTGGTTGGACACTGAGGGATTGGGGGGGGCTACAAGCTGGTGAACCCCAAGGGAAGAAGACTCGGAGCGCAGGGATTCAGGGTGGGACGATGATGAGTGGTCAGAGGAAGAAGAGGGCAGGTGGCACTTGGAATCTCTTCCAGTTCTATGAACCTGTTACCATCTTTCGGGAACTTCCTTGTTTGGGCCCCAGCTAACAAAATGGGAGCGGCTCCCCCCCCCCCAGGCACTGCAGCCCCCTCCATCCCACTAGCAGCCCCCACCCCTGGAGGGATGGATTCTGCCCCCCCAGAGTGGAGAGGCTGGCTGCCCCTTGGGAATGCCTCCTTACGACTATTCCGCAGCTCTGGCGCAGCCCAGGAGGACGGCAAGCCCAGGCTGCGCTCTGCCTAATAGCTGCCTCAAATGGCTCCTAATTGACAGATAAAAACGTTGCTAACTCTGTTTCTGGGGAGATAATAGATGGCCAGGAGCAGCCGCGCCGTATGCAAGGCAGCCCTGATCAATTATTTCGACACTGAAAATCCATAATCCGCTGACGTGCCATCAGAACAGTGGCATGTTCTGGCCAGCTGTTTGTTAGAAAGTTACTTAAATCACTCGGGCAGGCCGGCGCTGTCAGCTTCCTGGGAACCGTAGTTTCTGCGGCAGCTCTGATCAAGCTCAGCATTTAATATGCAGCCTCTCTGGGAGCCTGACTGCTGTCCTCTGGGAATCTTGCTCCCCAACCTTAGAAGCATGTTGTGTGGCTCCAGGTACCCGCTGAAGAGGGCAAGGCACTCTGCATTTGCTCAGGGGTGTCAGGAGTGCATGCAGGAGCCAGGCCCTGTGACCAGTAGGGCTTCGCAGGACTGGGGCCTTCCCAAGTTTGTTCTGAAGAGGCAAGGCACGGTCGCACAGGTGAGGTTTATTGGTAACTCACAGCACCTGGTGGCAAGAGCCGGGAAGGGATATAAGGTCAGCATTTCCCTTTGGCTCTTTGTCACAGCAACACATTCCCTGTCTTGCTGCCTTTGGCTTCTTGCTTCCTGATCCTCGGATCTCGGCTTCTTGACTCCCTGCTTCTCGACACTCGGACCCTTGACTTCGTGACTCCCTGTTTCTCGGACCTCGGACCCCTGACTTCGTGACTCCCTGCTTCTCGTTTATATATATATATATCTATATATAATATTTATTGAATTTTCCATATAATAACAAAACAAAAAGCAAAAATTAAAAAACACAAAAAAATCCAAAAAAGAGAAACAATTAAAAAAACACATAATATTTAAAGAACCTTATCTTCTTTCACCTTATTTCTCAGACCTCCTCCCCCCTCCCCTTCTTGCATTCCAATTTATGTTGTCTGCTCAACAAGTTCTTATCATTTTTCTCAACCTTAACTTAATAATTTCTTTATTCATGCTATTTATTTTGACCTTATTTCTAATTAATTTAAAAAACCCAATTTTAACTTAATCTTAAACCTTTTTGCTAAAGCCGACCCAAATTTCCTTTCCACAATTTCCCCACATTCCATAAAAATCACAAAAGTTATAAAAAGAAAAAAGAACTTAACAAACTATATTTTAACACCCTTTGGATTCCCAAATCCCACCCTCCCTTTCCCGGTTTGATCCCCAAATCAATGTCCATCAGTCCATCAATTCTCAGCTTGGATCCCAAACTTCTGAGGCTCCTAAAACTCTTTCCATTTCACTCTGCCAGATTTTTTGACCATCCTTTGTGTTCAATACCAAATCTCGGGGAAGATCTGTCCCAATAATGACCATTTTTCTTCCAAGCAGGCCTCTGAATTTAAAAGTGGAGCTCAAATTTTGTTCCTTAAATTTTTTAAAACTGTATGTCCCAAAAGCTCCAACTTCCATCTTGATCTCACTTGTGCTAACAGGCCTCTGATCTGCCTTGATCTTCCACAACATTATAGCTTCACCTTCATTTTCCACCAAATTTTCCACCAAATCCTCATATATCTCTTTTTCCACTTTCTCAAATTTATCAGATTATTTTTTGCCCAGCTGCAGCACCTTCTGTTCCAACTTCAAGGGCTTTTGGTTCCACGACAGAGGCTTGTATCAAGTCTCTTCCTGTTCTAGCAAGTTTATTTACTGCTTCATTCAATGTTGTCACCCTTGTAGTCAAAATATTACTCTGGTCCTGTATCTCTCCCTGTAATTCCTGGAGCTTTCCCAGGAGATGAAATGTCCTATTCAGCTCAGTCAGTATTTTTCCACTTACAGCCATTTCTTGCAGTGTTCCAAAACTCCCCTCTAGGGGGATTTTATTTACTTAGTAACTTTCCAGTTCCAATCCAAAAGTCCAATGTAACTTATTTTTCTTTATTCCCAGCAATTTGTATCCAAATTACAGAAAATCTAACCGGCAGAGTCACCAGAAACAACGTTTCCTTTTATTTCCCAGCTTTGACAGCTAGTTTGACAGCTGTCAAAGTCTGTATCTTTTCAGCAGGCTCTCTCACAGATCACTCCCGGGTCCCGGGGGGTTGCACTTTAGCTTTCCAAACCGACTCTTGTCCTCCAGCAAAATTAATTGTAGTGTCCAATCATGAAATTAATAGTTTTTCTCCACAAGGGACAAAGATGTTTCTCTCAACTTTAGCTCTCTAGTCCTTGCTTTAGGTTGTCTGCAAGGCGGGGGGGCGGACTTCCTTTTTACACCTCCCCCGGTTGTACCAAATTTAAAGACAAAAATTCCTTTTTAAATCCAATTTCCGTATTACTCACGGGTTGTTGCTTTTAGTCCGAATGTTCAAGGGAAAAAGTCAGCGCTCTCCGTCCATGGCTTGCGGCTTCACTCAGCAGGGGAAGCAGAGGGCTCTCAGCACTGCGCCGTTCCCCATTCCCCGTTCCGTAGCCTTTAAAAAGGCTCCTTCGCGGGTCGGGAGGGCACTTATGGTGCCCACCGAGTCACCACGTCCACAGGCATCCGCGCCTGTGGTTTTTAGGGGTCCCCGCGTCGCCGGCGCGGCAGGACCCGAACCCTGTTGAGTCGATTCCCTCCGGAGCTCGGAGGGAATCCGCCATTAGGCGATGGCGCTAACCCGGAAGTCCCATGACTCCCTGCTTCTCAACCCTCGGACCCTTGACTTCCTGCTCCCACCCCGCCATCTTGCCCCCGGTCCTGATGTCCCCACCCGGGACTTCGATTGCCCGTGAACCGGACCGTGACAAGGGGGGTCCTTTAAGAGACGGTGCATGGAGGGAGGCAAGCTGGTGCTGCAGAGGGTGGAAGACTAAGAGCCCAAATGCTCCCAAGCCCACCCCACAGTGTTCACCCTGGCGTTTAAAGCCCAGAATGACCTGAGCCCCAAATCCCTGCAAAAGTGTCTCCTAACCGAGATGCCAGGATGATACAGACTGCAGGGGCAGAGACTCTCCTTGGAGGCGTAAGGGGCAATGGCTTGCGAGAGGAATGGAGAGCACCTTCTCTGCAGTGGCCCCCAAACTGGTTTCCATTTTTTCAGATGGTGGGGAGAGCAAATCAGAGCTGGCCCAGGGTGCCTCCATAGTGACCAGGTACAGATAAAGGGACCCCTGATCATTAGGTCCAGTCGTGACCAACTCTGGGGTTGCGGCGCTCATCTCGCTTTACTGGCCGAGGGAGCCAGCGTACAGCTTCCAGGTCATGTGGCCAGCAGGACTAAGCCGCTTCTGGCGAACCAGAGCAGCACACAGAAACGCCATTTACCTTCCCGCTGGAGCGGTACCTATTTATCTACTTGCAGTTTGACGTGCTTTCGAAATGCTAGGTTGGCAGGAGCAAGGACCGAGCAACGGGAGCTCACACCGTCACGGGGATTCGAACCGCCGACTTTCTGATTGGCAAGTCCTAGGCTCTGTGGTTTAACCCACAGTGCCACCCATGTCCTTATAGTCACCCATAGTCGCCAGTGTCACTGTAAATGTTGTTTTGGTGGTGGTGAAGCTCCACGTTGTTTTTCCATCCCGTTTCAAATTTGACACAGTTGCCTTGGCAGCCCAATATTGGCTGGCAAAGTGATACTGAGGCTTAAACTTTCCTTGGAAGCCTGGAGATTCTCTCGGTATTATTGCATCTGCAAAAAGAGCCCCCCGGGCTCAAGACTTTCTCTGCCTCCCTTCTGCAGGCATGACAAGAGCTCATCGCACGTCTCTCGGGAGTGGAGGGCAAAATGTATCACACTCATGAAATGCCCTCCCGTGTCTCATGGGCAGATAATTCTGTTCATTCATCCAGGAAGAGCGGTTGCCTCTCTGGCAACGTTTGATTTGATGCGATCTGATCCTTGTTGTCTTTTGGCCTTCCTTGATCTTTGATGACCTTCTAAACGTTGCACTTCTGTTTGATGTGGCGCATGAAATTGTGCAAATAATCAGCCGCCTTTAGATCGAGGGGCTCGTGGGCGTTGGTTAAGTCCAGAGAATGACTTTGTGTGTGTCGGTTTTATTGCAACGCATCTCATGCTCTGTGCTGAATGAACCATGTGGGACTGTGAAGAAGGGTGAGCGTGCGAAGCTGCCTTCTGGTTTGGGCCATTGGTCCATCTTCCCTGGTCCTGAAGGTGATGACTCTCAGATGTCTCAGTTTGAGGTCATAGAATCATGGAATTGTAGAGTTGGATGGGACACTGAGGATCATCTCGTCCAGCCACCCCCAAACTTGGCCCTCCAGATGTTTTTGGGACTACAACTCCCATCATCCCTAGCTAACAGGACCAGGGGTCAGGGATCATGGGAATTGTAGTCCCAAAACATCTGGAGGGCCAAGTTTGGGGGTTCCTGATCTAGTCCAACCCCTGCAATGCAGGAAGGTGTCCCATATTGGGATCTAACCTGCGACCTTGGAGTTATCAACACCATGCTCTAACCCAGGGGTCAGCAACCTTTTTCAGCCGTGGACCGGTCCACTGCCCCTCAGACCATGTGGTGGGCTGGACTATATTTTTTTTGGGGGGGGGGATGAATGAATACCTATGGCCCACAAATAACTCAGAGGTGCATTTTAAATAAAAGCACACATTCTGCTCATGTAAAAACACGCTGATTCTCGGACCATCCGTGGGCCACATTTAGAAGGCGATTGGACCGGATCTGGCCCCCAAGCCTTAAGTTGCCTACCCCTGCTCTAACCGACTGAGCTATTCAGTCTCTCCTTCTCAGCCCTCCTACTTAAAATGCTTCCCTAACTGGCAGTGAGACCAGTCTGTCCTCCAAGGAAAGCATGAGCTATACCACTGGGTCACAAACCTTACCAAAATGGTACCCCTTTCGGGGGAGAAAACACCCAGGCTTCCCTTTGAAGACCAAGGCAGGACGCGTGTGGAGCATTAAAGCCATCCATCATTTTTAAGGAAGACTTTAGTCGATGAATCTTTTGCCTTACGAGAGCCTGAGAAGAGCCTGCTAGAGCCTTGTAGCCTCCAGCTGTGGAAGTGCATTAACTTGTCGTGCATTAATCAATTAAATATATCTGCATTTTGACAAAATCTCAAGATAAGCGCCTTTTCAAGGAACTGAAGGGTATGTGGGATGACTTACAATTGGACAAATCAAATCCTGTGGTCCGTGTTTTGCGCCAGGAACTGGCTTTGTGGTGTGGGCCAGGTGTTGTTGGAGTGCCTCTCCCATCACCACTCACCATTCAGATCAGGCTGAATTCAAATTGAAAGCCAGGCCGAATAGCTCTGTCTTACAGGCCCGACGGAAGGAGGTTAAATCCTGAAGGGCCCTGGTCTTCTGGGACAGAGCATTCCACCAGGTCAGAGCCATCACTGAAAAGGCCCTGGCCCTGGTGGAGGATAGTCTGACTTCCTCAGGGCCCGGGACCTCTAAACTAGGATTATTCATGGACCTTAAGGTCCTCTGCAGGGCAGACCAGGAGAGGTGGTCCTGTAGATATGAGGGCCCTAAGCCACAGAAGGCTTTAAAGGTCAAGACCAGCACCTTGAACCTGACGCTATACTCCACCAGGAGCCAGTGCAACTGGTAAAGCACTGGGTGAATATGCTCCCATGGCAGGGACCCCGTGAGGAGCCTCGCTGCAGCATTCTGCACCCACTGGAGTTTGTGGGACAGTTTCAAAGGCAGCCCCGCGTAGAGCGAATTACAGTAGTCAAGCCTGGAGATGACCGTCACATGGATCACTGTGGCCAGGTCGGGGCGGGAAGGGTAAGGGACCAACTGCTTCTGAGGAGCACTTGCTGAAAACCATAGGCAGGGAGAGTGGCCATGTGCCGGATCCTGCCTGCCGAGTTTCCCACAGGGGCATCTGGTTGGCTGCTGTGAGAACAGGATCCTGGACTGGAGCCCCCCCCCCCCTTTGGTCTGATCCAGCCAGCTCTTCCTGTGTTCTTTAGAGCAGCAAAGGACCCACAAGAAAGGTGAAAGTCCTCGCCGATGATTTCCTGCCTGATCAAAACTGAACAGAACAGGCTCTCCATTAATATTTGAGATACTCCCGTGTGTTTGCTTGAATTTGCCGACGCTTTACAGGGAAACACAGATGGTTTGGAATCAACAGAGCCTGCTGGGCGGCTGGATGCCAGCGGCTGGCTCTGCCAGTTTCAGACCAGCCCAGGCAGCGGAGGTAACACTTCCTGGCAGGTGGTGGCCCATTCCCCCCCCACACACACACACCTGCCAGGTGGCTTCTCTGAGGACACAGACAGGAGCTGCTAATTCATCAGAGGCAGGTGCAAAGCGGAAGAAGCTGACACCTGGATCTCGTCCCTCGCTGGGCATCCCTGGCAGAGCCTCATCCTGTTCTGTTTGCTTCAGACCTAATTCTTCCAAAGGCATCAGATTACAGTCAGCTTCGATAGTGAAGGGTGACTGTTTACCCAGGGAAACAAGCTGTGTTTTCTTCCGCTGCAACAAAAAAACCCTGACAGCTTCTCTCCTGACCTTGTTCCAAGCGTCACTCATTTGTCAACAGCCGCTCTGCATATTTACTTCTTCAGAAAACCGGAGCGAAAGGGGGGGGGGCTGTTTTCTTTGAGGGCTTCTCCAGAACATCATTTTTAGGGGAGCTAACAGATTGAGGTTGAATCCTGACAAGACAGAATTACTGTTTTGGGGGGACAGGGGGCGGGCGGGTGTGGGGGATTCCCTGGTCCTGAATGGGGTAACTGTGCCCCTGAAGGACCAGGTGCGCAGCCTTGGAGTCATTTTGGACTCACAGCTGTCCATGGAGGCACAGGTCAATTCTGTGTCCAGGGCAGCTGTCTACCAGCTCCATCTGGTACGCAGGCATAGATGCCCTACTTGCCCGCAAAGTGTCTCTCCACAGTGGTGCATGCTCTGGTTATCTCCCGCTTGGACTACTGCAATGCGCTCTACGTGGGGCTACCTTTGAAGGTGACCCGGAAACTGCAATTAATCCAGAATGTGGCAGCCAGACTGTTGACTGGGAACAGCCGCCGGGACCACATAACACCGGTCCTGAGAGATCTGCATTGGTTCCCAGTACATTTCCGAGCACAATTCAAAGTGTTGGTGCTGACCTTTAAAGCCCTAAACGGCCTCGGTCCAGGATACCTGAAGGAGCATTTCCACCCCCATCGTTCTGCCCGGACACTGAGGTCCAGCGCCGAGGGCCTTCTGGCAGTTCCCTCACTGCGAGAAGTCAAGTTACAGGGAACCAGACAGAGGGCCTTCTCGGTAGTGGCGCCTGCTCTGTGGAACGCCCTCCCTTCAGATGTGAAGGAAATAAGCAGCTATCTTATCTTTAAAAGACATCTGAAGGCAGCCCTATTTAGGGAAGTTTTTAATATTTAATGCTGTATTGTTTTTAACACTCAATTGGAAGCCGTCCAGAGTGGCTGGGGGAACTCAGTCAGATGGGCGGGGTATAAATAATAAATTATTATTATTATATTATTATAGGGGAGTTCTCTTCCAAGTTTTTATTTTTTTTATTTTGAGGGGAGTTTGGATTAGTCCCCCCCCCCCTCAGTATCCACAGGGAGCTCTGGCATCCACAGAGAGCATCTATGAGGGAGTCCATATCGGGCATCTGACCTGGCCTTCCAAACTTTGGGTTTGGAATGCAACTGACCAGCCTTCACCAAGGAAAAAGCTATGTCAAATTTCAAAAGCTTTCCAGCTTTCCCCAAGATACAGAAATTTTGAGTTTAGGGGCTGTTACACAAGCTGCCTCATATCTTCCAGACTTGATGGAAGGTCTGCGTCACAGGCCATCTTTTGCCAACCAGCTGCTTTGGCCTCTCTCGCATCTGCCCCGCCAGCAAAGCAGACCTTGACCACCTCCCTTTCCTAAATGCTTCTGCCTTGACATAACCACGGCCTGAGCAATAGCTCTCCTTGGGTCTCTTGCTCATTGGAGTCGGTTGTCTCCCTCATTTGTTCCTGTCCTACAGATGACTCTGATAGACCACATAGCAGAGCTTGGGGGAGCTGCTGCAGTCTCCCAAGGCCTAAGTGATAGAAGAAAGAAAGAAAGAAAGAAAGAAAGAAAGAAAGAAAGAAAGAAAGAAAGAGATGTAGGTAGGTAGGTAGGTAGGTAGGTAGGTAGATGTAGAGAGGTATAGATAGACAGTTAGACAGTTAGATAGATAGAGATAGGTAGGCAGACAGAGATATAGATAGATAGATAGATAGATAGATAGATAGATAGATAGATAGATAGAGATTAGATATAGATTAGATATAGACATAGATAGACAGAGATAGGTAGGTAGGCAGGCAGGCAGAGGTAGGTAGGTAGATGATAGAGACTGGTAGACAGGTAGACAGATAGAGTGCTTTTTTCTGGGGGGTTTGCAATTACTCCACATAGGGCACACACTGCCAAGCGCAACACTCTGCTAGTGGACATGGGAAAAGCAGAGGCACAGGCAAGTGTGGACATGGGAAAAGCAGAGGCACATGGACATGCTAGTGGACATGGGAAAAGCAGAGGCACAGGCACAGGCAAGTGTGCCGGACATCCATTCTCACAGCACACTCCTAAATATTTTGTGAATCTAAGTTTGGCCTCATTGAAGGGCAGTATTTCAATATGAGTAGGAAAATGAGAGCACCCCTAAAAGATTTTTAGGGGGGGAAAGGACTGGAGAGAGATGATGATAGATAGATGATGATAGATAGATAGATAGATAGATAGATAGATAGATAGATAGATATAAGATAGAGATTTAGGTTTTCATTTAAAATGTTCCGTGTATATTTAAAGAGCAACAAAGTATGAGCACCTGTCATGGATGCTTTAGTTGAGATTCTTCATCACAGGGGTTGGATTAGATGAGTCTTGGTGGTCCCTTCCAACTCTATAATTCTATGATTCTGTGACTTGTGCCCCATCTGCACCATACATTTAAAGAACTATGGCACCCCTTTAAACTGGCATTCCTTCTCCTAGAGAAACCTGGAAACTAGGGTTTTTTTTTTAAAAAAGTGCTTGCTTGGAGTTGTTATGCAACACAGAGCTACAATTCCTAGGGTGGTTTAACAGTCGGCCCCTTTTCCCAGGTGCTGGATGGGGCCAAAGTCCACCTGGCCCAGCAACCAGTTGCCAGCAGAGGCCAACTGGATGGACGCCAGGGGGGCATGAAGGCAGGCACCCTCGCTTTGCTGTTACTATTGCTAGTTTGTGCAGGTAAAGGTAAAGGGACCCCTGACCATTAGGTCCAGTCATGGACAACTCTGGGATTGCGGCGCTCATCTCTCTTTATTATTATTATTTTAAATGATATTTATTAAAGTTTCCAATAAAAATGTACAAATACATAAAACAACAGTAGAAAACAGACACAAACAAAAAAAGAACAAGTATAATTTCAAACCTTATTTTCTTATCCTAATTTTCCCGACTTCCTCATACCTCCCCGTTTTGTATTCTAATTTCATTATCCAATCAGCAAATCCATTCCCTATTTCCCAAAAGTTTTTTTTATTATTATTACTAATTCCATTCCTTTTCTTACTCAACGTCTCTGAAAACCACAGAATTTTTTAAACCCATGTCAGTTTAACATTCATTAATCTTATAGTATTTATTAAGATAGTCCTTGAATTTCTTCCAATCTTCTTCCACTGTCTCTTTCTCCTGGTCTCGGATTCTGCCCGTCATCTCTGCGAGTCCCATGTAGTCTGTCATTTTCATCTGCCATTCTTCCAAGGTGGGTAGGTCTGGTGTCTTCCAATATTTCGCAATAAGAATCCTTGCTGCTGTTGTGGCATACAAAAACAAAGTTCTATCCTTCTTTAACACCACATGGCTGACCATACCCAGGAGAAAGGCCTCTGGTTTCTTCAGAAAGGTGTACTTAAACACCTTTTTCATTTCATTATATATCATTTCCCAGAAAGCCTTAATCCTTGGGCATGTACCTTCACTTTCTTTACATTTCCAACATTTGTTGTCTGATAAGTGGTAAATCTTAGCAAGCTTGACTGGGGTCAGGTACCACCTATAAATCATTTTCATAATATTTTTTCTCAGGGCGTTGCACGCCGTAAATTTCATACCGGTGGTCCACAACCTTTCCCAGTCAGCAAACAAAATGTTATGACCAATATCTTGTGCCCACTTAACCATAGCTGATTTAACTGTTTCATCCTGCGTTTCATCTCTCTTTATTGGCTTCCGGGTCATGTGGCCAGCATGACTAAGCCACTTCTGGCGAACCAGAGCAGCGCACGGAAACGGCGTTTACCTTCCCACCGGAGCGGTACCTATTTATCTATTAGCACTGGTGTGCTTTCGAAGTGCTAGGTTGGCAGGAGCAGGGACTGAGCAACAGGAGCTCACCCCGTCGCGGGGATTCAAACTGCTGACCTTCTGATCGGCAAGTCCTAGGCTCAGTGTTTTAACCCACATCGCCACCCGCGTCCCTTGGTTTGTACAGGTAGACTGCCACTGAACTATGGAGCCCCAGGCAGCTTTCATGGCTAAGAGCAGCTGATGTTTGAGACCCCTCCCAAATGACTCTCTCATGAAGAGACCTCCAACTACGTTCTTCTGCTTGCATTATGTGTTGGGGTTTGGGTCGTTCCCCCCGCTCGGTGTCTTTGCTTGCGGGGATATATTGTTGGAGTTCCTTTTAATAGCACGTACGTGATATGGAACAGGAGAGACCACTCTAGCTGCAGCCGACACATTATAAATCTTGGGGAAAACATGCGAGGAGAGAAGCAGGGGGGGGTGTCTAGGGAAGGGACCCCTCTCCCAGAGAACAAAAAAAAAAAGCTGCAGAGGAAATGAAGATGGCAAATGGGGAATCTGGGTCTTTGCGGCTCAGCAGGATCCAACCCGTGGCTTTTTATTTATTTTTATTTTTTTGCTTTTTTGGGGGGGGGGAGCTGGGAAGCGTTTCTTGCAAGGAATGGTTGTGGGGTGTCTGCGCAGTGGCTGTAAAAAGCGGGTAGGAAAAAGGGGGCTGGGGGTGTGGGGCGGAGAGAGGCGTCGCTGAGAGGCTGCAGAAGTCACGTCCAGTCGTAAATCAAGGAGAGGGGATCCGTCCCCTCGAACAGACCCCCAAACATCTGCTCAGGATGCAGGGAAACGAGAGGAAACGTGTTGGTGTGTGAGGGGAGTGGGGTTCGAGGTGGCTGGTGACCCATCAGCCAGGATGAGCCAACCCACCGGACCCCACCCTGCGCATGTGATGCGCTGAGAAGGAAATGTGCGTTCCTCCAGCTTTGCTGAATGACCCCTGTCTTCCTGTTGCTGCTCAGTCAAGCTGGGCAAGGGAGCGGAGCAGGTACCCCAAAGACTCAGATAGGGAGCAACTTGCTTTAAATAAATAAATAGGCCAGATTGCATCTCTGTCTTTACCTATGGGTCCAATCATGGCCCTTTTATTCAACTTTTTTTTATTATTGGTTGTTAGCCGCCCTGAGCCCGGCCTTGGCTGGGGAGGGCGGGGTATAAATAAAATTTATTATTATTATTATTATTATTATTATTATTATTATTATTATTACTATTACTATTCTTTCCCTATTTGATGGTTCAGAAACGGAGGTTTCTAATTAAGAGCTACTTTGGTTCCTGTTTGCAGCAGCCAGCCTCGTTGCAGCCAAACGCAGGAGACATGCAATACTTTTGTTCGCTCCAGACCAGGGGTTGGCAAACTAAGGCCCAGGGGCCGGATCTGGCCCAATCACCTTCTAAATCCGGCCCGCGGACGGTCTGGGAATCAGCGTGTTTTTAACATGAGTAGAATGTGTCCTTTTATTTAAAACGCATCTCTGGGTTATTTGCGGGGCCTGCCTGGTGTTTTTACATAAGTAGAATGTGTGCTTTTATTTAAAATGCATCTCTAGGTGATTTGAGGGACATTCATTCATTTTCCCCCCAAAATATAGTCCAACACACACACACACACACACACACACACACCCCAAGGTCTGAGGGACAGTGGACTAGCCCACAGCTGAAAAAGTTTGCTGACTCCTGCTCCAGACCATTGCTCTTGTGGAAAAGTTAGCGAGAGAGATACCCAAATCCTACACCATCCAAAAATGAAGGACACCTTTTCTAAAAAGTTTGGCATCCCATTTGTTGAAAGCATTGAAGTAACATGATTGGCAGCAGCCCTCTTCTTGTGAATTCCTTTAGGAAAACGTTCTTGGATAATTTGCTTGTGGAGGGCTATTGTCTGGGACTGCATGGCTGTTTTGGGAGCACGACCTGATTCCTTCCTCTCTTCCTTCCTTCCTTCCTTTTCTTCTCCTTTCTTGCTTTCGTCTTTCCCGTTTCCCTTTATTGTCGCCATTATTGCTTTTTTGTGTATTAGAAAGTGAGATTGAAAATGATTAACCAAAAAAGAAAAGGAAAAGGAAACCTTTTCACGGTGGCAAGGAGTTCACTGGTCACTTATGCCCAGTTTTTGACCCCTTTCCAGGCCAAAGAACCCATAATTCCCAGCTATGCTTGTCAGATCTGAGCAGCCGCAGCATGGTAAGGCATCCTACTTCGCAAGGTCGTTTTTTCTCACTTCTCAGACACCTTTCATTGGTGTTCCAGGCCAGGATTTCGCTTCCTGATAGCTGCCGGCAGCCTGTTGCTTGCTCTTCTCTTTTCAGTTCCTAGTGAAAAGTCTCTTAAAAGTTACGGTTCCTATATTACGCTTAACAAGACTGAACTTGGGTTTAACTGCAAAAAAACCTTTTTAGTTAAACCCTGTGTTTCTGGACCTGACGCCAACAATGCAAGAGCTTTTCCAGTTTCCATGAAGCAGCACCGGTAAGCCGCTCTGGGCCACTGGTGGAAAAAATCTTTTGCACCAATCCCGGGAGCACAGAGCGTTTTTACAAAACAATTCTTTCTCGCTTGATCTGGAGGGCTACTGCTACGGAATATCCTTGCATCATCGCGCTCTCCTCGCTGTGAAGTTGATCGGCGTTGCCTTAGGCTAAATTCAGACATCACACCAAGCCATAGCAAAGGAAGCTTGACTGTCATTTGGTGGGGTGTCTGAATTGACAGACAGTGATTTGGGGTGAGCCGAGAAACCAGAATCTGTGGGTACATAGAGTTATAGCTTTGCAAGGCACGGTTTGTACTATTGTTTGGCACGATGTCTGAAGAGAAAGAGTTTAGGTGCTGCCAACCCTCTGAGCTGGTGGGAAAGGAAAGCAGGAGCAATGGTCAGAGCCATCTCTTTCCCCTTCATCTCAGCTTTGCATGTGTTCATTCACAAGCCCATCCCAGTCTGGTTCTATATCAATCTTCAAATTCACATACATACACACCATTTTAATCTTGTACATATTTTTCCACAAAATATGTATTGTTGTACACATATCATCCTAAAATATGCTTTACAACAAAATCCTTTACAACAAAAGCCTAACCTTCCAGGGGTCAGATCAAAACAGCCAAGGCGGCAAAGTCCTTGGCAAATTATTTAAATTGCAGTAACTATTTATTATATTTATTTATTTTAAAGCCTGTGTCCTGCCCCTCTACTAATCAAGGGCGCGCTTGGGGCAGCTTAGAGTCAAAACAAGATTAAAATTTAAAATATATGAACTTGAATCAATATTAATAGACGTGACTAATGATACGAATAGAAATGATAAATCGTGGCTTTATTGGGCTTGCCAGAATCAGATGTTGCCAGAGTGCTTAAGTCAGCTGTCTGAAGGCTCAGTTGCGAGACTGGCATGCGAGCCGTGGATTTATTTATTATTGCTATTATTTATTTAAGCTTTAGACAAGTTGGCAGATTCCCTCGATTTGCCACCTGATCATTTGCAACGCGGGCAAACAACTGCCACGGCCTTTCCAAGATTTTCCTGCCAGACTGGCTCAGAATGCAAGTATGGCAAGAATTTCTCTTGCATGTCAACATTCCCCACCCTTTGCATAGAATCACAGAATTGTAGAGTTGGAAGAGACCTTCACAGTTAATGAATTCCTAATTGATGGCCACCCAGCCTCTGCTTAAAAACCTCCAAGGAAGGAGAGTCCACCGCCTTCCAAGGGAATCCACTCCACTATTGAACAGCTCTTACCACCAGAAAGCTATTTGTGATGTTGAGTTGTAATTTGAATCCACTGGTTTGGGTCCTTCCCTCTTTGTTGTTGTTTAGTCATTTAGTTGTGCCCACCTCTTCATGACCCCCTGGACCAGAGCACGCCAGGCACTCCTGTCTTTCACTGCCTCCCACAGTTCCTCCTGCCAACCTAGCAGTTCAAAAGCACGTCAATGTGCAAGTAGATAAATAGGTACCACTGCGGCGGGAAGGTAAAGCGAGATGAGCGCCACAACCTCATAGTCGCCTTTGACTGGACTTAACTGTCCAGGGGTCCTTTACCTTATGTCACGTCACCGTTTACAGTCATACCTCAGGATAAATATGCTTCAGGATAAGTATTTTCAGGTTGCGCTCCGCAGCGACCCAGAAGTAATGGAGCGCTTTACTTCCGGGTTTCGCCACTTGCGCATGTGCAGACGGTCAAAATGACGTCATGCGCTGAAGCGGCAAAACGTGTCACGCTGTCGCATCTTACGTTCTTATTCTGAGGTACCACTGTACTTGCCTTTTCTCTACTCTGAGGAGTCCCAAACGCTGCAAGCTTTCCTTTAGAGGAGTCCCTCCACCAGCCCTTTGATCATTTCACGTGCTCTTTTCTTAAGCTTTTTCCCAACTCCACGGGATCTGTTTTTCAGTGAGGTAACCAGAACTGTATTTCGAACGCATTCACAGCCTAGGTTTGTATCATGGCCTTATGACGCAGGCAGCTTCATTTTTGACTCATTCCCTGATGATCCCAGCATGGAATTAGCCTTTTTCACAGCTGCCACAGCTGAGTTGATGTCTTTGTTGGGGTATTCCCTGTGACCCCCAAGGTCTCGCTCTTGGTCATTCGCCATGGGTTCAGACCCCCTGAACGTATACGTGAAATTATGATTAATGTCACCTTGATAATTATCCTCTTCTGCCATATGGCTCTGTAGTGCGATTCAACAAAAAACCTTCCAGCAGTAGGAAGTCTTTTCCAGACATGCATAAAGGGGGGAAAAAACACCACAAAGTCTTAAGACAAGGTGGTTAGGAAGCCAAGCCTGATGAGGAATGGTTGAAGGACCTGGGTATGTTTTGCCTGGAAAAGAGGAGACTGAGAGGAGATATGAGTCATCTTCAAATATCTGAAGGGCTGTCCCATGGAAGAGGGAGAAAACTTGTTCCATGTGGGGTAAGACTTGAACCCATGGCTTCAAGTTGCTAAAAAGGAGATTCTGACTAACATACAGAAAAACTTTCTGGCATTATAAGCTGTTCAAAAGTGGAACAGATCCCCTCAGGAGATTGTGGGCTCTCCTCCATTGGAGGTTTTTAAGCAGAGGTTGGGTGGCCATCTGTCAGGGATGCTTGAGCTGAAATTCCTGCACTGCAGGGGGTTGGACTAGATGACATCAAGGGGTCCCTTCCAACTCAGCAATTCTGTGAGTCTATGATAGATAGATAATTTATTACGGTTGGAGACCAACTTATAAAACACACTTGGGGGTACAGTCACAGAAGGAAAACAATTAAAACCATGTACAACAATAAATTTAAAAACAATGTACAACAATAAAATACCGCAGGGAGCTGACCCAGAGTCACCCATAGAACCGAGTTTGGGGATTTTCTTAACAAACTAGTTTGAGTTGGGAGATGGTCTATAATTTTATGATTATCTGTTGCTCTCCTCGTGAATCCTCTCCCAGGTCCAAGGCCACACCATGTTTTCCAGAAGGTCAGATCTTTGCATTCAACCTGTGCTTTTTCTGTTTCATAACAACACAGTGGAAACTGAGAAAACTTTTCCGTTCCAGGCAGGTGGGGGGGAATTATTTGCTTGCTTATTTATGGCCCGCTTTTCCTCCAGTGAGATCAAGATGGCATACATGGTTTGCCCCATCACAACAACCCTGTGAGGTAGGCCAGGCTTAGAGGCAGGGACTGGCCCAAAGTTTGATGCATTACTTTATTTTAATACAGTGGTGCCTCGCAAGACGAAAAGAATCCGTTCCGCGATTCTCTTCGTCTAGCGGTTTTTTCGTCTTGCAAAGCAAGCCCATTGACAGCTTAGCGGATTAGTGCTATTAGCGGTCGGTCTAGCGGCTTTTAGCGATCAGCTGTTAAGCGGCTTATCAGCGGATCAGCTGTTAAGCGGCTTAGCAGCTTAGGAAAGGGGGGGGAGCGGAAAAAAACCGCGGGAACTCGCAAGATTTTTTCGTCTTGCAAAGCAACCCCATAGAGAAATTTGTTTAGCGAAGCCCCTCCAAAACGGAAAACCCTTTCGTCTAGCGGGTTTTCCGTCTTGCGAGGCGTTCGTCTTGCGGGGCACCACTGTATTGGGTTGGAAGCTGCCCCGAGTGGCTGTGGAAACCCAGCCAGATGGGTGGGGTATAAATAATAAATTATTATTATTATCATTATTATTAAAGTCGCCCAGTGAGCTTCATGGCTGAGTAGGGATTCAATCTCTGGTCTCTCCCAGGTCCTAGTCTGGCACGCTAACCAGCACACCATGGCATCTCCTGGAAGCCCAGATATGGTCCGTACATCGTGGTTTTACCCCCGCCCGCAATTCAAGGACTTGCCCTTCCTCTAACCCACCGGAAAGCGTTTGCAGTGAATGTGGAAACAGGGCAATGGGGAGATATGATATCTTTGGCTCCCTCTTCTCCCCTGCTGCCAATCTCTGCCCTCCCCACTGCCTCCTAGTAATTTCCTGTGAAATCCTTCAGAGAGTGCAAAGAAATCCTTTTGAGCCCCTGATAATGCTCCCAACTAAATCTTGCCTGGCTTTTCGTCTCCCCTCAGCGTGAAGCCTCATTGGGAGCTTGCTGAAGTCTCAGCCGACACCTCGCAGAGTCAAAGGGGGAGCCGTGGAGAAGAGAGGGAGACGCTTCGCCCTGGGGTGGGCAATGGGGGGGGGGAGCTGCCTTTGCTGCTTCCGCTTTGCTGCGAAGCCTCGCCTCGGAAGTGGACCTGTTTGCTGCCTCTGGGCTCCCCAAGTGGAACCCCGGGGTTCTATGAGCATCTTAAGAGTTGGCTGCAGGTCACAAATGCTCGGGGGACCCCAGGATTTGCTCGGTCCCTGAGAGAACCCCCGCAGACCTTGGAAACAAGGCCCTGGATAACGCTTAGGAAACATTCTTATTCTGCAAAACTTGCATCATTCCCCAGATTTGAGCAGCCGTACTCGTCTTTGCGTCCTGGTGGCACATATGCTAGATAAGGCCCTGAATGGCCTTCTGCCACGAAAGCTTTAGTTGAAATTCCTCCATTGTGGCCGGTTGGACTAGATGGCCCTTGGGTCCCTTCCAGTTCTACAGTTCTTTGATTCTATGATTTGTTGTGACTTTGTGGGCTGCAAAGCATTCAAGGCATGACTCTGGGCTCGGGCGTTTCTGAAGACAAAAGGCTGCACATGGTTGGCGGAGCCTTTGGAGAAGGTGTGTTCTCCTTCATGGAGAGCGCGTGTTGCAGTGAGGTCTAACAAGACATCCCACTGTTGCTGGGCAGGTAACAGTAGTTGGCCACCATTGCGATTGGGCTCCTCTTGTCGTTGGGGGGAATTTGATATTGCCATTTTTTGATTGACAGCCAAGAAGTTTTAGATTCCCTGCTTCCTCTTTTCACTGCGCGCATCGGATCACCTGCCCAAGCTCCCTATATTTAGGGTTGTTCGCATGGACCTTGCTATGCCTGTCATGGGGTCGTCTGCTTTTGGGGCCTGTTAGGAATTTTGTCCATTTGGCGGATTGGCTGGGGCCATTTGGTTTTTGCCTACTGTGTAGTAAATCATCACAACTTGTAAGGTTGTGGTTAGGCATTGGTTTTATGAATTGGTTGGTGGAGGGGCATGGATCGGATGTGCCTGCCCCTCCAATGCTGCTGCTGCAAGGGTGTTCCATTAAAGGAATCCAGGGGCTTGCCATGTTTTGTCCAAACCCCTGTCAAGGGGCTAGGGCCACGCAAGAGCCCCTGGGAGCATTTGGGGAGAGGTGAGGGCATGGTACCCAGCTCCATCTCTCTCCCCAAAATGTTTTCCCTTTCTGACTTTTGCGGGCGTGCAAATGTCAGTCCGTCCCCGGCCGGGGACAGATAGTCGCAACCAATGCCTAAGCAACCACTGATATTTTTTGTACTTGAATAGAGTTGTGGCCAAAATTATGCCAAAAACCTTAAACAAAAAATCTGTGTGAGTTGTGTTTTATTGGGGTGGCCTGGGGACCTCGACATGCAAAGGGTGCATTAGATGCTTCCATCTTTTCCAGAGAAGGAGAAAGCAAGAATGTGGTGAAGGGGACGCCGGAGAAATGCCATTTCCTGAGGTTATTATCTTCTGGGCTAATCAGAGTTGTGTTTTCTCCTTTCCTCCCTTTTGCCTGCAAGTCACCCCCGAGAGCTGCCAAGGAAGGGGCTTGTGAGTCGGCCCACACTTAAATCACTTGACAGAGAAGGATTGGTGCGCTCACTTTGCATTAAGCAGACGAAGAGCACATGGGAGGGAGAGACCAGCCCCAGAGGAACGGCTCTCTGCATCCTGGTTCTGGGAGAGGGGACGCTCTCAGCGTTGACCTCAGCCATATCCGTCCCCCCAAAACACCCACTTGCCGATTTGTCACATCGCACCTTGAACGCCAAAATATTTTGAACGCTGGAATTCAGAACACACATGAGGCTTTGTTTATGAATTTCCTTGCTTATCTATTTTTAAATTAAAATGCCGTGGTTTCTTTGGCAGGCCTTCAACAAAGCTTTTGGGGCTCGTACAGCCTGGAGAGTGAATCGTAGAATGGTAGAGTTGGAAGGGACCCTGAGGAACATCGAGTCCTGTGGTTCCCAACGTGGCGCACATGCCCCACAGGGGAGCAATTTGCTTTTTAAGGGGGGGGGTGATTCGAGGAATGAGCTATTAACAGTTCATGGCCTTTTGGGCTTCCTCCATGGGAATAGGAGTTCACTTCTTGAATAGAGTCATACCTTGAGTTGAAGTTGCTTCAGGCTGAGCACTTTCAGGTTGCGCTCAGCGGCAACCCGGAAGTAATGGAACACGTTACTTCCGGGTTTCGCCGCTCACGCATGCGCAATCAAACTGACATCACGCGCATGCGTGGAAGTGGCAAAACGCGAACCACACAGATGCACGGATGTGGGTTGTATTCGCTTCAGGATGCGAACGGGGCTCCGGAACGGATCCCGTTCGTATCTAGAGGTACCACTGTAATAAGAATTATATGTCACGGGGGAGGGGCAATTGGGATTTTATAGGTGCTTAGGTGAGGCATGGCCCCCAAAAAGATTGGGAACCATTGATCTAGTCCAACCCCCTGCAATACAGGAATATGCAGCTGTCCCTTGTGGGGATCGAACCTGTGGCCATGGTGTTATTAGCACCACACACTGACCAAGTGGCATTGGGAAAGTTGATGGGGGGAAGTTTTTTGCCCTCGTAGCATTAGAATGTAGTGGGGATATCCAGATGAAGCTGAATGTTCAGGGCAGAAAGTCCTTCATGCAGCGTATTGTTAACCCGTGGAACTCCCTCCCACAGGAGGTAGTAATTGTTTGTTTGTTTGTTTATACCCCGCCCATGTGACTGTGTTTCCCCAGCCAATCTGGGCAGCTTCCAACAGAATATTAAAATACAGCAATGCATCAAACATTAAAAGCTTCCCTAAGCAGGGCTGCCTTCAGATGTCTTCTAAAAGTCTGGTAGTTGTTTTTCTCTCTGACATCTGGTGGGAGGGCATTTCACAGGGTGGGTGCCACCACCGAGAAGGCCCTCTGCCTGGTTTCCTGTAACTTGGCTTCTCGCAGTGAGGGAACCACCAGAAGACCCTCGGCGCTGGACCTCAGTGTCTCGGCTGAATGGTGGAGGTGGAGACGCTCCTTCAGATATACTGGGCTGAGGCCGTTTAGGGCTTTAAAAGTCAGCACCAACACTTGAATTGTGCTTGGAAATGTACTGGGAGCCAATGTAGGTTTTTCAAGACCAGTGTTGTGTGGTCTCGGCGGCCGCCCCCAGTCACCAGTCTAGTTGCCGCATTCTGGATTAGTTGCAGTTTCCGGGTCACCTTCAAAGGTAGCCCCATATAGAGTGCATTGCAGTAGCCAAGTGGGAGATAACCAGAGCATGCACCACTCTGGCCAAACAGACTGTGGGCAGGGAGGGTCTCATCCTGCATACCAGATGGAGCTGGGAGACAGCTGCCCTGGACACAGAATTGACCTGCGCCTCCATGGACAGCTGGGAGTCCAAAATGACTCCCAGGCTGCGCACCTGGTCCTTCAGGGGCACAGTTACCCCATTCAGGACCAGGGAGTCCACCCCCCACCTGCCCGCCTCCTGTCCCCCCAAAACAGTACTTCTGTCTTGTCAGAAACATACCTCTATATGTAGAGATTCTCCAAATCTTGGGACTCCCCCCCCCCATCCCCTCCTTGGAGTCTCATTTTAAACATCTACAACTGCATATCCACCCATACTATTTTTATATCAAACCATATTGTTCATAATAATCTTTACACTGCAAGTGAATCAAAATCCTGCTCCTGTTTCCATCTGGTCCCAGTGGTCTCCCAAGTAACTAATAATTCCCCCCCCCCCATTCTTTTATGATGTTTTTATCCTCTCGCTTGCTGATGTCAGCATAGTCCATCAGCTTGCTTTGCCATTCCTCTCTGGTTGGGACTTTTTTCTTCTTTCCAACTCAGGACTAATAACATCCGAGTGTCTGTTGTTCCATACATGAAAAATCTTTTCTGCTCTTTTGGCATGTGGGTACCTGTCATTCCTGATTTTAAAAAAAGCTTCTAGTTTCTTAAGAAAATTTATTTTAAGCACCCCCCCCCCATTTCATTATATTTGAACTTGTGTTATACATTTCTGCTAATTTAGTCAGAGTCAAATACCCGGTACATCATTTCCACATGCTGTATTTTTCGCTCCATAAGACACACTTTTTTCTTCCTAAAAAGTAAGGGGAAATGTCTGTGCGTCTTATGGAATGAATGGGTGGTCCCTGGAGCCGAATTGCCAAGGGGCGAAAAGCAGATCATGCTTTTTTTTTTTTTTTTTAAGAGGCAAGTGGGTGTTGAAACAAAGCCGCTGATCAGAAAGTGATCAGGAGGGAGATGCTATAAATAAGGGATGCTATAAATAAAGGAGACTGCCTGGGAGGGGGGAGGTAAAAGCCCATGGATCCTCAGGATTTTTGCATTGGGTCACCCCAAATTCACCATCAGATCACATAGCATGTCAATGGCTACAGCCTGCACCAAAAAAATCACGCACCCACTGTTTCATCAAGCCGCAATGGCACAAAAATGTGGTTACAAAGCACGGATCTACATGGATTCTCAGGATTTTTGTATTGGGGTACCCCAAACTCACCGTCTAATCGCATGTCTGTGGCCACAGCATGAACCAGAAAAATCATACATTCCCTGTTTCGTTCAGAATATTTTTTTCTTGTTTTTCCTCCTCTAAAAACTAGGTGCGTCTTATGGGGCGAAAAATGCGGTAGCTTTCTTTCAATGTACAATGGCATCTGCTTGATCCTTCTGGTCCCTCTTCTCTGAACCTTTCTGAACTCTACAACATCCTTTTGGAGGTGAAGCAACAGAACTGTTCTCAGTGCTCCGGTCATCAGGAGCACATCCGCCAGGAAAAAACCCCTAGAGGTTTCTCGCGAGGAGGAAGCAGCCTCTCATTGGTACCCACAGGCCTGTTCCACCTGGTTCCGAAGCATCTGTTAGAGGTCCCCTCTGTTTGGAAGAAGGATGCTTAGGCTAAGTAGATTGTGGGGTCTTACATGGCGTCATTCGCTCTGCACCCGCCTCTCCAGAGCCCCCTCTGTCCGCCTCGCCCCCCCCCCTTGTTCAGCAGCTGTGTGTGGGTTGTCACAGCCAGCACGTACCTGCTGGCCATTAACAACACGTCTCTTTTTCTCGCCCCCCAAGTGCTAAACATGGAGGTTGAAGGGTCTGGCCCTGTGGGCTGGGAAACAGCCTGTTTGCTCAAAGGGGCAGCCAAGGGTTTTTGGCAGCTCCTTCCTCTTGGAAGGGAGCCTATGCGCCGCGATGCAAAGTGAGAGAAATGTGCATGTGCGCACTGGTGCGTCAGTGTGTGACCTGCGTTAGGAACCTCGCGGCTCCGTCCTGGGAATTCTGGCTGTTTCAGGTGAACGGCTCGGGTGCAGGAAAGGAACACCCTGAGCTCCGGCAGAGGAGCTGGGTTGCTGCTGCCGGCCCCTGCCTTGCACGCCTGTCTCTTTCAAATCTGCAGCTCATCGCTAGCAAGGGACGCAACAGCTACACTACACTTCCTCTAATCCCTTCCTAGGTATTTATCTCCCAGCTCCCTGTCCCAGAGCCAGCAAGCAGTTGGCTGCTTGCCAGTCCTTGAAGAGTGTCCAGAACTTGCAGACTCCTTTTTTTTCCCCTCCTCCAAAGTTCCCGAGCCCTATAAATTTGTCACTGAGACTAAAAAGCTCAGCTGGGAAAGGGATTATGATAATGAAGGGCTCCTGTAACCAAGCAAAGCTGCAATGGAGCTCATGCGCTGTGCCCTGCTCTCTCCCTCTTCTCTTCCAGAGGTTGCCAGCCCAACTTGGCGACAGGAGTTTGCGGGAGATGCCATGGGAGAGCGAGGCATTGCTATGGGGGGACTGCGCCTGGCTGGGACCATAAGCACCTGACAGTGGGAAAGCTCCCACAAATTACCGTATTTTTCGCTCCATAGGGCGCACCAAGTTTTTAGGGGGTTAAATAAAGAAAAAAAGTAATTCCCCCCCCCCCAGCCCCAAAGAGCAAAGAAGCCAAGACAGCGAGTGGGATGGATCCCACTCACTGTCTGGGCTTTGTTTTTAGCCAAAACAGGTCCGGGAGCGGCAGCAAGGTTGCACGCAGCCTTGCCGCTGCTCCCGGAGCTTGCGGGGCTAGGAGCATGCTCCTAAGGCTTGCGGATAGCTTCCTGAAGCCCGGGGAGTGCAGCGGGAGTTGGCACTGCGCTCCCTGGGCTTCAGGCTGCTGCGTGAAGCCTGGAGAGTGAGAGGGGTCGGTGCGCACCGACCCCCATCGCTCTCCAGGCTTCAGTGAAAGCAACGCGAAGCCTCCAGAGCGCGGCGGGAGCGCTCCCTCTGCGCTTCGGAGGCTTCCCGTTGTTATCACTGAAGCCAAGGAGCCTGCATTTGCTCCATAGGACGCATACACATTTCCCCTTCATTTTTAGAGGGGGAAAAGTGCGTCCTATAGAGCGAAAAATACGGTACCTCATTGATCACTTGGACTGGCGGAACTGGTCCTGTTACAGCATGAGTAGGCAAACTAAGGCCAGGGCCGGTTTGCCATTGGGGCCTCTGGTTTGCTGCTGTGAGAACAGGGTCCTGAACTACAACTCCTCCTTTCTCCTTGCCATGCATCTCACTCACCTGTTCCGCACCAAGTGATCTCGGGCAGCGAAGGGGGAGGCAAGCACAACACAGCTTGGCGTTTCTGGGTGGCGGTTGTGGTTTTCCTGTAGTAATAATATAATATCAATTATTTATTATTTGTACCCCGCCCATCTGGCTGGGTTTCCACAGCCACTTTGGGCAGTTTCCAACAAAGATTAAAAATACATTAAAATGCCACACATTAAAAACTTCCCTGAACAGGGCTGCCTTAAGATGTCTTCTGAATGTCAGGTAGTTGTTTATCACTTTGACATCTTCTGGGAGGGCGTTCCACAGGGTGGGTGCCACTACCGAGAAGGCCCTCTGCCTGGTTCCCTGTAACTTGGCTTCTCGCAGTGAGGGAACTGCCAGAAGGCCCTCAGAGCTGAACCTCAGTGTCCGGGCAGAACGATGGGGGTGGAGACGCTCCTTCAGGTATACTGGACCGAGGCCGTTTAGCCAGAAGACCCTCTGGCTTCTTCCTGCAAGAGAGTCAGGTCTTCCCAAATGCATGTTGCGCTCTCTCACTCTCTCTCTGAAATATACTTGGAGTCGAGTGTGGATTTCATGCTCTTTATTCAGCTCATAGTAGTGAGGAGGAATGGGAGTTCCCCCAGAATGTCTGCTTTATATACATTATATACCACGTGATTGGCTAATTCCAGGATTCTCCTGTAGGCCAATCAGGTTGCGGATTCACTTCCACCTGGAGTTGGATTGGGTGGCTCCTGCAGACCAATCAGACTGCTGCATTCTGAATCCTATTGTTCTAGTACCAATCAGACTGCTGCATTCTGAATCCTCTTGTTCTAGGACCAATCAGACTGCTGCATTCTGAATCCTATTGTTCTAGGACCAATCAGACTGCTGCAATTTGGATCCTATTCAACTCAGTACATAACGCTCTCTTTACGGGGTGGGAGGAGGGCAGCCTGCAGCCTTCCTAAGCCCCGAGCCTTGAAGAACGACTCAGTTCTCACGCCCAGCACCAGCCCATGACCTGGGGGACGGAGAGAAGCTCAGCGCAGGTTGCGGAGGCTGGAAAGGGGGTCCCAAGCGCAGCAGCCTCCTGGCAGCGTGTCCTTCCCAGCCCCTGCTCCCTCTTCCATTTAGCAGGTGAATAGAGGTGATTTTGGAGGGCTTTTTAATTAAACATCTGGAGTCCTTGGCAAGCCTCCTGGATGTCTAATTGCTGCACCTCTGGCCGTCCCCTGAGGCTGCGAGAGGAGTTCCTCCCAGTCTTCAAATTTAGGGGAGGGCACTGCAGCGTGTAACTCTTTCCGCCGCCTCCTGGAAAAAGTGGGGAGATCAAGGCTTTGGGAAGGAGCCATATCTGGGCCGCAGCACGAGGAGGAGTCAGGATCATGCACTGCAGGGAATCTTGCCCCCTGGGGGTGACGGCACAAGTTGTTACCTCCTTCCCTGCCCTTTGCTGGGCTGGACGCTTGGACTGCCTCCCTAGGAGGAGTCTCTCCCTAGAGTTTTTAAAGTTCCCAGTGTCCTTTAAAGGTGGCTGAGCCCCAGAACTCAGGCAGCGTATTTGGAAAGGAGTGGAGCTCTCGTTTCCTGCCCTCTCAGTTCTGTGTGTCCTGTCCCTTTTGTGTTTTAAATATTCCTTGTATTTTCTCTGAATGTACTTTCATCCAGTTTCCTCTCATTAGTACGGGACAGGGGTCTGCAAACCTTTTCAGCAGGGAACCGGTTCACTGTCCCTCAGACCTTGTGGGGGGCCGGACTATTTTTGGGGGGGAAATGAATGCATTCCTATGCCCCACAAATAACCCAGAGATGCATTTTAAATAAAAGGACAGATAAAAAGGTAAAGGGACCCCTGACCATTAGGTCCAGTTGTGGCGGACTCTGGGGTTGCAGCGCTCATCTCTCTTTATTGGCCGAGGGAGCCGGCATACAGCTTCCAGGTCATGTGGCCAGCATGACTAAGCCGCTTCTGGCGACCAGTGCAGCGCACGGAAACGCCGTTTACCTTCCCACCGGAGTGGTACCTATTTATCTACTTGCACTGCGTGCTTTCAAACTGCTAGGTTGGCAGGAGCTGGGACCAAGCAACGGGAGCTCACCCCGTCGCGGGGATTCGAACCGGCGACCTTCTGATCGGCAAGTCCTAGGCTCAATGGTTACACTCATGTAAAAATATGCTGATTCCCGTACCACCCACGGGCCAGATTTAGAAGGCAATTGGGCCAGATCCGGCCCCCGGGCCTTAGTTTGCCTACTGGCTGTCAGCTTGGTGCAATGGCTGGATCAGTGCTGGCAGGGGTGATGGGATTTGTAGTCCAAAACCAGGTTGGCAAACGCTGATCCAAGGCTAACGTCTGTTTTTATCCGGCTGCCTTTATCGTTGGTCTTGTCTGCTGATTATTTGAAAGTTACTGCTGTTCTGAGTTTATTGCTTTGCTGTTTTGTTAGCCGTTGTCAGGGGTTCAGGAGCAGAGACACAGGAGAAGGAGCAAATGGAGAGTGAGGAGGAGGAATACGAGGGGGGTGTAGGCAGTGACAGTGGTCAGAGAGATTCCACGAGTCTCTCCAGCGAATCAGAAGATTCACAGAGAGGAGCGCCGATGGCCAGGGCAAGGGGGGTGCCAAGGGGGAAACCCCAGAAGGAAGGGGCCAGCGGGGACTCCCTGAGCAGCAGTTGGAAATCAGGACCAGCGTCCCCACCAGAGCGTAGTGGGGGGGAGGAGTCCCAGGCATCAGGACCAGTCTTCTCACCACCAGAGGGAGGAGATGAGTCAGGATTGGCCACGCCTCCATCGGAGAGCGGGGAAACGGTCAAGAGGAAAGTCACCGGCTGGGCGCGCGCGCCAAGTTCAAATGTACAGGCGAGCGGCACAGCAGGTAGCCCGGATAGGGAGCCAGGTCCTAAAGCCCGCCGGAAGGAAGGGCAAGACTCAGGGGGGTCAGCGTCAGAAGAGTCCAGGAGGGAGGAAACCCCAGGGGGCAGAAGGACCCAGAGGAGGAAGGAACAGCGCAGGAGGTGGAGCCGGGCTAGGATCTTAAGCTGGTGCGGAAGGGGTAGTGACTCAGAGGGGACTTCGCCGGTCTAGGGCCAAGACGTAGGGCTGCACGCTCTGGGGTTTGAAATGGAAACTAAACTTCAATAAAGACTCTTGTACATTACATCAACCGGGCGTTGGTCCTCTGTGAGCTGGGACCTAGAGGCAGCTCTGACAGCCGTGGTGGGAATATTTATCCTGAAGGGGTGATAGGCAATTTGTACAAGCAAATACATGAATATGCTACATTTTTCCAGCAATTCCCAGAGAGACACATTTTGTACAAAGAAAGCAATGGTGAATCTTCATCCTGTCTCCAGCCTCACTGTGGTTCTATGCAGAAGAATTATGAAATTCAGCACCCAACTGCTTATTTCAAAACCTGGGGGTGCTTTCAGATGTGGTCTTAACTGAGTTTTCTGCAGAAAGTCTAATTCTGGATTGAAATTTTATTGTGGGAAGGGGATAAAGGCTGGTATTTTGATGCTGACAATGTCGTGCAGACACTGGAAAAAAGTTTGGTGTGTGTAAACAGCGCCCATCCCACAAGGAACATCTTCTTAAGAAAACAGATTAGAATATTGTTAGCATCATTTTGGACAAGGTGATGATTGGGATCCTTTCCAATTCTACAATTCAATGATTTTTGCTTAGATAGCCAAATAAAGGAATCTTTTACTTTTATTTATTTATTATAAATATTTAAAAATCACTGTTTTGCCTGCAAGAGACCCCGAAGTGATACGCAATAATAAGAAAACTATTATACGAATCAAAAAGGCCCATTAAAAACAAAACAGAACCATTATGAAAACACTAGAATACCTTAGCATTTAATGTTCATAATTAGGCCTGCAACCTCTAATCGACTGGGGTAATCTATTTGAAACCTTTTTTAAAGGAACCAAATAGAGCTCATGCCCGGCTAGTTTTGAAGCATTTTTCTTACTGAAAAAAGATAATTGTTTTAATAAAAGTAGTTGTAGAAGCTTTAGGTATGGTTGTTCTGGCAGAGGCTGAGGGGAGTCCACCTGGTTGGGAAGGCTGAGATTGCTCCAAAGGGAAAAGTACTTCTTCATGTGGTGTCTAGTTAAACTATGGAACTCTCTGCCACAGGAGGCAGTGATAAACACCAATTTGGATGGCTTTAAAACAAGATTAGACAGATTCATGGAGGAGGAGAGGGGTATCAGTTGCTGCTAGCCAGGGCCATCCTCTGGTTACCAGTTGCTGGAAACCACAGACAGAGAAAGGGCTTTCAAACTCAAATCCTGTTTGCGGGTTTCCAACAGGCATCTGATGGGCCACTGTGAGAACAGGATCCTGTGCTAAATGGGCCATTGGCCTAATCCAACAGGCTGTTCTTACCTGCCCTGTCCCTACCAAGAGTCCTCACAGGTGTGAGACTGGGGAACTGTGCCTCCACATTTGATAACGTGACTTCTTGGTCCCTCTCCATTGATAAAAACTGAACCCTGGCAGAAACGTGACTGGACTGCTTTGGCCTTTGTTGTTGTTGAGTTGTTGAATCGTGACCCCCTGGACCAGAGTATGCCAGGCACTCCTGTCTTCCACTGCCTCCCTCATGCTGGTAGCTTCAAGAACACTGTCCAGCCATCTCGTCCTCTGTCGTCCCCTTCTCCTTGTGCCCTCCATCTTTCCCAACATCAGGGTCTTTTCCAGGGAGTCTTCTCTTCTCATGAGATGGCCAAAGTATTGGAGCCTCAGCTTCACGATCTGTCCTTCCAGTGAGCACTCAGGGCTGATTTTCTTCAGAATGGAGAGGACTGATCTTCTTGCAGTCCATGGGACTCTCAAGAGTCTCCTCTAGCACCATAATTCAAAAGCATCAATTCTTCGGCAATCAGCCTTCTTTATGGTCCAGCTCTCTGGCCTTAATAAAGGTAAAGGTAAAGGACCCCTGGATGGTTAAGTCCAGTCAAAGGTGACTCTGGGGTTGTGGCGCTCATCTTGCTTTTCAGGCCGAGGGAGCCGGCGTTTGTCCCCAGACAGCTTTCCGGGTCATGTGGCCAGCAGAACTAAACCGCTTCTGGTGCAAAAGAACACCATGACAGAAACCAGAGCGTACAGAAACACCATTTACCTTCCCGCTGCAGTGGTACCTATTTATCTACTTACGCTGGTGTGCTTTTGAGCTGCTATGTTGGCAGGAGCTGGGACAGAGCAATGGGAGCTCACCCTGAACCACCGACCTTCCAATCAGCAAGCCCAAGAGGCTCAGTGGCTAGACCCCAGCACCACACGCTTCCCTTTCTTGCCTTAGTGGATCCCCCTTGGCCTTGGTGGATTCCCCCCCCCCAGTGCCCCCACCTCCTGCTGTGTGGGAGAAAGGACCACACAGAGAGAGAGAGAGACTCTTACAGAAGATCAACACCTCTTTCTTGGTGCATACAGATGGCCAGGTGGAAATCCATCTGTGAAGGAGGGGAGAAGATAGAAATCCCCAGTTGGATTTGAGGGCTCCTGGCAATTGTCTTCCCTCTATGCTCTCCTCCTCGTCCTCCGCAGGGAAACCTCGCTGAGAATCTATCCTTGAGGAGCGCACGTCTTTCCTTTGCATGATGAACAGCTTGCCTGGTTCCTCCAGGGACCACCCCCCTCTCCCCAATAAATCTCCCGCTTCCACGAGTTTTTGGTGGGACAACTTCTCCGAGGACGCATGACTCTTGTTGATGGGTCCCGGTTGCCTCTGATTATTCCTGCTATTTTCCCCTTGTCATATCCATCCAGAGCGGTAGCGAGGATTGATAGTCTCCTTGGAAGCCGGAGCAAGGTAACAGAGGGGGCAGGGAGGCCGTTGCCGGGGATAAATCGCAGCCGCTCTCTTGCTGGGGAGCTCAGCCTGAGTTGGAGCTGTGGGATTGGGGCAGAGGGGCTTCTTGGACCCCTCGGGAGGGCAGGGTGGGAGAGGAGCATAAAGCACATGGCCAGGACCCCCCTGGGCTCTCTGCTGAAGTCCTGGAACTTCTCGGCTTGCTCTGGGCTTAGCGGCACTTCCGCTATTCCCGTGCCAACAAAACACGGGTCCAACCACGCTCCTTTTCCAGGGAAAACCCACTCTTTAGCTCTAAATCTGCAGAAAACCCGATTGCTGTTGGCTCCAATTGAATACTAAAGAGTGGTTTCCCTGGGGAAATGTTGCATGAGAAGAGGAAGGGGGGATGAGACCCTTGTTTGCTTGCTTGCTTGCTTGCTTGCTTTTATTGGGTTTTATAAACAAGAGTAAAGTTACACAAACAAATATACCAAGTTTTCTCATGTCATCTGTACATCACAAAAGTAACACAATAAATGTGGAAAATATCTACAACATATGCTTCATTATTAGTGGTCAACATATAGGTTCTTGGTTCATGAATTGGTTTAAACAGTTAAGAAAAAGAAAGAAAAAGGAAGGAAGGAAGGAAGGAAGGAAGGAAGGAAGGAAGGAAGGAAGGAAGGAAGGAATGGGGGAGGGGGAATGGTGAGTGGGGTGGGGTCAGGTGGTTATATTTCTATTCTCCTACTTAGTGGGGGCAGGATGAGCCCCTAGCTGAGGTGGAGAGGTTCTCAACAGAGGACATTCCAGGCCCTGTTTCTCATCTTCCATTCACAGCTTGCTGTCAGCCTGGCAGCATTGAGACGTTTTGTGCTACGGTTCCCATCAGTCCCATCCAGCACAGAGCAAACAGGGCCATCCTCACCCCAGAATATGCTACTGTTTTATTAGTGGAGAAATTCAGCTCCTTTTACATTTTAATGTGAACCTCCCTGCTTTGCTCCATCTGAAACGATGCACGAACCGGAATGGCGTCCTTTTGTTTCATGGCTTGTTTTATTTCTGGCCTTCCTTTTTCTTGTTTTACCCCCACAACAGCCCTGTGAGGCAGTGACTGGCTCAAACTCACCCAGTGAGCTTTGTGGCTGAGTGGAGATTTGAACCCTGGTCTCTCCCAGGTCCTTATCCGACGCCCTTACCGCTGCACCTCACCGTCAGCACTACTGAACCACACTTGGTTATGCTTTGAAATTTGCACTTCCCTGAATTTTCCGATGCAGTTCTCCATTTCTGGAATTTCTAGGTTTGAGTTGCGCCACCTCTCCAGAGCCCTCCTTCAAGAGGGACGGAGGGCTTTTGTTTAATTTTCGGGGGGTGGGGGGCACCGTGAGTAGCCCTGCCCAACCTGAGAGCGGCTTCCCTGAGCTGAGATGGACTCCTGTCGCTCGGCTGCATTAAAGAGGTTTCTGAAATGGATGGGTTTCAGTTTCCTTCCTTGGGCCGTGGGAGCCCAGGGATATTGCAGCTCATCCATTTCAGAAACCTCTTTAACGTGGCCTGCAACAACTTTCTCGGTAGATGGATGCTGCTGCTTCCGTGCCCATTATCTGATGACCCAGCTGGCAGGGCTGCGAAACTTGCCGTCGATCATTCTTAGCGATGGGCTTAAAGCAGGTGGGGATTCTGCTGCTGCCGCTCAGGCAGCCTGCCGTTCAAGATGGAGCTGTGCAGATCCAGGGGCAGTCCAGGGTTAGAACAGTCTCTCTGCCTGGCTGGCCTGACCATCATTCAAATCAGCATTGGCCAACTTGGTGCCCTCCAGGTGTTGCTGCTGTTTTTTGGATGGCGGGAGGGCTTCAATGCACATGAGCAAGTAAGGCTGTTTTCATTTTTGAAAACAGTTTATTTTTATGAAAGATTTCTTTGTTTACAAAAGTATGTGCAGTGTCTCTTTTTTCAGGTTACATTTTCTATGGATCAGTTTGTCGTGAGACATTAGTGTTACATTAGGAAGAAAAGGGAAGGGACGTGGGTGGCGCTGTGGGTTAAACCACGGAGCCTAGGACTTGCTGATCAGAAGGTCGGCGGTTCAAATCCCCGCAATGGGGTGAGCTCCCGTTGCTCGGTCCCTGCTCCTACCCACCTAGCAATTCGAAAGCACATCAAAGTGCAAGTAGATAAATAGGTACTGTTCTGGCAGGAAGGTAAACGGCGTTTCTGTGCACTGCTCTGGTTCGCCAGAAGCGGCTTAGTCCTGCTGGCCACATGACCCGGAAGCTGTACGCCGGCTCCCTCGGCCAATAAAGCGAGATGAGCGCCGCAACCCCAGAGTTGGCCACGACTGGACCTAATGGTCAGGGGTCCCTTTAGCTTTAGGAAGAAAAGGGGGAAAGAGGTGGAGGGGGGTGGTATTTGGGGTGGGGTCAGGTGGCAATGCTTCTATTCTACTTAGTGTATGTGTGAGGTTTTGTGTCAGCATCACTTGTGTGGGTCTCCTTACTATTCACTTGTTGTATTTCATTGATTGTGAGAGAGGTTGTGGGTGGCCAAGGGGGTGGTTGGTTATCTTTGGTTGGCTGTAGTGAGATTTGTTTTCGTGTGTGAGTGGGGTGGGTGTCAGTGTGTTTAGATCAGGTTAGCCAGATTGATTTGTATGCTGTTGGTGGATTCTTGTCGTTGTCTTGTTGGGCTGCATATGTGATAAAGGGGAACCAAACCGGGGTAAAGGCGTCTTCTTCTATTTGTCCCCGTGTCAGTTTCAGTTTGTTGGTTAGTTTTTCTAGTAAGGCTGTTTCCCATACTATTTGGTACCATTGGTCCATGCTTACTCCTGACAGGTCTCTCCAGTGTCTGGTTATGATGTTTCTAGCTGCTGAGAGTGGATTATGAGCTCTTTGTAATGTGAGTGGCCATTATTGTCTTGGAAGATGTTTAGTGGGGCCAGTTCTGGGGAGACTTCTCATACAGTCATACTTCAGGTTGCGTTTTTTTGGGTTGCGGACCACCGAAACCTGGAAGTACCGAAACGGGTTACTTCCGGGTTTCGGCAGTCGCGCATGCGCAGAAGCACGCTGCTACAGGCTGCGGACGCTGCGGGTTGCGAACATGCATCCCTCACAGCTCACGTTCGCAACCCGAGCGTCCACTGTACTTGCTTAGTTATTTTGCATATTTCTTGTAGGATTGATGTCCAAAAGAGTTGGGTTGTTTTCATTGTTTAGGCTCCCATCAGCCATTGCCAGTCATTGACTGATGGGATCTGTAATCCAGACCTGGATGGTGCCTGGTTGACGATAGATGCTGCCGAGTTGCAAAGCAACATAGGACGAAATTCACCCAAGTGGTTCATTTGGCCTTGTCCTGAGACAATAACCTGATGCACTCGTTTATGGCAGGTCCCTGGCCACCAGCCTTTACTTGGAAGTCGATTCTGCAACCCCCTGAGGAGAGCTTCTATTACTGCTGAGCTGTCCGTTGAAAGTGAGACAGGACGTCTTGTTTTGCGGCTGGTGAAAGGGGTGGGCCGTGCCAGATCTGGCAGCCAAAGCTGCTCTCAGCGCCAGCAGCACTCAAGCCTGGAGCTTGCCAAGATATGACGTGGCGCAACTCACCTTTGCTCATGCACGGAGCGTCTTCTCCCTTTCCCGGCTATCCCACAGCGATAAGCCAGGGGAGGAGAAACCTAGTTTCTGACAATGGCCTTTGTGGTCCCTTCCAACTCTGCAGTTCTACAATTGTAAGATATACACAAAGTATCAAATGTGGTGACAGTAATAATAATGAAACAAAACAACAACAACACCACAAACTGGCTTATAAGTATAAAACCAAATTTACTAGAATAATAACTAGAATAGAGATAGACTTGTAACCATTCAAGTATATAATGTTTATTGCACATGTAACTTGTTAAGATAAGGGACGCGGGTGGCGCTGTGGGTTAAACCACAGAGCCTAGGACAGGGGTCTGCAACCTTTAAGACAAAAAGAGCCACTTGGACCCGTTTCCGAAGGAAAAAAAACTGGGAGCCGCAAAACTCGTCATTATAAAAATAACAATTTTGACACTTTTTAATTATTTCTTTGTTTGACCCCTCAGAATTACTCCTCCTCATAGAAATAAACGTTAAATTAACAAGTTACCTTTTTTTGTGTGTGTGTGTTCTTCACTCCCTTTCAATACAGTGACCAGCGTACATGCCCCTTACAATGTAGCGGGCGGGTGGGAAGGTGACGTCGGGACGGTGCGTGACTAACGCACACACCGCCCCCATGCGACGTCACAGCCAGTACAGCGCCTGCCACAGTGGGGAGTGTTGGGGCGCACAATGCGCCTCCTCCCCTCGCTAGTATCCGCCCCGGAGGCGCGGCAAAGGTGTAAAAGAGCCACATGCGGCTCCAGAGCCACGGGTTGCAGACCCTGGCCTAGGACTTGCCGATCGGAAGGTCGGCGGTTGGAATCCCCGCAACAGGGTGAGCTCCTGTTGCTCGGTCCCTGCTCCTGCCCACTTAGCAGTTCGAAAGCACGTCAAAGTGCAAGTAGATAAATAGGTACCGCTCCGGCGGGAAGGTAAACGGCATTTCCGTGCACTGCTCTGGTTCGCCAGAAGCGGCCTAGTCATGCTGGCCACATGACCCGGAAGCTGTACACCGGCTCCCTCGGCCAGTAAAGCGAGAAGAGCGCCACAGCCCCAGAGTCGGCCACGACTGGACCTAATGGTCAGGGGTCCCTTTACCTTTACCTTTACCTAACTTGTTAAGATACAGTTGTACATTTATCAGCTCCATGTTTACAGTATCTCCAAGCTTTGTTTTGCACATAGCAAATTAGTATGTTTGTTGCTTGAACGGTTACAAGTCTATCTCTGTTCTAGTTATTATTCTAGTAAATTTGGTTTTATAGTTATAAGCCAGTTTCTGGTGGTGGTGTTTTGTTGCACTACAATTGCAAGAGCCGTTCGAAAGTGGAGCCAATTCCCTCGGAAGGTGATGGATTCGTTGGGTTTTAATCAGAGGTGTGCTGGCCACCTGCCAAGGATCCTTGAGCTGTGATTTCTGCATTGCAGCGGGTTGGACTAGATGAGCCCTTGGGGTCTCTTCCAGCTCTACAATTCCATGTGGGTGACTAGGGCTGAGCATCAGGAGATGTGGCTCAAAAGTGCTCCTGAGCCTCATCACCTCATCTTTTAGCATCTACCATCCTTAATAGTTATTGCATTGCCCTGCTCCACAGCCACCCTTCGTCCCATCCTTCTGCAACCAAGGGAGACGTTTTGTTTCATCAGCTGTTGGGAGCTGAGTGCCTGGAGTAGGAAAACACCCTCCTTCTTCCTCCTCACCTGCCACTCATCTCCCCATCCCTCTCTTCTCCCCCCTCCCCAGTTCTTAGTAACCTGGCATTTCTCCAGAAACAGCATTAGGTCCCCCCCCCAATATTGATTGGGCTTTGCTATTTGATCTTCCCCTTCTAATGCAAAACTCTTAACTGGTATGGGGGGGGTGGAATGAGGAAAGGGAGGTGGGGAGAAATGCTGACTTAGCAAGAAGGTTGCCAACTTCCCTTCTTGTCTCTAGCTCTGCAGTTTCATCTGCAGACATGAGCTCATGCTGGCGATAAACTGCACCTGCTGATTCCCATGCATCAAACTCTTTTTTCCCCCTGGTCAGTTGGCAACCCTAGATAGCATAAACCATGGGTAGGCAAACTAAGGCCCGGGGGCCAGATCCGGCCCAATCGCCTTTCTAAATCCGGCCCACAGACAGTCCAGGAATCAGTGTGTTTTTACATGAGTAGAATGTGTCCTTTTATTTAAAATGCATCTCTGGATTATTTGTGAGGCCTGCCTGGTGTTTTTACATGAGTAGAATGTGTGCTTTTATTTAAAATGCATCTCTGGGTTATTTGTGGGGCATAGGAATTCGTTCATTATTATTATTTTTTCAAATATAGTCTGGCCCCCCACAAGGTCTGAGGGACAGCCCCCTGCTGAAAAAGTTTGCTGACCCCTGTAAACTCTTCCTAACCTGGTAAGATGCCCAGGGATTCGTTTTTTTTAACCTCCTGGAGAAAAATAGTTAATAGCTGCTGAGGGACATTCACACAGAATGGGTCTCTCGCCAATTCCTGCCCACAATCCGAGTTGCCAACTACTCAGCCAGCCTTGGCAGACCCCACTAACCAAATCCACAGCCTTTAGCAGCTGGCAATACTTAGGCTCCTCCTGTCCCATCAAGCTGAGATTAAGCACATAGGTGCAGGCTGGGCTAGTGCTTTTCCTGGTCAGTTGGCAACCCTGGAAGGTTTTTGAAACAGAACGGAGGAAGTGAGCTTTGAAAGTGGCTTTCATTCCTTGAGTGTGAGAGTTGGTGGGTGTCGGCTGCCTTTGTCTCTACAATGGAACCTCGGTTTTCAAACATAATCCGTTACCCGGAAGTCCGTTTGACTTCCAAAACGTCCGCAAACCAAAAAGCAAAGGGCTGTCAGCAAAGGGAATGGTGAAAATGAAAAAAAAACATGCTGTGGAAGCCATTCAGCTTCCAAAAATCGTTCGAGAACAGGAAGCATTCACTTCCAGGTTATTGGCGATCAGTTTCTGAATTGTTCAGCTTCCGAAGCATTCAACAACCGAGGTTCCACTGTACTGGGTGTTCTAAGGGTGCTTTTTTGTTTATGGTGTGTGTGAGAGAGAAGCTAGCCTAATAACTAAGTGCACAGAAATACAGAAGTTGAGCAAGCTTGCAGTCGTAACCCTCTTACTGTCTTACATGGGAGAAAGCCCCGCAGAGCTTACTTCAGAGTAGAGATGCACTGTGATTCAACCTTGCGTTTGCATGAGTCAAGGTGGGGCTGGGCGTTGGGAGTTTTCCCTTCTGCTGTCCATATATCACCCAGGCACGGGGCTCTCTCTCGGGATGGAAGAGCGGCCAAATATTATTGTCTGAGCATCCTTTGCCAAAAACACCACCTGATATCAGACCCCGAGGAAATTCCTGCCGTTCCCCCTCTCCCTAGCGCCAGCCCCTCTTGGCTCTCGTGCAAAGTCTTAGCAGATGTAGCCCTGGTGTTTGCACTGATACACCACCAGACCGTAATGTTTGCAAGGTGTTAATGGAGGAAGTCTAGCTTTTAAGACACTGGATGGATTTCGGCTTCGCCTGGAAGGCAAACCCCACCTCCACTTGGCGCAGCCATGTTTCTCCCTGTCCTGCCCCCCACCTCCCACCCCTCTAGCTATAGGAGCCAAAGTCGGAAGCAGGAATGCATGCAACACTTTTCCTGTCTGTTGCATTGGTGAACGTGTGTAATAATAGCATGTGGAACTCATTGACACATGGTGCAAGGGAAACAGACAACTGAGGAGGATGCCAGAAAGCATCAAAGATCATGAATGTTGAAGGAACCTCCCTCCCTATGGCAGAGCAGTGGGGTGTGCCCCTTGTGGGAGACAAGGCGAAATCTCCAGGTTTTCCACTTTCCCAGGTCCCCAGCCTGTACTACTAAATATTCCAATAGAGCCTGAGAAGCAGCTCAGTTGAGGGGTGGCCTTTCTGCCCTGAACACCAGCCAAAGCCTGAAACAGAACATCTTCCAAAAGTGGATTAAAGTTTTATTTTTTAAAAAAGACTACATACACATACAAATATGTTCCCAAGCTTCTGATGGACAGGGGTAGGATAATGAATCATAGAACTGTAGAGTTAGAAGGGACCCTATACCTGAAAGAGCATCTTCACCCCCTTCACGGCCTAGGACCTTGCACCTACAGGACCGCCTCTCCCGGTATGCCCCACGGAGGACCTTAAGGTCCATAAACAGCAACACCCTCGAGGTCCCGGGCCCAAAGAAAGTCAGACTATCTTCTGCCAGGGCCTTTTCAACACTAGCCCCGGCCTGGTGGAACGCTCTGCCTCATGAGACCAGGGCTCTGCAGGATCTGATTTCTTTCCGCAGGGCCTGGAAGACAGAGTTGTTCCGCCTGGCCTTTGGCTTGGAATCAACTTGATCCCATTCTCCTCTTTCCTTTTTCCTTTCACCTTCTGTGATGGAACTCCTATTTGGGGACTTCCCTGGCTTTTTTCTGGCCCATGTAGGACCAGTCTGGAAAGTTAGCCTTGGTGAAGACTTGACGTTTTCATCCCCCAAAAAGTGTTCAAGTTTCTGCTGAAACGAGGCTGTATTTTAATGTTTTAAATGTTGTATTTTAATCTTGTTTTTAAGTTGTAGTTCAATCAATTTGTTTTTATATCGGGTGTTAGCCGCCCTGAGCCCGGTCTTGGCTGGGGAGGGTGGGGTATAAATACAAATTATTATTATTATTATTATTATTATTATTATTATTATTATTATTATCATCATCATCATCATCATCATCAGTCAGGCCAGACACTGTGGTCCAGCTCTGAGAGTTTTCTGGCAGCTTCCTCACTGTGAGAAGTGAAATTACAGGCAACCAGGCACAGGGCCTTCTCAGTAGTGGCGCCCTCCCTGTGCAATGCGCTCCTGTCAGATGTCAAGGAAATAAACAGCTGTCTGTCTTTTAGGAGACACCTGAAGGCAGCGCTGTATGGGGAAGTTTTTAATGTTTGAGGTTTTGTTGTGTTTTTATATCTGTTGGAAGCCACCCAGAGTGGCTGGGGGAACCCAGCCAGATGGGCATGGTGCTGTTATTATTATTATTATTATTATTATTATTATTATTATTATTATTATTTGGATACTGTATTTAAGATACTGCAATGGGTTGGCAAACTAAGGCCCGGGGGCCGGATCTGGCCCAATCGCCATCTAAATCAGGCCCACAGACGGTCCGGGAACCAGCGTGTTTTTACATTAGTAGAATGTGTCCTTTTATTTAAAATGCATCTCTGGGTTATTTGTGGGGCCTTCCTGGTGTTTTTACATCAGTAGAATGTGTGCTTTTATTTAAAATCTATCTCTGGGTTATTTGTGGGGCATAGGAATTTGTTCATATATATTTTTCCAAAATATAGTCCGGCCCACCACATGGTCTGAACGACAGTGGACCGGCCCCCTGCTAAAAAAGTTTGCTGACCCCTGTAATTAAGATGCACTCACATGGAGTCGGAAGTGTATACCTCTGATTTTAGTAAGCAGGTGTGTAAAGCTATATACTATATGCATTTTAATTGACTTGTTACCCACCCTGAGCCTGTTGAATAGGGCTGCTCCGTGATAGTATGGACCTCAGCCCCCACTCACTTTTCAGGCATTGATCAGGAACAACCAGAGTCATTTCTCATGTATCCTGTTTGCATCTAGGAATTGAATTCAGATTCTGGCTTGGGCTTCTAGGGGACCAATTATGCCACTGCAGAAAGGAGCCCTGGTTTGCCACCTCAGTTCATGGGAAACAGCTGTGGTCACTCAGTGGTAGAGAATCTGCATTGTGCGCAGGAGGTCCTGGGTTCAGTCCCCAAAGGTATCCCCACATAGGACTCCTACCTAGAGAGCCAGTGCTAGTCCCTTCTGAGCTGGACAGACCAGTGGGCCGACTCTCTCTTCCTAAGGATGGCCAATGTCAGCTGGGAGGGCTCTACTCATGGCTCAACGTCAAGCCACGAATGCTATCCTAGGCTGCATCAACAGAAGTCTAGTGTCCGAGTCAAGGGGAGACATAGTCCCACTTTGGTCAGACTACACCTGGAATATGATGCCCAGTTGTGGGCACCACAATTTAAGAAGGGTGTCGTTGTGTTGTTGCTGATGATGATGATGATGATAATTTATTTATTTATATCCCACACATCTGGCTGGGTTTCCCCAGCCACTCTGGGCTGCTTCCAACAGAACACTAAAATACAATAACCTATTAAACATTAAAAGCTTCCCTAAACAGGGCTGCCTTCAGATGTCTTCTAAAAGTCTGGTAGTTGTTTTTCTCTTTGACATTTGGTGGAAGGGAGTTCCACAGGGCGGGTGCCACTACCAAGAAGGCCCTCTGTCTGGTTCCCTGTAGCTTTGCTTCTCACAGGGAGGGAACCACCAGAAGGCCCTCGGATCTGGACCTCAGTGTCTGGGCAGAACGATGGAGGTGGAGATGCTCCTTCAGGTATACTGGACTGAGGCCATTTAGGGCTTTAAAGGTCAACACCAGCACTTTGAACATACTGGGAGCCAATGCAGGTCTTTCATGACCGGTGTTATGTGATCTTGTGTCCGAGTCAAGGGGAGTCATAGTCCCACTTTGGTCACACCACACCTGGAATACGATGCCCAGTTGTGGGCACCACCATTTAAGAAGGATGTTGACAAGCTGGTTGCAGAGGAGAGAGCAACCAAGATGACCAAGAGTCTGGAAACCAAGCCGGATGAGGAACGGTTGAAGGAGCTGGGTATGTTTTGCCTGGAAAAGAAGAGACTGAGAGGAGATATGAGAGCCATCTTCAAATATCTCAAGGGCTGTCACATGGAGGAGGGAGCAAGCTTGCTTTCTCCTGGTCTGGAGGGTAGTACTTGAACCAATGAATTCAACTTACAAGAAAGGAGATTAGAGGCAGAATGTAGGGCGAACAGTTCCCCTCCCCCCATCCTTTCCATCATTAGCTGGAGCAACTGGGCAGAGCAGGAGGACTGCCGTGAAGAGAGCATGCCCTTCCTCCATTTCCAGGAGGAGAAGAGCCCATGTTTGCTAGCGAAAAGGAGCAAGTTTCTCCAACCTTAATCCAAGTTTATTTAACTCATTGGTTAAATATTCCTTCATTGCAGGGGGTTGGACTAGATGATCCTTGGGATATTCCAACTCTACAATTTTGTGATTCCATGAAATATGAAGTGGTGACATATGTAGGGAGCCAGTGTGGTGTAGTGGTTAAGAGTGGTAGTCTCGTGATCTGGTGAACCGGGTTCGATTCCCCACTCCTCCACCTGCAGCTGCTGGGTGACCTTGGGCCAGTCACACTTCTCTGAAGTCTCTCAGCCCCACTCACCTCACAGAGTGTTTGTTGTGGGGGAGGAAGGGAAAGGAGAATGTTAGCCGCTTTGAGACTCCTTAGGGTAGTGATAAAGCGGGATATCAAATCCAAACTCCTCCTCCTCCTCCTCCTCCTCCCCTTCTTCTTCTTCTTCTTCTTCTTCTTCTTCTTCTTCTTCTTCTTCTTCTTCTTCTTGAGACAATTGCATTAGCTGCCCACTTGGGTTTCCTGGCCTCATTCAGAGTGCTGGCAGTGGCTTCTGGGGTCTAGCACCCTCTTGCTTGTCCCAACATCCCTTCGTTGGGACCAACTGGGGGCCTTTTCAGGGACTCTGGGATTGCCCCCTTCTTTGGTCTCCTCTTCCTTATCCTTGATGGCTTCCTCCACATTGCTGCATCCTTCCTCTTCAAGAACTCTTCAGGGACATGGATGGTTTTCGAGTTCCTGTGCTGATTGGTTTTTAACTTGCTCTATTGAATTGTTTCTGTGGTTGGAGGATATTTAATAGTCCTAATAGCTGCTTGCGGGGGATTTTTGTGTGTGTTTTGCCACTCTTAGAAATTTTGCAATCTCATTTTCATTTGTTTTAACTTATGGCTGGCTGCTGGGAGCTTTTGAAAGGAAAAGCGGGCTGCGCATGCTGCTTTAAAAAGAAGTAATTGTAAATAAATGCAGCGTTGCGGCAATTTCAAAAACACCCTCACCCCCCAAAATTATATTTCATTGCCAACCTAAGTGTCCACACTTGTCCACACTTTGCCCTGCCGTTTACCCCTGGGACAACCTGTGAATCAGAACAAGTGGCAATTGGGTTTTCTGTGGATTGCCATTTGTTCCAATTTTGCGCTAAAGAGCGGGTTTTTCAGGGGAAGGTGGCAGGGCAAAGGCAAAACTGCTTGGACCCATGTCTAGAAGGCATGGGAAAAGCAGAAAACCACTTGGATCTGTGCTTTCTAGGCACTGAACAAGCAGAAGTGTGGATGAGCCCAAAGACCCATTTCTTTGAGACCTGATTCGTAGTTTCGCCTGGGTCTGCTCTTGCAAACATCCCTGCTACAAATCAGTACGCTGTAGTTGTGTGGCAAGAAAGTTGAAGTCAAAACAGAAGCTGTGAAGATGAGAGAGACATGGAGGAAGAGAGAGAGAGCACGCACAGGGAACAAGAGCAAGCTGAGGAAATCACCTCAATTAGCTCTGGGTCTTAGAGGACGCCGTCTGGGGAATTTCACTCCTGAGTTGTTGATTTAAAGCATCTTTATTTTGCAAGAATCTTTTGCCATCTCCGCCATGTTTTTCCTCCCAACCAATCTGTGCAGCAGGCTATGTTTATTTCTAGTTCGTATGCGGAAGGGTGAGTGTGCTGACTACCTGAATACCAGGTGATGGAAACCGCAAGAGAACACCTTTGTGCTCAAATCCTGGTTGCAGGTTTCCCATGATGGACATGTGCTTGGACCCTGTTAGAACTAGATGCTGAACTAGACGGGCCGTTTGATCCCGAAAGGCTCTTTTACGTTCTTATGATTGTAAAAAGGTAAAGGACCCCTGGATGGTTAAGTCCAGTCAAAAGCGGCTATGGGGTTGCGAAGCTCATCTTGCTTTCAGACTGAGAGAGCCGGCGTTAGTCCACAGACAGCTTTCCAGGTCATGTAGCCAGCAGGACTAAACTGCTTCTGGTGCAACGGTACACTGTGATGGAAGCCAGAGCGCATGGAAACACCGTTTACCTTCCCGCCACAGCGGTACCTATTTATCTACTTGCACTTTGACGTGCTTTCGAACTGCTAGATGGGCAGGAGCTGGGACAGAGCAACGGGAGCTCACCCTGTCACAGGGATTCGAACCGCCAACCTTCTGATCGGCAAGCACAAGAGGCTCAGTGGTTTAGACCACAACGCCACCCACACCCCACTTCTTATTATTGTACCACACACTAACACCAGAACTGGCAAAAACAGATCCCACTCTACCCCCAAAAGGTTGTGAGGCCTCAGGTCCCCTGCAGACAACCTGTTTATTGTGCATTCATCCTGACTTCCTTGCACAAGGCTTGCACCCGAAGCCTGCTGCTGCTGTCTTTTAAGTGAATTTGCATGTTAATCTCCTTTAAATGTACAAACGTAAAGTTCTCGTACGCTCTTGAATCCCTGCCCGCAAAATATTGACAATTTGGAGGTGCCCCTAAAACTCCCCAGTAAAATGACAAGCGTTGAAATGTAAAGACAGTGTTGCCTATCTTGGTAAACCAGGGATGCCTGGGCAGAACAGGGACTTGCCTTCCCTGTGGGCACATTTTTAGTCTCCCTGCACAAAGGCTGTGCATTGGAGTCTCCTACACACTGGGACCCAAAGCCCAGAGCAAAGGAGGGGGCACCTCAAAGAGCCCCATTTCCCATTTGGAGCAAACCCAAAGCGGCAATGAGTTTGAAGGGAGGCCTAAGGAGGCTGATTGCCAGGTCTCATTAACAGCACAAAAGGCAACAAAGGCATTTTTGGATGGGCTAATTAAAGAGCTGCTGTGATGAGGTGCTGGGTCCCTGCAGACACGATCCAGAGCAGCTTTCAAGCTGGGCTTTGCAGAAGGAGCACTTTGAAAAGTGGTAGTTTCACAACACATACACTTCCAGCAGAATCCCTGACAGGTGGACATCCAATCTCTGCTTAGGTAAAGGTAAAGGGACCCCTGACCATTAGGTCCAGTCGCAGACGACTGTGGGATTGCGGTTCTCATCTTGCTTTATTGGCCGAGGGAGTCAGCGTACAGCTTCTGGGTCATGTGGCCAGCATGACTAAGCCGCTTCTGGCGAACCAGAGCAGCGCACGGAAACGCCATTTACCTTCCCGCCAGAGCAGTACCTATTTATCTACTTGCACTTTGATGTGCTTTTGAACTGCTACGTTGTCAGGAGCAGGGACCGAGCAACGGGAGCTCACACCGCCAACCTTCTGATCGGCAAGCCCTAGGCTCTGTGGTTTAATGAGTCCATTGTCTTCCGAGGGAGACCATTCCCCCTCTGAACAATTCTTACTGTCAGAAAGTTCTTCCTGATGTTTAGTCAGAATCTCCTTGTCATGTGAATCAAATTGGTTCATGTCCAACACTCTGGAGCTGGAGAAAACAAGGTTTGTTTCCTCTTCCAAGTCACAGCCCTTCAGATCTTCGAAGAGGGCCACTAGATCTTCTCTCAGTCTCTTCTTTTCCAGGCTAAACATACCCAGATCCTTCAACCGCTCCTCATCAGGCTTGGCTTCCAGACCTTTGATCCTCTTGGTGGTCCTCCTCTGCACACCTTCTAGCTTGTCAATATCCTCCTTAAACTGGGGTGCTCAGAACCGGGGGGGGGGGGAGAAGGAGGACCCCAATCCCAATCATCTCCCACCGTTTCATCAATCTCCAGTGCCGGTGTGCTGCACCTCCCTTGTGGTTGTCACTGAGACGTGTGCCAGGATGCTGTTTTCAAGCTGGTATGCTCCGTGGTTTTATTATCCTCCCGGTTTAAGCTGGCATTATGTGCTTATTTAGGGGGATTTTTTTCAAAATTAGTTTTGTGCTTCATAAGCCATCTTTTTAAACAAAAATAAAAAAAATCCCAGGCGAGGTGCCGCTGAAATAGATTGGGATCCAGGCATCCGGATGATTGCAGAAAGGTTGGACCTTGGCTGCCCTTCAGGGCTTGCGAAAGCATTTAAAAATTGCTTCCCTGTGGAGGGCACTCAGGGCTCAGCTGGGACCGGGCGACTCCATTGATCTGCTGGTATTGGGGCTTGCAGGGGAGGGGCCACAGTAGCTTGCTAGTAGATCAGCTGCCTTGGGTGCAGAAGGTCTCTGGTTCAAGCCCTGAAGGCATCTCCAGGCAGGGTATTATTATTATTATTATTATTATTATTATTATTATTTTATTATCATTATTATTACTATTATTTATTATTTATACCCTGCCCATCTGGCTGGGTTTCCCCTGGGTGGCTTCCAGCAAAGTATTAAAATACAGTGGTGCCCCGCAAGACGAATGCCTCACAAGACGAAAAACTCGCTAGTCGAAAGAGTTTTCCATTTTTTGAGTCGTTCTGCAAGACGAATTTCCCTATGGGCTTGCTTCGCAAGACAAAACGTCCTGCAAGTTCTTGCGAGTTTGTTTCCTTTTTCTTAAAGCCGCTAAGCCATTAATAGCCGCTAAGCTGCTAATAGCCGTGCTTCGCAAGATGAAAAAACCGCAAGACGAAGAGACTCGCGGAACGGATTAATTCCGTCTTGCGAGGCACCACTGTACAGTGCTCTGTTAAACACTAAAAGCTTCCCTAAACAGGGTTGCCTTCAGATGTCTTCTAAAAGTATGGTAGTTGTTCTTCTATTTGACATCTGATGGGAGGGAGTTTCACAGGGCGGGCGCCACCACCGAGAAGGCCCTCTGCCTGGTTCCCTGTAACTTGGCTTCTCGCAGGGAAGGAACTGTCAGAAGCCCCTCGGCGCTGGGCCTCAGCGTCCAGGCACAATGATGGGGGTGGAGACGCTCCTTCAGGTATACTGGGCCGAGGCCGTTTAGGGAACCCTAGAGAGCTACTGGCAGTCAGTGTAGACACATCTGTGCCAGATGAACCAAGGGGCCTGAGTCCGTAAAAGGCAGGTGACTGCAACGTGTGGTTTGTGGGGCTGCCTCTGAAGACAGTTCCAGCTCTGAAGCTCCAGCTGCCATGGAATTTGGCAGTGCAAGAGGGGAGAGGGCTCTTATGTACTCGAATCCTACAGACCGTTCAACTGTCCCTATGTTCCCCTGTTTCACAGAAGCCACCCCAGTTTCTGATTTGATCCCAGAATGTCCCGCTTTTTCTTAGGACGTCCCTATTTTCATTGGAGAAATCTTGGGAAGTGAAATATACTCGGAGTTGAGTGTAGATTTCATGCTCTTTATTCAGCTCATAGTAGTGAGGAGGAATGGAAGTTCCCCCAGAATGTCTGCCTTATATACATTATTTACACAATGGGCCCCATGTGATTGGCTAATTCCGGGATTCTCCTGTAGGCCAATCAGGTTACGGATTCACTTCCACCTGGAGCTGGATTGGGCGGCTCCTGCGGGCCAATCAAACTGCTGCATTCTGGATCCTATTGTTCTAGGACCAATCAGATTGCTGCATTCTGAATCCTATTGTTCTAGGACCAATCAGATTGCTGCAATTTCGATCCTATTCAACTCAGTACATAACAGGAGGATATGGAACTATCCAGCCCCCAAACCACCTGAAGGCAGCCCATTTAGAGGGGAGGCTTTTTAACATTTAATATTTTATTATGTTTTTACATATGTTGAAAAGCCATCCAGAGTGGCTGGGGCAAGCCAGTCAGATGGGTGGGGTATATATAGTATAATTACTGTTATGGAATAGGATGTTCCTGTTTTCATTGGAGAAACGTTGGAGGTCATGATCCTCTTTGTGTTTTCCAAAGGCACCTGTTCAGCCCATGTGAGAACAGGATGCTAGACTAGATGTAAGGGACCCTGAGAGTCATCTAATCCAACCCCTGCAATGCTATGTTCTTCTCTTCCTTTGCTGCTGTGGCTCAGACAGCACTGTGGTCCTCAACTCTGGTCCTCCTCTGATAACGTGATTCTGGGGGTGCAGATGCCCCTCTCTCGCCTTGCACCAGCGAACTAAACTGTGGCTTCTGGGCAGAATTCTGAGCATGGATTTCTGAAAAATAAGTCATGTCAGACTAACCTGATCTCGTTTTTTGACAGAATTACAAGCCTGGTAGATGAAGGGAATGCAGTGGATGTAGCCTACCTTGATTTCAGCAAGGCATTTGACAAGGTGCCCCATGATATTCTTGTAAAGAAGCTGGTAAAATGCGGTCTTGACTATGCGACCACTCAGTGGATTTGTAACTGGCTGACTGACCGAACGCAAAGGGTGCTCATCAATGGTTCCTCTTCATCCTGGAGAAGAGTGACTAGTGGGGTGCCACAGGGTTCTGTCTTGGGCCCGGTCTTATTCAACATCTTTATCAATGACTTGGATGATGGACTCAAGGGCATCCTGATCAAATTTGCAGATGACACCAAACTGGGAGGGGTGGCTAACACCCCAGAGGACAGGATCACACTTCAAAACGACCTTGACAGATTAGAGAACTGGGCCAAAACAAACAAGATGAATTTTAACAGGGAGAAATGTAAAGTATTGCACTTGGGCAAAAAAAAATGACAGGCACAAATACAAAATGGGTGACACCTGGCTTGAGAGCAGTACATGTGAAAAGGATCTAGGAGTCTTGGTTGACCACAAACTTGACATGAGCCAACAGTGTGACGCGGCAGCTAAAAAAGCCAATGCAATTCTGGGCTACATCAATAGGAGTATAGCATCTAGATCAAGGGAAGTAATAGTGCCACTGTATTCTGCTCTGGTCAGACCTCACCTGGAGTACTGTGTCCAGTTCTGGGCACCACAGTTCAAGAAGGACACGGACAAACTGGAACGTGTCCAGAGCAGGGCAACCAAAATGGTCAAAGGCCTGGAAACGATGCCTTATGAGGAACGGCTAAGGGAGCTGGGCATGTTTAGCCTGGAGAAGAGGAGGTTAAGGGGTGATATGATAGCCATGTTCAAATATATAAAAGGATGTCACATAGAGGAGGGAGAAAGGTTGTTTTCTGCTGCTCCAGAGAAGCGGACACGGAGCAATGGTTCCAAACTACAAGAAAGAAGATTCCACCTAAACATTAGGAAGAACTTCCTGACAGTAAGAGCTGTTCGACAGTGGAATTGGCTGCCAAGGAGTGTGGTGGAGTCTCCTTCTTTGGAGGTCTTTAAGCAGAGGCTTGACAACCATATGTCAGGAGTGCTCTGATGGTGTTTCCTGCTTGGCAGGGGGTTGGACTCGATGGCCCTTGGGGTCTCTTCCAACTCTAGGATTCTATGATTCTAAGCAGCACTGAGGCAGGTGGGCTGCAGGTCTCCTACTTCACAGCGGTGCTTATTTCCTCCTGCGCAGAGAGCCAGACCCCTTGTGGAGCACTGCCACCCAGCGGTAGGATCCTCAGGAACTCAAAGCCTTCCTTGCTTTGGGGGTTTTTATTATTTTTATTTTTTGCTGTTGTTTTGCAAAAGCAGAGCAGCCTGTCTTCCTTGTGCAAGCAGATCAGAAAGGGCTGAGCTGGGATGTGTTTGCACAGGGGAAAGGATCCTCTCCCTCTCTTTAAATTCACAGCTGCCCTTGAGCTGATTCCCCCATCTATCCTGCAGTGGGGGGCATTTTTTGGAGGGGCTGTTGAGGAGCACCTGTAGCAGGAGAGAGGGAGATGAGAGAATTTCTGGCCTCGCTGTTCTTGTTTTCTCTGTCTCTCTCTCTCTCTCTTCTGAACTTGCTGCGGGTCTGTTTGAATAATCTCTCTGTCAGACTCATTATCCTGTCTCTGGCCTTCGTCTGGTGTCTGAAGGCTGAAATAGCCATTAGCAGAGATGCTCGCCTCATACTAGAGCAGGGAGTGAAATGATTAAGGCAGGAGGAAGGATGCATCTCTCTCTCTCTCTCTCTCTCTCTCTCTCTCTCTCTCTCTCTCTCTCTCTGTCTCATAGATTTTAAGCAATGCACCCCCAGGTCAGGTCTCTATCTGGCAGCTCGGATTTTGAGACAAATTGCCGTGCAAATGGGTGAGGGCTTGTAAGGTGCTTCAGTGCCGGTCTCTGGGTCAAACCTATCTCCCAATGACAAAGGAAACTACCTTGCCAGACCACATGTCTCTCCAGCCCCAAATCACCTGCTCTGATAGCAGCAGCTCTCCAGCGGCTAAAGTAGAATACAGTGGTACCTCGGGTTATGTACTTAATTCATTGTGGAGGTCCGTTCTTAACCTGAAACTGTTCTTAACCTGAAGCACCACTTTAGCTAAAAGGGCCTCTCGCTGCTGCCACACTGCACTATTTCTGTTCTCATCCTGAAGCAAAGTTCTTAACCCGAGGTACTATTTCTGGGTTAGCAGAGTCTGTAACCTGAAGTGTCTGTAACCTGAAGCGTCTGTAACCCAAGGTTGTTGTTGTTGTTGTTGTTTAGTCGTTTCGTTGTGTCCGCCTCTTCATGACCCCATGGACTGCCTTCAGATGTCTTCTAAAAGTTGGATCTGCAAATCTAGAAATCGGCTTTCTGAAATCTAGCCCCCAACCCTTTGCATCCAACGTCCCCTGAAGATGGAAGCGGTCTGGGCGTCATTATTTATCTGGCTGCCAAGAATACAAAAAGAGATCTCCAGAACCGGGTGGGGGAGGGAATATGCAAGTGTTTGACTTTCGCATAACTCTTCATCAGACCTTGATTCAGGGAACAACAACATCCTTCATCTCTCCTAAGCTCTGGGACAAGCATGACAGCTCCTGAAGAAGAATAAATATGTATGTGGTGGTTTGGGGGGGGGGTTCTAGAAGCCCATCTTGAACAGACTCTTTCCTCCAGAGCTGGCATCTTCTTAAGAAAGTGCTAATTGCCTTGTTCCTTAGCGAAGGCAGGCTTCACTCAAACCCAGTCACCTGCCAGGAATTGGAAGGCTGTGCCAAAGGATCCCCGGTTCAGATTTCTGTGGAGGCAGCAGTCTCCAAACCCATCGATAGATAGCTGCTGCTTCTGCGAGTTTTATCTTGCACTTAATTCCGCTGCTCTGTCTGTCTGCTCCTCCCCAAACATAGAGGCACTTAGTCCTTGCATGCAAAATGGATTTTCTGGGAATTTGCAAGTAAATCCATTCATTAGTTTGGGGCTTTAAATTAATTAAAGGACCTGGAGTCTTTTTAAGGAATTTAACATCTGTGTCAGTCTCTGTAATAGAATAAAACAGACTCTGAGGCTTATTTGGAATTTTAAGCTGTCATGGCCAGAGGCTGCCTTCAAAGTCACAAGGTTGCCAGTTATTTTTAACTCTTCTTACCAGAAAGCTCACTCAGGGTTTTTGCAAATCGAGCTCATCGCTTATAGCGATGTGCTGCTTTCTGGCAAGGCCTGCTGTGGACCAGACTGCTGGGTCTCCCCAGGTCTCGCCTCAGAGGAGAGCACCCTGAGCATGTCTGGGAAGAATGGTTTGGGTGCAGGTCTGGGGTTCTGCCAGCTTCTGAGTCCCAGCTGCTGGAAGCCACAGGATGGGGAGCAGTGGCGTAGCGTGGGGGGTGCAGGGGGGCCGGCCACACCGGGTGCAACATCTGGGGGTTAGGGGTAGGGTTAGGGGGCGCAAATCCACGGGTTAGGGGGCGCAAATTACTTGCCTTGCCCTGGGTGCTGACAACCCACGCTACGCCACTGATGGGGAGAGTGGGCCTTGTGTTTGAATCCTGATTTCGGGCTTCCCTTGGGGGCACCTGGCTGACCCCTGTGAGAACAGCATGCTGGACTGGATGGGCCCCTGGTCGGATCCAGCAGTTTCTCCTTATAGTCCTAAAACAAGCCCGTCAGGCGTTTTGAGTCCCTGTTGTAGCTGAGTGTTCCCGAAGCACTTTTAACATCTCTGAAATTAAAAGCTGTAATTCTTGGTTTTACTGGAGCTACACCGAGTGTGAGCAAAAGGCATCTTTACAATCTTTTAAATCAAAACGGCATTTTTTTTTTTTAAGGATTCTGAATTCAGTGACTCATACCAAATTCTCTGCTTGCAGTCCAAGGCGGTTGGGCTTCAGATTCCCAGGTTGCTGGTGGAGAGTCCCTGAGCTCTGCCTGTGGATAAATGAGGTGCTAGATGAGAGGCAGTGTGGCATAGTGGTTAGCGTGCCAGACTAGGATCTGGGAGAACAGGCTTCAAATACTCGGCCGTGGATCTCACTGGATGGCCCTGGGCCAAGCACTGCCTCTCAGCCTATCCTATCTCACAGGGTTGTAGTGAAGATTAAATGAGAGGAGGGGGAGAGCCATGTATGCAGCCTTGAGCTCCTTAAAGGAAAAGGTGGGGTGTAAATACAATAAATAAAACGGTGCCAATTCAGACTGCAGGATGCGCTCTTTGAATATCATAGAATCGTAGGGTTGTAGGGGGCCCCAAAGGTCCTCTAGTCCACCCCACTGCAATGCAGGAATCTCAACTAAAGCATCCATGACTGATGAAAACAAACAAATGAGCAACCTCCTCGCCAGAAGACAGACAGTGTAACAGGGAGCAGGCTGTGCTGTTTTAATTTTATTTATTTTTTGACTTTCAGATATGGAGATTTTAATATTTTGATTATATATTTTGTGGTTTTTTATTTTGATGTAGTTCTGTGAACCGCCCTGAAACCTCTGTGTATAGGGCGGTACAGTCATACCTTGGCTTACAGATGCTTCAGGTTGCGTTTTTTCGGGTTACCGGAACAGGTTACTTCCGGGTTTCGGCGGTCGCACATGCGCAGAAGCGCTAAATTGCACTTTGCGCATGTGCAGAAGAACCAAATTGCAACCCTCGAGTGTGCAGATGCGCCACTGTGGGTTGGGGACATGCATCCCGCACGGATCACGTTCGCAACCCGAGCATCCACTGTATAAAACTTCAATAAATGATGATGATGATGATGATGTTTGAAAACAGCACACCACACTTGTAGCCTGAAGTGGTGGGATCCATTCCAATACCTTGGGATCCATTCTAGGCACCTCTTCAGCCTGTTATTGGACGAAGCCTCTTCAGGCACAGACCAGGCAACCAAAGTGAGCAAATGGGTCTTTCAAAATTTTGCCCTTTTTAGTTCAAAAAACGTTAGAACAAAGAGTTTTTCCAGGTTTAAGCACTGTGAAATCCTCTCTCCTACTCGATGATTAACCTGTTACAGGAAGATAAAAGGAAAGGACGATAAGTTCCTGATATTAGCCGGCAAATTGCATAGATGGGGGTCGTAGCTTTGATGAACACTTTATGGAATAGTTAATGGCTTGGAAATGGAACAAGCTCCCTGCCTGAGATTCCTCTACGTGTCATTATGGATGAATAAGACAGAAAGCCCCTCTACAAATTAAAAGTAATTTGTTATTATCCAATTTGCTAACTGTTTGAGATACAGTCAGCGATAATCTTCAGCTTTGAATTTTTCCGGCAAGAATCTGTTTATATATAACCCTGAATTTAATACATAGCAGAAATTACAATATTTCACAATATAGGAAATAGGTGATATTGGTGATCTATGGGTCTAATTTAAGATGAATGCAGTTCTGACGTGTGATGATATTAAATCTATATTAATGCTTTCAATCCTCCCTGGTCTGAGTAGTATCAAATTAGATGGTGTCTTACAAATCTGTGAAAAGAATAATTACACAAAAGGCTTCTCAGATGATGAACTGAACTTGGCGACAATGAGAAATTTCCGGTCGGTGGCAGCAGTGGGGTGGGGGGTTAATTTGGGAATGTGGAGGAAAGAGTTAAATAGCCCCTCCACAAATGATCTCATCCCACCCATTGTCACTGCCCACAACTGCTGCATTTTGCATTTCTAAAACAAACTTTGGAACTCCCTGTCTATCGACACCAGGGAGGCAGTTTCACTGTTCCCTTTTGGGCACCTGCTTAGAATAATAATAATAATAATAATAATAATAATAATAATAATAATTAATTTATTTGTACCCCACCCATCTGGCTGGGTTTCCCCAGCCACTCTGGGCGGCTTCCAACAAAGATTAAAAATGCATTAAAATGTCACACGTTAAAAACTTCCCTGAGCAGGCCTTTAGAAGTTAAATGTTCTTTTCAGCTGTTGCTGCTGTTCATCATCTTTTGACTATTTGTAAACACCTGCTTTTAACTCGTCTGTTATCCATAATTTTAAGGTTTCCCTTTTATATTTTTGTAAACTGCTCAGAGGTTTTCTTCCAAGCGAGCGGAATATAAATCTTGTTAAGTAGAGGAAAGCAACAGCAGCATCTGCACTCGAGATGCAAAGGTGCGCTTGAAAGGGGTTATGAATGAGCCAAGGGGACTTGCAAGGAAACACTCCCAACAGGAATGATGCCAGCCACTCACACAGAGACAGTATCCTGCTCTTCTTTTTGCAAACCCACACTCCAATCCTGATCCTTTCCTAATCCCCGCCCCCTTACATGCAGAATTCCACAACTACTGAGCATGCTCAGTAAGGCTATAACTTTTTCTAGAGTGGTGCTTCTTCATCATCATAATCATTCCACAAGCAGGATCCGAGCACAAGAGCCTTCTGGATGGATGGCGGCTAACAGATTGAGGTTGAATCCTGACAAGACAGAAGTACTGTTTTGGGGGGGACAGGAGGCGGGCAGGTATGGAGGACTCCCTGGTCCTGAATGGGGCAACTGTGCCCCTGAAGGACCAGGTGCGCAGCCTGGGAGTCATTCTGGACTCACAGCTGTCCATGGAGGCGCAGGTCCATTCTGTATCCAGGGCAGCTCCATCTGGTACACAGGATGAGACCCTCCCTGCCCGCAGACTGTCTCGCCAGAGTGGTGCATGCTCTAGTTATCTCCCTCTTGGACTACTGCAATGCGCTCTACGTGGGGCTACCTTTGAAGGCGACCCGGAAACTGCAACTAATCCAGAACGCGGCAGTTAGACTGGTGACTGGGAGCGGCCACTGAGACCACATAACACCGGTCTTGAAAGACCTTCATTGGCTCCCAGTACGTTTCCGAGCACAATTCAAAGTGTTGGTGCTGACCTTTAAAGCCTTAAACGGCCTCGGTCCAGTATACCTGAAGGAGCGCCTCCACCTCCATTGTTCTGCCCAGACACTGAGGTCCAGCGCCGAGGGTCTTCTGGCGGTTCCCTCCTTGCGAGAAGCCAAGTTACAGGGAACCAGGCAGAGGGCCTTCTCAGTGGTGGTGCCCTCCCAGTGGAACGCCCTCCCACCAGATGCCAAAGAGAAAAACAACTATCAGACTTTTAGAAGACATCTGAAGGCAGCCCTGTTTAGGGAAGCTTTTAATGTGTGATGCATTACTGTATTTTAATATTGTGTTGGAAGCTGCCCAGAGTGGCTGGGGAAACCTAACCAGATGGGCAGGGTATAAATAATAAATTATTATTATTATTATTCTGTCCCTCCCATGTTTTCAAGCAACTGGTCTTCAGAAGCATCGCTTCCTCCCACTGTGGAGGCAAAGCAGAGCCATCCTGGCTAGCAGACTTCCATAGCCCTTTCCCCCTCCATGAATTTGCCCAGTCCTCTTTTAAAGCCATCCAGGTTGGTGGCCATCGCTGCTTCCAGTGGCAGTGAGTTCCACAGTTTTAACTATGCACTGCTTGAAGAAGGCCTTCCCTTTAGAGCAGAGCTGTTGCCAGCTAAACAAGGAATATCATAGCCACAGGCTTTTGAAAAATCTATACATATAAATAATAAAAAGTTGGAACGTGTGTCTGAAGGAGAGAGGTTGGCTGAAGGGAGCTGAGTTTTGAGGTGCCCTTTTTACCTCTTGCCTGGGAATGTGATCCAGGACAGGCAGCGCTTGGGCTGCTAGATATCCGTGGTCCTCAGCGGAGGGGCCTGAGATGCTTCTGGCACCGAGATGAAAGCTGTACTTGTGTGGGATTCTGTCCTCCGACAAGCCCTGTAGGGGGCTAATGTGGAGAATTGATATATGCTTGTAATTACTGGAGATTTTTTAGCACCCTGTGTTCTACAGGACGGCAATAGATGAGTCCCTCGTGACCTTAAATTCAGTAAATTTGTGCCATTACGGAGAAGGGGGGGCAGAGAGAACCATTCTCCTCCCTTTCCTAATGCTGGACCTCACAGGTTAGCCAGTGAAGTGGAGGGGCTGCCGATTCAGGGCGGACAAACTTCTTCCCGGGACCCGTCTCTGACTCGTGGAATTGGCTGCCACGAAAAGGTTACAAAGGTTATGGAGCAAAAGTGCAGACAATCTTGAAGCAATCGCTTTGCAAGACGTGAGCCGGCGCCTGCCTTTCAGGTTCTCGGTCAATGAGTGAAGTCTGAGTGTCATCAATGAGTGTAAAAAAAAAATGGTAAAGGACCCCTGGACAGTTAAGTCCAGTCAAAGGCGACTCTGGAGTTGCGGCGCTCATCTTGTTTTCAGGCCGAGGGAGCCAGCGTTTGTCCACAGACAACTTTCCAGGTCATGTGGCCAGTAGAACCAAACTGATTCTGGTGCAACAGGACACCATGATGGAAACCATGGAAACACCGTTTTCCTTCCCACTACAGTGGTACCTATTTATCTACTGGTGTGCTTTTCAACTGCTGGGTTCGCAGAAGCTGGGACAGAGCAATGGGAGCTCACTCCGTCATAGGATTCAAACCACTGACCTTCTAGTCAGCAAGCCCAAGAGGCTCAGTGGTTTAGACCACAGAATCACCCGTTTCCCAATGAGTGTGGTCATGACCAACTAAGCCTTCTGATGGAGGCTTAACTTGGTCAGAATCGAGTGTATGCTTCCAGAGTTAACACCAAACGCATCACTTCTGACAAAAGAGCCTTCATAGCTGCTAGAGGACTGTGAAAAATTGTGTCCCTGCCTTTTTAGACTCATCTACCCATAACCGCAGGTGGCGCTGTGGTCTAAACCCCTGAGCCACTTGGGCTTGCTGATCAGAAGGTCGGCGGTTCGAATCCCCGCGACAGGGTGAGCTCCCGTTGCTCGGTCCCAGCTCCTGCCAACCTAGCAGTTCAAAAGCGTGCCAGTGCAAGTAGATAAATAGGTACCGCTCTGGCGGGAAGGTAAACGGCGTTTCCGTGTGCTGCTCTGGTTTGCCAGAAGCAGCTTAGTCATGCTGGCCACATGACCCGGAAAAATGTCTGCGGACAAACACCAGCTCCCTCGGTGCTCAGCGAGATGAGTGCCACAGCCCCAGAGTCATCCACGACTGGACTTAACTGTCAGGGGTCCTTTACCTTTACCTTTTTGACCCATATACTATCTGAAACCAAAGGGTGCATTGGTTGTCAAATGTGAACTTTTTTCCAGCTCTCCTACTGGATTCACACTGCGTTCACACACTAATGCAGCCGTAGTCGTGGGGTGTTAAGCTGATAGTAGCTGCAACGTGGAGAGGAGGAAGGATGGCTAAATAGAACACTGGGAAGTTATATTGATATCACATCCCTTTTTTGCTCAACAATCAAAGGAAAAGAACAATGGAGAACGTTGGCTGTTGACCTGCGCTTATCACTTTGCTGTAGCTATTATGAGGCATACGTAATAAATAGCCTCAGCAAATGCTCTTAGGATTCATTGGCTTACCTTATAACACTTTAATCTCGAATTTATCCAAGCCGGGCATCTGAATCCTGGTTGATTTAAAGCAGCGGTTCCCAAACTTTGGGGGAGCCGCCCCCTTGGTTCCATAAACCCGTCCCCAGGGCCTCCTACACCACCCTATAAAAAGCGTCATGCAGAATAGAAGTTTGCACGGCCCACTGGGAAGGTAATAACACAATCAAATTCAGAACGGTAACAATGGATTGCACATTTATTCAAAATCCAATTAAAACCAGTTAGTTTAATTAATTCAAGAAAATTGGTGGACTTGACCTGGTGGTGATACCAGCTTCTTGAAGTCTGGTAGTCATTTGCACTTCCAGAGCCCCCGCCAAAGCCCTCCCCCCCCAGGGCTCCTCCAAGCTTCCTTTGTGCCCCACTTTCCAGGCACAGGTCTGTGCTATAAAATAGCTCAGCGTCTGAGTGTTTGTTTGCGTGTTTCCCAGAAAAAAAAACCATGTTTTACTTCTGAATCGGAGCAAATGGCGGTCCCCCGAAAGTCCCATTGCTGTTTGCTCCAATTCGGATGCAGAACTTTAAAGTCCTCTGCAATTCCAGGTTTGGTTGTGCCAGCCTGACAGCAACCATCCACAGACCTAAAACAAAAGGACTGGTTCACAGCTAATGGCACCTGAAGGGCTGAGGGTTGTCACTGGGGCAAACCAGGCCTCTTGGGCATTGAACAACTGCAGGCAGGAGGTTTCTACAAAAGCGAGGAAATATTAAGCTTTTTCTGGTGTGGAAATATAATCATTGGGGAGTTTCGCCTGTTGACATCTGTTAGACGTGTTCTTTTCATGTGACACCAAGAGTGTTCAAAATCTGTTCACCTTTGTTCCTTCTTTTGCAAGTGGACCAGAGGACTCAATGCATGTTTACGATGCATTGGGTTCGAAGTGCTTTCTAGGGTTCATTCTGGATTGCTTGGCCCTTCTTCGTTCTGCATCCAGAGCAGTGTTCGATCGCAGCAAAGAAAGCCTAGCTTGACCACCCCTTTCTCTTTCCCAACAGCGCCGCCCAAGGAGCCCGCATTGATGTGCCGGTCGAACAATTACCCCAGCGGCTTTTACTGCAGTTGGCACATGCCCATCCCAACGTACATTCCAGACACCTTCAACATCACTGTAATGTGAGTAGGGCCTCGAGGGAAGGCATTCCTTTGCGGGGCGGGGGGGGGGGAGCCTTCTCAGAACAAAAACGCAGCACTGGGCACATGCAACCTTGACTGGCTTGGCTGCTTTCATGAACATCAGCTTGAAGGCAGTCACCGGAGATCATTCCACAGGCATTTGTGCCCCTTTCCCAGCTGCTTTTACTGTAATTTTATCTAGCTTTTGAACCTCTAAACCAGCGGTTCTCAACCTGTGGGTCCCCAGATGTTGTTGGACTACAACTCCCAGCACCCCTAGCTAGCAAGGCCAGAGCTCAGGGGAGATGGGAGTTGTAGTCCAACAACATCTGGGGACCCACAGGTTGAGAACCGCTGCTCTAAACAGAGTGTTTAGGGCAGGGACAGACTCTACTTGTTGGAAGGGACAACAGGGGTCACCCAGTCCAGCCCTCTGCAATGCAGGAATCTTTTGCCCATTGTGAAGCTCAAACCCACAACCCCGAGATTAAGAGTCTCATGCTCTTATCGACTGAACTATCCCAGCAGTTAATCCAAGGGGGAACCTGTGGCATTCCAGACATTAAATACATCAGAAGGGCCTGGTGGATGAGGCCAATGGCCCATCTGGTCTGGCCACCTGTTCTCGCAGTGGCCAAATAGACGCTCGTGAGAAACCTGCAAACAGGATTCGGGCACAAGAGCCCTAGCTCAGTACGTTTCCGAGCACAATTCAAAGTGTTGGTGTTGACCTTTAAAGCCCTAAACGGCCTCAGCCCAGTATACCTGAAGGAGCGTCTCCACCCCCATCGTTCAGCTCAGACACTGAGGTCAGCACCAACACTTTGAATTGTGTTCGGAAACGTCCTGGGAGCCAATGTAGGTCTTTCCGGACTGATGTTATGTGATCTCGGCAGCTGCTCCCAGTGACTGGTCTACCTGCCACATCCAGGATTAGTTGTAGCTAGGGACCTTCTGCATGCGAACTCTGGGAATTCACTTCCAGGAGGTGCCCAGCTAGATAGAGCAATGGTCCGACACACCGTAAACAGCTTCCTTCAGAGCACAAACACAAGACCTCAATTATATAAAAATGATAAGGAGAAAGCACAATGGGCGAAGATCCAGGGAAAACACACCTGGGTATGCCGCCCCCATTAAAACAGTACATAAGCGTACCACGGTCCAAAAGTATGGGAGAGAAATATACAGCAATGTATGTATAAATAACCGATCAATATTAGATGAGAGTCCAGATAGTGTCTTGCTTCTAAACCACTTTATCAAAACATGTTTGCTGCAAAATGCCTTTGTAACCGCATATATTACTTCACCAGTCCTATGCTCTCAGAGGCATAAATCTTCCTTAATCGTGCTGCGGGGACCAATTCTCAAAGATAGCATGGGGAAGAGAAAGCAATGTGCTCTGTCACTGAGCTTCAGCCCACCCCAGAGTGGGGCAGGACTCCTGATCCTTGGCGAATTTTGTAGAAGAGGAGAAATTGGGTAGGCACAGCTCATTGTGGCCTTTTTGGGGAGGGGGGTATCAAAGTCTCCCTGCTTGCCGTAATGCCCTCTCCTGCAGTGTCCTGGAAGGCGCAGGAACCCAGAAATGCTTCGCGTTTGGTCAGTGAGTTGAGGATCCTGATCTTTGATGGTCAACCAGGGCAGTGGCTGGTAGATTTACTTACTCTGAATTAATTCAGCACACCCTCGCAGCAGTGAGTGCCGCAAGTTACCGTCATGTGAAGAAATATTTTGACAGTTTTAGAGGTGCGCTATCCCCAAGTAATTTAGCCAGCTTCATCAAAATTATTTGCTTCCTTCCAGATCCTCCTGTTACTTGGCCTGAACTGGAACTTCCAGAGACGCCTTGGGATTTCACTTTAGGCGAAATCTGGTGGCAAGTTCTGATGTGGAGATTTCTTCCCACATGTCAGGATCTTGTCTGTGTCCACCGCTATTTGTGCTGAACAACAGCCACCGACTTGCTCTCCTTGTGAAGGGCTAAAAAAAAAAGAAAAGGTCTGATTATGAGGCGGGTGAAAACATAAATTCTATTTCCAGGACAGCAGCCCGAAGCCTGTTTCCTTGACAAACAAGGACTGTGGTGCCTGTTCTTGTGAGAGTTGACAGGGTCAACATGATGTACGCATTCAAGGTTGGAGAGAACATGATGCTTTCATCTGAGCTTTCCCCTTCTCTTCCCACCTCAATCTTTGCACCCCGCAATCCAAAATATCCCTGATATTTTGCTGCAACCCTTAGTTTGAGCCGGGCTTTCCTCCATCTCTTGAACCATCAGGTTTGGTAATAATGGAGAATGTCTCTGAGCATGTGCAGAATTTTACTCCTCCTTTTGAGTGGCTACCGCCCTGTGTGATAGTACAGGGAGGGTGTGAAATCCCAGACTTGAAATTCAGCCCTGAATGTGGGCCCTCATGTGAAACCCCAATCCGGCCATTTCCCACAAATATACGAAGTTGGCGTTTATATCTGTTCATCTCAGTCTTGTCACCTGCGGACTCGCCTTCATTGGAGGTTTTTAGGCAGAGGTTGGATGTTCAGGATTTTTTACCTGGGATTCCTAAATTGCAGGGGGTGGACTAGAGGACCCTTTAAGACCCCCTTCCAACTCTACCGTTCCATGGCGCTGTGATTGGCAGCTGCTCTCCGAGGCCTCGGTTCTCCCATTAGCCAACACCTCTTGCTGCCACTTTTCTGCATTTCAAGCAAACAGAGGCATTTCTGCCTGAGAATCCTTAGGAATTACTACAAGTGGGATCTAGATGAAACAAGCTGTGTTTAGTTCCCCTTGAAATGGAGCAGGATGTCAGTGAAGTCATGGCTAACCTTTCACAGTAACTTAAATGGGATATAATCCGGATTCAGAAGTAACATTTTTCCGCAGGGCCTGCAAGACAGAGCTGTTCCGCCTGGCCTTTGGTTTGGACTCGGTCTGACCCATATGTTTCCCTCCCCTTATGGTCTTGATCTATGGGCTACTATTAAAACAAGGCTGCATTTTAAATTGTATTTTAACCTGTATTTAAATTGTGTGGTTTTTTCCCTTTTCTTTTTCCCCCCTATTATGTTTTTAGTGTAATTTTACTGGTGTTAACCGCCCTGAGCCCAGCTCTGGCCAGGGAGGGCGGGGTATAAATTATTATTATTATTATTATTATTATTATTATTATTATTATTATCATCATCATCATCATTATCATCATCATCATCATCAAAGGAAGGTGTATCTACCCATGTATGCAGCGAATACTTTCCTATCTGGTGGAGGGTAAAGTGGTATTTCATTATATCAATGTGGTTCTGAACTGTGGTTATTTGGGGAAAGTAGGGGTAAGGGAGGGACACGGGTGGCACTGTGGGTTAAACCACAGAGCCTAGGATTTGCTGATCAGAAGGTCGGCGGTTCGAATCCCCATGATGGGGTGAGCTCCTGTTGCTCGGTCCCTGCTCCTGCCAACCTTGCAGTTCAAAAGCACATCAAAGTGAAAGTAGATAAATAGGTACCACTCTGGCGGGAAGGTAAACGGCGTTTCCGTGCGCTGCTCTGGTTCGCCAGAAGCGGCTTAGTCCTGCTGGCCACACGACCCGGAAGCTGTACGCCGACTCCCTCGGCCAGTAAAGCGAGATGAGCGCCACAACCCCAGAGTCGGCCACGACTGGACCTAATGGTCAGGAGTTTCTTTACCTTTCCTCCCTGCGTCATCTCAGCCTCCTTCTCGACTCTTCTCTTTCTCCAGGCACGACTCCAAGGAGATTGTGTGCGACATGGACGTCTCCCTCAAAAACAGGTGCTACATCCGTTACCTTCACCTTTTCTCCAGCAAGAAATACAAGGTGACTTTGACGGTCACAAACGCCCTGGGCAGCAGCTCCACCTCCATCTCTTTCGACGAGTTCGCGATAGGTAAATATGGCGGCCGGTCCCGGCATTCGCCTTGGGAGAGGTGTCACACTTTTGCATTTGCAAAATGCTTTGCAATCTGTTATTGTTAATACTTACTTGTTTGTTTGTTTGTTTTTTGCCACCCATCTGACCGGCTTGCCTCACCCACTCTTGGGCAACTTCCAACAAATTAGTAATTTCATTTTATCTGTTTACGCTTCGAAATATATATTGCGCACGCCTACTACACACAAATGTATGGTGCTTGATACAGTATTGATCAGAATGCAGGACAAAAATATATTGTACATTGGACCGAATATATACATATTATGAGATGCAGTTTAAATCACTTGGTGAATGGAAAGCGAGGGAATAGTTATATTGCCTTTCATCCAAAGATCACAAGGTGGTTTACAAGTCTGAACTGGATTCAAAGAATTATAGAATTATAGAGTTGGAAGGTAACCCCAGTGGTCATCTAGCCCAACCCCCCGCAATACAGGAATCTCAGCGAAATAATCCCTGACAGATGGCCACCCAACCTGTTTTTGTAAACCTCCAAGGAAGTTTCCTTCTTACACCAGCCACTCTTGGAGGTGGGGTGCTAGCATCCCTCCCTCTGCCCATTTTACAGAAAGTACCTTTCCCACAGCCACATTTCAGGGCATATACACGGCTTGAACCTCCCTCTGTAACCAAGTAATAATAATAATAATAATAATAATAATAATAATTTATTTGTAGCCTGCCCATCTGGCTGGGTTTCCCCTGCCACTGTGGGCGGCTCCCAACAGAATATGACAAATAGAATCAAACATTAAAAACTCCCTAAACAGAGCTGCCTTCAGATGTTTTCTAAAAATCAGTTGTTTATTTCTTTGGCATCTGGTTGGAGGATGTTCCACAGGGCGGGCACCACTACCAAGAAGGCCCTCTGCCTGGTTCCCTGTAACTTGGCTTCTCGCAGGGAGGGAACTGCCAGAAGGCCCTTGGCTCTGGACCTCAGTGTCCGGGCTGAACAATGGGGGTGGAGACGCTCCTTCAGGTATCATAGCTCTAGATTGTTTCCAGCGGCAATAACATACCTCCTGTGATAAATGCAGCTTCCGTTCTCACCCAGCAGCTGTCCCCTGACAGCCTGGCTGCTTTCTACTCCCCTGCTGGCAGTGAAGTGTAGTGGTTAGAGCGCTGGACTAAAACTCTGCCATGAACCCCCTTGGGTGTGACCTCGGAAGCCGGTCCCTGCCTCTGAGCCTACCCCACCCCACAGGTTTGTTGTGGGGATAAAACGGGGAGAGAGCGCAAACCGGTGTCCCAGTTCCCTGGAGGAAAGATGGGTTATAAACTGAATAAATAGATTGTGGCATCTTGTCTTGGTGGGAACTGCGTCTTCCCAGGCTCTCCTTTGCTGGACCACCCAGTACGAGGGATGGGGCAGGGAGGATCCTCCAAACGTAAAGGCCCCCAGGACATGAGCTGGCCTCCTCTGGCTTGGCGAAGGCTCCCTGCTTGGAATATGTGGCAGAACATTTCCTTCCCCGCCAGAAAGATGGAGGAAGAGCACTCAATCGCCTGGAAAATGAGAGGCATGTTCCTTTGATCTCCGCTGCAGCTGCACACCAACAGGAATGAGCTGCTCGCTGTGCAGAGTCGCGGCACATTTCCATTTTAAATGGCGGCAGAAATATGCGCTGTTTCTCCGGCGTGTCCGGCCTTCCGCTCCGCTCTCCGTCCCGCCAGAATTGCTTGCTTAATGACGCCTTCTGAGCAAACAGAGACCCACGATGGGCTCTTTGCCAGGATGGAAGAAAGGGACCCGGCGAGCTCAGCCTTGCTTTTTGCTCAGAGGAAACGGAGGCCAGGCAAAGAAAGAAGGCTTTTCCAAGCAGCTGGGCGAGCAATCAGAATGGAACGAGGGTCCCAGATTTGGAAGGAGAGAATTAAGAAAAGCGCCAGCGTGGCAAACCTCAGGATCCTGCTTGCCACCGCATTTTGGGTGATGTTAAGCATCACAGTGTAATGAAATGTGCAAAAGCAGTGCAGGCTCTCATCAACCAGGGTCTAAGATCATCAGGGAATGCAGGGATAACCAAGGACAGTTTGAAAGGTATTTGGTGCGAGTTGTGCAAGAAAAGATTCAGAAGCTATGCAATGGTGGGGCTTTCCAAGAGGGTGTTTTGATTTGATTTATTATATTTCTAAGCTGCTTTTCATTCAAGTGAACCCCAAAGCGGCTTGCAAGCGATAAATGACAATAACACGGTAGAGCGTCATGAAACATCGCAAACACTGCAAGAGTCGTATCGAATAATCAGCAAATCATCAGTAAAACAGTTACAATCTATAAAACACTGTTAACAAAGCAACAGCTAAAAAATTAAGCTGCACGTCACAATTAAAGCAAAAACCATGTTATTCGATTAACAAAGCAGTGCAGCATTTATAACCTATAAAACAATATTAACCACGTTAACAAAATAGCAGCCGAAAAATAAACTTAGCAGCGTTAAGTTCATGCACACACATCCCATGACTCGAAATCCTCCGCTCTATTCAGTGCATTAAAATGCACGTTCCTCTAAAGTCTGTGACAGCAACTCCCTTCTGAAGGCTCTTTGGGTTGGAGGGGGGCAGCACAGGTGAGACCACCCCACATCCTGATGGCAAATGGAATCTTTCCCCCCTCACAGTTCAGCTATGACAAATGACAATGGTGGTTGCTCGTGAGTAACCCATCAGGACTCCGACCTGTCTTACAAGTTTTATTTTGGTACGAAACTATTTACAGTGCAGTACCACAAGTTGAGGGATGCGGGTGGTGCTGTGGGTTAAACCACAAAGCCTAGGATTTGCCAATCAGAAGGTCGGCAGTTCCAATCCCCGCAATGATGGGATGAGCTCCCGTTGCTCGGTCCCTGTTCCTGCCAACCTAGCAGTTCGAAAGCACGTCAAAGTGCAAGTAGATAAATAGGTACCGTTCCACCAGGAAGGTAAACGACATTTCTGTGCGCTGCTCTGGTTCGCCAGAAGCTGCTTTGTCATGCTGGCCACATGACCCGGAAGCTGTACGCCGGCTCCCTCAGCCATTAAAGCGAGATAAGCCCCGCAACCCCAGAGTTGGTCACGACTGGACCTAATGGTCAGGGGTCCCTTTATCTTTACCACAAGTTCATGTCTGCCTCAATCGCTAGCAGAATCCGGGAGTGGTTATTTCCGGGTCCTCCACCAACATAAGAGCTTAGTCACCCCCAGCCTTTTCCTTCCTTCTTTGCGTTTTACACCTCTGCACAGGGTGGGCGACGGAAGAGGCGTGCTTCCCTCCAGGCCGGCTTGGCCAGGAGCGGTGCTAAGGCTCCCAGCAGCATCCTCTGGTCCCTTCCCCTCTTCCCCACTGAAGGTGTGGTTTTCCCCACCGCAGGAAGAGGAACTGCTTCGCAAGATTTTCGGAGATTTCCCTGTAACCCAACTACCCCTCTCCCTTCCCTCTTCCGATGGCAGTCCCCTGACAAGCTCCCTTAGAGAGTGAGTCTCCAGCCCAGCACTCTGCGAGCTGGTGGATTTCCGCAGCACAGCATCACCACTCTCTGGCCTAATTGAGCTTCCCGTCGCACAGGGGGTTGATCTAGATGTCCCTTGGGTCCCCTTCGGACTCTGCAATTCTGTTAACACTGGGAGTGTGACGGGGAAAGGGAGCGAGAGCCCGCCCACCTTCCCAAGAGCTCAGAGAAGCGTACAGGGTTCCCCCCCACCACCACGCCCATCAACAGGGTTTTAACTTCACGACAACCCTGCAAAGTGGGCCAGGGCAAGAGCGAGGGACCCTCCCAACGTCTTCCAAGGGGTTTTGTGGCTTAGTGAGGATTTAAACCTGCACCACAGGAGGAAGGTGCAGGAAGATGAGCTTGGCTTTGTTCCTGATTTGTCTTCCCTTCTGAGCCTGCTTGGCAAAGTCTGCCCAGGGCAGCCGTAAAAATACCATACTTTTCCGTGTATAGCACGCCCTCATGTATAAGACGCCCCCTAGTTTTGAGGACCAAAAAATTAGAACATGGGGGGCAGGGAGAGATTGCCCACAGTTGTTGAGCTTTTTTAGTGGGGGGGATTGCCAGAAAAAACTCACTCACGCACATCACAAAAACCTCCTAACGTCTGTCCCCTTGCCAGCAGAAGCAGCCTAATACCCACCCAATTGCCGCAGCAACAACCAGTCAACACCACTCCTTGCCACAGACACCAATAACACGCTACAGACCATCTCTGGCTTGCAGTGTCAACCAATACCACGTCCCCCCCCCCCCAGGCACTGCCAGGAGCTCGTCCTACTCTCGAGTAGGACCCTGTCAGAGACACATGCCCGACTCGCATGTTCCCTCCCTCCTGGTTGATCGTTTGGGAGCTTCAAAAGCTTTCTTCAGCCCGAACATCACAGCCGATGCCAACAGACACCGGCACACTTAGGGATCCGCAGAGTCTTCGCAGCTTGCGTGACAGATCTCAGCAACTCAGCATTTTGGCTAATCTACTTTATTTACACATAAACACACAACGAGCACTGCAACATGGCTCTCTCTCTCTCTCTAGCATCAGCAAAGAGCAAAGGACAATAGTCCCACTTCACAGAACACAGTAACACGAACACCCCACTCTGTGGAGTCAAAGCACATACTATCATGTGATAGACAACAACCCCATGACTGCAGTCACGGAGCAGGAATTCTAACAGGCACTACCCATGTGTAAAACGACCCCCAATTTTAAACATTGTTTTTCTGTTGGAAAAAAACCTAGTCTTATACATGGAAATATATGGTAGTTAATGGAGAATACTCCAGAAACGGATAGATTGAGTCCTGAACTCGCTCACTGAAGACAAAATAAAAAAATTCCTTCCAGTAGCACCTTAAAGACCAACTAAGTTAGTTCTAGGTATGAGCTTTCGTGTCTAGAACTAACTTAGTTGGTCTTTAAGGTGCTACTGGAAGGAATTTTTTTATTTTGTCTTGACTATGGCAGACCAACACGGCTACCTATCTGTAATCGCTCACTGAAGTGCTCCTAAACTTGGGCCAACATGCCAGGATTTGCAGGGACAAGTTTGTTGGGTTCCACATGCTCTGAGTGGGAAGCAGCTCAGGAGGAGACTCTTGTCTTAGTGTTGCAAATGTGGCGGAGGGAGCACTGGGCTGCTGCTCTGCAGAGCATGGGGTGTACCTGGGCCAGGGCGAAAGCCGAGCCACATCAATGGATCCTGATCTGCTTTTCAGGAGCCCTAATGGCTCGCACAGCCTTGACAGATGGTGTTTGCATTCTGGTTGCAGAGGAGAGAAGGGGGGGGGGACAACGAGCGCATTGAGAGAGCGCACACTTTGCCCCCCTTTTTTTCTATTGGGGGGCCTTGGGCGAATTGTGGGAAGAGAACGCACAGCATTAAAAATGCAGCATCCTGGCCCGGCTAATTATTCCGCATATCAAAAGGCGGTTAGGGCGGACGCCACCTCTGACACGCCATGTGATGCGCAGATGACGGGTCCCTAATGCGCCAGGAGAGACATCTGGGGATAGTTTGAGCTTTTATTGCCCTCCAGCCAGCGGGATGGATCCTCTCCCAGGCACTGACTCGTGAAAGAAGGAGCAGGGTGGTCAGGACAGGACAGGGGTGGCAGTGTCAGGGGTGCTCGGCTACATCCAGCCCCCACCCCGACTTGCTGTATTTGTTTATTTATCACTTACAGTGATTGATTATTATTGTTTTATTATTTATTTATTTATTTATTTATTTATTTATTTATTTATTTATTTATTTGAAATTATATTTAGAACTTAACATAAACCCCCCACCCCACCCAATACAGAAATCCGCCCTCATTAAACGGGAACATAACATACAGCGAGCATAACATACAACAATACAAACAACCAAATAAAAGACTTCCTTTATCCTGTATCTGGCCTCCTTATTTACTGTTTCCTTTATGAATAATTATTCAGATTTTTCTAATTATAACTTAAATATCCACAAAGTCTCCTGCAGACATTAATCGAAACAAGTTCAGGTGTGTATTTTAGGGCACTGTTTTGTGAAGTATTCTCTGCGTTTCCCCCATGCTTTTTGAAACTCTTGTCTAGTGTGATCTCTAATTGCCTCTGTTCATCTAGCCAGTTCAATATACTCTAACAATTTGTCTTGCCATTCCATTTTTGTTGGCACAATTTCTTTTTTCCCGTTTTTAGCAGTTAGGATCCTTGCCGCTCCTGTGGCATAGAGGAATATTTTCTTATCTTCTCTTGCTATACCTGTGTCCGTTATCCCTAGTAGAAAAGCTTCTGTATTTTTCATAAAGTTATACTTAAACTTTTTTTATATATAGTGATTGTTGTATACCGCCATGTCAAAGTGGTTGACAGCAATAAAAATGGAACAAGCCATACAATTACAACCACATCAAAGTTAAAAACACACATAAATTGCCCATCGCAGAAAGATGTGTTCTTAATTGCCTGCTGACTCTCCAGTGGCAGAGAGTTCCACAGGAGTGGGGCAATGGTACTAAAGGCTGGGTTTCTCGTTGTCTGATGAGCCTCACCAACTTGAGGAGCAACCAACAGTTCTTCTTTGGCAGATGATCTAAGTGATCGAGCTGGGATAGAAGTGTTTGGGCGATCTCTGGCATGCCCTGGACCTAAGTCTTCCAGAGCTTTGTAAATCCATAGCTGTCAACTTACAGATTTGAAAATAAGGGACCAGCAGCCTTGAAAATAAGGGACCAGCAGCCTTGAAAATAAGGGATTTTAGCCAACCAGTTAAAAGGGACCAGATAATTTTGGAGAGCAGCGCCGGTTTTTAGCCCTTTGTTTCCAGAGGTTGCTGCTCAAGACACCAGCCAATGAAACACTGCAATTAAATAACTACAAGCAGCAACCAATTTTCGCGCAAAACGAAGTCCAAGCTACGAAGATGCTGCTACAGTTCTGTATCTTTTCTCTCCTGCTCCATCTGCAGCTCTCAATTCCATCAGGTGGGGCTGGAGGAGGGGGGGGAAATAGCGCCCGAAGTAAACCCGCAGATCAGACCATCTATGTTAGTCTACCACTACAAATCTATGGGAGAGGCGCTTGCGGATCTTCCTCCGCTTTCCCCCTCTATGCTTAGCCCTTGGAACACCTGCCTCCTCCTCCTCTCTCTGAACTGCTTTATGGTTGTCCTTGCTCTCCTCTCAAGACTCCTCATCAATTCATAGACCATGCCAGGCTGCCCATCTCATCCGGGTCCTTCGGTGGCGCAGCCGCAGTATGGCCTAGTGGGAGCAGCGGCGGGCAGAGGGGAGGCCCCAGGCAGAGACGCTCAGTTCGGTGGCCGCGAGGAGGATAGTGGCGGATGGGCCCAAGGCTCCCACCATTCCCGGCAGGGAGGGGTTCCCGGGGGCCGAGGCTGGTGAGAGGAGGCCGGAGGGGGGCGGGCCGGGCAGCCAAGCAACACAGTTGGAGCCTCCCTCCTCCCTGGCTGGCAGGGAGGGAGGGAGAGGAGCTGCTTCCTTTGAAACCCGGGAAATTTAAGGGACATCATCAATCCAGGACAGCAGCGGGACATGGCGCTGGGATAAGGGACTGTCCCTCCTAATAAGGGACGCTTGACAGCTATGTGTAAATCGCTACCGGAACCTTGAACACGGCTCGGTGCTAAGTGTGCAGCCAGGAGTTTTGCCTGACAGTGATTCTGCAGGAGCTGTCCTATCCTAGGGCTGCTGCTTCAAAGAGAGCTGTCCATGCAAGGCGGTCGTCTGATGAGGGTTTCAGTGCTCCTCTCCAGTCACCTTGAACCTGTGGAATAAAGAATTTATAAATATGCATGAAAAGAGCTGTTTGCTCTGGGAAGAAAGAGGAGACTTTGCTTCAGAGCTTCCTTTACTCCCTTTTAGAAGTGTGCTTTTCCTGACAGCGCTCCTTTTCCACTGTCCCACAGATACATGTATTTGTTTGCCTCGAATAGTTAAGGTTAACTTTTGGCTTAGAAAAGAAGCGAGTCACAAGTAGCACGAGAGAAGTTTATCAAATGATGCCTAGTGTGGAGGAAATGGATAGAGGGGGAAATATTTCTCTGTGTCTCATAAAACTAGAAGTCGTGGACATCTGCAATTCGCTCTATGTGGGGCTCCCTTTGAAGGTGACCCGGAAACTACAACTAATCCAGAATGTGGCAGCTAGACTGGTGACTGGGAGCGGCCGCTGAGACCACATAACACTGGTCTTGAAAGACCTACACAGGCTCCCAGTACGTTTCCGAGCACAATTCAAAGTGTTGGTGCTGACCTTGAAAGCCCTAAACGGCCTCGGTCCAGTATCCCTGAAGGAGCATCTCCACCTCCATCATTCTGCCCGGACACTAAGGTCCAGCTCCGAGGGCCTTCTGGCAATTCCCTCATTGCGAGAAGTGAGGTTACAGGGAACCAGGCAGAGGGCCTTCTCGGTAGTGGCACCCACTCTGTGGAATACCCTCCCATCTGATGCCAAGGAAATAAACAACTGTCTGACTTTTAGAAGACATCTGAAGGCAGCCCGGTTTAGGGAAGCTTTTAATGTTTAATAGACTACTGTATTTTAATACAGTGGTACCTTGGGTTCGGGGACGCAGGTGGCGCTGTGGGTAAAACCTCAGTGCCTAGGACTTGCTGATCGTAAGGTCGGCGTTCAAATCCCCGCGGCGGGGTGAGCTCCCGTCGTTTGGTCCCAGCTCCTGCCCACCTAGCAGTTCGAAAGCACCCCTAAGTGCAAGTAGATAAATAGGTACCACTCTATAGTGGGAAGGTAAATGGCGTTTCAGTGTGCGGCACTGGTGCTGGCTCACCAGTTGCAGCTTCGTCACGCTGGCCACGTGACCTGGAAGTGTCTTCGGACAGCGCCAGCTCCCGACCTCTTGAGCGAGATGAGCGCGCAACCCTAGAGTCGGTCACGACTGGCCCGTACAGGCAGGGGTACCTTTACCTTTACCTTGGGTTAAGTACTTAATTCGTTCTGGAAGTCTGTTCTTAACCTGAAACTGTTCTTAACCTGAAGCACCACTTTAGCCAATGGGGCCTCCTGCTGCTGCCGCACCGCCAGAGCACCATTTCTGTTCTTATCCTGCAGCAAAGTTCTTAACCTGAAGCACGATTTCTGGGTTAGCAGCATCTGTAGCCTGAAGCGTATATAGAATCATAGAATCATAGAGTTGGAAGAGACCCCAAGGGCCATCGAGTCCAACCCCCTGCCAAGCAGGAAACACCATCAGAGCACTCCTGACATATGGTTGTCAAGCCTCTGCTTAAAGACCTCCAAAGAAGGAGACTCCACCACACTCCTTGGCAGCAAATTCCACTGTCGAACAGCTCTTACTGTTTGTTTTGGCCCAGTTCTCTAATCTGTCAAGGTCATTTTGAAGTGTGATCCTGTCCTCTGGGGTGTTAGCCACCCCTCCCAGTTTGGTGTCATCTGCAAATTTGATCAGGATGCCCTTGAGTCCATCATCCAAGTCGTTAATAAAGATGTTGAATAAGACCGGGCCCAAGACAGAACCCTGTGGCACCCCACTAGTCACTCTTCTCCAGGATGAAGAGGAACCATTGATGAGCACCCTTTGGGTTCGGTCAGTCAGCCAGTTACAAATCCACTGAGTGGTAGCATAGTCAAGTCCGCATTTTACCAGCTTCTTTACAAGAATATCATGGGGCACCTTGTCAAATGCCTTGCTGAAATCAAGGTAGGCTACATCCACTGCGTTCCCTTCATCTACCAGGCTTGTAATTCTGTCAAAAAACGAGATCAGGTTAGTCTGACATGACTTATTTTTCAGAAATCCATGCTGACCATTGGTGATCACAGCATTCCTTTCTAGGTGCTCACAGACTGTTTGCTTAATGATCTGCTCCAGAATGTCCCCTGGTATTGATGTCAGACTGACTGGGCAGTAATTATTTGGGTCCTCTCTTTCCCCCTTTTTGAAGATAGGGACAACATTTGCCCTCCTCCAGTCTGCCGCGACTTCGCCTGTTCTCCAGGAATTCTCAAAGATGACTGCCAGTGGTTCTGAGATCACATCTGCCAGTTCTTTTAATACTCTTGGATGCAGTTCATCTGGCCCTGGAGACTTGAATACATCTAGACTAGCCAAGTATTCTTGTACTATCTCCTTAGTTATTCTGGGCTGTGTTTCCTCTGCTGAATCATTTGCTCCAAATTCTTCAGGTCGGGCATTGTTTTCTTTATCGGAGAAGACTGAGGCAAAGAAGGCATTAAGGAGTTCAGCCCTTTCTGTGTCCCCTGTTTGCATTTCATATAACCCGAGGTACCACTGTACTTTGTTGGAAGCCGCCTAGAGTGGCTGGGGTACAAATAAATTATTATTATTATTATTATTATTATTATTATTATTATTATTATTATTTAATCCCATGAAGCTGAAAGTCAGAAGGTTCAGGACAGATAAAAGGAAGGACTCCATTGCACAGTGCATAGTTAAGCTATGGAACTCATTGCCACAGGGGTAGGGATGGCCACTGACATGATTGACTATCAAAAAAGATTAGACAAAATCATTGATGGCTCCTTGATAAAACGGCTGTTCTCTGCCTCCATGGATGGAGTCAGTGATGTTTCCAATTCCCAGTTGCTGGAAGGGTGCTCTTGTGTTCGAATCCTGCATGTAGGTTTCCCAGAAAAGGCATCTGGTTGGCTACGGTGAGAGCAGGATGCTGGCCTAGATGGGTCATTGGCCTGATCCAGCAGGCTCTGGCTCAGCTGGTAGAGCATGAGACTCTTAATCTTGGGGCTGTAGGTTTGAGCCCCACGTTGGGGGAAAGATTCCTGCATTGCAGGGGGTTGGATTAGATGACCCTCAGGGTCCCTTCCAACTATATGATTCTATTATCTGTGTCCTCCTATGCCTTGCCCTTTCTTTTCTTTTCTTTTTAGAATTATAAATTTTATTAGTATTTTCCACACAATAACAACAACACGAAAAATATTGAAAAATAACAATACACAAAACACAAAAACCGACATTCAAAAAACAAATCCATATCTTACAAGTTAATAATATAAACTAAAAAGAAAAACAAACATTGACTTCCACTAATCCCACAGCACCTCCTTTGCCTCTCATTGTGTCTTCCTGTTTTCCTTATCATCTCAATCCTAACATCTAGATATAAATCCCTCTTTCTTATCCTTTCACTTCACAAGGTTATTCCAGACTCAGCCAGATTTCTGCCCTCGAACCTTGACTTTTAAGGTATTCATTTAGGCGCTCCCATTCTTTTTTCACTTCACTTTTGGGGTTTTGTCTCATTATGTCTGTCAATTTGGCTAATTCTAAATATTCTGAAAGCTTACATAACCATTCTCCTCTAGTGGGTAGCTGGTTCCCTTTCCAATACTTCACCACCAGGATTCTTGCTACAGACGTCGCATATAAAGAAAAAATTAGTTTTGTCTTTTGGAATATCATCATTTAAAATTCCTAAAAGGAACGCCTCTGGCCTTTTCCTATATGCTATTCTTAGTATTTTCTTTATTTCCTCTTGGATCATGTTCCAAAATTTCCCAGTTCCGGGGCATGTCCACCACATATGGCCTTGCCCTTCCAGTCTCAGACACCCACCTGCCAAAATCTCTCCCCACATCTGGTCCTTCTCCTCTCCTCCCTCAACTCTCACCTTACAATAGTCGTATTAATGTGGATTTGCAAAACTGGAATCAGACTGACGCCAAGGGAGACATTGGCCGCCTTGCGAACAACACCTGCAGAGGAGCAAAACACCTGGAAAAAGCTGGCGCAGTTGAGCTTCTCCCTCATCCCAGGGTCCCCAGCTGAGCTGGCACAGCCTTCCTTATCCTGGGGCTCCGTATGCACAGCCTCAGACATGGAGCTGCATTGCAGAGTCACCTGGTGTGATGGCCTGGGATTCAGACTCGGATGCTGAACCTGAGGGATCCCAGCCTGCACAGGATTCCCTGCCTCCAGAACCAGCTGAGCCAGGGCTGGGGCTTGAGCCCGAAGGGTCCTCACCTGTGCTGGGTCCTCAGGTGCAGGCACCAGCTGAGTCTGCTCTGGCTCCTGAGGGGATGGAGGACCCATTGCCTGCAGGTGCTCCTTTCCCAGCTCTGTCAGGGGAAGCTGAGGTTGCCTCTGGGTCCAGTAACCCTCCAGTCTCTCCTGAGTTGCAGAGGCTCAGGGCAGAGAGGAGGAGGGAACTAAGTTCCCGCAGGAGGAGTTCTCGCCTCCAGGCCAGGAGAGGCGAGTCACCAGATGATCAGGGCCGCCCTATGCCTTGGGGCAGATAAAAGCCGGCCGGCCCCAGTCCCGAGTTGCAGGAGCAACATTATTGGTTGCTAGTTCCTGCCTGAACCCTGTCCTGCTCTTCTGCCAGCGTTCCTGACCCGCCCTGGCTCCCTACTTGCATGCCCGTTCCTGACTTCACCCGACTCCCTGCCCTGCACCCAGATTCAGCTACTACGGACAGCCTCCACGTTGCACCTTTGACCACGGACCTGTGCTGGTCCTGGGGGGAGGTTACCGTGAGGCGTGGTCAGAGTCTGGTCCTGGGTCACGGGTCTAGAGACAGTCCACACAGGGCGAAGCGGGATCCGAAGCAAGAAGCCGGGCATGGTCGGGAACTCTGGAAGAACAGGACTGGGTGTGGGCAGAAGCAGGTTTCCAGCGACGTTGCTCCCGCAACCTGGGACTGGGCGGACTGGCCTTTATCTTCTCTGAGGCCAGGGGCAGTCCCGGCCCCCAGGTGACCCGCCTCTTCCGGCCTTAAGGCGAGCACTCCTCCTGGGAGAAACCAGTTCCCTCCGCCTCTCTGCCCTGAGCCTCTGCAGCTCAGGAGAGGATGGAGGGTTACTGGACCCAGGGGGAGACTCACCTTCCCCTGATGGGGCTGGGAGAGGTGCACCTGCAGGCAATGGGTCCTCAATCACCTCTGGAGCCAGAGTGGATTCACCTGGTGCCTGCTCCTGAGGATCCGGCACAGGTGCAGGCGCTTCAGATTCAAGGCCCTGCCCCGGCACAGCCGGCCCTGGAGGCGGGGACTCCTGTGCAGGCCGGGATTCCTCCGGTTCAGCCTCTGAATTGGATTCCCAGGCCATCACAGGACTGGACTTGGACCTCGCCTCTCGGGAAACCCACGGGACCAGCACACCTGGGTCCGTTCAGCTCAGCCAGTGCTGGATTTATGACCTTCCTAGAGTCCTTTTGGTGGAAGTCAATGTCCTCTGTTCCCCACCCCAAGACCTGGACTTGGAGTTTCAGGAGGGGGTGCATGTGGACATCTGGAGCACATCCACTCCCCTTCCCCCTTTTCTGAATGGAAGCCACAGTCACTGGAGAGGAATGGCTTCTGGCACACAAACCAGGCCTGCTCTCAAGTTCCAGGAGGGCTGCCGGACCTCGGATGTGCGCTTTGAACCACTCACTCCCGGAGTCCAGTTCTGGGCACCCCAGTTTAAGAAGGATGTTGACAAGCTGGAAGGTGTGCAGAGGAGGGCGACCAAAATGGCCAAGGCTCTGGAAACCAAGCCTTGCAAGGAATGGCTGAGAGAGTTGGGGATGTTTAGCCTGGAGAAGAGGAATTGTGGAATTGTACAGTCGGAAGGAAATCTTGGAGTCTTCTAGTCCAACCCCCTGCAATGCAGGAATCTCAGTGAGACTGAGAGGTGATATGAGAGCCCTCTTTTAATATCTGAAGAGGAGAAGGGATGTGGTGGCGCTGTGGTCTAAACCACTGAGCCTCTTGGGCTTGCTGATCAGAAGGTTGGCAGTTCAAATCCCCATGACAGGGTGAGCTCCCATTGCTCGGTCCCTGCTCCTGCCAACCTAGCAGTTCGAAAGCACACCAGTGCAAGTAGATAAATAGGTACCACTGCAGCGGGAAGGAAAACAGCATTTCCGTGTGCTCTGGTTTCCGTCACAGTGTCCCGTTGTACCAGAAGCAGCTTAGTCATGCTGGCCACATGACCTGGAAAGCTGTTTGTGGACAAACGCTGGCTCCCTTGGCCTGAAAGCAAGATGAGTGCCACAACCCCATAGTCGCCTTTGACTGGACTTAACTGTCCTTTACCTTTTTATCTGAAGAGGAGCAAGCTTGTTTTCTGCTGCTCCAGAGTGGAGGACTCAAACCAATGCATTCAAATAACAAGAAAGAAGATTGTGACTAAGGAAGAACTTTCTACATGCAGATTTTATGCAGATTCGCTTCCTTTCTTGTCTTCCTTTGTGCTGCAAACCCTCTTTGGGGAGAATGCATATATTTCTGCCCAAGGCTGAAACTGCTCCCATACCTTCTGAGCAGCACTTTTCTGTGGCGATCGATGGGGCAAAAACCTTGCAGCAGCGGCAGGTCTGTACTCCAGTCATACCCCAGTTTAACTTCCATGGCTTCCTGCCAGTGAACTGTAGAGATTTTCCTTCTGCCAGAGGAAGAGAGAGAGGCTACAATCCTTCTCCTTAACACAGAACCCCGGTTCCCAGCCACAGCTCCAGCTTGAAGCCAGATTGTGTTGGTTAACAGCTGCCCTAAATCTTCAAGCCTCAGCTTGCATGAGAGAGCAAAGCGGTCCGCTGAATTGCAACCGGGATAAGTTTTGCAAATGAAGCAAGCTGTATAATTATTTGCAAAGTTTGAGAGCAATAACATACAATTACAAATTATTTGCAAAATTCAAGAGCGGTAACGTACAATTACAATCATAAATAAGATAAGCGTTGCAACAATTAAGCAGCCATAAAAAGCGAGCAGGCCGTGTTCTGCCTTTTGGAGCTGCAGGCCAGAATGCAGAAACGGAAGAGCTCTGTCATTCTGCCTCCATCTTCTCCTCGGAGGCCAGAGCAGCGCTGAGCCCAGAGGACCACCCCTGGGCTCTCACTTGTGGGGTGCCTCAGGGTTCTGTCCTCTCCCCCACGCTTTTCAACATCTACATGCAGCCGCTGGGAGAGATCATCAGGGGGTTTGGGCGGGTGTTCATCAATATGCAGATGACCCCCAGCTCTACCTCTCTTTCAAATCAGAACCAGTGAAGGTCCTGTGTGAGTGCCTGGAGGCGGTTGGAGGATGGATGGCGGCTAACAGATTGAGGTTGAATCCTGACAAGACAGAAATACTGTTTTTGGGGGGCAGGAGGTGGGTGGGTGTGGAAGACTCCCTGGTCCTGAATGGGGTAACTGTGCCCCTGAAGGACCAGGTGCGCAGCCTGGGGGTCATTTTGGACTCACAGCTGTCCATGGAGGCGCAGGTCAATTCTGTGTCCAGGGCAGCTGTTTATTATTATTATTAAGAGAAGACTCTTGCCTTCACTTCCTACCCAGAACCACTTGGGTTATATTATTATTATTATTATTATTATTATTATTATTATTATTATTATTATTATTATTATTATTCGTAGGCCTGTGGGAGACTCACAATCTGTACAGTATTCGAACTCAAGGCCAACTCTCCCCTCTTGGGGTTTCCAGCAGAGCAGAGCTATCCTGCCAATTGGTTCTAGTCTGTTTCCTTTTACACCTTCTCAACCCACAACCTCTACCAAGTCTTTCTACCTCTGCCCACCCCCTCTGAACACACCCACACCCTGCTCATTAAATTTGTGGTCCCCAGACCTGAGCAGAATCGAGCCCCAGCCCCCCAGGGCTGCAGAAAACGATAACAGTGAGTCACCAAAGCTGCGGAAAGGTTATCAGCTCAGCCAGCCAGGAGGTCGGGGGGGGTGTCCTCTTCCCGGCACCGTCCTCCACTGGGGGGTCTTGGCAACCCCATTGATTCTGCGGGGGCTTTGCCTATTGAATCAGGGCTTCAAAGCACTTGCCGGTTCTCTTGTTTAGGGCATTGTGCTGTCGGACGAGAAACGGCTCACGTGTGTGGAGGTTCCGCATGAATCGCTCGGTGACACTTTCCCACAGTGGCGGCTGGGAAAGTCGGGAGGCAGCAACAGAGCCAGCAAAGCGAGATTGTGATGCATTTTGTACTGACCTTTAAAGCCCTAAACGGCCTTGGCCCAGTATACCTGGAGGAGCGTCTCCACCCCGGACACCTGGGTCCATCTCCCGAGGGCCTTCTGGCGGTTCCCTCCCTGCGAGAAGCAAAGTTACAGGGAACCAGGCAGAGGGCCTTCTCGGTGGTGGCGCCCACCCTGTGGAACTCCCTCCCCCCAGATGGCAAGGCAATAAACAACTATTTTACTTTTAAAAGACACCTGAAGGCAGCCCTGTTTAGGGAAATTTTTAATGTCTGATGCTGTATTGTTTTTAATATTCGGTTGGAAGCAGCCCAGAGTGGCTGGGGAGACCCAGTCAGATGGGCAGGGTATAAATAATATATTATTATTATTATTATTATTATTATTATTATTATTATTATTAGGACTTTAATTTATTTTTATTTTTTTTAGAAAGCCAGCTTTCCTAGCTGCTGCCTGCTTGCTTGCTAGTCCCTGCTGTGCAGCACACAGGCGAAGGTTGCAGCGGGTTGGAATGGATGACCTCCAGGGGTCCCCTTCCAGCTGTATGGTTCTGTGGTTCATTGGAGGCTTTTAAACTGATGTTGGGTAGATTCTTTAGCTGGGATTTCCGCATTGCAGGGGGGGCTTGACCTAGATGACCTCTGGGGGTCCTTTCCAGCTCTACAATTCTGAGAGGCAGCATTTGCACGGAAATGTTTCTTTTCTCACCAAGGTTTTCTCCTCCTCCTCCCATGTCTTGTTTCCTTGAACAGTAAAGCCGGACCCTCCAGAGAACGTGGTGGCTAAGCCCATCCCCAACAACGCCCGGAGGCTGCTGGTGACGTGGCAGTACCCTTCCTCGTGGCCCGATCCGGACTCCTTCCCCCTCAAGTTCTTCCTGAGGTACCGGCCGCTCATCATTGACCAGTGGCAACACGTGAGTGGCAACCTCTGCGGTCGTTGGTCTGGCTGGGGGTGGCGGAGGAGAGGGTCCCTTCCAACTCTTATGTGTAAGGAAATGTTGATTTCCTCATTCATAGCCTGATATTCCTACAAGGAGCAAAAGACAGAGTCCATAGTTCTTCTCCCTCCCCTTTTATCTCCACAACAACCCTGTGAGGAAGATTAGGCTGAAGTGACCAGTCTTCCTCTGAACTTTGCTAATTTGGAACTGGGTTTGCTCGCCTTCCTGCAAGAACCACTGCGCCACGCTGTTCCCCCCTCCTGCCTACCTCCCTGTGATCCCAAACTGCTTAATAATAATAATAATAATAATAATAATAATAATAATAATAATTTATTTATACCCCGCCCATCTGGCTGGGCTTCCCCAGCCACTCTGGGCAGCTTCCAACAAAATATTAAAATACAGTAATGCATCAAACATTAAAAGCTTCCCTAAACAGGGCTGCCTTCAGATGTCTTCTAAAAGTCTGGTAGTTGTTGTTCTCTTTGGCATCTGGTGGGAGGGCGTTCCACAGGGCAGGTGCCACCATCGAGAAGACCCTCTGCCTGGTTCCCTGTAACTTGGCTTCTTGCAGCGAGGGAACCGCCAGAAGGCCCTCGGAGCTGGACCTCAGTGTCCAGGCTGAACGATGGGGGTGGAGATGCTCCTTCAGGTATACTGGACCGAGGCCATTTAGGGCTTTAGAGGTCAGCACCAACACTTTGAATTGTGCTCGGAAACGTACTGTGAGCCAATGTAGGTCTTTCAAGACTGGTGTTATGTGGTCTCGGCAGCCGCTCCCAGTCACCAGTCTAGCTGCCGCATTCTGGATTAGTTGTAGTTTCCGGGTCACCTTCAAAGGTAGCCCCACATAGAGCGTATTGCAGTAGTCCAAGTGGGAGATAACTAGAGCATGCACCACTCTGGTGAGACAGTCTGCGGGCAGGGAGGGTCTCATCCTGCGTACCAGATGGAGCTGGGAGACAGCTGCCCTGGACACAAAATTGACCTGCACCTCCAGCTGTGAGTCCAAAATGACCCCTAGGCTGCGCACCAGGTTCTTCGGGGGCACAGTTGCCCCATTCAGGACCAGGGAGTCCCCTAAAACCACCCACCTCCTGTCCCCCCCAAAAAGTATGTCTGTCTTGTTAGGATTCAGCCTCAATCTGTTTGCCGCCATCCATCCTCAGGGCCTTCACTGGTTCTGATTTGAAAGAGAGGTAGAGCTGGGTTTCATCTGCTTATTGATGGACACCCAGCCCAATCACAAGGTGGAGGCAGAGTTCAGCTCCGCAACAAGGTGGCGTTGTCAAGACGAGAGCGCCTCTGAGCATGCAACTGAGTGGCGTTTCTCCAGCCCTTGGGTTCTGTCAAAGCATCCTGAATCGGGAAAGGAATGGCCGTTTGCAATTCACAAGCAAACCTTCCAGCTCCTTGGACATCCCTGTCTTCGCCCTGGATGGAGGGCAAAATACACAGTCAGGGGCTAAGTGGGTGAAACCTGGCAGCTATTCGTGGGACAAGTGACCGGTAATGAATCATTCAATCAGCTTTGTGATTCGTTTAAGGCAGACATGTTCAACCGGTCAACCACGATTGACAGGTAGACTGCCGGTGTGATCCTGATCAATCGTGGGGTGATCCTGATCAATCGCTGCAGAGGTGGAGAATGAGGGAGGGCAGGCGCGATTGTCATCTTTTATCGAGAGGGTGACTGGTGGCAGCAGAAAGTGTGCGGTCATTTATCGGATGCTGCTGGCGATTTTCGGCACGGGGCTTTTTGGTGAGCGTTTTTTGACACCCCCGAAGCTCAGCAACTCTGGGCACCCCCCCCCCCCATGAAAAGCTCGACAGCTCTTGGCAATCCTCCCCCCATTTCTTAATTTCTATGAGTAGATCACTGCCCGTTTTTTTATACTGGGAGTAGATCTCAGTCAGGACTCAGGTGGCGCTGTGGATTAAACCACTGAGCCTTGGGCTCACTGATCGGAAGGTCGGCGGTTCAAGTCCCTGCGACGGGGTGAGCTCCCGTTGCTCTGTCCCTGCTCCTGCCAACCTAGCAGTTCGAAAGCATGTCAAAGTGAAAGTAGATAAATAGGTACCGCTTCAGCAGGAAGGTAAACGGCATTTCCGTGCGCTGCTCTGGTTCGCCAGAAGCGGCTTAGTCCTGCTGGCCACATGACCCAGAAGCTGTACGCCGGCTCCCTCGGCCAGTAAAGCGAGATGAGCGCCGCAACCCCAGAGTCAGCCATGACTGGACCTAATGGTCAGGGGTCCCTTTACCTTTACCTTTAGATCTCAGTCTCTTGGGAGTTGAACATGCCTGTTTTAAGGGAAGCATCAGGGCAGGGCCGGGACCTGGGTGGAAGAATCACTCTGCAAGGCTGTCAACCTGCTAAGACAAACACATTTGAAGAGCCCTGTTCCACGGAGCCAGCCTGTTTCTTTCAAATGGGGTGGTGCCATCAAGAAACTTCAAGGCTTTCTGCCTGAATGAGAATGCGGTGTCTGGAGAGTCCCTTCTTTTCTTGTCTTCCCCATTCTCCTTTTTAAAAGCACTTTCACAGAGCTTTTGTAGAGTTAGAGGGGACCCTGAGGGTCATCCAGTCCAACCCCCTGCATGGCAGGAATACGAAGCTGCCCCATAGAGGGATCAAACCTGCAACCTTGGCGTTCTCACCATGACACTCCAATCCTTGTGGATATGGGGAGGAACTTTGGAGATTAGAACTGGGAAGGAAAACAAGAAAGGCCATGGCCGTTAGCCTCAAAGGAAAAATGGCGGCTGAAAACCTCGGAATATGCAGCGATGGCAGAACTGACGGTGCTGATAAGAGACACAGATTTAGAATCCTTTAAGGAGGACTGGAGACCTTTTTTGGTCTATTTTAAAAGTTGCTTTCCATATGTGAAGTCCACAGCGGGGTTTGGAGTTAAAGAGAAAAAGAGCAGAACCTATTAAGAAACCTGTTAAAGAGGATGAAAATGGATTTGCTGGAATTATAAAATGCAATTGTCTGAAATCATCACTGATGTGTGAGCAGGAAGTCATTAGTATTGTAGAATTGGATATAACTCTTGAGTGACAAAATGTAACTTTTAAGCTGGAAATAAAATAAAATATGAATGGGAGGCGGGGAGAAAGTCGCTGGCCACCAGCTTGGGAGGAAAAGTAAAATTTGTATCCTCCCCCCACGCATTTGTATTTAGAACATTTCCAATTACAAGTCCAGGTGGATCAAGGAGCATTAGAAAAATGAGTTTTTTCTTACCTTAAAAAAATTGCATGTCATTTAAAAAATAATAATAACCGTGATTAGTTGAGATTCGCGAGGAGGTTGGACAAGAGGACCCTTGCAGTCCCTTCCAGCTGCACAATTACACAATTCTAAAGTGAGGAGACTGGGGGTTTGTGTCTAGTCCCAGGAGAATCCAGCATTTGCAAGGGGGCAGGGTTCATGAGGTCTAGCCTCGCTCACAGTTCAAGGAACCACCGTGATTCTGCCTGGCCGCTTTCCCTGCCCACGCTGCTCCTCTGACATCTCTTTCCCTCCTGAAACTCCTTTCAGAGCTGGCACAGAGTGTTCCTTCTCTCCTTTGCCTCCTCCTCAGTACCAGTTTGCTCCCCCCTCAAAAAAAAAAAAAAAAAAAAGAAATTTCCTGCATGCTTCCCTTTAGATCTGCAGGTCATTAGAAACCTCCTTCCTCAGCCACCAGGGATCCATCCAGCTCTTTCCAGCTCTCCTTTGCATCAAAAAAAGAGGTTCCAGTTTGTGCGTCTGATATTGCCCCCTTTTAAAAAGCTCCGTTTATGCTGAGCTGTCGGTTTCCCTTTACACTTCCTACCCAGGAAGCCTCTGCATTTAGTCCTATGTCAGTCTCCCCCTCCACACACACCCTTCTTCTTTTTTCAAAGCCCCGTGCCCTAATTTTGCAGCTCTTGCTCTCCCCCAAGAGAGAAGAACGGCCTCCTTTTACAACCGCCGTTTCTCTGAGCTGCTCATCTCGGCCACCTCGTCCTCCGCTAATTTCTCCCGAAAGGTCACCTCGCTCTAAATACCGTCCCGTCTCCTGTGGGATTGCTCCGTTCTCTGAAGCTGCAATTTGCTCTGCTCTACAGGTTGAGAGGCTGCTGAATATTCGCAGTTCTGATCTTGCATTCCCTCAGATTATTTGAGCGCTGGGTGTGCCCTGCAGTATCAAGCACACACAAAGGGAAAAAGTCCTCTGAAGACCTCCAGGATGAAAGCACTCGCACAAACCAAACAAGCTTTCTTTCGCAGAACGGCAAAATAGCACTTGAGAAGGTGCAAAGTGCTGGAGTCCCAGAGGTGATTGTAGAATCATAGAATTGTTGAGATAGAAGAGACCCCCTGCAATGCAGGAATCTCAGCTAAAGCATCCAGGACAGATGGGCATCCGACCTCTGCCTAAAAACCTCCAAGGAAGGAAAGTCCATGACTGTTCCCCTGTTAAACAGCTCTTCCCAACAGAAAGTTCTTCCCAATGTTTAGCTGGAATCTCCTTTCTTGCGTGGCAAGTCCCCCCCCCCAGTGGAAATAAAGACACATGACACAATTATTAAGGTTAATGGGCTAAATCAGGCCACAACTTTATTGGTTACAGGGGATGAGCAGTATTGGCTTAGGCATTGGTCCTAACCGACTATATCCGGCTTCAGCCCGTCCGCTTGAAGTCCAGGAAGGGTTAACCACCAGTAGGGGGAGTCCTGCTGATGCACATCAACTAGGAACCCCCTGGGGTCACCGATAGGGGGCGTGGCTTACTCCCTCACTTTCCCAGGCTTTGGACAGGGCCACCCCCCCCCCCGAATCCTTTACCAGACTACCCTTCAATATGCGGGGCAGGGGATGGCGCTTCCTCCCCTCTTCCATCTACAGAACAATACCAATGCCTATCCGCCAATACCAGGAAAGTTGTGACGATTTGCTAGGATGTAGGTGAAAACCAAGTGGCTGGTGCCAATTTGCCAAGTGGAAAAATTCCTACCAGGCCTCTCAACGGCGACCAACCAAGGTCCATAGCAAGGTCAAGGAACGAAAACCTTATAGGGCGGGAGGGTGGGAAAAGCAGGAACAGCTGGCAGGTGGCAAAGAGGGAGATCCTTAAATAGGGCAGGCCACACCCCCAGAGCCAGCCGATTGGCTGCCCAGGGGGTGACACGGCTGGGGATTCCCCCAATTGCGCAGGGGCTGGGCTCCAGCCGCCACACGCATGTTGGGGCTGTGACATCCGCAACCCCACCTCCCCCACGGAAGTGGCTTTGTCACTTGAAGCCATGGGTTTGAGAAAACAAGCTTGCTTCATCTTTCCTTTCTCCATATTTTCCTTTCTCCTATATTTGTGCCAACTCGCCTGCTCTGTACAAATCATGTCTGCTTTTAGGACTAACTTTTCCCTTCGCTTGGAAAATCTGATGGTTGCTTCTGTTCCACTCTCTTTCCCTTCATCGCACGAAAGAATAAGAGCATGAGAATAGCCCTGCTGGATCAAGCCAGTGGCCCATCATGAAAGGCAGTGTGGTGTGGTGGTTAGAGTATCAAGACATGGGCCTGGAAGAGACCAGGGTTTGAATCCCCGCTTGGCTGTGACCTTGGGGGCCAGTCACTGCATCTCAGGCTAGCCTACCTCGCAGGGTGGTTGTGGGGATTAAATGAGGCAGGGTAGAGCCATAAATCTAGCCCAGGATCCTGTTCTCACAGTGGCCAAGCAGATGCCCCAAAGGGAAACTCGCAAGCAGGATTCGAACACAAAACCAGAACTCTCCTCTCCTTTGGTTTCCAGCAGCTGGTGGTCAGAAGGATAGGAAATCTGTTCCTTTTGGTTTCTCTATGAAATCTATCAACCTTTAAGTGTGCAGTTCTTTATGTCTGCAGCTTTGCCTGGTATACATATTTTTGCAAATAGCATTGCCTCATAGGATGTGCCTTTGAATGTCCTTTCTGCCTTTAGATACATTTTTACACCCATTTTTGGCCCCAAGAACTACAATGCAAAATCCAGAGCAGTGTGCATTTTAAAGGATAGTTGAGTCTTGTTTCAAGACATGTGACTTTGGTGGGTTCACACTGCAAAACAAACTGAACCAAACCAATTTTTTTACTTTAAATACATTTTCTAAGCAGCATCACTAGCAATTAAGGGACACGTTTAAGGGATAGGGAGGGAGTTGTTCATGAATGCAGAAAAGAAGAGGGTTTTGGGTGCAAGCGTCTGAGAGCTAAAGCACAAGAACCCAAAGCAAATGTCATAGAATCATAGAATCAGAATTGGAAATGGTTCTGAGGGTCATCTAGTCCAACCCCCCATAGTGAAGGAATCACGGCTGTTTTGGCCAGATCCCAGCAGCTTCTACCAGTTTCTCCCTGAATAGCTCAGACTGAATTCAACCCACACTTGGTTAACCTATGGGATTACCGTATTTTTTGCTCCATAAGACGCACCTGACCATAAGACGCATCTAGTTTTTAGAGGAGGAAAATAAGAAAAAAAAATACTCTGAACAAAACAGTGGATGTATGATTTTCGTGGTTCATGCTGTGGCCACAGACATGTGATCTGATGGTAAGTTTGGGTTAGCCCAATGCAAAAATCCAGAGAATCCATGTGGATCCGTGCTTTGTAACCACGTTTTTGCATCATTGCAGCCCCATGCAACAGGGGATGCATGGGTTTTTTGGTGCAGGCTGTAGCCATGGACATGCTATGTGATTTGATGGTGAATTTGGGGTGACCCAATGCAAAAATCCTGAGGATCCATGGGCTTTTACCTCCCCCCTCCCAGACAGCCTCCTTTATCGCTAGCGTCCCTTATCTCCTTCCGGATCGCTTACCGATCAGCTGTTTCCTTTCAACACTCCCTTCCCTCTTGTTTGCCTTAGTATCTTTTCCTTAGCTGGAGCAGTTTTTTGCTCCTCCTTTTCTTCTAATTTCTCTCCTCATTGATTTAGTCTTCCTGTCTCCTCTCCTTGCAAGTTCGCTGTCTTTACCTCCCCCCTCCCAGGCAGCCTCCTTTATCTCTAGTGTCCCTTATCTCATTTCCGATCGCTTGCCATCAGCGGCTTTGTTTCAACACCCACTTCCCTTTTTCAAAACAAAACAAAAAAAACATGATCTGCTTTTTGCCCCTGGGCAATTCGGCTCCAGGAACCATGCATTTGCTCCATAAGATGCACAGACACTTCCCCTTACTTTTTAGGAAGAAAAGTACGTCTTATGGAGCGAAAAATACGGTAACTGCTGAAAGAGCTGGTGGCCACCACTAAGTTAGGCAGCTTCCCAATTAGGCATCCTGGAACCGAATCTGTGCCAAAGGTCCACAAAATCTATTTCTGCACGTACAAGCAAGAGGATGCCCTGTTGCATCGCTGCCTCGGTTGTGTCAGGTGGACACAATCTCTGCTCTTAATTTTAGTGACTGCAAAAACATATTTCTAGATGCTATCGATGGTGATTCAACGTTTCTGAAGCTTGTAAGATTGCATTCCAGGAAAATTGATGAGACGAAAGCAGATAAATGAATAACGAGCGTGGTTGCAAATTCACTGGACAGGCGAACAATTTGCCTGTTTAGTGAATAGATATTGGTGGTCATTAATGAATTTCAATATCAGCAGCCATGTACTAAGAGCTGCTGTGCTGCTTACTCAATGTAGGGGCTCCTTGTCTTGAATGGGCCATCCAGACCACACAGAAAACAAGATGCTGGTCTGGACATGTCTTTGGTCTGATCCTGCAGAGCTGTGCTTAGGGTCCCAATTGGCCTGTAGGATACCAATCCAGGGAGCCGCGAGACAATTCCTTGCTGGATGTACCCATCTGAGGGGCCGGCGTCTTGGACGATGCCCTTGGACGGCAACCTCTTTGCCCACCCAGCACCTTCCCATGGCTGCCGGGAAGAACTTCACTTCCAGGAGACGGAAAGAGGAAGGGGCGTGTGGGAAAGGCAGCCGCTGTCACCTCAAGGTTTTCACCCTTTCCTTGGGCTGGCTTTCCTGTTATGGCTCCTTAAACACAAAGCATTAAATATTTAGGGCACCGTTTCTTTCCCCTCCCGGCTTTTAAGTGTGTAACTCAAGCCAGCTTGGCCCCCGCTTCCTCCTGCTGCCTCACAGCCACATCCGGCCCTTGCCCGAGTGCACTTCTAATGCGCTCAGATGTTCCTTTAATGGATTACCTAGCCAGGAACTGGATACCTCGCCCTAATGGATCGCTAATAGCCTGTTTCTGGTTTCGCAGGCTCCGCTGGTTAACTCACACCATCCGCCCCAGCTTCCTGGCCTCCCAAACATGTTGGCCGTCACACTGACACATCTCCCGAAACATGCGCTCATCACCTGTGGCCGCAAGGGTTCGCAAGAGTGCCAGCGCATTGAGCACCGTCCTGTCCTGGAGGGATGTCCTTGGGGAGTCTGAGTGATAAAAGTGTTAGCAGTGTGTAAGGGGAAAGCACATGGGGGTTTTTTTGGGGGGGGGTTAGACGCTTTTCTTGGGACACACCAGCCAATTGCAGAAAGGGGGAGCCAAAATGTCAAGGGTCTGAGATAACTCCTCTGCCAGGAAAAGGGTGCAGAGTTTGGAAGGAAAAAATGAGCAAGGAGGAACACTGGAACGTGGGGGGGTCGTGTCGTGATCATGAAAGGGGGCAAATGGTTGCTGTCTCAAACAGAACTTAAGAGTTTACCACCTTCTGAAGGAGTCCGTTCCACTGTTGTTGTTTTTTGTTTTTTAAAAAATATATATTAAGAATTTCAACATAACAATTTATCAAAAACATATCATCCTCATTCCCCCCTATTTTTCCCTCCCCCCCTTCCCAAACCAGAAAGCCCCCCTTCCACCCCCACCCCCGACTTCCATCAGCTCCTCTCTCTGTTTTTTCAGCACATTTTAATCTCTGCATATTACAAAACTGTAAAGATCCTTAATTTATCTATCTATATGTTACCAATACAGTGGTACCTCAGGTTACATATGCTTCAGGTTACAGACTCCGCTAACCCAGAAATAGTGCTTCAGGTTAAGACCTTTGCTTCAGGATGAGAACAGAAATTGTGTTCCGGTGGCACTGCGGCAGCAGGAGGCCCCATTGGCTAAAGTGGTGCTTCAGGTTAAGAACAGTTTCAGTTTAAGTACAGATCTCCGGAATGAATTAAGTACTTAACCTAAGGTACCACTGTAATAAATTTGTGTATGTTTATTCAAAACCTGCTAAGGAGTCCAGTTCAGTTTGTTGTTTCTTTAAGTATTTTGTAAAAGGTTCCCATTCTTCTTTGAAGTCACAGTTGTCCTTATCACGCAGTTTGTGTGTCACTTTCGCCAATTCCGCATAGTCCATCAGTTTCTCTTGCCACAATTCTTTGGTGGGGATTTCTTCATTCTTCCATCCTTGTGCTATTAAGACTCTTGCCGCCATTGTCGCATACATGAAAATGTTCTTCAATTTCCTTGGCAGGTCTTTCCCTATAATCCCTAACAAAAATGCTTCAGGCTTTTTTACAAATGTTAATTGGAACATTTCTTTCAACTCATTATATATTATTTCCCAGTAGTCCGTTCCACTGTTGATCAGCTCTTAACTTTCAGACAGTTTTTCCAAATGTTTAATCGGCATCTCCTTTCTTGTAACTTGAAGCCATGGGTTCGAGTTCTACCCTCCAGAGCAGGAGAAAACAAGCATGCTCCCTCTTCCATGTGACAGCCCTTCAGATATTTGAAGATGGCTATCATATCTTCTCTCAGTCTCTTTCTCTCCCAGCTCCTTCAAGGGCTCCTCCTAAGACTTGGTTTCCAGACCCCTGCCCATCTTGCTCGCCCTCCTCTACACACCTTCCAGCTTCTCAATAACCTTCTTAAACTGTGGCGCACAGAACTGGACACAGTATTCCAGGTGTGGCCTGACCAAGGCAGAAGAGAGTGGGACTATGACTTCCCTTGTAGACCTGTGTTGATGCAGCCTAGAAGAGCATTGGCTTTTTTTTGCTGCTGAATCACACTGTTGACTCAAGCATTAATCACCATACTTGAGAAAAGAGTGATGTAGCTTTGCAGCTTGTCCCAGGAGAAAATGGGTTTATGTGCATGGGTTGAAGAGCCCTAAAACCTAAAGCTTCTGTCATTTGATCAGGGACTAGCACCATGCCATTGCTCCAACTGGAACCATCCCCGTGTACAACAGCACACAAGAGGTTCTCTAAGGTTACTGAAGTTTTCCACAGGGTCAGAGTGCTTCATTTCTGTTCTCTGCAGCCGACTTGTGCTATTCTGTTAGCAATTTCAAATCCAGACATTACCAGCATAATTTGCTGGAAAGTTCAGAAACTCTGCTGAACCCAAACTGCTGGATATCTCAGTCCAAGGTCTTTTGTCGGGACGTTAAATCTGACCTTCCTAGCAGGGCCATTTTAACAAAGTTAGCTAAGACAGCTTGCAAACAAGCCGAAATCTGTCCGATCTGAGTTGTCCTGCCAAGTCGTGCTTTGATTAGGCAGACAGCTCTTAATAGGCTTTCCGGATTATTTTGGGAAACTGCACGTCCTGGTCAAATTGACCAGGACAACACAAAATGGGGTGATGACGTTTTGGAACTGCTTTGGTCTCTCCCCATCTCGAAATGGAAGGGCTGGCAGAGAGGCAAGCCTTGGAACCGTCTCTGAGCAATGGCCTGCACGCAGTCAGCTCATGCACGAAGGCGAAACCAGCCTCTAATCTTGGAGAAAGGAGAGGTGCGGAAAGATGATGGTTGGGGGACTCATCTGAACAAGCAAGAGAGCCTAAGGAGAGCGTGTGAGCATCTTGGAATTTGGGGGGAGAGTCTTCAGTAAGAAAGCAAAAGCCCCAGACTCTGAGTCGTGCCTTCTAATAAGAATAGTAACAATACAGTGGTACCTCTGGTTGCAAACGGGATCCGTTCTGGAGGCCCGTTCGCAACATGTAAAGAGTGAAACCCACAACGGCGCGTCTGTATACGCGCGGGTTGTGATTCGCCGCTTCTGCACATGTGCGTAACGTCATTTTGCACTTCTGCGCATGCGCGAGCGGCAAAACCCGGAAGTAACCCTGTCCGGTACTTATGGGTCGCCGCAGGACATAACCTGAAAGAACGTAACATGAAGCAAACGTAACATGCGGTATGACTGTAATAACTTTACTATTTATACCCCGCCCATCTGGATGGGTTTCCCCAGCCACTCTGGGGAACACTAAAAACAGAATAAAACTTCAGACATTAAAAACTTCCCTAAACAGGGCTGCCTTCAGATGTCTTCTAAAAGTCAGATTTCCTTGACATCTGATGGGAGGGTGTTTCACAGGAGGAGCACCACCACCGAGAAGACCCTCTGCCTGATTCCCTGTAACCTCGCTTATCACAGTGAGGGAACTGCCAGAAGGCCCTCAGAGCAGGGACCTCAGAGTCCGGGCAGAACGATGGGGGTGGAGACGCTCCTTACTAGGCTGAGGCCTTTGCCAGTCCCTGGTCAGTTTTGTCAAGTGAGCAGTTCAGTTGCATCTGGGCTCTAGTCCTGGGCTATTAGCAGGTTCCTTCTGCTTCCTAGTCATCTAACAGAGTCTTCCTTCTAACCCTCCAGCAACCCTTTCCCTTGACTGACAATGCCTCTCCATTCTCTTTCTAGCAATGGAGCTTTTCACCCATGCACGTGGAGCATGCAGATCAGGGGTCTTGTGCGTTACCTATGAACCACCTATGAACCCCCCCCCCAATCCAAATACCATTTATATCAATGGTTCCAGCATCTCTCCTCTCCCTTCAGCAAGGAGGACTTTGCAGCAGTCCCAGCTCCTCTCTTGCCTTTGTTAGTGGAGATTATTATTTTGTTTCTATTGTCCAATTCTAATTTTTTTCTATTTTATTTTATTTTATTTTTATTATTTAAAAAAACAAACAAACCCAGAGTTGTCTAAGAGGTAGCCTAGGTGATAGGACCTGAGCTCGGGGTAAAATGGTTCACTGTTGCCCACCCAACCCGGCCCCAATCCGGGCACCTGCCTTTCCAAAGCTAATGATTCAGGAAAGCTGCTGCTACCATTATTCTGGAAGTGCCAATTTTGTGAGCTTTCTTTTTTTTAAAAGGGCCCAGAAGAGGCCTGGTATTAGGTGTGAATTGTGCAACTCACTCATTTATTGAGTGTATAATGGGGGGAGGCGGAGCAGTTATTTTGTGAAAATTCCCTGCAGCAGAAAAGTCCCTCTTTTCAAGGTTGATGGCTGAGAACTTGGATGAGCAGGAATGGGTGGGGTGGGCTTGGGACTTTAGGGAAAGTCATTTGGAAAGAGGTGCACTTCTTCTCAACTGGCCTTCCCCAACTGGTGCCCTCCAGATGTTGCTGTACTACAACTCCCTCCAGCCACTGCCAGCACAGCTGCTGCAGCCGTGGGAATTGGGGGGGGCAGTCCAGAAACACCTGGAGTGCAACAGGTTGGTATAGATATAGAAATGCATTTCACTGGATGGCATGTGCAGGGCCCTGCAGAGCCAGGCAGAGGCCCGGGCCAGGTAGATAATGTGCCCCCCCTTTTTTTTTTACCCTGGGGATAGCTGAAGTCTTATAAATAAGTAAATATATAAATAATTTTCACAAAAGTTATGCTGACAAATAATTTTATTTCAAGGCTTGAGCCGTATCTGCATATAAAGACAAAATGGAAAATAGAGATATACAATGTTGTTGTTGTTTAGTTGTTTAGTTGTGTCCACCTCTTCGTGACCCCCTGGACCAGAGCACGCCAGGCCCTCCTGTCTTCCACTGCCGCCCGCAGTTTGGTCAGACTCATGCTGGTAGCTTCGAGAACACTGTCCCACCATCTCATCCTCCGTCGTCCCCTTCTCCTTGTGCCCTCCATCTTTCCCAACATCAGGGTCTTTTCCAGGGAGTCTTCTCTTCTCATGAGCTGGAGCCTCAGCTTCAGGATCTGTCCTTCCAGTGAGCACTCAGGGCTGATTTCCTTCAGAATGGATCGGTTTGATCTTCTTGCAGTCCATGGGACTCTCAAGAGTCTCCTCCAACACCATAATTCAAAAGCATCCATTCTTCGGCAATCAGCCTTCTTTATGGTCCAGCTCTCACTTGCATACATCACTACTGGGAAAACCATAGCTTGAACTATATGGACCTTTGTCGGCAAGGTGATGTCTCTGCTTTTTAAGATGCTGTCTAGGTTAGTGCTTTTTAAAAATACATAGGGAATGTATGCTGACCAAGGCCCCCTTTGGAATCGGAGGCCCGGGCCAAGTGGCCCATATCCCCCCCCCCCCGTCTGTGCCTGGGCATGCAATCCCTGATACATTTACCCAAGAGTAAGCCCTGTTATATAACTGGATTTACGTACACCAAAAAGGTTTGTTTCCTATCATCCAGAAAATACTGTTTGTCTGTTTCTCTATTGTTTGGCTCTCATGCCAGTTATTGCTCTTCCAAACCTAGCTGGGTCGGGTGCCCTCTTTGCCAGGCTAGGAATACCAATCAAGATGCTCTCAGGGGCTTGTCATGGCTTCCAGGTGGCACTTGGCAGCTTCCTAACCTGTGCCATCGGACATTTGGGCACCCCCAGTTCTGCGCGAAGCCATGGCCGCAACATCTCATCCCCAAGAGGTGCTGGGATGCTGGGATCGGCAGCCCCCCCATGACCCTCCCCTTCTCCCCCTTGCAGGTGGAGCTGTCAGACGGGACAACCCACATCATCACTGACGCCTATGCGGGCAAAGAGTACATCATCCAGGTGGCAGCCAAGGACAACGAGATCGGCACGTGGAGCGACTGGAGCGTGGCCGTGCATGCCACGCCCTGGACCGAGGAGCCCAAGCATCTCACCACGGAAGCCCAGGGAGCAGGTGAAGCCATGGAGATGCGGGACAAGGAGGGTTTTCCATGGGGACGGGAAGAGGGAGTCATTTCTGGGGGGGGAGGAGGTCTCGCTCTGGCAGGGCTAGCGCCAGGGATGGAATCAGATGATGCAGAGGCCCTTAGCGGTGACGTTGACTCTTTATTCAAGAAAACCAGACACAACTCAGCAGCAGTTGGTCCCCACTTTCCACCCTTCCGCAGGCTCCTCCTCTCATAATAATAATAATAATAATAATAATAATTTATTATTTATACCCTGCCCATCTGGCTGTGCTTCCCCAGCCACTCTGGGCGGCTTCCAAGAAAATATTAAAATGCAGTAATGCACCAAACATTAAAAGCTTCCCTAAACAGGGCTGACTTGAGATGTCTTCTAAAAGTCTGGTAGTTGTTGTTCTCTATGACATCTGGTGGGAGGGCGTTCCATAGGGCAGGTAGTAATAGCAATTTATTATTTGTACCCCGCCCATCTGGCTGGGTTTCCACAGCCACACTAGGCAGCTTCCAACAAAGATTAAAAATACATTGAAATATCACACATTAAAAAATTCCCTGAACAGGGTGCCACTGGCTGTGCCTTATGAGGAACGGCTAAGGGAGCTGGGCATGTTTAGCCTGGAGAAGAGGAGGTTAAGGGGTGATATGATAGCCATGTTCAAATATATAAAAGGATGTCACATAGAGGAGGGAGAAAGGTTGTTTTCTGCTGCTCCAGAGAAGCGGACACGGAGCAATGGTTCCAAACTACAAGAAAGAAGATTCCACCTAAACATTAGGAAGAACTTCCTGACAGTAAGAGCTGTTCGACAGTGGAATTTGCTGCCAAGGAGTGTGGTGGAGTCTCCTTCTTTGGAGGTCTTTAAGCAAAGGCTTGACAACCATATGTCAGGAGTGCTCTGATGGTGTTTCCTGCTTGGCAGGGGGTTGGACTCGATGGCCCTTGTGGTCTCTTCCAACTCTAGGATTCTATGATTCTACGGAGAAGGCCCTCTGCCTGGTTCCCTGTAACTTGGCTTCTCACAGCGAGGGAACCGCCAGAAGGCCCTCGGAGATGCACCTCAGTGTCCTGGCAGAACAACGGGGGTGGAGACACTCCCAAATATTTCCCAAGCATCTCAAACTGCATCTGCTCACCTCTGGGATCTGGTTGTGCCCTTCTTATTATCCTGTGCATTCTTGGAGACCGGGGTGGCAGGGGAGCTTGTTGATGCCAGAGAGGGAGGCTCCTGGCATTATTCAGCAGCTCTTGACACACACACCCTTTCCGCTTCATGCTGTGATTCCTGCATGTTTGGGGGTTGGAACCCCTTCCAGTTCTTCTTTACTTCTGCGTAGCCCGTTTTGCAGACCAGGTGGGAGATTCCACATCAGAACAAAAGCGGTTGGAGGGTGGCAGCCAGGCGGGCCACATCCCCTTTCCTTCTGCGGGTGCTGATATTGTCTGCGCCTGAGGCCCACCAGATCTGGAGTCCTCGGCCAGCAGGGAAACAGGTCCCAGATGTGGCCGACATCTGGGAGGTCCTGTAGCCAGCTTTGAAAGTTGAGGAAGTTGCAATGCGTGGCTTGCCGCAGCCAGCCCTGTAACACCCAGGATTCCTGAGTGCTCCCACAGTTGCTCAGAGATAAGGAGTTTTGCAAAACAGACCCTTCTTTCCATGCCAAAGATGGGCAGTGCTGGCATAGAAGACTTTTGAACTTTTGGAAGAATCCATCCATTTTGCTTTGGAAGGAAAGGTGGTGGTGAGCTGGGTGCTTCCCTATGGAGTGTTGTGGGAGTTGGGTTTTCTGCTCTGCCAGGGGGCTCAACGAGAGACCCTTCCCAGGGCTCTGATTTCTGTGTCCCCAAGGAGTTTCTGCCCTGCTACCTTTGGGTTAACGCGCCCATTTTGAAGGGCAAAGACATGGAACCACGGAAGGGGAGGGGGCTCTTGCGCTCCAATCCTGCTTGCAGACGTTTCCCTTTGGGACGTCTACATGGCCACTGTGGGGACAGGATGCTGGACTAGGTGGGCTATTTGGCCTTTCTTTATGTTCTTAAAGGACCCCTGACCATTAGGTCCAGTTGTGGCCGACTCTGGGGTTGCAGCGCTCATCTTGCTTTACTGGCCAAAGGAGCCGGCGTACAGCTTCCGGGTCATGTGGCCAGCAGGACTAAGCCGCTTCTGGCAAACCAGAGCAGTGCACGGAAACGCCGTTTAGCTTCCCACCAGAGCGGTACCTATTTATCTACTTCCACTTTGACATGCTTTTGAACTGCTAGGTTGGCAGGAGCAGGGACCGAGCAATGGGAGCTCACCCCGTTGTGGGGATTCAAACCGCCAACCTTCTGATCGGCAAGCCCTAGGCTCTGTGGTTTAACCCCTAGTGCCACCTGCGTCCCAAACTCTTTATGTTCTTACGTGAGGGTATAAACAACTATGACTACCTGAATGATGCCCCTGCCCCCCCCCAAAGTGGTTTTTCCATTGGGGTGCCCATTTCTTAAGCTCTGTGCTGTGTCTCTTTAAGTGTTTCTGGCTGGAACACCGTTCATTAGGCTTGCAAAGTCCCTGTTTCCCTCGACAGTGCCACCACACAATACAACTCTCCTCCTCCAGAAGAGGTTCTTGCTTCTACCAACACCTCCAACAGTAACAGTGCTGCTGGCCAAGGAGATAGGCTTGCACAGATCTTCACAGGTTTATCAAAGGAGCTGAGGTCCTGCAGTGACTTTATCCGTGTTCCGAATTCCAGACCCCAAGACATAGTGATGGCCCTGAAAAGGAGTCACACAAGTTCAGAGGAAGTTGCTTTGGGCTTATCCAGACTTCCTCTTGTCCCACTTTCCTTCGGAGAAAACTGCTCTTTGGCACTTAATCAGAGCAAACAGCCATCCAGGTTTTCTGTGGATTGCTGTTTGTTCTGATTTAGCACTAAAGAGCAGGCTTTTTCCTGGGAGAGGAGTGGGGCAAGGGGAAAACCACTCGGACCAATGCTTTATAGGCACAGTAGAAGTGTGGACAAGGCCTTTGTCTGGCCCAGCCTAGTACTGTCTGCTCTGATGGGCAGCTGCTCATTCTCCTGAGTTTTCTCAGGCAAAGAAGGGTAGCTAGCTGTATCCTTTTAAACTGGAGATGCCTGCTGGAAAGGAGATTCTGATTAAACATCAGGAAGGACTTTTAAGCAGAGGTTCTCCATTGTCTCCTGAGACAGTTGTTTGCCAACAAGGATGGCCAATGGTAAGGGATTATTCAGCTGTGAGTTGGACTAGATGACCCTTGGGGTCCTTTGCATGATCCTGCATGCAAATCCCATGCTCTGCCCACTGGGCTAAAGTCCCTCTCCCATCATGGAGGCAGAGAGGTCTGTTAATAGCTGTGAACCACGATAATTCAATGGAACTTCCTTGTTCAGATGCAGTCTGCCTCTAATGCCAGGGATGGAGGAAAGATCAGCCAGCCTCATGCTCTTCTTGCGACCTTCCCAGCGGCTCATGGTAGGATCAGAACACAGGATCAGATGGACCTGGGTCTGATCCTGCAAAGCTGCTCTTCCACCTGCCACTTGCCAGCTGGCTATGCTCTCCCTACCAGGAAAGGGCAGCGGGGTTTCAGGAAACGTGGGAACCAGAACAGCCGTGTGCTTCGCAAAATCTCTGGCAAAAGGCGCTGTCCAGTGTGGGTTTTTGTAGCAGCACACAACGGGAAGCCTGTTAGCGAGGAAAGCCGCAAAGTTAACAACTCTCTGTTTCTAGGAAAGAGCTGGGCTGGCTTCCAAGTGCATAATGTGATATCAGCCTCTGGCTTCCCAGAAGCGGCCGTGCAGCGTCCGGGCTGGTCCCCTCAGCTGGCACCGGCGCTCGTGGGGTTGGGAAATCGAGCAAAAAAAAAATGCTGTCCACTACTAGGAAAGCACCGGGAGGCCTGCCAAAGACCCTCAGGGTGTCTGGTTGTGCGCGCGCACACATGGGGGAATGTGCAAATTATCGGTGCTGCCCAGCTGCATGACAGACTGTATAGAGACTGCACATTTCGGCACGTCAAGGGGGTCAGGTCTTGGGGGTTGCCGTGCACGTGAAATCACCTGACAGATTTGGAGAATGTTGCAAACCACATAAACCCAGACTGTGCAACATCCCCCATGCTCCCCTCTTTGGTCCTGTTCAGTTCTTTAAGGTGACCATTGGTGTGTTGGGGACAGGCTGGGGTCTCTCTGCACCTGATATGTCTTTGGATGCCCCTTCGCCCAGAAATGGCCAAAGTCCAAGCCTGAACATTATTCCCACCTTTCCTTGGGCTTGCTTTTATGGTTATAGGAAGCAGGTAGTGCTGTGGTCTAAACCACCAAACCTCTTGGGCTTGCCGATCGGAAGGTCAGCGGTTCGAATCCCCACGACGGGGTGAGCTCCCATTGCTCTGTCCCTGCTCCTGCCAACCTAACAGTTCGAAAGCACGCCAGCACAAGTAGATAAATAGGTACTGCTGCAGCGTTTCCTTGTGCTCTGGTTTCCATCATGGTGTCCGGCTGCGCCAGAAGCGGTTTAGTCCTGCTGGGATCATGCAGCCAATGTTACAATGTTACAGTGTCACAGTGCAACATACCCAGTTAGCTTAGGTTGTGTGATGATTGTCAGTAACAATAAATGCATGCCTCCGTGCCCCACCTCTCCCACAAAAGAGGCAAAACAAGTAACTCTTTGTGCCCATTTGCCTCCAAGAAAGATTGAAGAAGGAAATCAGTGATGATCAGTGTCCTGCAACTTGGACTTTAGCGTGAGCAGAGAGTGCCCTCTGGTGGCCATGCGGCTTGGCATGCAAGTAGGAAGGGCAGGAGGCATCTTGCAAAAGTTCATTGCAACTCTGAGCTCCATTGACGCCAATGGCATTAATTGCTCTCTTAATGAATGTCGTTTAGGAATGTTCTCCAGTGGGTTGCACTTCCTCATCCGTCTCTTGGTGGTCCCTGCTGTGAAAATGGCACCCAACATTATTATTCATATTATTAATATTGTTCATTTCATCTTTATCCTGCCATTCCAACATGGAGTGCAAGACAGAGTACATTCTCGCCCCCCCCCCCTCACAACAACCCTGCAGAGTAGGGCTGGGTGAGAGACAGCAGCGTTGGATTGCATGGCTGAGGGAGGAGACCTTACTTGGAAAATCAATACAGCCCAGGTGGTTAAGAAAGCCCAACAGAGACGCCATCTCCTCAGAGTATTGTGGAAGAATGATGTCAATCAACATTTGATGATCTCCTTCTACCGGTCCACAATAGAAAGTGTCCTTTCCTACTGCATCACGGTGTGGGACGCTGGTTTGACATCGACTGATAGGAAGTGCCAACCTAGCAGTTCAAAAGCATGTCAAAGTGCAAGTAGATAAATAGGTACCACTCCAGCAGGAAGGTAAACGGCATTTCCGTGCACTGCTTTGGTTCGCCAGAAGCAGCTTAGTCCTGCTGGCCACATGACCCGGAAGCTGTACACCGGCTCCCTCAGCCAGTAAAGTGAGATGAGCGCCGCAACCCCAGAGTCGGCCACAACTGGACCTAACAGTCGGGGTCCCTTTATATTTCCTGCTTGGCAGGGGGTTGGACTCGATGGCCCTTGTAGTCTCTTCCAACTCTATGATTCTATGACATTTACATTCTGCATGGACTAGTTGCATGGCAACATGTGCAAGTGGCTTGAAATACCTATGAGGTCCATAAATTACCATATAGCATCTATTCAACACAAAAAACAGCTACAATTTGTTGTTGACAAAGGGCAGCTGGACATATAAAGGGCCCCATTACCTTCAGGAGCTGAGGGCCTCATCAAACCTAAATCCGGCCCTGACTGTACATGACTCCATGGGGCAAGGGGGGGCCCTGGACGCCCGCTCTACCTGTGCCCCTGGCATTAATCCCTTTCCCTTGCTTTCCCCCTCTCCTTCAGAGACGACGACCGCCAGCACCTCAGCCTTTGTGGTCCCCACCACCAGCAGCATCGGGAACTCAGAGGAGCAAGGCAGTGATGGAGCCATCGCCCTGTCCTGGGTGGCTAGTCTGCTATTGGTGGCTTTCAGCATCCACTTTATTTAGTGAGTGTCTCTTAGGGCCCCTCCTTGTGGGATGAAGGGGGCGGGGGGGAGGGGAAAGAAAGCAGGAGGGATTGTATGGAAGCTGGTATCTGTCTGTTTCGGGAGATGCTGGAGGGGCCCACCTTTGGGGGTGAGGTCAAGCCATGGGGAGGTTGTGGCTGTTGGGACCATGGACCGCTCTCCCTGTGGACTCTCCTTCCTTGGAGGTTTCTCAGCAGAACGTTCTTCCTGATGTTTGGCCCCCTGGGAACAGGATGCCGGACTAGACAGGCTCTCCATAGGATCTTTTTTTTGTTAGATTGTTTTTATTAATTTCCCAATAAAAGATATCCAATTAACATATCAAATCATAATCCAATAAAAATAAAAAAGGTCGAATTATCTTCCGAATTGCAATTGTTAACGTATTTTTTGCTCTATAAGACACACTTTTTCCCTCCTAAAAAGTAAGGGGAAATGTGTGTGCATCTTATGGGGTGAATGCAAGCTGTGCAGCTACCCCAGAAGCCAGAACAGCGAGAGGGATTTCTGCGCAGCACTCCCTCTTGCTGTTCTAGCTTCTGGCTTAGCCCCTCAGTCCCTTCCCCCACCTCCCGGAAAAGCCCCCAAGAGCCGCACGGGCTGCCCTCCTCCCTCTTCGGGGAAAAGCCTGCAAGCGCCACACACACGCTCCGCGTGGCTCTTTAAAGGGAGCGCTGAGCAGAGCCTGGGGTGCATACAGGCTCTGCTCAGCGCTCCCTTTAAAGAATTCCCCCCCCCCCTTGCATTCCCCCTCTAAAAACTAGGTGCATCTTATGGAGTGAAAAATACTGTGATTTTACGGCTTCCCATAGTCTGCACCTTGAAGCATGCCCAAATCTCAGGCCTGCCTCTCATCGGTTTTTCCATATTTCCACATCTCGATTTTAACTCTCCATAGGATCTTGTGGTAGCCAATTTCCTCCTCTTTGCATTTGTCCAGGCCCTTTCTAAAACCATCCAGGTCTCTTGCCATCGCTGCCCCCAGTGGCAGTGAGTTCCAGGGTTTAACAAGAGGCGGTGATGACCGCCACCAATTTGAATGGGTGGCTCAGAGGTTGGCCAATGTGGGAACAGGATGCTGGACTAGGGGGGCCACTTCTTATATTCACTTTCCCTTTCCCTCCCCCTTACTGTAGACTCGGCCTCGGAGCCCCGCTGAGGAGGTCCCCGACTCACCGGAACGTCTGTCTTTGCTTCTGTTTTGCACATGGTCTGAAGGACGTGTTCCGTTTCTCTTCATCGCTGCACTTCTCAGAAGGCCGAGCCCCCCAAAAAAGAAGATCCAAGGGGGCCCAGGCTCTCCGCCTGCCCGCCCACCCACCTGCCACCCAACCAACTACAAACTTTCCCGGAACTTGGCAAAGCCGCCTGACTAAACCTTCAAAAGGACAGAGGAGCTCTCCTCGCACGCGAAAGTGACAGGCGGGAATGTGGGGTGGGATCGGGGGGGGGCGTCTGAGCGGGGGGAGGAGAAAGGCAGGCCTGAAGTGGGGAGAGAGGGAGGGAGGGAGCAGCAGCCCGGAGCACCAGCCACCCCCCGGCCCCGGGTTCAGATCATACAGCTAAACCACCACGCCAAAGACCCTCTGCTGGGCATGCTTCGAACCCGCAGCCCGGTTCCTGGACACAGGAGCGCGACAGACGGACGGACGGACAGGGCGGCTCCGGGAGGGGAGGCCACGAACCTGACGCCCAGGGGGGCTGCCCCACAAGGCCAGCGTTCCTCTTCCTCCCCTTCCTCCTCTTGGCAGCTGTGAGAGAACGAACCTTTGAGCCCTCGGCCGGGCAGAGTCAAATGTGCCCAGGGAGGCATCGCGGCTCTGCCCCACACATCACGGTGGGGGGGGTGGAATAAAGCAAGCACCCCCTCCAGGAGCCACGAGACGGGTGCGTTAAGGCGGCTGGCGGGTCTTTGTTTTTTAAAAGAAGCCGTTTGTAACTGTCCCACCGAAGGAGACGTCAGGAGGGGTCCCATCTTGGAAAACACACGCTCACCCCTTCCCTCCTGCCCCATTTGTAGCTGTGTGTCCCCTTCCGTTTATACAGAGAAACTCCTTAGGTTTGTGTATTGGTCTTATTATTGGGGAGTGGGATGTATACCCGATGGAACTGTAGCTAAACTAAGATGTCCTCTTGGCCCCCACCTCACCCAAAACTGCCCTGTTCCCTCTCTTCGCCCCTTCCCCAAATCCTGTTTTGTAAGAATCCGGCTTCCCCAAATTCCCTTCCTCTCCCTCCCTCCCCTCGTTTCAAAGTGCAGTATTGAACACCCTACGCCCTATTATTCCAAAACGATAATATGCTGTATTTGAACTTTTTATAGATGTGTATATATATAAAAAAAACTTTTAAAATCACACACACTTCACTGAAGGAAAAACAAAAAACAAAAACAAAAACACCCGCACTCACACAAGAGAGAGATTGTTCATTAAATGTGACCATTTCATTATGGGTTTTTGTGTGAATGTGGTAAATGGTTTGGTTTGGAGCCTTGGAGCCAGGAGCCTTGAAACGAGGAAGAAGAAGAAGGAGGATCTGCCGTCTCATAAACGAAGGTGCCAAGGCAATAAGGGGGGGGCACATGGGACAGGACACACACGTAAGGGGCAAACTTTGTCCCTCCTCTAGGAAGAACTTTCTGGTGGTAAGAGCCCATAGACGGTGGAGCAGACTCCCGAAGAAGGTAACTATTACTATTAAGTAATAGTGCCACTGTATTCTGCTCTGGTCAGACCTCACCTGGAGTACTGTGTCCAGTTCTGGGCACCACAGTTCAAGAAGGACACTGACAAACTGGAACGTGTCCAGAGGAGGGCAACCAAAATGGTCAAAGGCCTGGAAACGATGCCTTATGAGGAACGGCTAAGGGAGCTGGGCATGTTTAGCCTGGAGAAGAGGAGGTTAAGGGGTGATATGATAGCCATGTTCAAATATATAAAAGGATGACACATAGAGGAGGGAGAAAGGTTGTTTTCTGCTGCCCCAGAGAAGCGGACACGGAGCAATGGATCCAAACTACAAGAAAGAAGATTCCACCTAAACATTAGGAAGAACTTCCTGACAGTAAGAGCTGTTTGACAGTGGAACTTGCTGCCCAGGAGTGTGGTGGAGTCTCCTTCTTTGGAGGTCTTTAAGCAGAGGCTTGACAACCATATGCCAGGAGTGCTCTGATGGTGTTTTCTGCTTGGCAGGGGGTTGGACTCGATGGCCCTTGTGGTCTCTTCCAACTCTAGGATTCTATGAGAAGGTGGTGGTCTTGTCTTCCTTGGAGGTTTTTAAGTAGAGGTTGGATGGCCGCCTTCCAGGTGTTGTGATTCCAGGCGCTGGAGGGGGTTGGCCTAGATGACCCTCAGGGTCCCTTCCAACTCTGCAGCTTGAATATTCAATCATCATCACCATCATCAAACCTTTATTGGCATCACTTACAAACATTCAGAATAAATAGGCCAGTGCAATCTCGTCATAATAATAATAACAACAACAACAACAACAACACAGTGGTACCTCAAGTTACAGACGCTTCAGGTTACAGATGCTACTAACCCAGAAATAGTACCTCAGGTTAAGAACTTTGCTTCAGGATGAGAACAGAAATCGTGCTCCAGCGGCGCGGGAGGCCCCATTAGCTAAAGTTGTACCTCAGGTTAAGAACAGTTTCAGGTTAAGAACAGAGCTCCAGAACAAATTAAGTTCTTAACCTGAGGTACCACTGTAATAATAATAATATATTTCTACCCCGCCCATCTGGCTGGGTTTTCCCAGCCACTCTGGGTGGCTCCCAATAGAATATTAAAAACACAATAAAACAATAAAACACCAAACAGTAAAAGCTTCCCTAAACAGGGCTGCCCTCAGATGTCTTCTAAAAGGCTGGTAGTTGTTGTTCTCTATGTCATCTGGTGGGAAGGCGTTCCACAGGGCAGGTGCCACCACCAAGAAGGCCCTCTGCCTGGTTCCCTGTAACTTGACTTCTCACTGCGAGGGAACCGCCAGAAGGCCCTCGGCGCTGGACCTCAGTGTCCGGGCAGAACGATGGGGGTGGAGACGCTCCTTCAGGCATACTGGGCCGAGGCCATTTAGAACTTTGAAGGTCAGTACCAACATTTTGAATTGTGCTCGGAAACGTACTGGGAGCCAATGTAGGTCTTTCAAGACCGGTGTTATGTGGTCTTGGCAGCCACTCCCAGTGGCCCGTCTAGCTGCCACATTCTGGATTAGTTGCAGTTTCCAGATCACCTTCAAAGGTAGCCCAATGTAGAGCGCATTGCAGTAGTCCAAGCGGGAGATAACCAGAGCATGCACCACTCTGACAAGACAGTCTGTGGGCAGGTAGGGTTTCAGCCTGCGTACCAGATAGAGCTGGGAGACAGCTGCCCTGGACACAGAATGGACCTGCGCCTCCATGGACAGCTGTGGGTCTAGGAGAAACATACCAAATTTCCTCACCTTTTCCTCTTGAGGTACGGTTATGTGGGGCTCTTTTGCAAAGCCATCATGGAGGAAGTGTGACCAGCATCCCAATCTCTCTTCTCGTTTATCAGGAAGTGATTTATAACGGGGAGAGGGAAATGAGTGCTACCAGAGCTGGCCGACAAGCCGCCGTTTGCACTGGCCCCGAGAGCCACCTAGGGGGTCCTTTGGGGTGGGGGGTCTGGCTAGTGCTGGCTTCAGTGATCCTCTTCCTTCAGCTGAGCAGGGGAAAATGACTCTTTCCCCATCCAGATCCCCATTAACAAGTCCCACCCCTCCTGGAACGAGGTCCAGGAAACGAGGATTAGGAATTATTTAGGGGCCCCGGTGCAGCTTTTATTGCACTGCTAAAAGTTCTTAGGGCTCATTGGAGGGATGTGAGAGCCCACAGTGGGGTTGATGGGAAGTTTGCCCCTTGGCATATTGAACTTCCATGCTCCGAGCTCCTTGATGCGCGCGCACTGCTGGGATCAGGGGAGGAACGGGGAGCGGAGGAGAAATATGGCTGTGAGGTGGGAGATGTTCAACAACGGGACCAGATGCGGATCTCAGAATATGGCTCCTATCCCTTTTGGCTCAAACGGTCTTCACAGACAGGTCAGGTGGTGAGGAGTCACATGAGTGCATGCAAGTTTCAGCTGCAAGGACCGAGTCCAGAGCAGTCGGAGTCTGAGCTCGGGAGAGGCATCGGTAGCAAAGTCTCACTGCCTGAAGGTTGTTCATTAGTGGGTTTTCAGAGCCAATTTTGAAAACCCAGGACCCATCCGAAATGCAAGGCTAGTACAGTCATACCTCATGTTATGTCCACTTCATGTTACGCTCTTTCAGGTTACGTCCCATGGTGACCCGGAAGTACCAGAAGGGGTTACTTCTGGGTTTCGCTGCTCGCGCATGTGCAGAAGCGCAAAATGACATCACGCACATGCACAGAAGCGGCGAATCGCAACCCGCACATTCTGCTGGGAGCCGCCAGGAAAACTCAGCCAGATGGGTGTGGTATAAATAATAAATTTTATTATTATTATTATTATTATTATTATTATTGAAGATAAGACTTAGGACTCATTCAGACTCTCTCCTCTCCTGGCATTTTCCCAGAAAAGCCTGCATTTTTCCACTGAATCAGCAAATATCAAACTGCTTTTCTGCAGATTGCCATTTGCTCCAGTTTAGTGGTAAAACACCCATTTGGACACGGAACTTTAAAACGCAGATCCGTGCTGGAAAGCACAGTGGAAAAGGAAGTCTGGATGAGCCCGAAGTCTTCTCTTTTCCAGGTGAAACATCCCCAACTCCCTCAAACGTCAGAGAGAAGATGGAGCCAGCTTGCTTTCTGCTGCAAACGTTTAGCAGCCGTATAACATGGGAATATAGCTTGTTAGATTTTCTTAGCTCATTTGGTTGCATGCAACACTCCACTCTTTCTAGCCTTCTTGCAATGAGTTTAAAATCCTTTACTTACAGAATGCTCCAAAGGTCAGATTCATGCATTTATCCAGGCAGCAGCAAGGAGAACACAGGCAGAATACTCTGGGGTAGAAAACACAGAATATGTGCTGTAAGCTGGGAGCAAAACTTAGACACGTCTTCCTTGGTCAGTTACATGGAGAGCGAGCAGGAAGACAAGGCTTCACCGCCACCCTCATTTGGAGAGGAGGGGGCGTGGTCTAACTGAGTCTAGGAAACACATCTCTATTGTCTTAACCCTAGTTGTATTTAACTGCAGGCTCCCACAAAGAGACATTCACTGGCGAAGAGATAACCTTGGAAGGCAGTGGACTTTGCTTTGGTGGAGGCCCATCTGTCAGTGATTCTTTAGCTGTGATCGGGGTCAGACTAGATGACCCCAAGGTACTAAAGCACCCATGACGGGTGGCCACCGAACCTCTGCTTAAAAGCTTCCAATAGAGTCCCCCTTCTGAGGCAGTCCGTTCCACTCGGAAGGTGGAGGGCTCTCCTTCCCAGCCATGTCTTGCCCTCCCTCTCCACTTACTCACAAGGAGACCTCTCCTTCTTTCAGATCCCCCCGCCCCCACCACAGGAGAGGAAGGACCACCAGGGAAGGCAAGAAAATTAGCTGGCTTCTCCTCACAAGCTGCCTTTTAAATGCCCCATTACCAGGCTGCACCGCTTCATCATTTATTAATGTTTCATTAGTGTTGAAAACATCTGGTAATTAATTATGCGCTAATTATAGATTCACGGCCCTGGGCCCTGAAAGCCCGGGTGATTTATAACAGCTGACGGCTCTCCATCCAGCCCCCTCCTCACGGGAAGCTCTGGTGAGGGCTTGAGCCTTCGCTTTGTCAGAGGCACGCAGAGCCGGTTTGCAGGGGCAGCGCAGACTCAGAACCGAAGTAGAATCTGGTGGATCAGGCCCAACGACCCATCTAGTCCACAGAGTCCTCTTGCTACCCTGAAGATGTTCTGCTGGCCAGAGCCCAAGGCAGGAGCGGCTAGGGGGTGAACCCACCCTGGGACCCAGGCTCCAAATATTTTCCTTAACTCCCCAAGTGGTTCTGGGTAGGAAGTGAAGGCAAGAATCTAATAATAATAATAATAATAATAATAAATAATTTATACCCTGCCCTCCCCGGCCAGAGCCGGGCTCAGGGCGGCTAACACCAGTAAAATCACAATAAAAACATAATAGGGGGGAAAGAGGGGGGAGGAACAAATTTAAAATACAGGTTAAAATGCAATTTAAAATGCAGCCTCATTTTAAAGTAGCCAATAAATAAATAAAGACCATAAGGGGAGGGGAACATAAGGGTCAGACTGAGTCCAAACCAAAGGCCAGGCGGAAAGATGTCAAGTCCCGCAGGGCCCTGGTCTCTTGTGACAGAGCGTTCCACCAAGTCAGGGCCAGTACTGAAAAGGCCCTGGCCCTAGTTGAGACCCATCTAACCACCTTGAGGCTCGGGACCTCCAAAGTGTTGTCATTTGTGGACCTTAAGGTCCTTTGTGGGGCATACTAGGAGAGGCGGTCCCGTAGGTACAAGGGTCCCAGGTCTTGCATTTTGTTTTCTGGAAAATGGTCCTTGGAGGTAGACTACCTCTGAACCTGGAGGCTCCCTAGATCCTTTGTGGCTACTGGCCCTCATATAGATTGGCTTTGGGCTTCCATTTAATAGCTTTCGTGTGCATGCACACTTCTTCAGATACACTTCTTACCTTTGTGAGTCCTTTCCTTCTGCATCTTTTATACTGATCCAGATTTTTATATCTCCACAATGTCCATAGTTCTTCGTTACATTACAAGTGTGATTGCAATCCCAGTAATGATTTTAATTTTTTTCAATGGTTTTTAAGATAAATGCAGAGGTGAAGCTCAGGTCTTGTTCTTCTAGACAGGGGCGAACAAAGGCGTTGTGACACCCAGGGCGGCAAACTGCAATGTATGGAGCATGTGTGGCCTCACTACGTACGGCGCAGGCCCCGCATGTAGCGACGCCGCACATGTGCTGCACATAGCAGTTTGCCAGTGCTGGCGCTCCAGCACCATACGGACAGTGCCAGGATCCTCCGTTCGCGGCTGTAGTGGCAACGGAGGGATCCCACTGCCGTCCGTAAGGTGCTAGAGCGGCGCCACCGGCAAACCGCTATGTACAGTGCATGTGTGTGACACCGCACATGCGCTGTACATAGTGGTTTGACGGCGGAACTGGGATCCTCTGCTCGCCGGCTGCGGGATCCTCCACATGTGGCTGCAGTGGCGCAATGGCTGCTTGCACAGCCGCCAGGCCCTGCAGGGTGCCTTCTTCTTGTTTTTTTTAAAAAATAATTTTTTATTTAAAAAATTCCATTTATCAAACCAATCATATCCAATCATATTCCAAATTATATCAATTCAAATCACAAAGTCCAAATGTTAAGCCGAATTTTAATTTTTTTGTGGGGGGTACCCATGCTTCGAGTTCGGTAGGAGTCCAATCTTCCTTTATTTCTGCTGCTTTGATGTTCACTGTAATGGTTCTAGGGGTTGCTCGTGCGTAAGCAGGTGTCTATCTCCCCGGCTGGGTGCAAACACCTGGGTGGGTTGCTAAAGTGAACCTTTTCTGTCCAGACAGCCACTCACCTGTGGCTGACTCAATCGCTGGCAGAATCCATCAGTGGGTATTTCTTAAACTTCTTCCAGCAAAGAAGCTCTTTGACGCCTAGTCTCCTCCTACTCTCTCTGCGCAAAAGCCTTCTGCGCAAGGAGGGCGTAGGCAGCGGAGGACCCTTATTCTCCCCGCTGGTCCCTGGCAAGGAGTCATGGGACCGCCTCGCCGCTTCCCCCATCTGCCCCCCTTCTCCACTGATGCTACGCTGATTCTCTTCCCCAGAAGATGGGCTGCTTCTCCCGATCCCTGGATGCTCTCTGGAATCCCTCTAGCTTTTGCTCTCTCCCTCCGGCACTGATGGCAGTTCCCTGACATTCACAATCCCATCTTCTCATCTCCTTGTCATTATCCTTTTTCTTCTTAATAACCTCCAAGCTGTCTCCACAAGCGAGGTAAAAGAAACAGCCTTGTTTATATTTCTGTGTGAACTTTGAAATGCTTTCTAGTAATTCATCTCACATAAATCCAAAAGTCCAAGAGTCTGTTCAAGCGGCAGTCGCCATTTTAGCCAATTCCAGTGAAATACAGTCTCGGCGTCCGCTCCTTAATTTTCGCAGACCTTATGCACTTTCCAGGAGGTTTGTTGCCTTTTCAAATTTACGATCCAACCTGATAACAAAACAGTGGCTCACCTGCAGGGTGCCTTCTTGTCACACCCCCCAGACATGGCACCCAGGGCGCAATACCCTCCCCACCCCACCCGTTGTGAAGCCACTGCCTCTAGACCAGGGTTTCCCAAACGTGAGTCTCCTGCTGCAGTTAGACTACAACTCCCATCATCCCTAGCTAGCAGGAGCAGTGGTCAGGGATGATGGGGATTGTAGTCCAAAAGCAGCTGGAGACCCAAGGAACCCAGGTCTAGACCAAACAGATGCAGTCGCATGAGGCTACCGGTCCTTTCATGGAGAAAATCTGCAGCACTTTGTCGAGGTTGCCACACGAGGGCGCATGTGAGCATATTCCAGCCTTTATTTATTTATTTAATTTAATTTTTTTTTATTGCATTTTTGAAAACTACAGAGAGAAAATAAATTAAAAGTTACACGCAAATACACAAAAAAGAAAAGAAGAAGAAAGAGAGAAAAAGAATAAAGCAAAGAATACAAAAAAGATACACACAATTGTTCAAAGGATACAAACCGTCATTTGAATATTCTATACAAAAGGCTCCCAGAAAGGAATTACATTACTGTTTCTCCTTCTCCTTCTTTCCTTTACAATCACTTTCTTTCCGTTCCACTAAACTTGTTTGAATCCTTGATATGTTAATTGACTTCCCTCTATTCCTTTGCGGCTTCAGCACTTCTCATTAGTTACCAATAATCTGTATTCCTTTATTCAAATCAGTCCCGTCCCCCCATTATGTCTGTGAAATTAAGCACAACCAAGTATAATTTTTGGAACCATATTTAGTCCGATAGTTTGCTTTCTGCTCCCCAAGTCCCTGGGGGAATAGAGGAATTTCCAGGGCACCTTTGAAGATCCTCTTTGCTTGTGAGCAGAGAGAGATCTGATGATGTCCAACTCCAATGTCTGCAGCCTCATCCCAGAGCAAATGAGAACTGGAGAGCTGGAAGGGACCACAGGGCTCATCTAGTCCACCCCCTGTAATGCAGGAATCTTTTGCCCAACGTGCGATTCGAACCCGCAACCCTCAGGTGTTCTACCAAGTGTGGGGCAAGGTTATTACCTATTATTATATTTATTTATAGCCCACCTTTCTTCTCCCTGACTCAAGAAGGCTTACATATAAAACAGAACGGGCTAAAAAATAGGGGTATGGAAAACAATCATCGAAAGCAATTAAACATTAATAGAATTGATGATATATACAGATAATGACAACATAAACATAAGCAGAACCTTCTGGATCAGGACTGTTACTGGAAAAATCTGAGGGCTCCCTTGGACAAAAAGTAAAGACACCAACCAAAGTAAATTGGAGCAAATCAGCAGCCTGTAGGCTTGGCCTTTATTGAACTGTTGCAACAGGGTGTTCCCCTCACTTGCAGGAGAGAGGAAAGACACAGAAAAATGGTGTGCAAGGCCTTATAAAAACTTTTGAAATTCCCATCCTGTAGATCAAGACGAAATTAAAAGACACCTGCTCCTTGGGAGAAAGGCGATGGCAAACTTAGACAGCGTCTTAAAAAGCAGAGACATCACCTTGCCGACAAAGCTCCGTATAGTTAAAGCCATGGTTTTCCCAGTAGTGATGTATGGAAGTGAGAGCTGGACCAAAAAAGAAGGCTGATCGCCGAAGAATGGATGCTTTTGAATTATGGTGCTGGAGGAGACTCTGGAGAGTCCCCTGGACTGCAAGAAGATCAAACGTATCCATTCTTAAGAAAATCAGCCCTGAGTGCTCCCTGGAAGGACAGATCCTGAAGCTGTGGCTCCAATACTTTGGCCACCTCATGAGAAGAGAAGACTCCCTGGAAAAGACCCTGATGTTGGGAAAGATGGAGGGCACAAGGAGAAGGGGATGACAGAGGACGAGATGGTTGGACAGTGTTCTCGAAGTGACCAGCATGAGGGAGGCAGTGGAAGACAGGAGGGCCTGGCGTGCTCTGGTCCAGGGGGTCACGAAGAGTCGTTTAGTCAACGACTAAACAACAACAGATCAAGACCACCCCCAGAAACATCATGCATACATCACAGAAAGGAGGGGTTGAGGGAGGAGTTGTGGTGGTAACCTGAGTGTCCTGTCACCTGGCTGGTTCCCCCTTTCCCCCTCCCCATGAGTACTTTCCAGGTGACAGAGGGGAGTTTGCAGTTTCCTGCCCCCTGAGGGAAGAGCTGATCATTGTCCTTTGTTCCAGTCCGTGCTGAATCCACTCCCATATGCAAGTTCTTTGTGACCTTGATGGTCTTCTGTCTGGGACCATCAGGGTTGGCATAGCCATAACTGGGCAGGGCTCCTGTGGATGTGCTGGGATGGTGAAGGGATTACGGCTGCCCTGTATCAAGCCTTCCCCATTTTGTAGTCCTTCCTTCATGGAGTAAAATAAAAGTGGAACAGTGCAAATCCGTGTATGGTTGCTTTTCTATGAATTTATAACAGAAGCATAGTGTATGTAGTGTGTGAGTGTGAGTGTGTGAAGTTTGTACAAACTGAATGATTTTGGGGGGGGGGATTCCTGCAACAGGCCGGTGGCCCATCTGGTCCAGCATCCTGTTCTCACAAGGTGCAAGCAGGATTCGAACCCAAGATCTTTGCTGATATTGAATATAAATTCACCGTCCAGTCACGCTTCCTCTGAGCCTTCTCTGCTAGGAAGCTCTGACCTGGTAGGATAGCAGAGTAATGCAGCGGTCCTGAGTCCATGTGAGAAAGGGATAAATCAAGTCCAAAAGACAGATCGGTTCTTATCTCTAGCGTTTATTTACAAGCCATAAATCAGTCCATCAGAAACCTCCGCCATTCCAAAGGCATTCCTCCGTGCTTTTCCAAAAGCACACAGACACAGCCTGTCAGTTGAGCTGTGTCTCTCAGCGTCTCTCGGTAGAACTGAAAGTGACTCTCACAGACAAAGCCTGTGACGTCCGGCCCTGCTTCCGGCCCCTCCCAGATGCAGGGCACCACGGAGTTCTAACCCTGTCTGTTCCAAACTCCACAAGATCACCTTGCCCTTTCTGCAGCAACTGGGATTCAGAAGCCTTGCTTCCTCCAGGTGGGGGCAGAGTAGGGTCACCAGGGCTAGGGGACATTGATAACCTTCTCCTCCGTGAATTCATCTCATTCCCTTTGTTGTTGCTTTCTGTTATGTACTGAGTTGAATAGGATCCAAATTGCAGCAGTCTAATTGGTCCTAGAACAATAGGATTCAAAATGCAGCAGTCTGATTGGTCCTAGAACAATAGGATCCAAATTGCAGCAGTCTGATTGGTCCTAGAACAATAGGATTCAAAATGCAGCAGTCTGATTGGTCAGCAGGAGCCACCCAATCCAGCTCCAGGTGGAAGTGAATCCGCAACCTGATTGGCCTACAGGAGAATCCCGGAATTAGCCAATCACGTGGGGCCCATTGTGTAAATAATGTATATAAAGCAGACATTCTGGGGGAACTTCCATTCCTCCTCACCACTATGAGCTGAATAAAGAGCATGAAATCCACACTCGATTCCGAGTATATTTCAGCCATCTAGGCTGGCAGCCATTACTGCCTCCTGTGGCAGGGAGTTCCGTAGTTTATGAGAGTGAGCTGATTTGCAGGACTGGTGTCAGGGCTGGATGGAAGGAGGGCTTAAGCCCTGTGGAGAACCTGGTGTGGGGATGCTTTGCAAGTCCTGACCATCAGCTCTGGGTTTGCAGAGAGCGGAGCTTCTGTCCACCTGGCTTGAGATCGAATCCCGCAGGCTCGGCAAGAGTATTGTTAGCCCAGAAATGGAAGCAAGAAGAAATTCCAACGAAAGAAGAATGGCAGACAAAATTAATGGACTGGGGGGGGGGGCCCACCAGGGGCGCATTGGAAGATGGCCGACAATACCAACACGGGGTAATTAAGAGGCTGTTATGGGAGTAGGCAGCCTCCCTTGTTGCCCCAAGGAAATGGGGAACACTGCCCTTGCCTGCTGTGCCCATAAATCACCCCCTAATTCAAAAGAAGGGGGTGAGGGCCCTAGGCAGAATGCCCCCGCGTGAACCTCGGCTCTCCTGGACGCTGTCTCTGATCGTGCACTAGTTGCAGCAATTTGGAATAATTAATTACAAAAGAAGCAAATGCACATATTTCAAGTGAAGAAGGGGAGTGAAGTCTGCTAATTTAAGTGACCTCTGCGAAAGAAGACAACGGGATGGAGAAACAGGAATATTTTACGATGAAGATACACCAAAGGCAGGGTATGTTGACAACGGGACTGAATGGGGGGGCCTTTTTTACTTTCCTTTTATGTGATTTACAAGAACCCCTCCTCATTTGAATCGTCAGTTGAACTGACCCAAGCAGGATGATTAAGGTCTGTGTGGAGATAAACTTTAACCAAAAGTTGCTTTATGGAGATCGAGAAGCAATAAGAGCTTTTGGAATGGCGCAGCAATTAATTCAGAGTCGCCATCTTGCCAAAGGATTTATAGCCGAGAGAAGGAACGGACTTGTCTTCAGACTGCATTCCTGGTGAATCTCCTGAGAGGTTTTGAGAAAGGACGCAGATTGGTGAAGATTAATGACGCTAAGACTGTTTTGATGTATGGAAGTGATGTTATATGGAAAACGTCTGGATATGGCTACTGGATAAAAAATAATAATATCCACGCAGGATTACAAACTGTCTAACCAGCTTGTGGAGACTATCAGAGGTCACAAAGAGAAAGGAAAAATATTTGAAAATAACAACAAGAGATGTGGAAAAATAATAAGAAAGGACTGGATAGTACTGTGAACATCATAAGGTTAGATTTGTGGACATTAAAACAGCAGCAAGAAGCAAGAAGTTGATTGGATCCCCTTCGGAACTTGAAATATGGGTACCCCCAACAAAAATTTAAAATTCGGCTGTGTAATTTGGTATTTATGTAATTTGGTTTGATTTGATGTGATTGGTCGGTTAATAAAAAAATATTCTTAAAAAAAATAAAATAATGGACTGTGCAGAATTGAACAAAATGACAGGAAGGATTCGAAAGCTGCAGGACCAGAGATTCACAGAAGATTGGAAGAAGTATACGAATTATATGAAGAGCAACTGTAATCAACAAATTACGCTAGTAGGACCGCAAGACGTTTTGTAAGGAGGAATATAGGAAGTGTTACAAAGTAGATAAAGAATGGAGATATTGGTTATGAGTTTTAAATGTAATAAGAAAAGTAAGAAATGTAGTCTAAGAGATTAGATTGGAAAATTTTCAGACAGGACTGATGAAAGTAAAAAAAAAAAATTGAATAAGGTGTAAAAGTATGTTTAATTACTGTTGAAAATGGTATGTTTGTTGCAGGAATGTATGTATAGGTGGGGGGGGGTTGCCCCTCCAGCAGATATCATGCACATGCAGCGCACTACCAAAATCAGCACAATAGCTTTTGTGACTTTTGTGATTTGTCCCCGCAAAACACTTCATCACAGTTTCTTCCTATCTATTCAAAAGGGCCTTTGCTGCACGATACCAAATGTAACAATTCACTGATCAATGTATCTATGTACTGGCTCACTGGGAAAACTTCAGAATTCATCTAGACATGTGAGCTCAGCTCCTCAGCAGCCCCTCTGCGTGAGTGATAATTCCTGGCCTCCTGATACCTGAGTGCCAGACAGGTAGCCATTCCAGAAATAACAAACCCAGATGGAGACAAAAGGGTGCGATGAACTTGGCTAGGAAACAGGGAAATGTAAATATCTCTTTCTTTACACTTGATGGGTGTTTGGTGGAGGGCAAGTAGAACCATGGGGCAGGGTCCAGGATGCTCAGATTCCTGCCACCAGACCTCCCCTTTCATGATGTAACCATGATGTAGTTTGGGGGGTGTAAGATGGGGATTAGCAGCTAATAAAAGTTTGGGTTCTCTTTTTCCATCTTGTTCCACCTGGTGGCAGGTGGGAGTCCTGTCGCAACAGTCTTCAATAAAGACCAAGCCTACTGGCTGCTGTTTTGCTCTGGGATTCCTGGATGGTCTCCTTGTTTTTTGTCCAAGGGAGACCTCAGATTTCTCCGTTAACATGTTAAAACTCCATCTCTAAAGCTTTATCCAGACTCCTCCGACAGTCTCCTGGGTTCCTTGGCAGGTGCTTTGCTTGCCTGATGCGGATAAAATTCTGCATACTGCCGATACAACAATAAAAGCTTCAGAAGCTGAGAGAATAAAAATAAGGAATGGGAACGTTCCTGTATTTTAATCTGGAGGAAAACAGCCCAGAGTTCAGCAAAGTGACAGAGACTCCTTGCAGTCTTTAGCACCCTCTTGTGGACATATTTGGTAGTGGTCCACAGCACAGCAACATTCACTCGGGGGGGGGTCGTATTAGGTTTTGGGGTGCCATAGTTTTGTGGATGCAAGGTTAATTTTTAGAGCTAGTAAAATTTAGAATGAATCAATGTTTGATTAAACCATGTCAAACACAGAAACTCCAGGGTTTGGCTTTTGCAAAATAAAACATTTAAAAATAGCTAACGCTGTTCTAGGCTGCACCAACAGAAGTCTAATGTCCAGATCAAGGAAAATAATAGTATCACTCTATTCTGCCTTGGTCAGTCCCCACCTGGAATCTTGTGTCCAGTTCTGGGCACCACAATTTAAGAAGGATGTTGACAAGCTGGAATAAGTACAGAGGAGGGTGGCCAAGACTGTCAAGGGTCTGGAAACCAAGCCTGATGAGGAACGGTTGAAGGAGCTGGGCATATTTAGTATGGAAAAGAAGGGACTGAGAGAAGATAGGATGTTGTTGTCGTTTAGTCGTTTAGTCATTTAGTCGTGTCCGCCTCTTCGTGACCCCCTGGACCAGAGCATGCCAGGCACTCCTGTCTTCCACTGCCTCCCACAGTTTGGTCAAACCCATGCTGGTCGCTTTGAGAACACTGTCCCACCATCTCGTCCTCTGTCGTCCCCTTCTCCTTGTGCCCTCCATTTTTCCCAACATCAGGGTCTTTTCCAGGGAGTCTTCTCATCTGTGAGAAGACTTCTCCCTTTTCCAGGGAGTCTTCCCTTCTTCCTCTGTGGGGCATACCTACGGGACCGTACCTACGGGACCGCCTCTCCTGGTATGCCCCACAGAGGAACTTACGGTCTTCAAATAAAAACATCTTGAAGGTCCCAGGCCACAGAGAGGTTAGGCTGGCCTCAACTAGAGCCAGGGTTTTCTTGGCTGCGGCTCCAACCTGGTGGAACGCTCTGTCACAAGAGACAAGGGCCCTGCAGGACTTGACATCTTTCCACAGGGCCTGCAAGACAGAGCTGTTCCACCAGGCCTTTGGTCAGGGCGCAGCCTGACTCCCTCCTTTGGCAATCTTTACAAAACTTTAGTTTATGGTTGCCATCAATTTTGATTTTAATTAATTTTTATAATGTTTTTATAATGTTGCACTATTTTAGTGTTGTTAGCCGCCCTGAGCCCGGCTTTGGCTGGGGAGGGCGGGATATAAATAAATTTATTTTATTATTATCATCATCATCATCATCATCATCATCTCCTGAGGTGGCCAAAGTCTTGGAGCCTCAGCTTCAGGATCTGTCTTTCCAGTGAGCACTCAGGGCTGATTTCCTTCAGAATGGAGAGGTTTGATCTTCTTGCAGTCCATGGGACTCTCAAGAGTCTCCTCCAGCACCAGAATTCAAAAGCATCAATCTTTCAGTGATCAGCCTTCTTTATGGTCTAGCTCTCACTTCCATACATCACTACTGGGCTTTAACTATACAGACCTTTGTTGGCAAGGTGATGACTCTGTTTTTTAAGATGCTGTCTTGGTTTGTCACTGCTTTTCTCCCGAGGAGCAGGCGTCTTTTAATTTTGTGACTGCTGTCACCATCTGCAGTGATCATGGAGCCCAAGAAAGTAAAATCTCTCACTGCCTCCATTTCTTCCCCTTCTATTTGCCAGGAGGTGATGGGACCAGTGGCCATGATCTTCATTTTTTTGATGTTGAGCTTCAGACCATATTTTGCGCTCTCCTCCTTCACCTTCATTAAAAGGTTCTTTAATTCCTCCTCACTTTCTGCCATCAAGCTTGTGTCATCTGCATATCTGAGGTTGTTGATATTTCTTCCGGCAATCTTAATTCCTCAAATATCTTCTGGAGCCTTAGGAAAGGTGGAAAGCATGGACCGTCAGCCCTGGCAAGTGCTCCATCAGGGCAAGACCTACTGGGAAGTGTTGCTGAGACCACTAGGCCGAGTTGTCTGTTTGCTTCCTTGAAAATAGAGTTAACTTCACTGACAATGGAGGTCTGCTTCCTTTATTGCTGACCTGTGTCTGACTCCAGCCCTGACATTTGGGGTTCTCAATCCAGCTCTTCCCTTCTCCATCCTAGACTGGTGCATCTTTGACTCGGATATTTATGTCTGCGCCCCAATTGCGGGATTTTGCATAGGTCTCTCATGTCTCCCATCTTCTTGGTTTCCTCCCAATGTGCCCAGGGGATTGGACTAGGTGGCCCTTTCGGGTCCCTTCCAGCTTTCTGATTTTATGATTCTCGTCTGTCAAGATAATTCTGGATCTTGTGGGTCGTCTTTGCTGTGATCTCGCTCTCCCTCCCGCTTCATGCTCTCTGCATCCCTGCTAAGCACCCCTTCTTCCTCCTCCTACATCCAAGTCATTTACAGAGACCTTGGAGCAGCCCAGGACCTTGGGAAGACGCTCTGAGCCTCCTTTGGAGCCCTCCTTGACGCAGAACCGTCACCCACTGGGTGCAGAAGTTCAGCCAGCTGAGAATCCATCTAAACTTGTCGCAGCCAAATTAAATAAGCCCCCGCTGTTCTCTTTATAGCTTGAAGAAATGTCTACATTTGGAAAATGTGCTGTTTATTGTTACGGTTAATGCATTCTTACCCCTCATTCTTCAGCTGACAAAGCAGCCAGAACAGCTTTCATAAGAAAAACAGTTAACAAATCATTAAAATAGTAAAAAGTGTCTCGTTTGCTTGTTTTCTTTTTAAAGCAGTCTATTTAAAGAGGTGGCGGTTGGTTGCTGCTGCCGCCGCCATCCAGGGCAGGTTCTCGAAGCCTCGCTATGTCCCGTTTTGAAAATTGTACATTATTTTGGAGGTGGGGGAGAGATAAGGCTGCAATCCTAATCTCGATTACCTGGGATTTAGCCCCACTGAATTCAGTAGGACTTGCTTCTGGCTAGACATGACTAGGATTGCACAGTCTGTAAATCTTTTTCTGAACCAACAGGTCGCTGCAGAAATAAAATTTAAAAAATGGTGCCCACTGTGGATCATGCAAGAAACGACCAGCAGAGGGCAGCATAAGCCAGTACGCCAGTCCCTCTGAGCTGGAAAAAGGAAAGAAAACCCTGAGATTTCGCCTTTTTTATGATTAAAGGGAAGGTTTAACCCTTTCCTTTCTGAAAACAAGGTTCTTAATCTGCCTCCACGAATGAGAGGGTGATGTGGATGCGAGACCAGAGAAGCTTACACAAATATACATTTTAAAGACATCAGCAGAAGGCCAGTAACTGCATTTTCAGTTTATGAACGATATGAGCATCAACGAAAAATCACATTATGCATAAATGAATGTTGGGGGGGGGGGAGAAATATGCAAGGAAGAGTAACGATTATATTGATTGTGCAACTTAAACTTTTTAACTCTGCGCAGAAGAGCGATAAGCAAATTGAAGTGAAGTGCAATTTAACCTTTGCTGAATTCTACACGGCACCACCTACATTCTTCCAGGCCTCTAGTTAAAGCTTCCTACATTATCCCAGCTGCCCCCAACTACATGAAATTCCAAAAATTCGGGCTCTGGTGGTCTTAGGTGTATGCTGCTAGAGATCAGTCCAGGATGCAGGAGCTAGGAAAATCCAAAAGGAAAATGAGTCCAAGCAATGCTATTTTTTTTTTAAAAAAAGAGGTGCCAGAACTCACTACGAACACCACCTTGTTTTCTTATAATGGCAATGATGCCCACCTGAGAGCTGTCAGAACTGAGTCCCAGTGAGTTCTGGCGGGGGGGGGGGGGAGCCCTGAGTCCAGGTAAGAATTAAATAAGTGTTTAAAAATAGAACAGGGAAGCCCAACCTCACCCAGGAACAAAAGTATGTACATGTCTGTCTAACTTTCTTCAAAGCTGCCCATCAGCTTAATCTCAAGAAAACCCAAATTCTGCAAAGCAATGACAAGGGATGGTTTTGATAGGTGAGAACTCTCAACTATCCTCCAAACAAGGAACAAAGATTTAAAATTATTTCAGAATCTTGGAACTGTAGAGTTGGAAGGGAATCTCAGCTGAAGCGTCCATGACATGTGGTCATCCAAGCTCTGGTTAAATCATTGAGAATGGAATCTATAATCAAACTTTTCTTTTCTTTTTCTGTGTGTGTTCCAGAGAAGGGGAAAGTTGCAGCACCAAAAGACATTAGAAAAAGCTGCTTCTGTCGGGGGGGGGGCAGAAATATGAGGCTAATATAATCGGGGGGATGGGGACGCTGCAACTCTTCTCTATTCCCCAACATCTCAGAAATATTTTTTCCTGATTACTATGTGCTTTCTACCTGCCCCACCCATTTTGCTCACACCTAAAATTAGTTCTGTATTGGCAGGTCACGGGACAAAACTGCTTTCCATTATGTGATTTTATTATTGCTTATGGGGCTGACAAGGGACACAGGTGGTGCTGTAGTCTGAACCACTGAGCCTAGGACTTGCCGATCAGAAGGTCGGCAGTTCAAACCCCCACGACGGGGTGAGCTCCCGTTGCTTAGTCCCTGCTCCTGCCAACCTAGCAGTTTGAAAGCACATCAAAGTGCAAGTAGATAAATAGGTACCGCTCTGGCGGGAAGGTAAACGGCGTTTCCGTGCGCTGCTCTGGTTCGCCAGAAGCGGCTTAGTCATTTGTCTGCGGACAAACGCTGGCTCCCTCGGCCAGTAAAGTGAGATGAGCGCTGCAACCCCAGAGTCGTCCGCGACTGGACCTAACGGTCAGGGGTACCTTTACCTTTACCTTTATGGGGCTGACAAGATCCCAAGCATTATTAGGGCGCAGGGAGGCTCACGGTGCCCCTCCAGCCCCTCCGAACCACATTTCTTTACTCGGCTGCATCATCTGCCTTGTCAGGATTTATGCCCGGCAGACAGACATTCTTGCCCAGCCGGAGTTTCCTGGCAGATGCTTTCTTCCATACCAGTGGCAACCAGGTTTGCAGAATCACCTTCGACTAACTTTGAAGGAGCTGTCTTATTTGAGAGTGTTTCTGAAGTTTGTTTTGCATAGCTGAATATCAGCCCAGGCAGAATTCCTCATCCACCCCCCTCCCCTCTCTGCAGACCTAGACTAAACTTGTGCTGCCCTCTGCTGGCTGTGCTTGGTGCTGCAAAAACAGGGATCCCAATTTTGTGCAGCTTCAACTCAGCTGCAGAATTTTAAACATTTCAGTTCAAAGATTGCTCTAGGGTTTGTGGTTGTTTTTTACTGGGTTTTTAGATTTCATTTTTCAATCACTTCTTGCCCCAGGCATGATCTAACCTATCTAAGCCCAGAAAGCATCTCCTCCAAGTTATCTTTAGACCATTGAAAGCTATAAACAGGAATTTTCCCATCCTGTTCATCAACACCCTTTTCTCTCTCCGCCCCCCAGTCACTTCTGCTTCCCCCCTTTTTTCTGCTTAATATCCCCCACCTTGCTGGGCTTTCCACAGGGCTCAGGGCATGCGGGGGAAGCCTGATAAGGGAAAACAAGAGTCACATGGATGGTTTTAAAAGAGGACTGCACAAAGGCAAGGAGGTCAAGGCAATTGGAGGCTACTAGCCACGACTGCCATGCAGATGCAGTAAATCAGGGGTCAGCAAACTTTTTCAGCAGGGGGCCAGTCCACTGTCCCTCAGACCTTGTGGGGGGCCGGACTATTTTTTTGGGGGGGATGAATTCCTATGCCCCACAAATAACCCAGAGATGCATTTTAAATAAAAGCACACATTCTACTCATGTAAAAACACACTGATTCCCGGACTGTCTGCGGGCCAGATTCAGAAGGCGATTGGGCCGGATCCAGCCCCCGGCCTTAGTTTGCATACCCATGCAGTACAGTGGATGCTTGGGCTGCAAACGTGATCTGTGCATAGCTGTCAAGCGTCCCTTATTAGGAGGGACAGTCCCTTATCCCAGCGCCATGTCCTGCTGCTGTCCCGGATTGATGGATGTCCCTTAAATTTCCCGGGTTTCAAAGGAAGCAGCTCCTCTCCCTCCCTCCCTGCCAGCCAGGGAGGAGGGAGGCTCCAACTGTGTTGCTTGGCTGCCCGGCCCGCCCCCCTCCGGCCTCCTCTCACCAGCCTCGGCCCCCGGGAACCCCTCCCCGCCGGGACTGGTGGGAGCCTCGGGCCCTTCCGCCACCATCCTCCTCGCGGCCACCGAACTGAGCGTCTCTGCCTGGGGCCTCCCCTCTGCCCGTCACCGCCGCTCCTGCTAGGCCGTACTGTGGCTGTGCCGCCGAAGGACCCGGATGGGATGGGCAGCCTGGCATGGTCTATGAATTGATGAGGAGCCTTGAGAGGAGAGCGAGGACAACCATAGAGAAAGCAGTTCAGAGAGAGGAGGAGGAGGAGGAGGCAGAAGCGTGGGCAGGTGTTCCAAGGGCTACAAGGGAAGGACCGCAAGCGCCTCTCCCATAGATTTGTAGTGGTAGACTAGCATAGATGGTCTGATCTGCGGGTTTACTTCGGGCGCTATTTGTGATAGTTCAGAACTTAACTGGTTAAGTGTTCTGAGATGTGCGTCACTTTCCGACGTCAGCTATGGAAGCTGGGAGGAGTCTGGGAGGAGTCTGTATTCTTGTTGTTCTCTCTGTGTGTCTTGAGAGAGACGGACATGTTTTAACATGGCTGAAAGGAGCCCTGGTCTTTTATGGGCTGAAATGTTCCAATAAAGTGCTGTAAATAGACGAATCTGTCTGTGTATGCTTGCATGGAGAAAAGGGAGAAAAAGACTGTTTTACACCGCTGTATGCTACTCTGCTAAGCCGTGGCCAAAGAGACAGCAGACTTTGCTGCACAGCTGAGAAGGAAGCGTGCCGGACCGCTGTAAATGACTGATTGGGATCGTAAAGCTATCAGAGGCCACGGCTCAACGGTCAAGCTCCAAAGATCGTTATCTCTGACAGGTTATGGAAGGTCAGTAAACGCTCGTAAAACAGTCGGAATTGAGCCACTGGAATGCTTTGAAGTCGGCACGGAAGCTAGCTGGAGGTTGGAAGCTGCATTCCTTGAGTCTAGCCTAATGCCGGGAAGCAGAGGGAGGTTTTGCCTGCTTCTGAGAGGCAAGAGAGCTGCTGAGAGACAGAGCTAAACGCTGGGAGCAGCTGAAATCGTTCTTCCACGGAAGGGTTAGCCGGAGCAGCTAAGCCGTTTCTCCACGTACAGGAGCCGGAATCAGCTGGTACTGAGTAAGTACAGCTTGTGGGGCACCTTGGGAGAACGGGAGAATATGGCAGAGAGCCAGGACATACCGGTGGAAAAGCTCACTTTAGAAAGTTGGGCAACCTGGAGCAGAAGAATAAGGGGCTGGTTCCTGGTCCATGGGCTTTGGGAAGGAAGCCAGAGGGAGCCGAAAGCACCACCCCTTAGCTGGGAAGACAGCCAGCAGAAAACGCAACAAGAGCTGAATATGCTCAGAGCATGCGTTCATGCATCGCTGAAACCCCATTTGGAGGGTGTACAGTCAGCAAGGGCTGCCTGGGATGTGCTGAAGGGCTTGTGTGAAGCTTCAGCAGAAGGCCAGAGCCCTGGAGACGCTGGACTGGCAGGCCCATTTCCCGATGTATCGGCCTCTAGGAGTGCTGGTGAGCAGATCGGGGGGGCGAAGAGTTCCAAAGGCAAGTTTAAGAAACTTTCCACTGTTGCTGAAGCGGAGAGCAGCTTCAAGGGGGGCAAGGCTGGTGGGAGGCGCCGTTCCAGGAGAAGGAAGGCCAGGCCAGCTGGGAGGAGCCCCGGGCAGTGTTTTTCCACTGGAGTTCAACGTCTGCGTGGCAGTTGCCCCCACCGGAGCACACAGGCACAGCAGGATGTTGTCAAGGACACTTCTCATGGGAACCAGGCGAGTTTCCATGGCAACAAGACTGGCCAGGCAGGAAGACGTGCAGGTGGGCGTCGTGGTAAACAACAGGAAGAGTCTTTTCAAACAACTGCCTGCATGGCCTTGTTTGAGAACAGCTGTGTGGAAAATTCCAAGCTTAGCTTTGTCATCGACTCTGCAGCTAACCGCAACATGGTTCCAGAGACCCCTGCAGTCGAGATGTGGAATTGCACGACAGTTTCAAGAGGACAGGGACAAACTGTTAAGTTTGCAAATGGACAAAGGGCTGAAGTTTATAAATTTGCTAATGCCTATTTTTCTGTTTTGCAGGAACAGATGGATTTTTGTATCGTCCCAGAGGCGCATCATTGTGTGTTATCTGTGCCTTATTTGTTGAAAAAAGGGTTTCAGGTTTGTTTCCAGGGTGATGTCTGCACAATCTCCAAAGGGGAGAGGGTACTTGCCAAGGTTAAGAAGGGGCAGAATGATCTTTTCGTTCTTAAAACGTCTCTTGGGGGTGAGGGGAAGGTTGAGAGAGCACAGGCGCAGCGTGCTACAGTTCCCACTCATGTTCAATGTGCTTGTGCATGGCATCAGAGGACCAATCATAGTTCTCTAGAAGAACTGCAAGTGCTTCCTGAGGTTACCAGAGGGTGTAAAATTAGGGATTGTGGACGTGCCATTAGTTGCGCCACTTGCAAGCAGGCAAAGGTGAGGGGGTGCAGTTACCCAAAGGTGGAACGGGTAACCACTAAACCTTTTCAGCTGGTACACATAGATCTGTTCAATTCTGTCAAGGAACAGAGTCTAGGGGGGGCCAGGTATCTGCTAACGTTTCAGGATGATTTTTCGCAGAGCACCTGGACTCACGGCCTCAAATCCAGGGAGGATGCAGCACAGCTGATCAAGAGCTGGATTGAGGGGGTGGAACTAAGGTTCTCCACCAAGGTGCAAGCAATCGTCAGTGACAGAAATGCTAGGTACACTGGTTCTGCTTTGCAGCAGTTCTTTCACAAAAGAGGGATACGTCACACAGTTACTTCACCCAGTAAGAGGGGGGTGGCAGAGCTGAGGAGTGAAGCTCTGGTTAAGGCTGCACAGGTGATGCTAACGGAAGCTAGGTTACCTCCAAAGTTTTGGCTGGAGGGAATCCGATGTGTGTCTTTCACCTGGAATTGTGTCTACAACTCACTGGTAGGTGACACACCGTACTCTTTGTTGAATGGCAGAAAACCCCAGGTTCACTTTCTGCGCAAGTTTGGATCTCCTGCGGTTGTCCCTGTGCCTAAGGCTTTGCAAGGGCCAGATGGAGCCAAAGTCCAGAAAATGATCTTCTGTGGGTATGAGCCAGACGCTCGTGCATGGAGATTTGCTTACCCGTCAGGTGATCAGAGTAAGGTGCTGATCAGTAAACACGCTGAATTCTTTGAGCAGGATGAAAGGCCAAAGATTTCTGCACAGCGTGATGTTCTTTCAGAATGTCTCTCTGATCCAGAGGACAGTTCTGTTGAGGAGGAAGAAGAGGCTGAGTCTGCTGATGACGACCAGGTCACTGACCAAGGTCAGGAGCAGGGTGGGGCGTCTCCACAAGTTGTTAGGAAAGGACAGCCCAAGAGTGAGCCTAGTTCTCCTGTGAGTGTAATGGAAAGGATTCGAAGACGCTTTAAGTCAGAGGGGGAATCCCGTGATGCAGAGGACACACCTGCTGGTGACAGTGAGCCAGAGGAAACACCAGAGTTTGTGCCTAGGCGATCCAGTCGCACAACCAAGGGTATTCCACCTGAGAGGTACCAGGCCACAGGTACGTGGGTAAGTTTCGCACAGTGCGATTCTGAGAGTTGTGAGGTGATTCCACAGATGCCAAACAGGTACGCCAAGGTAGGGCGCAAGGCATTGGGGAAGGGATTGATCTCACACGGTGTTGCTGAAGATGTTACACAGGTCTTGTCAGAAAGCAACGCAAGGGGGTGTGTGATAGTTCAGAACTTAACTGGTTAAGTGTTCTGAGATGTGCGTCACTTTCCGACGTCAGCTATGGAAGCTGGGAGGAGTCTGGGAGGAGTCTGTATTCTTGTTGTTCTCTCTGTGTGTCTTGAGAGAGACGGACATGTTTTAACATGGCTGAAAGGAGCCCTGGTCTTTTATGGGCTGAAATGTTCCAATAAAGTGCTGTAAATAGACGAATCTGTCTGTGTATGCTTGCATGGAGAAAAGGGAGAAAAAGACTGTTTTACACCGCTGTATGCTACTCTGCTAAGCCGTGGCCAAAGAGACAGCAGACTTTGCTGCGCAGCTGAGAAGGAAGCGTGCCGGACCGCTGTAAATGACTGATTGGGATTGTAAAGCTATCAGAGGCCACGGCTCAATGGTCAAGCTCCAAAGATCGTTATCTCTGACACTATTTCCCCCCGCCTCCTCCAGCCCCACCTGATGGAATTGAGAGCTGCAGATGGAGCACGAGAGAAAAGATAAAGAACTGCAGCAGCATCTTTGTAGCTTGGACTTTGTTTTGCGTGAAAAGTGGTTGCTGCTTGTAGTTATTTAATTGCAGTGTTTCATTGGCTGGTGTCTTGAGCAGCAACCTCTGGAAACAAAGGGCTAAAATCCGGCGCTGCTCTCCAAAATTATCTGGTCCCTTTTAACTGGTTGGCTAAAATCCCTTATTTTGGCTGCTAGTCCCTTATTTTCAAGGCTGCTGGTCCCTTATTTTCAAATCTGTAAGTTGACAGCTATGGATCTGTGCTGGAGGCACATTCGCAACCTGCAGCGTTTGCAACCCGCAGACCATGTCTGCACACGCGTGGGTTGCAATTCAGTGCTTCTGCACATGCGCAAAGCGCAATTTAGCACTTCGGTGCATGCACCAGTGCCGAAACCTGGAAGTAACCTGTTCTGGTACTTCTGGGTTTTGGCGCATCTGTAACCCGAAAACATGTAACCTGTGATATGACTGTAAATGCTTCTGAATCTCAGTTGCTGGAAACCACAGGAGTTGAATCCTGCTTGCGGGTTTCCCATAATGGGCATCCAATTGGCCCCTGTGAGAACAGGATGCTGGACTAAATGGGCCATTGGCCTGATCCAGCAGGCTCTTATTCATATTTCACCAAGAGCAGCAAGAATCCTGGGAACTGTAGTTTGCCCCTTACAGAGATGCAGTTCCCAGCATCTTTGATCAACTGCTTTCCAAGATTCCTGGGGGAGATATAGATTGAATATCCGCATTCCTTGGCCCTGATCCAACTTGAGTTAAAGATGCCTAAGCCCAGTGCTTTTTTTCTGGGGTGATGCAGGGGTACGCATACCCCTAAACATTTTGTGAGTCTAAATTTGGCTTCATTGAGGGTCAGTATTTCGATATAAGTAGCAAAATGATAGTACCCCTAAACCTTTATTCATTTTTTAGAAAAAAGCACTGCCTATGTCCCACTGACAGTGAGAGATTTTACTTTCTTGGGCTCCATGATCACTGCAGATGGTGACAGCTGCCACGAAATTAAAAGACAATTGCTCCTTGGGAGAAAGGTGATGGCAAACCTAGACAACATCTTAATAAGCAGAGACATCACCTTGTCAACAAAGGTCCATATAGTAAAAGCCATGGTTTTCCCAGTAGTGATGTATGAAAGTGAGAGCTGGACCACAAAGAAGGATGATCGCCAAAGAATGGATGCTTTTGAATTCTGGTGCTGGAGGAGACTCTTGAGAGTCCCATGGACTGCAAGAAGATAAAACGCATCCATTCTGAAGGAAATCAGCCCTGAGTGCTCACTGGAAGGACACTAAATGACTAAACAACAACAACATCCGCATTCCTTGGCCCTGATCCAACTTGACTTAAAGATGCCTAAGTCCAGTGATTTTTTTCTGGGGGGCGGTCACAGGGATATGCATACCCCTAAACATTTGTGAATCTAAGTTTGGCTTCATTGAGGGTCAGTATTTCAATATAAGTAGCAAAATGAGAGAACCCCTATTTATTTATTTATTTATTTATTTATTTATTTATTTATTTATGAAAAAAGCACTCCCTATGTCCCACTGAAATCAATGGAACCAATGGAGTAAGTTACATTTTGACTTGTTGCATTAATTCCGATGAGACCACGTTTGGCTGGCGTGATGCCAAAAAGATTTACTGAGGCAAGAGCTTTCAAGGCAGATGGGAGAGAATCTCTTCTGGGTACTCTGCAAGAACTTTGGACCATCCTTCCCCAGACAAGCGGCAACTTATCCAGAGGGCCCTCTCTGCTCTCCCCCTTCAAAGAAGGATGGTCAGAATCTCTCTCTGTCGCCCCTTTCCTGACTCTCTAGGACAAGCCTAACGCTGATGATTTTATAAAGGGTGGAAAAGCAAGATTTATGGCTGTACAGAAACACATGGTGCAGAGAGAAATGGCAGCATATTTTACTGTCTTGTTTATGACTCTTTACATCAGAGACTAAAACGGAAGTCTCAGGCTGCAAAGCTTATCCTATTGCATAATATTTGTCATTGTGAGCTTGACCATCTTGGCGCCTTCGTTTGTAAGATTTGGCCTCTGAGTTACAGGTGCTCAAGATCACAAATGCAGAGGTTGCTGTCGTGCTTCAGCCTGCTTGCAGGTTTCCCACAATGGGCACCTGGTTGGCCACTGCAAGGAAGAGACCGCAAGGCTAGATGGGACCCTTTTTGGCCAGATCCAGGGCTGCCCATGTGACGTTAACATATGAGAGTGCTGGAGGTGAAATAGTTAAACAGGTTACCCTATCAGAACCCAGGGGGTGGAGTCAGAGGGACTATAAAACCAGCTCTGGGAGGGGCAAAGTGGGGAGATCGTTGGGAGTTGGGTGGTTGGTTGGCGTGGGAGTAAATTGGGATAGAGTCTGGGGGTAGGGTGAGTTAGGTAAAGGTAAAGGTACCCCTGACCATTAGGTCCAGTCGTGACTGACTCTGGGGTTGCAGTGCTCATCTTGCTTTATTGGCCGAGGGAGCCAGCGTACAGCTTCCAGGTCATGTGGCCAGCATGACTAAGCCTCTTCTGGTGAACCAGAGCAGCGCACGGAAATGCCGTTTACCTTCCTGCCGGAGCAGTACCTATTTATCTACTTGCACTTTTTGGTGTACTTTCGAACTGCTAGGTTGGCAGGAGCAGGGACCGAGCAACGGAAGCTCACCCCGTCGTGGGGATTCGAACCACTGACCTTCTGATCGGCAAGTCCTAGGCTCTGTGGTTTAACCCAAACCACCACCCACATCCCTGGTTGAGTTAGTGTAGCGAAATAAGTTGAGTCAGGAACAGTTAGGAGCTAGGAAGACAAGTAAATATCTGAGAGGTGGTTTAGTGAATGAGAGCAGGTAGCGGAAGTTATAGGTCTGGATAGGCACCCCATGATTGTAATGGACCGATACCGTTTATGAAACCACACGCTTGTTAAACTGCAATAAATAAACTGGACTCAGTGTTGTACCAGGTAGGGCCTGGGTGGCGGCAGCGAGAAATCAAGTGGTGGCACAGGGATCAATAGATGGTGAAACGTCCGGGGACCCTGCCCATCCCCAAAAAGTTTTTTATTTGAGTTTCTACTGAAATGAGGCTGCATTTTAATGTTGTACTTTAATCTTGTTTTTAAGTTGTATTTTAAGTTGTATGGTGTTAGCAGCCCTGAGCCCGGTCTTGGCTGGGGAGGGCAGGGTATAAATTAAATTGATGATGATGATTCTCATTTTGGGGACAGAACAAAAGAATGTAAATGTTCCTTGATTGCTGGGGATCTCTCTCCTGCCATTGGAATGTGATACCCATCAGAGCTGGGAAGACAAAACTCTCCTGTTTGCTTTCCTCACAAAAGGTTGCCAGGTCAATCTCCAACATCCCTGTATGAGGCACCTTCCTATGTTCTTATTGTTGATCTTTCTGAGTCCTTTTTTCAGGTTGTAATAAAAAGTCCTGGCTGCTGGATCCGGCCCAAGGGGCCCACCTAGTCCAGTGTTTTTGCTCTTGCCGTGGCCAACCAGTTGTGTCTGGGACGCCCGCAGGCAGGAGGCTGCTGGCACCCTTTTCATTCCCCCGCCCCATGGAAAATCCAGCAAGGATAATTGATATTTCCACAGACACGGGAAAGTGGGGCTATTTATAGCTTTTAAAAATCTGAAAATACCAACATGTCAAGTTCCGGAAATTAGAAAAGTGATTCAAAATTAAAAATACCATTTGCAACCCAATGACCCGCCCTGGTGTGTGGATGGCCAAGCCATTCTCAGCTTTTGCTTCCTCCGTTGACTCCAGAAGTCTCATTAATTGAAGGACAGAAGGAGATCCCGGTGGATCCAGTCAATGGCTCACCTCTTCCAGCATCCTGTTTTCACAGGGGCCAACCAGATGGCCCAAGGGGAAACCCACAATCAGGATTCGAACACAAGCGCAACTCCCCTCCTGCAGTTTCCAGCAACTGGTATTCCAAAACATTTCTGCCTCCAGCTGTGAAGGCCAAACATAACCATCATGGCCAGGAGCCATGGACAGCTCACCCCTCCGTGAATTTGTCCAATTCCTTGCAAATGATACGTTTTAAGTGTGTTGTAAAGTGCATTATACAAATGTGACACTAGATGGCAATGGTGAGCTAAGTCAAATTCAATATATTTTTCAAAAACCTCTTTAAAAAAACATTTTCACAATGTTATTTATACATGTCTAGATTCCACCCTAGCGTTGTGAGATAGGGAGAAAAGCTGTTCTCTATTTGTTTTCTCCATGCCATGATTTAAGTCAGACTTCCCCAAACTGGTGCCCTCAGGATAATAACAACAACAACAACAACAACAACAACAACAACAACAACAACAAATTTTTATTTATACCCTGCAACAACAACAACAACAACAACACCAACAACAACAACAACAAATTTTTATTTATACCCTGCTCTTCCCGGTTCAAAAACCAGGCTCAGGGAGGTTAACAACAAATATAAAACACTTAAAAAACACTTCATTATAAAAACAGCATAAAATACAGTATAAAACTGAATTGGTCCTACTTGTGCCAGCGAGGAGGCCAGGAGAGAATTAGCTGTGGGGTCTCAGAGCGGGTGATCTTCATAAAGGGGGAGAGGGAGGGAAGAGAAGGGAAATAGAAGATCAGGCTGAATTCAAATTAAAGGCCAGGCGGAATAGCTCTGTCTTACAGGCCTGACGGAAAGAGGTTAAATCCTGCAGGGCCCTGGTCTCCTGGGACAGAGCATTCCACCAGGTCGGAGCCATCACTGAAAAGGCCCTGGCCCTGGTGGAGGATAGTCTGACTTCCTCAGGGCCCGGGACCTCTAAACTAGGATTATTCATGGACCTTAAGGTCCTCTGCAGGGCAGACCAGGAGAGGCGGTCCTGTAGATACGAGGGCCCTAAGCCACAGAGGGCTTTAAAGGTCAAGACCAGCACCTTGAACCTGATCCTATACTCCACCCGGAGCCAGTGCAACTGGTAAAGCACTGGGTGAATATGCTCCCATGGCAGGGACCCCGTGAGGAGCCTCACTGCAGCATTCTGCACCCGCTGGAGTTTGTGGGACAGTTTCAAGGGCAGCCCCGCGTAGAGCGAATTACAGTAGTCAAGCCTGCAGGTGACAGTCGCATGGATCACTGTGGCCAGGTCGGGGATGTGCTGGACTACAACTCCCACCAGTCCCCAGCTACCACAGTGGCTTGATGGGAACTGTAGTCCAAAATATAGATAGCACCAGGTTGGGGAAGAAGGCCTGACCATTCCTTTCCCAGTGGATTAAGGATTGTAGCCTGACTCAGCTTGAAGGTTCTCAATGGTTGTCCTCATTTTGGGGTCTCTTCAATGAAGACAAAGTGAGAGGCTTCAATTTCCAGATATGTTACCTTGTAATTAGATCAAATTTGGGGAGATGGGGCTGCTTGCTCCACTGATTCTAATATCTGCTAATAAACCAAGAGAAGAAAAAGGAATCAGGGATGTTCTCCTGCTCAATCCCATTGGAAGAGAAGAAGGACTGGCAAGGAAAGCCCAGGATCGCTTTGGAGAGCTGGGCCATTGTGCAGCGGGCTTGTGCAGGAGAAGAGCCCACTGGGTTTGCCCCTTCATGCCTGTGGAAACTGGTCTCAGGCATAGCTGTCAACCGTCCCTTATTTGGCGGGAAACTCCCTTTATCCCAGCACCATTTCCCGCTGCTGTCCTGCTGTGCGGCTTGAGCAGGCGCACGAGCTGCCATGTCTCCGTCTCTCCCTTTCCCCCCTCAGGGGCGCGTCGTGAGGAGACGGGTGGCGGTGGGTGGGCAGACAGCCCCTCTCTTGCGAGACTTCCACCGCGCTGCCAGGGGAAGCCGGAGGGGGCAGCAGCTGAGGAGGCGGCCTGAGAAGAGGAGGGGATGGGGAGGGACGCAGAAGGGCGGCGCTTCAGTGGCTGCCATGGCACCGCAACCGCCTCATGCCGGGCTGGCGGGCGGCGTGGGCAAGAATCTCGCTCCCTCCCTCTCTCTCGGGCGGGGAAGGGCCGATGGAACTCCTCGCGCCAGGACGACGGCTGCCCCGACGTGCTGCTTAGCATCCCCTCCAGCCAGTGCAGCATCTTAATGTAGTGATTTCCCCCTCTGCACCTCTTTCATAACTCTATTTTTATAAATCATTTGTCCATCCATAGTTCAAATTTTTACTACAAGTCTTCTGTCAATCCTACCAATGTATGTACCTCTTTACAATAGCTTTTGAACTAAATTATAAATTTCCCCCATTCTTTATTAAAGAGGTCCTCTTCCTGGTTTCTAATTCTGCCTGTAAGCTTTGCCATCTCGTCCTTCATCAGTTTTGTCTGCCACTTTTCTTTGGTCGGAGCTGTAGACCCTTAGGATCATCTAGTCCAGTGTTTCCCAACCCTGGGTCTCCAGCTGCTTTTGGACTACAGTTCCCATCATTCCTGACCACTGGTCTTGCTAGCTAGGGATGATGGGAGTTTTAGTGCAAAAACAGCTGGAGACCCAAGGTTGGGAAACACTGATCTAGTCCAACCCCCTGCAAAACACAGTCAGTGGCAGCCAAAGCAGCATGGCTCCATCAGTGCCGGATTTCTGTATAAACTGAGCAAAATCCCTTATTTGGTCCCTTGTTTTCAGATCTGTAAGTTGACAGCTATAGTCTCGGGGCGCAGGTCGGGAGAAGGCGCCCAGTCACCCGTCCGGGCTCCCCTCTAGCCAGCCAGCCAGCCAGCCAGCCAGTTGGGTAGCCAGTGCAGCGCTGCGCCGCGAGGCGCGCCCGGAGAGCAGCCGCCGCTCGCCCCGCGGGGACTGGCCGTCCCTCCTCCGCCAGACACGCCGCCTTCGCCCGCCCGGATTGGCCGCGCCGGCGGCAGCAGCGCGGGGCGGGACGGCGCGGGCGGGCGAGCGAGCGAGCGAGCCAGCCGGAGGCAGCCGAGCCGAGACACCGGCACCCTCCGCCGGCCGGCCGGAGGCAGGAGAGCGCGGGCAGCCGCGGCCAACATGCGCGCCTAGCAGCCCCGGGACCGCGCAGGAGGACGAGGTAAGGCCCGCGCCGACGGGAACGGGATGGGCGCACGGCGGGGAAGCAGGAACCTCTCCAAGCGCGCGTCGCATTCCCCGGCTGCGCTTTCTCCTCCCAGCCAGCCAGCCGTTCTTCCTTCCGCCCCCCATTGCCAAGGAAAAGCCCCCACTACATCCTAAGAGAGGCCCCCACTCTGAAAGTTATGTCCAAGCGCTGCCCCCACCCCCGGTCCGGAGGCACAGACATTGCGAGCCGCCCCCTCCGGGGGAAAAATAACAACTTTCCGCTGCTTATTTACTGCCGCGTGTCCGCGCCAAGAGACGGGCTGATATCCTCCCAGAGACGCAGGACTTTTCAAGCCAGCCAGCCCCCCCCCCCCGTCCCGGAGAGAGATGCCCCCTCCCGTAGCGTGCTCCTTCCCACCTCTCCCGACCCATAAAGACCAAGGCAGACGCCTCTCCCCGTGGAAAAGGCATTTCTCCTCCCCCAAGCAACTAGCCTTTTATCTTGGACTTATGTGGCCTGGAATGGAGTTTTCGGGTGATGGGAATCCCAAGCTGGCTGGACTTTCCGCCGTCCTGGCCAGCCAGACGCAGGGGAGAGGGCCAACTTCTTGCCTGGCAGGAGGCGTAAACAGCTCTGCAGAAGCCGCAGCGTGGCGGGGGGGGGGGAGACTCCCCCCTCTCCTGCCCCCCCTCCCTGGGAGTCCCTGCTCTGCACCCCGGAAAGGCCTTGGGGGTCTCTCCTGCCTGCCCTCTCCAACCTCCCTGGCAGCCGTCCTTGGAGACTAAACAGCCACTTTCTCCCCCATCTCTCCACCCCCCCCCCCAAATCTCCCGCTCAGCAGCTGCAGCTGCCAACCCAACTTTTATTACTAGAGAGAAATAGGCAGCTCACTGCCCGTAAAATGCCAGGCAGGAGGAAGGGAGGGGGCGGGGAGAGACGCAGCGGGAAGGGGGGAGCCTTTTTGCCAGCCAGCCAACTCTCTGGGTCCCTGGTGCGACTGTCAGAAGGAGGGGGGGGGGAGCAACTGAGCACTAAAAACAAAAACACCGCTTAGCACACAGTCCATGTCCTCCCGCCTTTCTGGAATTGGGAAATGCTTCGCCTTTTATTTATTGTGATGGGAACTGCAGAGGAAAAGGTAAACTCTGCGGACACAGTTGTTTAGAGATCTGCTGCTTTCCTTCCTTCGCTCAAGTACACAAACACTCGTAAATCTCTCCCAGAGGCTTCCAGGCCTGTGACTACTGGTGCACGCACGCGTGCAAATCGTTCTCCGTGCACGCCTGGAGTCATGGCTGCCGCAGGGACACGGCGTGGCCCCGATCTTGAGGCGGCTGCTTGCTTTGGAGGAAGGCTCAAGAGTAGATCAAGTAGATCAATAGGTTGTCTTTCGGTGACAGGCGTCTTTGAGTGTCCGCTGCCGGACCCACCACTCACTTCTGGAGAAGATCTGGGAGGGGGCGAGAGTTTTCTGGACGGCTCTTAGCAATTCCAGAGAGGGCACACTGCAGGGTTGGGCTGGCAAAGAGGGTCTTTATAATGGACCCTGTGGGTTTTGTGCTAACAGGCCACAAGGCTGTCTGGTGTCTGGCGATAAAGAGCCCTAATGGCCGGCAAGTGGGAGAAGAAGATGGCTGGAGTCTTGACCTAGGGAGTGTGTGTGTGGTCCAACCTTTGTAGACTTTAGGCCTTGACCAAGAGCCACAAGGTGTTCATTTGAATGTCAATTCCAGGGCTGAAGAAACTCAGGTTCAGGAGCCAAATGCAGCCCCCAGGGGTCTCTGTCTGGCCCTTGGGAGTTTCCTCCAGCTCCTCCCCCCCCCCCGCCGGCCACCATCCTGAGCCACATCCCTCCCCAGGTCTGATTTGCTTATTTCACCCTGTGTCTTTTATCTCCAAAATGGGAAGGTTTATGATCTCATATTCTGCAAGAGTTTGGGGGAAATTGAGTAATAATAATATTTATCATTTATTTGCTTATTTATTACCTGTTTCACAAAATAAGTGTACACCGCTTGATTGTACAAAAGCAACAACCTCATAAAGAGGTGTAAAGGTAAAAGTACTGCTGACCGTCAGGTCCAGTCATGACCCACTCTGGGGCTGCAGCACTCATCTCGTTTTATTGGCCGAGGGAGCCGGCATACAGCTTCCGGGTCATGTGGCCAGCATGACTAAGCCGCTTCTGGCGAACCAGAGCAGCGCATGGAAATGCCGTTTACCTTCCCACCAGAGTGGTACCTATTTATCTACTTGCACTTTGACGTGCTTTCGAACTGCTAGGTTGGCAGGAGCAGGGACCGAGCAACGGGAGCTCACCCTGTCGCAGGCATTTGAACCGCCAACCTTCTGATCGGCAAGACCTAGGCTCAGTGGTTTAGACCACAGCGCTACCCGCGTTTTGTAAAGAGGCTTACAAAAAGATAAAAACATCAAGCAAAATTCATGGCAATGCTTAAAAACCTACAGAAAGCTAACATACCCAAGCAGATTAAACCTCACACCAACTTCCTGAGCTTCTGGGTAAGCTTGTTGAAGCAAAAATGGTTTTAGTAGGCAGTGAAGGTGCCTGCTTGATATCAGTAGGCAGGGAGTTCCAAAGGGCAATAATCATGTGCCCAGGATTCGCACCCACTGCTGTTTGGTGGGAGCAGAGCCTCTCTTTCCCTGTGGAAGGGCTGGGCTTTATTCCACGCCTCTCCCAGAGACAACTGCTCTTGCTTAGACCTTGTGGAGTTGTGGAGCCCGCCAGGGTTGCCTTCGGTCCTTTGCTCTGGTTGTGAACAAGGCAGCTCCTTCCGTGCCTCCGTATTTTCCCTCCTGGACTTTATTCTCTGATATCCTTGTAATGGAAAATCAGGCAAACTGACCTGCTCGGTTTTGTGGCCCCAGAACAAGGAATGTCAGTAGAGGAGCAAATGCTGCAGAGGTCCTGGGAATGAATGAACCTTGCATAGTTAAACTATGGAACTCATTCCCGCAGGACTTTGGATTCCTTTAAAAGAGGATTAGACCAATCCATGGAAGAGAGAGCTGTTTTCTGAATGCTTCTGAATACAGTGGTACCTCAGGTTAAGTGCTTAGTTCGTTCTGGAGGTCTGTACTTAACCTTAAACTGTTCTTAACCTGAAGCACCACTTTAGCTAATGGGGCCTCCTGCTGCCGCCACGTCGCTGCCGCACGATTTCTGTTCTCATCCTGAAGCAAAGTTCTTAACCCGAGGTACTATTTCTGGGTTATCGGGATCTGTAACCTGAAGCGTCTGTAACCTGAAGCAACTGTAACCCGAGGTACCACTGTACAGTCAAACCTCGGTTGTTGAACATAATCCGTTCCAGAACCCCGTTCGGCTTCCGAAATATTTGACAACCAAGGCAGGGATTCCGATTGGTTGCAGGATCTTCTTGCACTCAAGCAGAAGCCGAGTTGGATATTTGGCTTCCAAAAAATGTTTGAAAACCGGAGCATTTACTTCTGGGTTATCAGCGTTCGGGAGCCGCAACGTTCCGAAACGGAGGCGTTCAGGATCTGAGGTTTGACTGTACCAGTTGCTGGAAACCGAGGGCTCTTTCATTCATGCCCTCATTGCATCCCACAGGCATCTGGTCAGCCACTGCGAGAACAAGATGCTGGACTAAAGGAGCTGTTGGCCTGATCCTGCAGGCTCTTCTTACGTGCTTCTAAGACTTCCAAGGGAGGAGAATTCCTCCTCTTGTGTTGTGATTAAAGGCCTTTCCTCCTTGAAGGAGCCGTTCAAAGTGCTGAGGCCTTTTCTTCACATGAGCATCATGTATCACACACACACATCTGTGTGCGCCTGTTGGTCTTTGTGGATGCCGTGCCTTGCCAGGCTACGAGGATCGAGGCATCACATGCGCCTCTCCTCTCTTGATCCAACGCCTTTGCACTGCAGGAAATTTTGCTAGTTGTCTGAGCCGTTGGATACGGAGCTCAGGAGGGGAGCATTTTCTTGCATGATGCTCCTTAAGCTTGTTGCGTGAGTCATCTGTGGCTATTCTGCTCCACAGCTCCCTCTCTGCATTGCACCTTGAGTCCCTGCATGTGGTGTGGACAGAATGAAGTGTGGGCGTCTGGATCAGAGGGGGAAATTCATACCTGTAGGCTCAGGGGGGACGGGACACTCCAAGATAAGGGTCCTCAAACTACGGCCCACGGGCCAGATCTGGCCTGCCAGGGTCCTAAACCCGGCCCGCCCAGCAGTTGCAGAACCCACCGCTGTCTAGCAGGTCTATGGCGAAAGGAAGTACGGTGTCCCATGCGTGAGCGCGACCTGTGCATCCAGCATCCATTGATGCTGCGAGTGGGTTGGTTGGTTGCGTGGAGGGGGGGCAGTGCGCATGCAAGAGGAGGGATGATGCGATCCTGCACATGTGCAGCAAGCGGGCTGGCGCTTTTGCGTTCTCTCTCTCTCTGTCTCTCTGGTCCGTGGCTGAGAGTTTCTTCGGCTGTGCAGTGCGAGGCGAGTAACTCAGGTGAGGCAGCCGTGGAGATAGGGGGAAGGTTGGCCACCCCCCGCTTTCCCTTTTCAGCCGTTACGCTCTGAGGCGGGACAGTGAAGTAGCCATTTCGTGGCTGGGGAGCCTCATTCCACTGCCCGGCAGAGCAGGTGGGAGGAGATATTGACCATCTCATTAGCCAAAAGTAGGCCCATACTTCTCATTGAAATACTTGTAAGTTTATGTTGATTAAAACCGTTCTTCTTTTTAAATACAGTGGTACCTCCGTTGCGAACGGGATCCGTTCCGGAGGCCCGTTCACAACATGAAAAGCCCACAACCTGAAGCGCCGTATCTGCGCAGGTGCATGGTGCAACTTAGCACTTCTGCACGTGTGCGAGCGGCGAAACCCGGAAGTATCCCTTTCCGGTACTTCCGGGACCCCGGGGGAGACAACCCGAAAAAACATAACATGAAGCAAACGTAGCATGAGGTATGACTGTATTGTATTGTTTTCCCTATTTTTTTGTGCACCACAAATAAAATATGTGCATTGTGCATAGGAATTTGTTCATATTTTTTTCAAACTATAGTCCGGCCTGCAACAGTGTCTGAGGGACAGTGAGCTGGCTCCCTGTTTAAAAAGTTTGAGGATCCCTGCTCCAAGAAGAAGGAAGCATTCGGTTTACTCCTTCGCAACTTGTGAAATTGGTTGTGTCTGCAAGGTGTGCTGGTCCATAGAACAGGCAGCTTTAGGATGGGATGAGTTTGCCGTGAAAGAGCCCTAGCAGCTGTTGCCAACCATGAAATCTCTCCCCTGGCCTCCAGGTCTTTTGGATCACAACTATTTAATAAGAAAATGCACAGCCAGAAGTATCAGGGTTGGGAGAGGAGATCATCAGGCATTCTGGAAAAAAGAGTGACGAACTGGACAGACAAAAAAACCAATGACAAAACAAAGCAAAATACAGACACATACATAGGAGCCTGAGATCCACAGAAGGTAGCCTTAAATCATATTCCCATTCTGGCTGGACCTTTCTAGCAAAGTGTCCTATGGTGTTGCCCAAAACCTGCTTATTTCTCTTCAGGATTTATTCTTAGGAAGTCACTTTAGATTTTAATGTGTTCTATAGAGAAATGTTACTAATGGTAGTAACACATTAAGTTTACTCCAAGGTGGTTGTGAACTCTGCAACCACTTCAAGCCTCCTCCACACCACACCCCCCATTTTTCAGGGTAACAGATTAAAAAAAAGGTGTCTAGTTTTCGTTTGTTAAATAGTGGTGATGTTTAACAGTATCACCAACCCAAGCTGGCCCATGTAAACCTTAGGAAGAACTTGCTGAAGGTAAGAGCTGTTTGGCTATAGAACGGACTCCTTGTGAAGGTGATGGACTCTCCTTCATGGGAGATTCTTGAGTAGTGGTTGAATGGTGGCAGGAAGCTGGTGAGTGTGTCTTGGGAGAAGGCGGGCTGGAGTCTGACTCTGGAGAAGGGGCCAGAGGTCCGTGGGGACCTGTGCCAGGAGAATCAGAGGCAGGAGAAGCTTCAGAGCTGTGCCAGCTTGGGAGGAGGCAGGACAGGCAAGTGACGTTCTTCTTCACCCTCTCCAGCACCCCTGTCTCCCAGAACCAAGAGAGAGCTGAAGAGGGAAGAGCAGAGGAAGCTTTCATGCAGGCAGGCGTAGTCTCTGACTATGTGTGTCCAGACTGTCAGAGGAAGGTACATAAACTGGTGGAGGGAGAGTGGTCCCCAGTTCCTGCAACTGCTCCATACAGCACAGACCTGGGAATAGGTGCCTAGGTCATGGGTAGATAACCTAAGGCCCAGGGGCCAGATGCGGCCCAGTCGCCTTCTAAATCTGGCCCACGGACGGTCCGGGAACCAGCGTGTTTTTACCTCAGTAGAATGTGTCCTTTTATTTAAAATGCATCTCTGGGTTATTTGTGGGGCACAGGAATCCGTACTCCCCCCCAAAAAAATATAGTCCAGCCCCCCACAAGGTCTGAGGGACAGTGGACCAGCCCCCTGCTGAAAAAGTTTGCTAACCCCTGGCCTAGATGCTAGACTGGCATGCCCAGATCTCCAGAGCGGTAGAAGCAACTGTAAGTGTTATCTTTTTTTTCTTTTTTTAAAAGTCATATTTATTAAGTTTTTAGCAAAACAAAAAAAAAGGTTACAAAGCAATAAACAGTAAACAAAAAACACACTAAAAATACAATAACCAAAATTTAACGTAAAAAGAAAAAAGAGAAAAAAAATCCCTCTTTCTGATATCTTATTGCTCGTTAACTTATTTTCATGACTTCCTCACACCTCCCTTTTTTGTATTCCAGTTAATAGTTGGTTCAGCAAATCCATACCCTCTTTGTTTACTCTTAGTTCTTCATCTTCATGCATTATAACTTCAAATTTTCATTTAATATCAGTCCAATCTTACATATTCCTATCTTGCCTTATTGCTAAAACCACTTCATTTCATTCCAACATCATTAACATTCAATAATTTTACAGTGTTTCTGTAAATAATCTTTAAATTTCTTCGCTTCTCGGCCTTTTGGCTAAGATCAAGTGTAGTATCTCTAAGTGTTATCTTTGACCATAAGTCATTAATTGCATTCCTTTGGCTGAGAAGTGCCTTTAACAGATGCTCGCCTGCCAGGGATGCTTTTGCTGTGATTCCTACATCGCGCATGTGGGGTGGGCAACTGACTCGCGAGGGTCCCTTCCAACTCTGCAATTCTGTGATTTGATGAGACTTGGGAGAGGGGCCAGCAGGGAGGTCTGGCAGCAGGTGGCAAGAAAGGAAGAACTGGATTGAGGATGCAGAATCTGCCCCGGTGGACCTCCAATGGGGTCGTTGCTCTGGAGATGACCCAGACATGTGTGACACCCCCCCCTTGGCGGTGACCCTGTGTTACACCCGCTCTTCCCACGCATGGGAAAGTCCAGGGTCGGGGTTGGGAAGAAGCGATGGCGACGTACGTCGGCTAAGCAACTTTCTCTTTGCTGTAATAAAATCTTCTCGCTGTGGCAGCTGGAATAGGGGGGGCGGCGGAGAGGGAGAGACAGAGGCCTTGGCTCCCTTGCCCTCTCTTATGAAGCATGAATGAATCAATGAATGAATGGGAGAGCGAGCCGGTGACTCAGCCCGCCACCCGTCCCCTCCGAGGCCAGAGAATATTGGAAGCCGCCCAAGTTTCCTCTCCCGTCGCCCTCGCCTTATCGGAAGCCTGGCCGCCTTGATTTACGGCTGATCTGCCCGCCTTCCCGGCTCCTTGCCCTTCAAGTGCCCCTGGGGGCATGTGGCAGCAAAGCAGTGCCCAAGGCGGTTCTTGCCAGGGAAAGGAGACAGAGGAGGAGAGGGGCTGTTGAGGGATACGACTGCTCAGATGGCTGTGCTTTGACTGTATGGGCAGAGGAAGCGATGCTTCTGAATATCCTTTGTTGGAAAATATAGGAGGGGAGAGTTGCTCTTGTGCTGGGATCCTGATTGCTGGTTTCCCACTGAGGTATCTGAGTGTCCACTGTGAGAACAGGGTGCTGGACCAGATGGGCCATTGGCCTGATCCTGCAGGCTCTGCTTATGAGCCCCAGACACTGCCGGCGGCAGCAGGAGGAAGCGTGTGGTCCTGAGCGCGTGGACTTTGGGGCTCCACCCTGTTGGAGCATATTTCCTCTAGGGCAGGGTTCCTTTTTCAGCAGGGGGCTGGTCCACTGTCCCTCAGACCTTGTGGGGGGCTGGACAATATTTTTTTGGGGAAATGAACGCATTCCTATGCCCCACAAATAACCCAGAGATGCATTCTAAATAAAAGCACCCATTCTACTCATGTAAAAACACGCTGGGCTGGATTTAGAAGGCGATTGCGCCGGATCCAGTCCCTGGGCCTTAGTTTGCCTACCCATGCTCTAGGGCAGGCTTTTGCAACCTGTGGGTCCCCAGATGTTGTCGAACTACAACTCCCATCACCCCTAGCTAGCAAGGTCGGAGCTCAGGGATGATGGGAGTTGTAGTCCAACAACATCTGGGGACCCACAGGTTGAGGACTGCTGCCATACGGGGATAAAGTGGTAGTATTGTGTGAGGCAGCGTTGTGCAGTGGTCAGAGCAAGACTGCAGAGTTATGGGTTCGAATGTGCACTCAGCCGTGCAGCTCAGTGAGTAACCTTGAGGCAGTCAGTGTCCCTCAGCCTGGTTATTTTTATTCATTTTATTTATTGAATTTGTATACAGTACCACCCTTCATCCGTAGATCTCAGGGTGGTTCACAACATAAAAATACAACCTAAAAACGCAACATAATGAAAACAACAAACAATAGACCCACTTCCCACAAACACCTGATCTATCGCACGGGGTTGTTGTAATGATGAAATGTGGACGGGGGAGAACCACACATCCCACTTTGGACGCCTTAAAAGAAAAGCAGAGTATAGATGCAGTAAAACAAATCCTGCCACCCCCATTTTCCAAGATAAGACCTTCTTTGCCTTGGCTCTGGTTGACTGCAAGAAAGAATGAATATGATTCATCTGTAGGTGGCTCCAGTAAGTGAGCCAAACTGCAACATAGCATAAATTTCAGAATGCTTTGCAATCTTTTGGATTGTGTGTCCCCTCATCACAAGCTTGTCAGGTAGGCCCTATTTTCATTGGTGGGGAGTTATGGCAGAGAAAGAGACAGGGAGCTCGGCTGGTCATTCAGTGAATTTGTGGCAATGTAGGACTCGAATCTTGAACAACCCATCTCTCACTTCTGTTTCTCTTCCATGAACTACAAGAAAATGCAACCTCACAGATGCAGCTGGGATCTCCAGCTGAGTTGGGAGGGGCGGGGTGGTTGTGGCTGGGAATCCTTTTCTTACTACAGATCATGAGGCGATTGATCTGTGTGATTAATTTTCCCCATGTTCCGTCTCAGTCACTGCAGATTTCTGCAGGCTATTCCTGACTCGCTCATTCGCTTGCCAGCAAAGTCAGAACCCTCTCCTCTTGGAGACTCACCAAATCCTGAGCATGAGAGCATGCATGGTGCCATGTGGCCTAGTGGTTAGTGCCCAACTTGGACCAGGGAGGCCTGGGTGCAAAGCTCTGCTTGGCCATGCGGCTCACTGGGTGATTGGCAGTCAATTGCTATCCCTTAGCCAAACCTATCTCACACTTTGAGGGATGACGGGTGGGGCGCACCTATTTATTTGCTTGTTTATTTGCTTAATCAAATTTGTATACCACTTGATTGTAGGGAAACCCCCCTCAAAGCAGTTCGCAAAAAGATAAAATGCTAAAATTATCACTAAGAATTTACAACCCTGTTGTAAAACATGCAGAAATTTAAAACCAGAATTAAGCAAATTAAATTTGTTTAAATAAATAAAATGGTTTTTGTTTGTTTTCTTGTTGCATTTATAACCTGCCTCTCCCCCCGCCCCAACCCAAGGAGCTCAAGGCAACATACACAGTTCTCCCCTGCCTCATTTGATCTCCACAACAACCCTGTGAGGTGTTGCAGGAATTTATGTATAGGTTGGGGGGGGGGTTGTCCCTCCAGCAGATATCATGCACATGCAGCCCACTACCAAAATCAGCACAATTGTTTTTGTGACTTTTGTGATTTGTCCCCGCAAAACACTTCATCACAGTTTCTTCCTATCTATTCAAAGGGCCTTTGCTGAACGACACCAAATGTAAGAATTCACTGATCAATGTGTCTATGTACTGGCTCACAGGGAAAACTAAATAAATTCCTATAGACCTGTGAGCTCAGCTCCTCAGCAGCCCCTCTGCCTGAGTGATAATCCCTGGCATCCTGATACCTGAGGGCCAGACTTGTAGCCATTCCAGAAATAACAAACCCAGATGAGGACAAAAGGGTGTGATGAACTTGGCTGGGAAACAGGGAAATGTAAATACTGTATCTCTTTTGTTCCACTTGATGGGTGTTTGGTGGAGGGCAAGGGGAACCATGGGGCAGGGTCCAGGATGCTCAGATTCCTGCCACCAGACCTCCGCTTGCATGATGTAACCGTGATGTATGAGTGATGTAGTTGGGGGGGGGTAACATGGGGATGAGCAGCTAATAAAAGTTTGGGTTCTCTTTTGTTTGGGGCTTCCATCTTGTTCCACCTTGTGGCAGGTGGGAGTCCTGTCGCGACAGTCTTCAATCAAGACCAAGCCTACTGGCTGCTGTTTTGCTCTGTTATTCCTGGCTGGTGTCCTTGTTTTTTGTCCAAGGGAGCCCACAGATTTCTCTGTTAAGAGAGGTCAGTTCAGCTGACAGGTCAGACTGACTGGCCCAAGGTCACACCCAGTGCGCTACATGGCCGAGCCAGGATTTGACCCCTGGTCTCTCCTGGGTCCTAGTCCCTCATTCTGACCACTACATGACACTGTTTCTCTTTGTATATTCCATTTTCGGATAGACATTTTCTGAATGTCCCTGGAGCCCTTGTTTGGCCAGGCAGCTAATTGTTGCAGATAAGCCGGTGCTGAGATTAAGTGGGCTTTGTCTTTTTAAAAGAAACATCTTTGATTTAGCTACTGACTCCACAGAACAGCCAGACCTGCTCCAGGGATGCTTTGCCAAAGGGCTTTGTACATGTCGGTGGAAGGATCCTGTGCTATGGAAAAACCGCTTGAGGTCTAAGCTCGGAGTCTTTTTTGCGGCTGCAACCCCTGAGGAAAGGCAGACGTTCTCTGGCCTTGCTCTGTTGACTCCCCTGGACTGCAGCCAACACCTTGACAGCTGTTATTTATGCCTCCAGGTTTTAAATGGTTGTAATCTCTTGTGGGAGGACAGGCGAAAGAAATGTCTAAAGGCATCCGCTGCCTTCAGGGACTGCAAGACCTTGCAACCATTCTTAATGTGCAAAATCGTTAAGGAAATTCAGCTGCCACCTGCCAGCTCTCCTCTCCTCTGTGACTGGTCAGGTGTTACCTGTGTTTTCAGGGTTCCCTGAGCAAGGCCAAAATTTAGTGCCCCTCCAAATGGATCTCCTCAGTTCTGGATCTTTACCTTTTTGCTCCACTTTGGTTTGGCACCCTGTGCAGGGGAACTGCCCAAACGTGCCCTAAATCCGGCACTGGTGTGTCGTAGAGCAGAGATGCTCAAATAGTGATCCATGTTCTCTAAGAATAGAGGAAGCAGCTTCACAATGAATAATAGATCATACAATTGGAAGGGAGCCCTGAGGGCCATCTAGTCCAGCCCTCTGCAATGCAGGCTTGAATCCATGGCCCTGCAGGGGTCTACTCTACTGCAGGGGTCAGCAATGTCTAGGCAACACGATGACCATGTACATATGCAATGAACAATCTTTTATAGAATTCCTTCAAACCAAAGAAAGTCCAAAATGAAATCTTTAGTCTCAAAGTCTCTGAAAATATTTAAATAGACTATATCCGGAATCACTGTTCAGTGTTGGATGTCATATTTGCTGAATACACAAAGCTTCATAGCTTGTCTGCCATTGTACAAAGTCTGGTACCTCGCTTCATTTAAAGATTTTCAGAGACTTTGAGACTAAATATTTCATTTTGGACTTGTTTTCATTTTGGACTTGCCTAGACATTGATGACGTTTTCTTTGCAACACAGGGGTTTGTTTGGTTACCTACTGCAGGGGTCCGCAAGGATTACCTCACCTGGGCCAGCTCCAGCAGAGATCCCTCTGTGAAGAGAAGAAGAAGAAGAGTTTGGATTTGATATCCCGCCTTTCACTCCCCTTCAGGAGTCTCAAAGCGGCTAACATTCTCCTTTCCCTTCCTCCCCCACAACAAACACTCTGTGGGGTGAGTGGGGCTGAGAGACTTCAGAGAAGTGTGACTGGCCCAAGGTCACCCAGCAGCTGCAGGTGGAGGAGCGGAGACGCGAACCCGGTTCCCCAGATTAGGAGACTACCGCTCTTAACCACTACACCACACTGGCTCACTGTGGGCCGGATTGTGCGCACACTTGAGTGTGTGCTGTGATTTTCAGCGTCTGCACATGCACAGACGCGATTTCTGGTGCCACAGAAGCGAGTTCCCGCCTCATGCTGCACTGGTTTAGCACAGCGCGCAGGGACTTGCTGAGTGGGCGGCTCAGTTTGGGGGCAGCTTGTGGGCTGGTTAAATGACCCACGTGGGCCGTTTGTGGCCCATGGGCCTTAGGTTGCCTACCCCTGCTCTACCCACTGAGCAATCCCAGCTTCCTACTGAGCCAGACCATTGACTGGCAGCAGCGGCATAGCGTGGGTTGTCAGCACCCGGGGCAAGGCAAGTAATTTGCGCCCCTAACCCCTAACCTGCCGCTGCTGCCAGCTTCTTCTTGCTGCTGCCTGGGCTGGGGTATTTACGCTAAGGTAGCCACGGTGGCGGTGGGTCCGTGTCAGGTGATCTGAGGCGAGTTGCCGCTGGCGCTGCCGCCCAAACAACGCCGCTTGCCTGGAGGAGGAGGGCAGAGAGGCGAGGAAAATGCAACATGACCCAGCAGCTGCAGCAGCAGTGGCGGTGGCGGGGCTGTGAGGAGGGGCTGCCTGGCGCGCCCTCCGTGGCCCTGAGAGCCGCTGCCTGCCGGACGCCTTCAGCCCAGACGCGCGCACAGCTCTTCAATTCCGTGAGACATGGGGCTCTGCTACAGCCTGCGCCCGAGGCCCTTCAGCGACTCCGGAGGCGACGAGCGCCCCCCCCAGATGTTGCGCCCGGTGCGGCCGGCCCCCCCTGCACCCCCCATGCTACGCCACTGACTGGCAGCAATTCCTAGAATCACAGAACCGTGCAAACATGGCTACGTCTGAGAAAGCCTGTGTAATTCCAGAGCTCCGCGAAGCCCTCCATACCACACTTCTGTTTCGGGTCGTAGATGGGTCTTTCCTGAATTCAGTCTACGGAGAGTGACTTGGGGGAGCGCTCCCATGGTTTGACAATGTGGAAGCACCCTGATATTTGGCAAATGCAGAAATGTGGGACTTAGCAGAGAAGGTGGCAGAGCCTAGGCATCCCGGCAGCCCTGAAGCCCAATCAAAGCTTTGTGGCAACCGAGGTGCATGACACAGAACTCTCTTGAGAACCGCTTTGCACACTCATTGTGGCGTCTCCAGCAGCTTCCCGTCTGCAGTGAGGGTGCAATATCTGATAGAAGCCACTGATAGTCCTCTCCTTCTCCATGAATTTGCCTAGTCCTCTTTTAAAGCCATCCAGGTTGCTGGTCCTTACTGCCTCTTGTGGGAGGGAGTTCCATGGATCAACTATATATCGCATGAAGAAGTCCATTTTGCAGAACAGCAAACCCAGATTTGCCACCAAGCATTCCCTCAACAGGGAGCCACGTTCAGCCACGGATCCCTGGCCGGACACAAATGCAAGGTGCATCAATCGATTGCACGCATTCCTTGCTGTTTCGGTACGTGCTTTAGATGGCAACTGGTGACAAACAGAAATGATTCTGCGTTGTTGGGGGTGGGAGCAGGTGCCCTGTGAGTCATTGCCGTGACATCATTTGCAAAGGCCTCGGAATGTGGATTCTTCTTGCAAGGCATCTCATGAAAGCAGCTGCAATTTCTGAATTTTTGCATGGATTGAGAGAGAGAGAGAGAGAGAGAGAGAGAGATGTCCTTGTGTGTGAGGGTGTTAAGTTCCAGAAGGCAAGATGGCTGTGAGTCGGGGTGGGTAAACAGAAGGGAGGCCTCTAGCGCAGCAGGAACCCCGTCCAAACTTCTCCCTTTGTTCCTGTTTGTTTAACGTTGTCTAGGAAATGTGGGCTTACCCGACTGAGCATGTGCTGTTCCCAGCTGAGCCACTAAACATGTTAATCATGAGGCTGCGTTTATTAAATTGCTGTTAAAGGTTTTAGTACAGAGATAGTTTTTAAAGCAGGACTTTTGTACTGCTGGCAGGAGCTGAGCTTGGGACCCTATCCGTTTCCCATTGTCCACTGACTGTAAGTTTCTAGAGTCCTGTTCAGGTGTCCAAAGAACAAGAGGGTGTGCAGTGGGTCATCGTTCTGAGTGCACAGAGCCTACACATCGGTACACTGTTTCGCCCCCTGGAAAAGGCTGAGTGCCCTTCACTGGTTGTGTGTTTTTTACATGCATACATGCATAATTTTATTTGCAGCTTTTCCATAGCTCGAACCATGCTCAAGGCAGCTTATGACATGAAAAAAGATTCTGTGAGTCCCACATTGCATGTTCGGGATGTGTAGACCAAACAGTCCATGTGCCCGTGATATGCGGAGATTGGAGCAGAGTCAGCAGATCCCGACTCCCACTGCCCCCAAGTGCACGCCAGTTTGTACTTGTTGCGCCACTTGGCTCGCGTTTCCCACATTGCGCATGCAATCCAATGCGCCTGGTGCTCCCATTAGAGCAAATGGGCCCCAGGCCTGCTTGCTGGAATGCGCTCAATAAAAGTGATTTGTTTGTGTTATTAAGTCAATAGAAATGTCCTCAGTATATCACCTGCTCTGAAATACTGTAATATATTATTTTAACGGGCTAATGAATCTGCTAATCGGTTAAAGGCCCCCAAAAGCAGTTGATGGTTCCCCACAAATGCTTTAATTTGTTACAGGCCTAAAAAACTCTGGCAAAAGCCCCAGAGGGATCTTCATTTTTCTCCTTCCACCCAGTGGCACGGCTTGTGAGAGTATGAAAGATGGAGAAAAGGCTGAATATTGTATCCCCCCCCCACCTGCTCTTGCGCCTTGTCTTTGGGCAAACTGGATATTTGACGCCATGTTGGGGTTGTTGTTTTTTTAAATGTAGGCCAGATGTTTGAATGTGATTCAGCTGAAGGTTTTAAGAACCTGACTACCTTCCCCCAGCTTGTCTACTTCCAGTCTCTCTCTTTCTGGGCTATTGTCCCTTCCGCATCCCGTGGAAAGATCTTAGCTCTCTAGTAGAGCACCTGCCCAGATTCCATCCCCAGCAGTGTGGTACAGTGGTTAGCGTGTCAAACTAGGACACTGGGAGAGACCAGGCTTCAAATCCCCACTCAGCCATGAAGCTCACTCTCTCAGCCTTCCTTGTCCTCACCAACAGAAGGAGGTACCAGACAAGGCTCCACAGCATTAGGCTAGGGGTGTCCAATTGCCACAGGGGCAGGTTGCTCCTCTGACAACCTACTCAGGCCGCCCCTGGCTTCCAGATCTCTTCTTCCCAGGCGCTGGGTGCCTCACCGGGTTCCGACACTTCTTGATGTCCTGATTCCATCCTGCTAGAACTCTTTCCAGTGTCCTCCAGCTCCAACTCTCCAGGCTCCTCCCATTCCACCTTGAGATGCAGCCATCTCCTCCATGACACCTCCATGGGACTCACAATATTCAGCACACATGGCAGCCATTCCCAGCTGTAATGAGGTCTTAGTTAGTGCCTGTAACTGCATTTGTTCACATTCATCGTCACCATCCTTGTCTCTTCCCTTCCTGTTGGCATCTCCTGCACAATGAATAATAATAATAATAATAATAATAATAATAATAATAATAATAATAAAGCTCACTGCCTGACGCTGGGGGGGGGGGGTAGTCACTGCCTTACAGCCTAACCTACATCACAGGGTTGTTGTGGGGGTCAACTGAGTGAGCGCCTTGGAGAAAAAAGAGTGCTATAGATGCAATTAATGGCCTGATAGTCTGCAAGCTGGGCTGGACTCAAACCCTGGAGAGCCACTGTGTGATGATGCTGAGCTTCTGATGAATGGACTTTGTTGGTCAACAAGGGGAGAGGCTTGCTATGAAATGTGCTGTCTGCGCACATGAGCTCTTTCAGATGTTCTGCTGAATCAGAGAATTGTAGAGTTGGGAGGTGAAATAAAAAAATTAAGATCTTATAAGAATAATAAATGTTCATAAATGTACCAAGCAAACACGTATATAAATATATAAACCACATGTCTGAAGCAGCACAGGAAAACAGCCATGAAGCCATTTTGGCTCCCAAACTGACCAAGTGTTTTCTCTGCAAGGTCAAGGAAAATGGAAAAGCCTCCCCATTGTCTTTTCATTCACAAATCCTGTCTTAAGGGTATGTCTGTGTATGAATAGGGTGTGAGCCTGTGACCTGGCTCAGGAACTAAGTATTTATCATTACAAAAGACTGGCCAGGCTCCCCAGGGTATCCAATCAAGTGAGCATTAACAGGTGACCTGCCAGACAGGAGATAAACAATCCACTCAGATTTCTGCTGTAGACCGCCCTTCCTGTGATGTAGGTATGATGTTTCTGGGGGGTGGTCTTAGACTCCAAGGCGTGCAATTTAAAATGTCTATATAAGGGCGGGCACACCTTTGTACGGGATCCTCCTCCCTCCCTGCATGTGAGGCGAGCCCCCTGTTGCAACAGTTCAGTAAAGATCAGGCTTACGAGCTGCTTTGCTTCTCAATATTCTCTGGTTGGCCTCTGTTATTTTCTCCGACCGATGGAGAACCCGCAAAGGACTCTATAAGGGCTCTTGTGTCTCCCATAAGAGAATAAGGACCCCCCACCCAAGGGTTCTCTAGTCCAGCCCACTACAATACAAGAATTTCAACCCAAGCATCTCTGGCAGATGGCCACCCGACCTTGAGCATGCCAAGGGTGAGGTCGACCTCACTCATGGATGTCTGCTCAGTCCTCAACCCTTGAGGCTTCCGGTGCATGAATGACGGCTGTTGGGTCTAGACCAGAGTTGCAAGCGCTTCCTGCCAGTGGAGAGCTTGAAGCATCTTCTCGTGGCTGCTGAAGACCTGAGCACCTTGACCCACTGTGGGTTTTGGGTGGCGATTGGCAACTGGAGCTTTCTGGGTCAGAATCTGTCCCCTTGGCAGGTAATGGCTGGGCTCCATAGGGGTGGCTCCGAGGTGTTGCTGGCAGGAATGGGAAATGGGAATTGGCACCTTTGCTTCCAGAGATGCCCTCTGGCAAAATGAGGCACTGGTTTGAAGAGGCCTCCCCGGGCTGCCAACGTGGGTAACCACAAGAGCCACAGAACTTAGCACTTTCCCCTGCTCCGTCAAAATGTGCTTTATTTTTATGCACGAGACACCGTTGGTATATCTGGCACTTTAGAGCATAAGAAAAAGCACTGACACTTTTAGGGGTGTCTTTTAGGGGTGTTTTCTGGGGCTGGTGGTGGTTGTGGTCCAAAACATTTGGCGGGTAACAGGATGGCGAAAGCTGCTGTAAGCTAAGCCAGCACTACAACCTCCCATTCTGCAGGTGGAAGGACTGAGGCTTGCCAACGTCATTGGCAGTTCGTGCCAGAAGAGAGATTTGAACTTCCTGACTTGGAATAATCATCATCATCATCATCATGATAATGATAATATTTGTACCCTTCCCATCTGACTGGTTTGCCCGAGCCACTCTGGGCGGCTTCCAACGCATATAAAAACATAATAAAACATCTTGATACAGGGCTGCCTTCAGATGTCTTCTAAAAGTCAGATAGCTGTTTATTTCCTTGACATCTGATGGGAGGGTGTTCCAACAGGATGGACACCACTACCGAGAAGGCCCTGTGCCTGGTTCCCTGTAACTTGGCTTCTCGCAGTGAGGGAACCGCCAGAAGGCCCTCAGCGCTGGACCTCAGTGTCCAGGCTGAATGATGGGAGTAAAGATGCTCCTTCAGGTATACACGGCCAAGGCCATTTAGGGCTTTTAAGGTCAGCACCAACACTTTGAATTGTACTTGGAAACATACTGGGAGCCAGTGAAGATCCTTTAGGTCCCAGCAGCTGCTCCCAGTCCCCAGTCTAGCTGCCACATTCTGAATTAGTTGTAGTTTCCAAGTCACCTTCAAAGGTAGCCCCATGTAGAGCGCATTGCAGTAGTCCAGTAACTCACCGCAGTTCTTTAAGGTTATGCACATAATAAATAATAATAATATATTTTTATTTATACCCCACCCTTCCTGGTTCAAAAACCGGGCTCAGGGTGGCTAACAACAAATTTCAAACACTTAATTGTAAAAGCAGCATAAAATACAGTATAAAAACATGAATAACAATAAAATTCAAAGTTCAGAAATCAGTTTAAGGGAAATCCCTCTAATAAGCATTAGATAATCCCCAGGACTAGCTGGCTGAATTGGTCCTACTTGGGCCAGCGAGGAGACCAGGGGAGAATTAGCTGTGGGGTCTCAAAGCAGGTAATCTTCATAAAAGGGGAGAGGGAGGGAAGAGAAGGGAAATAAAAGATCAGGCTGAATTCAAATTAAAGGCCAGGCGGAATAGCTCTGTCTTACAGGCCCGACGGAAGGAGGTTAAATCCTGCAGGGCCCTGGTCTCATGGGACAGAGCATTCCACCAGGTCGGAGCCATCACTGAGAAGGCCCTGGCCCTGGTGGAGCATAGTCTGACTTCCTTGGGGCCCGGGACCTCTAAACGATGGTTATTCATGGACCTTAAGGTCCTCTGCGGGGCAAACCAGGAGAGGCAGTCCCATAGATACGAGGGGCCTAAGCCACAGGTGTCCCATCCCGTCGTCCCCCCGACAACTGATAGTCTTGCACCTGCAGGTGTGGAGTCATAACTGTAAAACACAGCAGAGAAGTACTTTTGAATTATGGATTCATCTGAAGCACGTTTTAACCTCTCCAACCTCCCGAGTCTCTGAAGCAGAGTTCAGTCATAAGAGGGTCTTTGCTTCCTGCATGCAGGCTCCTTGCTCACTCCCGATTCTTGTCTTCTCCTCTCCAGTAAAGCTGTGTCAATACTTGTCCCCAAGGGCTTTGTTTGTTTTTGCTTGAGCTGTGCCACTCGACGTTCACTGACCCAGAATCCACCCTTGTTCTCTGCTAGAACTGCTGCCTTTTCCTTGCGCTTGAAAGTCAACATGGCCTGCCTCTGTGGGACATGAGGAGCACCTGTGATTTCTGCAATGGGTTGGCGTGGAAGTGGGAGCCTTGCTTCTGCAGCGCCTGCCTTGCCCATTCCGGTACATTCCTCCACGGCAGTAAATATCCCCCAATATAAATAGGATTGACTTCTGCAGGAAGGCCGGGGTTCCTGCAGAGTCGTGCAAGGCTAGAACTGCGGAAGGATGGAACATTTAGAGCTTTTTTGGTTCAGCAAAAAGTAGATTTAGGAGAGGGGTGGAAGGGTTAAGGTTTGGTTCGCTGTGGTGCCCACCTTAAAAAATTTATAGCAATGCTGGGCAATAAATATAGGACGCAATACAGATTTTCCTCTTTGGGAAAAACTCTGGAAGTGTGATCCAAAATTTAGCCCCAAAATGGAAAATGGCTATAGAAGATTGACAACTTTAACTGATGGAATATGAGCAGCTTGTGAACTTAACTTATAGAATAAGAGAACAAGAAGAACATACGTTTAAAGAAGGTTGGAAAATGTTTATTGAATATCTGGAGGAAAATTGTGTTTATTTGAAAATGTGGGCAGCATTAAGATAAATTCAACAGTGTAAATAGCATTTGATGAATGTAATACAGTGGTACCTCGGTTTACGAACAGTCCTGTTTACGAACTATTTGGTTTATGAACTCTGCAAAACCAGAAGTAGTGTTCCGGTTTGCGAACTTTACCTTGGTCTACAAACGGAATCTGAACGGTAGAAGGGCACTGGTGGTGGGAGGCCTCATTAGGGAAAGCGCACCTCAGTTTAAGAACGGTTTCGGTTTCAGAAAGGACTTCTGGAGCGGATTAAGTTCGTAAACCGAGGTACCACTGTAATGGAATACTGAATGGTTTAGTTTATATAAAATGTGCAGGGACTTATGTTGTGCAAAATGAACCATGGAAAGTGAGGAAGGGAAGTCATTGATATTTTAAGGTTGTTTAAGTGAATATTCTAAAATGTAAAACAGAAATTTAATAGAAAATTAAACGAATTATTTTTTTTTAAAAAATATAAAAATGGCTATGTGGCCTCCTTTGGAAGCGAGTTCCAGAGTTGGTAACTCTGCGCTGTGTTGAGAAGTTATTTATTTTGTCTGCCCTGAATCTTCCGACAAAGGAAGAACTGGGACAAATGGAAGCACATAGTTAAATTGGGGGGTTGTGCTGCCCCCCCCCACTTTGGGCAGTTTTAGAAGGGGGTTAGACAAATCCATGGGGGATAATTCAGGGCAAAGTCAGGATCGCTGTGCCCTCCCCTCCAGTATCGGCTCCTGGCCCCTGACTAATCAAGGTCCAGAAGTCAAAAGAGGAGCAGCCTCTTCATTCCTCTGGAACCAGCTGTTCTCCTTTTCTTTCCCGAAGTCACTTTTCTCATTCCCACATCCCACAGCTGGTTGCTTTGCAGGGAAAACGTTTCTTTTTTAAAAATAATAATAATATTTATTCAAATTTTAAAGATTACAAAGAGAAAAAACAAAAAATAAATAAATAAAAAAGACAGAAAAATACAAACAATTAAAAAAACACACCACCAAATCAAACCTTTACATAACTTTCTTTCCTTTGCTTATTTCCTTGACCTCCTCACACCTCCCTTTTTTGTATTCTAGTTCAATTAGATATTTCAGCAAATCCTTTTCAGTTTTTATCCTAATAATTTATCTTAATATACTGTAATTTTACATTCTCGTCTTTCACCAATTAAAAAATCAATTTTTACCTAATCCTTTATATCATTTCTGCTAAAACCACATTACTTCATTCCAACATCCTTCTAACATTCCTTAATTTTGCAGGGACAATGCCACTACCGATCCTCAGGAGGGGGTGGAGTTGCGGGCTCACGACCCCTCCCACACTCCCGCGGGGCTGAGGTCAGCCTCGCGGGATTACAGGGTTGCATTATCCCAGGCAGTGACATCTGGCGATGGGTGATCAGGGTTGCTTTTCCTGGCTGGCTGACCTCTGCAGCATCTGGTTGGTGGATAGGTCTGTCTTGGAGCAGGAAGAGGTTGAAGGACATCACTCTCTGAGCAGCATTTATCTCTGGGGATTTTATCTGTTTAACTCTGACCCTACTGCTGAATGGCTTCTCAGGCTGCAGTTTGTTCTCCCTAAGCTTTGCTCTTCTCAGAGTCATCTTGCTGATCAAAAGGACTTTGAATTCTAATCTTATCTCTTATTGCATTCTGCGCACAACAAAAGTCACCCATGAGTTGTCAGGGCCCTCAAAATATTTGCAGATCCTTCAGCCGATTAAGTATTAATCCCCCTGTCTCTTGCAAACTCATCGCTTTATTCCTTTGCTTTGAACTCCTCCGGTTTGGGCTTTTCTCGGCCTCTCTGACCACAAAAGGCTCTGGACTCTGGATGTCGTTTGGGTCTGGTTCCAGCAGAAACTGGCCTCTGACTCCTCATATAGAAGTCCAGGAAATTTCCAGCACTCCAACCACTACACCACACTGTCTCTTACATGCTAAGTGGCAGTAGTTCATTGGTCTCACTCTCCGCACAAACACAGGGTTGTAAAGACTGCCGAGAGAATAATTGGGTGCACTCTTCCCACCTTGGATCAAATCTATGCTTCCAGGTGTCATAAGAAAGCTGCAGGGATAGCGCAGGATAGTGCACACCCCGGAAATGATCTCTTTCAGCTTCTGCCTTCTGGAAGAAGGTCCAGGGTTATAAAGACTAGGACTAGCCACCTGAGAAACAGTTTCTATCCAAATGCGATTTTGGTTTTAAGCGCGGTGTAAGGAGTCTCTATGGGAGTATATCGTATTTAATTATGGGGTATCAGAGTTTCTAGGGGGATAATCAGGCTGGGATAGCTGGGATAGCAGGCTTGTGGGTTTTTGAATGTCTGATGTAGATTTTTTTTCAATTTTGTTGTTCTGCGTGGGACAATGGCAATAAAGATAATAATAACAACAACAACAACAACAACAACAACAACAACAACAATAATTTATTTGTACCCCGCCCATCTGGATGGGTTTCCCCAGCCACTCTGGGCGGCTTCCATAAAAACCAAAAATACACTAAAATATCACAGATTAAAAACTTCCTTGAACAGGGCTGCCTTAAGATGTCTTCTTATCATATCATATCGTATCGTAGTCCAACCCGCTGTACCGCAGGAATCTCAACTAAAGCATCCAAGACAAATGGCCAGTGAAGTCCTCCATGCAGTGTATCGTTAATCTGTGGAACTCCCTCCCACAGGAGGCAGTGAGGACCACCAACTTGGATGGCCTTAAAAGAGGATTGGGCAAATTCATGGAGGGAGAGATATCTATCAATGGCTACTAGCCAGGATGGGTTTGCTCTGCCTTCACATTGGGAGGCAGCAATGCTTACAAATACCAGTTGCTGGAAACTTCGGGAAAGGAGAGGGCTCTTGCGCTTGAATCCTGCTTGCTGGTTTCCCATTGGGGCCACTGTGAGAACAGGATGCTGGCTCTTCTTACGTTGCTGGCAGAAGTCATTTTGCAGTGCCAAGCAGCATCTCTGAAAACCTGGAGAGGTATTAAAAAATTGTCCAGTAGCACCTTTGTTGTTGCTTAGTCGTGTCCAACTCTTCGTGACCCCATGGGCAACAGCACGCCAGGCACTCCTGTCTTCCACTGCCTTCCGCAGTTTGGTCAAACTCATGTTCGTAGCTTTGAGAACACTGTCCCGCCATCTCGTCCTCTGTCATCCCCTTCTCCTTGTGCCCTCCATCTCTCCCAGCATCAGGGTCTTTTCCAGGGAGTCTTCTCTTCTCATGAGGTGGCCAAAGTCTTGGAGCCTCAGCTTCAGGATCTGTCCTTCCAGTGAGCACTCAGGGCTGATTTCCTTCAGAATGGGGAGGTTTGATCTTCTTGCAGTCCATGGGACTCTCAAGAGTCTCCTCCAGCACCAGAATTCTAAAGCATCCATTCTTTGGCGACCAGCCTTCTTTATGGCGACTGAGCCTGGCCAAGCCACAGAGTTGCCATGGCCCAAAGGGGCAGAAATGGCTTCCACATGGACCCTGTAGCTACATCTTCTTTGCTTCTCATGTTGAAAAGTGAGCAAGAAGCAAGCACTTTTCTTTGAACTCGAGGAGGTGCAAAACCATGAAAGCAAATAAAAGACAGGAACGGGCGGCGGGGAGGCCTGTTCAGAGGAAAAGCAGTGTTTGGCGTCCGCGGAGAAACATGATTCTTCTTTCTCTTTCTTCTTTTATGCATCAAAGTTTGTCATAAAACTTTTACGGCAAGGATAAATGATTTGCTTGTGTGTGAAATGTGCAGATATCACAGAAACACATTTTTTTTTTCCAACCAGGGAGAGAGAACCCTGCAGCCCCATTCCTCCCCCATCCAAATCATTTTTGATATGACTGCCTCCGGCTGCATCTCAAAAGAATCCACAAACAGGCTTGTTCCAGTTTGTGCATTTGGGCTTTTGCTGATACAAACCAGAAGGTTTCTGTGCCAGGCGAGAACTCAGAGCTTGCTGTCTGCAGGAATTTCAGGCGCACTGGGAAGCGGTTTCCCTAATTGCTGCTTGCGGAGAAACTGGGAGACCAGTTTTTAATCTTTAACCCGCCCCAGAGAGGCCCAAAGAGATCAGGTTGGCTGAAGGATGGAGGTTTGAAAGGGGAATTTAAGCCAAGGCAGCTCCCCCCCCCCCAATTTCAGTTAGGGTGCTCAGGAATAATGAAACCCCTCATGCACACATGGTTTTCTCCTCTTTGCATATGACAACCGTGTAAAAAAACCCTGCAGAAGTTATAAGCCTGCTGGGGCTGGCAGAGGGGAAACCAAGAGTTCTCGCCTGGCTCCAGCAGCCAAACTGCATTTCTCTGCTGAGCCAGGATGAGCCCAAGTGAGGCCTGTAACAAAATGTTGCAGCATGGAGCACAGCTGCTCCAGGATTCCAGCCACCCACGCCTTCTCCCAGGATACTTGCATTTTATGTCCACTTAGTTTACACTTTATTCCCCTTCCAAAAGACAGTCAGCATTCAATGCCCACCAGTTTGGGGTTTTTTTTAGAAAAAAGGTGATGGTACTCATCACGAACTTGTTACAGTAAATGCTACACTTTTAACATTGAGCGGGGGGTGCCTGTATTGTGTACCCTTGAGCACCCCCAGGAAAAAAAACACTGATTCCCACTGAGGGCTGTCACATGGAAGAAGGAGCAAACTTGTTTTCTCCTTCTCTGTTGGGGAGGACTCGAACCCATGGCTTCCAGTTACAAGTGTTGCAGGAATTTATGTATAGGTGGTGGTGGGGTTTTGCCCCTCCAGCAGATATCATGCACATGCAGCCCACTACCAAAATCAGCACAATCACTTTTGTGGCTTTTGTGAATTGTCCCCACAAAACACTTCATCACACTTTCTTCCTATCTATTCAAAGGGCCTTTGCTGCACGATACCAAATGTAACAATTCACTGATAAATGTCTCTACAGTATGGACTGGCTCACAGGGAAAACTAAATAAATTCCTATAGACATGTGAGCTCAGCTCCTCAGCAGCCCCTCTGCCTGAGTGATAATTCCTGGCATCCTGATACCTGAGTGCCAGACAGGTAGCCATTCCAGAAATAACAAACCCAAATGAGGACAAAAGGGTGTGATGAACTTGGCTGGGAAACAGGGAAATGTAAATATCTCTTTTGTTACACTTGATGGGTGTTTGGTGGAGGGCAAGGGGAACCATGGGGCAGGGTCCAGGATGCTCAGATTCCTGCCACCAGACCCCCCCCCCCTTTCATGATGTAACCATGATGTATTAGTGATGTAGTTTGGGGGGTATAACATGGGGATTAGCAGCTAATAAAAGTTTGGGGTCTTCTTTTGTTTTGTGCTTCCATTTTGTTGTTTTTTTTCTTTTTTTTAAATAATATTTATTAAGAGTTTCCAATTATAACAATATAAAAAAAAAACACATCCAAATTTAAGATCTTATTTTCCGTAACATCTTTCCAGGACTTCCCCTCCCCTCCCCCTCTTATATTCCAATTCTTACAAATAAATTCAGCAATTTATTATCCCAAATTTTAACCTTATTATCATTAACCCAATTTAAAAATATTTTCCCATCTCCTAAGATCGACCTATTCCCTTCCGCGCGTTCTCCCCTTTAATAATAGATTAAAATATAATAAAATAAAATATGATTTTGCAGCCTTTGGATTCCAAATTTCCCTCCCCCTTTTCCTGGTTGCGTTCCCCATATTGATCAACATCTGATGTCTTCCTGGAGCTCCCACATTTATTTAAACCATAGTCCTTTACCAGTCTTCTTTAATTTTAAATGTCCAATCTTGGAAGGAGTCTATCTCAAAAAGGCCCATTTTTTCCATCCAGATTTTTATATACTTGGGAGTAAAACTCCAATTTTATTTCTTAAACCTTTCAAATCTGGATGTCCCAAATGTTCCCACTTCCAACTTTGTCCAATTCTTATTATTCTTGTTGTTCTTGTTAATCTCTCTCTTCTTTCTTTTCCTGTTTTCCTGCACAAATGTTCTAATTCCAAAAGCTTCTAAATTCCACTGCAGAGGCTCTGTTATTCAGGAACGAAACATGATGCCAAGTCCCTTCCATTTTTCAATAGATAAGTCTATTGTCTACTTTAGTGTGTAAACCTCTGTAGCCAAAATAATGTTCCATTTCTGCAGTTTCCCAGGAGATAAAAAGTTCTGTCAAATTCGATGCCAACAACTTGTAATATCCCTCGGCTCCTCTAGGTGGATTGTAGTAACTCAGTTCCCTTCCAGATCACGTCCACCAGTCAGAGTAACTTATTATTCCTTGTTTTAAACATTTTGTATCCAATTTGTAACAAATATAACCGGCAAAGTCCTCGTAACAAAGTCCTCGTAACAAAGTTCTCATTTTGTTCTTCTGCTTTGACAGCTCTTTGACAGCTGTCAAAACCTCTCCTTGTCTTCTCCCGGCGCTCTAACTAAAACGCTCCCAGGTTCCGGGGGGGGGGGGGTTGCTTTTTGAATAAATTCCACTTTTCTCCTCCAGCTCAATCTTATAATTTTCCATCGCGAAATTTCATAACTTTATCAAAATAAGGTTGCGCTCAATCTTAGATGTTAAGTCCTTTACTTTAGCTCCTCTACACCAGGGGGGGGGGGCTGACTTCCATTTTATGCCTCCCCCGCTCGTTCCGAATTATTTAAAAATTTCTCGCCTTTTTTAATCCAAGTTCCGATTACTCACGGGTTATGCTTTTAAGTCCAAATTTCCAATGGAAGAAGTCAGCGCTCTCCATCAAATGGCATGCGGCTTCGCTCGGCAGGGGAAGCGGAGGACTCAAAGCACCACCCCCCCCCCTGTCACCCGTTCCGCAGCCTTTAAAAAGGCTCCTTCGCGGGTCGGGGGGGGCTCAAAAGGTGCCAGCCGAGTCACCATGTCCATGGGTTTTAGCGCCCATGGTTTTTAAGGGTCCCCGCGTCGCCAGCGCGGCAGGACCCAGCCCCTACCGAGCAGGCTCCCTCCAGAGCTCGGAGGGAGTCCGCCATTCAGCGATGGCGCCAACCCGGAAGTCTGTTTTGTGCTTCCATTTTGTTCCACCTGGTGGGAGGTGGGAGTCCTGTCGTGACAGTCTCCAAGAAAGACCAAGCCTACTGGCTGCTGTTTTGCTCTGGTATTTCTGGCTGATGTCCTTGTTTTTTGTTCAAGGGAGCCCTCAGATTTCTTAGTTAATGCAAGAAAGGAGATTCTAACTCAACATTAGGAAGAACTTCCTGACAGTAAAAGCTGTTTGACTGGGGAACAGACTCCTTCTTGAAGTTGTGAACTCTCCTTCCTTGGAGGTTTTTAAACAGAGCTAGGATGGCTGCCTGTCATGGATGCTTGAGCTGAGATTCCTGCATTGCAGCGGGTTGGACTAGATAACCCCCAGGGGTCCCTTCCAACTCTACAATTCTTTGAATGTTGGGGTTGTTTTTGCCTCCTGCAAAATGAGCCATCTGATGCCTTCCTCATTTCCCCAAGGGCTACTGTTTCAACCACGTAAGGAAGAGTGCTCAGAAATTGAATTTCTTCATAGTGAACTGTATATGATTACAACGATCCTCTGGTGTTTTTGTTCCTTTTTCTTTTATTTATGCCCAACCTTTCAGCTCCTGGAGCGGTTTAAAATGAAAATGGAACGCAGAATAAACCAGTCCTTATCAAATTGCAACACGCTCTCAGAGCTGTTACAATACAGGGGTACCTCAGTCTAAGAACAGTCCTGTTAATGAACGATTCGGGCAACGCACTCCGCAAAAGCGGAAGTAGGTGTTCCGGCTAGCGAACTTTGCCCCAGAAGCCGAATGGAAGCTGAACGGTGGAAGGGCACCGGCGGTGGGAGGCTGCCCTACATTCCCAAAGTCTCCCCAATCTGGCTTTGCCAGGGATTCCTTAGCTGGGATTCCTGCATTGCAGGGGGCTGGGCTGGATGACCTTTGGAGATCCCTTCTGACTCTGCCATTCTGTGATTCCTTTTCTCGCCCGCTTGCTCCATGTATGCCGCTCAGCCTGTTCCCCCCCCTTCCTTGCTTGCTCTTGCTCCCTCCCTCGCCTCCCTGCTCTCGCTGAGGCAATGTGAAATCTGTGACAATGGGACCCCAGTGCAGTTTCCAAGGAGCCTGGCTCTGAGCTCTGGGCATGGATTGTGCAAATGGTGAGTTTGCATAATGCATTCTGCCTCATCCAAGGTTCGGTGGAGGAAGGGGACAGGCAATAATAGAGCCATTGCTCGCTGGCAGAGCAGCTGCCTCGAATGCAGAAGGGCTCGGTCTCCAGCACCTACAGCTAAACTCTGGATTTCTGGTATTAGGCCATGGGCAGGCAATCTAAGGCCTGGGGGCCGGATCTGGCACCATTGCCTTCTAAATCCAGCCCGCCGACGGTCCGGGAATCAGTGTGTTTTTACATAAGTAGAATGTGTCCTTTTATTTAAAATGCATCTCTGGGGCATTATTTGTGGGGCCTGCCTGGTGTTTTTAATGTGTGCTTTTATTTAAAATGCATCTCTGGGTTATTTGTGGGGCATAGGAAGTCATTCATTCCCCCTGACAAAATATTGTCCGGCCCCCCACAAGGTCTGAGGGACAGTGGACCAGCCCCCTGCTGAAAAAGTTTGCTGACCCCTGTATTAAAAAGGTAAAGGGACCCCTGACCATTAGGTCCAGTCATGGCCGACTCTGGGGTTGAGGCGCTCATCTCGCTTTATTGGCCGAGGGAGCCGGCGTACAGCTTCCGGGTCATGTGGCCAGCATGACTAAGCCGCTTCTGGTGAACCAGAGCAGCATACGGAAACGCCGTTTACCTTCCCGCCGGAGTGGTACCTATTTATCTACTTGCGCTTTCGAACTGCTAGGTTGGCAGGAGCTGAGACCAAGCAACGGGAGCTCACCCCGTCACGGGGTTCGAACCGCCGACCTTCTGATCGGCAAGTCCTAGGCTCCGTGGATTAACCCACAGCAAACCTCTTCTTTTCTGCCTGTGACCCTGAAGAACTGCTGCTGGCCACAGTAGGCAATACTGGGCTCAGTCGCCTGACTCTGTAATGGACAGGGTGTGCATTAAAGTGTTTTGAGTGCTGGTTTTCATTTTTGGTGATGGTGTGAGCAGTCTTTTAGTCATCATTGCAAGCACCCTGGTGCCGTGCTGTGGGAAGGATTCAGGGGCAGTGATGCACTGAGAATCGCAGAATCGTAGGGTTGGAAGGGACCCAAAGGGTCACCCAGCCCAACCCCCGGTAAATGCAAGAACCTGTCACCCTCTGCAACTTGGGCAGGGGTTGCACCACGTGGAATTGCCAGTGGAAAACTGGCTTTTTTGTGCAGCTCCTGCAACAAAAAAGCCCATCACTGCCATGAATGGAAACAGAAAGGAATCCAAGATCGAGGAGCGATGGTGAATTCTGAAGGCTGAGGAGTGTTAAAAAGTACTGCAGAGTGTTAAAAAGTACTGTTTTCATTTTTAGTATGTCTTTTGTGGTTTTATATCTTGATTTTATTATGTGAACTTCCCTGAGACCCCTGGGTATAGGGCAGTATATAAATAATAATAATAATAATAATAATAATAATAATAATAATAATAGAAATGTAGAAACGCTTGGTTATAACGCTCTTATGCAGATCAGTGGTGTGGCTGCATTTGGAATAGCGTTTTCAGTTCTGGTCGCCTTGCCTCAAAAAGGATACCTTAGAGTTGGAAAATGTTCAGGAAAGGGCCACAAAGATGATCCAAGGATCAAGGGGATGGAGCGACTGTCCCAGGCGGGAGATTTGCATCTTTTAGGAATTCCAGGCAAGATGCGTTATTTTTATCTGGCCAACTCAGCACGTAAATGCCAGAGAGTTTAGGGAACCTTCACAAGACCTTGTTAGTACCTCAGGTTAAGTACTTAATTCATTCTGGAGGTCCGTTCTTAACCTGAACTTAACCTGAAGCACCACTTTAGCTAATGGGGCCTCCCGCTGCCGCCGCGCCACCGGAGCACGATTTCTGTTCTCATCCTTAAGCAAACTTCTTAACATAAGTTATTATTTCTGGGTTAGCGGAGTCTGTAACCTGAAGCGTATGTAACCCAAAGTACCACTTGTAATGCTAAAACCCAAAGCAACAGAGTTTGGTTGCAGGGAGCGGGGGACTGTCACTTGGAGCCATGTTCTTCTCATCTCTGGGAAGTTTTTTGTTGCCCCCCCCCCAAAAAAACCCCTTAAAAACAGCCATCAGTTTTATGGGAAAATGCCTGAGAGAATCCCTGAGCAACCTGCTAGCTACCTGTTCATATCAGAAAGATCTCTCCTTCCCTGGAGGATTTTAGGCAGAGGTGGGCGGAGTGGGGGGCACCAGGGATTTTTCAGCTGAGATTCTTCCGTTGCATGGGGCTGGAGTAGATGACCTTTGGGGGACCCTGCCGTTCTCTGAACCCTGTCACCCTGCAATCTCCCCTTCCAAGACAGCAGTGGTTGAATATGTCTGGCTCTTCTATGGCAGGTGAGGAAGAACTTCCTCCTCCTGGAATCTTCTCAGATCTGGCAGATTCTGGGCATCCTTGACAGCACTTGGCGCAAAGCTAAGGGCATCCCCTGTCTCTGGCCCCATTAGCACCTCCACTTTGCCTTTTGTGGGATCCCTTCTCTCCCGCAACCGCATCCTTTTACTACTGTGAGAAGAGCCTGCATAGCTCCAGACGGCTGCAGCAGCGGCAGCCACTGGCTCTGCGAGCTTCTCTGTTGCCTTGGGAGATTTCCCCAGTAATGCTGACCTAACTCCGAAAACATTTAAACAGAAGGTCGAGAGGGAAACGGCCTAAGCTGAAGCTTCCTTCCCCCCTCCTCTTGCACCTCTGTCAGCTTGGCAGTCTGAATGGTGCAACTCCTGCAAGGAGGATCGAGTCCTTTCTGAATCTCTAAGCTGAATTCCACACCATATTCCGCCCCCTGCCTCCCGTTTCCTGGCTAAATGTAGCTGTTGGCACAGCCTTGGCAGGGGAGATAAATCTCTGGTTTGTGCTACAGCAGGGACCTCTCTGCAGATGGAGGCAGCTGCGTGCTCCTGCCCGTCTCCCCAGCATGGCGCTTTGCACAAACGAAGCCTCCTGCGTGTTGGGGTTTGGTGTGCAAAGCAAAATCGTTCCTCCAGAGCAAACTCAGATCTCCAAGGCGGATGAGAGAGCAAGCTCTTCTCAAAAAAAGAAGTGGTGGGTTCATGCAAAATTCATGCAAGGCACTGCAATGTTTTTGCAGGAGAATGCTGAGCCACAGGCCCCTCACACATCGGGGTACAGCATTCCTGCTTCAAGGAAAAGAAGGGAACCCCAGCATTTACCCTTGTGATAGGAATTTTGAGCTCTTGTTGTTGTTTAGTCGTTTAGTCATGTCCGACTTTTCATGACCCCCTGGACCAGAGCACGCCAGGCCCTCCTGTCTTCCACTGCCTCCCGCAGTTTGGTCAAACTCATGCTGGTAGCTTCAAGAACACTGTCCCGCCATCTCGTCCTCTGTCGTCTCCTTCTCCTTGTGCCCTCCATCTTTCCCAACATCAGGGTCTTTTCCAGGGAGTCTTCTCTTCTCATGAGGTGGCCAAAGTCTTGGAGTCTCAGCTTCAGGATCTGTCCTTCCAGTGGCCACTCAGGGCTGATTTCCTTCAGAATGGAGAGGTTGGATCTTCTTGCAGTCCATGGGACTCTCAGGAGTCTCCTCCAGCACCATCATTCAAAAGCATCCATTCTTCAGCCATCAGCCTTCTTTATGGTCCAGCTCTCACTTCCATACATCACTACTGGGAAAACCATGGCTTTAACTATACGGACCTTTGTCGGCAAGGTGATGTCTCTGATTTTTAAGATGCTGTCTAGGTTTGTCATTGCTTTCCTCCCAAGAAACAGGCGTCTTTTAATTTCATGGCTGCTGTCACCATCTGCAGTGATCATGGAGCCCAAGAAAGTAAAATCTCTCACTGCCTCCATTTCTTCCCCTTCTATTTGCCAGGAGGTGATGGGACCAGTGGCCATGATCTTCGTTTTTTTTATGTTGAGCTTCAGACCATATTTTGTGCTCTCCTCTTTCACCCTCATTAAAAGGTTCTTTAATTCCTCCTCACTTTCTGCCATCAAGGTTGTGTCATCTGCATATCTGAGGTTGTTGGTATTTCTTCCGGCGATCTTAATTCCGGCTTGGGATTCATCCAGTCTAGCCTTTCGCATGATGAATTCTGCATATAAGTTAAATAAGCAGGGAGACAAAATACAGCCTTGCCATACTCCTTTCCCAATTTTGAACCAATCAGTTGTTCCATATCCAGTTCTAACTGTAGCTTCTTGTCCCACATAGAGATTTCTCAGGAGACCGATGAGGTGATCAGGCACTCCCATTTCTTTAAGAACTTGCCATAGTTTGCTGTGGTCGACACAGTCAAAGGCTTTTGCATAGTCAACGAAGTAGAAGTAGATGTCTTTCTGGAACTCTCTAGCTTTCTCCATAATCCAGCGCATGTTTGCAATTTGGTCTCTGGTTCCTCTGCCTCTTCTAAATCCAGCTTGCACTTCTGGGAGTTCTCAGTCCACATACTGCTTGAGCCCTTGATCTACAGGGTGGCAATTTCAAAAGTCCATATAAGGCCTTGCATGCCATTGTTCTGGGTTCCTCCTCCCTCCAGTGTGGGGTGAGTGAGGACCCTGTTGCAACAGATCAATAAAGATCAGGCTTATTAGCTGCTTTGCTTCTCAATATTCTCTGGTTGGCCTCTGTTTTCTCCTACCAATGGGGAAACTATGTAAGGACTCTATATGGGCCCTTGGGTACCCCATAAGGGAAAAGGGCAATTTTTGTTTACAACACCCTCGCTCCTTCCAGCTGGTTTGGTTAGAAAACAGGGGTGCTTTGACCCTTTCTGCAGGCAGGAAGAACTTGCTCAGAAGGCCTTCCAGGAGTTTCCAGCCAGACTTCAGATTAATTTAATCGATTGGTCTGAATGATTCCTGACAGGTTCCCCCAAACTGCCGCCCTTCTCCTGGCCTAATCTCTGCTGTTTCCACTGCTGGTCAGCTGTCTCCTATGTGGGCTGCATCTGAAAATGGCTGCTGTACAGAATGAAAGTGGCTCTCTCCAAAACTCCCCAATTCTCCCTGTCTGTCTCCCTCACCTGCCTCTTAGAGCACCTTTTCCTCTCCTTCCCTCTCAAGAAATATCTCTGGCCAGTTCCTATTGCTCTTCTGATTGTGGGTGCTGATCAGTTAATCCACGTTAAATGATATGGATGTGTACCTGCCTTAACGCCTTGGTCTGGATGACTTGAATTCTTGGAATTTTGGAGTTGGAAGGGATCCCTGGGGTCATCTAGTCCAACCCCCCTGCGATGCAGGAATTTCAACTACAGAATCCCTGCCGGGTGGCCCCCCAACCTTTGCTTAAAACCTAAAATGAACGTGGGTCCACCACCTTAAAAATCTGGCTGTGGGATCAGCCCAAAGAATCGCCAAGCCCAGCAGCCTCTTGACCTCAACAACTCGTACACAGAGGCCTCTGAAACCTTCGGCAAATTCATGGAGAACAGGACTTGTTATGCCATCAGAACAGTAGCTGTCACCTTCTCTGTGACAGTGAGCGTTCCATCAGTCAACTTGTCTGCTGTTCAAAATAACATTTCCCATGGTCTGTTTTGAACCTGCCCATTTTGCTATAATAATAATAATAATAATAATAATAATAATAATAATAATAATAATAATAATTTATACCCCACCCTTCCTGGTTCAAAAACCTGGCTCAGGGCAGCTAACAACAAATTTGAAATACTTAATTATAAAAACAGCATAAAATACAGTATAAAAACATGAATAACAATAAAAATCAAAAATCAATTAGATAAGCCCCAGGGCTAGCTGGCTGAATTGGTCCTACTTGGGCCTGTGAGGAGACCAGGGGAGAATTCGCTGTGGGGTCTCAGATCGGGTAATCTTCATAAAAGGGGAGGGAAGGGAAGGGGAATAAAAGATCAGGCTAAGTTCAAATTGAAAGCCAGGCAGAATAGCTCTGTCTTACAGGCCCTGCAGAAGGAGGTTAAATCCTGCAGGGCCCTGGTCTCCTGGAACAGAGCATTCCACCATGTTGGAGCCATCACTGAGAAGGCCCTGGCCCTGGTGGAGGATAGTCTGACTTCCTTAGGGCCCAGGACCTCTAAAGTATGGTTATTCATGGATCTTAAGGTCCTCTGCGGGGCAGAACAGGAGAGGCAGTCCCATAGATACGAGGGCCCTAAGCCACAGAGGGCTTTAAAGGTCAAGACCAGCACCTTGAACTTGACCCTATACTCTATCAGGAGCCAGTGCAACTGGTACAGCACTGGGTCTCCTGGGTTTTGGAGCCAAGAGAGTGGGGGGGGGACCCCACTTCTGTGTCCACTTCCTTCTCTATCCACAATTTCCTTTCGCCGCTTTCCATGCTGGTCCTGCAGGTTCTGTATCCCTCTCCTTGGCTTTCCCCAAATTGCTGCTTTTGCATGGACGGTTTCGCGGGGCAAGCGCTGGGGCAAAGCTGCCGCCTGGAACAGTCTTCCTCCCCTGCTGCCAGGGGTCTCTGGGTGTTGTCATCCCCAAAGCACCCCGAGAGGCACCGGGTGGAAGAAAACTCAGCAGGACTACGCAGGTCCCCTGAGCTCCTTGAATTCTCTGCCTGGGAACTAACGCCTGGCGCCCCTGGCCCTTCCGCAGCTCCTCGCAGATTTGTGCAGCTCTGAGCACCTTGCTGGCCGCTGGCCATCGATTCCTGGCTGCTCATCCAACCTGCCGTCCTTGCTGCTGTCAGCGTGGTTTATGGTGCCGGCAAGAACTTAATTACTGGCCTTGTCCTCCCCTCCAAGGACCACGTCCTCTCCAGATAATGGAGCAGCGTTCTGCTCCGCTGAGGGCTGGCAGATAACCGATGGAGCCGTGTTTTCTCCTCTTCAACATGCACATTAACATCGATCCAACCTGCCTGAAAGTCTGCTGCTGCAGGTCTAGAGGCTCTTGCCAAAATACAGCCGGCTTGCGGCGCTGAAAGAAGCCTCTGCTCTTTCCACCGTCTGCCCCAAGCCGCTTTCTGATTTGGGGGCTTCGATCGCTGCTTATTTTTATTTGTTTAACAACGTTTATATACTGCTTGAGTGTGGTGCTGTGGTTAGAGTGTCGGACAGGGACCTGGGAGTTGAGTGTTCGAATCTCTGCTTAGTCATGAAGTGACCTGGGGGGGGGGGTGGCAGTCACTGCCTCTTAGCCCAACCTACCTCGCAGGGTTGTTGTTGTTGTGGGGAGAACCATGTGTGCCCCTTGAGCCCCTTGGAGAAGGAGGTGGAATATACATGCAACAAATAGAGATAAAAAACAGAACCTCCTAAGGAATTTGCAGGAAAATGAAAGGAACATTAAATACATCAATGAAAGACACTTAAAAGCAGGGTTTTCTTTTCTTTTCTTTTCTTTTTTTATACAAAAGAAAAACATCTATGCTACATCTTTTACAAACAAACAAACAAACAAACAAACAAACAGAAATATGTAACACTGCTTCACCAATACACAAAAATATTCCAACTTTCTTGATGTGGGTCCTTGTCTCCTCGATTCCTTGCCTCTGATATTCTAATAAATTTGATCTGTACTAAATCTTATTTGTATTTGTTTTACCTTATTTCAGTTCGAGAGTTATTTGAAGCATTCTAAAGTTTTTATATGGGGACACTTTTGGGTCGATCGATCTCTATTTCCCTCCGTCATATATGCTAATTCCATATATCCTAACAGTTTTCCTTGCCACTCCTCTTTTGATGGAACTTTATCTCCCTTCCACCCCATGGAATCCGTTCCCGAAGTCCATTTGACTTCCAAAATGTTCAGAAACCAAGGCGCGGCTTAAGATTGGCTGCAGAAAGCTCCTGCAGCCAATCAGAACCCACTTTGGACATTCAGGTTCCAAAGAACGTTCACAAACCGGAACACTCACTTCCAGGTTTGCTGCGTTTGGGAGCCAAAACATTCGACTTGCAAGGCGTTCGACTTCCGAGGTCCGACTGTATCAGGTTCAGATTGTGCTCGTGTCCTGTTAAAACCCTTTCTTGCCCACACTGTAGGCAGCTGGGTGCCGGCAGTCCAGACCTCCTGTTTCTCTGTGGGGGTGGGCTGTGCTGAGTGGTCACTAAGGGTTTGAAATAAAAAAATTAAGTTCTTATATACGGTATATAATAAATGTTCATAAATGTACCAAGCAAACATGTACATAAATATATAAACCACATACAGTATCTGAGTGGATAGTAATGAAATTATAATACAGAAGGGGGAGGTGTGAGGAGGTCGAGGAAATAAGGTTTAAGAGAAAAAAAGGATTGAAATTATACTTGTATTTTGTTTGTGTATGTCTGTGTATTTTTGTGTTTTAATAGAAATTTCAATAAATATCATTAATATATATATATATATATATATATATATATATATATATATATATGCAGGTTTTGGTGTCCTCGGGTGTCTTCCCGTGTAAAAGTTGGGGTGTCTAGGCGACGTTTCGACGAGGTCTCACTCGTCATCTTCAGGCTGGTGCTTTCGGCTTCTTGTTACTGGAACAGAGCAGGATCTCAGTGTTTGAGTTCCTATAAATACTGTAGAGGGGGTGTGGTGTATAGCCTCCAATGTTCTGGGCAGAGAGGAAGTTCCCAGGCTAGTGTGCCTTTTCTTCTTTTGTTCCTTAATTACCTTTTGTTCCTTAATTGTAATTAAGGAACAAAAGAAGAAAAGGCACACTAGCCTGGGAACTTCCTCTCTGCCCAGAACATTGGAGGCTATACACCACACCCCCTCTACAGTATTTATAGGAACTCAAACACTGAGATCCTGCTCTGTTCCAGTAACAAGAAGCCGAAAGCACCAGCCTGAAGATGACGAGTGAGACCTCGTCGAAACGTCGCCTAGACACCCCAACTTTTACACGGGAAGACACCCGAGGACACCAAAACCTGCATTCCTGTACCCGTGAAAATCTACGAAAGCAAATATATATATATATATATATATATATATATATATATATATATATATAAACCACATATCTGAAGCAGCGCAGGAAAACAGCCATGAAGCCATTTTGGCTCCCAAACTGACCAAATGTTTTCTCTGCAAAGTCAAAGGAAAATGGAAAAGCCTCCCCATTGTCTTTTCCTTCACAAATCCTGTCTTAAGGGTATGTCTGTGTATGAATAGGGTGTGAGCCTGTGACCTGGCTCAGGAACTAAGTATTTATCATTACAAAAGACTGGCCAGGTTCCCCAGGGTATCCAATCAAGTGAGCATTAACAGGTAACCAGCCAGACAGGAGGTAAACAACCCACTCAGATTTCTGCTGTAGACCACCCCTTTCTGTGATGTGGGTATGATGTTTCTGGGGGTGGTCTTGGACTCCAGGGCAGGCAATTTAAAATGTCTATATAAGAGCGGGCACACCTAGGTTCTGGGTCCTCCTCCTTTCCTGCGTGTGAGGGGAGCACAGTTCAATAAAGATGATGATGAAGAAGAAGAGTTTGGATTTGATATCCCGCTTTATCACTCCCCTTCAGGAGTCTCAAAGCAGCTCACATTCTCCTTTCCCTTCCTCCCCCACAACAAACACCCTGTGAGGTGAGTGGGGCTGAGAGACTTCAGAGAAGTGTGACTGGCCCAAGGTCACCCAGCAGCTGCATGTGGAGGAGCGGAGACGCGAACCCGGTTCCCCAGATTACGAGTCCACCGCTCTTAACCACTACACCACACTGGCTCTCAAAGATCAAAGGTCAGGCTTACTAGCTGCTTTGGTTCTCAATATTCTCTGGTTGGCCTCTGTTATTTTCTCCGAATGATGGAGAACCTACAAAGGACTCTATAAGGGCTCTTGTGTCCCCCATAAGGGAATAAGGGCAGATTTTTGTTTATTACAAGTTGAAAGAGAGGGAGCACTGGTGGCCAAGGGGCAAAGTGACCCAAGGGGCTCCTGGGGAACTCGATTCTGCCTGGCTGCTGCGCTGCCTCCCTGCCTCTTTACTGCAGGTAGCCTCTTCTTGCTGCATCGGAGGACGAGGTGGAGACTCTGTCCTACGCAGGCAGAAGCAATCACCACTAATGGCCGGCCAGGGAGTTGTTTGGGCAGGTTGTCCTCCTGCAAGCCGAGCCAGACCCTCCTGCGCTGGATCCGTGCGTGTGATTTGCATTGCCTTTACAGGACCAGGGGGAAAGGAAAGGGAGGCGAGAATCTCTTGGAAATGTGGCTGCTGCTTCATGCAGACCTGGGAGGAGGCCGTTGCAGGCCCCAAATTGTGGGCAAGGGTGTGTGTGCTCTTGCACAATGTGGACTTGACGTTCGCAGCAGAGGGGGGCAGAATCTTACCTTTTACTTGTTGGAAATGAAAGGGTCAGTGCACTGCTGCAGGAATTTATGTATAAGTTGGGGGGGGGTTTCCCCTCCAGCAGATATGATGCACATGCAGCCCCCTACCAAAATCAGCACAATCGTTTTTGTGACTTTTGTGATTTGCCCCCACAAAACACCCCATCACAGTTTCTTCCTATCTATTCAAAGGGCCTCTGCGGCACAATACCAAATGTAGGAATTCACTGATAACTGTATCTATGCACTGGCTCACTGGGAAAACTTCAGAAATTCCAATAATAATAATAATAAGAAGAAGAAGAAGAAGTTATTATTTATACCCCGCCCACCTGGCTGGGCCTCCCCAGCCACTCTGGGCGGCTTCCATAGAAACCAAAAATACAGTAAAATCACACATTAAAAACTTCCCTGAACAGGGCTGCCTTAAGATGTCTTCTGAATGTCAGGTAGTTGTTTATTGCTTTGACATCTGCTGGAAGGGCGTTCCACAGGGCGGGTGCCACTACCGAGAAGGCCCCCTGCCGGTTCCCTGTAGCTTTGCTTCTCGCAATGAGGGAACCGCCAGAAGGCCCTCGGCGCTGGACCTCAGCATCCGGGCAGAATGATGGGGGTGGAGACGCTCCTTCAGGTATACTGGACCGAGGCCGTTTAGGGCTTTAAAGGTCATCACCAACACTTTGAATTGTGCTCGGAAACGTACTGGGAGCCAATGTAGGTCTTTCAAGACCAGTGTTATATGGTCTTGGCAGCCGCTCCCAGACCCCAGTCTAGCTGCCGCATTCTGGATTAGTTGTAGTTTCCGAGTCACCTTCAAAGGTAGCCCCACGTAGAGTGCGAGACAGTCCGCAGGCAGATAGGGTCTCAGCCTACGTACCAGATGGAGCTGGTAAACAGCTGCCCTGGACACAGATTTGACCTGCACCTCCATGGACAGCTGTGAGTCCAAATTGACTCCCAGGCTGTTCACCTGGTCCTTCAGGGGCACAGTTACCCCATTCAGGACCAGGGAATCCTCCACACCTGCCCGCCTCCTGTCCCCCCAAAACAGTACTTCTGTCTTGTCAGGATTCAACCTCAATCTGTTAGCCGCCATCCATCCTCCAACCGCCTCCAGACACTCACACAGGACATGTGAGCTCAGCTACTCTGCAGCCCCTCTGCCTGAGTGATAATTCCTGGCATCCTGATACCTGAGTGCCAGACAGGTAGCCATTCCAGAAATACCAAACCCAGATGAAGACAAAAGGGTGTGATGAACTTGGCTGGGAAACGGAAATGTAAATATCTCTTTCCTATCACTTGATGGGTGTTTGGTGGAGGGCAAGGGGAACCATGGGGCAGGGTCCAGGATGCTCAGATTCCTGCCCCCAGACCTCCCCTTTCATGATGTAACCATGATGTATGAGTGATGTAGTTTTTGGGGTGGTAACATGGGGATTGGGATGCGGGTGGCGCTGTGGGTTAAACCACAGAGCCTAGGACTTGCCGATCAGAAGGTCAGCGGTTCGAATCCCTGCGACAGGGTGAGCTCCCGTTGCTCGTTCCCTTCTCCTGCCAACCTAGCAGTTCGAAAGCATGAAGTGCAAGTAGATAAATAGGTACTGCTCTGGCGGGAAGGTAAACGGCATTTCCGTGCGCTGCTCTGGTTTGCCAGAAGCGGCTTAGTCATGCTGGCCACATGACCCGGAAGCTGTACGCCGGCTCCCTCAGCCAATAAAGCGAGATGAGCTCTGCAACCCCAGAGTCGGCCACGACTGGACCTAATGGTCAGGGGTCCCTTTACCTTTTACCTTAACATGGGGATTAGTAGCTAATACAAGTTTGTGGGCTCTTTTGTTCGGGGCTTCCATCTTGTTCCACCTGGTGGCAGGTGGGAGTCCTGTCGCGACAGTCTTCAAGAAAGACCAAGCCTACTGGCTGCTGTTTTGCTCTGGTATTCCTGGCTGGTCTCCTTGTTTTTTGTCCAAGGGAGCCCTCAGATTTCTCCATTAACAGCACAACCTGGGAGCAGCTTTTCCAGCACAAGGTCTTTGGAATTAAACCTGTTCTCTGCTGTCAGAGGATGCATGCTTCTGAACCCCATTTTCTGGAAACCAAAGAGGGGAGAAGGGTCCCGTTCTCAGGTCCTGATTTAGGTTTCCCTTTGGTTGGTCACCGTGAGAACAGGACGCTGGACTAGATGGGCCATTGGCCTGATCCAGACTGACACCCGCCACACCTAAAACCGTATTATCATATTCTGCAAACTGTCCCACAAGTTCTGCTGAATGGCGGCAGATACATTTCTGATAGAACCAGCACCCGAAACAGTCTGTCCACTTCCTTTGCAGTCCCCCTCCACTTCTGCCTTCCATAAATCTTATTTGCCTCCCCCCACCTTGTTGCCCTGCTCCCCATGCTTCGTGAAACTTCTCCCGCTCTGTAGCCCCAGCAGCTGCCAAAAAAGAGAGAGAGAGAGAGAGAGAGAGAGAGATCTCAGATTTTGCAGAAACCCAGATGCCGCATCTGGAAGCAATTTGGAGGGAAAAAATTAAGTAATTTTCCTAACTTATTCTGATTGCAGAATTTGGGGCGGGGGGTTCGGTGTAAAAATCCACATGGCCCCGACCACAGGAGAACACGAGGCGCTGAAACTGAGTCATTTCTGGCTGTGCCTCGCCATCGTTTGTTTTGCTGGGGTCCTGTTGAAAGCCGCTGCAGAGTAAGAGGATTTTCCTCTTTGTTCGCACATGGTTTTCAGGCTCCGTGAAATGGCTGTATTTTCTCTTTTAACAGCTTCCCGGCGTCAGTGGGGAGGTGTGCAGATCTGCAAGGGTGCAGATTTGATGTGGTCCTTGTTGAGAGGGTTCCCTGTATCCCCACGGAGGATTGAGCGGCCCAGAGGGGCTGAGTTGATGGAGGGTGTTGGCTGGTGGTGACAGGGACCAGGTGAGGCAGGTGTTTGCTCAGGAAGCTTGGCAGAAGAAGACAAGGGATCTTCCACACTTAGAATCATAGAAGGGGTCCGGACGATCATCTAGTCCAACCCTGGGCAATCCAGGAATCACACCAGGAGATGAGAAGCACCCCAGAGTTGGGAGAGGAGTTCAGAGCGGGGAATTTAAAATGGAAAACTGGACCTTTCCATCACCTTTCCTCCCAGAGTTTTAAGTACAACATCAGAAGGGCCATTCGCTTGATCCAGCAAGCTCTTCCTGTGTTCTTATGTTAACAAATGGAGCACCTTGTCCAGGGAGTCTCTCAGGTAAACTGTTTGCTCAGTGTTTCAGAGCAAAGGCAAGCGAGAGGCAGGAGGGTGGAGGTTTATAAAATTCTGCAAGGCATGCTCTAAAACTCTTGGGCACCCAAGGAAGCTGAATGTTGAAAGATTCAGATACAAGAAAGGACTTCTTTAAACTATGGAACTCCCTCCCACAGGAGCCAGTGTTGCCCACCAACCTGGATGGCGTTAATGATAATAATAAATAATAAAATAATAAAAATAAAATTTTATTTACCGTATTTTTCGCTCTATAAGATGCACCAGACCATAAGACGCACCTAGTTTTTGGAGGAGGAAAACAAGAAAAAAAAAATATTCTGAATCTCAGAAGCCAGAACAACAAGAGGGATCACTGCACAGCGAAAGCAGCAATCCCTCTTGTTGTTCTGCCTTCTGGGATAGCTGCGCAGCCTGCATTCGCTCCATAGGACGTGCACACATTTCCCCTTACTTTTCAGGAGGGAAAAAGTGAGTCTTATAGAGCAAAAAATACGGTATATCTTGCCCTCCCCAGCTGAAGCTGGGCTCAGAGCAGCTAACAACAATAAAAGTAACACAGTTTACATAAAATCACAATCATGCATTCTAAAATCAATTCATTCTACAATCAATTCAGAATCAAATTAATGGCAACCATTGGGCTAGAATTCTATGAGGATTACCAAAGGAGGGGGTCAGGCTGTGCCTCGGCCAAAGGCCCGGTGGAACAGCTCTGTCTTCCAGGCCCTGTGGAAAGATGTCAAGTCCCGCAGGGCCCTAGTCTCTTGTGACAGAGCGTTCCACCAGATCGGGGCCACGGCCGAAAAGGCCCTGGCTCTGGTTGAGGCCAGCCTGACCTCCCTGTGTCCCGGGACCTCCAAGATGTTTTTATTTGAAGACCGTAAGGTCCTCCAGGAGAGGTGGTCCCGTAGGTACAAGGGTCCTAGGCTGCATAGGGCTTTAAAGGTTAAAACCAGCACCTTGAACCTGATCCTGTACTCCACCGGCAGCCACTGCAGCTGGTATAGCACCAGGTGAATGTGATCCCGTGGCGAGGATTAGACAAATACATGGAGAAAGAAAGAGCTCTGAATCCCTGTTGTGGGGGGGGGGGGTGGACAGGAGGGGAGAGGGCTCTTGTGCTTGGATCCTGCTTGTGGGTTTCGGAAGATGGGCATCTGGTTGGTCACTGTGAGAAGAAGATGCTGAACTAGATGGGTGACTGGCCTGATCCAGCAGGTTCTCATTGCGTTCCTATTCATTCTGATTTGCTTGCACACCATTTACATGGAGGTTAGACTATATTCAGCCATTATTGAGCATTTGCTCGCAGGGAGTTCATACATCTTCCCATTAAACATTTGTTCCCCTTTCAGTTCATATACCCGTCACTTTCCTGACTGCAAAAAGCTTCCCTCTTTTCTGAGTGGGTTTGTTGCTCTAGGGCAACAGAGCTTTTAAATCCGCTTTAATTGAACAAACCTAATGTTCCAGAATGCAGCCGAATCCCTCCGTTTAATTTAAATGCAACTCTCTGGGAAACTCTGCTTAAACCACAGATCCACTGTGTAAAAAAGCAGCAGAACAATTCCAGCAGAAATCAGCATAACATGTAAATAAACATTGGAATTCTGAACAGCTCGGTTCCAAAATATTTCAGCTCCAGGTGAGACAGCTCTATCAATCTAAGCCGCTCCTGGGGCTTCTGGGAGATGCCAAAACCAAAACATCTGGACACATATTAACAAGTAACAGTGAGTGTCAGCAATCCCTAGAATGCAAACAGAGCTGGGTGAACCGTCGGAACAAACGGCAGATGAATAGCAAGCTTGATTCTTGCTTTGCCAGCTTAGAGGTCCAAGCAGCTGCTCCCCACTCAAAAGATCTCTAACTCCAACACGTGTGGAGGAAGGGTTGTAAAATCCCCGGGTCCGTTTCCCCTGCCGCTAGGACAGAGGAGATTGAATTTCAGAGCGAATCCAGCCTTTCGCCATAAATCACACTCCAATTTTGGAAGGTCAAACTCATCAGCGGACTTTGCAAGCTAACATTGCTACGATTCCTGGTCAAGATGGATCAGCCCTTAAGGCGAGGCAAGGATGCTCTGTTCACAAAGCAGTTGGGCATACAGTCTTAGGTTTATTAGCAACCGTAATAAGGAAACAGCCAATTCATCAACAAGTTTGGCCGGTGGCCTTGGGCTGATTCACACATTAGCTGTGATTCCTGCATTGAAGGGGGTTGGACTAGATGACCGCTGGGGTCCCTTCCACCTACAGTTCTGTGATTCTTTGCCCTCCCTTGCTCTTTGCTCCTGCGCCTGTTTAAATATGTTGCTCTCTCGGCCAGGTTTTGTGGTTGGTTTTTAATTCTCCGTTTTATATGGCCTCTCGGGTGCTTTTGTTTTTAGGCACTTAAGAAAATATTAATTATGCCTCAGTAGATGAGTCAGCACTGAAAGGCTTTCCTGGAAATCAAAATCACTGGACATTGGAGCTCTAAACCAGGGGTTGGCAAGGTTTACCACGCCTGGGCCAGTTCACTCATGCGGAGATCACTCCGTGGGCCGGATCGAGTCTGCAGACGCAATTTCCGGCACCACAGAAGCGAGTCCCTGCTCCGCGGTGCGCCAGTTTAGCATAGAGCACGGGGACTCACCGAGCAGGTGGCTCAGGGGCCATTTAAACGATCCCTAAACAGACGCGGAAGGTGGGAGTTGCAGTTCAGATACCTGGCTGGAGAAATTTGGGCTGCACTTTCTTGCAGTTAGCTCGGGGAGCTGCAGCCCGCCTGTGTGTCCTGCGGTTCAACTCCTGGCCTGTTTTTGCCTCTCCAGCTCTGCCCAATGAGCCCTTCTGCCCTGCCTAAGGCTGGTTGGAGTGGGTGGTGCTTGGTATCCAGTGCAGCTCAATGTAGTAAGATTCAGGACAGGTAAAAGAAAGGACTGTGGAACTCACTGCCACAAGAGGCCCCAACCTAGAGAGGGTTAGTCAAATTCATGGAGGACCAGAGGGCTATGGTTCAGCAATGCTTCTGAAAAACTAGTTGCTGGAAAACACAAGAGGGAAGAGCGTTGTTCTTGTGCTTGAATCCTGCCTTTGGGTTTCCCACAGGAATCTGGACTGGATGGGCCACTGGCCTGATCCAGCATGAAAACTACTTTGTTTTTAATTGGCTCTATGGGCTTGGGGAGCTTCTCTCGACACTTGCTGGGTATTTAAATGGGCCGTTGCCATTGCCGGCAATTTGCCTGGCTTTTGGCTCTGACGAGCCCCTGCAGAAAAATTCCTGTGTGTGTGTGTTGAGCCGCCATGCCTCATTTAGGATAACTGGCGGGTGGGAGGGGGGTGGAGAGGAGAGGAGAGGAGGGAGGGAGGGAGAAAAGGGAGAAGGTCACACAGAGAGGGCAGCTTCCTCTCGAACAATGTTATAAAAGTGTAATTGCCCTGGGTTATTCAGAGTCCTTTCCCCTCTCTTTACAAGAGTATTGGGGGGGAGGTGGGCTTATTACACATTTTTTAGCAAGCTGAGCGAGGCACATAATGGGGGCTGCACCCCGTCCAAAGGGATTGTAAGGGGGGGGTTAGTGAACGATAGACCCCAGGAATCCTGGCTCCCAATCTCTGCTGGAAGCACTTAGCGCTTTCGTTCTCCTTGGGAACATCAGCTTCTAGTAGGAGGATGGAGGCTGCCTTGCAGGCTGGACCACAGAGGGTTTGGGTCTTTCAGGTTTCTGTACTGAACACATGCCCTCCACATGGCCCAGAGTCCCCCCCCCCCGGCCCAAGTGCCCTGGCGCCACCGCAGGAGAGCCAAAGAGCAGCCAGAGTTCACTTCCTGCCCGCCTGAGAGCTTAGCAAGCAGTCGAGCTGCTTATCTGCCCTTGGCGGCTGACCTCTGCCCATGAAGGGAGCCATTTCCCTTGGCCTTGAAATGTTCCAAACAATGTCTGAAAGTATGGGAACCTCAGAGATTTGTAGAGCTGGGACTCCAAAGGTTCTCTAGCCTAACATAGTCTAACCTCTAGTTTGGCATGCATGCTGAAATCCAGCATCGCTAGTGTTATCTCCCGATTGAAGTGCAGAGTGTTTGAGAACCGGGACATTTGCAGGGAAACCAAAATGCAGTGGTACCTCTGGATGTGAACGGGATCCATTTCGGATTTCCCCCCCCCCCTCTCTCTCTGTGTGTGTGTGTGTTTCTCTTTCTCTCTCGTTAACTCTATCATTCACTCCCTCTACCAAAAACAACTCCCCAAAAGCTTTTCTTACTCGGCTACCAGTGATCACCAAAGAAGAAGAATAAGTCTAACCCCCGTGCAATGCAGCTAAAGAATCCCTGACAGGTAGACAAGGTAGAAAAGTCGGAATCTCCTTCTTGTCAAGTGAAGCCATGGGTTCGAGTCCTACCCTCCAGAGCAGGGGAAAACAAGCTTGCTCCTTCCTCCATGTGATGGCCCTTCAGATATTTGAAGATGGCTATCATACAAACATAAGAAGATGCTGCTGGCTCAGGCCAATGGCCCGTCTAGTCCAGCATCCTGTCCTCACTGTGGTCAACCAGATGCCTGTGGGTAACTAGAAAGCTGGACCATCAAGAAGGCTGATCGCCGAAGAATGGATGCTTTTGAATTCTGGTGCTGGAGGAGACGCTTGAGAGTGCCATGGACTGCAAGAAGATCCAACCTCTCCATTCTGAAGGAAATCAGCCCTGAGTGCTCACTGGAAGGACAGATCCTGAAGCTGAGGCTCCAAGACTTTGGCCACCTCATGAGAAGAGAAGACTCCCTGGAAAAGACCCTGATGTTGGGAAAGATGGAGGGCCCAAGGAGAAGGGGATGACAGAGGACGAGATGGTGGGACAGTGTTCTCAAAGCTACCAGCATGAGTTTGACCAAACTGCGGGAGGCAGTGGAAGACAGGAGTGCCTGGGGTGCTCTCGTCCAGGGGGTCACGAAGAGTCGGACACGACTAAACAACTCAACAACAACAACAACAACAACAACAACAACAACAACTAGCAAGCAGAAGAGCAACTCTTCCAGTGTGGTGAGAGCCAATGTGGTGTAGTGGTTAAGAGCGGTAGATTCGTAACCTGGTGAACCGGGTTCGCGTCTCCGCTCCTCCACCTGCAGCTGCTGGGTGACCTTGGGCCAGTCACACTTCTCTGATGTCTCTCAGCCCCACTCACCTCACAGAGTGTTTGTTGTGGGGGAGGAAGGGAAAGGAGATTGTGAGCCGCTTTGAGACTCCTTCAGGTAGTGATAAAGCGGGATATCAAATCCAAACTCTTCTTCCCTCCTGGGGTTTCCAGCAACTGGCATTCAGAAGCATCACTGCCTCTGACTGTTGAGGCAGAGCAGAGCTGTCCTGGCAAGTAGCCATCAATATGCTTCTTCTCCATGAATTTGTCTAATCCTAACTCCTCTCAGTCTCTTCTTCTTCTCCAGCCTAAGCACCCGCAACTCCTCCAACTGTTCCTCCCAAGGTTTGATTTCCTAAACCCTCCATCATCTTGGTCTCCCCCCTTTGCACACCGTTTGTACGTTTCCACACACAGTCCTGCAAAGCTGGAAATGCCATGTTTGTAATGCCACACACGCAGCCAGCAGAAGACCACATGCCTCCAAATTTGGGGCCCAACTTACAAGGCAACCCTGCATTTTGGTTCTTGCAAAGGACTGGGAGGGAGCTGGCATGCCGATGCCTCTCGCACCTCTTTTGTGGGGAGAAGGGGATTAGCTTGTAAGTTTGCTTCACTATTGATTTAACAGAAATTCCATTAAGCCTGGCTATCGGAGTTCATTTTTTTCTTAATTCCTAAAGAATCAAACATCAGCAGAAACAGGGGGGGAAACCCACCCACATTTCATTAAGCTACACAATGTCTGCTGTTGGTTAGCCAGGAGAGCCCCAGGAAGAAACGAAGTCTTGGCTGAAGCATTCCACCCAGCAATTTTAAAAGGGAAAAAAAAGATGTTCAAATAAATAAACACTTATAAGCCCTCTCTGCGCCGAACGGCCCTGGGGCAGGTTACATAAAATATCACAATTTAAAACAATACACAACACATGAAAACCATTAAAGCAAAACCACAAAACCAAAAATAATCACAAGGGCAGCAAAACGGGAAGGCAGGAATACTGCAGAAGGGAAAGATCTGCTGACCCAACAGCCTCCGGAGCAGAGAGATGGGATTTGACCCGACACCAGAAACGAGGGTGCAAGTCTCACCTGGGAGGCGAGAGTGCTCCACAACCCGACTTCTTGCATTTCATTCCCCATTGCAAAATAACTCTGGGTGTTTTGGCCAGGGGGTGCCACTGAGGGAAGCTTTGAGAGGAACTGTGAGACCGCTGCGTCGCCGGTGGTCAGAGTCTCCCTATGCCGTTCTCTTTTCAGTTTACAGTGGTGCCTCGCAAGACGAAAAGAATCCGTTCCGCGAGTCTCTTTGTCTAGCGGTTTTTTCGTCTTGCGAAGCAAGCCCTTTGACGGCTTAGCGTATTAGTGCTATTAGCGCTATTAGCGGCTTTTAGTGGCTTAGCGGATAAGCAGATAAGCGGCTTAGCAGATAAGCGGCTTAGCGGCTTAGAAAAGGGGGGGGGAACCCACAGGAACTCACAAGACATTTTCGTCTTGCTAAGCAAGCCCATAGGAAATTCGTTTTGCGAAGCGCCTCCAAAACGGAAAACTCTTTCGTTTAGCGGGTTTTCCGTCTTGCGAGGCATTCGTCTTGCGGGGCACCACTGTATCCTTTTTACTGCGAAAACACAAGAACCCAGTGGACACTTTAGGGAGCAGCAGGCACCTGGATGTGTCAACCCCCAAAGGAGTTCTTTAAGAATGAACAGGCCGGTCACCCCCTCAATGACGTGTGGGATGCACGTTCGCAACCCGCAGCGAATTTGGTGCTTCTGCGCATGCGTGACTGCCAAAGCCCAGAAGTAACCTGTTCCGCTACTTCCAGGTTTTGGTGGGTCCGTAACCCCAAAAAATGCAACCTGAAGCATCTGTAGTCCGAGGTATGACTTTATTTGAAATGCATCTCTAGGTTATTTGTGGGGCCTGCCTGGTGTTTTTACATGAGTGGAATGTGTGCTTTTATTTAAAATGCATCTCTGGGTTATTTGTGGGGCATAGAAATTTGTTCACCCCCCCCCAAAAAAAAAACAATATAGTCCGGGCCCCCACAAGGTCTGAGGGGCAGTGGACCAGCCCCCTGCTGAAAAAGTTTGCTGACCCCTGGTCCACACTGATTGGCAGCAATGGTTCTCCAGGGTTTTAGTTCTTCCCAGCCCCACCTGCAGATGCCAGCAGGGATTGCAGCTGATGCCTTCTGCATGCCAGGCAGATGTTCTGCCTGCTGAGCTGTGTCCTCTCCGCTAACTGGGGTTGTGGGAATCCTCCCCGGAGTTAAGCCAGGCAGTGATAACAGAGAGAGAGAGAGAGAGAGAGAGAGTAATTCTCCCTCCCCCACGAAATTCATAGTGAGAAATTCCTTTTGTGGTTGCTTCCTAACCGTCCTCCTGCATATTTTTATTTCCTTTCCACGATGTCACATTCCAAAAGGTGATTCACCAAGAAACAATACTTGAAGTCGCCTTAGGCTCATTCATCTGCCATGTTCTGGATGAATGCTGACCAGGAAGGAGGCAGCGGTGCTTCTGAGTATCAGTGCTGCTAACTGCAGGAGGGGAGAGTTTCTCCTGTGATCGAATCCTGCTTCCGAGTTTCCCCCCAGGGCATCTGTTTGGCCACTGCGAGAACAGGATGCTGGACTGGACGGGCCATCAGCCTCATCCTGCAGGCTGTTCTTATGGGTCAATTAAATAATATTTATTAATGTATTGCTTTTCTATCCTTCTGCTCCTCCCAAAGGATCCCGGTGTGGCAAGCATGAACATGGTTAGAACAATATAATTTGAAATGAAATAAAAGCAAGTTTGAAAACAATTTTAAAAACCATCTAAAGGCTAATAATAAATTTTACCCTGCCCTCCCCAGCCAAGACTGGACTCAGGGCGGCTAACACCAGGTATAAAAACAATTGATTAAAATACAACTTAGAAACAAGATTAAGTACAACATTAAAATGCAGCCTCATTTCAGTAGAAACTCAAATCAAAAACTTTTTGGGATGAAAACGTCAAAACTTCACCAAGGCCAACTATCCAGACTGGTCCTACGTGGGCCAGAAAAAAGCCAGTGACATATAGGACATCTGAAAATAATTGAAATCGCGGAACTGGACCAAATATGTTGTTAGAGACTGAGAAAAAACCAGAAGCGAGGGATTCTTCTGAGAGTCATGACAGGGACCCCAACTCTGTAATGTTCTGGGGAAAAGACCAACTCAGCTCTGTTTGTGTTACCTGGACAGGTATTCTTGTGTGACAAGGCGACAGACGCATCAGAAACTGAGCCTGTCAGGTCAAAGAGCCCTTGAGGTGCAGCCTCCCTTTTGCAGATTTTGGGATTTCTTGTTCCCTCCTGCCCTCCTCCCCCAACTCAACAATCTCCTCACAGCTTGTAAAACAGCTCGAATGAAAGACGGCTGGATAAGTGTTGGCTGCTGGTCAAGTGTCTGTCCCAGGAGCCCAGGAGGCAGAGAACTTAAAAGGTAACACATGATGGAGAAGCGAGCAGCAGAGCTGGCCTCCTTTCCCTCCTCTTAAAGGGGAACAGGCACGGGGTCCGGGGCAAGGGCTGCATTGCTTTGCTGGGTGAGACTAGCTGCATCCCCATCTGCATCTGGGCCCCTTTTTTCCGCCAGAAAGGTGCCTCTTGCAAAACTCATAAGCAGAGCATCTGCTGGATCAGGCCAGTGGCCCATCTAGTCCAGCCTCCTGTTCTCACATGGGCCAACAATCAGATGCCCCAATGGGAAATCCGCAAGCAGGATCCGAGCACCAGAGATTCTCTCCCCTCCTGGGGTTTCCAGCAACTGGCGTTCAGAAGCATTGCTGCCTCTGACCGTGGAGGCAGAACACAGCCACCTGGCTGGTAACCAAGTGGTACGCAGGATGAGACCCTCCCTGCCCACAGACTGTCTCGCCAGAGTGGTGCATGCTCTAGTTATCTCCTGCTTGGACTACTGTCATATGCTCTATGTGGGGCTCCCTTTGAAGGTGACCCGGAAACTACAACTAATACAGAATTCAGCGGCTAGACTGGTGACTGTTGCTGTTATGATATTGGCAGTCTTCTTTCAAGTGATCCCTTTCCTAATGATCCTTTTTCACAGCTGCCGCATGTTGGGTCGACATCTGAGCGACCTGCGCAGTTCTGCAAAGAATCTTGTATGGGTCTTGCTACCTCGCTACCTTCCTGCAGCTGGGAACACAACCCAGAAGCCCTTCTTCCCAGTTTCTGCAAACAGCCTTCTCCCTGCAGCTGGAATGCAAACCCAGCATCCTGCTTCTGTCCCCTTGGGGGGGCTATGGCTTTCTGGGAGGGGAGGGCAGCTTCCTGAGTGTCGCTCTGTGGGGGCAAAGAGTCACGGAAGCGCCTGCCTGCGTGTCGGGCTTGATGTCGAGTTCCCAGAAGTAACTTTTCAACCCTTGCCAAACACTGCCAGGTCTGTTTCCTCCCCTCTGCAGATGGTGGGGGCCCCGGGAGTGCAGGAAGGCAGATGCCCCTGGGGCAAATCTCCAGACAGGGAGGACTGAACCCGGGCGCGGGGAGGGCAAATTCTTTGTGACGGCCATGGAATGAAAACGGTGCATTTGTTTTATTTTACTCACTTGGTATATTTTTACGCCTCCCCTCAAATGAAAGGTTCTCAGGGCAGTATGCAGCATTTAAAATGAAATTATTATTATTATTATTATTATTATTATTATTATTATTATTACTATTATTACAGTGGTACCTCGGGATGCGAACGGGATCCGTTCCGGAGCCCCGTTCGCATCCTGAATAGAACGTAAGGCGCAATGGCGTGTGTGCGGGTCATGTTTTGCCACTTCCGCGCATGCGTGTGACATCATTTTGAGCATCTGCGCATGCGTGAGTGGCGAAACCCAGAAGTAACACGCTCCGTTACTTCCAGGTTGCTGCGGAGCGCAACCCAAAAGCACTCAACCTGAAGCACATTCAACCCGAGGTATGACTGTATTATGTTTATTATGTTTATTTAATTTCTTTACCACCCTATACCCAAAGGTCTCAGGGCGGTTCACATAAAATATCAAATACATAAAATCAAAACAAAACCAACAACCCAATAAAACCCCTCCAAAACAGCCAGCATTTTAAAAAAGGGTATAGGATGTAGATCAAGTCAGGCAAAGGCTTGGTTGAAAAGGAACATTTTTGCCTGGCACCTAAAGGTGTATATTGAAGGTGCCAGGCAAACTTCCCTGAGGAGAGCATTCCACAGATGGGGAGCCACTGCAGAGAAGACCCCGTTCTCATGTGGCCACCCTCCTGAACTCTCACGGAGGAGGTACATGAAGGAGGGACTCAGAAGATGATCTCAGGAACCGGGTAGGTTCATATGGGAAGCGGCAGTCCTTGAGGTATTGCGGTCCTGAGCCATTTAAGGATTTATAGGTCAAAACCAGCACTTTGAACTGGGCCTGGAAACTAATCGGTAGCCAGTGCAGTCAGACAAGAATCGGTGTTATATGCTCAAACCATCTTGCTCCGGTGAGCAACCTGGCCACTGAATTCCGCACCAGCTGAAGTTTCCGAACCATCTTCAAAGGTAGCCCTCCACAGAAGGCATTGCAGTAATCTAACCTTGAGGTTACCAGAGCATAGACAACAATAGTTAGGCTACCCCTGTCCAGATAGGGGCATAGCTGATGGAAGGCACTCTGGGCCACTGAGGTGACCTGAGTCTCGAGCAACAGCAAAGGATCCAGGAGGACCCCCAAGCTATGAAGTTGATCCATCAGGGGAAGTGTAACCCCATCCAGAGCAGGCGACCTCCCACCCATCTGGTCTTAGGAATCGCCCACTAGCCATGCTTTGGTCTTATCTGGATTGAGCTTCAGTCTATTGGCTGAATGAGAATGTAAACATAAGAACAGGAGAAGGGCCTCCTGAGTCAGGCGAGTGACCCATCCCTGTCTTCTGTTGGCAGTTCTATAGTTCAGCTCCGCTCTGCACGAAGAAGCGCTTTGTATTCTCTGTCCTGAATCTTCCAACAATCAGTATAGCATCTAGATCAAGGGAAGTAATAGTGCCACTGTATTCTGCTCTGGTCAGACCTCACCTGGAGTACTGTGTCCAGTTCTGGGCACCACAGTTCAAGAAGGACACTGACAAACTGGAACGTGTCCAGAGGAGGGCAACCAAAATGGTCAAAGGCCTGGAAACGATGCCTTATGAGGAACGGCTAAGGGAGCTGGGCATGTTTAGCCTGGAGAAGAGGAGGTTAAGGGGTGATATGATAGCCATGTTCAAATATATAAAAGGATGTCACATAGAGGAGGGAGAAAGGTTGTTTTCTGCTGCTCCAGAGAAGTGGACACGGAGCAATGGTTCCAAACTGCAAGAAAGAAGATTCCACCTAAACCTTAGGAAGAACTTCCTGACAGTAAGAGCTGTTCGACAGTGGAAGTTGCTGCCAAGGAGTGTGGTGGAGTCTCCTTCTTTGGAGGTCTTTAAGCAGAGGCTTGACAACCATATGTCAGGAGTACTCTGATGGTGTTTCCTGCTTGGCAGGGGGTTGGACTCGATGGCCCTTGTGGTCTCTTCCAACTCTAGGATTCTATGATTCTATGATTCTATGATCTTCATTGGATGCCCACAAGTTCTAGCATGTCTTGACCAGGGGCTGACCAGACTTTGGGATGCGGGTGGCCTGTGGAATGTGGAGATAGATAGATAAAACTTTATTCGCATTAGCCAATGGCCATAGCAACAGTAAAATATTACAGTATATGCAGAAAAGGAAATTTGATAGAAGAGCACAATTTAAAGTCCTGAATCAGCCATCAGTTAGTGGTCCTTAATCTGATTGCCCCTGCTATGAACCTAGCAACCTTTGCTGTTATCTGCTCATTTTGATCTGATGGAAGAAAGGACATTGTGGCAGTGGTTGAGCAGCCTGGGGTAGTTAGTACGAGTTAGCATGGGATGCGGGTGGCGCTGTAGTCTAAACCAATGAGGTTGATGGTTCGAATCCCCGCGATGGAGTGAGCTCCTGTCGCACTGTCCCAGTTCCTGCCAACCTCGCAGTTCGAAAGCACACCAGCGCAAGTAGATAAATAGGTACCTTGGCGGCAGGAAGGTAAACAGCATTTCTGTGTACTCTGGCTTCCGTCACGGTGTCCCGCAGCACCAGAAGCAGTTTAGTCCTGCTGGACACATGACCCGGAAAGCTGTCTGTGGCCAAACATCGGCTCCCTTGGCCTGAAAGCGAGATGAGCGCTGCAACCCCATAGTCACCTTTGACTGGATTTAACTGTCTGGTGGTCCTTTACCTTTTACCTTGATCAGACTTGTAGCTCAAAATATCTGGAGGGTGCCAGGTTGCCAAAGGCTGCATTAGCACCTAGAACTGAGCTCAGTAGCAAATCAGTAGATCCCTGAAATGCAATCCACCCACTGTTGCCACAGGATGGGAGAGGGCTCTTCTGCTCTGGTTCTGCTTTTTGTTCCCCTAGAGGACCATATGAGAACAGGATTCTGGTCCAAATAGACCATGGGCTTGATCCAGCAAGCTCCTCTTACATTCTTACTCCATGCTTTAACTCCCCACCCCCACCCCACCCCTTTGTGAAGATGCCCAAAGCTCAGATTTGTAACCATGGATGCTTTCGGCACTCTGTCCTTGACTTCTGAACGGTTGACGTGCTCCTTGGAATTTTCCCCAGTGGGGCAAAGAAAAGCTTTTGGGGAGTTGTTTTTGGGTAGAGGGGTGAATGATAGGGTTAACCAGAGAGCGAGAGAGAGAGAAACACACACACACACAGAGAGAGAGAGAGAGAGAGAGAGAGAGAGAGAGAGAGCGCTTCTCCGAGATCTCCATAAACTAGCTTGGATCTAACAATGATCCAATAATTCCATATAGGTTTGAGGCATGAAGACCTTCACATGGTACCTCCAGACTGAATTGGTGAATGCACTGGAGATGTGAGTCTGAATGGAAAGCACTGCCCAGAAAACCCATTAGGAAGAGTGTTCTTCTTCTTCTTCTTCTTTGGCGATCCCTCGTAGCCGAGTAAGATTGTCTTCCATAAACACGGTTTTAACAATGAGTCCGTAAGTGACTGTGGAGGCCAATTCTGGATCCACACGTCCTTCCACAATGGGGACACTGGTTTCCAGGCAGGAGTTGATCACGGTGTGGATTTGCCAAGCGTACCTTCCTCTTAGCACGTTTCTCCCTTGCGTCCTGAGTTCGAGTGTCTTCAAAGCCCATGACACCTTTGGCAAAGGCTGTTCTCCAAGTGGACCACTCCCAGGCCAGTGTTTATTCCCTTTGACCTTACCGCCTTGGGTGACCCTGCTGGGAGTCTGAGTTTCCCAACGGTTTCGCTCGCAAGGGTCATAGGAACATGCAAGCCCACTCACCACAACAAGGTGATGATCCAGCGAGTGGGTAGGAAGAGTAATATTGACTCATTAACCAGAAGCTTTGGAGAGGGCAGAGGGGGGTGTTATGGGGTGAGCTGGCCTAACAGCCAGAGGTCTTGGGGGAAGGGCAAAGTGCTTTGCAGCAACCTCGCTAGAAGGGCCTGACCCTGGTAACAAGGTGTACCTTGCACTGGCTGGCTGATTCTCTCTTGGTGATACTGCAGAATGATAAATAACCATATCCCATACCACACCTTCTCAATTCTGCAGCTGAGCTCTGGTTCAGATGCAGTCCTGATGTTAGCCAGACAGCTTTATGCTCACATTCAGGGGTGCGGGTGTGTGAAAAGTGAGGCAGCCTTGGGTGCCTTCTGCCGTTCTGGATCACAGTCTTTCCTACTTGCATTTCGTATCCCCTGGGGAGAACCCCAGCCATTCCACTCCCCACCCCCCACCCCGATGCCCCAGTGCCAGTTGTGCTGGCCAATTGCTGAGAGCCAGCCTTTTGGATCAGAGCTGAGTCGCTAATATTATTTTGGGAGTGGAGGAAGCCTGCCTGCTGGGCAAACAAAAGCCAGCAAGTGTGAAAATACGAGCTGGTGACACGCTGCATCCTCTTGCTGGGCTTTCTTGTAAATATGTCACTGCGGAAGGAGGGAGGGGAAAGGAGTTGGCTGCAAGGAGAGCATCCGGCCAGGAAGTTCTGGCCCCTGGTGGAGCAAGCTGGCCGGTTGGTGCCGGGGGCCCGTGTTGGTCCTGGAAACGATGGGGCAGAGGTGGAGCTTGTTCCTGGATTCTCTTTGCTTCCATCTAACACATTGGCAGCACATTTCTCTTCCTTTTTCAACTTGAGATCACACACACACACGAGCTCACTCCTGTGAGTGCCAGTTTTCATTTTACAGTTGGGAAACTGAGGCTGGAGCAGAATGGTTTTCTTTGGGGTCAAATGGTGGAGTTGTGCACTTAAAGCACATTTAAAGTACATAGTTTTTAATGTGCATTAAAGTACACAGCCCCTCCCGAAGATTACTGGGAACTGTAGTTCACCCCCCCACACACACAACCACAATTCCCAGCACCCGCTGGAAGCTGCAGGATTCTTTCGCGGGCAGGTTGTGTGCTGTCAATGCATACTGTGTATGCAGCCTGTGGCTTGCACCCAGCTTCCTTGAGATAGGTCATAGAAATCATAGAACAGTAGAGTTGGAAGGGACCCCAAGGATCATCTAGTCCAGCCCCCTGCAGTGCAGGATTCGTGTCCTTACTGAACCACCCACATAACTCCAGTGGCATAGCATGGGGGGCACAAGGGCAGTTGTCCCAGGTGCAAAATTGTTGGGGGCCCAAAATTTCATCCCCCGGTGCTTCCTCAATACAGCTGTTCAGTTTCTCTGTGCAAACCAGGAAGTGACCTCTCCAGACAACGGGCCGGCTCTGCTTTTCCCATCTCTATGGCTGTGGTCTCCTGGGCGATGCAGATACCATTCTCTTCCTCCCTCCCATCCCTCCATGCAGCCCCGGGCACTGGCAACCTCTGCTACATCACTGGATTACTTTCCCCCCCAATTTTTTAAAATTAATTTTCCAAAATTTTAAACTAACAAACAAACATATATCATAACTTATCTTAATAACATTGTTAAGTGACTTCCTCAAATTCCCTTGACTGAATTTCAATATATATCATTGTAACGGTTTTCCAAAACAGATTCTCATAAAATTGACTTAATCCTCTTAACATCTTTGTTTCTTTTCATCTTTGCTTTAAACATAGTATTCAATAACTTCACATATTTAAATCCTTAGCATATCTATTTTTTGCAAGTATTTCTGATTAATTTATATTAGCATATTTAAGTATAATCTTTGAAGTTCTTCCATTCTTCCTGGTGCTCCTCCTCCTTCTGGTCACGGACTCTTCCGGTCAGGTTGGCTAGCTCCGAAAAGTCCATCATCTTCATCTGCCATTCCTTCACTGTTGGTACTTCTTGAGTTTTCCAATTCTCGGCCAGTAAAATTTGAGCTGCAGTTGTGGCATACAAAAACAATCTAACATCTTTTTTGGGCAATTCCAAACTGGATCACTGGATAACTCCCTTTCAGACTAGACTGGCATTAGAAGGCTGCCAGTCTTGAGCTGTAGGGTTTGAGGGAGACACCAGGGGTCCGAGTCTGCCCCACGCTTTGCATTCCTCCTTCGTCTCTTCCTTCGTCCTCCCACTGCCCCAGCTCCTCTCTAAATAGCCCTCTGGTTTCCTAGGTGCTATTTGGCGGCTGCTTCCCCGCATCACACCTAAAACACAGCACACACAGCACAGGAATTTGCTGGGTCCTTGACAGAATCGCCGCCTTTTCAGAAACATGGCCAGCGCCAAGCGAAATAGGAAGCCGGCTGAGGCAGGAAGGGCGCAGAGCGCTCTTGTTTGCAACTGCTGCCTTGACCGGCTGGCTGGCAGGGCTGCCGAGTCCCTTTTGCAGAGACTGCCAGGATTTGCACCTCCAGTGGCTCCAGTTTGGGAGGAGCAGCTGCTTGCTAGGCCAACGGAGAGAGCGAGGCGACTCCTTGATGGGCCATCAGCAACGAGGGGATGAAGCGCCCTCCCAGATGTTCAGATTTGGGGTGGTGGAAGTGCCAGGAGGAGACGGGCGGGTCACATCTCAGAGGTCTGAAGGACTGCCAGCAGATCATCTTCATTCTAGATTGGCCCTTGGATAACAATTGCCACATTTCCAGACTTAAACTACATGGTTAATCTATGGAACTCCCTCCCACAGGAGGCAATGACGGCCACCAACTTGGATGGCTTTAAAAGAGGATTGGACACATTCATGGAGGGAAGGGCTATCAATGTCTACTAGCCACAATGGCTATGTTCTATCTCCACAGTCAGAGTCAGCAATGCTCCATCTGGTACGCAGGATGAGACCCTCCCTGCCCGCAGACTGTCTCACCAGAGTGGTGCATGCTCTGGTTATCTCCCACTTGGACTACTGCCATGCGCTCTACATGTGGCTCCATTTGAAGGTGACCTGGAAACTACAACTAATCCAGAATGCGGCAGCTAGACTGGTGACTGGGGGCGGCCATCAAAACCACATAACACCGGTCTTGAAAGACCTACACTGGCTCCCAGTATGTTTCCGAGCACAATTCAAAGTGTTGGTGCTGACCTTGAAAGCCCTAAACGGCCTCGGCCCAGTATACCTGAAGGAGCGTCTCCACCTCCATCGTTCAGCCCGGACGCTGAGGTCCAGCGCCGAGGGCCTTCTGGCGGTTCCCTCATTGCGAGAAGCAAAGCTACAGGAAACCAGGCAGAGGGCCTTCTCGGTGGTGGCGACCGCCCTGTAGAACACCCTCCCACCAGATGTCAAAGAAATAGACAACTACCTGACATTTAGAAGACATCTGAAGGCTGTTCAGGGAAGTTGTTAATGTGTGATAGTTTAATGTATTTTTAATCTTTGTTGGAAGCTGCCCAGAGTTGCTGGGGAAACCCAGCCAGATGGGCGGGGTACAAATAATAAATTATTATTATTCTGTCTCCCAGTTGCTGGAAACCACAGAAGGAGAGAGGGCTCTTATGCTTGAATCCTGTTTGCTAGTTTCCCTTTTGGAGCATCTGGTTGGCCTTGTGAGGACAGGACGCTGGACTAGATCAACCATTGGCCTCATCCAGCAGGCTCTTCTGATGTTCTTAGGTCCCAAGTAATCTTCAAGGGCAGCCCCATAGGGAGCATGTTGCAGTAGTCCAGTCTGGAAGTTTTCACCGTGGCCAATGAGAGAGAGCTTTCGACGGCTACTAGCTATGATGGCTTTGCTCTGCCTCTGTGGTTGGAGTTCTGCACAGGTATCTGGTTGGCCATTGTGGGAAGAAGGTGCTGGACTGGATGAAGCACCCCTGGGTGGCCAGATTTGGGATAGTGGAAGTGTCAGGAGAAGACAGACAGGTCAGGTCTCAGAGGTCTGATGTAAGAGCCAGCTGTTCTTATTCATTCTCATTCATTCCTTGGGTTACAATTGCCGTGTTTCCGAAGTGTAATTGCCTTTGTGTGAGGCAATGAGTGTCATCTGTGTTCTGGATATTTTTAATGCTTCCAAATTTAGACTTCAGGAACAGTCACTTAATTTATAAATACAGCACTATCCTCTGATTGACTGCATAAGTGCATATTTGGCTTGCGACTGAGGCGTGATTTCTCAATAAATGTTTGCATTCAAGAACAGTTACTCATGCATCTGACTAAAGAGGAGACGCTCTGATTGCATACTGACCTGTGCCTGGGATCAAGTTTGGAAGATGAAAGTGCCGTCCCTGCTGAAGGTCATAAGGACCTTGTTTGAATTTGTCCACGTGTTGCAAGTTAAGTCTCATTTCCCTCAAAAGGATTCCTCTACATCTTGAAATGTAAAATAAGGTTACCAGGCGTCCGTTTCCCGGGGACAGTCCCCGGATTTACAAATCAGTCCCCATACAAAATCCATTGAAGTTGAAAAGTGTCCCCTGATTCATTGAAAAATATCTGGTAACCTTAACCCTCAAGACAGAATTTGCCACCTTTTTTTTCCTTTTTTTTGCAGGCTCCACCAAAACTCTTGCTCAGATCCTTGTTCTGTCTACCTTGCATCGACAACTGTACTTATCCTCTCTCGGCTTAAACTAAGCAGAGATTCAGCATCCTTCCTTTTGACTTTTGCGCATTCAAGGGTCTTCAAGACTTTTTTTAAGCTGACAAACCTACAGAGTCATTTAAAATATCCTTGAGCAGTTTGTCGTTTTAATGATTGCTCTGCATTGCTTTTAAATGTTTTCCGTGTCGCTGTGTACCACCCTAATATTTTACGAGAGGACAGTGCAGAAATACTTTTATAAATGAAATAGTGCAGTTCTTTGGGCGCAGGTGGAATATGCTGTCATAATCTCACCCCTGGTTGGAGAAGCCTGACCTGGCCACAGAAATCAATGATCAAGCCATGGTTTGACTGCTGCCATGTGCTCTGTGTGGCCCTTTAAAGTCCTCTTCAAAACTCATTGTATTGAAATATGGCTGCCTGAATCATGTGACACTCCCCCCCCCCCCCACTGTTAAATACCACCAGTGCATTTCCGAGCTGAGATTGAACTGCTAACTTTAACTTCTTTAAATCCTTGAATGAGGATTTGAAGGAGCACCTACAGCCAATATTGTTTTGCTCATGCATCAGGGATGGAAGTCTGAGCTGTTTGCCCCACTGCACACACTCCAGAAAATCCACTCTTTAGTGCTAAATCGGAAGAAACTGCAATCCACAGGAAACCCAATTGCTGTTTGTTCCAATTCAGTGCAAAACCGCAGCTTTTCCCGGGGGAAAGCGGAGAGGCAAATAGAGGTGTGGCTAAGCCCTGAATTGCTCATCACCATCCAATCATAGAAATGTAGAGCTAGAAGGGAACCCAAAGGTCATCTGGTCCAACCTCCTGCAATGCAGGAATCCCAGCCAAAGCATCCTTTGTCTTCTTGTATGGGCCACTGGAGACAAGATAGCTGCAGCTTTGCTCAGCAGACAGAAGTGGGCTTGTGACAAACCACCCCCATAAAAGGCAGGCTCCTCAGGCCTTCACACCAGCACGATGGACAAGACGTTGTGTTTGCTTAGTGGATTTCCAAGAGTAGCAGAAAATCCGAATGAAATGTTAGCAAAGAGGAAGCAAGTGTGGTCTGACGTTTTGATGATGGAGAGTGTTGTGCGGAAGCAGCTGTGATGTCCTGGGACTGGGTCTCGGACTTGGAACCAGAGGAGACTCGGTCTGCACGGATCCTTCGCCTCAGGCATCATCTGAACAAAGTCTGGGACCTGATCCTGAAGAGCCCCAGTCTGCACAGGTTCCCCTGCAACAAACCCCAGCTGGGCCGAGTCCGGGGCCTGAGCCTGCCCTGGCTCCAGATGCGGGGATGACCTCGTTGCCTTCAGCTGGGCCATCACTTACAGCTGCTCCACTACCGGTTGGGTCAGGGGAGGCTGAGGCGGCCCCTGGGTCTAGTCACCCACCGACGTCTCCCGAGCTGCAGAGACTGAGGTCTGAGAGAAGGAGAGACCTGAGCACTCGCAGGAGGAGTGCTCGCCTTCGGGTGAAACAGGGAGGTGAGTCGCCAGGGGATCAGGACCGGCAGCTACCCTGACAAAGATGAAAGGCTGTCAGACCCTGCCCCAGGTTGAGGGAGCAACATTGCTGTATGCTAGATCCTGCACCTGTCCTTGCCTGGTTTCCTGCCTCGTGTCCTGCCTTGGCCCTGTCAGACTGACTCCCAGCAGAACCTTCGGATTCTGGACCAGACCTGGACTGCGTTTCATGGGTTACCCCCTGGCCCAGCACAGCAGCAAAAAGACAGGCATGCACAAATCAGCTACATCAATTCCACCACAAACCTTCACCCGGAAGCAGCACCCATCTTCTTGGTCTTTGTCCTGGTGGAGCACCCTCCTGGCTGTCGGCCAGAGAGCCAGTGGTGGTTTTAAGACCTGGGAGAGACCAGAATTTAAATCCAATCCCCTTCTCAGCCATGAAGCTCGCTGAGTGACCCTGAGCCAGTTGCAACTCCTCTGCCTAACCTACTTCACACGGCTGTTGTGGGGATTAAATGAGGATGGAATTCTTCATGCAGCACAAAGTTAACCTATGGAACTCCCTCCCACAAGAGGCAGTGGTGGCCACCAATTTGGAGGGCTTTAAAAAAGATTAGACAGATTTATGGAGGAGGAGAGGGCTGCCAATGGCTCCTAGCCAGCATGGCTGTGATCTCACAGTCAGAGGCAGCCATGCTTCTGAATCCCAGTTGCTGGAAACCACAGGAGAGCAGAGGGTTCTCGTGCTCAAATCCTGCTTGCAGATTTCCCATTGGGGCATCTGCTTGGCTGCTGTGAAAACAGGATGTTGTTGCTGTCATTTATTCGTGTCTGCCTCTTTGTGACCCCCTGGACCAGAGCACGCCAGGCACTCCTGTCTTCCACTGCCTCCCACAGTTTGGTCAAACTCATGCTGGTAGCTTTGACAACACTGTCCCACCATCTCGTCCTCTGTCATCCCCTTCTCCTTGTGCCCTCCATCTTTCCCAACATCAGGGTCTTTTCCAGGGAGTCTTCTCTTCTCCTGAGGTGGCCAAAGTCTTGGAGCCTCAGCTTCAGGATCTGTCCTTCCAGTGAGCACTCAGGGCTGTTTTCCTTCAGAATGGAGAGGTTTGATCTTCTTGCAGTCCATGGGACTCTCAAGAGTCTCCTCCAGCACCAGAATTCAAAATCATCAATTCTTTGGCGATCAGCCTTCTTTATGGTCCAGCTCTCACTTCCACACATCACTAGAAAACAGGATGCTAGACAGTTTATCCAGCAGGCTCTTAACATTTTGTAACTCACTCTACATGGGGCTGCCCTTGAGACTGAGCCAAAAACTCCAGCGGGTGCAGAATGCCGCGGCGAGACTCCTTACAGGGTCCTCGCTGCGGGATCACATTCGCCCGGCGCTATATCAGCTGCACTGGCTCCGGGTGGAGTACAGGATCAGGTTTAAGGTGCTGGTTTTGACCTTTAAAGCCCTATATGGCCTAGGACCCTCGTACCTATGGGACTGCCACTCCTGGTATGTCCCATGGAGGCAGGGGCGCCGACTTATAAAAAATATTGGGGGGGCGGGGGCCCATACCGACTTATAAAAAATATTGGGGGGGCCCAAGACCTCCAAACCTCTGCTGCTGGGGGAACGAAAGGGGCGAGCCCCGGGCTGCCCCGACCTTAAGTGAACCTGTGAGGGCCCGCCCTTTGCGGTAGCCGATTGGCTGCCGCCGTGGGCGGTGAATATTAATGAGCTAGGGGGAATCCCCGCTTCTCGTGGGGCTGACGCCAGCCCCGCGAGATTGTTGATGGGTCGAGAGCCCGCAACCCCACCCCCTCTCTAGATCGGGAGTGGCTTTGTTTTAACTTATTACTGAATGTATTTTAAAAGGTAACTATCGTCAAACAAGGAAAATAAAAAATACCAACATAATTTTGTGATTTTACAAAGCATAATATAACTAATAATTTTCTTAAGTTATTGGGGGGGCAGAGCCCCCCAAACGAATTTTTGAGGGGGCTCGGGCCCCCTCAGGCCCCATGGAGTCGGCGCCTATGCATGGAGGACCTTATAGTCTTCAAAGAAAAACATATTGGAAGTCCCGGGCCACAGGGAGATTAGGCTGGCCTCAACCAGAGCCAGGGGTTTTTCGCCCGTGGTCCCGATCTGGTGGAACGCTCTGTCACAAGAGACTAGGGCCCTGCAGTACTTAACATCTTTCTGCAGGGCCTGCAAGACAGAGCTGTTCCACCGGGCCTTTGGCCGAGGCACAGCCTGACCCCCTCCTTTGATCATCCTCACAGAACTCCAGCCCAATGGTTGCCATGAATTTGATTCTGAATTGAATTTAGAATGATTTGATTTTAGAATGCATTTCAATTAATAGATTGTGGTTTTATATAAACTGTGTTACTTTTACTGTTGTTAGCCGCTCTGAGCCCGGCTTCAGCTGGGGAGGGTAGGATATAAATAAAATTTTATTATTATTATTTATTATTATTATTAAAGCCATCCCGGTTGGTGTGCACCACTGGCTCCTGTGGGAGGGAGTTCCATAGTTTAAATAAATCCTTTCTTGTATCTGAATCTTGTATCTGAATCAGGGGGTTGGACTTGATGGCCCTTGTGGTCTCTTCCAACTCTATGATTCTATGATCTTTCAACATTCAGCTTCCTTGGGCGTCCAAGAGTTTTAGTGCATGCCTTGCAGAATTTTATAGACCTCCACCCTCCTGCCTCTCGCTTGCCTTTGCTCTAAAACACTGAGCAAACAGCTCACCTGAGAGACTCCCTGGACAAAGTGCTCCATTTGTTAACATAAGAACACAGGAAGAGCTTGCTGGATCAAGCCAATGGCCCTTCTGATGTTGTACTTAAAACTCTGGGAGGAAAGGTGATAGATAGGTCCAGTTTTCCATTTTAAATTCCCCAGTGACCAGAGTAGAAATAACCGCTGGGATGAGCGCAGAAAGAAGGAACGCCCTGGTGCATCTGCAGCGGCACAACTGGGCACCTTGCTCTGCCCCAGCTGCAATAAAACATGTCTCTCCCCTATCCGTGTCTACAGCCATAGCAGGCACTGCTAGCTCCCAACAGCTTACCCTCACCCCAAAAGGTGGACCCCTCTGTTGTCCCCCCAGACCAATGCCCTGCCTATCCCACCTTGAGCTCCTTGGAAACAGAAATGGGATATAAACTAGCAAATAAATTTGGAAGAAGCAGAGAAATGATGCCTGCAAGCTGCATCTCTCCTCCGGAATCTGATCTGCTTCCCCAAACCTGCAATGGGCCCCCTCTCTCCACTCCCCCCCCCACCAATTTACTGCTGGAGCTGAATCAGCCCTCCTGCCCCCCTCCTTCTCAACAGCCCTGCCTCAAACAAGGCTCCTCTTTTATTATTTTTGGGGCCTCTGTTTCCCCCCTCCTGCCCCTCTCCTTTCTGCGCCTTCACCATCTGGGTTCGATAGAAATGCACACACACATACGATTCCTCCCAGCAAAGCTTATTTTCCTCCATTTGGGTTTTTTCTTTTTTTTAGTGTATGTTTTCTGTAGCTCTAATTGGCCGGGGCTTGAACCCGCGCCAAGGCAAACGCACCTGAGGGAGTCTTGCTTTACAGGCCCCCTCGCGAGAGCCAGAAATTTGGCCTCTCTGACTGCTGGGGTGGGGCACGAATCGTGACCGGGGGGAGGGGGAACTTTTGGCAGGGTCTTTGCTGACCGGGAAGGGAAGGGGGGTCGCGCCAACAGCACAGTTACCAGCCGTGCCCCATGACAGCTGCCCTCTGTTGGCGGAGCCAGGAGCAAAGGCTTCCAGCCTTTGGAGCTGAGTGGGGAATAGATGCTGTGTCAGACCTGCAACCACCTGTGAACTGTGCCCCCCTCCCTCTGCAAAAAGGGGCCTGGACCGCAAATGGGCCAACGGAGGATGCCAGGCACGTGGGCTGCATGTGCTACCCAGAAAGGAGCAGGTCCGCTTCCAGATTCTGAGTATTTTTGGGTCAGAAGTATCACATAGCGGGGGGGGGGGAATACATGAGGAGTTGGGGGGAAAATGCTTAAGATCACATTAACGGAAAAATCAGAGGCTTACCAATAATAATAATAATAATAATAATAATAATTTATTATTTATACCCCAGCCATCTGGCTGGGCTTCTCCAGCCACTCTGGGTGGCTTCCAACAAAATATTAAAATACAGCAATGCATCAAACATTAAAAGCTTCCCTGAACAGGGCTGCCTTCAGATGTCATCTAAAAATCTGGTAGTTGTTTTTCTCTTTGACATCTGCTGGGAGGGCGTTCCACAGGGCGGGTGCCACTACCAAGAAGGCCCTCTGGCTGGTTCCCTGTAACTTGGCTTCTCACAGCGAGGGAACCACCAGAAGGCCCTTGGAGTAATGGGGGTGGAGACACTCTTTCAGGTATACTGGACCGAGGCTGTTTAAGGCTTTAAAGGTCAGCACTAACACTTTGAATTGTGCTCAGAAACGTACTGGGAGCCAATGTAGATCTTTCAAGACCGGTGTTATATGGTCTCGGCGGCCGCCCCCAGTCACCAGTCTAGCTGCCGCATTCTGGATTAGTTGCAGTTTCCGAGTCACCTTCAAAGGTAGCCCCACGTAGAGCGCATTGCAGTAGTCCAAGAGGGAGATAACTAGAGCATGCACCACTCTGGTGAGACATTCCGCGGGTAGACTGGGCCTTTTAGAAAAAGAAATAGTGAAATCGAATAAAAGAATTTTTTATATGCGACCACCGCAGCTAGGATAGTAATAGCATCTAAATGGAAAGCTAAAGAGCTACCTACCAAGGAGGAATGGATTCTTGAATTAAATGAATATTTAAAACTGGCTAAATTAACAGCATCCATACGACAGCAGTCAAATCAAAACCTAAAAAACGAATGGCAATGCTTTGATGATTCTATGACAAGAAATTGCTCCAAAAAAGACATGCTAACATGCTTAGATTAAGAATGAAATGCATCAAAACAATAAATTATCAATGACATATGTATGTATACAGAGAAAATAAAAACAACCAGAATGCACTGATAAGTGTAAAATTGATTCTAGGGAAGATGAGTAGTGGTGGAGGGAAGTTAAACAGGGTGGTGGGTTTATTTTCTTTTGTTTATTTTTTTTCTTTTTCCTTTTTGGATATTGTATGATGATTTAATGTTTCTTTTCTGTTATGTATTATTTCTCTTTTTTTAATTAAATTGTATGATGAAAAATCTAAATAAAAATACAAAAGAAAAAAGAAGGAAGTATCACGTAGTGAGGCTTTAGAAGCCAGATTTGCACAACCACCAGTCAAGGTTCAGGAGTCGGTCCTCCCTTGTGCTTTCCCCTCCTCAGAGGATTCCATAAAGGCAAGATCTCTCCTGAGCGTCTTCTCTGGGGTTTTGGAGCCTAGCAGCTCCTTGGGACTCTTTGATACCCGTTCCACATTTGTAAGAACTTGATCGTTTAGAGTGAGTGAGTGAGTTATTAGAAGTTTTCACTGAAAAAAAATATGAAATAAAAGAAATATGAATACAATCGTACCTTGGAAATCGAACGGAATCCATTCCCGAAGTCCGTTCGACTTCCAAAACGTTCGTAAGCCAAAGTGAGGCCAGCAGAAGCTTCTGCAGCCAAATGGAAGCCCCATTGGATGTTTGGTTTCCAAAAATAGTTCGCAAACCGGAACAGTCACTTCCAGGCTTGTGACATACAGGAGCCAAAATGAGAACTAAGCTGTTTGAAAACCAAGGTACAAAAGGAAAAGGAAAAGGAAAAATAACCAAAGCATTACAATACAACAGAGTATACAGTACGGTAAATAAGTACATAAGTGATATAATTGTTTGTATCACTTATGTACTGCTTGTTTGTTTGTTTGTTTTTACAATCAAGTGGTATATAAATTTTCTGAAATAAACAAATAAATGGGAAGGGGAAAAACATGCTTGTGCACTAGCACTTAGCGTTACAGTTCTGATAACACGCAACTGTGATTCAGATGGTTTTGGGTGACCTGATGGCATCTCTGCTGCCAGGTGGCAATTGAGCGAGGGCCAAAGGCAGCTGATCTCTCAGCGGAAGAGATGGCCTGGCCCTGCTTTGCTCCCCCCCTCCCCCACCCCCAGCTCTGCGGTCTGATGGAACAACTTCAGCTCCTTTCTCAAGCCTGACCTCTCAGGATTTATGGAACTTTCTTTCTCTCCCTGTAAAATGCACATTGTGCTGTGCCGATTCCCCTGCCTGGCATCTGACGCAGTTGGCTTTTGCCTTTCAGCATCTCCGCAGACCTGTGATTAGTCTCTTTGGGGGTGCGGCATTCCTGCAACGAATCCTGCCCATATCTGCTGCTGCAGGACAGGAGGCCTAGCCTCTTCTGTGATTTGTTTCTGACATGAGGTTGCTGTAGCGATGGCCACCACATGGCTTGGCAAGGCCAGCGCCAAGCACAATGTGATTTATGGGTGGGAAGAGAACAGACCTTGCATCGCCCCCTCCGCATTCTGCCTTTCCAAACCCCATGACTTTTCCTTTTCCCTGGGAGTTGAGAGGTTAAGGGCCCACCCTCTTCCCAGACCAAATCGATGGCCCAGCGCCTTTCGAGGGGCTGTTTCTCAGGTGCGCTTGGAGCTGCCTGGAGCCCAAAGGGGCCTTTGTTTTGGAAGCGGCAGAGGGCTGTTTTGCATGGCTGGAATGCAGCGCTCCCATCCCGGCAAGCGAAGGAGCACAGGAGCGGCAGTGAGCTGTTTGCTTTGGAGCTCGCCTGCTGGCTGACCTGAGCGCCTCCGTGCTTGGAAGCCGGCTTGTGGCTATGCCCTGCCCTGGGCCAGGAGGCATCGCTAGCCAAAGCACAGCTACGGAGAGCCGTCCAGCAGGAAAGAGGTTGCCCAGCTGTGGTTTTGAAAGGGTGGCGGTGGAAGCCATGAGGAACGGGCAGGCGGCTAAGGGACCCAGGTGCCCGGGGAGCCCTTTGACCCCTTCTTTCTGCAGGGAGGGAGGGGTAGCAGCAGGATCAGGACCACTCCTAGCTCAGCTGAGCACCTCTAGTCTAGAGGTCTGGTCTAGCCACTTGCCCAAAGCTCAGAGACTCCATTCCCTCTGGTATCTCCAGCTTCCAGTCAGGGTAGACAATACAGTATTGAGCTAGGTAAAGGTAAAGGGACCCCTGACCATTAGGTCCAGTCGTGGCTAACTCTGGGGTTGCGGCGCTCATCTCTATAAGCCGAGGGAGCCAGCGTACAGCTTCTGGGTCATGTGGCCAGCATGACTAAGCCGAACCAGAGCAGCGCATGGAAATGCCATTTACCTTCCCGCCAGAGCGGTACCTACTTGTCTACTTGCACTTTGATGTGCTTTCAAATTGCTAGGTTGGCAGGGGCAGGGACCAAGCAACGGGAGCTCACCCAGTCGCGGGGATTCAAACCGCTGACCTTCTGATCGGCAAACCCTAGGCTCTGTGGTTTAACCCACAGCATCACCCGCGATGGACCCAGTTCTCTGCTTAGTATAAGGCTCCTTCCTATGCTCCACGACAGAGTTGGGCGGTCCAACTTTTTATGCTACGTGGGCTGCAAAAGTACTTTGGCATGGAACCTGTGAGCCCCACAGTGCCTTGTCGCAAGGCTGAAATTTGAAGCCCCTTCCCCAGCCCTCGCGCTGACTTCCCAAAGATAACTAAACAAGGCGAACCTCAGTCAGCTTGTTAGGTGGTTGTAGGCAGCCATGCTCTCCCCACCTCGATGCCCCCTCTCCCCCAGAATGGGGGTGACAGCGCTGACCTACCTTGCAGGGTTGTTTGTAAGTACTGAAACAAGCTGGCGTAGAGGAAGCACCTTAAACTGTAATGTGCTCATGCCCTGCTCTGTACTGTATTGTTGAATTTCGTAATACAGTGGTACCTTGGGTTAAGTACTTAATTCGTTCCGGAGGTCCGTTCTTAACCTGAAACTGTTCTTAACCTGAAGCACCACTTTAGCTAATGGGGCCTCCTGCTGTTGCTGCGCCACCAGAGCACGATTTCTGTTCTCATCCTGAAGCAAAGTTCTTAACCTGAAGCAATATTTCTGGGTTAGCGGAGTCTGTAACCTGAAGCGTATGTAACCTGAGGTACCACTGTAAACACAATAGGATGTAGCAGGTGGAGAGAGGAGAGTTGTCTTCTTCTTCTTCTTCTTCTTCTTCTTCTTCTTCTTCTTCTTCTTCTTCTTCTTCTTCTTTAGATATTGTATTTTAATATTCTGTTGGAAGCTGCCCAGAGTGGCTGGGGAAACCCTGCCAGATGGGCGGGGTATTATTATTATTATTATTATTATTAATAATAATAATAATTACTAACACTGGAACTCAGTGGAACGGCTCTGCTCTGCTCTGCAATGCTTCTGAATCCCATTTGCTGGAAGACGTGGGCTTTTCTCTGGGGCATCTGAGCGAGGTCCAGATGTCTTGATCCAGCAGGCCCTTTCTATATGCTTTCACCCACAACCCCATTGCCTCTCAGGTAATATCCTCAAGCCCCATTCTTTGCTCAAGTGGCCATTAGCTCCTGCAGAGCGTGATCCTGCTCACAGCAATTGCGCGATTTGTGCACGATTTTTTCACAGCACCCCGAATCGCCTCCTCCTCCTCCTCTCCCTTGCCCGCCGACACCCACACCTGCGCAGGTTGCCTTTTGCTCTGGGAGATGCTGCTCCTGTCCTCGCTTGCGTTTTCCTCATCCCGGAAACTCTGCCTGCAAAGGGGAGAGCCAGGGAGGCCTTGCCTTTTGCTCCTGGTATCTGCAGCCTGAAATCGAACCCGGCTCCCGGCTCCCCCACTCCATTCCCCAGCCGCCCAACTTTTTTACGAGCGCTTTGCTTTTGACATTATTTTTAGGAATTTCTCCAGCGTGTGGCTGGGCTGGTGGGGGGAGGGAGGTGGGGGGAAATGGTTTTCCTTTCCTCCCGAGCTTAGCAGGCAGGAGCCGCTGGGCTGCTTTGGCTGCCGTTCTGCTTGTTAACAGAGCAGTTGCTGTTCGGCTCCTGCCAGAGCCTCAGGTTACGGGTAGGCGAGGGGCTCGGGTTGGGTGCAGTGGGGCGGCTGCCGAGGGGAGGGAGCTTGGGCTGCGGGGAGGCTTGGGCGAGGGGCAGAAGCGGGGGTCGCGGTGGGGATTGGGTGGGTGTGTTCCCAGCTCTCCGGCTGCAGCCAGCGTCAAGAATAGCGGCCCCCCTCCACCAACCCCCCTTTCCTTTCTTTTCCCAGAGTTTTTGTGATCTGGCGGCGGCTGCGAGGCCATGGGGAACGGCAGAGGCAGCAGAGGCAGCACCAGGTCTTGAAGGTAAGCCCTTGCCACAGGACAGCAGGAATGCTCCTGCGCTCTCCGAAGGACAAGGGAGACTAGTAGTTGTGGCTTCTGGAGCATGGTGCTGTCGGGTTGCACCAGGCAGAGGAGAAATCCCGTGGGTCATAAGTGGTTTAGATACTACTAGGGGAAACGGGTTGTCTGAAGGATCCATGCGCTGCCTGAACCTCTCCATCCCTATGCCGTGCATGTGTTTTATGGCACATGGGGCATGCTCCGAGGGCGCCGGGCTGGGTTCCTCTGGCTGATCCCGGTAGAAGGAGCTTGGCTCCTCCAGAGGCGACACAGCATCGCTGAGTCACAATCCACTGAGTCAGCACTCTGGGACCCCTGCGTCAACGGGGTCACCGCACGCGGTGGACTCTCTCGTATCTGAGTCAGAGCGTTGGGAAGCGTTCAGTCCTGCGCAGCTGAGTTCAAAGCGTTTTGCAGAGCGCACTGCACACAAGTCTCGGGCTGTTTTTACAACGTGTTTGCCGCACAGCGAGGGAGAGCGTCGTCAGGGCTGCAGCCGTTTCCTTGCTAAATGTATTTGCTCCACCGTTTAGGGCACAAAAACCCTCACAAAGCTGCTTTACGGCATTTAATAAATATATTCCAAAACTCTTACCACTTTAGCATTCAAAAAAGAAGCTTCCAAATTTATTTCCTGCTGTTAAAAGTTAACTCTGCTGCGCTAATGCAAGGGTGGTGCAGGCTGCTTCGTGCTGTTGTTTTTGTACGAGTTGCTCAGACTTCCACTCAGGCTATCTAAGCCGAAATGTTTCTCTAGATCTCCTGAGCTTTGCCAGACTTATTTCCCTAGCTGCAGTGACAGTAGCAGCAGCAGCAGCCGCCCTGGTCGATTGTATCTCATCCAACTCTCCAAGGTCAACCCAAAGCAACCTTTTAATGGGGCCATAAACCAGGAGGGGTATGTAGAAAGTTTCGGCATGCGGACCCTGCATTTATGGAACGCTCTCCCTCGGAGATTAATCAAAGCCCAGCGCTGTAACCTTTTGAAAGCTGTGCACAATCTGCTTGGGGTGGCTTCTGTTGCAGGGGACAAGCAGAGAGACGGTGGTGGGGTTAAGAGACCAATTGAGTTTTGATGCCGAATTGGATTTAAAGTGGGTGCTTCCTTTGTTTAATCTGTTAACTGCCCTCGGAGTCTCCAGGGTGGGATGAGCTAGGTCCTCAAACAATTAAATCTCTGCTCTTTTATTAGCCATTTATTAACTAAATAAGTTGTTTTGGTTTTATTTCTGTTTAACCCGTTGCTGTGCACAGTCTCTGTGAAGGCGGAGGAATTGGCTTCAATTTTTCTGCCTTTATAGTTCTCTGGCTCCATTGCAGTTTACTTTCTCTGGTACTGATATAGTTCAGTTGCTCTGGAGCACAACAGAAAGATCTGTGTATGTTCTGCCTGGAGAAGAGAAGATTATTGTGGATTATTGTGGGAAAGGTTTAGAAAGAGGGCGATGAAAATTATCAAGGGGATGGAGAAAGGTTGCAGCATTTAGGACTTTCTAGTTTTGAGAAAAGGCAAGTTAAAAAGGTGGCATGATGGATGTTTATAAACCCATGGCATGGAGAAATTGGAGAGTGAAATCTCATAATACTGGAACCCAGCTGGGGGGCATCCAAGGAAGCTAAATGTTGGGAGAATTCAGGACAAAAGAAGATACTCGCACAGTGCACAGTTCAACTATGGAACTCCCTGCCACAAGGAGGTAGTGACGGCCACCAAATTGGATAGCTTTAAAAGATTAGACAGATTTATGGTGTGTAAGGTTCTTCTGATGGCTACTAGTCAGGAAGGCTATACAGTGGTGCCTCGCAAGATGAAAAGAATCCATTCCGCGATTCTCTTCATCTAGCGGTTTTTTCATCTTGCGAAGCAAGCCCATTGACGGCTTAGCGGATTAGCGCTATTAGCGGTTTAGCGGCTTTTAGCGGCTTTTAGCGGCTTATCGGCTTAGTGGATAAGCTGCTTAGCGGCTTAGAAAAAGGGGGGGAAGGGAAAAAAAGTCGGAAAAACTCGCAAGACATTTCGTCTTGCGAAGCAAGCCCATAGGGAAATTCGTTTTGCGAAGCGCCTCCAAAACGGAAAACCCTTTGTCTAGCGGGTTTTTCATCTTGCGAGGCATTCGTCTTGCGGGGCACCACTGTATTTGGCCCTAAACGGCCTCGGCCCAGTATACCTGAAGGAGTGTCTCCACCCCCATCGTTCAGCCCGGACACTGAGGTCCAGCACCGAGGACCTTCTGACCCTCACTGCAAGAAGTTACAGGGAACCAGGCAGAGGGCCTTCTTGGTAGTGGCGCCTGCCCTGTGGAATGCCCTCCCATCAGATGTCAAGGAAATAAACAACTACCTGACTTTTAGAAGACATCTGAATGCAGCCCTGCATAGGGAAGTTTTTAATGTTTGAAGTTTTATTCTGTTTTTAATGTTCTGTTGAAAGCCACCCAAAGTGGCTGGGGGAGGCCAGCCAGGTGGGCGGGGCAGAAATGATTAATAATAATAATAATAATAATAATTACAATAATAATTACAATTGGAGGCAGAACGGTTTCTGAATACCAGCCACTGGAGACAGCAGGAAGGGAGAGGGCTACTCTTGTGCTCAGATGCTTGCAGGTTTCCAGTGGGGTAACTGTTTGGCCATTTTGAGAACAGGACACTGGACTAGATGGGCCATTGCTCCAGCAGGCTTTTCTCATGCTTCTATTAATGTGAGCCATGGCAGAGGTTTGCAGATACCTGTTTGTCTGTCTCACACATAATAATAATAATAATAATAATAATAATAATAATAATAATAATATTTTATTTATACCCTGCCCTCCCCAGCCAAGGCCGGGCTCAGAGCGGCTTACAAACAATAATAAAAACAAGAAGAATGATTTCAACTTAAAAACAAAACTTAAAAACAAAAATAAAATACAACATTAAAATAATGGAACATTAAAATATTAAAATGTAGGAGGAGAAGGAAAAGAAAAAGAGAGAGAGAGAGAGAGAGAGAGAGGGAATCAAATTGGCTCCAAGCCAAAGGCCAGGCGGAACAACTCTGTCTTACAGGCCCTGCGGAAAGAAATCAGATCCTACAGGGCCCTGGTCTCATGAGACAGAGCGTTCCACCAGCCGGGGCCAGAGTTGAAAAGGCCCTGGCTCTGGTTGAAGCCAATCTAACTTCCTTAGGTCCCGGGACCACTAGGGTGTTGCTATTTATGGACCTTGAGGCTCTCCGTGGGGCATACCGGGAGAGGCGGTCCCGTAGGTACGAGGGTCCTAGGCTGTGAAGGGCTTTAAAGGTCAAAAGCAGCACCTTAAATCTGAACTCTTGTTCTCCCATTGCTCCAGAGGGCAGGACCAGCATTGGAGGGTGGAAACTGCAAGGCGGCAGCTTTTTTTTTTTTTGCTATGAACATTACGAGAAATTTCCTAATGGCAAGAGCTGTTCAACAGTGGAACAGTCTGCCTCAAGGAAGTGGTGTCCTCTCCTTTGCCGAGGCAGAGACTGGGCGGCCATCACCAGTCAGGGATGCTGTAGATTCCTAGGCCTTCAATTTGTTGTTGTTGTTTAGTCGTTTAGTCGTGTCCACCTCTTCATGATTCCCTGGACCAGAGCACACCAGGCACTCCTGTCTTCCACTGCGTCCCGCAGTTTGGTCAGACTCATGTTTGTAGCTTCGAGAACACTGTCCACCATCTCGTCCTCTGTCATTCCCCTTCTCCTTGTGCCCTCCATCTTTCCCAACATCAGGGTCTTTTCCAGGGAGTCTCCTCTTTTCAAGAGGTGGCCAAAGTATTGGAGTCTCAGCTTCAGGATCTGTCCTTCCAGTGAGCACTCAGGGCTGGTTTCCTTCAGAATGGAGAGGTTTGTTCTTCTTGCAGTCCATGGGACTCTCAAGAGTCTCCTCCAGCACCAGAATTCAAAAGCATCAATTCTTCGGCGATCAGCCTTCTAGGCCTTCAATATCCCTCCCAAATCCAACATTCTGTGATGCTTTCACAACCTAGATGAATTGTGTCATTCTGGATTTTTTGGGAAGGCTGAAATCAAGAAACCCATTTCCACACACTCCCTTCCCAAGTGGCCGAATTGGTAGCGTTAGCTACCCAAGCAGATGTTGCAATCCGGTAGACAACGCCAAATGTTTTTTGGAGCCCGCTTGGCCGGTGTGGTCAAATGCTGGCAACTGCATGGCTGTGGCGTGAAAGGGGCATGAGGAGTCATCATCCGCGTATCTTGGCAGCATTTGAGTTCCTCATCTCCAGGCAGGCTCAGAATTTGAGCTGAAGGTGGCAGTTTAAATGTCAGAGAGGAAATGTGCTTTTGCTCAGCTGGATTTCCAAGGGGAAATCTGTCTTTGGACAAAGATCGTAGAATCTTAAAATCTTGGAAGGGACCCCAAGGGTCATCTAGTCCAACCCCCTGAAATGCAGGAATCTCAGCTAAAGCATCCCTGACTGATGGCCATCCAAACTCTGCTTGAAAACCTCCAATGGAGGAGAATTCACAACCTCCCAAGGGAGACTGTTCCATTGTCAAATAGCTCATACTATCAGAAACATCTTCCTGGTGTTTAGTCGGAATCTCCTTTCTTGCAACTTGGAGCTATTGCTTCAAATCCTCCCCTCCAGAAGAAACAAACTCGCTCCATCTTCCATGTGGCAGCCCTTGAGATATTTGAAGATGGCTCTTATACCTCCTCTCAGTCTCCTCTTTCCCAGGCTAAACATTACCAGCTCCTTCAACCGTTCCTCATCAGGCTTGGTTTCCAGGCCCTTGACCATCTTGGTCGCCCTCCTCTGCCCATCCTCCAGCTTGTCAACGTCCTTCTTAAATTGTGGTGCCCAGAATTGGACACAGTATTCCAGGTGTGGCCTGATCAAGGCAGAATAGAGTGGGACTATTATTTCCCTTGATCTGGACACTAGACTTCTGTTGGTGCCACCTAGAACAGCATTCACTTCTTTTGCTGGTGCATCACACTGTTCACTCATGTTAAGCTTGTGGTCCTAAGACCCCTGGGTCTTTTTTACGTCTCCTACTGGTAAGCCAGATGTTCCTCATCTTATATATGTGCATCTGGTTCTTCCTACCTAAGTGCTTAACTTAGATTTGTCCCTGTTGAAATTCATTTTGTGAGCTTGCGCCCAGTACTCCAATCTGTAAAGGTCATTTTGAATTCTGATTCTGTTTTCTGTGGCATTACCTTACCTTATGGCAGGATGAGTGAAAGACTCATTCTAACATGAGAAGATCTTGCTGGATCAGGCCAGTGGCCCATCTGGTCCAGCATCCTGTTCTCACAGGGACCGACTAAATGCTTATGTGAAACCTGCAAGCAGGATCCAGGCTCTATAGGCCTCTCCCTTCCTGTGGTTTCCAGCAACTGGGATTCGGAAGCCTGGCTGCCTCCAACTGCAGAGGCAGAGCATAGTCATCCTGGCCATTGACAGCAATAACCTCCACAAATTTGTCTACTCCTCTTTTAAAGCCATCTAGGTTGGCAGCCATCCCTGCCTCCTGTGGCAGGGAGTTCCACAATTCAACTGTGCTGAAGATGGCCTCATCATCATCACCTGATGCTGTTGAACCCGGGACCTTTGGTCTGTCCCTGAGCTCTGGCCACTCTTTGTTGAGGGATAAAGCCCCCCAGGTTAACTGTGATGGGGTGAAGCCTGCCAGAAAGCGCTTGCCCCTCTTCCAAGGTTCATGCAGATTAGCTGTGACCGCTCAGTTCTGATAGAAATCCATTCTGTACGTTTTCAAGAGCACCCTTTACAAAATAAAAACCAAATCACATGTTGCAGAACATTCAGAGTTTGGCATTTCTGTCCTTTCCTGAAAGAGGAAAAAGCTGGAGGGTTTGGGTTTCAAAATATGGATTTCAGCATTGGAAGGAAATTCAGTTTTAATGAGGTCTTATGTCTCTATTCATTTTATTGCCTTCCCTGAGCCTTTAGAGTGGAGCAGGCAATAAAATAAATTGTCCGGCTCGCCAGGAGCCTTCTAAGTTACCACCGGAAGATCCAGCATCGGTCTGTTGCCATGGGAGCTCTGCCACAGTGGGAAGCAAGGAGAGGTGGTTCCACTGTAGAGACAGGAGAGGTGGCAGGCGCTGAGCTTTTGATACACGGAAGGTGCCCACTTTCAACCCCTGCCATCTCTGGTGGGAAGGAACCTGGTGGCAAGGCTGGAAGTCTTGGTTCAGGTGGCACAGAGACTCACAGAATTGTAGTTCTGGGAGGGGACCCCAGTGGTCATCTAGTCCAACCCCCTTCAATGTGGCAATCATGGCTAAAGAACCCCTGACAGAAGGTCATTCAAGCTCTCCAGCAAAGGGGAGTCCACCACCTTCCAAGGGAGTTTTTTAAAACGGTTGGATGGGTTGTTATGTTGTCTTGAAGCTAGGAAATTAAGGGAGAGAGCCCAGTTGAAGATTCGGAGCAGACATTTGGAGGTAACATCGAGCCCTCTCTTATAATACTTCTTGTTGTCAGAAGCACAAGCCCATTCAATAAACACACAAGACATAACCGGCTGTACGTTTGAAAAAATAATATATACTATTCATTGTACTGAATTGTAGATTTCAACAGAAGTAGCTCATAAAGTTTAACGAAAAACATAGAAGACCCACTGGATCAGTTCATTCACTAATCAGTTTATGCATAAGTTCCATATATGTGAAAGGGTCTATTCCACCTGTCTGTTCATAGAGTCCAACAATCCACACGAAAGGTTGTTGCAGTTCGATAAGGATTTCCGGAATATTAGCCTTGTTTCGCCGTCTTGGGCTTCATCAGTAGTACAAACTCATATATGATATCACAGGACAGTGGATCTTATAGCATAGTAGTAGCTGCTATAAGGGGACGCGGGTGGCGCTGTGGGTTCAACCACAGAGCCTAGGGCTTGCCAATCAGAAGGTCGGTGGTTCAAATCCCTGCGATGGGGTGAGCTCCCCTTGCTTGGTCCCTGCTCCTGCCAACCTAGCAGTTGGAAAGCACGTCAAAGTGCGAGTAGATCAATAGGTACTGCTCCGGCGGGAAGGTAAACGGTATTTCCGTGCACTGCTCTGGTTCGCCAGAAGTGGCTTAGTCATGCTGGCCACATGACCCAGAAGCTGTACGTCAGCTCCCTCGGCCAATAAAGCGAGATGAGTGCCGCAACCCCAGAGTCAGTCACGACTGGACCTAATGGTCAGGGGTCCCTTTACCTTTAGCTGCTATAAGAACCACAAGCCCAGCAGCAACTCAGTCAAAGAACTCTTTGGCTTCCATCTTGGCAAAATGGCACGCGGCCTTCTCGAAGGACTCAGCAGATGAAACAATACGGTCGAGGCGGTGGTGATTCTGTGCGGCCTTCTGAAGAGCTCTTTCAGCAAATAGATTTATTTTAATTGTGCTTCTTAAAAATGCAGTTTGAAAATCTAGGACTTTGTCCTGTTGTGTATGAGGTGATTTGAATTCCGGGCACACAGATGGTCATTTTCTGGACTCAGTGAAATGGGGACAATTCAGTCAGATGTTGCTTCTCTCAGTGTGCACAGATGGAGCTGATCATTGCTTTTTGTTCCCTGTTTTGCCTTCCTGCTCATAAATCCTGAGAGGTATTTCCTGAAACTCTAAACTCTATATGAGTGAAAGCTGGTTTGACAATCAGATCCCCTCTTCACAGGGACTCCTGGGAACTTTAGTTTTTGAGTGGGGGGCTAGGAGCGCCTAACAGGATCCAGAGCATCTCGCCAGCTACAGTTCCTGGGATTCTTCCGGTGAAGTGATCCTAAAGTGATAGGCAACGAATGCGAGTTAGTGCAGCGGATGTGCCCCAAATACATGTTCGTACTTAGTTTGTGCACCTTGGCATTTTCTAACGGAGCATCTAAGGACACGTTCGGAAGTGGTGCTAAAAATGCTTTTCGTTCTGAAAAGTGTGAAGCTGGTTAATGAGGTGTAGAAAGTGGAAAAGAGCCATTTTAAAAATAGAAATCTGCATGCCAGCTAATGAAGATTTCCTTTTTCATTTTAAACTACACTTGTGGGAAACGGGCACAGGGGACTCACTGAGTTATTATACATGTCATACGAAAATGAGCATCTGTCCTGGAGAAACTGAGGCTTTCTTGGAGGTGATTTGCAGTTCCAGAGTGAGAAGGTCAGTGCTGCAAGGCAGATTTCCCTGAAAGATGGGCTTGACCCCCGCCACCGATCAACTCCTGCGATGCACAAATGCAGACGAGTGTTAGAATCATAGAGTTGGAAGAGACCACAAGGGCCATCGAGTCCAACCCCCTGCCAAGCAGGAAACACCATCAGACCACTCCTGACATATGGTTGTCAAGCCTCTGCTTAAAGACCTCCAAAGAAGGAGACTCCACCACACTCCTTATTGTTTGGTGTGTTCCCGGACGCGTTCTCCGTTTACACAGAGCCACAGTGACGCCCAGCAAGATTGGCCGGCACCTCGCGTGAACGCCCTGGGACGCTTCCCACAATCCTCTGCAATAAGCCGTCACTCGGCAGACACACGTCGACTTGGAAAGGGCTCTCTGCAGCTAGAAAATTCTGAAACCCACTGGAATAGCCAGGCATAGATGTTGAAAGCCGGCGTGGCGTTTCGCTCCAATGTTTTGAGCGTCCTCCTCTGCCTGTGTGAAACTGAGTCACAAGGTCTGGACGCTTTTGCAAAGAAATCTGACTTTTTAATGAAAAATGCAAGGGAGCCTCATGGCGAGAGGCTTAAGGGGTTGCGTTGCCGGGGTTGCGTTGCCGGGCTTGCAGTGTGGACATTCTCTCTTCATGGATTAAATGCACACAGGTTGGAGGTGTTTGCAGAGTTGTGGGCCCTACAATGCTTCGCCAGCCAGCACGTGCCAATCAGCATGGCTTTTCTTGTGCAACTCATTGTTTTCCCATCTGTGATATTATTATTATTATTATTATTATTAATAATAATACCCTGCCCTTCCCGGTTCAAAAGCCAGGCTCAGGGTGGCTAACAACAAATTTAAAACAATTGTAAAAGCAGCATAAAATACAGTATAAAAACATGAATAACAATAAAAATCAAAAATCAATTAGATAATCCCCAGGGCTAGCTGGTTGAATTGGTCCTACTTGGGCCAGTGAGGAGGCCAGGAGAGAATTAGCTGTGGGATCTTAGAACGGGTGATCTTCATAAAAGGGGAGTGGGGGAGAAGAGAAGGGGAATAAAAGATCAGGCTGAATTCAGATTAAAAGCCAGGCGGAATAGCTCCGTCTTACAGGCCCAATGGAAGGAGGTTAAATCCTGAAGGGCCTGAGTACATGTGTACCCTCTGAGTACATGCAGGGATGTTCCGATTCTAGACAATTCAGTTTCATCCATAGAAGACTCCATTCTGCGTATGTCCAAAGGGGCTGTTGTTTTGGGGTAGAGCAGAGGAATGATGGGTTCTGGTGACAAGTCATGTCTGACTTCCGTGTGTGTGTGTGACGGATTGCAGAGGCTGGCCCACCCCTTTCCTTTGCTGAAAGCCTTCATGTGGGATACAGGCATGCTTTTTCCAGAAGAGCTGACAAACGGAAGATGCTGAGCTTGATGTGCCTTTGGTTTGATCCAGCAGCCAGGCTCTTCCTATGCCGTGACGTCGATGTTCTCGCTGAGTGCAGTCAAACCTCGATTTTTGAACGTAATCCATTCTGGAAGCCCGTTCAGCTTCCAAAATGTTCAGAAGCCGTGCCTCAGCTGTCAAGCTTCCTGCAGTCAAGTGGGAGGCGCGTTGGACATTTGGCTTCTGGAAAACGTTCGAAAACTGGAGCATTTACTTCCAGGTTTTTAGCATTCGGGAACTGAAACGTTCCAAAACGGAGGCGTATGTAACCCGAGGTACCACTGTACTGATTTATTCCAGAATACTTTTTTTTGCAAGCATCAATCTGATAATGCCACAATCCTTGCAACATTGTGCTTCTGAATTCCAGTTGCTGGCAGGTGCGCATGGTCTTACTGCTGCCGGGCTCATGCGCAGCTTGCAGGCTTCCGTAGGCGTCTGGTTGGCCATTGCAAGCCCAGGATGACGGATGGATGGACCATTGGCTGATCCAGCAAGCTTGTCCTATGTTCTCATAACATTTTGGAGTGGGTGTCCGTGCAGTGGAGACCTTTGCTGAGACGGTACCAAGTGGGCCTCCTTTGAGGCAGCTGGAGCACCAGAGAGGGACACAATGAATTCTAGGATTTGAGGAACACACAGGACCAAGTCATCTCCTGATCCAGCCATCAGGGCCATGGCATGCCTTTCACCTCTCCTTGCATTGCGTCTCAATATCACTGCCCAGATGTGATGCCCTGGCTTAGTCTGCTTTGCTTAGTGTGAACCCAAATATGTGTGTGCTTATTTGTGAATGGAGTTGTTCCCTCCAAGCCTAGAGACAGTGTCCCACTGAACACAGTTACAGATAGGTAGCCGTGTTGGTCTGCCATAGTCAAAACAAAACAAATTCCTTCCAGTAGCACCTTAAAGACCAACTAAGTCAGTTCTTGGTATGAGCTTTCGTGTGCATGCACACTTCTTCAGATACTTCTTAGTATCTGAAGAAGTGTGCATGCACACGAAAGCTCATACCAAGAACTGACTTAGTTGGTCTTTAAGGTGCTACTGGAAGGAATTTGTTTTGTTTCCACTGAACACAAGCAGAGATGTATTCATTTCAATTATTTAAATACAGTGCTCCCTTGGTTCTCAAACTTAATCCATTCCGGAAGTTGATTCCAAAACCAAAGCGTTCCAAAACCAAGGTGCACTTCCCCATAGAAAGTAATGCAAAACGGATTAATCCATTCTAGACTTTTAAAAAGAACCCCTAAAACAGCAAATTAACCTGAATTTTACTATCTAACGAGACCATTGATCCATAAGCAATAAACAATGTACTGCAGTCACATAATCAATCAGTAGCTGAACTGGGTTCCACACAGTCAGAAAAACAAAACAAAAGCCGCAAAAACAAAAATGCAAAATAATTAGCAAAAACAGACAGACCTTGGTGTAACACTCAAAATGGAAGTGTGGCACTCAAATCGGAAGCATAACGCTCAAAATGTTAGTGTAACACTCAAAACAGAAGCGTAACACTCAAAACAGAGCACGTTCAGCTTCTGAAAAAAGTTTGCAAACCGGAACACTGTACTTTCAGGTTTGCAGTGTTTGGCTTCCAAGGCGTTTGAGAACCAAGGTACCACTGTACTGCCCTTTTGCCACAACAAAAGCAAATAGATACGAATACATTAAAAAAAGAAAACTGTCTGGCATTTGACATTACTTTGTGCATTGTTAGCTCAGAATCTGGGTATATCTTTTCTGTGGGTGTGTCATATGTTTGTACTTCCCGCTTTGTGGAAATGGATCTGCAAAGCGATTTGCAGATCGTGAGCTGACCTGGCGATAATGTTCCTAAGATCCTTAAAGGATGGGGAAGGCGGGTCACTGACAAGATCCTTTGGTTTGGTGGCTGAATCGCTTAAAGCCGTGCTGGGTTGCTGCCGTTTTGCAGAGCCAGGCGGGGCATGTTGTGCAACGCGCAGTAAAACGGTTGACGACCGGCAACTGTCAAGTGTGGAGCCAGGATTCTCTGCTGACGGACACATGTTCAGGCGTCTCAGTTTCCATAGGGACGGGCTGCTTCCCCAGGAATGCTCTTGGCTCCTGGCATTTAAATATAACCCATCTTGCACCAACGCAGTGGATTGTTTTCTAGGCCTCTTATATCACCGTCGCCTCTTGGATCCGGGTCTTGTAAACAACAGATGAGGCAGTAAATCTACGTCTGGATTGTATTGCGTGGGACTGCCGGTGGGGACTCACATCACAGAATGCTCCTCCATGGAACAAAACGCTTTTACCTAGAAATCTAGCCTTCTGCAGAGAAGGCCAAGCTTCTTTTTTTTTTTAATTTTATTTTATTTTATTTTATTTTATTTTATTTTATTTTATTTATTTTATTTTATTTTATTTTATTTTATTTTATTTTATTTTATTTTATTTTATTTTATTTTATTTTTTATGTTAAATTTCTATACCACCCTTCATGCAAGGATCACAAGGCACTTTACAATATAAAAGCACAAAAATACAGAACAGAGTAACAATCAAAAACAATAACCCCTGGACACAATTTAAAAGGCTATTGCTTTCCTTGGTCTGGAAACTATATAGTGGTACCTTAGTTCTCAAACTTAATTCCAGAAGTTCATTCCAAAACCAAGGCACGCTTTCCCATAGAAAGTCCAGACTTTTAAATGCAACCCCTAAAACAGCAATTTAACATGAATTTTGCTATCTAACGATACCATTGATCCATAAAAGGAAAGCAAGAAACAATGTACTGTACTATAAAATAAATAAGACAGTATTGTAGATTATAGAAGTTTTTTTAAAAAAATTCTTACCAGCACTGATGATAGTCATTGTTTGGTAAGGGGCTTTTATCCATTTCTGCAGTCACACAACCCATCAATCAGTAGCTGAACTGGATTCCACATAGTCCCAAAAACAAATGAACTGAAAAAGCCTCAAAAACAAAAAATCAAAATAAATGACAAAAACAAAAGCGCCAAACTTAATCCGTTCCGGAAGTTCCGTTTGACTTCTGAAATGTTCAAAAACCAAGGTGCAGCTTCTGATTGGTCCAGACCAGGGGTCAGCAACCTTTATCAGCCATGGGCTGGTCCACTGTCCCTCAGACCATGTGGTGGGCCTGACTATATTTTGGGGGGGGGAAATAATGAACGAATTCCTCTGCCCCACAAATAACCCAGAGATGCATTTTAAATAAAAGGACACATTCTACTCATGTAAAAACACACGGATTCCTGGACCATCCGCTGGCTGGATTTAGAAGGCAATTGGGCCGCATCCGGCCCACGGGCCTTAGTTTGCCTACCCCTGGTCCAGGCGCCCCAGAAACAATAGCCAACAGCTGTATCAGATGTTTGGCTTCCGAAAAACATTTGCAAACTAGAACACATACTTCTGGGTTTTCGGCGTTTGGGAACCAAGGTACAACTGTACTTCTGTTGAAGCAGCCGAGAATAATGTTAGCTTTTATTGCCTCTGCATCACCCTGTTGACTCATGTTAAGCTTGTAGTCCATACGGGTAGCGCTGTGGGTTAAACCACAGAGCCTAGGACTTGCCAATCGGAAGGTCGGCGGTTTGAATCCCTGCGACGGGGTGGGCTCCCATTGCTCGGTCCCTGCTCCTGCCCACCTAGCAGTTTGAAAGCACGTAAAAGTGCAAGTAGATAAAGAGGTACCGCTCCAGCAGGAAGGTAAACGGCGTTTCTATGCACTGCTCTGGTTCACCAGAAGCAGCTTAGTCATGCTGGCCACATGACCTGGAAGTTGTACTCCAGCTCCTTTGGCCAGTAAAGCGAGATGAGCGCCGCAACCCCAGATTCGTCAGCGACTGGACCTAATGGTCAGGGGTCCCTTTATCTTTACCACCAACTGAGCTTGTGGTTTGCAGCTGACACTCTTCTCATTTAACATGTCCTTCAGGGAAGCCGACAGAGATACCAGTGCAAACCAATCTGTCACACACATAGGACAGTGTGGAGCAGGTGGCACTTCCTTGCTCACCAGCTTGCCTCTGTTTGTCAGGGTGGGGGCGCCCCAGGAATATGCCTGCATCAGGCAGGCTAATTCACAGGAGTGGGGTCTCACGCCAGGGAGGACTAAGACCCATTAGCACCTGGGTGGTGGAGTAATAAGATGTCTAAACCTCAGCAATTTGCACCTCATTAATGAGCTGAGATGTTGCCCAGCTTTGAGATCCATCCATCTGCATCCTGGCCACTCCTATACACCAGACACATTTCCTATGAGGAACTCATGAGGAAATGTGAGTGTTAAGAAGTGGAGACTCAAATGGCCTTAGGGTACAAATCAGGGTGGATAAAAATAAATGATTTTTAAAAATAAAATAAATCAGATTTTTTAAAATTTAAATCAGATTTTTTTAAATTTAATTTGGGATTTTTAAAATAAAATGCTTTTGGAGGAAACATCTTTTCTATTTAAGTTACATTATAGTCCAAAGGTTATTCATCAGGAAATAAGGATTTGTTTTTCATATGTGCCAAAACTCAGTCTAAGGGTGAGTGTTTTTTAATCGTTTAACCACATCAGTTAGCAAACATGGATACATATGCAATAATGTTATTGTTTTAGTTAAATAAATTGTTTAAAGGTAAAGGGACCCCTGACCATTAGGTCCAGTCGTGACAGACTCTGGGGTTGTGTTCTTAACCCGAGGTACTATTTCTGGGTTAGCGGAGTCTGTAACCTGAAGCGTCTGTAATCTGAGGGTACCACTGTATCCACATTTTGCAAAGAAAAAATTTTTTTTGATACTATGGTTTACCACATTGAAATGTTTAAGTGTTTCTTTGTCCTTGAATCTTCCTGCCACACTTGCCATCCATTCATGCCACACCAGGGTGGCATGCCGCACCCTTTGAGAACCTTAAAGGGGTAAAGGTCTGTTCAAGACCCCGTGTTTATTTACACAGGGCAATTGTGCTGGAGAAGACCCCGCCAGCCAGACTCTCTCCTGGGCTGACCGGCAGGCTGTTCGTCTGCTTGCATAAAGAACTTGACAGCTTTTATAAAGACGGCAAAGTTGTCATAACTCAGCTAATAAGAAACCACAAGGAATTAGCTTTGTAGGGGGCAAACGTTGCCAGTCCAAAAACCTCAAGCGTTTTGTTTCTTCTCGTGAATGTAGCATCCCATGCCAGCCTGGGTTTGTTTTGTTTTTTATGTGTTTGTCTCATAGCCCGGGGCGGGGGTGGGGGCTAGGCAAGAGCAAGACTATCTATCTATCTATCTATCAATCTATCTATCTATCTATCTATAAGTTAATAAGCTTGTGCTTCAGCAAGAATACCATGATTCCCATCATAAATTCTTTTTTATAGAAAGTGATTGCCAAAATCGTAGTCCAATTTCACACAGTCAATTCTGTAGTTAAACCATAATCATCACGATAGTAAAAGATTCTTTCAATCCTGCTTGCGTACTTCAAAAGTCAGGCAGTCAGTCTTTCGAAAGAGGTTTGCCAGGTAGAATAGCAAATGCAAAATATATCAAAGAGAAATAATGGAGGCTCACCCCGCCCTTCCGTTCCGACATACGAGTCCAATTGCAATGATGGTCCTTCTCCAGATCAAATCTTTGGCACCCAGTGGCTGAGTCAATAAGCAGAATACTTTACCTCCCCTAGTTCAGAGCATGCCTGTTAATTAAGTCCAAATTTCATCTTAAAAAGCAGGTGTCCGCTGCTCATGTTGACAGCTTTGGAGAGCTGCCAAAAACGCACAGTGCTTTGTACCTACCGCCCCCTGCCTCCTCGTTCCTTCCAGATGGGCAGCAGGTATCGGACGATCTGCGGGTAAAGCTGCCCCCCCCCAGCCCTGGGGGGTTTCGGAGGATAATTACTCCCATGTTATCCTCAAATTCCATACAAAAAGGCTCTGGTGTAATGGGGACAGCCGTTCGCCATGGCAACCAAACAGGAAGTCCAGGCAAGAGCAAATCTTATCTATTTTATTATTATGACATTTATAGCCTACTTTTTGCCCAGGAAGCTGAAGCTGGCACACGTGGTTCTCCCCTTCCTTATTTCATCCTCACAACAACCCTGTAGGGTAGGTCAGCCTAGGAGACTGAGTCTGACCCCAGGTGACCCAGCATGTTCCATAGCTGAGTGGGGATTTGAACTCTGGTCTCCCAAGTCTTGGACACTTTTAAAGAGCCATTTAAGCTTGTGATTGCTAACATGTGTTGCGGCAGTGAGTTGTTCAGGTTGCCTGTGCATCGTGCCAATAACTGCTTAGATTTTACATGAGCCTCATGCAGCAAACCAGCTGCATTAGAAATTGCCCGATTTCTCAAAAATTTATGGAAAAGTGGGATAGATATAAGATATAGGTTCAAAAATAGAGTAAAGGTTCACTATCTATGCTAGCATTCGATTGACGTTGGAGAGAGATTGAGTTGAGAAATAAGACCAAGGGTACATATTGATATAGCAATGTATTAGATAAATTGCAAATAAATATACAATAATAAGAGTACATTCATTTGTAAAAAAAAGGAATATACAACAAGATAGACAGGAAGTCCAAAGTGTTGGTATATATATGATTTTGGAATAGTTTTTTGTCCTTGCGTTGTTTTTTCCTTTCCTTTAAGTACGGTATATAAACTTTTATACATGCTGAAAATTACAGTATAATAAGCCTTGTGATGTAATATGATAATGTTTACCGATGTAACATAAGAACTTTAATTAATAAATAAAACTGCAATAAAGAAAGAATGAAAAGAAATTGGCCCAGTTTCTAATATTCTTGCCTAGGATGCAGTTGGGGACTGTTTTCCCAGGGTTGCTGCAAAGAGGGAATACAATTAATTGCACATGCTAAACAATTAGCAATGTAATTAAGGCTTTGAGGCATGTTGGCCCACAGGAACATCTTGGTATTATGGAAGCTGAGTGTCTGGGTTTGGGGTCTGCAAGTCTGAGTCACATCTCTGTTAGAGTGTAAAAATATGAAGGTGGCTGAAAGTTTAAAAGGTGAACTGTGAAGGGAGTGTGGAATGATTCAGTGCTTTTGACCAGCAAGGCCATTTTCCTGAGTTTTCCTTTTCTTTTCACAGCAAATTTATTGTGGCCTCCCATGAATCAAGTTGCGATAACATTGACATCCCTATAAAAACTGTTCAGTTCTGTACGTGAGCAGAACACCCTATCAGTCAGCTCGGAAGAAAGTCTGGCTGACCGGGTCTTCTCCAGTGCAATGGCCTTGTCCCTTTTCTCAGTCAGACAGCGTGGGATAGTGGTTAGAGTGTTGGACCGAGACCTGAGAGAGACCTGGGTTCCAAACCCTGCTTGGCCATGTGATGCTCACTGGGTGACCTGGTGGAGGGCAGTCGCTGCCCCTCAAGTCTAACCTCCTTTGCAGGGTTGTTGTGGGGATTAAATGCAGAAGCATATATGTGGGGTCACCTGGAGCTCCTTGGGAGGAAAAAGTGGGATATATAAATGGAGGCAGTGAGAGATTTTACCTTCTTGGGCTCCATGATCACTGCAGATGGTGACAGCAGTCACGAAATTAAAAGACGCCTGCTTCTTGGGAGGAAAGCAATGACAAACCTAGACAGCATCTTAAAAAGCAGAGACATCACCTTGCCGACAAAGGTCCGTTTAGTAAAAGCTATGGTTTTCCCAGTAGTGATCTATGGAAGTGAGAGCTGGACCATCAAGAAGGCTGATCGCCAAAGAATGGATGCTTTTGAATTCTGGTGCTGGAGGAGACTCTTGAGAGTCCCATGGACTGCAAGAAGATCCAACCTCTCCATTCTGAAGGAAATCAGCCCTGAGTGCTCACTGGAAGGACAGATCCTGAAGCTTAGGCTCCAAGACTTTGGCCACCTCATGAGAAGAGAAGACTCCCTGGAAAAGACCCTGATGCTGGGAAAGATGGAGGGCACAAGGAGAAGGGGACGACAGGATGAGATGGTTGGATAGTGTTCTTGAAGCTACCAGCATGAGTTTGATCAAACTGCGGGAGACAGTGGAAGACAGGAGTGCCTGGCGTGCTCTGGTCCAGGGGGTCACGAAGAGTCGGACACGACTCAACAACAACAAATAAATGCAATAAATAAATAAAATAGTAAGTTTGCAGTCTCTGCCCTTAGCCCAAGGCCCATCATGGGGTCCCCATCCTGCCTGCCTGCCATCTCTTTCAAACAGACTTTACGCTCCCTTTTCAGCTCCAGAAGCCAAACCGAGCCTCTTGGCCTGGAACTGGAGCTCTTGCCCTGCTTTGTCTCTGGAAAGAGAGAGTCGGGTCGGGTTTCACCAGGAGAAACCGCAGTTTGAAGTATGGCAGTGCAGGGAGAGCTTGGAGGGGACTTGTGAGGTGGGAGGCCAGGGAAATTCTCCAAACCCCAGGCATGATATGGACCCTTCTGTGGCTCAGGCTTGGATCAAGCGCTGAGGATGGGAGGCTTAATCGATGTGCGCGTGTGAGCCCTCTGGAACATGTGCATGCAACTTATTTATTTACTTTATCTATTTCATAGAATGTATGCGCTGCTTGATTGTAAAAAACAAAACCCAAAACAGTTTGGAAAAAGATAAAACAATAAGATCAAGAAAGGTTTGCAACCGTACTTTGAAACATACAAAGAGTTAAAATACCAAAACGGATGAAACCCACAACAGCATTGCTAAGCATCTGGGCATGCTTGCCTAAACCAGGACGTTTTTGGCAGGCACTGAAAAGAATACAGGGAGGGCATCTGATATCAATAGGCAGGGAGTTCCAACTTTCAAAATTGTATGCCATTATATAAATTTATGGTGCAACAGCATTTGGATGAGGGTGTTCAGTTCTGGTCGCCTGGCCTCAGAAAGCGTATTGCAGAGTTCGAAAACATTCAGAAAAGGCCAAGCAAAATGATAAACGGGATGCAGTGACAAGGGAAGTTGAAAGCATTTTGGAACCTTTTAGTTTAGAGAAAAGACGATGGAGAGGAAGCAGGATTGAATTTTTTTAACTGGTGCCTGGCATGGAGAGAGCAGATGGGGACCAGTTTCCCTCCCTCTCTCATCACACTAGAAGTTGTGGACCTCCAAGGAAGCCGGGCGTCGGGAGAATCAGAACAGATAAAAGACAGTCCTTCTTGACACAGTGGAACTTTTGGAACTCCCTTCCACAGGAGGACACCAGCTTGGATGTCTGTAAAAGAGGACTGGACAAATTCACGGAGCAGGAGAAGGCTATCGATGGCTCTACTCTGCCTCCGTTGTTAGAGGCAAAAGTGCTTCTCAAGGCCAATTACTGGAAACCACAGGAGGGGAGAGGGTCTTGTGGTCGAATCCTGCCTGCGGGTTTCACAAAGGCGTCTGCTGGGCTACTGTGAGAACAGGGTCTGGACTTTTGTTGTTTAGTCGTGTCCGCCTCTTTGTGACCCCCTGGACCAGAGCACGCCAGGCCCTCCTGTCTTCCACTGCCTCCCACAGTTTGACTCATGCTGGTAGCTTTGAGAACACTGGCCAACCATCTCATCCTCTGCCGTCCCCTTCCCCTTGTGCCCTCCATCTTTCCCAACATCAGGGTCTTTTCCAGGGAGTCTTCTCTTCTCCTCCAGCACCAGAATTCAAAAGCATCCATTCTTTGGCGATCAACCTTCTTGATGGTCCAGCTCTCACTTCCATACATCACAACTGGGAAAACCATGGCTTTAACTTTGTTGGCAAGGTGATGTCTCTGCTGGACTAGAAGGGCCTTTTGGCTGGATCCAGCAGGACCTCTTACGCTGTTATGTTCTTAACTTCTCGTTCCCCCGCTGCTGCTGGGCCCTGACCCTCAGAGAATGCATCTGAGAATGTGCTGAGTGCCTTTCCTGCTCCCCTGGCTGTCCCGTGCACCGTCCTGGGATGGAGTCCCGGTGGTTTTAGGCAGCCTCTCCGCTCCCCACCCTCTGCTTTGGGCACATTGCACTGCCCATAGTCCTTGGCAGGCTCCTGGGGGGAGGCTGGATGGATGGAAAGAAGCTGGCCCCACTTTCTCTCCCTTGCGCCTCTTTGCTCTTTAAAGCCTGACCAGGTCCTGGGGCTGCTGCTGCACAATTATAACGCAATGCAATTAAAGCCCCTATAAAATGCCAGCAGCATGGAAGTAGTCCATGAGCGAAAGAACAGGCTGTTTGTTGTGCTTGGCAGGTTTCGCTTCATGGAACCATCGCGGCAAGAGGCACCCTCTGTCCACTCCAAGCTCGGTGGGCCGGGGTAGAGGGGGGAGAAGGGATGGAACCTGGAACACATGGTGGGCTTGTGCCAAACAGTCTTCCTGGAGCATTGGGGGGGGGCAGAAAGGGGGCTTTTTCAGTGGGGGAAGTCTTGGATGCGTCGCCCTCTCCCCCTGACCAATGTTACTCATAGCTCTTGCATTTTCCCTTCTCTGCCGCTGCACTAAATCATAGAATTGTAGGGATGGAAGGGAACCCAGTGGTCATCTAGTCCAACCTGCTGCAATGCATCCCTAGCAACCAAGACACGTACTATGCGGACGTGTGTCTTCATCTTTTGCAGTTTGTTGCTGAGTTTAATTAGTTTTGAATGCTTCTTTGAATAGCTGTTCTTGCCTTTTGTTGGTCATATCAGTATTTCATTTTGTGATGTAAACCCCTTTGAGGTTTTGTAATGTACGCATAAAAGGAAGCCCTTTTTCACGCAGTGCAGAGTTAACCTGTGGAACTCCCTCCCACAGGAGGCAGTGATGGCCAGCGACTTGGCTTTTAAAGAGGATTAAGCAAATTCACGGAGGAGGAGAGGGCTTCCGATGCTTGCTAGTCTCTCCTCTCCACAGTCAGAAGCAGCGATGCTTCTGAATGCCAGTTTCTGAGTTGCTCTTGTGCTCAAAGTTCTTTGTCTCTTACTACAATCAAGTACTTTGTAGATTTCGATAAATAAGTAAATAACGCTTAGCAGAGTGGAACGAGTATGGATGGAAGACATAAATAGCATGGATGGAAGACATAAATAGCAACACCCTAGAGGTCCCGGGCCCTAAGGAAGTCAGATTAGCCTCAGCCAGAGCCAGGGCCTTTTCAGCACTGGCCCCATCCTGGTGGAACGCTCTGTCTCATGAGACCAGGGCCCTGCAGGATCTGATTTCTTTCTGCAGGGCCTGTAAGACAGAGTTGTTCCGCCTGGCCTTTGGCTTGGAATCAACTTGATCCCCTTCCCCTCTTTCTCCTTCTGTGATGGAACTCCTATTTGGGGACTTCCCTGGCTTTTTTCTGGCGCACGTAGGACCAGTCTGGATAGTTGGCCTTGGTGAAGACTTGATGTTTTTATCCCCAAAAAGTTTTTGAGTTTCTGCTGAAATGAGGCTGCATTTTAATATTGTACTTAATCTTGTTTTTAAGTTGTATTTTAATCAAATGTTTTTATACCTGGTGTTAGCCGCCCTGAGCCCTGTCTTGGCTGGGGAGGGCGGGGTATAAATAAATTTATTCTTATTCTTATTCTTAGGGAAGCACTATCTTACAGGAGGCTCCCTTCATCTTCGGGACTGTGAGCAATGCTTGAGGTTTTCCAGGCACCAGGTGCATTTTGCTTCTGGCGTGGGTCCAATTGCAACTATGTGGAGATTTCTGTGCACCAGGTCGGTGACCACAGTTTCAAAATCTACCTTAGTCCACATTTAATGCCATTTCCACTGTGTGTGCTTCTCCTTCTTGCATACTGGGACAAGTGAATATGTAGTTGTAAGAGCACTGCAGCTGAGATCAAAGAATCGTAGAATTGTAGTATTGGAAAGGGAACCCAAGGGTCAACTAGTCCAGCCCCCGGGCCAATAGGCATTCTGTTGTGGTGACCATAACCTGAGTCTGAGTTTCTGATGCTGACTCTGAGACAGCTGTCCTGTGAGCCCTCCTGGCTTCCTTCTTCACGCCCAGAACTTAGGAGTGCAAGAAAGCACAGTCCTCTCTCCTCGCCTTGCTCCCAAACCTCTACGCCAGGGGTGGCCAACTCCCAAGAGACTGCGATCTACTCAATGAGTTAAAAACTGGCAGTGATCTACCTCCTTTTTGGGGGTTCAAGCTGTTGACCTTTTTTTTAGGAAGGAAAACCGTGTTTTGGGGGTGGTTCAGGTCAAAGTTATTGAGCTTTTTTTTTAGCTTCTTTGGGAGGGGGGGCAGTGATCTACCTGTCGGAGGTGCCTGCTCTACGCCATTCACATTTCAGGTTTAAAGTTTTGTAGGTTTTTATCCCTCGGCTCAAATTTTACTATGGTGGATTGCGTACAATAAAATATATGCCATAAAAATATAATTCATGCAATAAAATATAAGAGCAATATAACAGACAGAAATTAAAAACAGCAGACGAAAGCAGCATAATACCCAATCAACTCATTGTTAAATGTTCTTAAAGAGCCTTGGGGAAATTGAAAAGGTCTCTCTGCCTGTTGCTGCAAACCTGACAGTTTGGGTGCCAGGTGAACTTCCCTAGAGAAGAGCAGCGGATCAGCTGGGTGCTGCTACCAAGAAGGCTCTCTCCCCATCATGTCGTCTTCTTCTTTGGTGATCCCTCGTAGCCAAGTAAGATTGTCTTCCATGAACATGGTCTTAACCATGGGTAGGCAGACTAAGGCCCCGGGGGCCGGATCCGGCCCAATCGCCTTCTAAATCCAGCCCGCAGACGGTCCAGGAATCAGTGTGTTTTTACATGAGTAGGATGTGTGATTTTCTTTAAAATGCATCTCTGGGTTATTTGTGGGGCCTGCCGTGGTATTTTAACATGAGTAGAATGTGTGATTTTCTTTAAAATGCATCTGTGGGTTATTTGCGGGGTACAGGAATTTTTTCCAAAGGAATTTTTTCTTCCCCAATTCCCCCCCCCCCCCAAGGTCTGAGGAACAATAGACCAGCCCCCTGCTGAAAATGTTTGCTGACCCCTGGTCTTAACAGTGAGTCTGTGACTGACTTTGGAGGCCAATTCTGGGTCCTGCGGGGTTGGGGGCGCCCAGGCAGATATTTGCATGTGCAAAACCCCTGTTTCACATCCTGCCCATTGCTGCTGGCACCTGCTGCTGCTCTCAGCTTGGCCAGCTGATTCCCAAGAACCTTCCTGTCCCACAAGCCAATGAAAGGAGCAGCGCAGAGGTCACAGGCTCCTTCTGGCTGCTTCAAGGGCCAGGTGAGCCTTGCAGCCCTGTGCTGGGAGGGATTCATCCTTCCTGAGCACAGCTCTGCCCCTCCCTTCTCCTTGGGCACTGTTTACCTTTGCAGTCTACGCCCAAAGTGACTCTCTTTCAGCTGTTTGTTTTCACCTGATAACTGGCCAGCAGGCAATTTGCTGGTCCTCCAGTAAGAACCAACCAGCAGCCTAGATGAAGCATAGAATTGCAAGGGACCTTTAGAGTCATCTAGTCCAACCCCTTCCAATGCAACACACATTCCTCCATCCAATTTGAAACCATAGTGTGGAGTGGCTTTGCTCCGATGCAACCTCATGTAACTTCCCCTTGTTAACGGCGAAATCCGAGGGCTCCCTTGGACAAAAAGCAGACACCAACCAGGACAATTGGAGCAAAACAGCAGTCAGTAGGCTTGGTCTTTATTGAAGACTGTCGTGACAGGACTCCCACTCACTGCAAGACGAAGCGAGATGGAACCCCCGAACAAAAGGAGACCCCAACTTTTATTAGCTACTAATCCCTCATGCTACACCCCGAAGACTACATCACAACGACATCATTGACACATCACAAAAAGGAGGGGTTGAGGGAGGAGTTGTGGTGGTAACCTGAGTGTCTTGTCACCTGGCCGGTTCCTCCTTTCCCCCGCCCCATCAGTACTTTACAAAGGGGAAACAAAATAAAAAAATTCCTTCCAGTAGCACCTTAAAGACCAACTAAGTTAGTTCTTGGTATGAGCTTTCGTGTGCATGCACACTTCTTCAGATACATGCATGCACACGAAAGCTCATACCAAGAACTAACTTAGTTGGTCTTTAAGGTGCTACTGGAAGGAATTTTTTTATTTTGTTTTGACTATGGCAGACCAACACGGCTACCCATCTGTAATTACAAAGGGGAGTTTGCAGTTTCCTGTCTCCAGAGGAAAGAGCTGATCACTGTCCTGTGTTTCAGTCCGTACTGAATCCACTCCCATATGCAGGTCTTTTGTGAGTGCAATGATCTTCTGTCTAGGACCATCAAGGTTGGCATGCCAACTGGGTAGGGCTCGCTGGGGGCTTGGGGAATTATGGCTGCCTTGTGTCAAGTCTCCCCCCTTTGATAGTCCTTCCTTCATGGTGTAAAATAAAAGTGGAACAGTACAGATCTGATGTACGGGTGATTTTCTATGACTTTATAACAGAAGCGTCACGTGTGTGAGTGTGTGTGTGTGTGTGTCGTGTTTGTACAAACTGAATGATTGGGGGGGCGTGTCCTGCAACACCCTCAAACAGATCAGAACGAAGGGTCATTAGATAGCCAACACCACCTGATCAGTCTGCAAACAAACTGGGAAGAATGGCAGGATAAACAGGCCATTTGGAAGCCCCCTTAGCTCCTGAGTGGGGGGAAACTGGGCTTGTCCCACTTAATTCTGCCCGGTGCTGTTGAGTCTCCAAAGACATCTCTGATGTCAACAAGTAGCATAGCATGTGTGTGGGGGGGACATTAAGGACTGCCAAGTTTTCTCATCTCCCCTCTTCCTTTCCCAGCAGCAGGACGCCTGCTCTGTGGTTCATGGACCACCAAGGTGGCATTTGGCAGGGGGCACTCAGTGGCCCCCCCAGCATTGTGCACTCATCCCGGCTTGGCTTGGATCAAGGATCCCACACTGCGGCCAGTGTGCCAGCTGCCATGGAAAGTGGGCTCAGCCCCAGCACTACCCCAGGAACCCCCATCTGCTATGTGCCAGCCTCTCCCCTCCATCTTCTCAATACCCTCCCTTCCCCATCATCCAGACAGGGCAGGGCACTGAGCTGACAAGCATCCCATCCGTCACGCTGCAGGGGAAACAGAGCCAGCGGCAAAGAGCTTCTAGGGCTGGTTCCCTGGAAGAAGGAGGTCAGGTCTCTCTGACTTGTGGGTGTGAATAGAAGAGCCTGTGCTGGATTGGGCCAGTGTCCCACCTAGGCCAGCATCCTGCTCTCACCGTGGCCAACCTGCTCTCACCGTGGGTAGGAGACCCACAAGCAAAACCTCAGCACCAGATCCTTCTCCCCTCCCGCAGTTTCCAGCAACCACCCTCTGACTGCAGGTAGAGAAAAGCCATCATGGTTAACAACCATTTGGTACCCCCCTCCCCCATGCATTTCTCTAATCCTCTTTTAAAGTCATCCAAGTTGGTGGACATTGCTGCCTCTTGTGGCAGGGAGTTCCACAGTTTAAGTGTGTGACACATGAATAAACCATTTCTTTTGTCTGTTGTAAATCTTCCAATATTCAGCTTCCTTGGATGCCCCCTTCCCCCCCCTGTGCCGTCAATAATTTTACAAACGTCTATCACGCCGTATCTTATTTGCCATTTCTCATCTCAACATCGTAGCACCAGGGTTGTGTTCCTGTTGCTGTACGGAATGCGAGAGGAGCATAGCGGTCGTACAATAGATGGAAAGACACCCAGAGAGGGGAAAGACCTTAGAGGTTGGAGAAGGCTGTCTGTCTAACCCTGCTGCTCCCAAACAGTCTCTGTAAGGGGTATAGAAAGAGAAGGGAGCCAGGAAATAGGGCAAATGGCCCCAGGGGAGTAGGACTGTTAGCAAATAAATCTGAGGTCTCCCTTGGACAAAAAACAAGGACACCAGCCAGAAATACCAGCGCAAAACAGCAGCCAGGAGGCTTGGTCTTTCTTGAATACCAGAGCAAAACAGCAGCCAGTAGGCTTGGTCTTTCTTGAAGACTGTCGCGACAGGACTCCCACCTGCCACCAGGTGGAACAAGATGGAAGCCCCAAACAAAAGAGAACCCAAACTTTTATTAGCTGCTAATCCCCATGTTACACCCCCCCCCACTACATCACTCATACATCATGAAAAGGGAGGTCTGGTGGCAGTAATCTGAGCATCCTGGACCCTGCCCCATGGTTCCCCTTGCCCTCCACCAAACACCCATCAAGTGGAACAAAAGAGATCTTTACATTTCCCTGTTTCCTAGCCAACTTTATCGCACCCTTTTGTCGTCATCTGGGTTTGGTATTTCTGGAATGGCTACCTGTCTGGCACTCAGGTATCAAGATGCCAGGAATTATCACTCAGGCAGAGGGGCTGCTGAGTAGCTGAGCTCACATGTCCATCTGAATTTCTGAAGTTTTCCCAGTGAGCCAGTGCATAGATACATTTATCAGTGAATTGTTACATTTGGTATCGTGCAGCAAAGGCCCTTTTGAATAGATAGGAAGAAACTGTGATGAAGTGTTTTGTGGGGACAAATAACAAAAGTCACAAAAGTGATTGTGCTGGTTTTGGTAGTGGGCTGCAGGTGCATGAGATCTGCTGGAGGGGCAACCCCCCCCCACCTATACATAAATTCCTGCAACAGGAGAGAGGGTGTACAAAATAGGTGGTACAGGAGAAGAGTGGCTGAAACAGTTCCCAGTTAAGACTCTGGCAAGTGTTGCAAACTTGATGGCATGTTTGTGCCAATTCATGTTTGCTTCCGCTACAAATTACATTTTATTTATCTCATTCCATAAAATTTGTACACCACTTGAGTGCTCAATAACAAGAACCTCAAGCGGTTTCGAAAAAAAGGTAAAACAGAAATGTTATGAGGAAGAAGAGTTAGCAACAATAATGCAATGCTTTCAGAAAGTTAAAATAACAATAGACTAAAAATGGATTAAAACTCACACTACCTTTCTAAACATCAACTTTCTAAAGCACTGAGTAGGTTTGTCTAAACAAAAAAATTTTTTTAGCAGGCGATGCTGGTTCCTGCCTGATATATCAATAGGCAGGGAGTTCCAAAGTGAGACTGAGTTCTTGCCAGTGCGGAACGGAGATTATGCGGCACCCACAACGGGGCCAGTTCTGCAGATTGAAGAGGTTGAGTGGGTGCATAGGGGGAAAGCTGATCTCACAGGTAAACTGGTGCAGAGTTGTTAAAGGGCTTTATTTACTCATAGTAAACACCTTGAACTTGGCTTAGTAGCAGATGAGCAGCCAGTGCAGATCTCCGAGCTGAGGCAAGGCCTCACCCCTGCCAGCAATTGTGCTGCAGCATTCTGCACCCACTGAAGCTTCCGGCTTTATTTATTTATTTATTTATTTATTTATTCATCCCCCACACATCTAGCTGAACTTCCCCAGCCACTCTGGGCGGCTTCCAACAAAATTTTAAAATACAGTAATGCATCAAATATTAAAAGCTTCCCTAAACAGGGATGCCTTCAGATGTCTTCTAAAAGTCTGGTAGTTGTTGTTCTCTTTGACATCTGGTGGGAGGGCGTTCCACAGGGCAGGTGCCACCACTGAGAAGGCCCTCTGCCTAGTTCCCTGTAACTTGGCTTCTCGCAGGGAGGGAACTGCCAGAAGGCCCTCGGAGCTGGATCTCAGCGTCTGGGCTGAATGATGGGAATGGAGATGCTCCTTCAGGTATACTGGACTGAAGCCGTTTAGGGCTTTCAAGGTCAGCACCAACACTTTGCTCGGAAATGTACTGGGAGCCAATGTAGGTCTTTCAGCACCGGTGTTATGTGGTCTCAGCAGCTGCTCCCAGTCACCAGTCTAGCTGCCGCATCCTGGATTAATTGCAGTTTCCGGGTCACTTTCAAAGGCAGCCCCACACAGAGCGCATTGCAGTAGTCCAAGCGAGAAATAACCAGAGCATGCACCACTCTGGTGAGACAGTCCGTGGGCAGGGAGGGTCTCAGCCTGCGTACTATGCACAAGGGAAACCCCACATAGAGCACATCGCAGTAATCCCGTCTTGAAGAAACCAGTTTGGAGATGTAAAGTGAAGGAGAATCCAAATTGTGCACTTAAAATCTGTAATGTGTGAATGAAGGGGTGCTTTGCTCTTGATTAGGAGCAGCAAGGAATTTCCCCCAAACGGAGGCTCTCCGCGCAGCTTTCCCTTTCATTGGTCGGCAAGGCCTCTGCTTCCCCAGCAAATATTTCCCCTGCGCAACCCTGTTTGTGCTACCAGAGGCTTTCAGCTCTGCCACCGCCCCCAGCTGCTGAGTGGGGGCCTCTGTGTTCCCCAGGCGGGCTTGCTCAATGAGCACCACGGGTCAGAGGGTTCGAGTGCACGACAGAGGAGGAATCAAAGGCATTCTTGTTTGGCCGGGACGTGGCTTGACTGTGTGGTTTCTCAGGGCAAGCTGGTCAGGCTCAGCGATGCACTCATCCCCGCGCAAGGCATGTGTCAAAGCCGACGGTCGCATCCTCATGGCCGTTACTCTTGGCCATTGCATGTGTTTTGGGAAAATTAACAAATCCCGGGACGGCCTTCATCTTCTGGGTTGTAAGCAGATTTGCTTTGTGTCTTTGTTTTCAGCCTTCTTCTTTGTTCTGTTCAGATTTTATTGAATTTCAAAATATTAACAAACACCAAAAGGAAAATAAAACAAGATTCTCAGGCATGCAAAAACTAAAGTAAATGAAAGTCATTAGCATCTAAGAGTTCAATGGGGGGAAATGCCTCTTTTCCGATTTTGGAATCAACGGTGTACCAATACCAAATCACAATGCACTATTAATGTTGTGGCATTTCACTTATTGCATTAACTTCTTTGCAGGCTGGAGATGATGGGATATAATAAAAATAATACATAATATGTTTTTTAATCCCTCTGGCCTATACTAGCCAAACTGTGCCATGAAGTGGGAACAGCTCCTTGCCATGTGCTTCATTTTAATTTAGATACAATGAAACCATGCAAGATGGGGGTTTTTTTGTTCCCAGGACACTTAATTTCTGCAATAAGGCTGTTTGCCAAACAGTGCTATCCCACTGGTCTATATCTAGAGATTTCAGAGTTTTCCCATTTCTCGCTATGGCTATATGTGCTGCTGTTGAAAGAGGTGTTGCAATTTCTCTGCTTCTTAAATGTTCAGTTTCTTTGTATAGAAGAATGCAGGAGAAAATGGAGCACTCTGAGATGTAATTGGAAAATGTTTTTCTTATGTTCATATCTTACTGGGGACCCATTTGCCCAGCCCAGTCCAAAGAGGCAGCTGTGAGTTAGGGTCTCCCGTCTTGCCAGTTGCCCCCTGGGGAGGAATCTGGTGGGAACAATTTTTTATTTTGCCTTTGGGCAGCGGGCGAGTTTGTTGCAGGGCGTTCTGGGCTCTGGAGAAGAGGCAGCCTTATCCCGAGGCCTTGGCTCGGTGCACTGCGTCGGGCTTTCATAACTGTGCCCCTGCTAAGTATTCCTTGGCACCGGGGCTGTGTATGCGGCTTGCTTTGCCAGCCCTTAATCACTCCAGCCTCGCTCCTGGCCGTAAGTCACGGAGAGATTAAAGCAGAAGGGAAAACAGCTGGGCTGGCAGCAAAGTCCTTCCTTGTCCCGAGGTCTTGGGGGATGAGAGAGAAGGAGGCAGGTGAGAGGAGACTTCCCCCCCCCCCTCGGTCCTCTTCCTCTGCTACCCCCAATCCCAAAATTTCTGCTGCACTGAACTAGCGTCAGCATCTCTGCCCAGATAGCCGTGCCAACTTGGCTTATGGCAGCAGCCGCAAAGGATTCTGGGGTCTGTGTGAGGTCTCCTTTGCCCTCACCTGCCCCCCAAATCCCCCTTTACAGTGGTCCCTCTGGTTAAGAACTTACCGTATTTTCGCTCTATAAGACGCACCAGACCACAAGACGCACCTAGTTTTTGGAGGAAGAAAACAAGAAAAAAAATATTCTGAATCTCAGAAGCCAGAACAGCAAGAGGGATCATTGTGCAGTGAAAGCAGCAATCCCTCTTGCTGTTCTGGCTTCTAGGATAGCTGCGCAGCCTGCATTCGCTCCATAAGACGCACACACATTTCCCCTTACTTTTTAGGAGGGAAAAAGTGAGTCTTATAGAGCAAAAAATACGGTAATTCGTTCTGGAGGTCTGTTCTTAACCTGAAGCGCCACTTTAGCTAATGGGGCCTCCTGGTGCTGCCGCACCGCCGGAGCATGATTTCTGTTCTCATCCTGAAGCAAAGTTCTTAACCCAAGGTAGTATTTCTGGGTTAGTGGAGTCTGTAATCTGAAGCGTATGTAACCCGAGGTACCACTGTATGGCCTTCCGTCTCCGACACAATCTCTCTCCAGCTGAATTTTTCTCCTTTCACATCCTTACCCCTTTAGGTGCATGAAAAGGCCAACCCCTGGTGGACTTTGAAGGCAGGACTTGATTTTCCTTTTTGTTGTGTCCTGGGCGTGAGCAGAGCAACGCCACCCTCTAACTGAAAACGTCTAGGGCCCCATCCGATGTGAAGTCCTGGTGCCCTCTTTCAATTCCTCCTCATGCATCCCACATTTCCCAGAGCCTCCTGAAGGACAGCCCTTTCCTCCTGGGATTGTTTTCATTAATGAAATGTATTATACAAGGGGGTGGGGAGAGCAGGGAGTGGAGCTCATAAGTAGGAGAGCCCCCTGGCTTTTCTTCCCCTCCCACCTCGTATAATCAATTTTATTAATCGAAACAATCCCAGAAGTAAAGGGCTGTCCTCCAGGAGTCTCTTGGACTAGAAATTCACGGTAAGAATTTTGTTTCGCTCTCCTCCAAATAGCACCGTCCTCTGTTTTCTCCTCCCTAAATCCAGATATTCCCTCTGCTTTGAAGACCCAAGTAGGAAAGCTACATCAGCCGCATGGTGGATCTCTGCATTTAGGCAGAAGAAAGCTTGGGGCAGCAATACCTGGAGGAGAATTATGGCCAGAACAAGGGGGAGTTAAAGGAGACGTGGGAAGATTCACAACCCATATTGAGTGGAGGTATGGAGGACCAGCGGGAGAGATGTCTTTCTGTTCAAATTCATAGACGCGTCGAATTGTACAGTAGGAAGGGACTCCAAAGGTCATCCAGTCAAACCCCATGCAATGCAGGAATCTCAGCTAGATCATCCATAATTGATGGCCATACAGTCGTACCTCCAGTTACGTAAACTTTGGAATACGTAAGCAGCAAACCCGGAAGTATATTTCTGGGTTTTTGCCACGCGCACATGCGCAGAAGTGCTCTACCGCTGCATGTGTGTGTGCGCGCAGCAGTGGTCTCTCCAGTTGCCAAAACCTCGGGATCTGCTGGACCTCTGGAATGGATCCCATCCGCAACCAGAGGTACCACTGTAGTCATACCTCATGTTACGTCCGCTTCATGTTACGTTCTTTCAGGATACGTCCCGTGGCGCCCCGGAAGTACCAGAAAGGGTTATTTCTGGGTTTTGCTGCTCACGCATGCGCAGAAGTGCAAAATGACATCACGTGCATGCACAGAAGTGGTGAGTCGCAACCCGCGCATGCACAGATGCGCCACTACGGGTTGCGTTCTTTTCATGTTGCGAAGGGGCCTCCGGAACGGATCCCGTTCACAACCAGAGGTACCACTGTACATCCTCTGCTGAGAAGCCTCCAAGGAAAGAGAATCCACCAACTATTTGCACCTGCACATTTAAATTAGCACATGCGCATTTTACACAAACCCATGTCCTCTATTTGGGGGTTGATGCATGAGTGCAATGTCTCATGCACAGCCTCCATGTCTCTTCCCAAGCCCACTTCTTCAGCCAAGCCTTTTCTCAGCTATGCTAACCCGATCCTGAGAGCCTGGCCTGCCGGATGAGGCCAGAGGGCCGCCCATTTCAGCATCCAGCTTCCCAAGGTGTCCACCAGCAGGACGTGAAGGTAGCAGCCTTCTTTCCCATCTGCTGCACTCAGTGGCCCCCGCTGCCTCTCCCTAAGATGCTCCGGATGTTCGGCATTGTGACTCATGCCAATGGCAGGCAGTCCCCCTGCTCCTCCATGAATTTGTCTAATTCCTCTTTACAGCCATCTGAGCTAAGTGGGCTGTCACCGCCTCTTGTGACACAGCATTCCATCAATTTAATTATGCTTGATGTGTGGAAGTTCATTCCTTTGTCTGACCCAGAAAAGAAAAAGAAAAGATGTTCTCCGGAACACTTCAGATGTATGCACAGGGGCTGGGAGCGTGGAGCCCTCTTGCCACAGTCCAGCTCCTGCCAACCTAGCAGTTCGAAAGCACACCAGTGCAAGTAGATAAATAGGTACCGCTGTGGCGGGAAGGTAAATAGCGTTTCCGTGCGCTCTAGTTTCCATCACAGTGTTCCGTTGCGCCAGAAACTGTTTAGTCCTGCTGGCCACATGACCCAGAAAAGCTGTTTGTGGACAAATGCCAGCTCCCTTGGCCTGAAAAGTGAGATGAGCGCCGCAATCCCATAGTCGCCTTTGACTGGACTTAACCATCCAGGGGTCCTTTACTTTACCTATTTTGCCATTGAACCTGGGACCTTCCTGCAAGGCAGACACTCTGCCCCTGAGCGATGCTCCTTCTGAATACCAGATACAGGAAACTTATTTGCCAAATCCCACAAGCTCATCTTATTTTCATGGACCTTGAGCATACAGTGGTACCTCGGGTTAAGTACTTAATTTGTTCCGGAGGTCTGTTCTTAACCTGAAACTGTTCTCAACCTGAAGCACCACTTTAGCTAATGGGGCCTCCCGCTGCCGCCATGTGATTTCTGTTCTCATCCTGAACCATAGTAACCTGAGGTACTATTTCTGGGTTAGCGGAGTCTGTAACCTGAAGCGTATGTAACCCAGGGTACCACTGTACAGCATATATGTTTTGCTAAGAACTACAGACCTCTTCCTCACTTGAGTAGGATTCCTCCATACAATGGAGATTATCTTGGCTCTGAATGGAAGAAGTATCCTCCCCGCCACCCAGCCATGAGCTCTTGAAACGTCTTTCTTTCCCAGGAATGCGTTTACTTTGATTCTCATTGATCCCCTTGATCCCGCTTAGTAAATACACTTGCTCTCTTGAACTGCCATTGACTTCAAAGTCGCCTGAGCGCGAATGTGTTTGGAATTAGCTCCTCTGTTGGTAATTCATAACCCGCAAACATTTGTTGTTTATGCCATTCATAAATTGTGGCTTGTTACTTCATCAGACTGCTGGGCTCTGATCTTGTGGTGCGTAACCCATGGTGCAGATGAAAACATCAGCGTCCTCCCAGATCAGTGTCTTGTGAACTCTAAGGCACATTTGGCGACCACTTGGTCCTAAACGGGATGGGAGCTTGGAGTCGCCGAATTCGTGGCAGGTTTGTCATGGAAAGGGGCCTTGCTCCAGACATTACTCTCACTCGGAGCGGGAAGTTGAGCTCAGTCTATAAAGTTGTCTACTTGCAGACACGGCAACGGCAGATGAATTAGGAGCTTGGAAGCTCATGCGGTGTTGTTCGGAGAAGCGGAGTGCTGTTTGCTCTTATCTTCTTGCATCCCAGCCCTCCAGGAACTTCCGATGATGCAAGGCTTTCTCAAAAGCACAGCCGCAGGCCTTGTTCCGGACATGCCCCACACTGAAACAGAGAAGTTCCTAGTGGGCTGTGCGGTGAAGGGGGGGGGTACCGCAAAGCAGAAGCTCTGCCCATTTACCCAACTCCTGGTTTGCAGAGCCTTTGTCCTGCCCGGGGAAAGCCAGAGAGCCACAGCAATATCGCCTGGCAATTGTGGTTTGCTTGAGTTATGAAACCATGCTTTGCTGAGCGGTAGCCTCTGGGGTGGTAGAGGGAGGGAGGGCGAGGCTGGCACCAGAACAGCCTCTCCAGCCCCCACGGCTTTGTTTGCCTACGGCTCTTGCTGAATTGGGCAGCAGGCTGGTTAGAGAAGAACAAAAGGGGTTAGGGGGACCCAGGAGATGCCTTGTGGGGAGGGAATGCAGCCAATGCAGGGTGTTATTCTTGTGTCGTGCGGCAGCAACATTGGATGATGATTGCGAATTCCAGAATGCCAGTGCAACTGTGTTTTAAAGGAGACAAATGCTTAGGAGCCCCGGTTGCTTGGAATAGAAAGTCAGGTGCCTAGTCCTCAAGGCTAAGGATGGAATATTTGAATCATTCAGGCATTGGTCCTTGAATTACTCACGTCACCTCCCCTTTCTTCTAAATCCCCTCTTAAGACTTGATTCTTCAGCAAAGCCACTTTGGAACCAAGCTGTCTCACTTTCATTGATTCTTCATCCCTTGTCATTGCCCCTCTTCTTCCTTAGAAGTCTTTGTTTCCCTGCTGCCTTTTGGAACTGTCTGCAAAAGGTGTACAGCGGTACCTTGGGTTAATTCGTTCCAGAGGTCTGTTCTTAACCTGAAACTGTTCTTAATCTGAAGTCCCACTTTAGCTAATGGGGCCTCCCGCTGCCACACGATTTCTGTTCTCTGGATGAGAACAGAAATCATGTGGCAGCGGGAGGCCCCATTAGCTAAAGTGGGACTTCAGGTTAAGAACACTTTCAGGTTAAGAACAGACCTCTGGGTTAGCGGAGTCTGTAACCTGAAGCGTATGTAAAGGGTAAAGGGACCCCTGACCATTAGGTCCAGTCGTGACCAACTCTGGGGTTGGGTGCTCATCTTCCTTTATTGGCCAAGGGAGCCAGCGTACAGCTTTCGGGTCATGTGGCCAGCATGACAAGTCGCTTCTGGAGAACCAGAGCAGCGCATGGAAACGCCGTTTACCTTCCCCCCGGAGCGGTACCTATTTATCCACTTGCACTTTGACGTGCTTTCAAACTGCTAGGTTGGCAGGAGCAGGGACCGAGCAATGGGAGCTCACCCCGTCACGGGGATTCAAACCGCCGACCTTCTGATCGGCAAGTCCTAGGCTTTGTGGTTTAACCCACAGCACCACCCGTGTCCCTGTAACCTGAGGTACCACTGTATTAAAAATATTTTTGAAGCACCACCCCTCCTCAAAAATAGATGACCTGATATAATCTGGGACATCTGTCAGCCTTCAAGTAGGACCCCCACTTAGCAGCTTGCGGTGCTAAGCAGCAGTTCTTTAAAATGGGAAGCTAAAGAGAGCCACTCTCACCCCCCCCCCAGTTGTGGGTCAATGCTGGCAAGGTGGGTTGGCACGGGCAGTTTTCCCTCTGTAATTGGAGGCAGCGCTGCTCCTGAATACCAGCTGCCTGAAACCACAGGAGGGGAGACCCAGGTAACTACCGACAGGTGAGCCTTACATCAGAAAAGGTCCTAGAACAGATCATTCAACAGTTGGTCTGTGAGCCCTTAATGAAGGATGTGATCACAGCATCTTCTTTTAAGTGCTCACAGATTGACTGCTTAATTTACATGGGATATTTAATAATGTGTGATGTCATTTTTATGTTAATAATAAACATGATAATATCCGTACCTGTTGAGAATATTAAGAGCCTAATGACTCATATCGATAGCATAAGCGCCCACACGGTAGTCGCTGAGCTAACCACGCTCTCTAAACTTGTATGTGTAACACAACGCAGTGTGCATCGCACAACGGCTTTGTCGTATCCGCAGGGTTTCATTTATGAAAACATGCAAATGCGCCTGCACTTAATCATATGACCTGCCATACTGTCTTAAGTCAGAAATGCTCGGTTCATGGCACAGATTCGCAAGCCATTCAGAGCGGTGTGTGCATTGAACGTGAAATATGTATTTTGTTACGAATTGCATAAAGCGCATGCAAGAGAGTCGGGACCCAAGGATTTGTGCCGGCAGCCACTCAACCCCCTCCATCTCCTGGGTTTGAATATCTGGTCCTCTCCCTTTCTGTCTGCGTTTATGGAGCCTGATCTGGTGATCTGGTGCATGACCTATGAAACCAGGGGCTGGAACCGTTTATTGTGCCCCTTCTGTGACCATCGGTGGTGCATGCATCCATCTTTCTGAACCCTCTTTTGCAGTCTGTTGCTACTGCCTCTCTCACTCGCTCTTTGAGTGGGATATTTTCCGAATTTTACTTTTAACACACACACACACACAAAAACAGCAAAGAAATTAACTTTCAGAAAGTCTACAGGACGCAGATATGTTCCTTTCAGAGCCAAGAGTCCAGGGCAAAAATATGGCTAGCTAATGTTGCGGCTGACGAGGTAGTTTTTCATTTATTGGGCGAGGGCTGGAGCGCAATGGGTTTCTTGTGTGCTTTAATGGAGAAAGCATGTGGAAAGCGAAGGATTTATGGCCCCGCTGTTTACGTGTGAGTCTGAACAGCATATGTGCAAGCGGGGGGGGGGGGAGAGGGTGTTGGATCTGGCTGTTAAAACAATGGCTCTCATCTTCCGTGCCAGTCCAAGCTGCCTGCAAGAGGAAAGGGGGGACGTCAGTTTTATTCCTCATAGGTATTTGAGGCACACGCATGCTCCCTCAGGGCCAACAGCAACTGCAAAGGTCTGGCTCATATAAGACTATATGGAAGCTTTATTCTTTGTAATGATGGAACTCCCTGCCTCTTGAGATAAACAGGCACCTTCGCTGAACTTTTTTCGGCACCAGGCAAGCCAGCCCAGGTGTTTAGGGAGCTGAGGTAATTTTAATGTGTTTTTAATATTCTAACTTTTTGTATGTTTTAAATTAGAGATGTTATTTTTCCCCCTTCATTTTGTTGTTGTTTCTTTTCTATTTGTTCTATTTGTGTTCTTTTTGTTAACAAATCAATTTTAAAAAGCAATTACAAGCAGGGGAGGATGGTGTGAAAGGGGCCGATTCTCAACAAACACCACGGCTTGGCACCCTTGCTTTCCTTGTTCCCTTAGCTTTTTCCCTTAGCCTGGACCTCCTGCATCACAGAACCATAGAATCGGAGAGTTGAAAGGGACCCCGCAGGGTCATCCAGTCCACCCCCACCTCCGCCACAGTGCAGGACTCTCAGCTAAAGCATCCCTGACAGACAGCCATCCAACCTCTGCTTAAAAACCTCCAAGGAGTCCAACAGCTCCTGAGGGAATCTGTTCCAGTTTCAAATGGCTCTTCCCATCAGAAAGTTCTTCCTGGTGTTTTTCTTTCCATTTTAAATATTTTTTATTCAATTTTAAGCACTATATAACAAGCCTCTACTAAAGCCGTCCTGCAGCAGGGAGTTCCACAGATCATTACAAAACGGTCTGGAAACCAAGCCTTATGAGGAACAGTGGAGGGAGTTGGGTATGTTTAGCCGGGAGATACGATAGCCATCTTCAGGTATTTCATAGAATGAGATTCCGACTAAACATCAGGAAGAACTTTCTGACCGTGAGATCTGTTCAGCCGTGAAAGAGGGGGTTGGACTAGATGACTTCATGGGAACCCAGTTCTGTGATTCTGTAACCTGTTTCAAGCTCAGGCCTACAGCTGAAGCACCTTAAGGATTGTCACTTTGAGTTCTCAGCACCCTCACAAAGGTGCCATTGTTTGCAAGATTCTTGTGCTGACAGTCAAACCAGCTCAAAAGCAGTTCATTTATGTAATGCAAACGAGCCCCCTCAGTAGATTAGCTTCAGCTCAAAAGCTTCTCTTCTCTCTCTCTCCCACATTGGGGTTCTGTGAGCCCCTGTTCCTGGCAGGGGCTGTTCATCTGGAAACACTTGCCTGCCTCAGTTCCTCAGGGAAGCTTGCCAGACCTCTGGCCTCTGCCCAACCACATCATGTGGCGCTGAGTTCCACGGTCATTTAGCCGCCAAATGCCGGCTGTGTAAGAAAACAACCCAGCCAGCCAGCCCTGTGATTTACGCTGCCCTGAAAGCTTTAAAAGCTACCCAAATAGAAACTGCAGTCTGCCCTCGTTCCAAGGGACTCTTCTCCCCTACAAGGTCTGATTCTTTGCGACAAAGTCTTGGCAGAGGTCAGAGAACTATTTGATGCCTTCCAATCAGCTGCTTATTCCAAAAGGGCCGTATAGGGTACGATCTGAGCAGTGCGGCATCTGGGAAAAGTCCATAGGAAAGAGAAATAAACAAATAAGTGAGCTGATACGTGGCGACAATGGCTGTGAATCCCCAATGGTGAAGCAATCCTAATTTTTCCAGCTTTGCATTGTGTGCTGGGAAGGAGAGTCTAGTTTGCACTCCAGTTTTGCCTTCTCTCTTCGAATACCACCAAAGATTTCCCCTTCTGCCTCTCCTTTTGAAAGCCGCCCCCCAGGTTGGATTGCTTGGCACAGATGCAGCTGCCCAGAACGATGGTGGCGGCGACTCCTTGTGGGACGGCCTGTGTGGTTTCGAACCTGCCCTCGGGAGAGGAAATCAAAGAGCACAGGGTGGAAAAACAAGCCATCCTTGCTCCCTGCCGCTCAAGCCACAGTGAGCGGCGATAAACAAACAGAGTGACAATGATGGACACAGACTAAACACTGGCATTTTCCGTCCTGCCAGAGCAGCTCATGGGCAGAGGAAGGTGCCCAGAGTTCTGAAGGCTCCATAAACCATCCTATAGGCGCCGTGGCATTGAAAGGACAGGGTTGCTTGCAAAGGAGGCCTTTGCTCTGCATTGATCTTGCAGTTTCCTCCTGCTATGGGGGCCTGGAGGCATTTGGCCCAGGTTGCAGACAAGAGGCTGATCTGCTGTGGCCATCTCACTTTACTTCATTTCATTTTTGATTTGTATACCACTTTTGTACATTGCTATACAGTCGGACCTTGGAAGTCAAACGGTATCCGTTCCGGAAGTCCATTCGGCTTTCAAAACGTTCGGAAACCAAAGCGCGGCTTCTGATTGGCTGCAGGAAGCCCCGTCGGACTTCCAGGTTCCAAAGAACGTCCACAAACCAGAATAGTCACTTCCGGGTTTGCGGCGTTCGGTAGCCAAAACGTTCGACTTGCAAAGCATTCGGGAGCCATTGTAAGACTGTTTACAAGACAACACACAAGCTGAGGGAACAACAAAGATCACACCCATTATAACAATGTAACCCAATACAAAAATGTCATAAGAAAAACATAGCTTTGAAATAAACAACATATATCAAATAAAATAACATTCAATAACCCCTCACAGCACACAATAAAATTAAATGTCAGCAAATAATTGTTAAACAGAAATCCACTCTTCACAATTACAATAAATAATTTCTAGACCGTAATCAATAAAAATGACAGCAATTCACGGCATGTTAAATAGCGCAATACAAATGGATAAGCAAAGGTACACAACTCATAAAAATATTTTTTAAAAATATCCCTGAACTCCTCTTCTTTTGCAGTTGGGTCCCTCTGCACCCAGCACCCAGCCTGCCCTGGAAACCACAGCCAGACCCGATCCCTCTCTCTTTCGCCACTGCCACTGTGTGAACACCACGGCTCTGCTGGAAGAAGGAGTTCAGGGTCTAATCCTGATCTCCATGGCAGGTCTAGCTTCCTCCAGCTCAGCCCCCATGCCCCCTCCTGGCATTCATGAAGGGAGAAAGCAGCTGGCAAAGGACGGAGCCTCCAATTGGCCTGTTTAGGATTTCTGCTCTGTTTGCAGCCCCACACCGGTCCCTGGAATCCACGTATAAATAAACATGCCAATCCATTATAGGTTGGAGAGATGTTGTTTTTTCCATGTCAAACTATTCCAGACATCTTGCTTCACCAAAGTCTTTCTGCCTGGTCCGGGACGGGTGAACCAAAAGCCAGGGGCTTAGAGAGGGATTTCACCCGGCTGTTGAGCTGGTGGTGCCTGGGGGTGGGCGGTGGCGGACAGTGTGGTAGCCGCAGGCTGGTCCTGCTGCGGTTTGGGGGGGTCGGGAGAGGCCCAGGAAGTCCCTGCACACACAGTAAGGCTTATTCTGGAGCTGCGCTTTACAAGAAATGAAAACTCTCGTATTTGGGATCGACGGTCGGCTCGGAACAATAAAGCCTTAGTTCGAGCAAAGTATTGCCAGCTAGTTAAAGGAATATTTCCAGCAGGCTCCAAATGCATCTCGCTGAACACTCAGCAGCTTGCTAAATATGCCCCTGGGGCAGCACCGCTCTGGTAATTATAAAGACCCCCCAACAGCATCCTCTTGGGTCAGCGCGCTGCCTGTTGCCCCGTTTGGGAGGCCACTCGGTGGTGCAGGCTGGATTTGTACCCAAGACTTGGGCATCCCTCCCTGCCAAGAGCGGCTGTTTTGGCCGGGGAAAAGCTGACTGTTTGATTTGGGAGGCCGGACCAGAGCCGCTTGGGTGAGTGTGTACGGAAATCTGGGAAGGTGTTTTCAGCAGTGCAAAATGGGGGCTGTCTAAATATGGGAAAGGTGTTGTTTTTGTTGCATTGCAGTTCGTAGAATCATAGAGCCGGAAGGGACCCGCGGGGTCATCTAGCCCAACCCCCTGCGATGCAGGAATCTTTTTGCCCAGTGAACGTGAGATTAAGAGCCACAGGCTCTACTGGATGAGCTATCCAAGCAGTCAATTCCACCCCACTTTTTTAGGTCCAGTCGTGGACGACTCTGGAGTTGTGGCACTTATCTCACTTAATTGGCCGAGGGAGCCGGCATACAGCTTCCGGGTCATGTGGCCAGCATGACTAAGCCACTTCTGGCGAACCAGAGCAGCGCACGGAAATGCCGTTTACCTTCCCGCTGGAGCGGTACCTATTTATCTACTTGCACTTTGACGTGCTTTTGAACTGCTAGGTGGGCAGGAGCAGGGACCGAGCAACAGGAGCTCACCCCGTCGCGGGGATTCGAACCGCCAACCTTCTGATCGGCTTTTCTTCCTCTGTCGTAACACTAGAACTTGCGGACATCCAATAAAACTTAATTTTGGGATATTCAGGGCAGACAGAAGAAAGGACTTGTCCACGCAGCTCAGCGTTAAACTATGGAACTCCCTTCCACAAGAGGCAGAGATGGCAACCAACCTGGGTGGCTTTTAAAGAGGATTAGACAAATTCGTGGAGGAGAGGGGTGTTGCAGGCCACAATCCTTCTAAATACTACTTGCTGGAGACTACAGGAGGACAGAGGGCTTTTGTGCTGCAACTCTGCTTGCAAGTTTCCCCCAGGCAACTGTTCAGCCAGTGTGAGAACTCAATGGGCCACTGGCCTGATCCAGCACAGAACCTTCTTGCATCCATTGTGGCCATTTCAGTGTTGCATCAATGCTAAATGCCTCATACAGTCATACCTCAGAAAACAGACGCTTCAGGTTGTGTTTTTTTGGGTTGCGGACCACCAAAACCCAGAAGTACCAGAGTGGGTTACTTCCGGGTTTCAGTGGTCGTGCATGCGCAGAAGTGTTGAATCGTAACCCGCGCGTGCGCAGACACGGGTTGTGAACGCTGTGGGTTGCGAACGCGTATCCCACACAGATTACGTTCACAACCCGAGCGTCCACTATATTTGGAAAATGCCAGGCCTCTCCTGTCTCAAGGCAAGTCCAGTCACTATCCTGCCTGTTTGGCTTCTTCCACACATGGTGGCAAATGGCCTGCGATGCGCTTCCTCCGGCAGGCCGGCTGCAAGGTCAAGAGGTTCCCCAGAGGTCATCCACTCTGCCCCCGCTCTTCCCAGGCGATTCCCCTGCGATCCGCATTGTGCCGTGTCCACTCATTTGGCACAAGCGGCTCTTTGATTTCGCAAGGCTGTGATCAACTTGCCAGGGGAAGCCCAGTCCCTCACGAGTCAGCCTGCCCCCCGAGTTTAGTCACCCGCTTTGTTGGGGGGGGGCGCGCTTGGTCTCCAGTCCTTGGACTGTGTCCCGGGAAACGTCTCTTTGTGAAACGGGCATTTATTGAAACCAGATTGTGGGAGGAGCAGTCTGCGCCTCCATCGCTCTCCTTTTGAACACTAAGCGCTCTGGAATGAACTCAGCAACCTCGAAAGGAATCCTTGCCTGTTGTCTTCTCCATACAGCGAGTCACGGAGGGAAGAGGGGCCAGGAGAACCTTTGATTCTGCTCACAGTTTCCCAATAGGCCTTAGCTCAGGCCCGTCTCATAGAATCGTACAATTGTAGAATTGGAAGGGACCCTGGGGTCATCTAGTCCAACCCTCTGCAATGCAGGAATCTCAGCTCAAGCATCCATGACAGATGGCCGCCCAACCTCTGCTTAGAAACCGCCAAGGAAGGAGAGTCCATCTCCTTTCTAGGGAGTCTGTTCCACTGTCCAGCAGCTCTTACCATTAGTAAGTTCCTCCCAATGTTCAGTCGGGATCCCCTTTCTTCTCATCTGAATCTGTTCTTTTGGGTTCTGCCCTCCAGAGCAGGGAAAAATAAACTTACTCCATCTTCCTTGAGAGCAGGGAAAAATAAACTTACTCCATCTTCCTTGAAAGTTTGTTTGGGGTGGAGGCTGCTGTACTCAGTTGGCTTGTTTTAAAATAATCATTGCAGTGTCTCCAAAAAAGCATTGGACATTGAAGCTTCCTTGTAATGTATTGAGCCCCATATTGTCTACACCAGGCATGTCCAAAGCCCGTTTCAGGGGCCTAATCTGGCCCACCGGTCGATTTAATCCTGCCCCCATGCCAGTATATGTCCTGGGGTAAAATCCCTTTAAAAAGCTTGGCAACCTCAATGCTAGGACCCTCGTACCTACGGGACTGCCTCTCCTGGTATGTCCCACGGAGGACCTTACGGCCTTCAAATAAAAACATCTTGGAGGTCCTGGACCACAGGGAGGTTAGGCTGGTCTCAACCAGAGCCAGGGCCTTTTCGGCTGTGGCCCCGATCTGGTGGAACACTCTGTCCCAAGAGACTAGGGCCCTGCGGGACTTGAGACTAGGGCCCTGCGGGACTTGACAGGCTGTGCCCTGACCAAAGGCCTGGTGGAACAGCTCCGTCTTGCAGGCCCTGCGGAAAGACGTCAAGTCCCGCAGGGCCTGCAAGACGGAGCTGTTCCACCAGGCCTTTGGTCAGGGCACAGCCTGACCCCCTCCTTTGGTAATCCTCACAGAACTCTAGCCCAATAGTTGCCATTAATTTGATTTTAATTGATTTTATAATGAAATGATTTTAGAACGCTGTGTTACTTTTATTGTTGTTAGCTGCTCTGAGCCCGGCTTCGGCTGGGGAGGGCGGGATATAAATAAATTATTACTACTACTACTATTATTATTATTATTATTATTATTATTATTATTATTATTATTTTAAAAAGCTCAACAATTTTGTTCGGCCCTCCTGCATGTTGGGCACCCTACACAGACAGGCAGCCAAGGAGCCTGGAACGAACTTGGGTGTCTTGTTTACTTCCACACATCCTTAGATGACTATATTCCACTGATGTGAAAATAAGCAATGATGCCCTTATTAAACTGTGGGGTGCAAGTGACCTTGTTGAGGTTGCCGTGTTCAGGGTGCTGTGATCCCAAGTTACGACTTCTGCAAAGATGCAGATTGGGCACCACATTCCCATACCATATTTGAAAGAAAACACAGTGTAGGGAGTGTTTTGAAGGACCCTCCTATACTGGGCTGGTCCAGTCCCAAACCACCACCTCACCAATTTGGGATCTTCCACTTGTGTGGCGGCAAGAGGGGCCAGATCCGGCAGATACAGCAGGACAGGCTGGAGAGGACACAACTCAGGCCTGTTTCGTTCCCTGTTTGTTTCGTTCCTGTTTGTCTTGTGGGACCACGGCAGCTCGAGAGGTGAGCGGATCGACGGAGCCTGCTTTTAGTAGCCATGGTGTGTCTGCTGGGAAAGCAGAGCTGAAAACTGGGGCAAGAGGACGAGGGCGAGAGAGCAGGATATTAGGAAGAAGGGTGCGCTGCAACATTTTGTGGCGGTTGCCGCGTGCACGCATGGTGTGCTTGTGCATACACCAGCTGCAACATCCCAGCCCCACCCCTTTAGCACGGCTGTTGACAACCTGGTGCCCTCCAGCTGCTTGGGAATACAACTCCCATCATCCGCCAAATGGCCGTGCTGCCTGGAGCTCATGGGAGTTGTAGTCCAGCACAGCTGGAGGGTGCCAGGCTGCTTTAGCCTCCCCAAGAAATGCCTAAGAGCCTGGTGGGACTGTGCCAATGAGCCTGGTCCTTTGGCTCTAGGGATTCGTTGGCTCTACGGAGTTTCCGTTTAATTTAATTTATTTCTCTGTACGGCATTTATAGCCCACCTTTTCCCCCCAAGGAGTTCCAGGTGGCACGCATGGTTCTCCACCTCCTCATTTAACCCCCACAATAACCCTGTGAGGTAGGTTAGGCTGAGAGGCAGCCACTGGCCCAAGTTCGCCAAGTGAGCTTCATGGCTGGGTGGGAATTCGAACTCGGGTCCTAGTCCAGCACTCTATTATTTTTTACTAAATCTCTTTCCCTCCCTTCACCATAACGGCTCCTCCCCAGGCTAGCACTACCACGAAGCCTAGTAAACTGATCCCTCTCGGACCCCTGTGGGCAGGGGTGACCCTTGGCTAGATGGCCTTTGGGTGCCCCTTCCCTCCCTTTTGTCCTTTGCTTCTCCTTGGTCCAAAGCCTTGACAGAGCAGGAGATTCCTGAGACCGAACCCTGAACCTGGCGCAGGTAGCAATCGAGGGAAGTGCCTTTGTTTCCGGACTCCAATTCCTCCCTGTTCCAATATTTGCTTGTGGAGATTAGCTGTTTGATTTTCCATGCGTGGCTCCAACGTGGTCCAAGCCTGCCAGAGGGTTCACACACCCCTTCCAGCTTTTGGTAAACCAGCAGAGTGGGTTTCATTCTGGGATGCCCCCGCCCTTCAAAAAACATCCATTCATTTATTCATTTCTGATATTTGTAGATCGCCATTGTAGATCACCACCGATGGACACAAAGCAGTTTATGGTCAATTAAGTAGTTCCTTCACCGAGTAGCACAGTGTTTGACACAACCCCCCCCCCCCCCCCAAGGTTAAAAACATTAATTCCATAAATAGGCATCATAAAAATTACTTAAAGCAAATTGTATTAAATTAAAATATTGCAAGTCGCTTTGAGTTGCTGTGGCAACAAAAGCGACCAATAAATTTAATAAACATTAATCTTAGAATGGCAGAGTTGGAAAGGACCCCACGAATCCTTGCAATGCAGAAGTTGCAGCTAAAGAATCCCTGACGCTTAAGAACAGGTATTTAAAAACCAATTAAAACCAACATTAAAACTAAAAACACAGATTAAAACCCATGCCAACATTCTACCTGGGTTTGCCTAGACAAAGATGTTTTAAGCAGGTGCTGGAAAGGGTACAGTGAAGGTGCCTGCCTGGTGTCAAGTGGCAGGGAGTTCCAAAGTGTAGGTGCTGCAATACTAAGAAATGGCGAGGATTGTGCGGCACCTGTAACATTGCCCATCTGTAGGTATTCCTGTTGTGTGTTGCCCTTCCCATTGGCTGGTTTTGGGAATTCACCCACACCTCGAATCAGGGTTGGACCATCTGCCTTATAGTATTGTCTCTTTTCTCCCCTCTTTTTCCCCGGCTCTCAGATGCTGACCCTTGTCTCCTGTGTCGGCAGAGTGGTGGTCCTCTTGGCGGCTGTCTCGGTGACCACGTCCATCACCATGTCAGGAGAATGGGGAGAAGAAGGTGAGCTGACACCTGCAGACAAGTATCTCTCTAGGGCAGGCACACACCCCCAACTCGGCCCTCCAGATGTTTTGGGACTACAACTCCCATGATCCCTGAACACTGGTCCTGTGAGCTAGGGATGATGGGAGTTGTAGTCCCAAAACATCTGGAGGGCCGAGTTGGGGGATGCTTGCTCTAGGGCTACGAGGACTGCTTTGCAGGGTTAGAGCCAGGGAGGTAGGTCTTAGCAGGATCAGGACCAAGGACCAGACCAGCTCAGAGTGGTGGGAAGCAGGGACCAAGGGGAAAGCAAAATGATCGAGGGCTCTCTTATGAAAACAGGTCTCAGTGTTTGGGACTTCTTAGTCATTTTGGACTCACAGCTGTCCATGGAGGCGCAGGTTAATTCTGTGTCCAGGGCAGCTGTCTCCCAGCTCCATCTGATCCACAGGCTGAGACCCTCCCTGCCCGAAGACTGTCTGGCCAGAGTGGCACATGCTCTGGTTATCTCCTGCTTGGACTACATCAATGCGCTCTACGTGGGGCTACCTTTGATAACTAATCCAGAATGCGTCAACTAGACTGGTGACTAGCAGTGGCCGCCAAGACCATATAACACCGGTCTTGCAAGACCTACATTGGCTCCCAGTGCGTTTCTGAGCACAATTCAAAGTGTTGGTGCTGAACCTTGAAAGCCCTAAATGGCCTCGGCCCAGTATACCTGAAGGAGCGTCTCCACCCCCATCGTTCTGCCCGGACACTAAGATCCAGCTCCGAGGGCCTTCTGGCGGTTCCCTCACTGCGAGAAGTGAGGTTACAGGGAACCAGGCAAAGAGCCTTCTCCGTAGTGCCGCCCACCCTGTGGAATGCCCTCCCAGCAGTTGTCAAGGCAATAAAAAACTATTTTACTTTTAAAAGACAACTGAAGGTGGCCCTGTTTAGGGAAGTTTTTAATGTCTGACGCTGTATTGTTTTTAATATTCAGTTGGAAGCCACCCAGAGTGGCTGGGGAAACCCAGCCAGATGGACAGGGTATAAATAATAAATTATTATTATTATTATTATTATTATTATTATTATTATTATTATTATTTAGAGAACCTTGATGGTTTTCAAGGAAGATTAGGCAAAATTCATGGAGGAGAGGGCTATCAATGGCTATGCTCTGCACCCACAATTGGAGGCAGCAATACTACTGAATATCAGTTGCTGAAAGCCAGAGGAGGGGAGAGCTGCTCTTGTGCTCGGGTCCTGCTTGTGGGTTTGTTTGTTTGTTTGTTTGAGTTTGTATGTGGCTTTTCCACAACGCGCTGTCCTCAAAGCAGCTCACAGCAGGCATTCCAAACAACCAAACAGAGAGCAATGCAAATATGCAAAATGCAGAACATGCCAGCGAATTCAAAATAACGAAAATCATCGATTTGGCAAGCTCAGAAGACATTGCAGAAAAGCTTAAGTACGTGAATTCAAATCAAAAATGAAAGCTAGCCAACAATGAAGTTTCTGGCACTGGTCTTGCTGCATCCCAAGGAGCCCGGCTTAAGTGGCGTTCGCAGGAGAGGCTTCGATGGCACACAGCTGGCATACAGGCTGGGTGGCAAACCTCTGGCTCCCGTATCTCTCCTCCGGCGGAGGTTGGCAGCACCAAAAGGCAAATGTCAGGGTGGGGGGCAATGATGGCAAGTCTCTCCCCCGGCCTCCTGGGCGGTACCAATGGCTGGGGCATGTTTTGCTGCCCTTCCCACTGGTTGGCTGCTGTGAGAAGAGGATGGTGAAATCGAAAGGCCATTGGGCTAATCCGTCAGACTCTTCTTCCGTTCTGAGGTTCTTAATCTTTAAACTGGGCCCTTAGTGCCTATTCTGGCTACTGGCTGCTCTTCGGGGTCCCAAGCAGAGAGTCGTTCCCCACCCCCAGCCTTGCTCCCTGTAACTGGGGAGACTGCACTTGGCTTTTCTCTGCAACAGCATTCCCAAACCGGTGCCCTCCAGGTGTTTTGGCTGCAGAGAGATGAGGCAGAAGGACTCACCTGCCTGGCATGCATGTTATGTTGCTGACAGACAGATCTATTGGCCAAGTTGGCAGCAGCTTCCTCCTGCTTCCTTTTCCCGTGGGGGGAGGTGAACTAGCAGCCCCACAAACAAGCCCCAGCGCTGCCTCACCTTAGGCACAGCAGGTTGGGGCTCGTGAGTCTCGTTCTTCCAGGTATTGAACAGGAGAGCAGCCCTGTTCCTTTGTCCTCTGATTGCCTTACCTAGCTCAGGACTAAAGCTCTCTCAAGCAGCCCAAGAGACTACAGAGATTGGCGGGGGGAGATGATTTTTTTATTTCATTTCATAATCTCTATAATCCAGAATGCAGCAGCAAGAGTGGTGACCGGGAGCAAGACTGGTGTCCTGAATGGGGTCACTGTGCCCCTGAAGGACCAGGTGCGCAGCCTGGGAGCCATTTTGGACTCACAGCTGTCCATGGAGGCGCAGGTCAATTCTGTGTCCAGGGCAGCTGTCTCCCAGCTCCATCTGGTACGCAGGATGAGACCCTCCCTGTCCGCAGACTGTCTGGCCAGAGTGGTGCATGCTCTGGTTATCTCCCACTTCAATTACTGCAATGTGCTCTACGTGGGGCTACCTTTGAAGGTGACCAGGAAACCACAACTAATCCAGAATGCGGCAGCTAGACTGGTGACTGGGAGCGGCCTCCGAGACCATATAACACCGGTCCTGAAAGACCTACATTGGCTCCCAGTACATTTCCTAGCACATTTCAAAGTGTTGGTGCTGACCTTTAAGCCCCAAACGACCTCGGCCCAGTAGACCTTAAGGATCGTCTCCACCCCCATCGTTCAGCCTGGACACTGAGGTCCAGCACAAAGGGCCTTCTGGCGGTTCCCTCCCTGTGAGAAGTGAGGTTACAGGGAACCAGGCAGAGGGCCTTCTCGGTTGTGGCGCCCACCCTGTGGAATGCCCTCCCACCAGATGTCAAAGAGAAAAACAGCTATCTGACTTTTAGAAGACATTTGAAGGCAGCCATGTTTAGGGAAGTTTTTAATGTTTGATCTTTTATCGTGTTTTAATGTTCTGTTGGCAGCCACCCAGAGTGGCTGGGGAAACCCAGCCAGATGGGCGGGGTATAAATTGTCGTCATCATCATCATCATCATCATCATCATCATCATTGAAACAAAATAAAAAAAAATCCTTCCAGTAGCACCTTAGAGACCAACTAAGTTTGTTATTTGTATGAACTTTCGTGTTCATACACACTTCTTCAGGCACACTTATTTCGCATGCACACCCAAAGATTGCTTATATCCAAACCCTGGGGGGTGGGGAGAGAGAGAACCCCAAACTCTCAGAGACCGTTTGCCCAGCGAGGCTGACCAGGAAGCGATGCGGAGAGCTTAAAAGCTCTTTTTGTGCCGGGCGACCCAAGCAGAACTGGTGCAAAAGAGCTTTTAAGCTCTCCTCCTTGCTTGGGGGGCAAGGCTTGCTCAGTGTGCCGGCTCTGGGATGTTTGTGTGAGATTCCTCACCATACAAAATGGGATGTCCCTGTTGTTCATGTTCATGGGCCTCTTTTCCAGGGGTGACGTATGCCCAGCTGGGGAAAGAAGTGATCCTGACGTGCGCTGGAGCGAGTCCCGGGTAGGTGTCTCCAAGCAGTCGTGGTCCCTTCCAGAGGACCTGCAAGACCTCGGAGTGCGGGAGGGGAGGCAAGAACCACCTTGGGACGGGCCAGGGTGATTTTCTGGGCCCCTCGACGGGAACAGAGGGCATGTTTGCAGACAAGACATCTCTGCCTCTTGTGCATCCTCACTTCGGCTTTCTGGCTTTCAGCTCCTCGGTGGAATGGCGGTGGAACGGAGGCCCTGTCCTCCCAGAAGACTCGGCGGTGCAGGCCGGACAGCTTCTCCTGTCCCACCCCCAGCTCTCCTCCGAAGGGGTTTACAGCTGCCACGACACCAGCGGGGTCCTCCTCAGCTCGACTGTGCTCCGTCTCGGACGTAAGTTTGGGGTCGGCTGCACCAGAGGCGGAGCGGTGCACCCCAGATGCCATCCCTGAAGGGGGATGACAAAATCCTGGCTGGGTCTGATGGCTGCCACACCAGATCACGCACCCCAACCTGGCCACCATGGCAGAGCGCACCCCCCAGCCAGGCGCAATTGCCCGGCCCACTGGGGAGAGAACGGGAAAGAGGCAGGTGAGCAAACACGGAGGGGGTGGGAATGGGTGCCACACGCCCCGTCCCATCCCTCCTATGGGCAGTTCCCCAAGTGCCAGAGAGGCTTTCTCCGCCGCTGGGCTGCACAGGTTCACGGCAAGGTGGGGAAATTCTTGGGAATGAGGGCGGGGCAGTTAGGAACATAGGAAGTCCCATCAAACCCAGAATTGTCTCCACCGGCCAGAGTTTCAAGCAGAGTGTTTCTCCCAGCTTGAGAGATGCTGAGGATTGAACCTGACGGAATATTCTGGAAGAAACTTGGAAATGGTCTTGAACAAGTTGTTAAGTAATGGAGAATTTCCCCAGCAACAGGTGCCTTTATTAGGGCATGTGATCAACTATGTTGCTTTATTTGTTTCTATTTATTTACTAATGACCAGCATAAGGTTTTGTAAATACAGTGGATGCTTGGGTTGCGAACGTGATCCGTGCGGGATGCACGTTTGCAACCCGCAACAGCGTGTCTGCGCACACGTGTGTTTAAATTTGGTGCTTCTGTGCATGTGTGACCCCCAAAACCCGGAAGTAACCCTTTCCAGTACTTCCAGGTTTCAGCGGGTCCGTTACCCAAAAGAACGCGACCTGAAGCATCTGTAACCTGAGGTATGACTGTAATAAAGACTCTTAGAAACAGAACCAAATGGTATTTATTCCTGTAATGGGAATTTCGCTAAGAGATAGCTAGAATGCTGATGCTGTAAAGAAGTAGAAGATTCAGGAAAACCTTTCTGTAAAAGGAACTCTGCTGCGGAAAGAAATGGCCAGCCAAAACTCGATGCTCACCTTGAATGTTCTGCATACAATGAGCTGTGGCCCTTCCCCAAATGCTGGGCCAGCCTTGAGCTTTTGCCAGGAGCAAAGGGCTGGCCTGGGATGCTAGAGCTGAGCAGCTGGGCTTCCCCTGAACTTAGGCAGGAGGTGAGAGACATTGGAGGAAGTCCAGAGATGCTCCCTGCCCTGGTTGTGCCCCTACTCCAAGCCGCACCTTGCTTCTCCCGCAGGCCTGCCGGGGAAGCCCTCCATCTTGTGCACGGCACCAAACTATGAAGACCTTTCCTGCTTCTGGGCTTCCACCGTCGAGACCTTCCTGCCCACCAGATACATCACTTCCTACAGGTAAGGCCTCTGGGTCTGCAGAAGGGATCGGGGCCTTGCGTACCTGCGCCACAACTAAGAACCCACCTCTAGCTGGTGTGCAGCATGGCAGATTAGTTCGTGTGTTCGTAAAATCATGGAATTGTACGGTTGGAAGGGATCCCTGAGGGTCATCTAGCCCAACCCCCTTAGCCCAATCACAGCTAAGACTTCCTGACAGATGCCCCCCCCCTGCCCGCTTAAACCTTCCCACATAGGAGAGGCCACCACCTTCCAAGAGAGTCTGATAACAACTCTTATCATCAGGAACGTCTTCCTAATGGTTAGTCGGAATCTCATTTTGTGTCATTTGAGGCCATTGGTTCGGGTTCTACCCTCTGGAGAAACAGAAAACATGCTGGTTTTATTGGAAGATGGCTCTCAGGATCCCCAAGGAGCTGGCTTCAGGCACCAGGCCTGCCAGAGCAGACCAAGTTGTCTGCAAACATGACATGAAGGCCCTGCTGTGTGGGAATCCCTTGCAGAGCCAGGAGACAGTCAGGTTGTGCATGTCAGGAGTTCAGCCTACACTTGAGTAGGACCCTGGCAGAGACACATGCCCGACTGGCATGTTCCCTCCCTCCTGGTCTTTTGTTTGGGAGCTTCAAAAGCTTTCTTCTGCCCGAACATCACAGCAACTGATGCCAACAAACACCGGCACACTTAGGGATCCGCAGAGTCTTCACAGCTTGCGTAACAGACCTCAGCAACTCAGCATTTTGGCTAATCTACTTTATTTACATATAAACACCCACGGAGCACTGCAACATGGCTTCCTCTCTCTCTAGCATCAGACAGCAAAGAGAGAAAGAACAAAGGACAATAGTCCCCATTTGACGGAACACAGGAACACAAACCTCCTGTCTCCTTCACTTCCCACTCTGTGGAGTCAAAACATACACCGTCATGTGATAGACAAAAATCCCATGACTGCCATCACGGAGCAGGAATTCTAACAGTGCATCCACAGCAGTGACCAGAGGAGGAATGACCGCTGGGAGGATCGCTGAGAGAAGGAACGCCCTGGTGCATCTGGAGCAGCACAATCAGACTCCTTCCTCTGCCTCGGCTGCAACGAAACATGTCTCTCCCTTATCGGTCTCTGCAGCCACTGCAGGTGCTGTAACTCCCCAGCGGTTGGTCTTCACCCCAAAAGACACACTCCTTCCTCGTCTCCTGAGACAGCGGGATGCCAACAGTATCCTCAGCTCCTCTCTCAGTCCTCTCTTCTTCAGCCCAAACATCCCCAACTCCCAGAAGTATTCCTCCTAAGTCTTTGTTTCCAGACCCTTCATGTCCGTGTTCTGCCTCCTCTGTGATGGTAACGCTGATCAAAGGAATGTCCAGGCCAGGGCAGCTCTCTTCACACACTTGGACCCATTTCTCAGTTATTGCAGGCAGAGTAGAGGGATCGGGTGGGAGATAAAGGTTAGGGTGGGGCGGCAGAATTCTGGCTGGCTTTCCCCCCTCTCCTTGCATTCTGACTTTACATTCTCCTGCCCTTGCAAATGCTGCGTTCTTTTCCAAACCTTGCTGGCTGGCTGGCTGGCCGGGAGGCCCTTCCCCAAAAAACACACCACGCGGCTTTCCATTGCTTTGTCCAAATCGATACTCACCAAGAAGAAGAAAGATTTGTGTCTTTCCACACGAAGGGAAAGTGCTGCCTGGACGGAAAGGGAGGTGGGGGCCCCTGATGTCTCCACCCGACATTCCAGAAGGGTGGAGTAACCGAGAGGACGGTTCCAGGCCCACCAAGTCCACTGCAGGGAGGGAGGGGGGAAGGGGGGCTGAAGCCCCTCTGGCAACTTTCCGACACAGTTAGCCAAGCCGTAAAGAACCCAAAGTCACACTCCCTCCCTATTAAAAAAGTGAGGGTAGCTCCCAGTAGTGATGTATGGAAGTGAGAGCTGGACCATAAAGAAGGCTGATTGCTGAAGAATGGATGCTTTTGAATTCTGGTGCTGGAGGAGACTCTTGAGAGTCCCATGGACTGCAAGAAGATCAAACCTCTCCATTCTGAAGGAAATCAGCTGGGCTGAGGCGTGCAATCTCCGCGGGCACAGAGGAAGGAGCTGTATAGCCCAGCTGCAAGATGGGAAGTTTTCCTTTGCTGGAGGCCCCAGTGGGGAAAAGACGAATGGAAATGGGAATGGGAAGCATCCAGGAAAGGATAGGAAGCAGGGGCCATTATCCATTAGTCCTGCCAGCCTGAAAAAAGAATGCCTACCTTCCTTGCCAACAAAGGTCCATATAGTTAAAGCTCTGGTTTTCCCAGTAGTGATGTATGGAAGTGAGAGCTGGACCATCAGGAAGGCTGATCGCAGAAGAATGGATGCCTTTGAATTCTGGTGCTGGAGGAGACACTTGAGAGTCCCATGGACTGCAAGAAGATCAAACCTTTCCATTCTGAAGAAAATCAGCCCTGAGTGCTCACTGGAAGGACAGATCGTGAAGCTGAGGCTCCAAGACTTTGGCCACCTCATGTGAAGAGAAGACTCCCTGGAAAAGTCCCTGATGTTGGGAAAGATGGAGGGCGCAAGGAGAAGGGGACGACAGAGGACGAGATGGTGGGACAGTGTTCTCAAAGCTACCAGCATGAGTTTGACCAAACTGCAGGAGGCAGTGGAAGACAGAAGTGCCTGGCGTGCTCTGGTCCAGGGGGTCATGAAGAGGCGGACACGACTAAATGACTAAACAACAACAACAGCTCCAGGGTCCCAGCAGGAAGATCTCTTGTGGCGTTCTTCAAGAAGGGAGCGCCTGGCTGGGGCTGACTCCTCCCCTCCCCCATTTTTTTTTTAATTCATTTTATAGCACAACTAAACACCACAAACAGAAAAACAAATAATACAAGCGAGTTCTTGTCTTATCCTTATTTTTTCTCAACATTGTTAGGTGAGCTTCCCCAAGTCCCCCCTATCTGATTTTCATTTTAACTCATCTTTAGCAGTTTACATATATCATATTTTTAACCATTTTTTTATCATGCTTACTTTTACCATAAAAATCTTCACATTTTATCACTTACAAATAATACTTAATAATTTTAAACTGCAATATCGTCTACTTCTAACCCTACAGCCTATATCCACTTCCAAAGCTATTCCAAGATTTAAATATTAACATATTTTTTCAGATATTCTTTAAACTTCTTCCAATCTTCTTCCACTGTCTCTTCTCTCTGGTCCCGGAATCTCCCAGTCAGTTTGGCAAGTTCCATATAGTCCATCATCTTCATCTGCCATTTTTTGACAGTTGGTAAATCTTGTTTCTTCCAATTAGCCTCTCCTCCTCTGCCGCTCTCTGCCCTCCTTCTCCGCCTTCCATGCCTGACCCACCGTGCACCGCTTCCCCACCACCACCAAAGAACCAGGGGCTGCCCAGGCTCATGGAGAAAGGAGATAGAAGCCTCGGAGGAAGGGGAAATGTGGCGGTTGAGGTCAAGGCGGCGGCCGCCCCTCTGCCACCCCCATCGCTGCAGCATCAACGTCCAAAACATGTCATATTTAATTAATGAATGAATCAATTAAAATGTCCCCGGATTCATTGAAAAAAATCTGGTAACCTCTTTTTCTCTCTCTCTCTCTCTCTCTCTCTCTATCTATCTATCGGGGGGGGGGATTTCATTTTCCTCCGTAATAACAGGGCAACATCTTTTACCTGATCCTATGCTAGCCCAGCTGTCAGTGTAAAACGTTATCAATCCACATGTTGCGATAAACTGCGGGTCTTCTTTCTTATGACAGCAGTGAGACAAATCCCGTATTTTTCTGTGCATAAGGCAAGGATTTTTTATTAGAGAATAACATGGAAAATTTGGGATCGTCTTATACACGGAGAGTGCAGAGGGTGGACTGGCGACTGGTTGCTGCCGCGAGCAGGAGATTGTCATCGGCAAAAGGGCGGGCGATTGGTGACTGCGGTGATTGTTGATAGGCTGGCGCTGTAGCAATTGGGGGTGCGATTGACGGCTGCTGGCAGTGATCAGGCAGTCGATTGATGGCTTTAGCGGCGCTCATTATTGTCAGCGTTGGTCAGGCAGGTGAGTGATTTTAGGCAACCCCCCCCAAAAAAAGCTCAAAAACTGGGGGCAATCCTCCCCCCAAAAAACTCAACAACTCTGGGTGATCTCCCCCCATTTTCTCAATTTATACTCCCCCAAAATAGGGGGCGTCTTATACACAGGGGCATCTTATACACAGAAAAATATCATCGTTGCTTCCTGTTGGGGGGCAGGCAGCCACCCCCCTTCAAAACCTGGACCCAACAAGTGTGGAATATAGCACTTAAGTGGTGCTTAAACTCATCATTAGAGGATGGTAAGAGGAAGAACAAAGAAAGATTGGCTTGATCCATATGTTCTCAATTTACTCCGTTTATTACCAAGAATACTGTAATTTAGCAGCCATTATGGAGAAATTATCTTAATGATTTAGATTGAAGTGTGCCCTGTGGATGTGAGCTTAATCTGTAATGTAAAAGTTTTTCTGAGCTTGCTCTGATGCTCGCAAGACTTAACATCTGTCGTAAGACGACACTTTATGGTTTGGTAATTTTTGGTAGTTTTTAATCAAGTTTTTTGATCAAGTTTGAAGAAGAAAAAGAGGGACAGAGGGACACATAGCCTCTCCAAGGAAGGAACGTCCACAACCTTCTGAAGTGTTGAACGGTTCTTGCCATCAGAAAGTTATTCCCAAAATTGAGATGGAATTTCCTTTCTTGTGAATCCATTACATGAAAGGCGATTCAACTCAGCACTGGGACCACCACTAAAAGACCCTATCACAGGTCAACGGAAGCTGTACGCTGGCTCCCTCAGCCAATAAAGTGAGATGAGTTCCGCAACCCCAGAGTCGGTCATGACTGGACCTAACGGTCAGGGGTCCCTTTACCTTTACCTTTATTGACCTTTATTGGGTCAGCGGTGGGTTCCCCCAAAATGAGGTCTTGCAGGCACCCCAGGCCAGCTGATTGCCAGGGAAATTGCTTTTTAAATGCACAGGGAAAGGAAATGATTCGCCTGACAGTCATTGTGATGCTAGGAGATTGACAGGTGCTCACCTGCCAAAATTGGCTGGTGGGGGAGGTAAACATCTGGCTTCCCAGCCAAATCAGTTCCCTGCTCCGACTAGAGGGGATCATGCCTCCCCTGTGCCGTGCATCCACCTCTGCCATAGAGCACATCTGGAGTTTAGAAGGCATGTAGGCAACCTTTTGTGGTGTTGGGCAAGCCGGGCATTGACATGCTAGCCCAGTGGTACCCAAAGTGGGCTATAGCAGCCCCTCAAGGGCAGCGGGAATACCTAGCAGGGGGATAAGAGGCAGAGCACATTGAACTTTAGAACTCGCTTTCTCAAGAAGTCCCTGAATGGCTTTAAAAGAGGATTGATTAGACAGATGTTGCTGTTTTACTCTGTTTTAGCATTCTAATTTCTTGTTATGTTTTAAAGCAGGGTTCTTCATTTTCTTGTTTTGTCTTTTTGTGATATGTTTTGACGTTGTTGTTTTTGGAATCGAGTGGTGTATAAATTTTATGAATGAACAAAATGAATGAAGGAATAATAGGTATCCACTCTTGACTCTGAAAGGAGGCTGCCTCCTTCTGGCCAAGCCTTGGCATTACGCTGGAGCAGCCGGCCAGGGTGCAGTGCCCTTCCTTTGCAGGAAAGCACGTCAAAGTGCAAGTAGATCAATAGGTCCCGCTCCAGTGGGAAGGTAAACGGCGTTTCTGTGTGCTGCTCTGGTTCGCCAGAAGCGGCTTAGTCATGCTGGCCACATGACCCGGAAGCTGCACGCCGGCTCCCTCGGCCAGTAAAGCGAGATGAGCGCCGCAACCCCAGAGTCGGCCACGACTGGACCTAACGGTCAGGTGTCCCTTTACCTTTACCTTTTTATGGTGTCCAGGGGGGACGCGGGTGGCACTGTGAATTAAACCACAGAGCCTAGGACTTGCCGATCAGAAGGTTGGCGGTTTGAATCCCCGCGACAGGGTGCGCTCCTGTTGCTCGGTCCCTGCTCCTGCCAACCTAGCAGTTCGAAAGCACGTCAAAGTGCAAGTAGATCAATAGGTACCGCTCCAGCAGGATGGTAAACGGCATTTCCGTGCACTGCTCTGGTTCGCCAGAAGCGGCTTAGTCATGCTGGCCACATGACCCGGAAGCTGTACGCCGGCTCCCTCGGCCAATAAAGCGAGATGAGCGCCGCAACCCCAGAGTCAGCCATGACTGGACCTAACGGTCAGGGGTCCCTTTACCTTTTTTACAGGACCAGAGATAGCCAGGAGGATAAGGGAAACCTTTCTGTGTGGCACCACAGTCATGAGAGTACTCATAGCGAGACATTGGAAGAGTGACCAAATCCCCATCAGATCAGAAGGGTTACTAAAATTGGTAGAATTTGCTGAACTAGATAGTCTCTCGGAAAAGATTAAAGATAAGCAAAAACAATGAGTTCGTTGATCACTGGAAACCTCTAAAGAGTTACTTAAAAAATAAGTGTTGCAATCTGAATTCGGTAGCAGCTTTTGAATAAGCTCTGTAAATAAAGGTTAAATGGGCTAAAATGGATATATATACATAGATGCATATTAGTACTTTATTATGATTTTGCTGATAAATTTTGGCAATAGGTTTACTAGAGTGAAAAGATGTTGAGAAGGATGGGAAGTCAAATTTATGAAGATATATACTTCTTTGATGGAATTTTTATTTTAATGAGCTTGATTTACAGACTATAAAATGTCTTTGATGGATGGATGTAACTACGGTTAATAAAGCATTAAAATAAAATAAAAAAGCTTGAGAGAGAGAGAGAGAGAGAGAGAGAGAGAGAGAGAGAGAGAGAGATATGAGGAAAGTTCTTTGCTCTACACTTTCTGGCACCTGCTGAAAACGTTTTTGTTTAGGAAGTTCTATCCAGACAAGTAGACTTTTTTGCATTTTAAGCTGCTATCAGCCAATTGTTGATTTTACTTAGTTTTTGACGTGTGTTTTTTCCAAACAGCAGTTTTTAACTGTCTTTTATATGGGTAATTATAATGTGTTTTGTTTTCTTGTAAACCACTCAGAGGTTTTATTACAATCAAATGTAAATTGTAATAAAAGTTGTTCAACATAAATATTGTTAAATATAATCCTGCAGACTCCTTTGCTGTGTTCTTTTCAGCACCTGCTCAGAACGTTTTTCTTTAGAAAACTCTTCCCAGCCATGTAGAAAACACCAAAGTGCATTTTGATCTGTTTTCAGTTTATCACTGATTTCAATTTTTTGAACATTCTAATTGAGTTAAAAAAAATTTTTACCAATAATGTTATTGTTTATTCCTTTTGTAAATCTCTTAGAAGTGTTTTTTTTTTTATTTTACAACCAATCAAGCGGTTTATACATTTTGTGAAATAAGCAAATGAATGTGGCAATAACTGCAGGATGGCTGTAATAATTATGGAGGGCGGTGTCCAACTAAACAATCACGCTAGAGCAACAGCGTTTAAAAGTACAGTGTAATTTCCCTGCCATTTCTTCTCCCTGTGCCCACCTGCCCCCGTAAAAAAAACCTGTTCCAGCGGATTGGTTGGGGAAACCCCTGGAGCAAATTTAGGAGATGCATGTATGGAGAAAGCAAATTATTATTATTATTATTATTATTATTTACATCCTACCCATCTGGCTGGGTTTCCCCGGCCACTCTGGGTAGCTTCCAACAAACGATTCAAAATACATTAAAACATCAGTCATTAAAAACTTCCCTAAACAGGGCTGCCTTATCTGAAGGCTGTCTTCTGAACGTCTGGTAGTTGTTTATTCCTTTGACATCCGATGGGAGGGCGCATAATAATAATTTATTATTTATAATAGTAGAATGCAGTTTTCTCCCTGTTCCAAAGTCCTGCTCATGTGCTGGATTTCCTCAATGCTTTCTCCCTTCTCTCCCCTTTTTCCCCAGGAGTGGGTCCCTGAATCCTGAATCCAAGAAGCAAAGGTGAGTTCTTGTGGTCCAGCCCTTTGTCTCAAGACTGTCATGTTTGCGTCCCAGGGATGCCCCAAGCGATAGCTCCTTTGGCTTCTCTTGCAGAAACTCCGTTACAGGGAAGACTTTCCTGTCCATCTGCTTAGGAATCCTCCTATGGAACCCAAATCTGCCTCCCTCTGGCTTGGGCCCTTTCCTCTTAGCTTCAGCTGAGCATTCCACCTCTTCTTTCTGACCTCCTTTTAAATAATATAAATAGAGCCGCCTGGATCAGGCCAGTGGCTCATCTCTCACAACGGCCAACTAGATGCCCCAATGGGAAAAAGCCCACAAGCTGGACTCGAACACAGGAATTTTGTTATACAGTGGTGCCTCTGGTTGCCAACGGGATCCATTCCGGAGGCCCCTTCCAACATGAAAAGTGCGCAACCTGAAGCGCTGTATCTGCGCAGGTGCGTGGCGCGATTTGGCACTTGTGCACATGCACAAAGCGTGATTTAGTGCTTGTGCGCATGCGCGAGCAACAAAACACAGACATAACCCTTTCCAGTACTTCCGGATCGCCGCGGGATGCAACCTGAAAAAACATAACATGAAGCAAACGTAACATGAGGTATGACTGTACTATTTTAACTTCGGTATGTTTAAAAGTTTTTCTTGTTTTTGTAAACTGTTTTGAGAGTTTCGGTGGGTTGTTGTTTTTTTACAACCAAGCAGTGTATAAATTTTATGAAATCAAAGAAATAGATAAAAATGAGAGCATCTCTCCCCTCCTGCGATTCACAGCATCTGGTATTCAGAAGCGCCGCTGCCTCCAGCTGTGAAAGCAGAGCCTAGCACAGCAAATATTTGCAAACTCAACTCTTTTATCGTTTTAAAAGCATCACAGCACAACCCTATACATCTCCCATTGAATTTGAAAGGACTTAGTAAGTTTGCCTTTTGAAGAAGGGACTCAAAATGGTTTATTTCTCTCAAAACCGCCTTTTCCAGGAGATGTCTTGGAGGTTTCAGAGGGATGTTGTTGTTGTTGAGTCATTTGGTCGTGTCCGCCTCTTCGTGACCCCCTGGACCAGAGCACGCCAGGCACTCCTGTCTTCCGCTGCCTCGCTCATGCTGGTAGCTTTGAGAACACTGTCCCACCATCTCGTCCTCTGTCGTCCCCTTCTCCTTGTGCCATTGTATCTTATACAATGTTTTAGACTTCCGTCAACACCTCTGATGATTTTCCGTTCTTTATCACTTATTCTGCATTTCTTAATTTCTCTATTACTCTTAATTATCATTAACTAATAATTCTCCTCATAGTCTTTCTTGAAATATTTCAAATAGTCCTCCTTACAAAGCTTCCTGCAGTCCTAGGAGCTTAATCAATTGCTTTTCAAATGTTCGTATATTTACTCCAGTCTTCTAAGAATCTCTGGTCCCGCAGGTTTCGAATCCTTCCTGTTGATTTATCCAGTTCTGCATAGTCCATCAATTTCATCCACCATTCTTTTGTCGGTAATTCTTCTTGCTTACATTTTTGTGCCAATAATATTCTTGCTGCCAAAAAGCAGCTGTTTCCTGCAGATTTCCCCCTCGTGGACTTGGCAGTTTTTATTTTTCTCCATTGCCATGTGCTGGGCTGCGGAAGGAGAGGGTTGCACAGCGGAGCTCACTGGTCAGATCACTGTCTTTGCCAAAGCCTTCCTATCCCCGCTTCTGTCTCTGGCCAGGTCTCTGCCCATTCAGGAGGGGCCCTGCATCCAGGATCCTGCCCACCCATTCTCCTGCACCATCCACCAGTCCCAGTTCTGGACCGGCTACTGGATCAACGTGACAGAGGTGAATCCGCTGGGCTCCAACTTTCACCTCCTGAAGGTCATCATGCAAGGCATCAGTAAGTCCTGCCCTTGGGGGGGGGGGGAGGCACAGCAATGTTATGGTTTTGCCGGAGCCATTTTCTTTGGCCCAGATCGAGTAGGCAGGGTCCAAAGCTGGGATCAGATAGGGCGTTTCCAGGGCTGGGTGGCCGATCTCAAGGAAAGTGCTTCCTATTGGTGCTTTGCAACTTTGACCTGTTGCAGGACCTTAGCCAGACCTTAGCAGAGCATGCGCAGAGTTCCAGAAAGCAATCAGTTGCAGGCAGGATGGACGAAGCAGGAACCAGACGCTGCTACTAGTAACTTGGTTACTTAGAGGTGTTTGTTATTTACAGCAGACTCTACAAGTTACAGTGGTACCTTGGGTTAAGAACTTAATTCGTTCCGGAGGTCCGTTCTTAACCCGAAACTGTTCTTAACCTGAAGCACCACTTTAGCTAATGGGGCCTCCTGCTGCCACTGCACCGTCGGAACATGATTTCTGTTCTCATCCTTAAGCAAAGTTCTTAACCCGAGGTACTATTTCTGAGTCTGTAACCTGAAGTGTCTGTAACCTGAAGTGTCTGTAACCTGAAGCGTCTGTAACCTGAAGCGTCTGTAACTTGAAGCGTCTGTAACCTGAGGTACCGCTGTACTATATACAAGAACAGATACAGATACGGATGTTTACTAGCTGTCTCTCAACAAACTCCAAACGACTCTCAGAACCCAGAACACCACACTATCCAGTCAGTAAGGTCATAAGTCATCATGCCTGTGTGAGACTTCAACCAGTGGTAGAGCTGTATCCAAGGTCCAAGAACTCCTCTCTGCTCGGTCATCCTTGGCTTTCGGCCAATTTCTAATTGCTTGGTGTGAAGCTGCACAGAATGGCACGTAGTCCAAATCCCAATACTGCCCACCTCCAGCACTTGCAACACCCCTCTGCTTTGTCCCCCAGTCAAGCCAGACCCACCGGAGCATCTTCGGGTAGAGCCAGTGCCTTCGGTGCCCAACCGGCTGCAGGTGAGCTGGGAATACCCTTCCAGCTGGACCAAGGAGCTTCACTTCCTGCTCAAGTTCCGCCTGCGATACCGACCCGTCACCTCAACTTCCTGGGCTATGGTGAGTTGAGGGACAGGAGTGGATGGAGCCCAGGGCTTATGCTCAGAAAGAGGAGTGTTGCCTGCCCACTTCAGAAACTGAGGCTCAGCTGCCTGGCATTGGCCTGTTGTTGAATTATTATTTCACTGCTCTTGTTGTTTGCTGAATTTGCCAGTCCCATTACCTAGCAAAGGATCCAGGAGGACCCCCAAGCTGCTCACCCAGTCCTTCAGAGGGAGGGTAACCCCATCAAGAGCAGGCGATCTCCCGTCTATGGTCTCGGGAGCCACCCACTAACAGTGGCTCAATCTTATCTGCATTGAGTCTTTGTTTGTTGTCTCTCATCCAGTCCATTACCGAGGCAAGACAACGGTCCAGCACTTCCACTGCCTCACCTGCAGATGTGAAGGAGAAGCCAAGCTGGGTGTCATCAGCAACAATCTGTGTTGTATTTGTTAGCATTGAATGCCAACATTGGTATCTTGGTCACAACAGGAAACATATATGAATGTCCTTGTTGCCAGAACTCCATTGTCCCATCACCTTCTCCTCCAAAATATCTAGATTTAAATGCAGACTTCTGTTAACTAACAATAAAGTCTCCTTGATTCTGAGTATCTCTGTGAATCTTCACTGGCAGCTCTTTCCCCAAATTTCATGCAACATCTGTTCAGCCAGCTGTGCTCAGGGTTTTGTGGAAAGATTGTGAGCTTGTGAGTTTAGCACAACTAGGTGGGCCAATGGTTTGCTCCTGTATGTATGAGGTTCTTATCAGGGCTTCCCTTCCAAGAAGACTGATCCTGGCAAACAGGATCTGCCCCAAGGGCATTTATCCATTGTCACCAATCTTGAAGTATGTGTCCACAGGGGCTCACGGCTCACAGATCTATGGCCTGCTCTTGGTTGGTGGCATGAGCTGAGAGCACCCTCCCAAAAACAGAAACATAAAAACTGCCCGGCAGGATGCCACATTCTGGGAAGCAGAGAGTAGGGGTCTCATCCTGCATCTGCCCATTGTGTGTGTCCTGGATCTGCAGGTGGAGACGGCCAATGTGTCCGAGGTGATAACAGACTGCTTCCTGGGCTTGCTGCATGTGGTCCAGGTGAGCGCGAAGGACTTCCTGGATGCTGGGAGCTGGAGCGAGTGGACCCCTGAAGCGTGGGCCATGCCGACCACGGGTAAGCAGCCCTCACAGCTGTGAGGCATGTGCCTTGTTTGAAGGAGGCGCTTTGCAAGGGGGTTCCAAGCACATACCATAACCTCACGTTTGTGCAAATACAGTGGTACCTCTGGTTGCGAACAGGATCCGTTCCAGAGGCCCGTTCACAACATGAAAAGAGCACAACCCTCAGCGGTGCATCTGCGCACGTGCGGGTTGCGATTCACCGCTTCTGCACATGTGCGTGATGTCATTTTGCACTTCTGCGCATGCGCGAGTGGCAAAACCCGAAAGTAACCCTTTATAATAATAATAATAATAATTTATTATTTATACCCCGCCCATCTGGCTGGGCCTCCCCAGCCACTCTGGGCGGCTTCCATAGAAACCAAAAATACGGTAAAATATCACATGTTAAAAACTTCCCTGAACAGGGCTGCCTTAAGATGTCTTCTGAATGTCAGGTAGTTGTTTATTGCTTTGACATCTGCTGGAAGGGCGTTCCACAGGGCGGGGGCCACTACCGAGAAGGCCCTCTGCCTGGTTCCCTGTAGCTTTGCTTCTCGCAATGAGGGAACCGCCAGAAGGCCCTCGGCGCTGGACCTCAGTGTCCGGGCAGAACGAAGGGGGTGGAGACGCTCCTTCAGGTTTACTGGGCCTTTGAGGCCGTTTAGGGCTTTAAAGGTCAGCACCAACACTTTGAATTGTGCTCAGAAACGCACTGGGAGCCTTTCCAGTACTTCCGGGTCACCGTGGGACGTAACCTGAAAGAACGTAACATGAAGCGGACGTAACATGAGGTATGATGTAAAGTGGATTAAAACACGAAGTCTCATCCACACTTAAATTTTGCTCTGCGCTTTCTTGACTCAGGTCCTCACTTTCCTGGTTTGTGTCTGAGCATTTGTTGGTTGGTTGGTTTGTTTGCCTGCCTCAGTGCTTTCCCCAGGAAAACCCATTCTTTAACACGGAATCGAAACAAATGGCAATTTGGGATTTCTGCATATATTTTTTCCATGGTAAAGAGCGGGTTTTTGTGGGGAAAGCAACAAGGCAAAATAATAATAATAAGTGCTTGGGCATGGAGCTTTGAAGTGCAGACCCGTACCTAGAAAAGCGACACAAAAGGAAGTCTGGATGTGTCCTGAATTGCTACATTTCCACTTTAAAAGGAAGAAGAATAGGACTTTTTACTGTTTGGAAAGTGACAGAGAAATGCGTTGAAAAGTGTGGGGTGAATGATTGACTTAATGGAAAGGTACATCAACACCCTGCAAACAAATCAGGAAGGATGCAGGAGGAGTAAACAGTGTGGTGCAGTGGTTAGAGTGTCTGACTTGGACCTGGGTTCAAATCCCGATTTGGCCAAGAAGCTTTTACCAGGTGACCTTGGACCAATCACTGCCTTTCAGCCTAACCTACCTCACGGGGTTGCTGTGTAGATTAAATGAGGAGGGGGAGAGCCATGATTCTGTAATCTCCCTCTTTTCCCTAAAATGCTTCTCTCTTTCCCCAGGACAAACTTTGGTACCCAGCGAAACAGCCACTGCAGCCATCAAGGCAGAAAGCCCAGCAGAGGAGCCTTCTCTGGCCCCCAACAATCGGCCCATTGGTAGGTCTCTTATTGTCAGCCCCACACAGAGAAAGGGGGAGACGGGCACCATCCAATCTCAAGCTCTTTAAATTTGTGTTGAGATTTCGGTGCTGCATTATTTTTTAAAAATATATATATATATTAGCAGACTCAGGCCCCTGACTCGGCCCAGCTGGTGCTTATTGTAGGGGAACCTGTGCAGACTGGGGCTGTTCAGGATCAGGCCCCAGACTTGGTTCAGATGATGCCTGAGGCAAAGGATCCAGTGCAGACTGAGTCCCCTCTGGTTCCGAGACCGAGCCCCAGTCCCAGGCCATCACACCCCTTTCCCTTCTGCCCCTAACAGGCCACAGCGACCCCACGGAGAAGGTGGCGGTTCTGGTGTCGCTGGGCGTCTTTGCCTTCTTCGTCCTGGCGGTGATTCTGGTCTTCGCCTTTCTGATGTGGTAAGTGTGATTTCACCCTCCCTTCTCTCCAGAGGGCATGAGGCCCTTCTTCTCCAACACTTCTGCTGGAGCATCTTGCTTGGGGAGGACCAGTTCCATATTTTGGGGGCCTCTGAGCCCTCAAACCTTGGCTTCTGCCCTTGGCGCAGTTGCGTCAGCTGGTGTGGCGATGGGAGGCGGGGCCTGCTCTGTGGTGGCCCCCCAGTTGTGAGCAGGGATGGGGGAGAGATATGAGTCTGCTCACACTGGCAAGCCAGCCTACCGGATTTGCACTTTCAGAAACAGCGCCCAAATCAAAACGCAGCCGTCCCACAGAACTCCCACATCTCTGAATTTTGCAGTGGGGTTCTGCAGCCGAGTAAAGTGTACAAGGACACGTACTCCAGGATAAAGTGTGGATAAAAATGCATTTATTAGGGGAAATCACTTTGCAAAAATATGTGCGTTAGGGGAAGTTACCAGTGGGTAATGGCCGGTGGGAAGTCTGACAGGGTAGAAGGTCTGGCTGCCACTTCCAGCCCCACATCCTGCAGGGGATAAGGCTGGATAACCTTTTGGACCCCTTTCAACACTACAATTCTGTGATTGTGTCCCTGCCTCGTCCTCTGCCCAGCCCGGCCTGTTGTGTTTCGCTGGCCGGAATCCACCCCGATTCTGGAGACCGTCCACCTAAAACAAGACGCAAATTGGTTGTGTCGCCAAGGCTGGAGCTGGTGGGAGAGTCGGAATAAAGTCTTCCAGTTCCGGGGAAGGGAAGTCCAGATGGGCAGAGAGGGGGCTGGACTGGGTTGGCCTTGCTTGGAAGAGCCTCAGAAAGGCCCTGCCAGAGCAGGAGGCAGAACACAGAGAGCTGGGACCGTCCAGTCCACAACCTGGGCAGTTCATTCATTTAGATCAGCGGCTCCCAAACTTTTTTGGACCACTGTCCCCTCGGTTCCATGAGCTCATCTCTAGGGCCCCTTGGACCACCCAATACCCTATAAAAAGTGTTACAGTTTGCACAACCCACTAAGGAAGGCAGTAACACAATCAAACCCAAAACAGTAGCAATGTTATGCATGTTTATTGAAAATCAAATTAAAACGGTTTAGTTAATGCAGCAAAACAGATGCACTTGATTCAGCCATGCCAGCTTTTCAAAGTCTCATAGCCATTCACACCTCCAGCCTCCCCCACCCCCTTGCCTCTTTGCCCCACCCCACCCCCGGTAATTCCCCCCACCCCCCGCTCAGCTGGTGTGGCCAGAGTACCACACACTCTGGGAACCACCGATTCAGATTTATAAAAATATATTTGCAGACAGCCCCCTCCTGTCAAATATCAAGGTGGCATACCAACAAATCTAGGGCGTTTTAAAAGTGTGTGTGTGTGGGGGGGGGGAAATATTGTTGTTTTCTATTATTATGCCATGTGTTTTGTTTATATGCTGTAAGCCTCCCTGCTGTCTTCAGATGGAGAGCAGTATATAAATTTAATAAATCGTCATGTTAAAAAGTGCAAAAACGAAAAAAGGAAAATCCTATGAAAACAATACAAAACAATCACAGAATTGTAGAGTCGGAAGGGGTCCTGGGGTCATCCACTCCAACCCCCTGCAATGCAGAAATCTCAGCTAAAGCACCCATAACAGACAGCCCCCCAACCTCTGCTTAGAAACCTCCAAGGAAGGAGAGTCCATCGCCTTGCATGGGAGACCTGATCCACTCCCGAACAGCTCTTACAGTCAGAAAGTTCCTCCTCGTGTTGAATCAGAATTTCTCGCGATTTGAATCCATTGGCCCCATTGGTCCTCTCCTCCAGAGCAGGAGAAGACATGATCTCTCAGCCCTTCTGATAGTTGCAGATGGTTAGCCCACCTCCTCTCAGTTTCCTTTCTTCCAGGCTAAACATGCATCCCATGGCTAAGCGCCCCCCCCCTCAATTCTCTCTCCCCCTCCCCATCTTTCCCAGGGTCCGGATGAAGAAGCACAGTAAAGAGGCCACGAAAAACCACGACCTCCTTGCCGCTGCCATCCACATGAAGGCCTTGCCCAGTGAGTACAGCAGCTTGTGGGGAGGACGGGGAAGGGGAGGGGGACAAGATGCTCCCCCAAGAGGGGATATGGGGCAGGAGCATCTCCACCTCAGAGTGCACAGACCTCCTCTGACTGGAAGCCTCCCTCTGGCATTGTCCTGGCGCCCGCAGGATCAGGCCCACCCTCTTGCTAGCTGCTAATTATTCAAGGCTGTCTGAATTGGGTGTGTTTCCCCATTTATTCCTGCTTCCCCTGTCAGGGGCTGGGCCTTGATGCTGGGGGTCAACCCTGCCTGGAATTCTGTTTACCTGAAAATGGAAGCTCCTGTTCAGGGAAATTTTTAATGTGTGCTATTTTAATGTATTTTTAATCTTTGTCGGAAACCGCCCAGAGTGGCTGGAGAAACCCAGCCAGATGGGTGGGGTACAAATAAATTATTATTATTATTATTATTATTGTTATTATTAGTATTAGTATTAATTACTACCGTATTTTTCGCCCTATAGGAAGCACTTTTTCCCCTCCAAAAATGAAGGGGAGATGTGTGTGCAACCTATGGGGCGAATGCAGGCTTTCGCTGAAGCCTGGAGAGGAAGAGGGGTTGGTGTGCGAAGTCGTGCCGATCTCCCAAGGCTTGCAGAGAGCTGCATGCATCCCGAAGCCTGGGGCCCACTGAACAGTGCGCCCCGGGCTTCGGGCAGCTCTCTGCAAGCCTGGGGGGAAATAATTCCCCCCCTTTATCCCCCCCCCAAAAAACTAGGTATGCCCTATGAGCCAGTGCGCCCTATGGGACGAAAAATACGGTATAATATTATTATTATTATTATTATTATTATTATTATTATTATTATTATTATCTGTAAAGGCAACTCTTTAAAATGTGCAAAAGATGCAATCAGCAATAGACTCAAAACCCATTAAAACTTTCATCAAGTTTCTAAACATCTGGACGGGATTGTTGAACCAGAAATTTTTTAGCAAGAACTGGCAAACAATAATGTTGTCACTGAGAAAAATCTGCAACAATAGTTTAAAAAACACAGAAAGCTAAAATCCTCAAACAAACAAAAATGCACACCAGTTTCCTGGGCATCTCAGAAGCAAGAATGTTTTTCTCAGGTGATTCTATGACTGCTCCTCCTTCTCTCTTTCCCCTCCTGCAGAAGCTCAGATCTTGTAGCAAGGACCTCTCCCCCCTTCCCCACTGGCAGCAGACCCCCCACGCCAACAAGAGGGACATCAACGCCACTGACCTCACCAGTCGCAGCTACATATTGACTGGGGGGGCACTGAGGATGCCCCTCTACTGACCCCCCCACCACCACCACCATGGAAGGACTCACTTGGGAAAGAAGCTCATCAACAGGACATTTTGGGGTGGTGTATTCGCCCTGGGGGGCACCCCTGCTGGCTGAGCACCAGCCCCCTCAAGACCTCCTCTTCTCCCCATTTCCACATGCAGACTGAATGCTGTCTTGGGACTGACCGACAGCCTCTGGACAGCTAAGGAAGAGGAGAATGTTGAGATTTTGTTGCCCACCAAGCCTGGCAGAGGGCGCCAGTAGGTGTTCGCCGGCACAGCTTGGGGCAAAAGGACCACCCCCCGAGTCTGGTGCCCCCGTCACCTGCAAGGAGCCAGAGTGTGACTCTTGGGACAGTGGGACATTTTGGGTACACTGCCCTTCCCTCGACGGTTGCCCCGAGTCTAATGGCAGCATCGCTTATGGAACCTGCTTCCCTGGAGCCCAGGCAGGGCATGGCAGGGATGTGTGTGTGTGTGGCACCTGCAGCGCATGGAGGAATGGGGGTGGGATCCTGCACCCCATTCCAGGAAGGGAGCATCAGCCAGGGGGAGACCTCAGGGGGCGAGGTGATGGCAAAAGCCTCCGCAGGAACCACAAAGGCAAGGAAGAAGGATGGCAGAGCTATGGAATTGGGGTTTTTTAATATGTCACTGTTCCCAGCAGCCCCAGTTAGGATAATGGGAGCTGGAAGCCGGAAACATTTGGAGGGTCCCCAGCCCTGAAGGAAGGCGGCCATCTGTGTGTGTTTGTGTGTGTGTGCACGCATGTAAACTTGTACAGATGCAGCTACTCTCAGGGTTTGAAACCTGGAACTGAATTCTCTTGCAATGAATATTTAGCATATAGAGTTGGCAGGACATCAGTTTCTGCTTGTATCGGTTCAGCTCAACTTCGGGGCAAAGCAAGCAGGATGCTAGAGCATTGCACCCAAAGAAGAGTTTGGCACACTGTCAGCGTGCTGGAAATGCGAGGAGGCTGGGCTCACTAGGCTTCCACGCTCTGGCATTCAGAGGCAGCTCCTTACGGGATCCTGTGTGCGGGGCTGTGGGTGCGGATTCAGCTGTGATCGTAACACAAAAGCTGGGGGAATACCTTGTTGGGCATGAGTTGGGAATCTTAGTTTTTTTGGGGGGGTTAAGAAAAAGGAAGCATATTTCTCACTCTTGGTGACAAAGATCAGCATGTGGGAAACACCTGCTAGGACTTCAGACGGTGGAGGCCCTGGAGAAGGAGGGGGCTGGGAAAGGGATTTGCAGCCCTTTTTCTCTCCCCCCTCGCCGCCATGCCAGCCTGCCCCCCTTCCAATCCCTACACACACCCCCGACTTAACCCCTCTGTGCTTTGGACTTGGAGGACAGAAGAGCCTTCAAATGGGATCAGCTCAAAGGGTCCCATCTAGTCCAGCTTCCCCTTCTGACGGTGGCCGGCGAGGGGGCCAAATGGGAAGTCCGTCCCCCCTCTCTCCACCGGGGGTTCCCAGTGGCTGAGAATTGTGCCAGCAGAACGGAGCCCTTGTTGCTGGTAGCCAAGGGTAGCTGGGTCTCTCTTGTGGACTTCCCTTAAGCCTCTTTCAAAGCGTTGCAATTTGGTGGCCACCCGTAACTCTTCTGGGAGAAGGGGGTCTTCTTGAGGGTTCACACCTACACACAGAGAGAGATGCATACATTCTTCACACAATTAATATAGAGATCAGGAGGCAGCTGAGGTGGGGAGAGAGATTTCCTGTTGGGTTTCTTGGAGATACAAGCAGTGGGAGGAATCGGTGAGTTGGATGGGACCCCCAAAGGTGCTCTATTCCAACCCTCTGAAATACAGGAACCATAACTAAAGCGCCATATTTTTCGTTCCATAAGACGCACCTGACCATAAGATGCACCTAGTTTTTAGAGGAGGAAAACAAGGGGGAAAATATTCTGAATGAAACAGTGGGTGTATGATTTTTGTGCTTCATGCTGTGGCCACAGACATGTGATTTGACGCTGAGTTTGGGTTAGCCCAATGCAAAAATCCTGAGAATCCATGTGGATCCGTGCTTTGTAATCACATTTTTGCAGCATTGCAGCCCCAGGCAACAGTGGGTGCGTGATTTTTTTGGTGCAGGCTGTAGCCATGGACATGCTATGTGATCTGATGGTGAATTTAGGGTGACCCAATGTAAAAATCCTGAGGATCCATGGGCTTTTACCTCTCTCTCCCAGGCAGCCTCTGCTAGCATCCCTTATCTCTCTTCCAATCCCACTGATCAGCTGCTTCCTTTCAACACCCCCTTCCCTCTTGTTTGCCTTAGTGTCTTTTCCTTAGCTGGAGCAGTTTTTTGCTCCTCCTTTTCTTCTAATTTCTCTCCTCATTGCTTTAGTCTTCCTGTTTCCCCCCTTTGCGATCAGCGGCTTTGTTTCAACACCCACTTCCCTCTTTCAAAAAAACAAAAAAGCATGATCTGCTTTTCTCCCCTGGGCAATTCGGCTCCAGGGACCACACATTCGCTCCATAAGATGCACAGACATTTCCCCTTACTTTTTAGGAAGAAAAAAGTGTGTCTTATGGAGCGAAAAATTCGGTATCTCTGACAGGTGGCCCTCCTGCAAGTCAGCAGGGGGAGAGCAGAAAACTTTCCTCTCTGCAACTCAATGACTTCCACGCCCCCCCCCCCAGGTGGCCAAGGTGTTCTTCCGCATGCAGGCATTGGGTGTGTATTCCCACAAAGACTCAGGATAGACAGAAAGGTCTCCTTGCAAAGCATCTTGCTACAAGCTGCGGTGGCATCTATGCGCTTTAGCACAAGACTAATGGAGATGGTTGGCCTTCAGGCATCCCTGGACCTCAACTCTCATCAGTCCCAGCCATCAAAATTAGGCTGGCTGGGGCTGATAGGAATTGGAGTCCAGCACAGGAGAGGAGAGGTCTAGTGGTGGCTGTCGGCCACGATACCTTCAATAGAACCTCCAGCATGAGAGGCAGTCTACCTCGGGACACAAGTGTTGGGGATGTAGGCACTGTGGCCATCACACTCTAGTTGTGGGATTCCCAGCTGGCTGCGGAGGGAGACAAGATGCTCGCTGAGACGGATCCTGGCCTCAGATGCAGCCGCCACTCATGGTCTTCCTATGCTCTGTGGTTGTGTGGCCTGGTTCTGCAGAGCGAGGTGAACAAATTGCCTGTCGTGTTTAGGGAGTGTGGCGATGTGCAGTTCCCCAGGGTGCTTCTGTTCCGGAATGTGTGTATGTGTGTGCAATTAGTCTGCACTGTCTCCCGCAAATCCCGGGTTCACAGGTTTAAGGTGTGGGTCTGGGCAAGGCTTCCTGCCTCCGGGCCCCTCTGAGCAATTGCTCGCACACGTTTCGGCCGTGCCAACCCACCACCCCGGAGCCAGCGAGCGGATGAGGTGGGGCCAGCCGTGCGGTGAGGAGTCTCTGGCCTTTGCCAACCCCGGAGGCAGCAAACTCGATGGAAACTTCCTGAGATGAAGGCAAGCAGTGGCGGCGGCGGCAGGCGCCAGATGACAGGAGGGGAGAGGAGGTGGGGAGGCTAAAAATAGCCAGGAACACTTTCTCCTGCCAGGATGCTGGCATGGCTGGACCACAGCACAGGGGTCAAAGCGATGCTCCCTGCCAGCTGGAGGAAAGGCTACCTGGAACCTCCTTGCTTTGAGGCGGAGGGGAGAAAGGGCTCAGGGCCTCAGAAAGGACTGCAGATGCCTCTGTAGTTTGTTGCTCCTCTCACGCAACAGCAACTTAGCTTCAAGGAAAGTTTGGGGGTTAGAGGTGACATGATAAGGTAAAGGTAAAGGTACCCCTGCCCGTACGGGCCAGTCTTGACAGACTCTGGGGTTGGTGCGCCCATCTCACTCAAGAGGCCGGGGGCCAGCACTGTCCGGAGACACTTCCGGGTCACGTGGCCAGCGTGACAAAGCTGCATCTGGCGAGCCAGCACAGCACACGGAAACGCCGTTTACCTTCCCGCCAGTAAGCGGTCCCTATTTATCTACTTGCACCCGGGGGTGCTTTCGAACTGCTAGGTTGGCAGGCGCTGGGACCGAGCGACGGGAGCGCACCCTGCCACGGGGATTCGAACCGCCGACCTTTCGATCGGCAAGCCCTAGGCGCTGAGGCTTTTACCCACAGCGCCACCCGTGTCCCCAGAGGTGACATGGTTGACGTTTGCAAAACAATACCCAGCCTGGATAAATTGGAGAGAGAGAAAGTTTCTCCCCCCTCCTCTTAACAACTACAACTGACGCTGAATGTTGAGAGTTTTGGGACAGAAAGTTCTTCATGCAGTGCAGATTTAAACTGTGGAACTCACTGCCACAGGAGACAGTGGTTGGCCACTGTGAGAGCAGGAGGCTGGACTAGATGGGCCATTGGCCAGATCCATCAGGCTCTACCTGTGTTCTTGTGAATTGTGGGACTGGCTTACAGATTGGTTGACAACTCAAGCAACAATTACTAACACATCAGTTCCCTGGCAGGTCATTGCTGGGAGAATTTTGTGCGTGTCCGAACTGGCCAGGAAAAGGGAGTTGGAGAGGTCAGGTGTCCCTTCTTCACAGAGGGGACCTTGTGAGTTTATGGTGGAAAGAGGGGAGATGGAGAGTTTGGGCACCGATGCACCTTGCCTTCGCTCCATAGAAAAGATTTTCATTTTGTTTGGGGGCTCTGCCCTCTCGCTCTGGAGTGCTGCACAGGTGGCCTCTCAAGGACATGAGAAGAGCCCAGCTCCTGTACTGGATCAGACCAAGGGGTCTCCATCTAGCCTGGCCAACCAGGGGACCCAAATGGGAACACCCCCCAGCAGGTCCTGAGCACAACAGCACCTCTCCCCGCTCTTGCTCCCCAGGAACAGGTATTTGGAGACATCTCTTTAAATGCCTTCAATCACTGTGATTTCTGCACTGCAGGCAGTTGGGTCATTGCAGATGGCCCCAGGGTGCCTTCCAGCTCTGCAACAGAGGAGGTCATCAACAGCAGTGAAATGGGAGAATGTCAACTTCATTTTTCCTCATTTCCAGGGGGTGGAGAAATTGTCCCATCCTTTTTCCAGCACAGGTGTCCATTAGCTCACGCAAGACCACAAGGTCTGGCCCAGTCTTTCAAGCCCATTTTGCTGTCGTTGGACTGCCTGCTGCCACCGGGGCCCTTCCAGGACATTATAGGGCATGGGTAGGCAACCAAAGGCCCGGGGGCCAGATCCGGCCCAATCATATTCTAAATCCGGCCTGCAGACGGTCCGGGAATCAGCCTATTTTTACATGAGTAGAATGTGTCCTTTTATTGAAAATGCATCTCTGAGTTATTTGTGGGGCATAGGAATTTGTTCATATTTTTTTCCTTCCAAATATACTCCGGCCCCCCACAAGGTCTGAGAGACAGTGGACCGGCCCCCTGCTGGAAAGGTTTGCTGACCCCTGTTATAGGGCATCTTGGGGATAGTGGCTGCCCCCCCCCAACGAAATGATGGGGAAGTATTTGGAATAAATTCTGCAAAGGGGCCCCTTTCTCTAGAGTAGGCGCTGGATTTTTCTTAGGGGGAATGCCTTCTGAGAAATTTCAGGTCCACTGTTGCCGACTCCTCTACAGGACTGACCATCTATGCAGCATTTTAAAAAGGGTCAGGGTGTAAATGTGAAGGGGTTTCAGTACAGCTACCCTGCAGCCCGGCAGGGCTCTCATGCATTTTGGGTGAAGGGTGGCATCCACAGGCTGGCATAGCACCCCTTTTAGGCGATTGTGCAGAAGGATCCTTTGGTGCTGTGTGCATACGTGCATGTGTGTGTGTGTGTGTGTGTGTGTGTGTGTGTGTGTGTGTTCACGGGGAATTTCATATTCGGTGCAGAATGCAGCATTCCCACTTCCGTTTTAAGAAGAATGCCATGCCTCTGTCCCTCATGATTGCGGAAACGAGACTGAAACTGAGGGGCCTTGTTTGGGGAGCTCCTGGAAGCTAAGAAGATCCTGAGCGGGGTCTGTTAGGGCTTCAGCAGTCTGAGCCCACTCCCAGCAAGCTGCTGAATAAATAAACCATGCAAAAAGGAACAATAAATAATGCAAAGCATCAAGCTATGCAAAATTGGGGGGGCAAAACCTACAAAGCACACAATTCTACAAAAAGTGCATGATTTATTCAGCTTGCAAATTCTTGGCTTTCCTTGGTGCAGGGTGTGTGTATGTTACTTTGGTTTGCAATTTGTTTTTCAGACTGTTTTAGAGAGATCTGAGATTCTGTGTGTGAGTCAATGAGATTCCTGATTGGCAATAGATGTTGTATATGTGTGGGGCTCGCCAGAGTGGGGGGAGACCAGCTGGCCCTCCATGCCGCCCCCACCCCTGCCTCCAAGTTGCCCTCTGCTCTCTCCCCTCCTGGCACCCACAAAGATCCCAGTTCCATAGCTGTCAACGTTTCCCTTTTTTAAAGGGAAATTCCCTTATTCTGAATAGGATTCCTCGCAATAAAAGGGAAACATTGACAGCTATGCCCAGTTCCAAAAGAAGTTGCCGCCTTCTCCTCCTGCTGCTGCTGCCGCCTCCCCACAGTCTTCTCTGCTCTTGCAAAGAAATTGACCCCAACCAAGCAAGGACAGGCAAAGTTCTTCATTCCCCTCTCCATCGATTCTTGCCATGGGCTCCTCTAAGCTGGCTCCCTCGGGTGCTCTCGTTTCGGGTGGCATTTGGTGCCCCGCAAACCTGGTTGAAATAAGCTAATGCCGGACTGCGTAACAGCTGTGGGCTCGTCACACTCGTGTATAAATAAAAAATGAAGGAAAGTGAGCTTTTTGTTACTTCTGGGGCTTTCTGGACAAAAAAGGGTGGGGGGGGAGCAATCCCCTACAAGCAATTCAGTGCCGCTCTGCGTTGCCAAAGGCAAGTCAAGGCTACACACAGCCCAACCACTGTCTTCCTCCTGGAACCCTTCACATGGTGAGCAGGTACGACCCTTCTGGAAAGGTGGGGGGCTTGGGAAGGCGGAGAACAGGCAAGCAGCTCGTCATCGTCTTAGGACAAGACATCTCCTACCTTCTGGGCCACACAGCCAGAGATGTGGACCTCAGGAACAACCAGCTTCTAGAATTCGAGATGACGGAGCCTCCCTGTTTTCGTGCTGCACTGTTTTCCTACCTAAGCTATCAACCCCCCTGCAAAGACTTAGAATCATAGAATTGTAGGTGGCCTCGGCCCAATGTACCTGAAGGAGTGTCTCCACCCCCATCGTTCTGCCCGGACACTGAGGTCCAGATCCGAGGGCCTTCTGGCGGTTCCCTCACTGTGAGAAGCCAAGTTGCAGGGAACCAGGCAGAGGGCCTTCTCGGTGGTGGTGCTCGCCCTGTGAAATGCCCTCCCACCAGATGTCAGAGAACAACAACTACCAGACTTTTTAGAAGACATCTGAAGGCAGCCCTGTTATGGTATTTTAATATTGTGTTGGAAGCTGCCCAGAGTGGCTGGGGAAGCCCAGCCAGATGGGTGGGGTATAAATATTATTATTATTATTATTATTATTATTATTATTATTATTAGGGACCCCGAGGTTCATCTAATCCACCCCCTTCAATGCAGAAATCTCAGCCAAAGCACCCCTGACGGATGGCCATCCAACCTCTGCTTAAAAGCCTCCAACTCTACAATTCTATGAAAGGATTTTGTGGGGAGCACTGAGATTGCACCTCCATGCAGATGCAGGGCTGCTTTTAATCCCCCTCACACACACCCCAATGTACTGTATTGGCCCTAATATAAGCCGCACTTCAAGTTTTCACGATCGGAATTTGGAAGAAAAAAAGGTGCAGCTTATATTCGAGCCAATACGGTATATTTGTGCTGAAATGTCTTGGAATCACTGAGCCTGGGTTTCTGCTCCAAAGGAATTCTTCCCTTGGGGAACCAGCACCCTCTGGTGGCAGAAGATGCAAACAGCCCATCCTGGGCAAAAAAGAAATTTGGCAGCTGGAGCAGGAAGTTTCAGGAAGAAGCTTTTAATTTCCAGGGTGTTGCAGATTTCAGTCCTTCCAAAGAATAGCAACCGGCATATATCTGGGCGGCCAGCGCTGGGCAGGGCAAATAGAGGCTTGTGTCGCATCCTTTGGGATCTGGCTAAAGATAGGGGGCATATTTGGGGGGAGGTAGTGATGGGGTGAGACCAGGGTCCTGGCAGCAGGGAAAACATCACAGGAAGCACCCTCTGCCTGGGGTCAACTGGAGGGAGGAAAAGGCAAGAAAGGTGAGAAGAGCGCAAAGCCACCTTTCGCCCCTCAAGCATGAGCCCCACACCCCAGAGCAGGATTCCCCAACCAGGTGCCCTCCAGCTGCTTTGGACGACAACTGACACCAGCCCCAGCCAGAGCCATTCCCAGCCCCCTTTGCGTCCAGCCTGGCTGTGGTCTCTCCTTGCTGGTGTCTGTCTTGGAGTTGGCTCTGGGAGGCAGTTGTGGGGAGACTCACAAACAGAGGAGGAGAGGAAGCTGCCTTATACGGAATCTCCCCCATCCAGCTCAATATTGCCTACACTGGCTGGCAGAGGTGCTCCATGGTTTTGTAAGAACTAATCCAACATCCTATTCTCCCAGCGGCTGACCAGATGCCTCTTCTGGGAAACCAAGCAGGATTCAAGCACAAGGGCAATCTCTTCTCACATAGTTTCCAGCAACTGGGATTCAGAACCATTGCTGCCTCCGACTGTAGAGGCAGAGTACAGCCATCCTGGCTAGAAGCCATCAGTAGCCTTTTCCTCCTCCAAAAATTTGTCCCATCTTCTTTTAAAGCCATCCAGCTTTGTGGCCATCCCTTCCTCTTGTGGGAGGGAGTTCCACTGTCTAATGATGCTCTGCATGAAGCAGTGGCTTAGTGTGGGGGGGGCAGACTCTTGGGAGGCTCAAACCAGGCACCTCTGCAGAGATCATGCCCTGCTGGCCATCAGTGGCAAGGGCCGGGTGACTGCAGAGGATGCTCTTCACACACACACACACACACATGCCCTGCCCCTGACCAGTGTGTGAGCATCAGCCTGACAAAGAGTTTTACACCCCTGGCATGAAGAAATACTTTATTTTATCCCGACTCTTCCAGTGGGTGGGGAGTTTTACCTGACCCCGCTTGGAGATGGCAGGATTGAACCTGGAACCTTCTGCATGCAAAGGAGGTGCTCTACCTCTGAGCTACGGCCTTTTTCCGTAAAGTTCGTGCCCTCTGGTCTTTCCAGGTGCAGACAGGAGCAGCCGTAGCTCTGGGACTGGGCGATCTGTCTAGGCACTTCTGCTACTGGGAGGAGATTCAATTTCACAGCTGATCTTGCCCCCCACGCACTGTGAAATCGTAACCCCTTGCCTCGCCTTTGTGCCGGCTTGTTTCGCTCCCTCTCGGGTTTCCGAAACAAAGCTTCTGGAAGCCAAAATCAGAGGAGGAGGCCCAGGGTTTGGTGGCACGGAACATGCGTTGGCATGCAAAGGCTCTCCCATGGCATATCCAGTTAAAAGGATCTCAGGTTGCAGAGTAACACAGTTTCATGCATGCTCATGAACTCAGTGCTCTTGCGAAAGCAACACTAAACATGATGGATGACACCGGAATTGACTCCATGCTCATGAGTCAAACCATGCCTGGCGGAATTTGAGCTCCAGCTTCCAAACGAGAGAGCAGAGCTCCAAAAGGGGAGAGCAGAGCTCATCTTCCTTCTTCTGAGTTAAAGCTAAAAACCTCCTTAAGGGGATCTTCACAAGGAAGGCAATTTAGGGCTCTTCCCAGGGGAAAGTGGCCGGGAAAGTGGAAGTGGAGACAAGCCCTTAGTTGAACTTTTAATGCATGGGTAGGCAAACTAAGGCCTGGGGGCTGGATCCAGCCCAATCGCCTTCTAAATCCGGCCTGCGGACCGCCCAGGAATCAGCGTGTTTTTACATGAGTAGAATGTGTGCTTTTATTTAAAATGCATCTCTGGGTTATTTGTGGGGCATAGGAATTCGTTCATTCCCCCCCAAAAAAAAAATATAGTCTGGCCCCCCACAAGGTCTGAGGGACAGTGGACTGGTCCCCTGCTGAAAAAGTTTGCTGACCCCTGTATTAAGGAAAGGTACCATCAGTAGTTCTAAAGGTAAAGGTAAAGGGACCCCTGACCATTAGGTCCAGTCGCGGACAACTCTGGGCTTGTGGCGCTCATCTCGCTTTATTGGCCGAGGGAGCCGGCGTACAGCTTCCGGGTCATGTGGCCAGCATGACTAAGCCACTTATGGCGAACCAGAGCAGCGCACAGAAACGCCGTTTACCTTCCCGCCGGAGTGGTACCTATTGATCTACTTGCACTTTGAGGTGCTTTCGAACTGCTAGGTTGGCAGGAGCAGGGACCGAGCAACAGGAGCTCACCCCGTCGCGGGGATTCAAACCGCCAACCTTCTGATTGGCAAGTCCTAGTCTCTGTGGTTTAACTCACAGCGCCACCCGTGTCCCTTTCAGTAGTTCTACTAATCCTTTTTTAAAAATCAAATATCTGCATGAGGTACCACAGTATGGCATTACCAGAACTGTACACGTGTTTTAAATTTCTATTCTTACGGTGGTTTTCTGCTACTTCCAGAGATACGGTAATTTCCTAGGGAATGTTGTGAAGCTGCCTTTCTGCTACTGAAGAGACACTCAGACGGACTTTAAGTGCAGTTTCTATCATCCCACCAAGACCTCTTTTTGTGGGGTGGGGGAGTGAAGAGCCGCAGCCCAGAGCCAGAGCATCGACTTTGCGTACATAAGCCTCAGGTTTGATCACCAGTGACATTATTTCCAGATAGACCAAAACCCTGGAAGGCGACTGACCAGTTGCTGACCGCCTCCACCTGCTTTGGCTGACCACACATCCTATCTCTTCTGCGCCGACATACCTTGTCACGGCTGCACCCTTTTGTCTCTCCTGCACATCCTGAGCCAGGGGAAGAAGTAGAAGCAGCCCCAATAAATCCTGCAAGAGAGAAAAGGGAGGGAGGGGAGATCCAGGCCGCTGAGCAGAGAGGCTCCCACCTCGGAGAAGAAGTGTTTGGCCCAGGTGAAGATCAGACCTGGAAATTGTGTGCCCCTGGAGTTGGAATGGCAGGCCAAGGATGGAGGGGGGAGGGGGGCAGAGAGAGATGCTTGTTGCTAAGCTACAGGTCTCCTTCCAGATGCAGGTGACACCCTTAAGGCAGGTCAAGCTGCTCCAAAGGGGGGGCTTGGCTTGGCCAGGCCAGCAAGGAGGCTGCTGCTGCTGGACCCTGGAAATGCTTCTGCACTCACTCTTCGTGGACCGACTCTGACTCCCAGTCCAGCCTCCAGCCATGAGACTCCAGCCCTTCCTCTTGCCGAATGAGGTCTCCGCCCTGCAGGAAAGAGAGTCAGCGTTGCTGTATTGACCCCCACCACACACACACACACACACACACACACACACGAATGCACACAGCATCTCAGGCATCGTCATCTGCCGAGCTGCGTAGCTACATTGCATTGCCAACAATCCCGCAATAAGAACGCGAGAAGAGCCTGCAGCATCAGGCCAATAGCCCATCTAGACCAGAATCCTGTTCTCACAGTGGCTAAACAGCCGCCATTATGGGAGACCAAGCATAAGAGCAACACTCTCCCCTCCTGTTGGTTCCAGCAACTGGTATTCAGAAAGAGGGGCAGAACATCTCCTATTGCTGTGCAGGTGGGTTTGCTTGCAGGGCTCTGTGCATGCCCATGGGGGGGGGCATGCCATGGGGCACCCTCATGCACCGGAGCCCACCAGAGGAGAGGGGCAGCAAAGCCACCGCTCTGCCTGTGCCCCTTTCTACTGCTTCTGCCCCTGGGGGCAGGTTTGATGCAGAAGTGGAGCTGCAGCCAACTGGCCTCCCCCTCCCTTTTGGCTAGCCCAGGGGTGGCCGTAAGGAGAAGGAGCCACTGTCGCCCCAGACCTGAAGGCTGGGCCCGGGCGCAGCTTCCCTCGATGAGGGAGCCTGTGGGATAGGAATTTTGAGGTCTTAGATATATGTTCAATGTTCATAAGTGTACCAACCAAGCACGTACATAGATCAGCACAGGAAGACAGACCTGAAACCATTTTGATTCCCAAACTGACCAAATGTTTTCTCTGCAAGGTCAAAGGAAAATGGAAAAGCCTCCCCATTGTCTTTTCCTTCACAAATCCTGTCTTAAGGGCACATTTAAGATATGAATAGGGTGTGAGCCTGTGACCTGGCTCAGGAACTAAGTATTTATCATTACAAAAGACTGGCCAGGCTCCCCAGGCTATCCAGTCAAGTGACCATTAAAAAGGTAACCTGGCAGACAGGAGGTAAACAACACACTCAGATTTCTGCTGTAGACCGCCCTTTCTGGGATGTAGGTATGATGTTTCTGGAGGTGGTCTTGGACTCCAGGGAGGGAATTTAAAATGTCTATATAAGGGCAGGCACACCTTTGTTCGGGGTTCGTCTTCCCTCCTGCGTGTGGTGAGTGGGGGACCCTGCTGCAACAGATCAATAAAGATCAAGCTTACTAGCTGCTTTGCTTCTCAATATTCTCTGCTTGGCCTCTGTTATTTTCTCCTGCCAATAAGGAACCTACGTAAGGACTCTATATGGGCTCTTAGATATCCCATAAGGGAAAAGGGCAGATTTTTGTTTATAACACCTGCCACGGGGGAAGCTGGTTGTGTCCCTCAAAAAAATGTGCCTGAGTCTACCCCCCACTCCATGCTATGCCATGTTCAGAAGCATTTCTGCCTCTGACTGTGGAGCAGTGGCGTAGCGTGGGGGGTGCAGGGGGGGCCGGCCGCACCGGGCGCAACATCTGGGGGTTAGGGTTAGGGGCGCAAATCCACGGGTTAGGGGGCGCAAATCCATGGGTTAGGGGGCGCAAATTACTTGCCTTGCCCCGGGTGCTGACAACCCACGCTATGCCACTGCTGTGGAGGCATCCATTGTCCGTACCATCAATACCAGCTGCTAGAAACCGCAGGCCAGGAGAGGGTTTGAGTGCTTGCTGGATTCCCATTGAGGCTTGTGGTTGGTCCCCGTGTGATGGGCCACTGGCCTGATCCAGAAGGCTTTCCTTGTCTTCTTGTGGTTCAGCTGTTCCCTCCTCCACCACCGCCACCTCCAGACATCCTTTACCTGGCTTCAGAATTGCCCACTTGCCTGAAGGCGACACTTCTCCCCTTCCGCTTCCTGCTGCAGAGGCCTCTTCACCTCCTGGCTGCTCTGTGGATCAAACAATGGAGAAGGCTGGGACCCTTGTAAGGCTGTGTGTGTTTGGGTGGTTGGAGGGCACAAAGTCCGCAAGGCTTTCCCGTCCTTGGCCCTACCTGCTCCACATACTCCGCTCCTTGCACCAATGGATCCTCACGCGCTCCGGCTTCCAGCTGCTGCTGCTGCTGCTGCTTTTTCTGGGGGCAGATGCGGAAAGAACAGAGGTTCATCCAGACAGCGCCCTCTGTTTTTAGGGAGCAGCGAAGTCGCCTGCCTGGTATCAACGGGGAGTTCAAAAGTGTGGGAGATGCCACACTAAAATGGCTACTGAGCGGCACCTGCAGTAGTGCCAATTCTGGCGATTGCAGCAGTTGAGGGGGCACGCTTGGGGCAAGGCGATTTCGTAGGCAAACTGGTCCCAAGTTGCTCAGGGCTTTACAGTGGTACCTCGGGTTACAGATGCTTCAGGTTACAGACTCCGCTAATCCAGAAACAGTACCTTGGGTTAAGAACTTTGCTTCAGGATGAGAACAGAAATCATGCTCTGGCGGCACGGCAACAGCAGGAGGCCCCATTAGCTAAAGTGGTGCTTCAGGTTAAGAACAGTTTCAGGTTAAGAATGGACCTCCGGAACGAATTAAGTTCTTAACCCGAGGTACCACTGTATATACTAACACTATAGGGACACAGTGGCGGAGCTTCATGTTCTGGCACTGGGAGGTAGAGAGCAGGCAGGGGCGTGGTTGGCGCACGTCCTGGGGGGCATGGCCCGTCGCCTGCAGGGGCATGGCGTCCAGGGTGGGTAGGGGGGCAGCCGTGATGGCATCCCTCCAGGATCACGCTGCCGGGGGTGGTACGCTCCCCCCGCTCCCTTCTTCCTCCACCAGTGTAGGGATGCGGGTGGTGATGTGGTCTAAACCACTGAGCCTCTTGGGCTTGCCAATCAGAAGGTTGGCAGTTCGAATCCCCATGACGGGGTGAGCTCCTGTTGCTCTGGCCCAGCTCCTGCCAACCTAACAGTTCAAAAGCACGTCAAAGTGCAAGTAGATAAATAGGTATCACTGTGGCGGGAAGGTAAATGGCATTTCCGTGCACTCTGGTTTCTGTCACGGTGTTCTGTTGCACCAGAAGCAGTTTAGTCCTGCTGGCCACATGACCTGGAAAGCTGTCTGTGGACAAATGCTGGCTCCCTTGGCCTGAAAGCGAGATGAGCACTGCAACCCCATAGTCGCCTTTGACTGGACTTAACCGTCCAGGGGTCCTTTACCTTACCTTACCTTTTACCTATACTAACCCTGACACCTTGAACTTGCAACCAGCGTAGGTCTACTGACCTGGTAGGCGTGGTCTCCCCTCTTGACTTTGCAGTTGTCTCTTCTCTCCCAGCACAGCCCAGACACCATCTCTCTCCTCTCTGACATGGACTGGGCAGTGGGGGCTTTGGGGGAATTGAGGCTGTACATCTCAGTCAACAGAGACTCCATGGCCACAGCAGAAGCCCCTGAGGACACCAAATACTTGGGTCAGCTGGAATATCCCCTGCCTTGCCCTGCCCTCCCTTTCCCATGAAGTGGAACGCCAGCCTAATGGGGTAGACATCTCCACTAGGAGATTGCACCCATCTCTCTTTAGAGTTCAGCTGCTCCTATCTGTTAGAATTCCTGCTCCGTGTTTGCAGTCATGGGATTGTTGTCTTTCACATGACGGTGTATATTTTGACTCCACAGAGTGGGAAGTGACGGAGACAGGACGTTTGTGTTACTGTGTTCCGTGAAGTGGGACTCTTGTCCTTTGTTCTTTCTCTCTTTGCTGTCTGATGCTAGAGAGAGAGGGAGCCATGTTGCAGTGCTCCGTGTGTGTTTATATGTAAATAAAGTAGATTAGCCAATATGCTGAGTTGCTGAGGTCTGTCACGCAAGCTGTGAAGACTGTGCGGACCCCTAAGTGTGCTGGTGTCGGTTGGCATCGGTCGCTGTGATGTTCGGGCAGAAGAAAGCTTATGAAGCTCCCGAACAATCGACCAGGAGGGAGAGAACGTACCAGTTGGGCATGTGTCTCTGCTGGGGTCCTACTCGAGAGTAGGATGAGCTCCTGAAAGAACATCCTTCTCCCCGTTGGGTGATTTTAATATATGTCTACATTGCTGTTGACTGCTCTGGAACCTTATGCTGATGGGCAGGGAAGGGAAGGACACAACCAATTGTAAGAGCTGTTCAGCAATGGAAGGTGGTGGACTTTCCTTCCCTGGAGGTTTTTAAGCAGAGGTTGGATGGCCATCTGTCAGGGATTAAGAACCTAAGAAGAGCCCTCCATGAATTTGTCCAATCCTCTTTTCAAGCCATCCTAGTTGGTGGCCATCCCTGCCTCCAGTGGGAGGGAGTTCCATAGGACAATGCTGTGCTGAGTCTCCCAACGCTCAGCTTCATTGGGTGTCCACCAGTTGTGATCCAACCACATCTGGAAGGTCGCAGGTTCCCCATCCCTATCTTAACAGACGCAGCCAGCACACCCACCTCCTGGTGTGAAACAGGCCTCCATTAAGAAGTGCTCCGGGAGCAGGGAAGGGAAACGAGGCCCTCCTCAAGTGTCAACAGAGTCCGCCTTCCAAGTCATTCAGTCTGACCATCCAGACTCTTGTGTCCAGCTGTGCCAAAGCTTCTGCTGCCTCCCAGTTCAACTGAGGACACCTGTGGCCAGTGGGGAGCTGGCTCGGGGGTAACAGCCTCTCAGAGAGGCAAGAGGTCACACAACAGCCTCCGGCAGTGGCTGAGTGGGGGCAAATTGCAGCACCGTCAAATCCGATGGGAAGAGGATAACCCAAGATGGCCTCCACCAGAGTCAGTTGCTCCATCCTCTGCTGGGATTCCGTGGTTCTGTGACCCCAAAGAGACAGCGGAAGGAAGGTCAACATCAGGCAGAGGCAGCTGGCATGGCCTCTCTCACTGGGAAGCTGTCCACCAGATGTTCTGCTCTCTCTCAGTATCATAGGAGCGCTCTCTGTTTCCCCGTTATAGGAATTCTAAGGACTTATATATATAAAATAAATGTTCATAAATGTACAAGGCAAACACATACATAAGTATATAAACCACGTGTCTGAAATAGTAAAGGTAAAAAGGTAAAGGGACCCCTGACCGTTAGGTCCAGTCACGGACGACTCTGGGGTTGCAGCGCTCATCTCGCTTTACTGGCCGAGAGAGACGGCATACAGCTTCTGGGTCATGTGGCCAGCAGGACTAAGCCACTTCTGGCAAACCAGAGCAGCGCACGGAAACGCTGTTTACCTTCCCGCTGGAGCGGTACCTATTTATCTACTTGCACTTTGACGTGCTTTTGAACTGCTAGGTTGGCAGGAGCAGGGACTGAGCAACGGGAGCTCACCCCGTCGCAGGGATTCGAACCGCCGACCTTCTGATTGGCAAGTCCTAGGCTCTGCGGTTTAACCCACAGCGCCACCCGCATCCCTATGCCTGAAATAGTACAGGAGAACAATCCTGAAGCCATTTTGACTCTCCCAAATGGACCTCAACTATTTCTCTGCAAGGAGGAAGGAAATAGGGGAAGCTTTCCAATGGTCTTTGGACTGTGGGGGCTGCTTACACCTCCCTGTAAATACAGTCTGGCAAGTATCTGTTAACCTGAGCACACTCTCAATATGCGTAAGAGATTCTGTAACTAAGTATTTACCATCTCAAAGGAATGGCCATGCTACCGAGAACATGCAATCAAGGAAGGCATTATCAGGTATCATGGCAGACAGGAGAGAAGCAACACACTCAAATTTCTGCTGTAGACCGCCTCCTTCAGTGATGTATGTATGATGTTTTGGGGGGTGGTCTTGAGTTACAGGGGAGGCAATTTCAAAAGTCTGTATAAGAGCTTGCACACCATTGTTCTGGGTTCCTCTCTTCCCTTCCTGCAAGGGGGGAGTGGGGGACCCTGTTGCAACAGTTAATAAAGATCAGGCTTACTAGCCACTTTGCTTCTCAATATTCTCTGGTTGGCCTCTGGTATTTTCTCCTACCAATAGGGAACCCACTTAAGGACTCTATACAGGCTCTTGGAAACCCCATAAGGAAAAAGGAGCAGCTTTTTCTTACAACACCCCAAGCATCTTATTGTTATGGATGTTGGGAGCCGTCCTCACTCTGTGGAGCAGTAGCAAGATCCCAGGGGTTCCAGGCCTCCCCAGAGTTTGTGCTTCTTTGGAGAACTGAAGACGCAGCAGAGACGGTTGTAGCTTTAAGAACTATGGTTTATTTCACACCTTCAGTCTGAGTCCATGTGCTCCCATATTGTAAACCGCCCTGTGATCCTTGGATGAAGGGCAGTATAGGAATTCAATAAATAAATTAAATGAATAAGATACAAATGGAGGCGTTTTTGTTTTGCTTTGCTTTTAAGCATGTTAGTTAAAACCAGTGCTTTTTTTCTTTTTTAAAAAAATGTTTTGGGATACTCTCATTTTGACTCAAGGAAATCACCATTTTCCAGTTCAAATCGGGAAAAAATAAATGGACAAAAGTACAAAGATTCACAAAATGTTTAGGGGTATGTGTACCTCTGCGTACCCCCAGGGAAAAAAACACTGGTTGAAACCGCCAAACCTGGCTTCAGTTAAAGTGCCCCGCTGGGCTGAAAAAAGTATTGAGCTAATGCCAGGCGTTCAGTGAAGGGGGATGCTGTGTGACCTCAACTGGAAGGGAGTTCCACAGATTTGGGTCTACCATACTGAATGCTTCTAGTTTAGGGTCACCATAGGTCTGGAATTTTCCAGACATTGCTGGGATTTGGCTGCCAGAAACAGTGTATGGGAGAAAATGTAGTCCAGAAGTGTTGGAAATGTGGATTTTGGCTAATTTCCTTAAAAATAGCTCAAAAACTCTTTCTCCTTCTCCTTCTTCTCAGCAACTCTATTCTAGCTGGAGCAGATGAGCACTGAAGCCCAACTATGTATTTCTCTGATTTTATACCCCTCAGGCTCCCTTCCAAATCTGCCATTCCACAGCCCCATGAGATGCAAAGCATCCTATTTGTGTAGATGCTCAATGCTGTGCTTCTTTTACACACTGCCTGGAAGAAGAGGCCCCGTGGCCCCGCACTCACACTTTCTCTGCTACACGTGAGCAGAGCATGAACTGCGCTTCTCTCTCTGTATCTCTGAGCATTCTGGATTAGTTGTAGTTTCTGGGTCGCCTTCAAAGGTAGCCCCACACAGAGCCCATTGCAGTACTCCAAGCAGGAGATAACCAGAGCATGCACCACTCTGGCGAGACAGTCTGCAGGCAGGGAGGGTCTCATCCTGCGTACCAGATGGAGCTGGGAGACAGCTGCCCTGAACACAGAATTGACCTGCACCTCCATGGACAGCTGTGAGTCCAGAATGACTCCCAGGCTGCGCACCTGGTCCTTCAAACGATGATGATTTCAGGCACATGTCTCCCAGTCCTGCTTGAAGATGCTGCCTGCCAGGGATTGAGTCTGGGGCTGTGAAGCTACAGCCTCTCCATTGAGTGACTGACTCCACTGACTGACAGCTAAGGGAGCTGGGCATGTTTAGCCTGGAGAAGAGGAGGTTAAAGGGTGATATGATAGCCATGTTCAAATATATAAAAGGATGTCACATAGAGGAGGGAGAAAGGTTGTTTTCTGCTGCTCCAGAGAAGCGGACACGGAGCAATGGTTCCAAACTACAAGAAAGAATCATAGAATCATAGAGTTGGAAGAGACCACAAAGGCCATCGAGTCCAACCCCCTGCCAAGCATGAAACACCATCACAGCACTCCTGACATATGGTTGTCAAGCCTCTGCTTAAAGACCTCCAAAGAAAGAGACTCCACCACACTCCTGGGCAGCCAATTCCACTGTCGAACAGCTCTTACTGTCAGGAAGTTCTTCCTAATGTTTAGGTGGAATCTTCTTTCTTGTAGTTTGGAGCCATTGCTCCGTGTCCGCTTCTCTGGAGCAGCAGAAAACAACCTTTCTCCCTCCTCTATGTGACATCCTTTTATATATTTGAACATGGCTATCATATCACCCCTTAACCTCCTCTTCTCCAGGCTAAACATGCCCAGCTCCCTTAGCCGTTCCTCATAAGGCATCGTTTCCAGGCCTTTGACCGTTTTGGTTGCCCTCCTCTGGACACGTTCCAGTTTGTCAGTGTCCTTCTTGAACTGTGGTGCCCAGAACTGGACACAGTACTCCAGGTGAGGTCTGACCAGAACAGAATACAGTGGCACTATTACTTCCCTTGATCTAGATGCTATACTCCTATTGATGCAGCCCAGAATTGCATTGGCTTTTTTAGCTGCCGCGTCGCACTGTTGGCTCATGTCAAGTTTGTGGTCAACCAAGACTCCTAGATCCTTTTCACATGTACTGCTCTCAAGCCAGGTGTCACCCATCTTGTATTTGTGCCTCTCATTTTTTTTGCCCAAGTGCAATACTTTACATTTCTCCCTGTTAAAATTCATCTTGTTTGTTTTGGCCCAGTTCTCTAATCTGTCAAGGTCGTTTTGAAGTGTGATCCTGTCCTCTGGGGTGTTAGCCACCCCTCCCAGTTTGGTGTCATCTGCAAATTTGATCAGGATGCCCTTGAGTCCATCATCCAAGTCGTTGATAAAGATGTTGAATAAGACCGGCCCCAAGACAGAACCCTGTGGCACCCCACTAGTCAATAGTCAAGAAGATTCCACCTAAACGTTAGGAAGAACTTCCTGACAGTAAGAGCTGTTTGACAGTGGAATTTGCTGCCCAGGAGTGTGGTGGAGTCTCCTTCTTTGGAGGTCTTTAAGCAGAGGCTTGACAACCATATGTCAGGAGTGCTCTGATGGTGTTTCCTGCTTGGCAGGGGGTTGGACTCGATGGCCCTTGTGGTCTCTTCCAACTCTAGGATTCTATGACTTCTTAAATTTTTCCGCTCCTAGGGAAAAGTATTCAGATTCATGGGGGAGTGAAAGTTAGGGGAAAGTTAGAGCGTAGAAAGTACCTGGTGTATCAGCTAAGACGGGTGACTGTAGATGAAACCAAACTCACTTTCCCTCTGGAAAAAAGCAGAAGAGAGCTTCGAGGAAGGAAGGAAGGATTGGGCCCTCGGTTCTGTGTTCTTCAAATGGGGAAATGCTAATTCTCAGCTGCTGTGAATATCGGAAAGGAACATACCAGGAAGAGTTCAAGGGGGAGAGTTGCTGTTTGGGGAGCTGTCTTGCATTGGCCAGATGCAAGTTGCATGCAAGTTTTCAGGTTTCACAGAACTCTTTTCTCAGAAAAGAGTAAGCCTGAAACTCCACCGCATGCTTGCACCAGACTAGGAATAGGCAGCTGAGGGTCCGATCTGGATCATAACAACTGACCCCCATTGTACCCTTGATTATTATTGTGGTGTCCATTTGCTCACTTTAAGCAAGTAGACTGGGTGTTTTGGAGGGGAAAATGAACTGAATTTTTTTCTGGAAATAATTCCTATGCAAATTAGGGTGATTTTCACTAGATAATTTGCACTGGGGGGGGGGGAGTTTTGGTGCCCTAGACCTCATTTTATTTATATTTAGTAACCAAAGCTAAAAACCTTGAAACTTCCCAGGTTGGAAGGCCAGGTTGGACGGCCATTTGTTAGGGATTTTTAGCTACAATTCCTCAATTGCAGGGGGTTGGACCAGATGACCCCAAGGGGACTCTGCAATTCGATGAGGCTTGCCTAACATCTATTTGCAACAGGCAGCCCAATGAATTTATGAAGCAAAAGATTTTCTGCAGAAAAATTAAGTGCTGGGGAAGTTTCTGCTCTGCATCCCTGCTTTGAACCCCTCGCGATGGAGTTTGCTCCTTATCCCCCTCGGGCAAAGAGACTGAAGAGGTTCTTTGTGTGTGCGCAAAAGCGTTCAAGGGTTTGTTCCCAGTATCTTCAGTGTTGCAAGAAATCGCCGGATGTTTCTCTACGCCCCACTTGCTCGATTCAAAACATGGACCCGATAAAAATAAGCAGTCGGCCAAGGCTCCCGCACACCTTTGCAAATCAACAGGCATTGTTTCACCTGCTTTGTTGTCTCTTCTGTTGTGTGTTTTGGAGGGGGGGGGGAATCCCCTTCTGAACTGAGCAGGGTTGGCAGGCACATTCTTGGCAAATCTGACCGTCAGGAGGATTAGATGCGGTAGGATTAGGATGGCATCAACAAGAGGTGGCTGGAAGTGGGCCTCAGACCCCCCACATGCACACACCTGAGCAAACACGGTGCCCTTCGCCCCATCGGTCTGCACAGAGCAGGCACCCTGCCCCTCCTGAAAGAATCCTCCACTCGGATCCTCAGTTGCCTGGGCAGTAGGAGCCCACAATTTCAGTTATATTATTTTATTTTTGAATAACTTTTATTGGGTTTTATAAACAAGGATAATGTTGTACAAATAATTATTCCAAGTTTTCTCATGCCATTTGTATATCACAAAAATAGCGTAATAAATGTGGAGTAATATCTATGACAGGGACGCAGGTGGCGCTGTGGTCTAAACCACAGAGCCTTGGACTTACCAATCGGAAGTTTGGCAGTTCGAATCCCCGCAATGGAGTGATCTCCTGTTGCTCAGTCCCTGCTCCTGCCAACCTAGCAGTTCGAAAGCACGTCAAAGTGCAAGTAGATCAATAGGTACCGCTCCAGCAGGAAGGTAAGTGGCATTTCCATGCACTGCTCTGGTTCGCCAGAAGTGGCTTAGTCATGCTGGCCACATGACCTGGAAAAACTGTCTGCGGACAAACATCGGCTCCCTCGACCAGTAAAGCCACAACCCCAGTGTCAGCCATGACTGGACCTAATGGTCAGGGGTCCCTTTACCTCTCCCAGGTCACAGTCCAGCCCTCTAACCACTGCACCACACTGGATTTCGCTTCTAGAGGCAGCTGTTGCTCAGAGATATCCCCTCACCCACACCCCCCAAAAAATCCCCTCCACCGCTTTCAACATTTAATTCTCTTCCTTGTCCTCCCATGTCCTTGCAGGCAGTTAGGGGCTCAGAAAGGAGGTTTGTGTCAAATCACATCTGTCTTGTGGACACTTCTTTTCATCTCAATTTGGTGGGATTTTACTGAACCCATTAAAGGAAGGAGGAAAATTGACATTTGTCTCTTCCACAATTTCTCTCTCAATAAACTTAGGATAACTAACATCTAGTTGGCTGAAAGAGTTTCTTGGCGTAGTATAGAGCCTTTTATTCCTTGTACCCCTTGTGTCTCTGATGGTTTCAGTCACCGGTTTATGTTTCTGTATCTCTTGAAAGTCAGGGCCCCTCACCTCTTCCTTGCTTTCTCATTTCTTACTATGGTCCCCTCCCCTTACCTGTCTGAATCTTAGTGAAAATAGCCAGATAAACCAGCTTTATCATTTCTTCTTGTGAATACAACATCCCTTACCCACCTTGGGTTTGGTTGCAGTTTAGTTTTTAAACAATTGCTTCGTGAAGCTCTGTTTTGCTATTTGGGTTATATGCATAAAATTCAATAATAATATTTCGTTGTGAAAAAAATTTTTAAAATAAGTTTTGGGTTGAGGGACCCAGAGGGATAAGCCTGTCTGTCAGTGTCTGCAGAAAAGCATCTTGCCGGAATGGCAAGGCAGTGATTCCAGAGAGACAGAAAAGTTACCTTCAATATGAAAAATTCAAGGGAAGTCTCCATATCTTGTGATGCCCTGATGCAGGGATGATGGAGTTTTTCTCCAGCGAATTGACAGAGCTACCTGCTATTTTTGAGGGGTTGCTGTTGGACCTTAAGGACAGAATTTCTGCACGGGTCCCTTCCTCAGATGCCTGAAATGTTAATCCCGCCATGTGCAGATTCGTCCACCAGAGGGCAGGCTGCTCCTTCCGACAAGAAGGGGATTTCTCGCAAGGTCTCAAGAAAGGAAAGGGAATGAAACATCAGAAAAGTCTTTTCTCTCGATTGAAACAAGTCTTGTGAGTTTCATTATTTGCTAAAGCACAATTAAGGAAATGAAAATAGAGATCAGTAAAGAACGAATGATTGGGTGGTCAGATTGCTATGATACCTAAAAAATGAAACCAGTAATTAAACGGCTGGTGTCCAGGAAGGAACAGAAAACAATTAAAGGGCCTTTGCCAACTTAGAGTCAAATTAGAGCTAACACTTTGCAAGATTTTGCCCAGGGGAACCTGCAATTGTGAGACTATCAGAAATAATATATTAAATTCTGTTTTAATTGGTTGCAGAAGAGCAAATGTCCCAGGCAGCAGTAGGAAAGGAAACTGGCGTAGAAACAGCTGGGGTGGTTTTTCAAGTTTTGAGACCCCACTGCACCCCCAGCACCCCCAGCCATCCACGTGTGAACTCTCCTCCATGAATTTGTCTGATCCTCTTTTAAAGCCATCTAGGTTGGCAGCCATGCCTGTCTCCTGTGGCAGGGAGTTCCGCAGTTGAACTCTGCACTGCACTTATCTGGCCTGGATCTACCAATTTTCAGCTGCAATGGATGTCCAGGAGTTCCAGAGCTATGGGAGAGAAAAACCTTTTGTTATGTACTGAGTTGAATAGGATCCAAACTGCAGCAGTCTGATTGGTCCTAGAACAATAGGATTCAGAATGCAGCAGTCTGATTGGTCTTAGAACAATGCAGCAGTATGATTGGTTGGCAGGAACTACCCAATCATGCTCCAGATAGAAGTGAATCCACAACCTGATTGGCTTACAGTAGAATTCCGGAATTAGCCAATCATGTGCAGCCCATTGTGTAAATAATGTATATAAAGCAGATACTTTGAGGGGACTCTCATTCATTCCTCCTCACCACTATGAGCTGAATAAAGAGCATGAAATCACTTTGCGACTCTGAATATATTTCACCTTTCTTTCTCCACTTTCTCCAGGTCATGCATAATTCCATAAACTTCTGTCATGCTGCCTCTTCCTTGCGTTTTCTCTAAACTAAAAATGTTTGAAATATACTCAGAGTCGAGTGTGGATTTCATGCTCTTTCTTCAGCTCATAGTGGTGAGGAGGAATGGAAGTTCCCCCAGAATGTCTGCTTTATATACATTATTTACACAATGGGCCCCACGTGATTGGCTAATTCCGGGATTCTCCTGTAGGCCAATCTGGTTGCGGATTCACTTCCACCTGGAGTTGGATTGGGTGGCTCCTGCTGACCAATCAGACTGCTGCATTCTGGATCCTATTGTTCTAGGACCCATCAGACTGCTGCATTCTGAATCCTATCGTTCTAGGACCAATCAGACTGCTGCATTCTGGATCCTATTCAACTCAGTACATAGCAATGTTCCACTCCATCCCCTTGATCTTTTGGCTTTCCCTTTCCTAAAATATATTTTTTAATCAAGCTATGCAACAGCCGCCAACTGAGTTCTGCGCCCCAGTTCTCTGTTTCCAAGACCAGATCAACTTGGCGCTTCAGCAAAGAGCTGGTTCACCTACGAAGTGCCAAGTTTCTATTTCTCCAGCCTGCAGCGGCTGTTTGTGATGTTTTCGCCACCAATGCAAACATTTCCTACAACCAGCTGCTTCTGGGAACCAGCCAGGGAGTCCCTTCTGCTCTGGAAATCTCCCTTGGTGGCCTCAGCCTGGGTCACAAGTTCTGGCCTTCTCCTTTCAGGAAAATGTTTTTGAAAACAAGTCCTGAAACCAGAACAGAAACTGATAGCAGAACGTGCCAGAAGCACCCATGAGCAAGAGATAGGATAGGGAAAGGCTTATCTGGGAGAGTGGGTGTCATTCCTGTGTGCTGCTCACACACAGGAGAACGTTCTTCCCGCTTTCCCAGCAGGGAAGGTCAAAGAAAGTCCGCTGGATTCATGGCAGGGTGCCCCCAAAAGACAGGAAGAAGTCCTCGAAGGAGACACCGTTCAGGAGTCAGGATGCGTGCTTGCTGGCCTTCCTCTTTAAAGCAAGGAGGAATTTCTGGCTATTTGATGGCATCCATTCTGATTTCTTTGCAGGGAGATGACATTGCATCAAGCAATGCTATAATAATAATAATAATAATAATAATAATAATAATAATAATAATAATAAAATAGAACAGTGAAGCTATTGCCCAGCAAAATTAAAAACAATAATTTACGGCTTTTGAAAAGTTAAAATGGCAATAGACTAAGAACAGATTAAAACTGCTGGCTGTGATCCAGCTTCCTTCTCACATTCCTTCACTCTGGGTTTCCACCTGCAAAAAGGACTACTAGGCAGCTAGCAGACCATCCAAGGCTCTGGGTGGATTTCTAGCGCAAGGCTTGGGATCCTTCCAAATCCCTTTTGGAGTTTGGCACTTCCTTCGTTTCTACCTTATTGGATAAACATGGCTGCAGATTTAATGGCTTTGTGCAGACAAACATTTGCTGTTGATTTCTTCCCACAGGGATCCAATATCCCCTCTGACAAGCAGATGGATCATCTCCTGGGGGAGTCCCAAAATGCTGGGCGGCAGCTGCAGAAACTGAGCAGCAGGAGGAGGGAAGGGCGGCAAAACTCTCCCGCTCTGTCCATCGGGAACCTGCAACGTGGTCGCCTTCAGCCCTTGGCACTGGGGAAGCAGGCTGGAGTTTGCAGCACCTGCCTTGCACGCTGGAGATCCCAGGTCCATCTCTGATGGCATCTCCAGCTAGACAGACCAATGGCCTGAAGAATTCCTGACAGGTGTCCATCCAGCCTCTGCTGCAAAACCTCCAGGGGAAGAGAGTCCACCACCTTCCATGGGAGTCCGTTCCACTGTTGAATGGTTCTTACTCTCAGGAAGTTCTGCCTGTTTTGTTTTTTTATATATATAATTATTTTTATTAAGTTTTCCATTTTAACAATCCAATCATATCACATTAATTATTCCAAATTATACCAATATATATAATAAATTATACATTTTTGTTGGGGCTTCCCATGCTTCGAGATCATCTCATATTTCTGCTGCTTTTAGTATTCACCAGTCCCATCTTTCAATCTTCTTCTTGTTACCATTTTTCTTCTTAATAGCCTCTGAGTTGTTTCCACAGGTAAGTTAAAGTAAGCAATATTATGCTTCCGTGTGAACTTTGTATGGCTCTCCCTTTTTAAAAAAAAGCTGGTAAGTCTTTTGTTTGCAATAAACCCTCACACGCTGTTATTTATGCTGAGATCCTTTTGTCGGAATCTCCTTTCACGTCATTTGAATCCATTGGGGAGTTGGGTTCTACTCTCTGGAGCAACAGAAAGCAAACTTGCTTCTTTTCTAACTGCCAAGCAAGTAATTTTCCTGGTCTGTTCCCTAATTCAATTTTTTGTTTGTTTGTTTCATCCATTTGATTTTCTTCTCAATTTCATAATTTAAAAGCGTTAAAAAAGAAACAAAAAGAAAAACAAATCAACAAACTTGTCCAAGATGATCAAGTTCTGGGCAAACAAGATGAAATGGTGAACTGTTTTCTAGAATATTTTAGTAAATTATACAAGGCGGGAAAAGAGAATGATCAGGAGAAGTCATCGTATCTAGAAGGGAAGGAGATTCCAAAAATATCATAAGAAAAAATTCTACAATTAAATGCACCGATCACAACAATGGAGATCCACCAGGTAATAATAAATTCTAAACTAGGACCAGATGGACTTCCCATTCTACACTATAAGAAAATGGAAGAGGTTTTAGCACTTCTATTTAAAAAACTCTTAAATGAAATACTACAGAAAGGGAAAACTCCGAAGACATAGGAAGAAGTAGAAAGCAAACTTGCTCCATCTTCTGTGGGAATGTTCAGGGAGGCAGGAGAGGATATATTGTTTATTAATATCCTTCCTAACTTGGGCTAGCAAGTTCCTTTACTTAGCAGAGTTTCACATTCCCCTTTTAAACGCACAGGGGGTATCTGGTTGAGAGGCTTGTGTAAGCCTCTCAATACTAGGTTCCTGGTAATTTCCCTTATATCCCTCTTAAAAGAATAAACACACCACAATCTTGCTTAAAGTCAATAAAAGAAGTTTACTCACATTCAGTTCACGGTTGAATCCCTGAAGACAGACTTAGTTACAAAGTATATACATGTGGACCTACCCCATATGGAGATAATCCCAGTGTCCTCTGTTGGCTGAGTGCCAACAAAGCATCTCTAGCTAAAAAGCTGCTCCAACAACGGAGGAAGTCAAAGAGAGAGAGTGCTGCGTGACTCGTCCTTTTGTTACCTTGACAGGTTAGGTCACGCCCACCTCTAGTCACATGCAAAGGAAGGATGTCTCAGCCAGGAGGAAACAGGAAGTTTTCGACTGGCTGGACCAAACATTCCCCTGCATGTCCACTCTAGGAAAACAAGGAATGTTGTACTTGACTGCTACTTATGTATCACATCCCACATCTTCCACATGACAGCCCATCAGATATTTCAAGATGGCACTGCAAGGAATGTGGAGCGAGCTTTGCAGAGGATTGGACTAGATGACCCCAAGGTCCCTTCCATCTCTGCAATTCTATGATCTCCTCTCAGTGTCCTCTTTCCCAGGTTAAGCATCCCCAGCTCTCTCAGTTGTTCCTCCCAAGGCTTAGTTTCGAGATCCATGATCATCTGGGTCACTCATTCCAGCTTGTCAATATCCTTCTTTAACTGGCACCCAGAGCTGCCCAAGACTCCTGTGTCTGGTTCTGGGTGCCAAGAGAGAATAGAGTGGCCCTCTTACTTCCCTTGATCTGGAAACTAGACTTCTGTTGATGCAGCCTAGGGTAGCATTAGCTTTTTTTTGCTGATACGTCACACTGTTGACCCATTGGTTCAGATCCTGCCTTCTGGAGCAGCAGGAAACCAGCTTGCACCATTGTCCGTGTGACAGACCTTCAGATATTTGATGATGGCTGTCATACAAGTACAGTGGTACCTCGATCTAAGAGGAGTCCTGTTAATGAACGATTCAGGCAAGGCAGTCCGCAAAACTACAGGTAGGTGTTCTGGCTAGCAAACTTTGCCCCGGAAGACAAACAGATGGCGACTGGTGGAAGGGTACTGGCGGCAGGAGGCCTCATTGGGGAAAGCGCTCCTAGGTTTAAGAATGCTTTCCGTGTAAGAACAGACTTTCGGAACAAAGTAAGTTTGTAAACAGAGGTACAACTGTACAGTAGAACCTCGGTTGTCGAACGCTTCGGAAGTCAAACGGCACTTTTTTCCAATGGATTTTGCCGACCGGCAATTGCACCTCGGTTGTCGAACATTCAGGAAGTGGAACTGTCTTCCAGAACAGATTATGTTCAACAGCTGAGGTTCCGCTCTTCGTGCTTTCACCCTACTTCCCTTGCAGTGCCAAAAGCACATCCCTCCCTGACTTCATCCTTTTTTGTACTTCCCCACATCTGTCCCTTGGCCCCTTCCCAACCTGTCCCGTTTTGATGGATGCTGTAAGCCCCCAAGGCCAAATGTTTTTTCCATTGCTCATCCCTTGAAGACGGAGCCTCTTGAAAGCTCAAGGACCACAAGGACCTTGACCTCTGGGCTTCCCGAATGCAGGAGACTCTCTTACTACCAAAGCCCAGTAGCAGCAAACATGTTCTCCCTCTCTTCCCCATTTCCTACAAGGGCCATCTCAGGCCAAGCAGCCAGCCAGGATGTTGCGAGGTCACTGGCAGCGTGTAAACAGAAGCCAGGCTCTGCGGGAGTTTCCACTCTTCTGCTGACAGCAGCTCCACGCCTCTGGTCAAAAGTCTGAGCAGGACTGCCTGCCATCTCTCACCTGCATACCTGCTGCCCCTGTTTTAGCCGGTGCTTAGGAACAAGCCGTGTCCACAGAGGCAAATCCACTATCAGCCAGCATGGTGTCCTTTCTCCTCTTGGGAAGGGCCACAGCTCAGAGGTGGAGCATCTGTCCAGCATGCAAAAGGTGCCAGGTTCAATTCTTGGCATCCTCTCCAGGGATAGTTGGGAGAGACTCCTGCCTAAAATCCTCCAGAGCCATTGATGTCAGTCATGGTAGACAATACTTAGCAGGAAGGGCCTGCGGTTTGAGTCAGTATAAGGCAGCTTCCCAGTTTCCTAACAAAATGTGCAGTTTATCCTGATTTTGCACAGGCCAGAGGGCAGTTCACAAGACAGGCAAGGAAGGAAGAAGGCATTGTGATAGGAATTTTGAGGTCTTAGATATACTGTATGTTCAATCACAAAATAAAAAAATTCCTTCCAGTAGCACCTTAAAGACTAACTAAGTTAGTTCTAGGTATGAGCTTTCGTGTGCATGCACACTTCTTCAGATACCAATTCTTCAGATATCTGAAGAAGTGAGCATGCACACCAAAGCTCATACCAAGAACTAACTTAGTTAGTCTTTAAGGTGCTACTGGAAGGATTTTTTTTTATTTTGCTTTGACTATGGCAGACCAACACGGCTACCTATCTGTAACTGTATGTTCAATGTTCATAAGTGTACCAACCAAGCACGTACATAGATCAGCACAGGAAGATCGACCTAGAACCATTTTTGATTCCCAAACTGACCAAATGTTTTCTCTGCAAGGTCAAAGGAAAATGGAAAAGCCTCCCCATTGTCCTTTCCTTCACAAATCCTGTCTTAAGGGTATGTCTGTGTTTGTGGGTGAGCCTGTGACCTGACTCAGGAACTAAGTGTTTATCATTACTAAGTATTTATCATTACAAAAGACTGGCCAGGCTCCCCAAGGTATCCAATCAAGTAACCTGCCAGACAGGAGAAAAACAACATTCAAATTTCTGTTTTAGACCAGCTTTTCTGTGATTTAGGTATGATGTATCTGGGGTGGTGGGACTTGGATGGTGCTGTGGGTTAAACCACAGAGCCTAGGACTTGCCGATCAGAAGGTCAGCGGTTCGAATCCCCGCGACAGGGTGAGCTCCTGTTGCTCGGTCCCTGCTCCTGCCCACCTAGCAGTTCAAAAGCACGTCAAAGTCCAAGTAGATAAATAGGTACTGCTCTGGCAGGAAGGTAAAGGGCATTTCCGTGCCCTGCTCTGGTTTCGCCAGAAGCGGCTTAGTCCTGCTGGCCACATGACCCGGAAGCTGTACACCGGCTCCCTCAGCCAATAAAGCGAGATGAGCACTGCAACCCCAGAGTCGGCCACGACTGGACCTAATGGTCAGGGGTCCCCTTTACCTTTATCTGGGGTGGTGGTCTTGAGCTACACCCCTTCTGTGATGCATGTATGATGTTTCTGGGGATGGTCTTGATCTACAGGGTGGCAATTTCAAAATGTCTATATAAGGCCTTGCACACCATTCTTCTGGGTTCCTCCTTCTTTCCTGCGTGTGAAGGGAGCCCCCTGTTGCAACAGATCAATAAAGATCAGGCTTACTAGCAGCTTTGCTTCTCAATATTCTCTGCTTGGCCTCTGTTATTTTCTCCTACCAATAGGGAAGGACTCTACATGGGCTCTTGGGTACCCCATAAGGGAAAAAGGGCAGAGATTTTGTTTACGATAGAATTCAATCCATACAAAACACAATCCACTAAAACGGCACAAGAACAAATCACAGAAGTATAGTTACGAATAGCAGCAGCAGCCTGGTCCGTCCTCCTCCAAATTATTATTTTGTGTATGTGCATGTGCATGCGTATGATGTTGTGGGTATGGAGGGGACCAGTCTAGCTGATGCTCTGAGTCCCTTCCAGTTCTTGGGGTCCTGTACCCAGTGAGTGCTGGAATCTAACAGAGGAGGTTGATGGTCCAACAAGCTCCTTTGTAAAAGCATGACTTTAGCCCGCCGCTTAAGTGTCCTCATCACCATCCCAAAAGGATGAACCAGGTTGCGGGAGCTACAGCTAAGTGATGGGGCCCGCAGGAGAATGGGTGTAGCTTTCCTCCCCTCCTCCCCTAGCTGCAGCATAAAAGAACAATAACCAGGGTGGTATCTGTGAGCAGAGCTGGAAGCGGATCACACACAGAGACACCGGCTTGTTCTGTGCCAGATCCAAAGCTGTGACTAACTGAGAAGCAAGATCTGCTGGTTTTCCCATTAGCTGTTGTGATTTCATCCAACTCCTGGCCCAGCTTCAAAGAGGCTTGCATGTTTTCAACAGGGCTCTCAGTTTTGATTGTCATCATCACATCACCAGCTGTACTTAAACGGAGGTTGGACAGTCATCTGTCTGGGATTCTTTAATTGTGCTTCCCCCATTGCTGGGGGCTGGACTGGATGACTCTTGGGGGCCCCTTCCAACTCTATACAGTGGTACCTCAGGTTAAGAACTTAATTCGTTCTGGAGGTCCGTTCTTAACCTGAAACTGTTCTTAACCTGAGACACCACTTTAGCTAATGGGGCCTCCCGCTGCCACCGGAGCACGGTTTCTGTTCTCATCCTGAAGCAAAGTTCTTAACCCGAGGTACTATTTCTGGGTTAGCAGAGTCTGTAACCTGAAGCATCTGTAACCTGAAGCGTATGTAACCTGAGGTACCACTGTAGTTGTCAGTCCCATGCCACAAACAACAGCCTGTACGATTTCTTGCAAAGTCATGTTTCTTGCAATAAAAACAAACTTCCAGGTTCTTACAAACCGTGCTTCCATCTTGCCAACGCAGCAATTCAAAAGCCCTTGAATATCATGAAAGCACCCACAGAAACCAGCAGCTGGCTGCCTCCTTTTCATTCCTGCTTCTGGTTTCGATTATTCAGACAGAAGTAGCAATGCTTTCTTCACTTCCCCAAGTGGGATCTCCTAAGATTTTCTTTAACCCATTAGAAGGATTAAGTGATTGTCAGGCACGGGCTTTGCCCATCTTGGGAGCGGGGGGGGGGGGGGGATTTCGGCAGCATTTGAGCTGAATCTGTTTCTTGGAAGCAGCCCTGCCCAGGCCTGTCGGCTTTTAACAATTGAAATACAAGATTGCAGGATAGAGGAGCTTAAGTGCAGCGAGAACAGAGAGTCAGAAGTGTGTCACAGTTTCAGCAGCTTGCAGTTCTTTAAGCTCTGGGAAGGGATAAATATCCTTTCCCAATTTCGAACCCTTCTGTACCAGCCCAAAGGTAGAATTTGCACGCTTGTCAGCACACAGATATTTCAATTACTAAAAGTCATGGCTGGGAGGTGGCAGGGGCTGAAGGCCAGTGGTGAGCCCAGCTGCCTCTCCCCAGTCACCCCGGGGGGGGGGGCGATGATGATAATCCCCTTCTTCACCTGAACTTCATGGATCAGCTGGAGAGAAATGGCTTGGGGCCAGTTTTTCTTATAACACTAGCCATTGTGGCTGGTAGACTTTTCCTCCATGAATTCAATAGAATCGTAGAGTCAGAAGGGACCACCAAGGGGCATCGGGGTCACCAAAGGGCATCTGGTCCACCCCCCTGCAACGCAGGAATCTCAACTGAAGAATGCCTGATGGCTGGCCCTCCAACCTCTGCTGAGAAACCTCCAAGGAAGGAGCGTCCACCCCCTTCTGAGCTGGTCCCTTCCACTGTCAAAACAGCTCTCACCACCAGAAAGTTCTTTCCAATGCTTATTCTGATTTGTCTATGCCTATTTTGAGGCCAGGTGGTGGTGGAGAAGGAATGGGAATGAATGAATGAATCTTTATTTGCATCACCCATCGGCCATAGCAACAAAAGAGCAATGTGATATACAAAGAACAGAAATCAAAAAGTCAATTATATAAAATACATTTTAGGGTTTTGAATGAATAGTCAAATAGTGGACCTTATTCCGATTGCCCCAGCTAAAAACCTTGCAACCTTTGTGGTCATCTGCTCATCTTGATCTGCCAAGAGAAAAGACACTGCAGCAGTGGCTGGGCAACCCAGAATGGACAATAAAAGAGAGGTGATAATCTCATTCCTCAAGTCTTTATAAAGAGTGAAAGCCAGAAGGGCATGCGCCACCAATTCAGTACTGCCATCTCAACAGGGACATGGGCGTTTTTCATGTGGAATCTGTTGGAATCGTCCCTCAAGTACAGCCAAGGGCAGTATGTTCAATCTTTGGAATTGGAATTGCTAGGTTATGCAGATAAGGTGGAAGGAATGGGATGTGGGTACCAGTTTGCATGTACCCTCCAAGCTGTGACTTCCTGGCAAGGTCTGGGGTCTCTCTTCCCTGGCATGCTTTACTCCTCTGGCAAAGGCTGGCAGAAGGCGTTTGCTCCTGCCATTCTAACCTCCTGGCTGCCTTTACCCCAAATAAACAGCGGGGCAGGTGTGGGGTGGGAATCCGCCAGCTCCACTGGGAAACTGTCTTCTCACCTTCGAAATAAGGACACGGGCTTTCCCCACTGGAAAGCCCCAAGAGAAATACAGACCGGCAAGGGGGTGGGTGTTGCTTCGCGTGACGCTGCAGGCCGCAGACACAAAGGTCAGCTTATCAGCTGCCGCAGGTGTGGCTGTTGTTCCCATGCAGACGTGTCCTTGGAAGCCTAGCCTGGCAAGACAGACTCAGATGCACTTCTTGATTTCTCCCTTCTCCCTCTTCCTCTTCTTCTTCTTCAGCAGTGAAAGACAGTGCGCCAGTGAGGGATGAGCAAATATGCTGCTTTCGGTTTCTATCCATTTCTCGTTTTTCCTGTCTTAAGTCTCCTACTAATTTCCCCATCAATTTGTGGGTTAAAAAAAAAGTCTGCATGAAAATTCAGCAGCATTTCCTTTTTTAAACGTTTCCTTTAGCTCATTATATACCATTTCCCAGAAAGCCTATACCTCTTTACAAGTCCACCACATGTGGTAGAAGATACCTTCCCTTTCTTTACATTTCCAGAACTCATTAGTTCTTGCCTAAAAATACTTTTGTTAAAAATACCCAGAAGCCTTTTTATTGGGGATAGTGGGTGAAGAGATACCAAGATAAAAAACTGTTTATGTATGCAGCAACTGTGGCAAGAATACTTTAGCCCCAAAATGGAAACAGCAAGAAGTGTTGGTTTGCAAGCCCCCTCCATAGAGGCTGGCCCCTCTCACTGTCCTCGGAGCTTGCATACCGGTAACCTCCTCTGGCTGATATCCAGACAGACCAGGGAGATTTTGATAGGCGACATTTTCCCAAGCATGGGCAAAATGCACAACCCCTCCCTCCTGCTTCCGCAGGGGAAAGAAAATAAGTCAGAAATCTATTTACATGATGTTTATTTCTGACATTACAGCACTAGAGAAAAACACATCCTTTCAGTTCAGTTCTTCCAGCAGGTCTGACAAACTTCCTGAACATGCGCAAATAGAAGGTTTCAGATTACACTCTTCACAAAGACTTATCCAGCCTGTGAACGTCCTGGGAAATTCTTCTTTCCCACAGATAAGCGCATCGTGTGGTGTCAACAATCTGGCTGTCTGCAGCGGTGATGTTTCCATATACTGACAAGAAGTACCAACGAAAGAAGAGTGGCAGGTGAAGATGATGGACTGCAGAACTGGCGAAGCTGACGGGAAAAATCCGAAACCAGCATGATCAAGTATTCCAAAAGGACTGGAGTAAATTTATACGATATCTGAAAGATTATTGTAAGCAATTAACATCACTAGCAGGGTTGTCTGAAGACTTGTAATGAGAAATTTTCTACCTTTCTATATTTATTTAAATTTTGAGCCATTTTGTAATGAGTGTAATTAGAATGGGAAAATGGAGAAAATGCAGTGATAGAAAAGTTAATTTTGAAAGCCATGAGGCAGGAGGGAAGGAAATCGACAGGCTCTAAGAGCCAAGGCGGTATAGTAGATAAAGATGATGTGAATGTATAATATTAAATGGAATATATATATATATATATATATATGGAAATTTGGCAGCGTTTTTATGAGAAGGCATCCTGTTTGTATGCAGTCCTCTTAGACATACAATGAAGCTGAGCATTGGAATATTAAGGACAGATAAAATAAAGTCCTTCTTCATGCATAGTTAAACTACGGAACTCACTGCTGCAGGGAACAAAGATGGCCACCAACCTAGTTGGGTTGAAAAGAGGATTAGATGGATTCATGGAGGAGGGGAGCCTATCGAAGGCAATAGTGGCTCTGTCTCTCCAGCTGGAGGCAGCAATGCTTCTGAATGCCTGGCTCTCAGGGCTGGGGCAACACATGGGGCTGGGCCCTGGCAGCAGCCTCTCCTCCTCGTCTGCTCTCTGGCAGTGCTGTGAGCTGCCCAAGGGAAGAGGCCAGTCGCAGCACCAGCAGCCATGGAGAGGCTACGGAGGAGAAACGGGGTCTTTTCTTGCAGCCACCGCAGCCACCAATTGCAATGCTCAGAACAAGCGCCAGCTCACCCTCCTGTCTGATCTCATCTGCAACAGCACTGCTGGAAGAAATACCGTGGTACCTCAGGTTACAGACGCTTCAGGTTACAGACTCCGCTAACCCAGAAATAGTACCTCGGGTTAAGAACTTTGCTTCAGGATGAGAACAGAAATTGTGCTCTGGCAGCGCGGTGGCAGCGGGAGGCCCTATTAGCTAAAATGGTGCTTCAGGTTAAGAACAGTTTCAGGTTAAGAATGGACCTCCGGAACAAATTAAGTATGTAACCAGAGGTACCACTGTAAGGGCATTTCAGAATCAAATCAGAAGCTGAGGTGGCTTTCATAATTATGGACTGTCCCTGGACATAGTCAAAGGTGACTATGGGGTTGCAGAACTCATCCACAGGCATGTGCTCCTGGTGCAACAGAACATTGTGACAGAAACCAGAGTGCACTGAAACGCTGTTTACCTTCCTGCCACAGTGGTACCTGTTTATCTACTTGCACTGGTGTGCTTTCAAACTGCTAGGTTGGCAGGAGCTGGAACAGAGCAATGGGAGCTCACTCCATCGTGGGGATTCAAACTGCCGTCCTTCTGATCGGCAAGTGCAAGAGGCTCAGTGGTTTAGACCACAGCGCCATCCGCATCCCTCCTAGGGTATAGAAGTGGTGACCCACTGAACCCATTTCAGGAAACACAGGTGCCCTGTGGCACTCACTAGGCACCTTCCCTCAAAGAAGTACTCCTAGTTTGGCAAAGTTTTCTGTTTTTCAGGCACTCAAACCACAGCATATTGCACAACTACTTAAAGAAGAAAGGTACTTTCCCCTGGCTTTCGGGGCTGTTGCCACTTGGAATAAGCTCCTTGTGCCAGCTTCACAATGTGCAAAGGATCGGTGGTGATCAGAGTGGTGCTTTGCTTTGCCATAACACTGACAGAACCCACCCTGAGGGCAGATGTGCCAGGAAGGAGAGGAAAAACACCCGGCTGAGGTAGGGGAGGTGGGACATTAATGCTCAGACACGCACACAGCCCTACATTGCTGATAATTTTTATTTTTCTGCCTTGCTGGACTAGATGCCCTTTGAGTCCCTTCCAACTCTACGATTCTATTATCTTTTTAAAAGTTAAAAGCTGTTAAGGGGAGGAATTTAACACTTTCCCTCAACACGCTTTCTCTCATCTCTTGTTGTAATCAAAATCTGCCTTTTCCCCCTTATGGGGTACCCAAGAGCCCATACAGAGTCCTTATGTAGCTTCCCTATTGGTAGGAGAAAATAACAGAGGCCAAGCAGAGAATATTGAGAAGCAAAGTGGCTAGTAAGCCTGATCTTTATTGATCTGTTGCAACAGGGTGCTCCCCTCACATGCAGGAAAGGAAGAGGACCCCAAACAAAGGTGTGCCTGCCCTTATATAGATATTTTAAATTCCCTCCCTGGAGTCCAAGACAACCCCCAGAAACATCATACATACATCACAGAAGGGGTGTAGCTCAAGACCACCCCCTCAGATATATCATACCTACATCCCAGAAAGGGCGGTCTACAGCAGAAATCTGAGTGCTTTGTTTACCTCCTGTCTGCCAGGTTACCTGTTTAATGGTCTCTTGATTGGATTGCCTGGGGAGCCTGGCCAGTCTTTTGTAATGATAAATACTTAGTTCCTGGGCCAGGTCACAGGCTCACACCCTATTCATATCTTAAATGTGCCCTTAAGACAGGATTTGTGAAGGAAAAGACAATGGGGAGGCTTTTCCATTTTCCTTTGACCTTGCAGAGAAAACATTTGGTCAGTTTGGGAATCAAAATGGTTTCAGGTCGGTCTTCCTGTGCTGATCTATGTACATGCTTGGTTGGTACATTTATGAACATTTAACATATATCTAAGACCTCAAAATTCATATCACACTCTCCCCGAGGTTGGGACTTGTCCTGCTGTGCGGTGGGGGACCAAGGGTGTGAGAGAAGAGCAGCTGGATGGGGATGTAATTTAGTGGAAACTGCAGGAAGGCAGAGGGCTACTCTTGTGCTCAAATCCTGCTTGTGGACTGTGCACAGGCAGCTGGTTGATCACTGCTAGAAGAGGAGGAAGGATCCTACAGGCCACTGAGTGGATTCAGCAGGCTCTTCTCACCTTCTTATATTCATGAAGATTCGGAAGGCCTTCTGAAAACCTTCTATTCTATTGGGAATAGTACCAGGAAGTCTAAAGGAAGAGGATGAGACATTATATTTATCCGCAACAGTAGCCACAAGGCTATTGATTGCAAAAAATTGGAAAAGTGGTATAATACTGACAAAAACAGAGTGGCTTGCCAAATTACTGGAGTATTACAATATATCCAAAACAATGGGAGAAATTGGAAGGATCTCAAAAGAGAAGACAGACAAGGACTGGAAGGTGTTTAAAGGATATTTGCAAAATCATATTGAAAAATCAGAACTCCTGTTAGAATAAATAAGTTCAGTTATAAATACTGAAATACTAAATAAGATGGATGACAATGTGTAACAGAAAAAGAAGTATCGTCTGTCCCCTCAAAAAGAAGTATCATCTGTACCACCTATCGTCTGTCCCCTCAGCAATCGCCCGCCCAATTGCCGCAGAGACAGCCAATCAACACCAGCCCTTGCCGCAGCCACCAATAACACGCACAATAGCCGCTGACAATCTCCGGCTTGCAGCGGCAACCAATCCCATGTCCCTGTGATGCACTATCTGTGTATAAGACGACCTCCCCTCCCCTTTTGGCAAAATTTTCTAAGGGAAAAACCTCGTCTTATACATGGAAAAGTACAGTATCTGATGAAGGAGAGCCAGCCATCTTCCCACTCACTTTCTTCCCCTCTCAAGCAGCCCCACATGCAGAAAATCCTTACTTTTTTCCAAATAAGACACATTAATGGTCATTCCCTTTTTTTATTTGAGAATTCATAGAGATTGCAAGCAGACACAATGGAAGGAAATTCAAATTACATTTGGATTTAGCATCTGTGAGTAGATACTTGTAGGACAACCGCAAAGGGAAGACAGAAAAATAGAGAATAACATGAAACCATGCAAATGGTTTTTAAAACACTCCTGATTAATTCATCCATAACTTTATTAAGGAATGCAAAGCGTTGGAATAAGATGCCCTCACCAGTTAATCAGGTTTCAAATGAAAGCTCCCAATTACTCAATTTTTTCTGAACTTCCCAGTTTTGTCATTCAGATTTCTAATTCAGCATTGAAAATCACATTTTGGATGTGAAGTATTTGCATCTGGTATTGCCCTAGCCTTTGTTCATGAATCTTTTGACAGTTTGATTCAGCTGTCAAACCTTCATTATCACTGCAAGTGATATTCAAAGGCAGCCTGGTAAAATGTCTCTGCTCTGCACTGTCATGGAGATATACTGGGTTCGTTCTAAGCCACACTTCTGGTTCACAATTGGCCTAAATTGAAAGTGAGCCCAGAATCCTCAGCAACGCATAAGGGGTTTTGCAGCAGATGTGCAGGTTATCTTGGCAGAAGAGACCATTTGTGCCGGAGTGATCCCTGAAGACTGGAAACAGATTCAGATGTCAGTGCTGTCAAGCGCCAAGCCGCCCATGTGCTGCAAAGCATTAAACACTGAAGTCCCAATATCATTAGATACCCAATATCAACTAGCTAGAAAACATTCAACAAATATTCAAGGAATCAGACAACCTCTGGAGAAGATGAACGACAAAATTCACAAAGGGGAAGTTCAAGGAGCGCTTGAGAAGCAAATTCATCCTTAAATTCATCCTTGAGAAGCAAATTCTGCCTTAAAGTTCCTGTTTTGTGGTTATGAATGTTGCATCTGTCTCGGATTGGGGCCTTTGTGCCCCATCATGTGCTCTGTCTTTCTCACCCTTGTGTTTCCACTATCTTGACTAGCTGCCCCGTTGCATCATTGTGAGTTTCCCTTTCTTTCTTTTGCCAAATCACACCACCAAGATCCACAGGGTTCCTCACAGATAGTACGGTAATTTTCCTTGCCTTGAATAACAGGCTATTTGTTTTAGCCAATAAAAGAGAGAGAAAACTACCTTTTGGGCACCCAGATTGCATACATGATTGTTAGCTTGGACTTAATTTCCATTAAGAGACATTTGTAAACATGCACAGAGGCAATTCCAGGCCACGTTTAAAAAAGCCAAGGGTTCTGGCACACCTAACACACCCAAGGATGATTCTACAATATGCCCATGTTGCTAAGCTAGTCAGTGTCAGGGGATGATGGGAGCTGTAGTCCAGCAACATCTGCAGGGCCACAGCTGCCCCAAACCAGGTTTATACCACGGTTCTGCATTCTCCTCTTCTTCTCCCTGTCACCTTCATCTTTTGCAGCCTCATAATTCTCATAATTTGCTTGTTCCTTAACCCACCAAATGCACCACCAGCAGCACAATTTCAAGATTTCAGAATAACAAGGAAACAGCCCAAGCAACTGAAGGCGACCTCTCTGTTCCCTGAAGAGCAGCGAATGTGGCCAGATTGTGGCTAGGAAGAAGGCAAAGCAGCCTCTAAGGCGGCTCAAGAAAAAATGGGCCGTCTATTAAGACAGTGGGAAGTTTTGAATCTCATGAAACTGGGATTTGTGTATGAAGGTGTGTGTAGCAAACAGCTGGGAGCTTTTGCAACTGGTGGGGTCTGAATCAACTAACTCGAGATGGATATTTGCAAATGCAAGAAAGTAGCGGAAAGGCTTTACAATAGTCTAGAGGCAAAGACACCCCCCCCCCATTTCCAAGGGGGCAAACGGCTGGAACGCAGGAGCACAAAGAAGGACCTTGCTGGATTAGATGCGTGGTCCATCTTGGGGAAATGCAGGCATTGGATGAAGCTGATTGCTCGAGGTTCCTCCTCTAGGATGCAAGGAGGTCAGCCGGCCATCTAGAAGGAACGCCAGGATGACCTCTGGGAGAAGAGGGAAAGCAACATTAATGGATTGGCCAGCCCAGCCTGCCAAACTCAGCATTTCTTCAGGTGGTTGTCCCACCCAGACAGAAGGGCTCAGAAGGTCAGGTTGTCACAAGGCCCACCATTGTATACTGACAACTAGGGAAGTCAAAACTGCTTCAATCAGCAAAATTGGTCCTATTATGGGTGGCACCTAAGCCCCATTCCTCAACTGTACTGACTCAATCTTTCAGTGTGGCAGCACCTACGTTTTGGAATTCCCTGTCCATTTGGTCTCAAGCAGGCACCTTCAAGGGCCTTTTTTTGACACCTGCTAAAAGCATTTTCATTTTCACAAGCCTACCCAGAAGTCTGGCAGGTTGATGTGAGTCTTGGGTCTTATCCACACATCTTCTTTTCCCGCTGCTTTCACCCGGGGAAAACCACTCTATAGTGTTCAGTCAGAACAAACAGCCATTTGGGTTTCCTCCGGATTGACGTTTACTCCGATTTAGCACCAAAGAGTACATTTTCCCTGGGAAAGGGGTGGGTCAAGGGGAAGCCACTTGGAGCTGGGCTCTCCTGGCACAAGACAAGAAGAAGTGTGAAGGAGCCCTTAATCTGATTTCAGTCTGTTGTCATTTTACATTTTTGAATGTCTTACATTATTGCTCTTAACTGCTCTTAGTGGTGATTTTATTGATTTATCTTTTTTTGCAAACTGCTTTGAGGTGTTCCTTTTACAGTCAAGCAGTGTATACATTTGATGAAATAAAAACAAGCCAACAAGACTTTTCCAGACCCAGTTTCTTGGCTTTGCTGGGACTAATTCTGCCACCCCTTTCCAGTCACACATTCACTGATGTCACACAGAAGGTGGAGGAAACTTGTTTTCTGCTGCTCCAGAGGAGGGGATCTGAACCAACAGATTCAAATGACCAGAAAGGAGCTTCTGACTAAACATCAAGAAGAACTTTCTGACGGGAAGAGCTAGTTGACAGTGGAAAGGACTCCCTCAAAAGTCCTTCCTTAGGGGATTTTAAGTAGAGGTTGGGCGGCCATCTGACTTGGAAGAGTTAGTTGAGATTCCTGCATTGCCAGGGGTTGGACTAAATGACCCTTCGGGTCCCTTCCAGTTCTACAATTCTGTGATTCTATGACCGTGGGGTCCCCTTGCAACTCTATGCCTCTATGATCTCAGAAGTTGGTGGCTTGTGAGAGAGGCTGCCATTTGAATCCATTGGTTCGGGTCGTACTTGGGACTTCAAATACCGTATTTTTTGCTCTATAAGACTCACTTTTTCCCTCCTAAAAAGTAAGGGGAAATGTGTGTTCATCTTATGGAGCAAATGCAGGCTGCGCAGCTATCCCAGAAACCAGAAAAGAAAGAGGGATTGCTGCTTTCACTGCGCAACGAGCCCTCTTGCTCTTCTGGCTTTTGAGATTAAGAATATTTTTTTTCTTGTTTTCCTCCTCCAAAAACTAAGTGTGTCTTGTGGTCTGGTGCGTCTTATAGAGCGAAAAATACGGTAGATTTCACAGTAGCTTTCATCTGGGGAAAACCACTCTGTAGTATTCAATTGGAACAAACAGCCATTTCAGTTTTCTCCGGATTGACGTTTACTCCAATTTAGCACCAAAGAGTACATTTTCCCTGGGAAAGGGTGACTAAAAACGACACCTCACCCTGTTATGGTTTCGGCGGTTCAACGTCTCTTTCAGATGCTTCACCCAGGGGGCATGGGGAGGGGCGCAGAGGTTCCTCCCTCTGATGGTGGTGAAACTGGAAACACAAAGAGCAGGAAAAAATATGAGCAGATGACCAGGATGCCTCTGCCATCTTAGATATCCCTCTTGTTAACCCCCCCTTCCCCCCCCCACTGAAATATCTGCATTGCATGGTCTAAAGCAGTTGTTCCCCCCTTTTTTGTATAATTTTTATTAATTTTTTCTGTTTTGCATTTTGGAATATTCATTTAAACAACCTTAAAATATCAATACTTCCTTTCTTCTCTTTCCATGGTTCATTTTGCATACCACATATTTTACATCCATTATTACATCCATCAAACCTTATTTACACTGTTGAATTTATCTTGATGCTGCCGACGTTATCAAGTGTACAAAATCCCCCCCATATATTCAATAAACATTTTCCAATCTTCTTTAAACGAATGTTCTTCTTGTTCTCTTATTCTATAAATTAGGTCTGCAAGCTACGCATATTCCATCAGTTTAAGTTGCCATTCTTCTTCTTTTTTCCAATAGATTTTTATTGAGATTTTAAAGGTTACAAAAAGAAAAAATAAAGAACATATTTAAACAGAGAAAAAAAAAATACAGAACAATACAAGAACAAAGGGGGAAAAAACACAAAAAGATGCAGATAATTAAAAAAACAAATCAATCCTTTACATAACTTTCTTTCCTTTGCTTATTTCCTTGACCTCCTCACACCTCCCTTTTTTGTATTCTAATTCAATTAGATATTTCAGCAAATCCTTTCCATCCTTATTTTTATCCTAATGATTTATCTTAATATACTATTCACTATTTACATTCTGTTCTTTCACCAATTAACAATCCATTTTTACTTAATCCTTTATATCATTTCTGCTAAAACCACATAACTTCATTCCAACATCCTTCTAACATTCCTTAATTTTACAATGTTTCTGTAGATAAACTTTAAATTTCTTCCAATCTTCTTCTACCGACTCTTCTCCCTGGTCTCGGATTCTGCCAGTCATTTCCGCCAGTTCCATATAGTCCATCACCTTCATCTGCCATTCTTCCCGGGTGGGTAAATCTTGTGTCTTCCAGTACTTTGCAATAAGTATTCTTGCTGCTGTTGTAGCATACATAAAGAAAGTTCTATCCTTCTTTGACACCAATTGGCCGACCATGCCCAGGAGAAAGGCCTCTGGTTTCTTCTGAAAGGTCTATTTAAATACCTTTTTCATTTCATTATAAATCATCTCCCAGAAAGTCTTAATCCTTGGGCATGTCCACCAAAGGTGAAAGAATGTACCTTCAATCTCTTTACACTTCCAACATTTATTATCGGGCAAATGATAAATTTTTGCAAGCTTGACTGGCGTTATGTACCACCTGTAGATCATTTTCATTATATTCTCTCTTAAGGCATTGCATGCCGTGAACTTCATACCTGTGGTCCATAACTGTTCCCAGTCAGCCATCATAATGTTATGTCTAACATCTTGTGCCCATTTAATCATAGCAGATTTCACCATTTCATCCTGAGTATTCCATTTCAACAGCAAATTATACATTCTTGACAAATTCTTAGTTTTAGGGTCTAACAGTAAGTTGCCATTCTTCTTTAGCTGGGACCTGGCTTGTTATCCATGGAGGTAGTGGCCCCTGAAAGGGCAGTGAGATTACCTTGGGGTTGCTAAGAGGCAAGAGGGTTGAAGTGGATCACTGGATCAAGTTCACCCATTTCGTTGAATTAACTAAACTAAGTAGCTTTCATTGGATTTTGAATAGATGTGCAATTAATTGTTATTGTTTCAAATTTTATTGCATTATTCTCTTCCTTAGTGTGAACCACTATTCTGAACGATGCTTTTCTATGGGGTTGGGTAGGGGGCACTGGGGATAAATTTATGGAAACAAGGAGGCAGGGCCTCCAAAAAGTTTGGGCACCAGAGATCTATAGGCAGCAGTTGCCACATTGCCCTCCTAGGAGGAAAGGTGGGGCCAAATGACCTCTTTCATGCTTTCTGGTACTGTGGAGCCCTTTATCGGCGAGAATCCCTGATTAAGTTGCCAGGGGAAATGGTCCGTGCAACTCAACACTTTTGTCACTTCTTGAAAGCAACCAAAGTTGCCATGATGGGATCTCATTCCACCTCATTTGCACAGCCTGGCATTGTGCCAGGGAAGTCGCTGTGAACGGGACGTGGTAGCTGAAGTTTGTGCAATGTTCTCTCAGCCTCGCTTTTGGCTGCAAGCCACAGACCACAGAAGTCGTTTTATTTGCATGGAAGTTGATCCCATTATGTGCCTAGATAGTAGCAGGGGAAGACCGTGTACACCTGAACTTTGCTCTCTTTGTTCGCAGCGGGAGGGCAGAGGAATGGAAATGCAACAGATATTTCCCTCTTGTGGGTTTAACAGAGCATGGAACAGGTTGTAGTGATGTCAGGTTACAAGAAATGCAGGACTCCAAGAATTGCAGGCTCCGGGACTGCAAGGAGAGGTCTCTGGTTACATCGATTGTCCCAGACAACAGACACTTCTTAAACTAGATGAAACAGGCACGCTTAACTCCTCTGAACTTAGAATTCTTCCTAAGACAACCCTCCACCCATCTCAAAGGAGGACTGTGAAGTCCTCATTTAATATAAGACAGGGTTACTAAACTCTGTAGGCCCAGAACAAGAAGTCAAATCATAGTAACTGGAAACAGCGTTTGTCATTGCCCATTACTACAAAGCCAACACAAGATTACTTCATTTAGGGTTTTTCTAAAAAAAAATAAATCAGTTTCCACATAGTGTGCTCTTGCTCAACAGCGCATGGCTGGCAACTAGATGGGACAGAGAAGGAGAATGTCTCCTGCCAAGATTCCCCAAATTGATGCCCTCCAGCTGTTTTGGACTACAACTCCCATCTGTCCCAGCCAGCTAGTGCTGATGGGAATTGAAGTCCGCAGTTTCCGTAGAGCATCAGGTTGGTGGAAGTTTGACCTATCAGCTGCCGTTTGGGTCTGGCATGGCTGGTTAAGATGATAAGAAGAGCCTGTTGGATCAGGCCAAAGGGGGTCAAGCAAGTCCAGCCTTCGGTTCCCACAATGGCCAACCAGATATCTCAAAGGGGTTTGAGCCCAAAAGCCCTCCTGTGGTTCCCCAAAACTGGCCTTCAGAAGCTGTGCTGCTTGCAACTGTGGGTGCAGAGCACAGCCATCTTGCCTAGTGGTTGCTGCGTGCTGATAGGAGGAATTCCCATCAAGTTGGAAGCGCATAAAGGAATGGAAGTGGGGAGAATCCTTTGTTCCTTTCCCCGCACCTGGCCTTGTGGGAATCATCTGAGCATATCAGGATCCCAACCACCCCCCTCATGGGGGGTCAACTGATCCTCCATGCCAGGTGGGGTTCCATCGCCCCAACCCTGCAGCACCTCCAACCTGACCCCCAAGCTGTGTCCTTCCTACAAGGGAAGGCTGAAGCTCCAGACCGTTCCCACAGCAGACACTTCGTCCTGGAAGAAGCTTCCACAGGCCTCTTGCACACTTGACTGCTTGGCCAAAGGTGACTGGAAGCGTGTAAATTCAGCACCACTAAGAAAAGTCACTGGAGTGGAGGAGATGTGGAATGAAGATAAATGGGGGCCACAAAGGTCTGCAAGAGGGCAGCCAGGCAGGTGGGAACGGTACACCCAGGACGAAAAGCATCTGCTGTCACCAAAGTTAATCGGCAGCAAAGTTAATTCAGCCGTGGTGCATCGCCTCTTCTGCACTGTCCCTGCCGGCTGCGGTTCCAACCCTTTCTTTTCCTTCTAAGCATGTTGGAGCTCTGTTTAAAAACACCCAAGGAATTGTAGACTCATCACCAAGAGTCATCTAGGCTGACCCCCCTGCAATGCAGGAATCGCAGCTAAAGAACCTCTGGCCAGTGCTGGATTTACACATAAGCTAAACAAGCTATAGCTTACAGCCCCCAAAATTTAAAGGGGGAAAAACTGGATGTACATTTCCGAAATATGAGATAAAAAACAAATGAAATAAAACCTACATACAGCAACAGTGTTTTGTGTTGTGTAGGCTCCTATGATGCTCCCTAAAATTGAATTTCAGTTCAACAATTACTTTGATAAAATACATATTTTGTTATGTGCAAATGGCTTGAGATACTTATTAGGTCCATAAATTACCATATAGCATATATAGCATATAGCATATATCCCACACACAAAACAGCAACAATTTGTTGTTGACAAAGGACAGCTAGACATATAAAGGGTCTCATTACCTTCAGTAGCTTAAAGGTAAAGGTAAAGGGACCCCTGACTATTAGGTCCAGTCACGGACGACTCTGGGGTTGCGGCGCTCATCTCGCTTTATTGGCTGAGGGAGCCGGCATACAGCTTCCGGGTCATGTGGCCAGCAGGACTAAGCCGCTTCTGGCGAACCAGAGCAGCACACGGAAACGCCGTTTACCTTCCCGCTTGCACTTTGTGCTTTTGAACTGCTAGGTTGGCAGGAGCAGGGACAGAGCAATGGGAGCTCACCCTGTTGCGGGGATTTGAACCGCCGACCTTCAGATCAGCAAGTTCTAGGCTCTGTGGTTTAACCCACAGCACCACCCGCGGCCTCATCAAACCTAAATCGGGCCCTGCCTCTGACAGAAGGCCACCCAAGCTCTACTTAAAAACCTCCCATGAAGAAGAGCCCATTGCCTTCTGAGGGAGTCTGCTCCACTGTTGAAGGCTCTCACCACCAGAAGATTCTTCCTAATGTCTAGTCAGAATTCTTTTCATGTAATCTGAACACACTTCACCGGGTCCTGCGGCCTAAAAAGGCTTGTGTTGCACCCCCTGTCTTCTTCCTCTCTCTGATTTGCTAGAGGTCTATGCAAGGGCACACAATGATCTAAGTACACACTAGCCTGCCCCACCCCACCCCTTTAAAAAGCCGACTCCTGGAATGCAAAGTAGGGGCCCCAGCTTACATCACAGCCCGGACTGGGCAGCCATCTTGAACATACTGGTCCTGGTAATCTCGGACAACTTTGGCAGGAATGGGCATTGAGCTAGTTCTCACACAGCAGTCCATGACCTGATAATCACCAGAAACTGAGGAAAGGAAAGGAAAAATCAATGTGTAAGGGAGGGGAAACGGAGGGTCTGCCCTTCTCTCCGCTCTCTTTGCAATCCAGGTTAGAGAAAGAGAAGCGCCTTGCTCCAAGGACACCCGTTGCCCCTTCTCTGCCACAGCGGGCCCAGCCCAGCCAGAGCTGGCAAGGATCCCATCTGGCAAGTGGGCAAGTGGGGGAGGCGAAAGGAGGAACAGCATCTTCATCCATCAGGTCAGCTTCCTCCAGAAGCTACTGGCTGCCAGCATCTACCTGCATAGCCCAAATCTCCAGGGTCCTCTGACTACAAGGCTATAGTAGCAGAAGCAGAGGCCAGTGTTATGGTTAAAAAAGGTAAAGGGACCCCTGACCGTTAAGTCCAGTCGTGGCCGACTCTGGGGTTGCGGCGCTCATCTCGCTCTACTGGCCAAGGGAGCCAGCGTACAGCTTCCGGGTCATGTGGTCAGCATGACTAAGCCGCTTCTGGCGAACCAGAGCAGCACATGGAAACACCGTTTACCTTCCCACCGGAGTGGTGCCTATTTATCTACTTGCACTTTGACGTGCTTTTGAACTGCTAGGTTGGCAGGAGCAGGGACCAAGCAACGGGAACTCACCCCGTCACGGGGATTTGAACCGTCGACCTTCTGATCGGCAAGCCCTAGGCTCTGTGGTTTAACCCACAGCGCCACCCGCGTCCCTCAGTGTTGTGGTTACATGGCAGCAAATATAAGGCAACAAACATGAAAAAGCATTTGTCTGAAAAGGGTCAATCAGTCTGAAAAGGGTCTTTCCAAACAAGACATGTGGGCATTAAAATGGCAAATAGTATTTATTTTTATTTCAGAAAAGGTATACACCATTTGATGATTTTAAAAAAGCCCCAAAGAGAGCAAAACCATAATATTATCAGTTTTAAAAAAACACATGAAAACAACTTTGCAAATCATTCAGAACATAAAATCAACAGTAAACTAAACATAGATTAAAGTACATTTTACATTATAGATGTCTGGACAGACTTCTCTAAACCAAAATGTTTCAGCAGGTGCTGGAAAGGGCCCAGGGAAGGTGCTGGCCTGGTGTCAATTGGCAGGGAGTTAGAGGTGCCACACTAAAAGATTGATTTCTTACAAATGAGGAAGGGGTGACACCTGCAGCAGTGCCAGTTCTGCTGACTGAAGCGGTCAGGTGGGGCAAGGTGATCTTGCAGGCAAACTGGTCCTCAAGTTGCTAAGGGATTTAACACTAAGACCTTGAACTTGGCCCGGAATCAGATTAGAAACCAGTGCAGATCTCTGGGCGCAAGGCCTCCCTCCTGTCAGCAACTGCGTTGCAGCATTCTGCACCGACTGCAGCTTCCAGAGCAAGCGCTAGTGAAGACCCACCATTTGCCAAGGAGGAGGCTTAACCACTAGGGGACACAGCCCAGGTCGAGGGACTTCCCCATCATTTACGGGGAGCCAGAGAGCATTGGCAGGGAAACGCTTGAGTGCCAACTTCAAGGCAGTGAAATTCAGGAAGGGAGAGAGGAAGACGAAGGATTCCCTTGCCCAGGAGAGGCCCAGCCGAAAGACCTCCTGAACATTGGACCCAGCAGTGTGGCAGCCAGAAGGGGAGAAGATGTTGTCTCTTACCCTGCTGGGTGCTCCAGACACAGAGAGCCACCAACCCAAGGATCCAGCCGCCGCCGTGTGCTGCCATGCCTGCTGCCATGCTGTGGGTGCCAAGGATGCCGCAGAGAGGAAGAACGACCCAGCCAGACCCGGGTAGCTGATGCTCTAGTGTGGAGCCAGCTCCCGCCTCTCCTATTTATTGCGATCCCTTGCTCTCGTTTTCACTTTCTTGGTGTGAGTAACAGAGGAAATCCCAGGGAACCAGAGACAGAGGTGAGCAAGAAGAGGCCCAGACAGGGCTTGTGGCCTGGGCACTGTGCCAGGAATGCCAGCCTGCTGCGGCACCTGAGGGCTTGGTCTCTTTGCTCAAGGGACGTGGCTTGAGTCCTGGAGAATGTGAAGGGGTTCTTAGGCAGAGAGAGGCAGAATCATCGAACTGTAGAGTTGTAAGGGACCCCCAAGTGTCACAGAGTCTAACCCCCTGCAGTGGGGGAACCACAGCCGAAGAATCCCTGGCAAATGGCCACCCAACCTCTGCTTAAAAACCTCCAGTGCGGTAGAGCCCAACACCTCCCAAGGGAGTCCATTCCACTCTCAAACAGCTCTTAGCATCTGGAAGTTCTTCCTGATATTTAGTCAGAATAGTCCCACCCTCCTGAGCAGGAGAAAACAAGCTTGCTCCTTCTTCCATGGGGCAGCCCTCCAGATATTTGAAGATGGCTCTCATATCTCCTCTCAGCATCCTCTTTTCCAGGCTAAACATACCCAGCTCCTTCAGTCGCTGCTCATCAGGCTTGGCTTCCAGACCTTTGATCATCTTGGCTGCCCTCCTCTGCACATGTTCCAGCATGTCAATATCCTTCTTAAATTGTGGTGTCCAGAACTGGACATAGGATTCCAGGTGTGGTCTGATCAAGGCAGAATAGAGCAGGACCATGCTTCTGTTGATGCAGCCTAGAATAGCATTAGCTTTTTATGCTGCTGCAGCATCGCAATGTTCTCATGTTCAGTTTGTGGTCCACTAAGACCTTTAGATCCCTTTTGCATGTAATACTAGCAAGGCAGGCGTCCCCCATCCTACGTTTGTGCAGCTGGTTATTCCTGCCTATGTGTAAAACATTACTTTTGTCTCTATTGAAATTCATTTTGTTAATTTTGGTCTAGTTCTCCAAGACTAATTTTGGTCTAGTTCTCCAAGACTACAGGGCTGGGTCAAATAAAAAGCTTAAAGGAGCTTGCTAATGGGTGCTGATGTTTCTGCCAAAAGGAGCTATAGTTCAAATGGTGGTGGGATGCTGGAACAATCTGTTTTGCCATTTGCATTGTAGGGTTCCAGTCAATTGCAATTTCGGAGTGGGATCCAGTCCTATACCACCAAATTCACACTGTCGAATTATGGTTTGATTTTGGGAGGCCTTGCGCAGAAAACTCACTTCCTCCAGAAGATCGTACTTTTTGCAAGAAGGAAAGTGATGGGGGAAATGCTGGGAATTGGGGGGGGTAATGTTTGCTTTGACACAACATGCAGCACATAGTTAAACTAGGGAACTCCCTCCTGCAGGAGGCAGTGATGGCTCCCAGCCTAGATGGCTTTAACACAGGATTGAACAAATTCATTGAGGAGGAGAGGGATATTGAGGACTACTAGCCGGGATGGTTAAGCTCCACAGTCTCCACAGTCAAGGCTGCAATGCTTCTGAATGCCAGTTGCTGCAAAATGCAGGACAGGAGAGGGCTCTTGCACTCGGCTCCTGCTTGTGGGCTCTTTTTATAGTCTTACATTCTTCAGGCCCATGTGTGCAAAGAAAGGGAGGCCATTTCACAAACTAGACCACAGCAGCCACTGTCTGGTCACAATGAAGATGGAATTTCAAGGAACATTGTTTTATGTTTTTAACAGCATCTAACCTCCCCACAATGGGACGTGAGTGGCGCTGTGGGTTAAACCATGGAGCCTAGGGCTTGCTGATCAGAAGGTTGGCGGTTTGAATCCCCGCAATGGCGGGGTGAGCTCCCGTTGCTCGGTCCCTGCTCCTGCCAACCTAGCAGTTCGAAAGCACATCAAGTGCAAGTAGATAAATAGGTACGGCTCCAGCTGGAAGGTAAATGGTGTTTCCATGCGCTGCTCTGGTTTCGCCAGAAGTGGCTTAGTCATGCTGGCCACATGACCCGGAGGCTGTACGCCGGCTCCCTCGGCCAATAAAGCGAGATGAGCGCCACAACCCCAGAATCGGCCACGACTGGACCTAATGGTCAGGGGCCCCTTGACCTTTACCTTTAACCTCTCCACAAAGAGATGAGGGTGGATGTCTGGAAGTTCCCGGTGCCGCATCAAGTAAATGTTATTCCCCACCCATTTGCAGTACATTTCCTATCATTTTCCTTATTGCAAAAAGTCTGATTTGGGGTTCAAGAGCATCTGTTTGTGCAAGTTCTTCCCATCAACTTTAATTGCGCAACCAGCATAGCGACTGTCTGGAAGTGCCCTGGGTTTCTCCCTTCCCTCTCCCTATCCCCTGCTCAGTTTATAGACATAATTCTGTGCCTTCATTTACCATTTCCTCATAAAGAAGCTTTGAGCTGCTCCTGGAACATCTGACTGCTTGTGGGGAAAGGAAACACCACGGAAACCCAAGTATTGCCCCAGGGAGTGAACGGAGTCCCTTCCCCATACCACTGGGGGCAAAATGACCTCTGGGTGACCAGAAAGCTTACTTGGCCAATGATGGGCTAGATGAGGGCCAATAAACTGGCTTGAATGCTAGCAAGATGGATGTGCTCTGGGGTTCCCATGTCCAGATCATTGATCAATTGCCTGCTTTTGGATGGGCTCCTACTCCCCTGAAACAGCAGGTTTGTAATCTGGGGTGTTCCTGGATCCATCTTGGTTGCTAAAGACCCAGGTGACCTCAGTGCCTAAGAATGCCTTCTACCATCTTTGGCTGGTAAAACAGCCATGGCCGTTTCTGCGCCAGGATAGCCTGTCCACACTGTTGTCGAATCACCGGTAACCTCCAGGCTGGATTCCTGCAAAGCACTTTATGTGTGGCAGCCCCTTAAGGTTGGTCAGAAGCTACAGCCAATATTAATAATACTAATAATTTATTATTTATACCTCGCCCATCTGGCTGGGCTTCCCCAGCCACTCTGGGAGGCTTCCAACAAAATATTAAAATACAGTAATCCATCAAATATTAAAAGCTTCCCTAAACAGAGCTGCCTTCAGATGTCTTCTAAAAGTCTGGTAGTTGTTGTTCTCTATGACATCTGGTGGGAGGGCGTTCCACAGGGCGGGTGCCACTACCAAGAAGGCTCTCTGCCTGGTTCCCTGCCAAGGCAAAATGCAGTAACTCACCTGCTCACGGGGGGAGGATATTGCCAGCAAGTTATCTTACTGTTGGGAGAATTGTGCTGGCTGCCAGTCAGTGACCTGGCTAAGTTCAAGACGCTGTTTTGGAAGGATAATGCCCTATGCAGCTTGGGATCAGGATACCTCCAATATCGTCACTGCACCCGGCAGGTGAGTGCATCTTTTCAGGAGGTCCATTCTTTTAATTTGGAGGCACTGGCCCTTTGGAACTGCCTCCCACTTGAATATTAGATGGGCACTCTCTCCATTGACTTACTGCTGCCTACTGGGGCCCCTTCTCTTCTGAGGAACCTTTCATTCTATGCTGACCACAATGTCTGCAACTGACTTAATACCCTTTATGGCTCCTATGCAGCCTTCTAAAAGCCATCTGTAGAAGTTTTCAGATGAAGCTGCTCTTTCTCTCCAGGAGAGACTTCTCCAGGCACTGGATCCCCCTTTTTACATGCCAGAAATTGAATACAGTATGTGGTCTACCACTAAGCAATAATCCCTCTGCCATGGGAACTACTGATGGTGGGGTTAGCCGTGATTCCCATACTGCTGAGGGTTGGACTAGACAAACCTTTGGGTATCTTCCAACTCTCCAAATCTATGATACTCTGATGAAGGAAAAAATGGAGTTTCCTCCTGGCAGTCTGCAAAACTGTGACCAGTAAGCTCAGCAAATCAACCCAAGTCTGCCTGTTTCTTACATCCTGGAGTCTGCTTGGCTCTATCCTGAGACCAGCAACTCATCACAGCAATTACTATCTCTTTCATTTTTTCTTAATCTGCAGCATTGCCCTGCAAATGATTTCTTTTCACAGAATTCTGTACCCTTCCCTTTCCAGAGAAATCATGTTGAATTCCCCACTTTTCCAGATGTTTGGGAGAGGGGGGGGTTGAAATACTTTGAAAGAAGGTTTCAAAGTGAAACTGAGGTCCCTTCCCCTTTTCAGAGATACATTTCTTTCCATATAGCCCAGCTTCTTGAGGGCAAGAGGTTGCCCAACCACACCCAAACACCGGCACTTAATCTGTAGTCCCTCTGACGTTTCCAAGAAATGCTCAATATAGAAAGGAGAGGTAAGAGCCTCTGGAGAGCAGGTGCATGTGCATTTTTTGCAGAGCCAGAAGCCCACCAGCCAAATCCCATTGTGAGTTTCAAGTGATGCGGGGAGCAAAGGAGGAAAATTTACCTCTTCAGTGAGCCAGTGTGGTGCAGTGGTTAAGAGCAGTAGTCTCGTAATCTGGTGAACTGGGTTTGCGTCTCCACTCCTCCACATGCAGCTGCTGGGTGACCTTGGGCCAATCACACTTCTCTGAAGTCTCTCAGCCTCATTCACCTCACAGAGTGTTTTTTGTGGGGGAGGAAGGGAAAGGAGAATGTTAGCCGCTTTGAGACTCCTTCGGGTAGTGATAAAGCGGGATATCAAATCCAAACTCTTCTTCTTCTTCTTCCACATGCAGCTGCTGGGTGACCTTGGGCCAGTCACACTTCTCTGAATTCTCTCAGCCTCACAGAGTCTCTCAGCCTCACTCACCTCACAGAGTGGTTGTTGTGGGGGAGGAAGGGAAAAGGAGATTGTTAGCTGCTTTGAGACTCCTTAGGGTAGTGATAAAATGGGATATCAAATTTAAACTCCTCCTCCTCCTCCTCTTCTTCTTCATCTTCCTCAACACCAGGCTGGTTAGCTTGTCTGTGGGACATGCTCTGGTAGCAGCAGCACCACACGAGATGCTACCAGAACTCAGGTCAGGTCTTGGGAGATTTCCTAGGGGCTGCAGGGTCCATCATCACCAGCACCTCTCCCCAGGGTGAGTTGAGCACAGCACAGAATTGCACCACCTGTGCCCTTCAGTGGCTGGCAGGGGAACTAGGTGGCCATATTATGCTTGGCACAGGCCTACAGAGGAGCTCTGGTTTTGGCAAGGTGTGGGGCACCCCTATTTCATCTGCATTCTGCAGTGGCTTCCACCTGCTTCCTCTGTCCTACCCCCCGCCCAAGGTGGAGGTGCTTTTCTGCCCAGAAGAATAACAAATCCCCGAGTGTCTACAAGAAGCGCGACCTGCTGTTCTTCTTCCACCTTTCAGAGCCAAAACAGATGTGATGTTAATTGTGTGAATGAATTTCCCTAAGGACACCAGCCGAGCCCTGAAATGTTGGAAGCCTAATAAAGGAAGCCTTCACTGAACTCTGTCCAGATGTTTTTGGACGCTGTGCAACTCTAGCCTTGGGAAGGAAGGGTGGTCTGGAAAAGGAGACTCCCAAATCGCTGTCCATGGTGCTGCTCTCCCCTCCTTCCAGGTCTCAGCATACCTCTGCGATTCTTTTACTTTGTTTTATTGCATTTCTAGCTCACTTCATCCTAAAACTCAAGTAAACACAGATTCACTGAATATCCACTCAGCAGATGAAAATCAGCTTAGACATACTGAGCTCCAGTCATTGCTGAAAGGCATCTTGAGTTAGCCTGATGGCACCTCAAGAAAATGCTCTTGCTCACACTTTGCTCAATTGATGACAGCAGGGAGGACCACAGTCTTGAAGCAGCTACCAAGAAGGCAAAGATATAGAGCGTGGGTAGGCAAACTAAGACCCAGGGGCCGGATGCGGCCCAATCGCCCTCTAAATCCAGCCCGCGGACGGTCCGGGAATCAGCGTGTTTTTCCATGGGTAGAATGTGTATTTTTATTTAAAAGGCATCTCTGGGTTATTTGTGGGGCATAGGAATTCATTTATTTCCCCCAAAAAAGTATAGCCTGGCCCCCCACAAGATCTGAGGGACAATGGACTGCCCCCCTGCTGAAAAAGTTTGCTGACCCCTGATATAGAGTCAATTGGACCCTGAATGCTTCCTGTGAAAACTTATGTGACAGACAAACCGCTTACACTTCAAGCCTAATCATGTTTACTCAGTAGTAGTGGTGGACTCTGTTAGAAGTTTTTAAAAAGAAGTTGACTGGTCATATGTGGGGGATTTTTTTATTCCTGTATTTCAGGAGGTGGGAGTAGATGACTCCAAGGGGGTATCTGAGGTCCAGCTCCGAGAGCCTTCTGGCAGTTCCCTCCCTGCGAGAAGTGAGGCTGCAGGGATCCAGGCAGAGGGCCTTCTTGGTGGTGGCGCCCGCCCTGTGGAATGCCCTCCCAGCAGATGTCAAGGCAATAAACAACTATCTGACTTTGAGAAGACATCTGAAGGCAGCCCTGCATAGGGAAGTTTTTAATGTTTGATGTTTTATTGTGCTTTTAATTCTGTTGGGAGCCGCCCAGAGTGGCGGGTTTCCCCAGCCAGATGGGCAGGGTATAAATAATAATAATAATAATAATAATAATAATAATAATAATAATAATAGTTATTATTATTATTATTATTATTATTATTATTATTATTATTATTATTCCAACTCTACGATGTTAGTTCTACTCAAAGTAGACCCATTGGGTGGTATTCAACTGAGTTTTTGTTCGGGGTTGACCTTAATGAAATTAATGGACCTAACTTAATCATGTTCATTCATTTCAGTGGGTCTTCTCTGAGCAAAACCTAATCAAATGCCACCCATTGGAATTCATGGATGTGACTAACTTAGGTCTATTCATCTCAGTGTGTGAGCTGTGCGTAGAGTTTAACTGGGTGCAACCCAACATCTCTTTCTTGTCCTTAAAAGTGATGCTGCTTTGGAGATTCCCTTTTAGTTTTTTGCAGGCAGGAAATGCTATAACATCCCCAGGCAGGCAGAGCTGATGGAAGAAAAGCAATTATTTTTTTTGGCTCTGCTTGGGGGAATTTGGCAGAGCAGAGAATTCCCCCTCCCTCTGCACCGCCCCCCCTCCCAATCCCAGCCACCAAAATGTGTGATAGTGGAATGTGAATGGAGCAGTAAAGATTTGCTGATAGCGCTCAGGTTCATGTATCCTTTTATCAGCCTATGTTATCTCAGTAGTTCATGATTAAACAAAGTCCTTGGCACAAGTCAGAACACTTTATAGCTGCATACGCACAAAGACACGCCCCTGTTAAAAAGCCCCTTCTTTTGTAGGTTAGGCAACAGAAAAAGAGAATGAAAGACACCATTTGCACAACATTTGCACTCAGACTCCTGGAATTGTTTCCTGCACAAACTCCACAGAATATTATTATTATTATTATTATTATTATTATTATTATCCACTTCATTGTAGTTAAAATTTATTTATTTTGTTTCCTAAAAATTTATACACCATTTGGTTGTGGAAAGAAAAGAAAAAACCCTCCAAGAAGTTTACAAAAAAAAGACAAAACAATAAAATTATCACTAGGGAAATGTAATAATTTAGGACTTTCAAAGAGTTAAAATAGCAATGGACCACAAACAGATTAAAACTTGCATCAGCTTTCTAAACATGTGAGTCAGCTTCTCTAAACCAAAATGATTTCAGCAGGCAGCGAAAACAGTGCAGTGGTGGCACCTCTGCCTGGTGTCAATTGGCAGGGAGTTCCAAAGTTTAAGCACTGCCACACGGGAAGATAGAGCTCTTACAAATGTGGAGCAGGTGTTATGCGTCACCTGCAGCTCCACAGTTCCACAGACTGAAGTGTTCAGGTGGGCATATATGGGGGAAGGAGATCTTACAGGTAAACCGGTCCCAAGTTGTGAAGGGCTTTTTAAGTACCAGTAGTAACACTCTGAGCTTGGCATGGTAGCAAATCGGCAGCTGGGGCAGATCTCTGAGCACAGGAGTCACCGGCAGACGCTTGTTGCAGACACAAGCGACACAAGCGATTGTCAGCGAGCTGTGCAAGCAATTTTAACAACAACTTAGGGCCATCCTCCCCCCAAAAAGCTCCACAACTCTGGGTCGTTTTCTTAGATTAAAGGTAAAGCTAAAGGGACCCCTGCCCATTAGGTTCAGTCGCGGCCGACTCTGGGGTTAACTGTGCTCATCTCGCTTTACTGGCCGAGGGAGCCGGCGTACAGCTTCTGGGTCATGTGGCCAGCATGACTAAGCCGCTTCTGGCGAACCAGAGCAGCGCACAGAAATGCCGTTTACCTTCCCGCCGGAGCGGTACCTATTTATCTACTTGCACTTTGATTGTGCTTTCAAACTACTAAGTGGGCAGGAGCAGGGAGCGAGCAATGGGAGCTCACCCCATCACGGGGATTTGAACCACCAACCTTCTGATCGGCAAGCCCTAGGCTCAGTGGTTTAACCGACAGCGCCACCCATGTCCCTTTTCTTAGATTGGAGTCCCCCAAAATAGAGGCCATCTTATACACGGGGGCATGTTATACACGGAAAAGTACGGTATATGTTGACAAGATCTCACTCCCTAACTGCTTCTTTCCCCTGCTCTTTGGGTGGACAATGTGAATCGTTTTCCCTGCTTTGCTCTGGGGTCCCTTTATTGTGTGGGAATCATTCATTTTCAGCATAAAAAGATCCCTTTGCTAAAGGGCAGGGCTAGGGAAGGTGAGATCCGAACCCTCCATTGACAGCATCAATCTCTTCTTGCCATTGGATTAGTCTCTTGGGCTGAGATAAAGAAGGAACCACATGCACATGGTAAGAAGTAAAATGTTTTTAATCAAGCAAACTGCAGTATAAAACAGTGGGGACCGTTACAGAGAGCAAAAGGAGACAGGCTTATATACCAGATTACATGCTTTGCTTATGACATTGCAGAGACCCTTGATGGCCACACCGGTGCCAGTTTTTCCATTCCTAAATGCCCACAACCATTGCCTATTATATGGGGAGAGGTGACCGATTTCTTTCTCTCCCTCTTTCCCCCAACAAACTAGATTCAGACATCCGATGAATCCATTCAAAGTTTCCCAAATGCTTGCTTGCCAGAAATGCTAAGTCCTCTTGCCTATGAGGCCCCATTATTGCGGGGAAACGGGAAGCTGCCATCGTGAAGGAAGTACCTAGTGTTTAGCTTATCATCATTATTATTTTAATACAATTGTTGAAGGACACAAAGCCTTGCCCAGATGTGAGAGGCTTATGCTGTGTTTCCTCTGGGGTTAGGGAAATCCACAGCTGAGCATGTCCTGAGATGTGTCCATTTCATTCATTCACATGATTCAGGGATGGGGCCTGGCATCCAAGACATAGAATCATAGAATTGTAGAGTTGGAGGGGACCCAAAAGGCCATTTAGTCCAACCCGCTGCAATGCAATGCAGCAGGACTGAACCCAGACTAAAGGCCCCTTTCATGGGTGCTTGCTAGTCAGGAGCTCAGAATCTCTCTCTCTGTTTGTAAGGGTTGAATGAATAGCTGCCATGGGCTCCATGTTCTCCACCCTGGAAATTCGGGAGCTGACATTTTCAGTCTAATCTACCAAACAGAGAAGTAGGAGGCGCTTTTCAAGGAAGCAGCACGAGGCTAGATAAACTGAGAAAGAGGATTTAAAGGGATCCCGTCCCACCCAGCCCCAGGTCCACATTTGCAGAGAAGAAGGTAAGCACAGAGGCCAATCTCTTTGTCCATGTTCATGGCAGAGAGATTTTCTTCGTAATTCCAGTCCGTGAGGCAGTGATGGAGTGTTCTCCTGGAGGGGAAAAGAAGGGCGGTTTGTTGATTGGTTAGAGAGATCAGATGAAGCAGGAAAAAGGAAAAGATAGAAGGACACAAGAGCCTGACTGATCGATCAGACAAAAGACCACAAGATGAGCCTGTGCTGGATCAGGCCAATGGCCCATCTAGTCCAGCATTGCCTTCTCACACTGGCTGACCAAATCCCTCTGGGAAACCTGCAATCAGGATCTGAGCTCAAGAGCACCCCCTCTCCCCTCCAACTGGTATTCAGAAGCCTTGCTCCCTCCAGCTGTGGAGGCAGAGCCATCCTGGGTAATAATAATAATAATAATAATAATAATAATAATAATAATAATAATAATTTATACACCGCCCTTCCTGGTTCAAAAACCAGGCTCAGGGCGGCTAACAACAAATTTAAAACACTTTAAAACACTTAATTATAAAAGCAGCATAAAATACAGTATAAAAACATGAATAACAATAAAATTCAAAAATCACTTAAATAATCCCCAGGGCTAGCTGGCTGAATTGGTCCTACTTGGGCCAGCGAGGAGGCCAGGGGAGAATTAGCTGTGGTGTCTCAGAGCGGGTGATCTTCATAAAAGGGGAGGGGGAAGGAAGAGAAGGGAAATAAAAGATCAGGCTGAATTCAAATTAAAGGCCAGGCAGAATAGCTCCGTCTTACAGGCCCTGCAGAAGGAGGTTAAATCCTGCAGGGCCCTGGTCTTCTGGGACAGAGCATTCCACCAGGTCGGAGCCATCACTGAGAAGGCCCTGGCCCTGGTGAGGATAGTCTGACTTCCTTAGGGCCTAGGACCTCTAAACTATGGTTAGTCATAGACCTTAAGGTCCTCTGCGGGGCAGACCAGGAGAGGCGGTCCTGTCGATACATTGCCCTAAGTCACAAAGGTAGTAGTTATCAATAGCCTTTTCATCCTCCATGAATTTGTCTCATCCTCTTTTAAAAACATCCAACTTGGTGGTCCTCGCTGCCTCTTCTGGCAGGGAGTTCCACAGATTAACTATGCACTGCGTGAAGAAGGACTTTCTTTGATCTGTCCTGAATCTTCCAGTTTCGTGGCCTGCCCATGAGTTCTAGGGCTCCAGCCCAGCCTCCCCTCTGTCCTCCCCCCACTGCGTCACCACAGATCCTCACCATGCCTGCCTCCTACACTCTTCGGGAGTTTTGCTGCTTGCGGTTCCTCCTCGCGTTCAGGATCTTCACAATCTGCAGAGCGTTTGCATCATCCGAACGGAAGCACAGCCAGCGCCCATTTTTGGTGAGCAGCCTGAGCCGGGAAAGGAGAATGGAAAAGGATGAGGATGGTGGGGGGAGGTCTTAATCAGCCCCCCCCCCCACACTGCAACCTGCACTGCCCCCTTAACAGAGGACACCATCCCCAAGACAAACAGCCTTGTCCAGGGAACCAGGTTTTATGGTACTTCATTCCGTAAAATGCACATGCCACTTGACTGTAAAACAGCAACCCCCAAAGCAGTTCACAAAAAAGATAAAACAAGAAAATTATCAGGAAGAAAAATTAACAACAAGGTTTTGAGACATTTGAAAAGTTAAAATAACAACAGTCCAAGATCAGATTAAAACTTGCACCAATTTTCTAAATATCTGGGTGGGCTTGTTGAAACAACAATGTTTTTAAGAGTGCTGTGAAGGCGCCTTTCTGGTATCAATAGGCGGGGTGTTCCAAAGTTTAAGTGCTGCTACATTTCATTCAACTACTCAACCCCCTCAGTATTTATTTATTATTGTTTATTTCTCGTATTTATATCCCAACTTTTTCTCCAAGGAGCTCTAGGTCCTCCCTCTCCTCCTTTAATCCCCCACAGCAAACCCTGTGAGGCAGGTAGGCTAGACTGAGAGGCAGGGACTGTCCTAAAGGTCATCCCTTCAGCTTCATGGCCGAGCGGATATTTGAACCCTGCTCAATCCAACACTCTAACCACTACACCACACTGCCTTCCCCTGGATCCTAACTTGGGGGATACCTACATGGATGTGTGACTGGAGAGCGCAAGGGGGTTTAAAGCACATTTAAAGTAGACACCCCCCGGGCAAGAATCCTGGGAACTGTAGTTTGCTGGGGGTGTGGGGAATTGCAGTTCTGTAGGGGGTGAACTACAACTCATTTGAGTCTTAGGAGGAAGCTGAGTGCTTTGAATATAGGATGGGGGTGACCATTATCTGGAGCACAGATAATGCATTCCCAGGAACCCCCTCCCCAATTTGCCAGGTACTCACGCAATGGCCTGGAGAGTGCAGCCCATATGTGGCCCCTGGTTCTCGTAAGACTGTATACGGTGGGCCGCATTAATGGGGAGAGGCTTGTTGCTGAATCGAGAGCAGCAGTCCTGCATGGTGTTCAGTCTTCCTGGATAAGAAAAGAGAGGGAACTTTGGGTGAGGAGGGCACATTTATGGGCTCTTCTGAAGTCCAACTACACTCAGGTGTATGTGGAAGCTGGTAGATTGTTTCGAATGCATTGCATGGGGTTGGGGTCAACTCTACAATTCTATTTTTCAACTCTACAATTCTATTTTCCTGTGGTTCTGTTAACTGCCTTAGTGACTTGTCATGACTTGCTGCTCAATAGACCTGGAGCTCAGGGGTCAACTTGCCCCAACTCAGCTTTTTAAACCATGTGGGTTTCTAGGGCTAGTGGGCTCTTGGCCTCAGTTCCTTCATCTGTAAAATAGGTACAGGGAGACTTCTGCAGGAACACAGAAAGAGTTCTGAATGTGGTGCTGGACACAGAATTCAGTTCCCTGAGAAACATAGCTTGCTTGCTTTGCATTTTAAAAGAAAATTTCAGGTCCTTAAATTGCCCTTTGCATCCCTTCCAACTTCACAGTTCTATGAGCCTACGAAATAATTAAATAAACCCAGAAACTTCTCCCAGAATTAAATAATAAAATTAACCCTGGATCCTCTCCCAAATTTAATTAACCCATAATTAAATAATGCAATGCAGCAACAAGGGCAGAATGCATTTCGTAAAATGAGGGTGGCCAAATCAAGTTTCCGGGTTGCAGATTCCAGCTATTCTTGGTAGATAAATCTGGGCTGCTTGAGGGCAGAATTTTTTTTGCTTCCAGCTGAGAGTACAATAGGCAGCTGTGACAGGTTTGCTGAGCAAATGTCTTTAACGGTAAGAAGCATTTGCACTTGGAAAGTGCCTTTTAACAAAATACAGAACCCACTGGAGGAAGCATAAAAGATGCCTGCAGCCCAGGAGCAGCCACTGGAAGGGAGGAGAAACATCTGTTGCTTGCAAGGAAAGAAATGAGCTCTGGGCTGGGACTTCTCTTGCAACCACATAAGCCCTGCAATGCCAGCAGCACACTCCCCTGAAATTGCAGGCAGGGGCTAATGCCTGCTTAAGCATCACAACATCTCTCCAGAAACCAAGTCCCCTTCTCTCTCTCCCCACCACCACATTGTCTCTCTCTCGCACACACATAGATGCACATAGTACCTTCGGCTTGGAAGACGCACAAAGCTGCAGCCAGAGCCAGGAGGCAGATGCTGGGCAGAGAAGGGAGAGCCATCTCGAGGGCAGAGGTTCACAGCTGGATTCTCAGGAGGCTTGTCAGTCAGGAGGCTGCAAGAGAGATGGACTGCCTGCTGTGTGCTGCCCCCTCTATATACTTCCTCCGTTAAGACTTTCGCTTTCTTTTCGCCTCACCTCGCCTTGGCATCTGGCCTGCTTTCCTGCCCGGACATGTGTTGAACTTGGGGAAGGGGTTCAGATGCCTGGCATTCTCCTGCTCCTCTTGGAAGGGCCATCGGATAGTCCAGTTGAACAGCCGCCAGTCCCTGGAGCAGATTCAAGGCGATGTCACACAGGCTGATAGTATGCATGTGCACATGTTTTGTTTTTGCATTATTTTAAACTGCAGATTACAGTAAGTGGTGTGCGTCTTTCCAACTGAGGAAACACCATCCAGATTTCAGGGAACATGATCATCCTCCTTCTCATGTCTCAATCTCCTCACAGAGCTTTATGGCGGAGCAGGGCTGCCCAAGATGATTCACTGCCTGAGACAAAGGATCCGTCCAGTGGTTCCCAAAATGTTTTGGGGCTCACACAGCCCTTGGCTCCACAAACTCATCCCCAGTGCCCCCTACCCTATAAAAAGCAGTTCCCAGAATCGTGGTTCGCATGACCCACTAAGGAAGATCGTAACGCGATAAAATTCAAACAGCAACAATTAATTGCACGTTTATTCAAAATCCAGCTCAAACTATTTTGTTTAATTGATACAACAAAACTGATTAGCTTTATCCAGTGAGACCAGCTTTTCAAAGTCTGATAGTCATTTAGCAAGAGTCTCAGTAACTAGGGTACTTCCCTGTTTAGTAAATTCTTTCATGCAATGGGTGGACTTGATGAAGTGACCCCAGTTTCCCAATGTCAAGATATACAAAAAATAAAAATTAAAAAATTGTCCAGTAGCACCTCAGAGACCAACTAAGTTTGTTCTTGGTATAAGCTTTCATGTGCATGCACACTTCTTCAGATACTTGTTCAGATACTTTCAGATGTTTTGAGACTACAATTCCCATCATTCCTGACCACTGGTTCTGCTAGCTGGGGATCATGGGATCTAAAACACCTGGAGGGCCAAGGTTGAGGAAGCCTGGACAGTCATACCTCAGGTTACAGGCATTTCGGGTTGCGTGATTTGGGGTTCTGCACCATGCTGAACCCAAAAGTACCGGAACGGTTACTTCCAGGTTTCAGCGCTTGCACATGCACAGAAGTGCTAAATTGTGCTTTGTGTGTGCACAGAAGCACTGAATCACAACCCGTGCATGCACAGATGTGCAGGTTGCGGGTTGCGAACACGCCTCCCGCACGGATCACATTCGCAACCCGAGTGTCCACTGTATTAGAGGAGAAAGGAGGGAGATTTCTGAAATGATGCGTGTTGTCAGGAAACATTTTATCCCTCTCTCATAATACAAGAACCTCGCAGGGCCACCCAATAAAGATGAAGGCTGGATGATTCATGACAGATAAAGTATGTCTACCTTCACGCAGCACACAGTGCTCCCACAGGATGATCCAGCAGGGTTGTAGGAGCAAAAAACCACTAATGCTAGGCTGCATCAGCAGAAGTCTAGTGTCCAGGTCAAGGGAAGTAATAGTCCCACTCTCTTCTGCCTTGGCCAGACCACACCTGGAGTCCTGTGTCCAATTCTGGGCACCACAGTTTAAGAAGGATGTTGACAAGCTGGAAGGTGTGCAGAGGAGGGCAACCAAGATGGTCAAGGATCTGGAAACCAAGTCTTATGAGGAACGGTTGAAGGAGCTGGGTATGTTTAGCCTGGGAAAGAGGAGATCAAGAGGTCAAGGGGCTGCCCCATGGAAGATGGAACAAGTTTGTTTTTTCCTGCTCCAAAGGGTAGAGCTCGAACCAATGGATTCAAGTCATAAAAAAGGAGATTCTGACCAAACCTCAGGAGGAACTTCCCAATAGTCAGAGCTATTTGACAGTGGAACAGTTTCCCTTGGGAAGCTGTAGACCCCCTTCCTTGGAGTTTTTTAAGCCAAGGTTGGATGGCCATCTGTCAGGGATGCATTAGTTAAGATTCCTGCGCTACAGGGCTTAGACTAGATAACCCTCAAGGTACCTTCTGACACTACAATTCTATGATTCCATGAATTGGCTCAAGTTGAGCCCAACTCTTATTAGATTTTCAGGGACACAGTTTTGAGGAGTCTGAAGATTCAGATAAGTGATCTGCTTTTCCGTGGGTCCTGGCAGCAACTTTTGGGAAGGGCCATGAACCCAAAAGTTTCTCTTTCTCGGATACTCAGGTGCTGCCAGTTATGATTTACATGGAGGGAAGGTTGGCCCAGGTCCAACTGGCTTTGTGGGAACTGTTCTCTGGTTTTGTTTCCCCAGTCAGATCTCATCCTGATTGCTTAAGTCAACAGCCCAGCAGAATAGAAAGTGGACCCCCCCCCCTGCTTCTTCCCTGCCCAGCCTTCAGGCAAAGTTCCATTTCCAGAAAAAGAGGGGCAGAAAAGAGTTGAGGAAAGTCAATTCAAGAAGGGGGACTTTCCAATGTAATGATACGCCACACGCAAACACACACTGCAAGTGGGAATTAGCTGTCAAGTGGAAAGCCTTTTGCACAAGATTTTCTGGCCAGTGTTGCTTTGAAGACCTCTAGAGACTTGGAGCATGTGGGCTGCCTGTTGCAAACATTCTGGCTTTCAACAACCAAGGCTTCTTTCCTCAGCAACCACAGCAGCAAAGCACCCTCTCTTCTGGGATCTATTGACTCTCTTGCTAAGCATTCCCCATCCTGTAAGTTGCCTCCAGATTGTCAGGATTTTGTGGGAATGGTTCAAGTACACATTGGAAATTCAAGTGGATTGCAGTACCCTTTTTTAAAAAATGGACTTTTTGCAGTTAGAAAAATGATGGGAAAGCATGCTGAAAATGATTAAGAGGGAGATAAATAAATGTTGCTCAAGGAGTGTCCAACCACCTTTTTGCTTTCTCTAGAGCTTTTCCTATGGAAACCCTCTCTTTAAAGCTCAGTGGAAAACCTGAACTGATGTTTGCTCCAACTGAGTGCTAAAGAGCTGGATTTTGTGGGGAGAACTCTTTCCTCAATAGCCCTCTCCTCAATTTGTCCTGTCCTTTGCAGTGAGTGGTTCGAATCCCCGCGATGGGGTGAGCTCCCGTTGCTCAGTCCCTGCTCCTGCCAACCTAGCAGTTTGAAAGCATGTCAAATTGCAAGTAGATAAATAGGTACTGCTCTGGCGGGAAGGTAAATGGCGCTTCCATGTGCTGCTCTGGTTTGCCAGAAGCGGCTTAGTCATGCTGGCCACATGACCCGGAAGCTGTACGCGGGCTTCCTCAGCCAATAAAGTGAGATGAGCGCCGCAACCCCAGAGTCGGCCACGACTGGACCTAATGGTCAGGGGGCCCTTTACCTTTACCTTTGCTGTGAGTGCCAAAGTACTGAAATGAAGATGCCAGTGACAAGCTGGTGTCAAGAAGCTTAGACTGTTTGCAAACCGCTTACAAGTTTCCTTACAATCAAGCGGTGTATACACTTTGTTAAATAAAGATAAAGTGAGCCAGCTTTCACAATCTTTGCCAAATCTCCAGTCTCGTATTTCATTCTGGAAGGAACTGCAACATGTTTCCAGCACCTCCTGGGACATGTTCCTCAGCCTAGTGACCTAAATTACCTATATAGGGAAGTTTGTGGTTACACCCCTCCCTCTCTGGGCAACTATGGCATGTTCACACTTGATCCCTCTGCCCCAACTTTGGCTTCTGCCAACCAAGGAGTCACAGGATGTCCTTTGCCCACTCACTTCTCTGTTGGGACTTATCCTCACTTCCTTTCGCCCCGCTGCTTTCCCCTGAAGAAAGCCACTCTTTATCCCTCAATCTGAGCTAACAGAAACCCAGTTCTCTGGATTGCCATTTGCTCTAATTTAGCATTAAAGAACAGGTTTCCCCTGGGTAAAGAGCAGAGCAAGGGGGGAGACTGCTTGGATCCATGGGACAAGTGTGGACGACCCCTTAGCCTCTGCTCATAGGGGGAGCTCTTTTTTTCTTTTTAAAGTATGTATGGAAAAGGGACACGGGTGGCGCTGTGGGTTAAACCACAGAGCCTAGGACTTGCTGATCAGAAGGTCAGCTGTTCGAATCACCATGACGGGGTGAACTGTTGTTGCTCGGTCCCTGCTCCTGCCCACCTAGCAGTTCGAAAGCACGTCAAAGTGCAAGTAGATAAATAGGTACCACTCTGGCGGGAAGGTAAATGGCGTTTCCGTGTGCTGCTCTGGTTCACCAGAAGCGGCTTAGTCATGCTGGCCACATGACCCAGAAGCTGTACGCCGGCTCTCTTGGCCAGTAAAGCGAGATGAGCGCTGCAACCCCAGAGTCGGTTACGACTGGACCTAATCGTCAGGGGTCCCTTAACCTTTATGTATGGAAAGCACCTGTCGGGGAGCTGGGACAGAGATGGGCAGGAGGGGACAGAAACAGGCCAGGCTGGACAGAGACAGAGGATATGATAGAGGATATGGAGGTCCCTTCCTGCCACTGGGAGAATGTTGCTATTCTGGGATGGACTCCATCACATGCCAACAAACCCAGGTGGCACAATCATAGCTGATTCAATACTGTTGTGCAACAAACTTCCTCCAAAAGATTGTGGGCTTTTTCCAATCAGCAAAGGGCTGGGAAAATGCACTGGGAAGGGCAGGATAAGACTCGCTTTGGTGCTGTGGTATCTAATCTCTCTGGAAACAAATAATAGAATTGGAAGGGACCACGAGGGTCATCTAGTCCATCTTCTGCCCAACATGGGGCTTGACCCATGGCCCTGAAATTAAGAGTTGCATGCTGTACCAACTGAGCTATCCAATCAGGATGAATGGTCAATAAGCAGGTGATAAGAAGCTCAGCCTTCTTGCCTTGATCAGACCCCAAGTGGAGTCCCTTGTCCAGTTCTGGGCACCACAATTGGAGAAAGGTATTGACAAGTTGGAAGATGTGCAGAGGAGGGCAACCAAGATGATCAAGGGTCTGGAAACCAAACCTTGTGGGGAAAGGTTGAGGGAGCTGGGTATGTTTAGCATGGCAAAGTGGAGACTGAGAGGAAAAAGGAGAAAGGTAAAGGGACCCCTGACCATTAGGTCTAGTCGTGGCCAACTCTGGAGTTGTGGTGCTCATCTCGCTTTATTGGCCGAGGGAGCAGGCATACAGCTTCCAGGTCATGTGTCCTGCATGACTAAGCCGCTTCTGGTGAACCGGAGCAGCGCACAAAAATGCCCTTTACCTTCCCGCCGGAGTGGTACCTATTTATCTACTTGCACTTTTGGGGGTGCTTTCGAACTGCTAGGTGGGCAGGAGCAGGGACTGAGGAACGGGAGCTCACCCCGTCACAGGGATTCGAACCGCTGGCCTTCTGATCGGCAAGTCCTAGGCTCTGTGGTTTAACCCACAGCGCCACCTGCATTCCTCAGAAGAAAGGATAGACATCATCAAATATCTTAAGGGCTGTCACATGGAAGATGGAACATGCTTGTTTTCTCCTGCTCTGGAAGGTAGGACTCAAAGCAGTGGCTTCAAGTTACAAGAAAGGAGATTCCAACTCAACATCAAAAAGAACTTTCGGACATTAAGAACAGTGGGATGAACTCCCTTGAGAGCAGGTGAAATCTCCTATATTGGAAGTTTTTAAGCAGAGGTTGGACAGCCATTTATTAGCTGAGATTCCTGCACTGCAGGGGGTTGGACTCTTGTGTCCCTCCCTACTCTACAATTCTTTCAAACAAAAATCAAATAAAACCAAGCCAACTCAAATGAGAAGAAAGGAGATTCTGACTAAATCTTAGGAAGAACTTTATTGGATTTGAAATTGTAGGATTGCTTTCTTGTAACCCGTCCAAGGGACCCTGTGGTGAAATGGGGAGGAGGAGGTTAGAAAAAACCCCAATATATAAATATATGCCTGTTGTCTTTGTCCATGGAGTTTTCTTGGCAGGGATACTGGAGTGGCTTGCCGGTTCCTGCTCCCAGTAGTGATCTATGGAAGTGAGAGCTGGACCATCAAGAAGCCTGATCGCCGAAGAATGGATGCTTTTGAATTATGGTGCTGGAGGAGACTCTGGAGAGTCCCATGGACTGCAAGAAGATCAAACCTCTCCATTCTGAAGGAAATCAGCCCTGAGTGCTCCCTGGAAGGACAGATTGTGAAGCTGAGGCTCCAAGACTTTGGCCACCTCATGAGAAGAGAAGACTCCCTGGAAAAGACCCTGATGCTGGGAAAGATGGAGGGCACAAGGAGAAGGGGACGGCAGAGGATGAGATGGTTGGACAGTGTTCTCGGAGCTACCAGCATGAGTTTGACCAAACTGCAGGAGGCAGTGGAAGACAGGAGTGCCTGGCGTGCTCTGGTCCAGGGGGTCATGAAGAGTTGGACACAACTAAACGACTCAACAAGAACAACAACATAAACCTATAGGTCTCTGCTTTTTCACCTTCATGTTCCGTGATCAGCCACCTTCCTCTGTGACCTCATAAGACCAGCCAGTGGCATCAGCCTCCTGGCAACCAGAAGACAACATCCATCTGGTGAGCCACTCCAAGGAGCAGGCTGGGGAAAGAGGCCAAGGGAGGTCCTGTTTTGGGTGGGTCTCTCAACCACCACACCAGAGAAGAGGCCAGCTGCCCCACAGAAACCTTCCCCTTGAGGTGAGTCGCTTGCGATCTCCCAGGTCTTCCCAAAGCCAGCAAACCACAACAGGTGGACATGAGGTATGACCTGGATTTTAAGGATGGACCACGTAGCGTGTAGAATCTGCCAGGTCTCAGGTGCAGTAGGATTCTGTCCGGGAGCTGGGGTGGGGGGAGAGATGTGCTTTTGTGAAAGACCACCTCCTTCCCTACAGACCCTCTCAGGTGCTGCGATTGGCAGAGGGGGCCCTCTTAGTAGTTCCTCCACCCTCAGAGGCTCAGTGGGTGACTGCTCAGGTGGAGAGGGTCTTCTCTGTGGTGGCCCCTGAACTGTGTAACTCACCACAGAAGTACACCTGGTCCCTTCATTGCACAGCTTCTTGAGGATGCTGAAGACACACCTCTTTACCCTGGCTCTTGGCACGTGAGGTGTAGGTAACTTATTTCTTATTGTTGAAAGTCGCTTTAAATTACTTTTAAATTGTGTCTTAATGTTTTGCCCTTCCCTGGGATTTTATCTCACTTTGAGTCATAAGGTTTCACTAGGCGACTGAAAACCGTTACGTAAAAACCAATATTAAAATTAGCCGCTTAAAAACCGCCACCAAATCAGCTTCAGCAATGCACACATCAAACTCAATTAAAAGCGTTTAAAAAAGAAAATAGAGCATTTCCAGTTGCCTCCTGTAAGAGAGGAAGTCTGATAGCAAAGCCTGGCCAGGAAAGGAATTTCCAGAAGTGGGGCACCACAACCAAAAAGGCCTCGTCCCTTGTCCTCATCCAACTGATCTCAGAAAGATGGAGCTATTTTGGAAAGGGTCTCAAAAGCAACATTTCTGCCTTCAAGACAGATGCATGCAAGAGCAGACTGTTCTCCAGCTATCTCAGTTCCAGCCCATCTCAGACTTCAAGATCAAAACCAGCTCTTGGAATTCTTCCCTGAAACGAGTTGGCGGCCACTGTAGTTCTTTAAATGGAGCTAAGATCCTCTTCCTCCTATTAGAAACCTTCCACTTGACCCCTGAAAACCTCCCGGCTCTCTCTAAACTTCTCCAGTCGGGTTCCAGGCAAGTTTCAGCTACATCCCCTCTCTTCTTATTCAGTTCTCAGAATGGTTTATGATAGTAACAAAGCAACCATGGGAAAGAATATCAGACAGCCTTTCTCAGCCTGTGGGTCCCCAGATGTTGTTGAACTACAACTCCCATCACCCCTAGCTAGCAAGGCCAGAGCTCAGGAATGATGGGAGTTGTAGTCCAACAACATCTGGGGACCCACAGGTTGAGAACCGCTGAAAGAGCCAGCAAAATGACAGATAAAATGATGGCCCAAGTACATAAGAAGAGTCTGCTGGATGAGGCCATTGGCCCCTCTGGCCCAGCATCCTGTTCTCACAGTGGCCAAATAACCCTAAGAACCTAGGAATCGTGATAGACTGCTCCTGCAGCTGGAGGTTCCATAAGAGCAAAAGAAGAGCCTGGCCGCATCAGACCAAAGGAGGCCCCTCTGGTCCAGCATCCTGTTCTCACATGGGCCAACAATCAGATGCCCCAATGGGGAACTCACAAGCAGGATCCGAGCACAAGAACCCTCTCTCTTCCTGTGGTTTCCAGCAACTGGAATTCAGAAGCATTGTGGCATCCAACGTGGAGACAGAGCCGAGCCATCCTGGCTCATAACCATTGATAGCCCTCTCTCCCATGAATTTGTACAATCCTCTTTTCAAGTCATCCAAGTGGGTGGCCATCGCTGCTTCCAGTGGCAGTGAGTTCCACACTTTTAACTATGCACTGCGTTAAGGAGGACTTCCTTTTCTCTTTCGTGAATCTTCCAACATTCAGCTTTGTCCGTGAGCTTACGCGTATCAAGAGGGAGAGAGAAACTTTTCTTTAACCCTTTTCTCCATGCCATGTATGATTGCAAAAACTTCCACCATGTTGCCTCCTATTCGCCAAATGCTAGGGAAAATAAAACAGAAAATGTGCAATAAAATGAATAGGCAGGGAGGAGTGCCAAAAGACTCAAACCAGGATGAGCGCCTAATGTGAAGTTTCTATTCCCTCCAAGTTGCCTCACCCCCACCCCCACCCCCACCCCATGTTTATGAGTTTTTATCTCTGGAGGACTTCCTTCCCGACAGGAGAGAGTCTTGGAAATTTCCCTCTCCTTAGCAGTAAGTAACAAAAAGAGCCTCATTTCCCGGCGATCTTCAGCCTTGATCAGAAAGTGATGAATGCACATTCTGTTTGCAGGAAACCATGTTCTGTGTTGTCCTGTATACATTTCTGCAGGACCTCTTCGGTCTAGAACAGGGAGCGCAGGCTGGATCAGGCCCAATGGCCTTCAGGATCTGGCCTGAGGAATGTCCGTGGATTGATGTGGGGATTCTGTTCGTTCAGGCTGCGCCATTATTTTTCTGTGCCATTCCATTCCCTGCCCACAGACACACACACCGCGGCAGCACCTCTTCCCTCCCTCCTCCTGACTTCTCCCCTCCCTGCCTAGAGAAGGAAGGGAGCTGGGCTGAGCTGGCTGAGCACCATGAATGTGATTCGGTGTTGGCCCTTTGTTCTGTCTTTTATGGTTTTTTAATTATTATTTATTAAAAAACTAAACAAACCAAAGATAAAGAGCACAAATAAATACAGTGACAGCAGGTTGAAAGCAACGTACGTTTGGAGATTATCACTGAACTTGTTGCTCCAAAAACAAAGGGGGAAGGGGCGAATGCCGCCGGCAAAGCGGCGCAGGTCCCCCCCTTACCCCAACGGCTCAGAGTAGGCTTGGGAGTCAGGGGCAGGCGGCACGCCAAATGTCACCCCCCCCCAACGAAGACATCCGGGGTGGTCTGCCCCCACCACACACCCCTTCCTCTGCCCCTGTGCACACCCCTGTTTCCTTCACATCAGCTAGAAGCCTGAAGCCTTTGCCCCCCTTCTGAGAGCCTGAGGAGGGAAACTGGCAGCTAAAGACCCTTCATTTGTGTGTTGCATCAAATGCTCTTCTCCGAAACATCTTTGATGCAGAGAATGCTGGACCATTCACTCAGCAGAGTAGGTTGGCCCCGAAGAGCACTCCCACACTGCCCTCTGCTGGGGGCAAAGGATTCTTATTTTATTTCACTTTTCTACCTGTGGGTTTTGACTCAGCCAAAGTTTCGAGAGAAGTGGGAACAGGAGGCCTGGGACGTGGGAACGAGACCTCAGCATAAACTTCTTGATGGCCTCGATGACAAGCCACTAACTCGCCATGGATGGTTTTCATCACTGTGCGGCAGTGACAGTTTATGAGGCAGCACTTTTCCAATGGAAAATTATTAGCAGCAGTCTGCCTTTGCCCTGGGGCTTGGGGCTGGGTGCAACTTTGTAAGAGGGCAGGGGACACAAAATGCCATGATGGAGTCTACTCCAGGCAGCCCTGCCCATGCCCTGTGCTCAGAAAGCCATAGAGGCAGCCTGCATTTTGATATTCTTTCGCCCACGAAATACAGTTGTTAAGCCAAGGGTTTTCAGAGAATTAATGTGATGCGGTGTCAGCCATTTGTTCTGTCTTTTATGGTTTTTTAATTATTATTTATTAATAAACTAAACAAACCAAAGATAAAAGACACAAATAAATACAGTGACAGCAGGTTTGAAAGAACGTAAGTTTGGAGATTATCACTGAACTTGTTGCTCCGAAACATTACAGAAAATATCATTTTTTCCACAAACCCACTAGGCTGGTTTTATATGTATTCCTTTGTGGTGAGTTAGCTTAACCATAGTTCCTACTGACAAATCACTGATGGTGTGTTTTTTCTCTCTTCATTTTTAGCTATTATGATTGTAGCAGCAGTTATAAGGTTAAACACTATTACTTGATCGTTTTCTGGAACAGCTTATTTGAGATATCCAGGCATAAATATGTCTTCTATGACTTTATGGTGTTTAAAGAATTTTATTGTACACCATCATAATGGGTTATTTTTAAACAAGTTAATGATTTATAAATGCTCTTATAAATAAATTAAGTGTTCAAGGCTGGAGATGCCTCGGCGCATCTTTAGAGTAGACCAGCCTCCCACAAGGCTCCCTCTTTTCTTTCTTTCAGGCCATGGATCAGAGAGGTTCTGCAACCCCCAGCCTCCCAGGTAAGAAGGGCGACTTCACACAACCCCTGAACACACACACACACACCGTATCTTGTAGGGTAGGACAGGGCACAGGTTAACATCAGTGGAGCGAGAGGCAGGTGGTTCAATGCAAGAATGGGAGGAAGGGGCTGTTTCCCATGGCAGTGGGGGGATGGGAGCTGCTCCAAGGCCCACCTCTCAGCTACATTTAAGGCTGAATTTGCAGGTATTCCAGCTAAACATTTGGCAGAACTTTCTGATGGTAGGAGCTGTTTCAGAGTGGAATAGACTGTCGGGATTCTCAGAATGCTGTGTGAGACAGTAAGTCTGTAGGCTTGAGGTTGCTAACTGATGCAATTGGATGGTGCAATCAGCCTACAATGCTTTCTATGGAAGTGCTGGGTCAAAATGACTCAGCCATAAGGTGCTGACAGTTGATTGGCTGTCATTGGTTTAAAAGGGAAGCCTGTCCAGCAGTAAAGGTGGTGGTGTAGAGGAGTGTGGTCAGAGAGAGAAAGAGTCTTCCTATTTGCTTTAAGGTGCAGCCAGTTACTCTGTTTGACTGTATGAACTGCTCATGTATTATAACCTGTAGATATTTGTACGCCAGGCACTCCTGTCTTCCACTGCCTCCTGCAGTTTGGTCAGGCTCATGTTTGCAGCTTCGAGAACACTGTCCCACCATCTTGTCCTCTGTCATCCCCTTCTCCTTGTGCCCTCCATCTTTCCCAACATCAGGGTCTTTTCCAGGGAGTCTTCTCTTCTCATGAGGTGGCCAAAGTACTGGAGCCTCAGCTTCAGGATCTGTCCTTCCAGTGAGCACTCAGGGCTGATTTCCTTCAGAATTGAGAGGTTTGATCTTCTTGCAGTCCATGGGACTCTCAAGAGTCTCCTCCAGCACCAGAATTCAAAAGCATCAATTCTTCGGTGATCAGTCTTCTTTATGGTCCAGTTCTCACTTCCATACATCACTACTGGGAAAACCAGAGCTTTAACTATATGGACCTTTGTCGGCAAGGTGATGTCTCTGCTTTTTAAGATTTGTATATATAAAAAGGTAAAGGTACCCCTGCCCGTACGGGCCAGTCTTGACAGACTCTGGGGTTGTGCGCCCATCTCACTCAAGAGGCCGGGGGCCAGCGCTGTCCGGAGACACTTCCGGGTCACGTGGCCAGCGTGACAAAGCTGCATCTGGCGAGCCAGCGCAGCACACGGAAACGCTGTTTACCTTCCCGCCAGTATTTATCTACTTGCACCCGGGGGTGCTTTCGAACTGCTAGGTTGGCAGGCGCTGGGACCGAGCAATGGGAGCGCACCCCGCCGCGGGGATTCGAACTGCCAACCTTTCGATCGGCAAGCCCTAGGCGCTGAGGCTTTTACCCACAGCGCCACGCGCGTCCCTATATTTGTATATATAGCTCACAATAAATATACTGCACTGATGAACCTGGAACTCTAAGCATTTCTGCTAAAGCGCCACGAAGAATTCGCGACATAGACTCCCTCAGAAGGTAGTGGCCTCTCCTTCCCTGGAGGTTTCTAAGCAGAGGTTGGGTGGCCATTTGTCAGGGTTTCTTTAGCTGTGATCCCTGTGTTACAGGGGGTCAGACTAGATGGCCCATGGAACCCCTTCCAACATTACATTGCTATGAATTGTACCGTGTTCTATCTTGTATTTTATTCTGTGAACCACCCTGAGATCTTTTGATAAAGGGCAGTATATTAATTTAATTAGTAAAATAGCTAGAATACACTCCTTCAATCTGTTTGGTGCAGAATTTGGTAGATGGGAAGGGTTTCCTGAAGCAGCTGGGGAAGATGGAGCTGCCTGGCCCATCCAAGGCACCAAGTGGAACATCTACCATATTTTTTGCTCCATAAGACTCCCCTGACCATACGATGCACCTAGTTTTTAGAGGAGGAAAACAAGAAAAAAATATTCTGAACAAAACAGTGGATGTGTGATTTTTGTGGTTCATGCTGTGGCCAAAAACATGTGATCTGATGGTGAATTTGGGGCAGCCCAATGCAAAAATCCTGAGAATCCATGTGGACCCATGCTTTGTAACCACTTTTTTGCACTATTGCAGCCCCACGAAACAGTGGGTGCGTGATTTTTTGGTGCAGGCTGTAGCCATGGACATGCTATGTGATCTAATGGTGAATTTGGGGTGACCCAATGCAAAAATCCTGAGGATCCATGGGCTTTTACCTCCCCCCTCCCAGGCAGCCTCCTTTATCGCTTGTTGTTGTTTAGTCGTGTCCGACTCTTCGTGACCCCATGGACCAGAGCACGCCAGGCACTCCTGTCTTCTACTGCCTCCCGCACAGTTTGGTCAGACTCATGTTTGTAGCTTCGAGAACACTGTCCAACCATCTTGTCTTACATTCCAGGTTCCTTTCGCTTCCAGGCATATCCGCAACTGAGCGTCCTTTCAGCTTTGGCCCAGCCGCTTTATCAGCTCTGAATCTACTTGTACTTGTCCTCTGCTCTTCCTCAGTAGCATGTTGGACGCCTTCCGACCTGAGGGGCTCATCTTCCAGCGTCATAACTTTTATATGCCTGTCGTCTTTGTCCATGGAGTTTTCTTGGCAGGGATACTGGAGTGGCTTGCCGGTTCCTGCTCCAGGTGGATCACGTTTGGTCAAAACTCTCCACTATGACCTGTCCATCTTGGGTGGCCCTGCACGGCATAGCTCATAGCTTCTCTGAGTTATTCAAGCCCCTTCGCCACAGCAAGGCAGTGATCCATGAAGTGGCCTTTCTCGCTAGCCTTCCTTATCTCCTTCCCTCCCTTACCAACCAGCTGTTTCTTTTCAACACTCCCTTCCCTCTTGTTTGCCTTAGTGACTTTTCCTTAGATGGAGCAGTTTTTTGCTCCTCCTTTTCTTCTAATTTCTCTCCCCATTGCTTTAGTCTTCCTGTCTCCTCTCCTTGCAAGTTTGCTGTCTTTACCATCCCCCTCCCAGGCAGCCTCTTTTATTGGTAGCGTCCCTTATCTCGTTCCTGACCGGCAAACGATCAGCGGCTTTGTTTCAACACCCACTTTCCTCTTTCAAAAAAACATGATCTGCTTTTTGCCCCTGGGCAATTCGGCTCCAGGGACCACGCATTCGCTCCATAAGACACACAGACATTTCCCCTTACTTTTTAGGAGGGGAAAAGTGTGTCTTATGGAGCGAAAAATACAGTATATAGTTGATCTGATGCCAGAACCTGCAGGGAAAGAAGGAAGGCTGGTCGACGATTGCTAGACCATGGACAGCTCCAAGCAAACAACTTGGTCCAGCTAAGATTGGAAGGAGCTGGCCAAGGTCTTTGCTCCCTGTTTCCAGACTCCCACCTCCAGGCTCCACCCCATCAAAGGACCAACACTCTGGCATGAAGATGGACACTCCTTCTTTCCATAGGTTTCATGCATCCATGTAGTCCATGCACTGATAACCTTGAAACTGGACTACTGTAACTGGACCATGTGGGGCTGCCCTCAGGTCTGGTTCGGGAGCTCCAGCTGGCGCAGGATGCGGGCATCCAGATTGCTGACGGGGTCTTCTGTTTGAGAACATGTGGCACCATTGTTAAAACAGTTGCACTGACCTCGCACCCACTGCTGAGACATGTTCAAGGTCCTTGTATTAAATTACAAACGCCCGAGCAAGCATGCAATAAAACCATTAAAATAGTTAAACTCAGGCATCCATTAATCCTTGTGGGAAGATGCACTCTTAATTGTTTGCAGAGGCCTGGTGGAATAGAAAAGTTTTTGCAGGAATGTTCAGGGAGGCAGGAGTTATAGCAAGTTCTATAACTTAGCAGAGTTTTAAACTTTCGCCTTTAAACGTACAGCAATTTGCTTGTTGCAAGCTCGTTTGAGCTTCTAAATATAGGATTCCTGGTAATTCTCTTTTGTCCCTCTTAAAAAGAATAAACACGACAATCTTATTTAGAATCAGTAAGAGAGGTTTACTCACAGTATCATCAGTTCACAATTGGATCCCTGAAGGCAGACTTAGGTTACAAAATATACACACATGGAACTATCCCATAGCTATCTCTAGCTGAATAGCTGTTGCTTCTTCAATGAAAGCAAGAGGAAGAAGAGGGAGTGTGCTGTGCTGCCTACGTTGCCCCTTTTGGTACCAGTGTGGTGGTGTGGTTAAGAGCGGTGGACTCGTAATCTGGGGAACCGGGTTCGCGTCTCCGCTCCTCCACCTGCAGCTGCTGGGTGACCTTGGGCTAGTCACACTTCTCTGAAGTCTCTCAGCCCCACTCACCTCACAGAGTGTTTGTTGTGGGGGAAGAAGGGAAAGGAGATTGTGAGCCGCTTTGAGACTCTTTCGGGTAGTGATAAAGTAGGATATCAAATCCAAACTCTTCTTCTTCTTCTACCTGGGCAGGTAAGGTCACGCCCACCTCTAGTCATCTGCAGAGGAAGTTCGGGGGACAGGAGGCAGGCAGGTGTGGAGGATTCCCTGGTCCTGAATGGGGTAACTGTGCCCCTGAAGGACCAGGTGCGCAGCCTGGGAGTCATTTTGGACTCACAGCTGTCCATGGAGGCACAGGTCAAATCTGTATCCAGGGCAGCTGTTTACCAGCTCCATCTGGTACGTAGGCTGTGACCCTATCTGCCTGCGGACTGTCTCGCCAGAGTGGTGCATGCTCTGGTTATCTCTCGCTTGGACTACTGTAATGCGCTCTGTGTGGGGCTACCTTTGAAGGTGACCCGGAAACTACAACTAATCCAGAACGCGGCAGCTAGACTGGTGACTGGCAGCGGCCACCGAGACCATATAACACCGGTCTTGAAAGACCTACATTGGCTCCCAGTACGTTTCTGAGCACAATTCAAAGTGTTGGTGCTGACCTTTAAAGCCCTAAACGGCCTCGGTCCAGTATATCTGAAGGAGCGTCTCCTCCCCCATCGTTCTGCCCGGACACTGAGGTCCAGCTCCGAGGGCCTTCTGGCGGTTCCCTCACTGCGAGAGGCCAAGTTACAGGGAACCAGGCAGAGGGCCTTCTCGGTAGTGGCGCCCGCCCTGTGGAACGCCCTCCCATCAGATGTCAAAGAGATAGACAACTACCTGACATTTAGAAGACATCTGAAGGCAGCCCTGTTCAGGGAAGTTTTTATTATGTGACATTTTAGTGTATTTTTCATCTTTGTTGGAAGCCGCCCAGAGTGGCTGGGGAAACCCAGCCAGATGGGCGGGGTACAAATAATAAATTATTATTATTATTATTATTATTTGTCCCAGCTCAGGAGGAAACAGGAAGTTTTCTCCTGGCTGGTACAAAGCATCCCCTAGCATGTCCACTCTAGGAACGTTGTACTTGACTGCTATGTGTTCCACATCCCACAGTTTTCAACAGGTGTTTAAAGTTTGCCACAGAAGGCTAAATCTCTATTGGCTTGGTAGTGGGTGGGGAGCAGCTGGAGCTTCCAAGCTATGTGTGTGTGTGTGTATATATATATATATATATATATATATATATATATATTTGCTTTCGTAGATTTTCACGGGTACAGGAATGCAGGTTTTGGTGTCCTCGGGTGTCTTCCCGTGTAAAAGTTGGGGTGTCTAGGTGACGTTTCGACGAGGTCTCACTCGTCATCTTCAGGCTGGTGCTTTCGGCTTCTTGTTACTGGAACAGAGCAGGATCTCAGTGTTTGAGTTCCTATAAATACTGTAGAGGGGGTGTGGTGTATAGCCTCCAATGTTCTGGGCAGAGAGGAAGTTCCCAGGCTAGTGTGCCTTTTCTTCTTTTGTTCCTTAATTACTTGAGAGATATCTTGAGTGATTTCTTGAGTGATATCCTGAGTACCACTTAGGTGGGTCATTAGGTGTGGATTAGTTGTTAAAGTCTTTGTGTCTTGACCTCTTGAACTTTGTGAAGAGTTTTCCTGAGAAGATGGCTGTACTGTACTTAGTTGTGCTCTGGCTTGGCTTCGTGTATAGGGGCGAGCTGTGGTTTTGTGGCTTGTGTCAGCCAGATCTGTGTAGGGATTGCAGGGGGGTGCAGCATCCGGAGGTGCCACCATGGATTGGCTACTGGATGGTGTCTGTAATTCATCTGTGGAGAGGGTCTGGGTTTGGGTCTGGTGTGGTTGATTGGTGTTGGCGTTCTGTGTGTCTCTGGATCTGGTGTCAGTTTTTGTGGGGAGGGCTAATTTCCAGATGTCTGGCAAGCGGGATGTGTCGTCACGCTTGTTCATGTTGTGAGGGTGTTTCTCTATCTCGATGGCTTCCATGATTATTCTCTTGTGGTGATGTTCCGTGTTAAAGAGCAATTTGGAATCTGCAAAATTAATTTCGTGTCCTGTTTCTTTCATGTGTTGGAAAAGAGAGGAAGTTTTTTCTTCTTTTTTGACGGCATTCTTGTGTTCTGCGATACGTGCATTTATTCGTCTGTTTGTTTGTCCAATGTACGTGGCTGGGCAGACTTTGCAGGGTATTTCATAGATCCCTTGGTTTTCCAACTGGATTTTATCCTTGGGGTTTCTGAGGATATTGGCTATTTTTTGGTTGGTGCAAAAGGCTGTTTTGATATTGTGTTTATGGAGGATTTTGCTAATTTTATCTGTAGTGCCCTTGATATAAGGAAGGAGGGCCATGCCATTGTTTTCTTCTGTGTCTTGGTTTTTGGGGGGTGTTTCCTTTTGGATTAGCTTCGTAATCCTGTTTTGCTGGTATCCATTGGCAATTAACACGTTTGAGAGATTCTGTAACTCAGTTGTCAAGTGGTCTTTGTCAGCCAATATCCTCAGAAACCCCAAGGATAAAATCCAGTTGGAAAACCAAGGGATCTATGAAATACCCTGCAAAGTCTGCCCAGCCACGTACATTGGACAAACAAACAGACGAATAAATGCACGTATCGCAGAACACAAGAATGCCGTCAAAAAAGAAGAAAAAACTTCCTCTCTTTTCCAACACATGAAAGAAACAGGACACGAAATTAATTTTGCAGATTCCAAATTGCTCTTTAACACGGAACATCACCACAAGAGAATAATCATGGAAGCCATCGAGATAGAGAAACACCCTCACAACATGAACAAGCGTGACGACACATCCCGCTTGCCAGACATCTGGAAATTAGCCCTCCCCACAAAAACTGACACCAGATCCAGAGACACACAGAACGCCAACACCAATCAACCACACCAGACCCAAACCCAGACCCTCTCCACAGATGAATTACAGACACCATCCAGTAGCCAATCCATGGTGGCACCTCCGGATGCTGCACCCCCCTGCAATCCCTACACAGATCTGGCTGACACAAGCCACAAAACCACAGCTCGCCCCTATACACGAAGCCAAGCCAGAGCACAACTAAGTACAGTACAGCCATCTTCTCAGGAAAACTCTTCACAAAGTTCAAGAGGTCAAGACACAAAGACTTTAGCAACTAATCCACACCTAATGACCCACCTAAGTGGTACTCAGGATATCACTCAAGAAATCACTCAAGATATCTCTCAAGTAATTAAGGAACAAAAGAAGAAAAGGCACACTAGCCTGGGAACTTCCTCTCTGCCCAGAACATTGGAGGCTATACACCACACCCCCTCTACAGTATTTATAGGAACTCAAACACTGAGATCCTGCTCTGTTCCAGTAACAAGAAGCCGAAAGCACCAGCCTGAAGATGACGAGTGAGACCTCGTCGAAACGTCGCCTAGACACCCCAACTTTTACACGGGAAGACACCCGAGGACACCAAAACCTGCATATATATATATATATATATATATATATATATATATATATATAAGTTTTTTAACATATCATTTTCGACAGTAATTAAACATACTTTTACATCTTATTCAATTTTTTTGACTTCCATCAATCCTGTCTGAAAATTTTCCAATCTAATCTCTTAGTATGCATTTATTTTCCCTATTACATTTCAAACTCATAACCAATATCTCTATCTTTTTCTACTTTGTAACACTTCGTATATTTCTCCTTACAAAACTTCTTGCAGTCCTACTAGTGTAATTTGTTGATTACAGTTGCTCTTCAAATAATTCATATACTTCTTCGAAATCTTCTGTAAATCTCTGGTCCCGCAGGTTTCGAATCCTTCCTGTCATTTTGTCCAATTCTGCATAGTCCATTAATTTCGTCTGCCATTCTTCTTTATCGGAATTTCTTCTTGTTTCCATTTCTGGGCTAACAATACTCTTGCTGCAGTTGTTGCATATAAAAACAATTTAACATCTTGCCTATTAATGTCCTGACCTATAATACCAAGTAAAAATGCTTCTGTGTTTTTTAAAAAAAAATGTATATTTCAACATCTTTTTCATCTCATTATATATCATTTCCCAGAAGTTCTTTACTTTTTTACATTCCCACCACATGTGATAAAATGTTCCTTCTTTTTCTTTACACTTTTTTACATTTATTATTTGTCTTATACATTTTAGCTAATTTCACTGGTGTAATATACCATCTATACATCATTTTCACCATATTCTCTTTCAAAGCATTACAGGCTGTAAATTTTATCCTTTCGTTCCACAACCTTTCCCTGTATATTATATCCAAAGTCTTTTGCCCGATGTATCATTACCGATTTCACTTCCTCATCTTTCAAATGCCATTCCAACAGTATTTTATACATTTTAGACATTATTTTACATTCATGGTTTAATATTTCTATTTCAGCTGGAGCTTCCAAGCTTGACCCACAGGCAGTTAAAGGGGGGGGGGGCTTCTCCAGGCAGTTTTGGCTAGTGGGCTTCCCCAGGTATTTCAAGCAACATGCCCAGCTGTACTCTCTCATACATCACAAGGATCAGATATGGGGGAATGGGCACGGGTGCAAACAGGGGCTACCAGCTGCAGAAGATCTGTGCCTCACCATGCCCACCGCTCCGAGGCTATCTGGGGCCAAAAGACCCACACTCATTTGCCATGTCCTCTCCCCTTTTCTTTCCCCTGCGTAGCTGAGCCTCGATGTTCCATGACCGAGAACACCCTGCATGGAGAAGAGGAACTGGATGAGGAGACGGTGTAAGTGCAGCGCATGGTTGGACTGTGGAACTCCCTGCCACAGGAGGGAGTGTTGGCCTCCAACCTAGAAGTCCTCAAAAAGAGGGCTAGACAGATTCATGGAGGAGAGGGCTTTCCTGAGGCTCTTACTTTTAGAAGACATCTGAAGGCAGCCCTGTTTAGGGAAACTTTTAATGTTTAATAGACTATTGTATTTTAATATTCTGTTGGAAGCCACCCAGAGTGGCTGGGGAAACCCAGTCAGATGGGCGGGGTATAATAATAAATTATTATTATTATTATTATTATTATTATGACAGATTTGTTCCGCCTGGCCTTTTGGCTTGGAATCAGTTTGATTCCCTCCTCCTCTTTCCTTTTCCCTTTCTCCTCCTGTGATAGAACTCCTATTTGGGGACTTCCCAGGCTTTTTTCTGGCCCACGTAGGACTAGTCTGGATAGTTAGCCTTGGTAAAGACTTGACATTTTTATCCCCCAAAAAGTTTTTCATTGAGTTTCCACTGAAATGAGGCTGCTTTTTAATGTTTCAATGTTGTATCTTAATCTTGTTTTTTAAGCAGTATTTCAATCAATTGTTTTTATATTTGGTGTTAGCCATCCTGAGCCCGGTCTTGGCTGGGGAGGGCGGGGTATAAATAAAATTTATTATTTATATTTTCATTTTTACTCTTATTTTTATTAACATTGCTGGGTTGCTTGTCCTTCTCTCAGGAACTTCATTTCAACCTTGTATGAATCTCTGGGGCCTCTTTTGACTGAAGTGACCAAGCTCCAAAACAACCAGGACCCTCCTGCCCACCTGATGGTCGACATGAGGGCCAAGCTGAGGGAGATGGGCTCCACAGTCTCTGATGCCAGGAAGAAGATGATTAGGTACAACATGTACCTGGTGAGTCCTGCAATCAGCCTGCCCCACCTCACTAGGGAGACGACCCCAGAGCATCGAGCAAGCACACCCTCCCTTCGGGGCAGGTTCTTTCCACAAAACCAACTGTGGTGCCTTTGCCTTCCTCCCCACAGAAGAGGAGGCTCGCCAAAGCAGTCCATGAGAAGAAGGCCTTGAGGGAGCAGCAACTGAGGCAGCAAGAATGTAATGAGCAGGTAAGGCGTTTCCAACTCTCCCCAGTCCAGCGGAGTGGAGCTGAGGTGTTCCCAAAGTAAAGGAAGGACTGAACTCTGTTTAAGAAGAATACACATAGAGGCTTGAACCAGCAAGACTCTGGGAAGGGTGCATATGATAATCTCTCTCTCTCTCTCCACCCCTCGGCCCAGGTCGTTTTATTCACAAAGAACTTTTTACAGAGTATTCGTAAGAACCAATTAGATGTCTTCTGAGCATTTCAACAAACCCCACGTGGGGACAAAGTTAAACTACCAAAACTAATTAAGCATGGGGTAAATAAAACAGAACTACAAAGGAGTGCATTTGGCAACCCCTGAGGTCATAAACAAGCAATATACATGATAAGAAGGGTGGCCAGGAGGACAGCGATCATTATCACCTTCATGTGAGATCTGTTTCCTGGCTTTAAGATTTATTTTTTTTAAAAAAAATAATCTTTATTACTTTCCAAACTTACGGCAGACAAGAAAAAAGAACAAAAGAAGAAACAATACAATAAACAATACAAAACACAACCTTAACACTAAATTAAACAAAACAAAACAACAATAATTTAAAAAAACATATAGCATACCATTTCATTAGTCTATCTTTCATTCCCTTATTTCATCGACTTCCTCCTCCAGGTTCATCAACCTGGAGATCTTCTGTCCTAAGATTAACATATCAGAAAAGCTACATCAAAGAAGCTTGCCCACGATCTTTATGGCCCAGGATGCCTGCCTGGCAAAACAACTGGGCTGTGTACGTGACTTGTCAAGCAAGGGAAATGGACAGTAGAGGAAATGGCCAGAGATGCAGAGGGTTGTGGGATTGGATCAGAAATTATCGTCAATACATTAAACCCAGTCAACACAATGCATTCATCGTGGACACAATGGCTTGATGTATATTTTATAATTCCTCATAGTAATCCCACCTGACCCCACACTCTGGATATTTGCACTCCTACATGGAGCCACTTAGAATCACAGAAGAGTCAGAAGGGACCCCACGGGTCATCTAGCCCAACCCCCTGCAATGCAGGAATCACAACTAAAAATCCCCAACAGATGGCCATCCAACCTCTGCTTAATAGCCTCCAATGAAGGAGAGGCCACCAGTAGGAATAGCTCCTACTGTCAGAAAGTTTTCCTTGATGTTGGCATCCCCTTTCTTGTCACTCAAATACATGGGTTCTGTTTCTCCCCTCTGAAGCAGCAAAAAACAAGATTGCTCCATCTTTCATAGGATGACCTTTCAAAAATTTGAATGCATGCACTGCATGAACCTTGCCCCCCCCCTCTCTCTCTCTCTTTCTCCAGCTCGGAGCCATGCCCATCGCAGTACAAAGAGGGTACAGAGTGGATTTGGAGCCAGTCAAATCCAGCGTGGCCCAAGATAAGAACCTCCAGGTGAGTGAGGGACATGAGAGATGGAGGAAGGAGGTCCATATGGAGGCCTGACCACTGGGAAGAACAGAGGCAGTGCGGTGTAGTGGTTAGAGTGTTGGACTAGGACCTAGGAGACCATGGTTCAAATCCCTACTCAGCCATGAAGCTCACTGGGTGACCCGGGGCCAGTCACTGCCTCTTGGTCCATCCTCATTCACAGGGTTGCTTTGAGCTTAAAACAAGCTACAGCACCTTGAACTTCTCAGGAGGAAAAGGTAGTGGTTGTTGTTGAGTCGTTTAGTCGTGTCCGACTCTTCGTGACACTCCTATAGGCACTCCTATCTTCCACTGCCTCCCACAGCTTGGTCAAACTCATGTTTGTAGCTTCGAGAACACTGTCCAACCATCTCGTCCTCTGTCGTCCCCTTCTCCTTGTGCCCTCCATCTTTCCCAACATCAGGGTCTTTTCCAGGGAGGCTTCTCTTCTCACAAGGTGGCCAAAGTCTTGGAGTCTCAGCTTCAGGATCTGTCCTTCCAGGGAGCACTCAGGGCTGATTTCCTTCAGAATGGAGAGGTTTGATCTTCTTGCAGTCCATGGGACTCTCCAGAGTCTCCTCCAGCACCAGAATTCAAAAGCACCCATTCTTTGGCGATCAGCCTTCTTTATGGCCCAGCTCTCACTTCCATACATCACTACTGGGAAAACCATAGCTTTAACTATATGGTGGTATATAAATGTAATAGGTTCTGGTGATGGTGACAGCAATCCTTGCCCACTTGTGAGCCTGCACACAGACTTGTATACAGAGAAGAGATCCTGGCTAGGTCCTGCCCCTTGCTGGGCATGTGGATTTTTTCATCAAAAGAAAATCCTTCATCAGACAGCACAAAGTTAAACTATGGAACTTGCTAACACAGGAAGCACGTTCTGCATGAAACCACATGAAGTCTGAAGGACGGTCCTTGGAAGGGGCTGGTGGTGAGGGCATCCATGGCAGCAGGTCCAAGGCAGCAACACTGAGCATAAATCTAAATAAATGCATCCTTCATTTGCTGACCTTCTGGAAGGGAGTAATGTGTTGTGTGGTCACACTTGGATGCTGAGTGCCTCCCTCTTACCTACAAAGCTCACTCCTCTAATTAGAATGTGCATAATGCTGTTAGGGGGTAAATTGCCCATGAATAGCAATTATCCTTCGCAGGCAGGAAACAGCAACCTGTCTCCGCTAGACCTGCCAGGCATATGGAGCTGTTCAAAGTGGTTGGTCCCCTCCCTTTGAAGCAAGTAAACAGCACCGCATAGACCTGGACACACACAGGCAAATTTGCAACGCTCTGCTTGAATCACCACCAGTGCAATCAAAACACTGAGCAGAAACTCTATTGATAGAGAACTTGCCAAGTTGCAAAGGGAGGCTATTGCAGAGTTTACTGCATTATTCAGGCGCCTCACCCCCCTGGAGCTGGTCCATGCATGAAAATCTGGGGTTTTAAATCAGAGGTAGAAGCATTATCCCAGATCTTTTAACTCTGATTTTTAACAGCTTTAAGCCAGAAGCACCTGCTGCTAGGTGAAATTTCATTAGGGGTTTTTGTTGGTTTGTTTTTTTACTGATTTCCTAAAAATAAAATATTGCATTGCAAGCTGTTCTGGGAATATCTGCTTTGAAAGGTGGCATGTCAAGCGCTTTCAATCAATCAACCTCTTCTGACACCCTTCCTTCCGTGTAGGAGATGCCACCACCAGAGCTGCTGAGGAACAAAGCCCAGGAGAGGGCTCACCGGCGGGGTGTCAGCCTGCAAGACCCCCAGTTCGTTCCAGTGGTGGAGGAAGCCTCAGGGCGACTGCGGGTTAGAGACTGGGTTTGGGGGCAAGGGAGTGGGAGCTGAAAGTGACGGGGGGGGCAGGTTATAATGATGGGAGGCCCTAGGTTTGTGGTGTAAACAGCCCACAAAAACTTACTTTACTGCCTGGCGCAAACAGCATTTTCTTAGCTTCTCCCAGCCTGAAAAGACAGCTAAGAAGCTGAGGAAAACATTAAGCGGCATGAATGAGGCAAGTTCTATAGGGCATGATTGATGGAAGAACTGGCTCTGTGGCAGGTGCCACAAAATGCCTGTTCTTCATCTATCAGAACTCAAACGATTAACGTGCACCTGCACTTCGGAAATCCTTGCCTATGGATTACCAGGCAGGTGCCTTCCCTGTGCCTTTTGGCCCCTGCTAAAAAAAACCCCTCTTGTTTAAACAAGCCCACCCAAACTCTTAGAAAGTTGGTGCAAGTTTTCATCTGTTGTTTTAGTCTATTGTGATTTTAAGTTTTGCAAAAGTTTTAAATTGTTGTTAAATTTTATTTTTATCTTTTGTGTAAATTGCTTTGAGGTGCTTTGTTTTTTTGTTTTTGTTTACAATCAAGTAGTAAGTAAGTAAGTAAAGGTAAAGGGACTCCTGACCATTAGGTCCAGTTGTGGCCGACTCTGGGGTTGCGGTGCTCATCTCACTTTATTGGCCGAGGGAGCCAGCGTACAGCTTCCGGGTCATGTGGCCAGCATGACTAAGCCGCTTCTGGTGAACCAGAGCAGCGCATGGAAATGCCGTTTACCTTGCTGCAGGAGCGGTACCTATTTATCCACTTGCACTCTGACGTGCTTTCGAACTGCTAGGTTGGCAGGAGCAGGGACCAAGCAAGGGGAGCTCACCCCGTCGTGGGGATTCGAACCGCTGCCCTTCTGATCAGCAAGTCCTAGGCTCTGTGGGTTAAACCACAGAGTTTAACCACAGAGTTAAACCACAAGTCCTAGGCTCTGTGGGTTAAACCACCCGCGTCCCTAAGCAAGTAAGTAAGGTCAACCAGCTCACCCCACCCTCCCCTTTCTCCTTTCAGCCTCTCCAAGACATCGCCGATGGAAGCAGCCGGGTGTGCATGACCCCACAGGGAGTGCTGCAGAAAAGTGCTTGCAGGCTGGATGGCATGCGTAAGTGGAGGGGTCAGGGTGCCCTGGGATGTGCACACAGACCTCTCCCCCCCCCCATGTTTCTTGGCAATCCTATTTGGAATAAGGGAATACTGGTTACTGGTCTTTCTAGCTAGGGGTGATGGGAGTTCTAGTCCAAAAACTGCTGGAGACCCAAGTTTGGAACACAGTGGCCTAGAGGAAAGGGCCGGCTTGGCCGGCTTGCTTTCTTGCGTTCTTCCCCTACAGATGCAGGATTGCAAGAATTGGAAGGGAAGGGACTTGGGGCATCATCAGGACAGACTGACCCCAGCCCCAAACTCACAACAGCAGCACCTTTGGAATACAGTGGTACCTTGGTTCTCAAATTTAATCCGTTCCAGAAGTCCGTTCCAAAACCAATTACTTTCCCATAGAAAGTAATAAAAAAACAGATTAATCCATTCCAGACTTTTAAAAACAACCCCTAAAACAGCAATTTAACATGAATTGTACTGAGATCATTGACTCATAAAATGAAAGCAATAATCAATGTACAGGTAAAGGGACCCCTGACCGTTAGGTCCAGTTCTGGCTGACTCTGGGGTTGCAGCACTCATCTCGCTTTACTGGCCAAGGGAGCGGGCACACAGCTTCCAGGTCATGTGGCCAGCATGACTAAGCCGCTTCTGGAGAACCAGAGCAGCACAGGGAAACGCCGTTTACCTTCCTGCCGGAGCGGTACCTATTTATCTATTTGCACTTTGATGTGCTTTCGAACTGCTAGGTGGGCAGGAGCAGGGACAGAGCAATGGGAGCTCACCCCGTCATGGGGATTCGAACCACAGACCTTCTGATCAGCAAGTCCTAGGCTCTGTGGTTTAACCCACAGCGCCACCTGTGTCCCAATAATCAATTTACTGTACTATAAAATACATAAGACAGTATTGTAGATGATGAAAATTAAAATTATTATTTTTTCTTACCTGCACTGATGATAGTCGTTGTTTGGATGGGGGGCTTTGATCTGTTGTTGCAGTCACACAATCAATCAGTCAGTAGCTGAACTGGGTTCCACACGGTCACAGAAACAAATTAACCGAAAAAGCCTCAAAAACAAAAACACAAAATAAATACCAAAAACAAAAGCGCCAGACTTAATCTGTTCTGGAAGTCCGTTTGATTTCCGAAATGTTTGGAAACCCAAGGCGCAGCTTCTGATTGGTGCAGGCGGCCTGGAAACAATAGCCAACAGCGGCATCAGACGTTCAGCTTCTGAAAAACGTTCGAAAACAGGAGCACTTAGTTCCAGGTTTTTGGCGTTGGAAGTACCACTGTACTTCATTGTGGAGTCTAACTGGGTTGCCCTTCTCTTTCAGCTTCTCGTCCATCCCTTGATAGAGGCCAGATGTGATCACGGAAGGTGGCAGACAGATCTCTCGTTGCTTTTTCTTTGGGACCCCATGGACCAAAGTGAGGCTCAACATGCCTGAGCTGTGTCCCTTGTCACCCAGTAGCACCAATTAAACCTCATTTCTTCCATGAGTTCCAGGATAGTTGCCTCTTCTTTCCAGGACAACCACTCTCTTTTGCAAATGGTTGGTTTTTTTGTAAGATGCTAACTTGCAATGGTTAGGGCAGGCATAGGCAAGCACGCCCCTCCAGATGTTTTGGGACTACAACTCCCATCATCCCTAGCTAACAGGACCAGTGGTCAGGGATGATGGGAGTTGTAGTCCCCAAACATCTGGAGGGCTGAGGTTGCCTATGCCTGGGTTAGGGCCATAGATGTAAAGCACATTCAAAGCACACACACACCAAGAATACTGGAAACTGTAGTTTATTAATGGTGCTGGGAATTATAGCTTTGTGAGGGGGTAAATGACATTGGACTGGATGACCCCTGGGATCTCTTCCAACTTTATAATTCTGTGTAAATTCATATGAATGCCTTCACTTCTTTCTCACCTTGTGCCTTGGAAAAACTGGAAACTTGGTGTGATTTTCAACTCTTGATTAGTTAAAAGATACGCAGGTTTAGTTAGATCATCAGCATTAGACGTGAGTAATCTTCCATCTATTTTGGCATTCTAATTATCCTGTCATGATGCTGTGATTTATGATGCCACTCTCTTTAAGATGATATTTAAGTGCTTCATTTATGCCAGTTAATGCTTCATTGTTTTAATGTTTATCCTGCTCTTTAAAGAAAAAGAAAAATTCAGAGCATCTAAAAGTAAAATAGAGGGGGGGGGGAATAAGTAAAGCAAACAAGAAGGATGAGCCACTTCTGGATTTTTGTGGGGCAAAGGATCCTGGGAAACAGCAGCCCAGACCTCTGATGGGACCCCAACTAGGAACAGAACGGAAATTCCGTTTGGTTCTCATTTAAAGGCAAACCTCCCTAACTCTCTTTCCAAAATAATACAAAAACCGGAACATAGAACCTCCCTTTAAAATGTGCATGGTTTCTCCATCTAAGCAATGTGTTCAGAAATGCATGTATGGGGGGCGGAGGGGAGAGCCTATGAATCCATACAAGTGAAAACAGCAGGGGAAAATGTGTTACTGGGAGAAATTGCTTTGTAAAAATGTATGTATTAGGTAACATCACATAGAAACATATATAATGAGAAATTCACACTAAAATGCTGATGAATTTTCATGAGAAAAATAAATTTTTCATGAGCCTTTAAAATAATAAAAAAGCCACAAACTGATGATTTAGTTGTAATTCCTGTAGGGCAAAGAGTTGGGCTCGATGAGTCCCTTCCAGCTCTGCAATTCTAGGATATTGAAATGCGGAGAAAGGTGAGACAGATTTGCCCCTCTTTAATCCGCAGCTGGGGGAATCCCAGTTGCAGGAAAACGCAAGCAGGGAGAGTTCTGCTCTTGTCTTCGAATCCTGCTTCCTGGTTCCCCAGAAGAGGCATCTGGCTGGCCCCTGCTTATGTTCAAAACTCACCTCCCGTTTGAAAAGCACTAAAACAGAAAATGGAGGGATGCAATGGCTGTTTCTGTACAGTGGTACCTCTGGTTGCGAATGGGATCCGTTCCGGAGCCCCGTTTGCAACATGAGCAGAACACAACCTGCATCTGCGCGTGTGTGGGCCACAATTTGCCACTTCTGAGCATGCGCGTGATGTCATTTTGAGCATCTGTGCATGTGCGAGCGGCAAAACCCGGAAGTAAATCTTTCTTGTACTTCCGGGTTGCAGCAGGACGCAACCTGAAAAGATTTAACCTGAAGCAAACGTAACAAGAGGCATGACTGTACATGCAATTTATTGGTAGATGGGAGAGAAAACAACTGGACTCAGGCTCTGGGTACAATATGTGTGTATTTGAGAAAGAGGTGGGGTGAGGAAGGGAGGGAGAGAAAATTTCACACCCAACTTTCACATTTAGAAAGATATTTGGCATCGCAGACACTATTGCTGAATTTCCCCAAACAGATTAGACTGGTTTTGTATTAAGGTGGGGTTCCACCACATGTCAGATCAGATATCTTTAAAAACAAAAACAAAAAAAAAACACCTGAACATATCTAGAAAGCCCATGCTCATATTTATAGTCCTCTAGGTTTGAGAGAGAGTTGGGTAGTCGGCCAGTACCGAAAACTTGCCTGTCACCTGCTAACTGCCTGAGATGCTCTGACATCACAGAATGTTCACCAACATTCTGGGTTCTGTCGGCAGCAAGACTTGCAAAAGAGGCTTAGAGGAGGACCCAGGAGGCAGAGGAAGAAATGGGAGGAGAGACATGACAGAAAGCAGCAACAACAACAGTCTGAGGGAGAACAAGGGATGTTGGGCAGAAGGCTCAATGCTCAGGGAAGAGGGAGGCAGAAGGGCAACAGAGGAAGGAGGCCTTTACCACTGGGAAACTTGATCAAGAACGGGACCTTGTAGGGGTTCGACTGGATGACTCTTGGGGTCCCTTCCAACTCTACAACTCTATGATTCTTTGCATATCTGGTTAATGTAACAGAAAGATCCCTCTGAAAATTCCAGCCAAGGAAGAGCATCTTAACAAAAGCAGAGGTTTTTTTATTTTCTTACAAATAAAACAAAACACAGACTATTATTTACAAACCAACAAAATAATAAAAAACTAAAACCTATACACGATTCTCCTCCTCGCTGTCTGTTGAGCTCCAGAACGCCCTGCGTCTCAAAAGAATCTTCTCCTTTAGGTTGCGGAAGGGATCTTCGGAGGCTGCCCCGCTCTGCCTGCCCACGTGTCTTGTGAAAGCAGAGCCCCGGGGGTGGTGGCTCCTCCCAGGAACACCAGCACAAGACACTTCTGGAGCTGCGTGCCCACTTGCCCCTGTGGCGTGGCAGTCCTCATGCCGCGGTTCCAAAACGCCACTTTGGAAAAAGGCCCTGCTCTTCGGCTGCCCCCTTAACGCAGCTCCCATTTGCCCACTGGGCACACCCACAAAACTTTGCTGTGCAAATCTCACTCGGATAATGGATCTCTGGTGCAGCCTCCCCCCTTTCCCTGGGGGTGTCCCCACTTGGAGGCCTAGAGGTTGCTCTCTCCCCGCCTCGCTGCCTGAGGCACTGCCCAATGGCCTCTCGGTCCCCCTGGTGCTGAGCCTCGTTTTCCTGCTGCTGGATGCCCCTTTCCTGCCCCCAGCTCCCCTCCTGGACAGCCTTCCTGGGCTGGGAGTTTTCTGCCTTCTCCCCTCTCTGCCCCCACAAGACCTCACACCCGAAGCCTTGCTCCTGCTCCTGGTCGAGGCCAATGCACTGTCCGGCCCCGTGGACCTCTCTCTGCTGTGGCTCGTTCTGGAGGGCCTCCCCAGAAAATGTGGGTTGGAGGCTGAGCTTGCGGAAAGGCCAGGTCTGTTCTGGGATCTCGTGTTCTCTGCCGGAGACGGGCGTGCTTCTGAAACGCTGGTTCTGCGGGCCTCCTTGTCACTCAGAACCACAGAACAGGCTCCCGTTTGCCTCTTTGAGACTCCTCCTTTCACAGCAGGATCAGCACCCCTGTGAGGCTCAATCCTGAACCCCTCAGTCTTGCCCACTTCTTCCTCCAGGCAGCTGGCAGTGGGGGCGCCTGGCTGGATGCCCCCACTCCAGGATACTCTCCGCCTTTCCTGGCTTTGCAACCAGATGTGCAGCCCGTGCTTCAGGTTCAGTTTCCCCTCCAGGATGGCAGAGATGATGAACAAGCGCTTTTCCGCATCCTCGGCAGGAGAGGCCGTTTCTCTCTGAGGTCTCCTGACAGCCTCAGCCGCTTTGGGGCAGGATCCTGCCCCAGGCCTCTCCCCCACATTCTGATCATCATCAGCGCAGGGCTCCTGTCTTGCCAGGCTCTCTCTGCTGTGGATGGCTTTGCTGCCCCGGTGCCGGACCCTCTCCCTCTTCCGTTCTGTGCTGAAGGGCGACTGGTCCTCTGCTGGTAGGGGGCACGGTGTTGGTGGGTGGTCAGGTGGTGTCTTCAGAAAAATGCCTTCAGAGGCTGAGATGCTGCTGGCTTCAGGCATCCTCTCTACACCTGTCTCTTCTGCATCTGAGTGAAACCAGTCGGACGGAGGGGCTGGAAATTCTTCACCAGTACCCAGAAAACATCCAGATGAGAGATGCTGGTTGGAGCCTCCTGAGGCTTCGGAGCCCTCACATGAAGCCTTCCTGCTTCCTTCAGCAGCTGGGAGAAAAGCGTGGTGCTGCTGCTGCTGCTGCTGCTCCAGAGATCTCCCACTTACGCAAAGGGGTAGAGAAGGAGGTTTCAGGCCTGTGCCGACTCCCCCTCTCTGCCCATCAGCCCAGCCCCTTGGCTCTGTGGGTGCAAACAGGGTTCTGTGGTCCTCCTGGGTCTGGAAGGTTGGCCCCACCCTACTTGCTGCAGACAGCCCAAGGCTGGCCTTTTCCCCATGGATCTGGCCCCTCAGTCTCTCCTGGCATTCTTTGTCCAGCCTGGGCACCATGGCCTCGTAGGTGGACTGTGGGGAGATGGCATGGGACAGGTGCACAAAGGACCCCAGAGTTCTCTGGGAGATGGGGGCCCCATGCAGGCCACTGGCTGCTCCTTCAGAAGACTTGCAGGGGCCCTCCTGCTCTGGGAGGTTAATATCCACCCTGCTTTCCGCAAAGGACAAACTGGGTTCTTCCTGGGTTTTGTTTCTTTCTGGAGAGGGGCAGGAGCTGCTTCCTGCACCCTTGGCCATGGCGGGGGCCTCTTCCTGCTGCTGCCAACCTTGATGTGCATCCGTCCCATAGGGGAACGTCCTGTTTTTCTGATAAGTGGTGGTGTGGCCCATGCAGGTAGAGCGGGTAGCAATTTCTGGGGATGGAGATGATGGCGTTGGTTCTACTGGATGCTGGCGGTTCTGCATCATTCTCCGGAGGCTGAGGTCCAGCCACTCTGAAATCTTCTCTTTATCCCAAAGCAATGTTTCGATGCAACTTTCCAGGGCTGATTCAACACCGCTGTCCAGGGAGCTGCGTTCCAAAGAGTTGATAAGTTGGTTGCCGCTAGGCCTGGCATCCTGCTTGTAGTCCTTAGGCTGAGCCGACGGAGGGGAAGGGGGCAGGATCCCACACTCCTCCTGTGGCTCTCGAAAGGTTCCTGGGTCCTGCAAAGACATGCCCAGAATGAATGCCCTTCCTTTGGAACATGGACTCCTTGATAAACTCCCTCCAGATTTCCTCTCCTGACCACTGCCTCCCAGTGAGGTCACTGCGGAGAGATGGTGTTTTGGGGAAACAGAGGGAGAGGCTACCCAAGAAGTAATTCTCCCACCGTGTCCCACTTGAAGCCGCAGTTCGGTCCGGTGGCCCTGTGGCTTCTTCTGCAAGCCTGAGCGGGATCCCACTTTCCCTTCCTCCACAGATCGGTCTCCAAAGACCCTGAGTGGTTTATAGTAGCTGTGAAGTCTGGGCTGGGAATGGTGAAGGAACAGCTTCAGCGAGTCCTGGATCTGCTCAGAAACACGCCATCTGCAGGCCACTGCCAGTCTTCCAGGGTGGGTGGCCACACACAGCTTAGCACCCTGCCATGTGCTCTGGCCACAGACCTGGGCTCCTCCTGGAGCCTGGGGGGGACTCTCCGCCTTGACGCTTGTTCCCTCTCTGAGCTGCGGCCTCTCATGGGCTCCTCTTGTTCCTTCTCCTCCCTTTGGGGCCAGAGCTTGTGGCTGCTCACCAGTGGCTCCTGGTGCCTTTTCTGCTAAAGGCCTTTCCCCATCTGCATGTCTTTCTTCTTCGGAAGATGGACACTCCCTGGGGACGTTCCCTTCCTCAGCAGCCTCCAAACTCATATCAGTGGTGCTGCTTTTTTCCTCCATGGCCTCTGGGCTTCCACCTGCAGCAGCTACTTCTTCTGCCCCCTCTTGGCTCCCAGGAGGAACTCTGTTGTCTCCCTCTTCTCCAGCATGTCCAGTCTCACCAACACGACCCATCATTTCCTCCTCCTCCTCCTCCTCCTCCTCCTCCTCCTCCTGGGCGTGGACCATGGCTGTGACCCCCTGACTCTCTCCAGCCACACTCATTTCATCTTCTGCTGCTGGAGGGCTTTTGCAAGGGGCATCTGCAGACTGTGGGCTCTGTGTCTCAGGTGTGCTCATTTCCCCTTCCTTTGACCTTGGAGTCCACTCTGCCACAACTCCTTCTACAGCCAGTGGGATCTCATAAACCACACTCCCATTCCCTGCATCCTGTGGGCTTTCACCACCAACACCCTTTGTGGCCTCTGGCATCTCACTAGCAACATTATCTCGCGGTTCTGGTCCAAGAAGGCTTTCTGTTTCTGTGGCTGCTGGTCTCTCACTAGTAACCATGGTCATTTCTTCAGAAGTGGCTTGTGGGATCTCCTCTGTGATCTCTGCTTCCTCTGTGGGCTGTGGGCTCTCAGAAGCAAAGTCCTCTGTGGGCTGTGGGCTACCACTGCTTCTTTCCTCTGTCACTTGTTTGGTTTGGTTTGCTCTGAATTCTCCACTAGCCTGTGTCATTTCATGAGGAGTGCTTATTGCTTCTGTAGCATTTGGGTTCTTGCCAAGCCATTCTTCCAGCTGTGGGCTCTGGGCATCAATCTTTTCTTCCTTTGTGGCCTCCTGTGGGCTCTCTGCAGCTATGCCCTCATTCTCTATGGCTCGTGATATCCCACCACTCACTTCCTCCCTGCCCTGCCATTGGTCATCCGTGATGTCTGCTTCACTAGGAGAAGGCAGGTTCCCATCAGAGATGTTCATTTCCTTGTTCCTCTCTGTAGCCATGCTTCTATCACCAACAAGACCCCCAAAATGACAGCGCTGAACAGCCAACTCAAGCCGGGCGATATCTTCTGTGGGCATAATAGTCATGGTGATGCCACGAGGCCACAGGGCCCCTTGGCCAGCAAGGATCAGCTTGGGAAGGGGTTGTCCTAAAAGGCGGTGTGCAGGTAGCTCAGAGACCCCAGCAGCAGCAGCAGCAGCAGCAGCTGGGGAAACCCCAAACTGGAGTTCCATATGTTTCTTAGCTAGGTGAAACCACATTGCCCTCAAGCTCTTGGACTCCAGTGTGGGGAGTGGATGAGCTGCATTTTGTGTGGGGCTGGCCACTCCTCTTCTTCTGCAGACGTCCTGCTCTGTGCCCACAGCCCACCGTACTGGAGCACTCCCAGAGCTGGGCCAGATCTCATCCAGACAAGACCTTGGACCTTCTCCTACTGGCACATCAGCCGATGACAGCAACTTAAGGGACTGGGCCACCCTCCTGGGCAACCCCCATTGGTGTTGGAGATTCCTCTTACGCATGTGAAACTCTAAGCGGCTGCAGATTTCTTGAGGTAGGAAAACTGGCTCTTGTTGAACGATGTGAATCTGAACCACCTTGGTTCTTTGGGGGGTGGGCAGGAGGGGAAAGTCTCCTACAAAGGCCCTCAGTGATTTTTGGACAAGTCCCGGGAAGCACCATGCATGGTGGAGCTTCTTCTTCATGACATGAACTTCCAAGGCTTCTCTTTCCCTGTCCAGAAGGAACAGTGTTTGTGCCTCCTTGAACTCAATGACGGGCCGTTTCTTAGCTCCCAGGGGCTCAGTGAATGGCCTGGGCACCATCCTGCTCAGATATTCCATGTCGTCTGTCCCCACACCTCCCCACAGGGATGCCAGATGCCTGCCCTGAACAGCCAGGTCCACTTGCTTGACGTCACCCATGGGGAAGTGGGGCAAAGACGAGCAACGAGGCTGGTGCAGCATGAAGCCAGGCGGGATCGCCTTGGGGAGGGGTGGCCTGGGGGAGAGGTGCGCCCATGCCCAAGGGAGGCTGGTAAAATCTGGGGAGTCCTTCAGCTTCACCTCCAGGTTCTTCTTCGCCAAGTGGAGCTGCAACTCGTCCGTGACTTGACCTTGCCATAGTGTGTTCCAGCCCATTCCAGTCCTGACTTCTGACAGTTCAGGAACCATCCCACAGTCAGGACAGTGGAGGTGGTCTTTCCTGTACCCAGCCCTTGCCAGGCCAAAGGTACTGCTCCCAAACTCAGGGCGAAGTTGCCTGATAGACTCCAGAACCCTCCTGGGCAGCCTCCACCGTCGCTGGATCTCCAGCCTCTGAATGTGGAATTCTAAGCCCCTGAAGACATTTCGCGGAAGGAGCAAGGATGGCTCCTGCCAAAGAACATGGATGTGGACTTCAGACTTTTGGGGGCTGGGAGGTGGGGGAGCCCTTTGCATGAAGCCCACCAGAGATTTCTGGATGAGGCCTGGGAGACCCCACTGATGCTGGATCCTCTTTGTTCGAATGTGCAGCTCTAAGTTCTCTCTGACCTGGGCTTCAAGGAATGGCGTCGGCTCCTCTAAGAACTCCACATCCATGTCTCTCGGGGGCCTGGAGGGCAGCTTGGGCTTCAGGGCACCCACAGTCACTACGTAGCTTCTGTCCAGCCCCCAAAGGGATGCCAAGTGATTGCGTAGGATGACCAACTCCATCTGATCCACCTCCGCTGGCTTTATAAATGGCAGGAACCTGCTGCGTGGTTGTGGGGTCCAGTGGCCTTGGGAGGCTGGCTTGAGAAGGGGTGGCCTCCAAGACACCGGCGCGCCTTGGCAAGGCTCTCTTACAATATGTGGGGAAAACTCCACACACTTCTTAGGAAAGGGGAGCTGCATCTTCTCCCAGACCTTTGGTCCAGATGCGTTGAGGAGCTGAGTCGTTGGTGGAAGAGAGCCAGCCCTTCTCCTTCCAGCCCCCTGAACTTCCAACTCTTCCCCGACCCAAGACGCTGTCACTTTCCTCCGGCTTCTGCCTAGTGGTGGAAGACGAGGCCTCGGGGCTTCCTCTCCCAGGACTGCTGTCTCAGGCCATAGACCCAATGATCTCAGGGACTGAAGGACCCTCCTGGGCAAGCCCCATTGCTGGTGGAGCTTCCTTTTTTGGATATGCTTCTCCAGACAGTCACAAACACCAGCTGGAAGGAATGGCAGCCCCTGTTGCCTTATCTGAAGGTCCACCATTGCCATGTGTGGGGTCTGCGGTGAATGAGCCCCACCTGAAAAGCCTGCCAGAGACCTCTGGACAAGGCCAGGGAGGCCCCATTCATGCTGGATCACCTTCTTGTTGACGTGCAGCTCCAAGGCCTCTCGGTCCAGGACTGAAAGAAACAGTGTCTCGGATTCCACAAACACGGGTGCTCTTTTGGGCCCGGGAGGCTGCAAGGACGGCCTGGACACCACCCCGCCCAGAGCTTCTACATAGTGGGTGCCCAGTCCCCAGAGGGACATTAAGTGGTTGCGCTGTATGGCCAGTTCAATTTGGCCTATGTCTTCTGGCCTCTGGGAGGGCAGGAAGTGGCTGCGGGCCTGGGGGGGCTTCTGGCTGGGCAGGATGAGCTTGGGGAGGGGCTGCCTCACTGAGGGGGACGTGCTTTGTCCAGAAGGCCTGGTCAAGGCAGGCAGGAGCCCCAGCTGGGCCGCCACACACTTCTTGCCTAGGTGGAACGTCACCTTCCCTGTGTCTCTAGCAGGCAGAGGGGGCCTAAGATGACCCCATGGGGAGGAAGCCACCACCACCCTCATTTTCCTGGACCTCTGGTCTGTGCCTCCCCCAACCCCAACCTCCGGGTAAAACGTCCTGAGAGATTCAAGGACCCTCCTGGGCAAGCACCATCGCTGGAGCAAGACTCTCTTCCGCACGTTCCTCTCCAGCTCTTGCAGGGTGGCATTGCTGAGGAAGGGGACCTTGTCAGCCAGGAGGACGGTCACCTCCACATGCCCACGTGCCCGCAAATGGGGGGCATCTGGGCAAAGGGAGTGGAGGGATCTCTTGACAAGGCCTGGCAGCTCCCAAAAGTGCTGCAGCTTCTTCTCCCTCACGTGCCACTCGAGATCCTCCCGGGTTCCTTGACTGAGGAACGGAGTGTCCACTGAGGCAAAGTCAAGCATGGCGCCCTTGCTGGATGAGGGAGGAGAGGGGGCCTGAGCTGAGGCCTTCTGGAGCTGGAGAGAGAGGGGCTTTCCACAGAGTGTAGGCAGTCCCCACTGGCGGGACAAGTCTTTATGGGTGACGTGGAGCTCCCAGCGGTCCAGGACGGCCTGCTCCACAAAGGGAAGCTCTTGGGATTGTGGTCGCTGGGCGAGTCTCAACCCAGGCAGTTCAGGCCTCCTGAGATGGCCATCAGGGGCCTGAGACAAATGCTGTGCAGGGTCAAACAGCTTCAGTTGAATTTCCAGAACCCTTTTGGCCACGTATCTCTGGAGTGCTGAGTTTGGAGGGTGCTCTGGACTTGGTGCCTCTGTAAGCGGTGGCTGTCTCAATCCCCTTTCCCCTCGCATGGACTCTGAGGCCTTCTCAGAACCCCTGGGTGTCTCTGTAGGCAGAGGGGAGCACGGTCCGACTGTGTGCTGCTGAGATGCCGTCACCCGCTTGGGAAGGCCCCGCTGCCTCTCTGGGATCTTGCTCCTGGTGTGGCCGTCCATCTGCCTCGTGGTCTCCAGAGTGATGGAGGTGGGCAGGGAGCTGTCAGGGAGGACCTCCCCTTCCACTCGCAAGGACAGCATGGGGAACAAGCAGGGCTCTTGTAGTGGAGGTGGGACAAACTGCTGCAAGGACCACTGCACCAGGCTGGGCTGGTCCTCCTGGGGCTCAGCCTTCTTCCTGGCGAGGTGGGATTCCAGCTGCTGCTGTGCACAGTGGGGCAGAAAGGGCTCTTCCACATGCCCAAATTCAGTGGTGGGATGCCTCTGAGGTGGTGTGGTTGCCAGCTCCAAAGCACTGGGCACCTTCTGGGTATAGGACTGGAGGTATTTGCTCCTGATGTTCACATCCACACAATACGCCTTCCTCCAGAGACCCAGGCTTGGCCCACAGCGCGGCTGAGGGTGGCTCCTTTGCCTTGGGATCAGCTTGGGGAGGGGTAGTTTCCTCACACCTGGGGAGGCCATTTCCGAGAAATCCCCCATGTGTTCAGAAAATGCCTCCAGCCCATTCTCGAACAACTTCTTCATGGCATCAGCTTGGGGGTCAGTTAGGGAATATAGGGCAGATTGGAGGGTGCCACCCCCAGCTGTGGAGATGAGGTGGGGAGCTTGCTGGTGTGGTTCTTCTGCCCTCGAGTGCTTGACTCCTCCTAGGCCTTCCTCTTCCGTGGATGTAGAGGAGATCTTGTCTACCATGTGATGAGAGACAGTCTTCCTGTGCCAGAAGGTCCTCTGGGCTCCCCTTGGTTGCCCCTGATGCCTGCGGAAAGTCACTCTCTTCATGTGCTGTTCCAGCCTCTTACTGCTGGCCACAGCCACGAAGGGGAGATCCTGAGGCCTTGTCACTGCATCCGCCTTCCTCTTTGTGGACCCCAGAAATGTGGGGTCTGGGGCAGGAGGCAAAGAGGTCTTGAGGAGGCTCAAGGGCAGCCCCAGGTCGTGCTGAAGCCTCTTCACAACCAAGTGCAACTCCAAGGTCATGCGTGCCACATTGGACATGAAAGGAGTGTCCACAGAAGCAAATTTGCGCCTCTGATGCTTGTGAGACCCAGGTGAGGCCTTCAGGGGCCAAGAATGACTGTACCTTCTTCGTTGAGGAAGAAAATGCCCACCCTGACCATCCTCTTCCTCGCTCTCGGAAGAGGCATTGCCCTCACTCGGAGAGGAGGTTTCATATTTTTCCTGCTTAGGAAGGGGGGCTTCATGCAGCCCCCAAAACCTGCCCCTGTCTTGGCTACGGACGGGTGAGGAGGACAGGCTGGAAGAGGAGCTGGTGGAAGACGGCTCAGGTGGTCTAGAAGAGGTCCTGGGGTGGTCTTCTTGGTCTCCCAACTCTTTGTTGTCATCAGAACTGCCAGGGCCTGTTTTGCACCAAGGGGCAGCCGGGCTGTGGGGCTGGGAGTGTGGAGGGCCTGGCCATAGGGCTGACGAGCTGGGGCCCTGGAAATGAAGGCTGCTTGCAGGGTGGCGGGGATGCAAACAGGGCGGCTCCTCCTGCTGCTGCTCCTTGCGGCTGTGAGGGTGCTGCCCCTTCCAAGGCAAGGGGGCTGCTTCCAGGCCCGGACTGAGGTCCCCAGGGTTAGGGGCAGGGTGGCTTCTGCTCCCCGGAAAGGTAGCACTTCCCCCCAGGACAGGAATGGCTGGCAGGCTGGAGCGCTCTATGCAAGAGGAGGTGGGCAACGCCGCCAGGTGGCTTCGCTGGGCCAGCCGCTCGGCCTCCGTAGCGGTGCAGGCGCACAAGGGACAGGCTGTGTTGTCGCACAGCAACCTGCGGATGGAGATGCTGGGGCTGGTCCTGTCCAGCAGCTGCCAAGTCACCATTTCTCTCTCCCAGACTCTGGGGCCTGCAAGGAGACAGGGAGGCACCACTCAGCTTTCCTCCAGACCCAGAGCCCCTTTCCTGCCATATACATGCACACCGGCCATTCCTCTCAGGTGTATTTTCATCCCTCCCATTGCAAAGATCACCAGATCATGTTTGTTTTACTTTCTGTATCAGAGAAAGGAGGGAGCAGGAACCACTCTTCCAGACTTCCCTCCCTAGCACTGTGCTGGTTTTTCGTTGATCTGTCTAGAGACTAAGTGGCAGCATGAGAGAGAGCGGACTCTCTCGTGCATGTCTGTTATGTTCTTTTCTTTTGTTTAATCAGTACAGTGGTACCTTGGGTTAAGAACTTAATTCGTTCCAGAGGTCCATTCTTAACCTGAAACTGTTCTTAACCTGAAGCACCACTTTAGCTAATGGGGTCTCCTGCTGCCGCTGCACCACCAGAGGACGATTTCTGTTCTCATCCTGAAGCAAAGTTCTTAACCCGAGGTAATATTTCTGGGTTAGTGGAGTCTGTAACCTGAAGCGTATGTAACCTGAAGCATATGTAACCCAAGGTACCACTGTAGTAATAAAATTAGGTATGCAACAAAACCTCCACTGTTTCGCTTCCATTACTCTGCTACTATTGAGGTGCCCACAACAGCAACTGTGATTCCACTGCACCAGGACCTGTTCTAGAGGAACGCTGTGCTCTGCTGTTTCTGCGTTCCTGTGATCGGAGGATCAGTGAAGGTGTTCCGGACACCCAGCCCATGCAGGCACTGAATGCACCGGCTCTAAAGGGTGTACGGACAATTCCTGCATTGCAGGGGGTTAGCTTAGATGACCCCTGGGTCTGCAGTTCTGCAGTTCTACAGACCTGCCACACCTAGGCTGTGTTTTCAGTGCCAAGAAACGCTGCTGTGGCATACTGGGAATGCTGAGGGTGGCAGGAGAGGATATATTGTTTATTAATATCCTTCCGAACTTGCACTAGCAAGTTCCTTTATATAGCAGTTACATTCCCCCTTTTTATATGCACAGCAGATAGCTGGTTGCAGGCTCATGTGAGCCTCTCACTATTATACAATTCAGTCTGTCTCAGATAGAATTGTACGTTCCTGGTAAGTTCCCTTGAATCCTTCTTAAAAGAATAAATACACGACAATCTTATTCAAAGTCAATAAAAGAAGTTTAGTTACATCAGTTCACAGTTGGATACCCGAAGGCAGACTTAGTTACAAATATGTACATGTGGAACTACCCCATATGGGGGAATAATCCCAGTGCTTCTGCTAGCTGAGAGCTAACAGAGCAGTCCTAGCTAGAAGCTGGTCAAACGAAGAAGGAAGTCAAAAAGAGAGAGGTGTGCTGTGTGACTCCTCCTTTTGTTACCTGGACAGGTTAGGTCACGCCCACCTTCTAGCACATGCAAAAGGAAGGATGCTCCAGCCAGGGGAACTGGAAGTTTTGACTGGCTGGACCAAACATTCCCTTGCGTGTCTTCTCTAGCATTTCATGGAATGTTGTGCTTGACTGCCTCTCATGGATCACATCTCACACAGACATCACCTCATGAGATACACCAATGCCGCTTCATGCCTCCCAAATGAGGATTCTCCATGCAGCGTCTGGAAAATGCTCCCATCAAAACACAGAGGTCAGCAGCTGCTGCAGCTCCCGGGTGGCTCATGCTAAGCATAAAAAGCACAGGCAGAACACCTGCAACAGGGACTCTCACAGTCCAGCATCATAGAATCATAGAGCTCGAACCCACAACCCTGAGATTAAAGGCCTCACGCTCTACCGACTGAGCTATCCCAAAGGTAATCCCAGAGCGTCCTATTTTGACAGCGGCCAGACAGCTTTAGAAGGGGGCTCAGCAAATTATTGGGCAATAAGGAGATAAATGGCTCCTGGTCACAATGGCCACATTCTGTCTCCAGGATGGCCTTGGTGGCTCAGATGGCTAGAGCGTGGTGCTGATAATGCTAAGGTTGCAGGTTCGATCCCTGTATGGCAGCGGTTCTCAACCTGTAGGTCCCCAGATGTTGTTGGACTACAACTCCCATCATCCCTGAGCTCTGGCCTTGCTAGCTAGGGGTGATGGGAGTTGTAGGGAGTTGTAGTTCAACAACATCTGGGGACCCACAGGTTGAGAACCGCTGCATATTGCTGCATTGCAGGGGGCTGGACTAGATGACACTCAAGGTCCCTTCCAACTCTACAAGCCTATGGATCAGTGACAGTAGTCCTTTCGGTACCAATTGTGGGGCAACACCCAAATGCAGTGATCGTGATTATGACTGGCATGCCATGGGACTTAGCAACAAGATGAGATGCAAACAGCTTAAAACCAAATAAAAGTCAAAGGGGAAAACAGCACACAGAATGGAAGTTATCTAAAGTGCTCATCCAACAGCACAATCAACTTCCTTGTGTACTTCCTGCAAGACACAAGAAGAGCCTTGCAGCTGGATCAGCCCAGATAGGGGGCATCTCATTTTGTTGTCCTAGTGGCCACTCAAGGGAATCCCAGGAGAAGGACCTGAGGGCAGCAGTATTTGGCACGCCTGCCATTCCCAACAACGGGCATCATTCAGAGAGACACTGTTGCGTCTGACAGCGGAGCAGAGCTAGAAGTTCTGGCTGGTCCCTCTGGGTGTACAGATCCCTGGAATGTGGCTCTTGCCTGAATGCCTTACCTTCTCTTTTGTCAACATTTGCCTGGGGCTGGTCTCTGCTTTCCAGAGGATCCTGCCAGGAAGAGAGGAGGCAGCAAAGTTACTCAGGAGGAAGGGGGTGTCCCTGATCTTCCTGCTTTCTGGAGTCACAGGCTCAGGACTCCCCAACCCATGCACTTGAAAGCCATTTACAAATTAAAACCACGATGAAGCTGGGGAAACGACAGAGCCGCTATGCAGAATCAGCCCAGCAATAAAGGTGTTGGGGGAAGGCACTGAGATGGTCAAGGGTCTGGAAACCAAGCCTTATGAGGAGTGGTTGAGGGAGTTGGGTATGTTTAGCCTGGAGAAGAGACTGGGAGGTGGTACAATAGCCAACTTCAAGTATCTGAAGGGTTGTCACAGGGAGGATGGAGCAAGAAATGAGATTCTGACTCAACCTGAGGAAGAACATTCTGATGGTAAGAGCTGTTCAACAGTGGAAATGACTCCCTTGGGAAGCTGTGGATTTTCCTTCCTTGGAGGTTTTAAAGCAGAGGTTGGATGGTCATTTGGCATGGCTGCTTTAGCTGAGATTCCTGCACCGCAGGGGGTTGGACTAGAGGAGCTTTGGGAGACCCTTCCAATACTACTGTTCTGTGAAGACTCTTTCCTGTTTACAAGCTATAGAACATTTTGATCTTTTGTACTCTGCCTGTGCTAGTCCCAGTCCAGCCCTCCATCGAGCCCTGGAGCCTGTTCCCAAGATAGGGGCCTGCCATCTTGCATTATGAAATCATCCACTGGGAAGGTTCTTCATCAATGGCCCGCATCTGGAGTCTGAGCTGATCCCTCTCTTTGGGCAAAAACCCTGTTCTGAGCCTCATCAGACAGGTGTCTTGGGACCAGCAGGCTGTTTGAAGCATAAGGAGGGAAAAGGGAGAGATGGGTGCCTCTTTGAGAGAGCAGGAAGACCACTGGTGGTGAGAAGAGGGTGGTAGAGCTGAAAAAGCAAAGGCCATGGGAAAGGATTTCTCAGAATATGGGGGGGGGGGAGCTTTCAAGGACCAGGACTATGTGCTGGATTCAGAAGTGGACAGAAACCAATGTAGGAACTTATGGAGGAGACTCCCAGGATCAGAGCCATGAGGAGGGAATGGTTTAGATCAACATACATGGATCAAGCTGAAACCACAGAGCATCAGAGAGGATAACACTGGCAAGGGATGCTTGGATCGTGGACCAGAATGCTTGATGAAGGCAAGAGGGAAAGGCCCATATTTCTGTAAATTCATCCAGAGCAAAAGGATGTATCACAATATGCTTGGTGCAGTGAGATGACCCGTTAACAAACTGCTTACACCAAAATGATGTCACCACAGTGCCGTCGCGATGTCATCACCTTGGGACTTCCACACTAGTGGCCAATGACCTTTGAAGTGGAAAGGGCCGTGTGGTGTGAGTCACCTTCAGATGGCCAGACTATCTCACAAACAGGGTCCTTGGTCCTCGCCCTCGGTGGGCCAGCCTTAGAGAGAGGAGCAACTGCAATGTGTTATACATGGGGCTGCCTCTGAAGACGCCTCAGAGACTTCAGCTGCTGCAGAATTCAGCAGCCAGGTTGCTCACAGTCAAGACGCTTTGAGCATATAATGCCAATCCTGGCCCAACTGCACTGGCTGACAATTAGTTTCTGGGCCCAAATCAAATTTTGACCTATAAAGCCTTAAATGGCTCAGGACCACAGTACCCCAAGAACTGCCATTCTCTATATGTACCTACCTGGGCAGTGAGATAGTCACCTGAGGCTCTTCTTTACGTGCCTCCTCCATGGGAGGTCCAGAGGCTGGCAAAGCGCGAAAACAGGCTTTTTATGGGGCAGATTCCCATTTGTGTAATGCTCTCCTGGGGAACCTTACCTGGTGCCTTCATTACATATATTTAGGAGACAGACGAAAGCCTTCCTCTATAACCAGGTCTTTGGCCTTTAACTGCTGTATCTGTGGTGGTTTAGAAGTGGACGGGATGTTTTTAATGCATTTTTTTCTCCTTGATTTTAATGTAACCGTTGGCCGGGGTGTCTGCTTGTTTGCTTGGCTATAAGTTGCTTTGGGTTGCCCCGGACATGATAGAACAAATTCAGCAAATCATAATAATAACTTGCTCACTTCTTGTGCTACGGAGGCCGGAGTCACAGAAGCTTCCCATCCCACGGAAAAAGAGAAGATTCTCCTCCACATGCTGCCAAGTCTGATGCACCTCAGGAAGGAGACACTCTGGATCCTTTTGGTGAGGAAGATGAGGACCAAGTTGAGGATTCTCCATGTGGACATGCCCCACAGACAATGGAAGCATGGTTCTCCCAGACAATGACGCTCCTCCTGCATTGGCTACAGCTGCATTCTAAAGAACATCACAAAGGAGTGGTTCTCGGCTCATTTCTAGAACCAACAATCAAAAAACAACCTTTGGAACACTCCCTAGGTTCTCTCCATCTGGCACCCAGGAGCATCGCATCAGAAGAGCAGAAAAACTGGTCCCCAGGTCAGTGACAAATTTTGCAGAAATGCACACCTCAGGACTCCATGGGCCTGCACTGCTGTGCCAGATGTGAAGTTAGTGACCCACCAGATTGATGTGGGATGTGAAACACAAGAGCAGTCAAGTACAACATTCCTAGAGTGAACATGCTTACACATGGGGAGGAATGTTTGTCCAGCCAGCAGGTCAACTTCCTGTTTCCTTCTGGGCTGGGACAGACTTCCTCTGCATGTGACTAGAGGTGGGCATGGCCTCACCTGTGCAGGTAACGACAAAAGCACAGGGCAGGGCAGCCATCTCTCTTTTACTACATGCATCGAAGAAGCAACATCTGCTTAGCCAAAGATGCTCTCAAAGATGCTCTCAAAGATGCTTCCAGCCAAGAGAGGACAAAGGGACTGTCTTCTTATGGGATAGTTTTCCAAGTGTATGTTACTTTTCTAAGCTAAGTCTGCCTTCTGGAATCCTATTGTGAACAGAATGATGTGTGAGTAAACCTTTTTATACTTAGATAGAAGACTGTGTCTCATCTTATCTTTTATGAGGGAATAAGGGGAAAATACCAGAGTAGTTATTATAGAGGCTTTAGCGAGCCTGAGCAAATGCATCCGCTGCAAGTTTAAAAAGGGGAATGTTACTCTGCTAAATTGTGGAACTTGTTAACACAAGTTGGAAAGGCTATAACCAAACAATATATCCTCTCCTGCATCCCTGAACATTCCCACAATTGATCGAGTGCACTCTTTTGTACAAGTCAAACTGCCCATGACGAGTGTGTTGCAACGGAAATAGTTGCTACCTGGAGGTAACTAGGCTGTGGACAAGTGTCACCCCATTAGCCCCCATCAGTATGGAACTTTGAGATAGGACAGTAATTCCACCACCCGGATCTTTTAGCTCTTACGGCTGGAGAGTCAGGCAATGGAAATGTCTGAGGATGTATTTGATTTGCAAAAGACATTCAATTTCTGGAATAGAAAGTGGCAGAACCCCACTTGGCGTGTACAGCGCGCAGCTAAAACCACTCAGACATCACGTGAGTGAAATATGACATAATGACGCATCCGTTTCCCGTGCTTGGTGTGAGAGGCCTGTCTTTGCATACAGACAACTCCTAAAGAGGGATGTGGTATCAGGGATCAATCTGGTAAGTCACTGTAATAAACAAAAATCTGCCCTCATTCCCGTATGGGGTATCCAAGAGCCCTTATAGAGTCCTTTGTAGGTTCTCCATCAGTCGGAGAAAATAACAGAGGCCAAACAGAGAATATTGAGAAGCAAAGCAGCTAGTAAGCCTGATCTTTATTGAACAGTTGCAACAGGGTGCCCCCCTCACACACAGGAAAGGAGGAGGAACCCAGAATAAAGGTGTGCCCGTCCTTACCTAGACATTTTAAATTGCCCCCCCTGGAGTCCAAGACCACCCCCAGAAACATCATACATGCATCACAGAAGGGGTGTAGCTCAAGACCAGCCCCCAGATACATCATACCTACATCACAGAAAAGGCAGTCTACAACAGAAATCTGAGCGGGTTGTTTACCTCCTGTCTGGCAGGTTACGTGTTAATGCTCACTTGATTGGATACCCTGGGGAACCTGGCCAGTCTTTTGTAATGATAAATACTTAGTTCCTGAGCCACATCACAGGCTCACCCTATCCATACACAGACATACCCTTAAGACAGGATTTGTGAAGGAAAAGACAATGGGGAGGCTTTTCCATTTTCCTTCAACCTTGCAGAGAAAACATTTGGTCAGTTTGGGAGTCAAGATGGTTTCAGGGGTGTTTTCCTGAGCTGCTTCAAACATGTGGTTTATATATTTATGTACGTGTTTGCTTGGTACATTTATGAACATTTATTATATATATAAGCCCTTAAATTTTTTATTTCATCACTACACATTTGGTGCAGCAGTGCAGACCCATGGAGTTCAGAGGTGTGCATTTCTGCAAAATGTGTCACCAACCCTTAATTGTCGGGCACCAACTTTTCTGCTCTTAGGATTCCAGACTGTCATTATTTTCCCATGGCGTACTGGTGAATCAGGCAAGCCTGGAAAAAAGGAGACTAAGAGGAGATATGATAGCCGTCTTCAAATATCTCAAGGGCTGTCACATGGAAGATGGAGAAAGCTTGTTTTCAGGCCCTGAGGCGGATAGCGACTCCCTCAATATTGAAGGGGCCAAAGCCCCTTCCACCCCCTATGGTTGACACAAGCAGGACTTGGGCACAAGAGCACTCTCCCTTCCTCTGGTTTCCAGCAAAGTATTGCACAAAAACCCGGCATCTCCAAAATAACTGACCTTTTTGTGGGAAGGAAGTATCTACCATCCTGCAAACAAATCAGAATGAATGCTCAACAAGCAGGTGATCTGGAAGCCTCCTTTGTGTTCGCATCTGATTTATTGTTATTTTCTTGGAGCAGAATGTGGGGTATTTCTTCAGAATAGTTTTATTTGAGGCTGTTGCAAACAGGTGTTCTGCCAACAGTGTGACGCAGCAGCTAAAAAAGCCAATGCTATTCTGGGCTGCATCAATAGGAGTATAGCATCTAGATCAAGGGAAGTAATAGTGCCACTGTATTCTGCTCTGGTCAGACCTCACCTGGAGTACTGTGTCCAGTTCTGGGCACCACAGTTCAAGAGGACACTGACAAACTGGAATGTGTCCAGAGGAGGGCAACCAAAATGGTCAAAGGCCTGGAAACGATGCCTTATGAGGAACGGCTAAGGGTTCCCAAAGAACCCACAGTTAGCCAGTTTGTGCTCTCCGTGCAAACGCCTATCTGAGAATACCTGCAGTGTGTTCCGTTCCCTTGAGGCCCTCTTCCAAGCTTGTTAGGAGGAATCGGCACATGGGAAACTGAGATGTCCAGCAGTCATGACTCATGGAGGCAATGAATAGCTCGGAATCACCAGCTCAAATATTCCACTGGGATTTGCTTCCAAATAAAACCCTTTTCTGGCATTGCATCTCCTGCCATTGCTGCCTCTTCAGCCTCTAGATGGCAGCAATTGATGCCACAAGGATGCAAGAAGGAGCCTCCTAAGGCCAAGGGCCTGCTGGAGCCTCCATGGGGAGCTGGGAGCAAAACGTGCCATTCAGGAGCACAAAGAAAGCTTTGGCAGTGCTTTGCAATGCGGACAGACCTTCCAAGGACCCCTATTTTCCAGGGACAGTCCTGATTTGATCCTAGAATGTCCTGCTTTTCCATCATGGTGGGTGGCCAGTGATAGCCCTCCCTTCTCCATGAATTTGTCTAATCCATGGGTAGGCAAACTAAGGCCCAGGGGCTGGATCCGGCCCAATCGCCTTCTAAATCCGGCCTGCGGACTGTCCGGGAATCAGCCTGTTTTTACATGAGTAGAATGTGTCCTTTTATTTAAAATGCATCTCTGGTTATTTGTGGGACATAAGAATTCGTTCATTATTCCCCCCCCCCAAAAAAAAAGAAAATATAGTCTGGCCTACCACAAGGTCTGAGGGACAATGGACCAGCCCCCTGCTGAAAAAACTTGCTGACCCCTGGGACTCTAAACCTCTTTTAAAGCCACCCAAGTTGGTGGAGCAATGACAAACCTAGACAGCATCTTAAAAAGCAGAGACATCACCTTGCCGACAAAGGTCCGTATTGTTAAAGCTCTGGTTTTCCCAGTAGTGATGTATGGAAGTGAGAGCTGGACCATCAAGAAGGCTGATCGCCAAAGAACTGATGCTTTTGAATTCTGGTGCTGGAGGAGACTCTTGAGAGTCCCATGGACTGCAAGAAGATCAAACCGATCCATTCTGAAGGAAATCAGTCCTGAGTGCTCACTGGAAGGACAGATCCTGAAGCTGAGGCTCTAAGACTTTGGCCCCCTCATGAGAAGAGAAGACTCCCTGGAAAAGACCCTGATTTTGGGAAAGATGGAGGGCATAAGGAGAAGGGGACGACAGAGGACGAGATGGTGGGATAGTGTTCTCAGAGGTACCAGCCTGAGTTTGACCAAACTGTGGGAGGCAGTGGAAGACAGGAGTGCCTGACGTGCTCTGGTCCAGGGGGTCATGAAGAGGCAGACATGACTAAACAACTAAACAACAACAACAACAAGTTGGTGGACCTCACTGCCTCATGTGAGAGCGAGTGCCACAGGTTAATTCCTGCAAATGAGGAGCCAGCAAAGCTGTCGGTTCTTTTGACTGATCTTGCCACTTCATAGCAACATGGAATTGCAGAGTTGGAAGGGACCATGAGGCAATCATCTACCCCTTCCTACGTGGGAATAATTCCCCCAAAGTGGGCTCAAACCCAAGACCCTAAAGACCCTCCTGTTGCACCTACTGAACAACAAACAACCATCCAAACTTCTCCTCTACCCTTTAATCAGCCTCCGAGGTCTTATAAAGCCCTACCAGAGAAATTTCTAACTCACCTGCATGTGCCCTTGCCCAATGCTTACCAGGTTCTGGAGGCCGATATTATTTTGCTGAAGAGTTGGTGGTGATGGAGGGTGGGGAGACTAGTGTGTTGCCTCTTTGTTTCATTTGCTAGTTTCTTTGTCCTCCCACCATAGAGGTAGATTGGGCCTCAGAACCTAAATAATAAATCAGAAAGGTCTTTAATTTCTAGGATTCTGAAGCTATGCAAGAATGGCTCTTTTTCTCATCAGACGTCCAATTTCCCCGTTTGCTTTTCTTCGATTATTTTGGACATCCCAGGAATAGGCATATTTCAGTGCTTTGTACTTTTATGCGCTTTGCTTTGTAGATCTTGGGGAAAGAAGTGATTGAAAATATTTTGCTTTTGATCAAATGTTGCAATTGTTTTCCAGATTTTGAAAAATACCTTCTTTGCACTACTGCGTCCATGCCAAGTGACACTCGTTCTTGCATTAGGGTGTCTATGGATTTAACCTCTCTATGCCCACCATGCTTAAAAGCTCTTTTGCATGCGCTGCACTGGCCTTTGGGGCTCTTATATATCTGAGGACGCCCCTCAGATTTTCTCCCACTGGTGACTGCTCTGTGTCTTTCTTAAAGTGACAGATCCCATTTGCAACCCCTGTGATCATGACGACTTAGAGCCTGCAAAGTGCCACGTCTGGGCAAGGTAAGGCATCGTATTTCCTGCTACATACAAAAAAATAATACTGAGAAAATGCTGCATTTATACAGCATGAATACAACCTTGAGAGAAAGTTTCTGATCTGCAAGAAAGCAACACTGATCTGGCAAAAAGCCCTAAATTATGCATTAGAATTTTGGGGTTGAATTTTGCTACTTGACATGCTTTTTAAAGCTCAGATTTTAATAATTTAATACTGCTTCCATATTATGCTATGTTAATTGGGGGAGGGGGTTGTTTTAATCCTTCTTTGTATGGAAAATATAATTTACAGAGTTGTGTGGAAGTTGCCCAGGGTCGTTTGACCCTTTTTGGTAGTTCTCTTTTCTCCTTGAAAAACTACCCAAGGCAATTTTATTTAAGTTTTAAAAATAACATACGACTTTTACCTGGTGTACTTGCTTTTGTCACACTGAAGGTACAAGAAAGGCAGGCAGCTGATATTCATGGTGTTACTGAAACATATTTACATGAATTTGTATCTGAGACTGATTAATGTTTACAGATTGACTCTGGGGCAACCGCATCTCCCCACAGGCTTTGAGGAAGATTTGCATCTTTTAACGTATAATTTTTTATAAAAAAAAATTAACCTAGTCATTTCAATGAGAGATTTACGTGTTTGTTCTCAATGGCTGATAACTGAACTAGCTGGAAAAAACTGACCCAGGCAAATGACATCATAGGATTCTATACTACAGCACTGTTGTTGTTGTTGTTTAGTCATGTCTGCCTCTTTGTGACCCCCTGGACCAGAGCACGCCAGGCCCTCCTGTCTTCCACTGCCTCCCGCAGTTTGGTCAAACTCATGCTGTTGTTCAGTAGGTGCAGCAGAAGACTCTAAATCTCAGGGTCTTGGGTTCGAGCTTCACATTGGGAAAAATATTCCCACTTTGGAAGGGATAGATGATCGCCTCATGGTCCCTTCCAACTCTGCAATTCCATGTTGCTAGGAAGTGGCAAGATCAGTCAAAAGAACCAACAGCTTTGCTGGCTCCTCATTTGCAGGAATTAACCTGTGGAACTTGCTCCCACATGAGGCAGTGAGGTCCACCAACTTGTTGTTGTTGTTTAGTCATTTAGTCACGTCCGCCTCTTGGTGACCCCCTGGACCAGAGCACGCCAGGCCCTCCTGTCTTCCACTGCCTCCCGCAGTTTGGTCAAACTCATGCTGGTAGTTTCGAGAACACTGTCCCACCAACTTGTTGTTGTTGTTGTTTAGTTGTTTAGTCGTGTCTGCCTCTTCATGACCCCCTGGACCAGAGCACGTCAGGCACTCCTGTCTTCCACTGCCTCCCACAGTTTGGTCAAACTCATGCTGGTACCTCCGAGAACACTATCCCACCATCTCGTCCTCTGTCGTCCCCTTCTCCTTGTGCCCTCCATCTCCCCCAACATCAGGGTCTTTTCCAGGGAGGCTTCTCTTCTCATGAGGTGGCCAAAGTCTTGGAGCCTCAGCTTCACGATCTGCCCTTCCAGTGATCACTCAGGGCTGATTTCCTTCAGAATGGATCGGTTTGATCTTCTTGCAGTCCATGGGACTCTCCTGAGTCTCCTCCAGCACCAGAATTCAAAAGCATCAGTTCTTTGGTGGAGGAACAAGGTAGAAGATTATAAAATGATGCCTGGCACAGAGGAAACAGACAGAGAAGCTTTTCTCATCTTTATAAAACACCAGAATGTGTGGACATCCAATGAAGCCGAATGCTGAAAGATTATGGGAAGAGAAAATCAAGTACAGGGCATAGTTAACCTGTGGAACTCCCTCCCACAGGAGGCAGCAATGGCCACCCACTTGGATGACTTTAAAAGAGGGTTGGACAAATTCGTGGAGGAGGAGAGGGCTCTGGATGGCCACCAGCCATGCTGCCTTTGCTCTGCCTCCACAGATGAAGGCAGCAATGGGGCATTGCTCTGATCTAGCAGGCTCCTCTAATACCCACCTGCCATTCCCTCTGGCGCCCCCTGCTGCTGGCCTCCCTGCCGCCCCCCACCTTGCGAGTCCCACTGGGCACCAGCAGCCACCCCTGGTGCGCCGGACTTGTGGCGCATGGCGCCGCCTCTCCCTTTCCCCTTCTGATGGCGGCCTGGCGCTCTCCCCGAGGCGTTCTGGGCGTGCTGCATTTTCTCAGGGAAACGCAGGCATCTGCTCAGGGGACTGGCAAATTCCCCATCATTCTTGATTTGCAAATGAAGGCAGCTGTTCCTCTAGCAGAGAGGCTGTTGCCAATTATTTAACTGGGATAACGAGGTGGTAAATATGTTTGGAAGGAGCAGGAGGGCAGGGATTTCCCTGGCTTAGCCTGAAGAATGGGATTTCCTCTTGGTAAGTTTGGTCCTCTTTTGGTGTCCCCCCCCCCCATGGGTTGCAAGGGAGCCTATTTTGGCTGGATCCAAAAACTGAGAAGGATTCAGCAACTGGGTCTATATATGCAGCATTGATGGTGACAAGCAGCTCCCAAACACCATCAATTTTCTCCCCTTGCCTAATAGCTGCAGAGATTAGCCAGATGTGCTGAAATGGCTCTCTGATGATGGTGAACACCAACAGTGGGGAGATTGAGGCTGAGGGGGGAGGGAGAGGACCAACCGGCAACATCTCTCTTCCTTTGCAGCAATCCAGTAGGGACAGGCGGAAGGTTCTGCAATTAGGGCTTATCCCCATCTCCGCTTACTCCGTTGTTTTCCACCAGGGAAACACGATCTTTAGCCCTGGATCAGAATAAGTGATGAAAGTTTTCTATGGATTGCTATTTGTTCTGATTTAGAGCTAAAATGTCCATCCCCCCTGACTCACCTTAACTTAGGAAACACCCCCTCCCACCAGGAAGAAGAAGAAGAGTTTGGATTTGATATCCCGCTTTATCACTACCCTAAGGAGTGTCAAAGCGGCTAACATCCTCCTTTCCCTTCCTCCCCCACAACAAACACCCTGTGAGGTGAGTGGGGCTGAGAGACTTCAAAGAAGTGTGACTAGCCCAAGGTCCCCCAGCAGCTGCAGGTGGAGGAGCGGAGACGCGAACCCGGTTCCCCAGATTACGAGTCTACCGCTCTTAACCACTACACCACACTGGCTCCCAGTGGAGGCATTGCCTTCACACTTCTAAAGTTTCTCTTCTCAGTCCCATAGGACTTTCTCTCTCTCTCTCTCTCTCTCATCACATGTCCAACATACAACATAAAAACAAGATTCCAAGGAATCTCCTGGACTTCCCTCCTTCCTTTTGTGGGTCCTATTATTAATCATTTCCTCCCGCATCTTTTATGATAATCCAAATCTTTTACACCTCCATTATGTCCAAAATTCACCATTAAATTACAAGTGTTATTCCAACCCTACTACCGATTTTAACGGTTTACAATGGTCTTTAGCATAAGTTTTAAAATTTCCCCATTCCTAATTAAAATTTTGGTCTTCCTGATTTCTGATTCTTCCAGTCATTTTAGCCATTTCGGCACAGTCCATCAACTTGATCTGTCATTCTTCTCTGGACGGGACGTGATCTTTTTTCCGTCTCTGGGCCAATAACATCCATGCAGCTGTGGTCGCGTACATAAATAGTCTTTTCTGCTCTTTGGGGATTTTGGCACCTAGAATTCCTAAAAGGCAAGTTTCAGATTTTTAAGAAAAGGTTATTTTAAACATTTTTTCCAACTCATTATATATAATTTCCCCAAATTCTTTTACTACCTTACATTTCCACCACCTATGATAAAAGGTGCCTTCTTTTCTCCCCTAGTACCCCCCCTTAGTGCTTCTCAATCCTTCCTCCTATGGCTTGGCTTCCAGACCCTTAAACATCTCGGTCCCCTTCCTCTACACGCATTCCAGTTTGTCAATATCCTTCTTTAACTGTGCCCAGACTTGGACACAGGACTCCAGGCTCCATAATGTCCTAGCTGCCCCTTTGCCCCTTTGCTTGCTGGTGGCCCCAGGAGCAGCACTTCTGCTAGTCTTCGGCATTGAGAATTGCAATTCTCCCTCTCCTCCCAGCTACTGGAATTTCCTCCCAGACACACTTTGGCTTGGGGGACCCCCTCTCCCACCAGGACGCGTTGCTTTCAAGCTTTTAAAGTTTCTCTTCTCAGTCCCATCGAACCTAGAAACTTGCTGGCTTGCTTCTTTTGGTACATAGTGCATCCAAATTTAAGGGGATTAATCTGTCTTGCGTAGGTGTGTTGTCGTGTTTCGGGAAGGACTGGTCTGTGAGTTGTGTCTGGTTCCATGGAGTTGGCTGAATTTGACAACTGACAGGCAACAAAACTTCTGTTCTTCACGGAGCTGGTCCTTTGATTTTCAGCTGGCTGGTGGATGCTGCTGACCTCCGTTCGAAACCCATGCTGCACGTTGCCAATTACGAGGCAGCTTTTTGGGCAGAGGCAGCCTAATGAAAGGTATCGTTGAGGCGTCAGCCTGGATTGTTTATGCTGCCAGAGGCTCAGCAGTGAAGCTTCTGCTAAGAGGGACTTCTGTGGCCACATCCAAAGCAAGACCTTCGGAAGGATGCGTCAGCCCAGATAATGAGGTGGAGATGCCCTGGCAGCTTCTCCAGCCGGCTGAAATAAATGTTTCAACGGAATGCACCATCTGAGGCACCCCAGATATAGATGTATATATATTAGAAACATGGGAAATGATGGAAAGAGATGGAGGTATGGGTGCAAGGAGCTTGCGAACATGTGGAAGACTTCTGTGGTTTGGACATGGGGTCAAGCCCCAGGCCAGGCTCCTCCTCTGGGCACCTGGGGAGGTTTATTCGAGCTCAGCTCTTCTCCAGGACCCATTTATTTATTTGTTTCATAAAATTTATAGACTGTTTGATTGTAAACAACAACAACAACAGCTGTTGAGATATTCCGTTCCACCTTAAGGAACAGGCATGATTGTTGTGTGTCACATGTCTGTTTACACTCCAGCACAGTATGCTGGGAACTTCCGTTTTGTGTATAGCTATTGCTTTTGCCTCTTTGCTTTGGACATGAAGGAGATCAGACATGGATGAGCTCCTCCCCTGCATGCAAAGCAGCTGTGTGAAGCCCAAGGCAGGGGAGGAGGAAGGGGGGCGGTGGGGCAGATGCCCAAGGTGCCCTCACTGAGGGGGGTGACATTCGGTGCACCACCCACCTGCGACTCCCAAGCCTACCCCGAGCTGTTGGGGTAAGGGGAGAGCTGCGCCGCTTTGCTGGCAGCATTCCCCCCCTTCCCCCTTCGTTTTGACAGCTTGGGGGAGGCTTGGGAGTCACGGTCAGGTGACACGCTGAATGTCCGCCATGGGCTATCCCATGCTTAGGAGGGTCCCCTCCGCGCCACGTTCCCCTTGGGAACACACTCGACCGGGGCAGCTCAGGCATACGAGAATACAATACAATATGATAATCTTTATTGTCATTGTCCCATACAGAACAACGAAACTGAAAATATCTACATCAGACATTCAAAAACCCACAGACCTGCTATCCCAGCTATCCCAGCCTGGTTAGCCCCCTAAAAACTCTGATACGCCCTAATTAAATACAATATACTCCCACAGAGACTACCTTACACTGCATTTAAAACCAAAATTGCATTTGGATAGAAACTGTTTCTCAGGCGGCTACTCTTAGTCTTTATAAAACTGTATCTTCTTCCAGAAGGCAGAAGCTGAAAGAGATCATTTCCGGGGTGCGCACTATCCTGCGCTATCTCTGCAGCTTTCTTACGGCACCTGGAAGCGTAGATGTGATCCAAGGTGAGAAGAGTGCACCCAGTTATTCTCTCCACAGTCTTTACAACCTTGGACAGCATTGTTTTTTCCCTGACCCTGCAGGGAACTGTGCATTTGCTCTGCCACTGGCCCAAGGCAAACTTCGGGGCCTCAAATTTCAGTGGCACCCTGTGCAATGCTAAAACTGGGCGCCCCTGCACCTCTCACACTTGGTCCTACAGTGTTGTAGCGGCACTCTCTGCAACGCAGTGCCCCATGCACTCAGAGCGGCCATGCTACTCTAAAACGGCCTCTGCTGCCTCGGTTGGAGGGCAGGTGCTCTGAGGTCACTCCGCTCAATACGCACAGAGCACTTTCCGTGGCTTCTGCAGAAATGGAGCAACCAAGCAGAGCTGAGTGCAGCTGCAGATGGAAAGTGGATGGCTGGGGGGAGAGGAGAGATTCCCTCCAGCCTGGAAGAAGTGGCGCTGCCATCTTGGGCCAGAAGATGCCTCTGGGTGGAGAGAGAGATCACAGAGTGTATATGTGGCTGCCAAGACAGTCCATCTCTCATCAGCTTCAGGCTAGAATTAACCCTGAGTGAAGCACCAAGGGCTTGTTGCTCTGCAGCTGAATCCCAAGTGTAAAACTCAGCTTTTGAAGAAGGTGGGTTGTTTTCCTGGAAGATGAATGAAGTGGCGGGGGTATGAGGGGTGGTGGAATATTTGGGAAATGCATTATTCTCACCCAATAAAAAGTGCCCCCATCATCTCCATCAGTGGTGGAGAGAAAGGCAAATAAGGGCTCGTCCACACTCCTGCTTTGTCCAGCACCTTGGAAGCACAGCTCAGTGTTGGAGCTGACCTTTAAAGTCCTAAACGGTCTCAGTCCAGTATACCTGAAGGAGCGTCTCCACCCCAGACACCAGGGTCCAGCACCAAGGGCCTTCTGGCAGTTCCCTCCCTGTGAGAATCCAAGTTACAGGGAACCAGGCAGAGGGCCTTCTCGGTAGTGGCACCCGCCCTGTGGAACGCCCTCCCACCAGATGTCAAAGAGAAAAACAACTGCCAGACTTTTAGAAGACATCTGAAGGCAGCCCTGTTTAGGGAAATTTTAAATGTTTAATAGACTATTGTATTTTAATATTCTGTTGTAAGCTGCCCAGTGTGGCTGGGGAAACTCCTCAAAGGCCCCACAGAGCATCCTGCCTGGCTGCCCCGCCCCTGGGCACAGGGCACGCACGCCCCCCAATTCTGCCACCAATAGGAACTTACAAGATCCTGGAGAGTGGACTTAAGAGAGACCTCTACCCCACCCCATAAGCCCTTCTATCTAGCTTACCTGTTGTAGGAATCATTCTTCCCTTTCCTGCTTCTGCCCCAGTGTTCCCAAGGAATCTAGTCAGGCCTTTCCTGCGGCTTCATTCTGCCTAACCAGAGGAGAGAGAGGGGGGTCCATCTCACAAGGCTCCTTGCCTGCCTGCCATCAGTCACCCCTGCCAGCCATTAATATTAATTGGAGCTGAATAATTCACTGGCTGTTTAGGATCCTGTTGTTTAAGTCCGGCTCGTGCTGTTCTCCTTCGTTAGTCATTACGGAGAAAATCTCCAGAGCAGCTCCCATAAATCTTCCTCTCCTTTCGCACACTGTGGAAAGAAAGCAGGAGCCACGCTAAGCAAGGCCAGCACAGGGCACTGGAAGCATCAGAAGGAGTAGCCGACTGGGAAGGAAGGAAGGAAGGAAGGAAGGAAGGAAGGAAGGAAGGAAGGAAGGAAGGAAGGAAGGAAGGAAGGAAGGAAGGAAGGAAGGAAGGAAGGGTTCAGAGGAGAAGAACAGCATTTGGGACCTTTTAGTTTAGAGAAAAGGCAAGGAAGAGGTGACAGGATAGAAGTTTGCAAAATTATGCATGGCACACAGAAAATGGAGAGAGGAAATTATTTCTCCCTCTGTTATAACACTAGAACTCTTGGATATCCAATGAGGCCAAATGTTGGAAGATTCAAGAGAGATAAATCCTTCATGCAGTGCATAGGTGAACTATGGAACTCTCTCCCACAAGAGAGTTGGCTGGTTTTAAAAGAGGATTAGACAAATTCATGGAGGAGGAGAGGGTTATTGATGGCTACTAGCCCTGATGACATCTGACATCTGGAGGCAGCCCTATTTAGGGAAGCTTTTAATGTTTGATGCATTACTGTATTTTAATATTTTGTTGGAAGCCACCCAGAGTGGCTGGGAAGGCCCAGCCAGTTGGGTGGGGAAGAAATTATTATTATTATTATTATTATTGTTGTTGTTGTTGTTGTTGTTGTTGTTGTTGCCCTGCTCTGCCTCCACAGTTGGAGGCAACAGTGCTTCTGAATGCCAGTTGCTGGAAACCACAAGAGAGGAGATTTGCTCTTGTGCTCAAACCCTGCTTGTGGGTTTCCCAATAATGCATCTAGTTGGGCGTTGTGAGAACAGCATGCTGAACTAGATGGGCCATTGCCCTGATCCAGCTAGCTCTTCTTATGTTCATGTCAGCATACCTATAAGCTAACTTTTTGTTAAGCCCATTCTGCAGAGCACTGACTCATCCCTGCGTGTTTCCTTGGGCGTCACACAGAACAACCTCCCAAATCTCCTCACTTTCAGCATTTCAAAATTCACTGAATTAAGATTCCCCTTTCACCTGGCGTAGAGATAGGAAGCCAATGGTTCCCTGTTCAGGCTTCTGGCAATGAATCATCAGGCAGTTTAACTCACTGAAGAACACCAGCCTTCCGCTTTCACCCAGAGTGCAACCTCTTGCTTAAGGCAAGCTTCCAAATGCAATGCACTCAAACACAGCACTGTATGCACATTAAACTTTTAAGTGTGACATGGAATAAGTGGAAAGAACCAGCAAAGCTGGATGTCATCTTCCAATCCACCACAACTTACCAGAAGATCCCATGGGCTACCTCACCTTGGGTACACCATAAGAGCTCAGGCAGGCAGGCAAGCTCAGGAAAGAACATAAGAAAATTCTGCTGGATCAGGACAGTGGCCAATCTAGTCCAGCATTCTCTTCTCATGGTGGCCAACCAGATACATTCATGGGAAACCCACAAGCAGGATTTGAGTGCAAGAGCCCTCTCCCCTCCCATGTCTTCCAGAAAGGCCTCTCCTCCTCCCAGAGGGGAGGGATTGTGAGTGGGAGCAACTTCCCGCAAGAGACAGGGAGGCGTGCTCGGCTCCCTGCTCTTGATTGCCCCTTTCAGCCAACCAATAGGACTGGCTGGTGGGCGAGGTTAGCTGCATTTAAGCAGCCGCTGCAGGATGTGAAACACAAGAGCAGTCAAGTTACAGATAGGTAGCCGTGTTGGTCTGCCATAGTCAAAACAAAATAAAAAAATTCCTTCCAGTAGCACCTTAAAGACCAACTAAGTTAGTTCTAGGTATGAGCTTTCGTGTGCATGCACACTTCTTCAGTCAAGTAAAACATTCCTAGAGTGAACATGCTTACACATGGGGAGGAATGTTTGTCCAGCCAGCAGGTCAACTTCCTGTTTCCTTCTGGGCTGGGACAGACTTCCTCTGCATGTGACTAGAGGTGGGCGTGGCCTCACCTGTGCAGGTAACAACAAAAGCACAGGGCAGGGCAGCCATCTCTCTCTCTTTCACTACATGCATCGAAGAAGCAACATCTGCTTAGCCAAAGATGCTCTCTTGGCCTCCAGCCAAGAGAGGACAAAGGGACTGTCTTCTTATGAGATAGTTTCCAGGTATATGTTACTTTCTAAGCTAAGTCTGCCTTCTGGGATCTGATTGTGAACAGAATGATATGTGAGTAAACCTTTTTATACTTTTGTAGAAGACTGTGTTATGTCTTATCTTTTATGAGGGAATAAGGGGAAAATACCAGAACAGTTATTATAGAGGTTTTAGTGAGCCTGAGCAAACGCATCCGCTGCAAGTTTAAAAAGGGGAATGTTACTCTGCTAAATTGTGAAACTTGTTAACACAAGTTGGGAAATGATCTAACCAAACAATATACCGGTCTCCTCTCCTGCATCCCTGAACATTCCCACAGCCGCAGCAGTGTTCTGTTCCCAGTCGGTTCCTGCTTACATCTTTGCATATTGACCTTGCTATGGACTTCGGTTAGTTGCCTTGGTTGCCCAAGGGAACTTGTAGGACTTTTTTTATCCATTTGGCAAATTGGCACTTGATTTTTTCACCTACCTCGTAACAACTCGTCACAACTTTCTGGTATTGGCGGTTAGGCACTGGAATATGTGTGCTGTGTTGGAGGACTGGGTATGAGCCATCATCTACCCCTCCTCTTTGGGGTATTCCATTAAAGGAATCCGGCAGTCATGGATCCTGTCCGATGCCCTGTTGGTGGCTAGGGCCATGGCATGACCCCCAGTGACATCAGGGGAAGCTTCCAGTTGCATTTGCATCAACAAGCTCCTCCCATTGGTTGCTGACCCTGAAATGACTCCCTGCTGAGTGGGGTGGAGTCATGTATTTCTGTTTCATCCAATGCCTAAGCCAATAGTACTCACATGCTGTAACCAATCAAGTTGTGGCCTAATTTTGCCCATTAACCTAAAATAATGCGTCTTTGTGTCTTATTATAATACTATGCGGGTGGCGGGTCCTCGACTCACAACTGGTAATCGGAAACTTTGCTGCTTCCACCTGCAGAGGCAGAGCAGAGCCATCATTGATAGCCCAAAGATCTTGGAAGCCTATTTAAGGGATAACGAACCAGATTCTCTTTAAAGAAGATCTGCATGAGGGTTGGAAGAGGGTGGGCAGACAAGCCAAATGCACAGAAAATAATACTTGGTGCTCAGTTTCCATCTCACCTGGCCTTAAGGCAGCCTCATATGAGGGACCTTTGACCTTCTCGTGCGATGCTTGGGCATGCATGCATGTGTGGAAACACTTGCAAAGTGAGGAGAGAGCTATTTTTAAGTCTATGCAGGCTGTACAAGCACATCAGTTATGGAGTGTGGAATTGCAAGAGGCAGTTTCAGTCTCAAGTGGGGAAATGCTCTGCCGTTCCTGAATAATTTCTGGACCTAAATGCCCACAACAGCGTAGCAAGACAAGAGTTTCTCTCCAGATATTCCATGCATGAGACTAAGTGCTGGTGCAGATACTGTGAACTTCATACCAGTTTGCGGGGAGGCACAGAAGGGTCGCTCTGGGTCCTGAGGGGGTTCCATGCTACTGCAGAGAAGTGCCAACGGCTTTGGGGAACTACAGCTCCCAGCATGCCCTTCTCCGCAACATCATCTCGCAGCATCCATCGCTCCTGCTCCCCTGAGCCTGCTTGAGACGCAACAGCCTTGTGATTAAAACAATGGAGACTCTTTGGCTTCCACTTCAGATGGGCTTATGAAATTTTAATATGCTAAATGGCTTTTCCAGGGCAGGGTGCTGCCGGGAATGGCAAAGCAGGTATGAGAGATGAAAAGAGAACAGATGCTCCTAACCTGTGCATTCTGTGTGCCTCTGCTGTGAGCCTGTGTTGCACCCAGCAGGAGAAAGATGATGGGTTTTCACTGTGGCCCCAGGGGAACCTCCCCTGCTGGGGGAGCTGCCTCTTCTGTGGGGAAGGGCATGGTCAATCCTCACATGCAAATCATGGGCACCCAAGAGGGGAAGGGGAAGGGGAAGGGGAAAGGGGCAGTTGTTGCCTCTGCCTAAGTAAGCCATCACCCTCAAGTCCCAAGTTTCCATTTTAAAATAAAAGATTCTAGCATTTGTAAATGACCATTAAGTCCAGTTGTGACCAACTCTGGGGTTGCGGCACTCATCTCACTTTATTGGGCGAGGGAGCCGGCGTACAGCTTCCGGGTCATGTGGCCAGAATGACTAAGCCGCTTCTGGCAAACCAGAGCAGTGCATGGAAACGCTGTTTACCTTCCCGCTGGAGAGGTACCTATTTATCTACTTGCACTTTGACGTGCTTTCAAACTGCTAGGTGGGCAGGAGCAGGGACCGAGCAACGGGAGCTCACCCCGTCACGGGGATTCAAACCCCCGACCTTCCAATCAGCAAGCCCTAGACTCAGTGGTTTAGACCACAGCGCCACCTGCATCCCACCTAGCATTTGTTGAACCTGAGATATGGGGTGAAATGTGCAGGCACCTTTTTTCTCGTTCATTTTGTGAGAAACCAGTCTCCTCCCGCTTTTCTGTTACATAGGTTTTCTGTTTGTAGTATTTACTTTGGCCCCCACCCGGAAAAGTACTATGTGCATATGTAAATTCATTTAAATATGTGCAGTTTTCAAATAAGCCATCTCTGATGATAAGGCTTAAGTAAAATAAGGCACCTTCCAAACTTCCCCTTTCCTGAAAAAAACAACGCACAGTTCAGGGAGATTTAGGATTGTCCCCATATTAAGAGTGAAGACAATGGCTATGGACTGAAAGCAATTGTAGAAATAGCATACCCTCCAACATTTATCCAGTGAAAATAGGGATGTCCCATTCCATGATGATAATTTGACTATTTATACCCCACACATCTGACTGGCTTCCCCCAGACACTCTAGGCAGATTCCAACATATATAAAAACATAATAAAACATTAAACATTAAAAAATCAATCACACCTATACAGTCAAACCTCGGCTGTCAAATGTAATGCATTTCAGAAGACCATTCAACTTCCAAAATGTTCGACAACCGAGGATCAAAGGATGGTTGGCAAAATCAAAGGAGAGAAAAAGAAAAAAAATTCCCCGGAAGCCGTTCAGCTTCCAAAAATGGTTCAAAAACCAGAACAGTTACTTCCGGATTTTCGGCGTTTGGAAACCGAAATGTACGATAACAGAGGCGTTCAAGAACCAAGGTTTGACTGTACAGGATTACCTTCAGACGGCTCAGGGGCCGGATAACTCCATAACCTCCAACATTTCTCCAATGAAAATAGGGACGTCCTAAGGAAAAGTGGGACATTTTGGGATCAAATCAGAAACCGTCAGCTTCTCTAAATCAGGGACATCCCTGGAAAACAGGGACACTTGAAGGGTCTGAAATAGTTTGCGAATTGCTTTGGGGTTGTTGCTTACCATAGCTCTGAAAGGTAGACTGGGTAGGAAGATGGTCATCTTATTCATGGGTTTTCCCAGTGAGCTTCCTGGGAGAAACTGCCTCTCCCAACAGTGGGAGTGCTTACTGACTGGTGCAAGTGGCCTTCTCGTAGCCTCAGTTCCATCATCTGTGAAATGGGTGGAAATAATGGTGGCATGTCGTACAAGGGTCACAAGAGCAAATACAATAAAGAGCAGAGGACCATGCCTTCCAAACCAGCCTTCTCCATCCAGCATCCAGATGTTTTGGACTACCGCTCCCATCAGCCCCAGCCTGTTGCTGGCGGAAGTTGTAGTCCAACGGTAGTAAGCCAGCAACTAGTGCAGAGCTAGTGAGGTCCCACCTTGCATTCCTCTGCTTCCAGTTCTGCGATTCAGGCACGGCGATTAATCATACAAATGACAAGGATTTTGCCTTGGGGAAAACTGGCAGCCAGGAAGTGGGAGTGGGGGGAGAGGGACGGCTGCACACTCAGCCTTGGCCTGAGAAGCTGCTTTGGTCCCGAGTTGCCCCGGGTTCCAGGGAGATCCCAAAGAGCCGCCTCCATCCACTTTCCCTGTGCACCAGGCAGGTGCATTTGACGGCCCACTGCAGGTGCATTTGACGGCGATTTGACGGCCCACTGTGGGTGGAGGATTGGCTCCTGATCACAGACGCAATTAGAGGCAGTAATTTCAGGTTCATTAGCGGAATTCCTTAATCAACAATGCAATTACTTCGGCAGGGCTTGGAGGAGGGAAAGCCCTGATTAAGTACCAAAGGGAAGCAGAGAAAAAGGCAGAGGAGGAGAATCGCTTGGCATCCTGCAGGCTTTCCCCAACATTAGAGAGATGGCCCCAAGGTTCTACTCTTTGTTCCCATGACCTGGTATTCAGAAATAGACTATTATAGCACATGGAGCTTCCACAGAGCTCTCTCTCTCTCTCTCTTTCTCTCTCTCTCTCTCTCTCCTCCAGGACTTTGCCTAATTCTTCCTTACGTATTCATTTTGTAAGCCAACTAAACTACCTGATGGCCATGTGGCTCTTCATTGCCTCTTATTTCCCTATGCCTTGCTTACAAAGAGACAGTGCAGTGTAATGGCTAGTGTCGGACTAGGACCCAAGAGACCAGGCTTTGAATCCCCACTCAGACATGAAGTTCACTGGTTGACCCTTCAACCAACCACAGCCACTCTCGGCCTCCTTCACAGGGTTGTTGTGGGGACAAAATGGGGAGGGGGAGAACTATCTACAGCACCTTCAGCCCCTTGGAGAAAAAGGAGGGGGAAAGGCAGGAAAGTTCTGCCTTACCATCAGCCTGGCAAAAACCAACATCCTGGGTCAGGACACCACCAGCACTTCACGCATCAGCCTTGGGGACCACACACTTGAAGTGGTAGATGATTTTGTCTTCCTGGGATCTACCATAACCACCACCACCTCCTCCTCCTCCTCCTCCTCCTCCTCCTTCTTCTTCTTCTTCTTCTTCTTCTTCTTCTTCTTCTTCTTCTTCTGTGATCCCTCGTAGCTGAGTAAGATTGTCTTCCATAAACACGGTTTTAACAGTGAGTCCGTAAGTGACCGTGGAGGCCAATTCTGGATCCACACGTCCTTCCACAGTGGGGACATAGGTTTCCGGGTGGGAGTTGATCCCGGTGAGGGTTTGCCAAGCGTGCCTTCCTCTTAGCACATTTCTCCCTTGCGTCCTGAGTTCAAGCGTCTTCAAAGCCCATGACACCTTTGGTCAAGGTTGTTCTCCAACTGGAGCACTCGCAGGCCAGTGTTTCCCAGTTGTCGATGTTTATACTACATTTTTAAAAAGATTTGCCTTGACAGAGTCCATAGCCAGCAACCTTTCCATCGACACTGAGCTGTGCTAACGTCCAATACCAAGATGGAGGTGTATCAGGCTTGCATGTTGAGCACGCTGATTTATGGAAGTGCATCATGGGCAACTTACAACCACCAGGAGTGACACCTCAATGCCTTCCACATGCGCTGTGCCAGGAAGGTTTGGGGCATCACATAACAGGACAAACAAAGCCCACCGTCTACGCTGGCTTGGCCGTGTCCGCAGAATGGAAGATGGCAGGATCCCCAGGGAGGTGCTCTACAGGAGCTGGCTTCCAGCACCTGGCCAGTTGGCAGACCAACTCTGCTGTGCTACAAAGATGTCTGCAAACATGGCATGAAGGCTGGCAACATCAAACCTGTCATGTGGGAATCCCTTGTAGATGACCACAGTGTCTGCAGACAGACAATCAGGTCTTGTATCCATAGCAGTGACCAGAAGAGGAAAGACCTGGGAGGAGCACAGGGAGAAGAAACACCTTCCTCTGTCCCAGCTGCAACAAAACATGTCTCTCCCACATCGGTCTCTACAGCCACAGCAGGTGCTGTAACTCTCCAGAGGTTGGATTTCACCCCTGAAGGCACACTCCTCCATCATCTCTCGAGACAGATAGATGCCAACAGCAATGGCTTATAGCCATTGACAGCCTTATCCTCTGCAAATTTGTCTAATCCTCTTTTAAAGTTGGTGGCCCTCCCTGCCACAGTTTTGCCATGCACTGCGTGAAGATTTCTTTTATCTGCCCTGAATCCTACAATCTGTTTGGGCTGGTGGAGTCCCAGTAGCCTAAATGTTTCATGGTGGGCGGCCACAGCTGAGCTGCCATAAATTTTGTTGACAGCGCTGCCTTGTTCTCTGCTGGCCCCCGAGGGAGAGGAAGGAAGATCCTACTCTCTCCGGCAGATAGAAGTCAGGACGAGTATTTGTCTGTAATGCACTTGCTTGGGCTTCGAGGCTCCTCTCACCAGCATGGAAACGCCAGCTCAGTTTAAGCCTCCTGAAATCTCTTTCTGGGCACGTGGTTTTCATTGGACTGTGCGCTATTTTCATTGGCTGTTTATCTCAGTTTGCTTGCGGGTTGTTGGCCTGTGGCCTGTCTCCATTTAGAGACAGAGCACCCCAGGGGGATGAGCCGCCTTCCTAAACGCGGATGTTTGTCTTCTGCCTGCCAGATCTCTCCCAGGAGTTGTGTCTCTCTCACGGCATCCTCCCCTGGGCATCTGGACTGCGGCCCAGACACGCCAAGCTGCAAGCCGAAGGCTCCTTCTGCCCTTGCTTTCCAGGCTAGCTTTCCTTCTCCTCTGCAGAGAGATGCACCACAACCTCCAGCTCTGCATGGAGAAGGTCCCACCTTCGTTCCCTGCCGGTGTCTTATAGAACCATAGAATTACAGTGGTACCTCGGGTTACAGACACTTCAGGTTACATAGGCTTCAGGTTACAGACTCCGCTAACCCAGAAATAGTATCTCAGGTTAAGAACTTTCCTTCAGGATGAGAACAGAAATCGTGCAGCAGTAGAGGCCCCGTTAGCTAAAGTGGTGCTTCAGGTTAAGAACAGTTTCAGGTTAAGAACGGACCTCTGGAACGAATGAAGTACAAAGGTTGTTGTTGTTGTTTAGTCGTTTAGTCGTGTCCGCCTCTTCGTGACCCCCTGGACCAGAGCACGCCAGGCCCTCCTGTCTTCCACTGCCTCCCGCAGTTTGGTAAAACTCATGCTGGCAGCTTCGAGAACACTGTCCCACCATCTCGTCCTCTGTCGTCCCCTTCTCCTTGTGCCCTCCATCTTTCCCAACATCAGGGTCTTTTCCAGGGAGTCTTCTCTTCTCATGAGGTCTTCTCATGAGGCCAAAGTCTTGGAGTCTCAACTTCAGGATCTGTCCTTCCAATGAGCACTCAGGGCTGTTTTCCTTCAGAATGGAGAGGTTTGATCTTCTTGCAGTCCATGGGACTCTCAAGGGTCTCCTCCAGCACAGAGGTACCACTGTATAAAGGGACCCCCAGGGGTCTTATAGTTCTGTGATGTCCTGGGACTGGGTCTCGGACTCAGAACCAGAAAAGACTCAGTCTGCACCGGATCCTTTGCCTCAGACATCATCTGAACCAAGTCTGGGGCTGATCCTGAAGAGTCCCAGTCTGCACAGGTTCCCCTGCAACAAGCACCAGCTGGGCCAAGTCAGGGGCCTGAGCCTGCCCTGGCTCCAGATGCAGGGATGACCTCATTGCCTTCAGCTGGGCCATCACTTACACCTGCTCCACTAGCAGTTGGGTCAGGGGAGGCTGAGGCGGCCTCTGGGTCTAGTCACCCACCAACATCTCCCGAGCTGCAGAGACTCAGGTCTGAGAGGAGGAGAGACCTGAGTACTCGCAGGAGGAGTGCTCGCCTTTAGGTGAAACAGGGAGGTGAGTCACCGGGGGATCAGGACCGGCCGTGACCCCGACAAAGATAAAAGGCTGTCGGACCCAACCCCAGGTTGCGGGAGCAACATTGCTGTATGCCAGATCCTGCCTGAGATCCTGTGCCTGTCCTTGCCTGGTTCCCTGCCTTGTGTCCTGCCTTGGCCCTGTCGGACTGACTCCTAGCAGGACCTTTGGATTCTGGTCCGGTCCTGGACTGCGTTTCACGGGTTACCCCCGGGCCCAGCACAAGTTCAACCCACTGCAATGTAGGAATCGCAGCCTAGAGAATCCCTGACAGATGGCCATCTGACCTCTGTTTAAGGACCTCCAATGAAGCAGAGGCCACCAGCTTCCGAGGGAAGCCATTCTAATGTTGAATGGCTCTTCCTAATGTTTTCTTGGAAATCTTCTTTCTTGTGATTTCTGAAGGGCTATCATGTGGACGATGATACAAGCTTGTTTTATCCTGCTTCAAAGAGAAGAACTCAAACCAATGGCTTCAAGTTCCAAGGAAAGAGATTGCAACTCAACATCAGGAAAAACTTTCTGACAGTCAGAGCTGTTTGACCATGAGGTGGAAGGAGGTGAACTCTTCTTCCTTGGAGGTTTTCAAGCAGAGATTAGATGGCCATCTGCCATGTATGCTTTAGCTGAGAGTCCTGCATTTCAGGGGGTTGGTCTAGATGACCCTTAGGGTCCCTTCCAAGTCTGTGATTTTATGATTCAATATTTCCATCAATGCATGTGTAAACCCAGATATTAATTGATTGACAATTTAATGCTGCCTTTCAGCCCTCAGAAGGGTCCCCAAGTCAACTTAAACAGTATGGGGGGGGGTAGTCAGCTAATTTTTACTCAGAGTAGGCCTATTGAAAGTAATGACCCTGTCCTTCCAGTTCTGCAGTTCTGTGATTCCATGGAAGCATCCTCTAGATCATCTCTACCCACCATCAATAGTTTTGGCACAAGATCCCTCTGCTTCCTGTGCACATTTTCTCTAAAGAGCAAATGCGTCTCGTGTGACGCTGGGCATTTCCTTTTCGCTTCCTCTCCCTTTCCCCGTCCAGGCCTTTGATTCCAGGGAGATTTGCAGCTCTCAATGTCTCTGTCAGTCCCACCCGGCTCTGATCAAGGCCTTTGCTGAATGAGAAGAGAGAGGCAGATAGGAGTCAGGCCTCCTCCCAGCATCATTCCAAATAAGCTGTCCTCCAATCTCCGTGCTCTCTTTCAAGTCTGCTCCAAACAGACGTTGGGAAAGGGTTGCTATGGAAACACCAGGACAAGGCCTTTTACATAAAAATCCTGAAAAGTGTGTGCGTTGGGGCGGGGAGGGAGAGCGATGGTAAAATGAAGTAAACCTCTCGTGGGCTGCTTAAACGAGAGAAGGTAGTATGGAGGGGTTCCTTAGCAAATGCAAAGCCCTGTCTTCGTTCCTGCAAATGGCCCATGGGCTGCTATGGGGCTATAAAGAGCAGTTCTGTGCAAATGCTGCTCCCCCAGTCACAGACAGCTGTCCGTCCCGGGAATACAGGTGAAAAGCATTGTAAAAGATAAAATAACCAAGCATGTAGAAGAACAAGCCTTGCTCAAGCACAGCCAGCATGGCTTATGCCAAGGCAACTCCTGCTTTGCCAACCCATTAGAGCAGTGTTTCCCAACCTTGGGCCTCCAGCTGTTTTTGAACTACAATTCCCATCATCCCTGACCACTGGTCTTGCTAGCTAGGGATGATGGGAGTTGTAGTCCAAAAACAGCTGGAGGCCCAAGGTTGGGAAACACTGCATTAGAGCATGGGTAGGCAGACTAAGGCCCGGGGGCCGGATCTGGCCCAATCGCCTTCTAAATCCAGCCCTCGGATGGTCTGGGAATCAGTGTATTTTTACATGAGTAGAATGTGCCTTTTTATTTAAAATGCATCTCTGGGTTATTTGTGGGGCATAGGAATTTGTTCATTATTATTTTTTTCAAAATATAGTCTGGCCCCCCACAAGGTCTGAGGGACAGTGGACCAGCCCCCTGCTGAAAAAGTTTGCTGACCCCTGCATTAGAGTTTTTTGAAAGTGCTAGCAAGCATATATATGGCATGCTTGTGCTTTCAAAAAGCTTTTGACAAGGTGCCTCACCAAAGATTCCTGAGTAAGCCTAGCAGTCAAGGAATAAGAGGAGAGATTCTCTTGTGGCTCACAGATTGGCTAAGTCCCCTAACCTGGTGCTCTCCAAAGGACTACAAGACCCCTTGGTCCTCTCCAATAGCTGAATTTTGCAAGAGTCTTGCATGGCTGTGTTGGCTGGGACTGATGGGAGTCCAAAACATCTGGAGGGCACCAGGTTGGGGAAGATTGCTCCTCTGTGCCAATGCACAGCCTGGGAAGGACTCTTTGGAACACAGGCACTCATGCCATGCTTGGGGGTGGGAATCAGTGTGGGAATGTTCAGGGTGGCAGGAGAGGATATAGTGTTTATTAATATCCTTCCTAACTTGCGCTAGCAAGTTCCTTTACTTAGCACATTCCCCCTTTTTATATGCACAGCAGACAGCTGGTTGCAGGCTCATGTGAGCATCTCACTATTATACAATTCAGTCTGTCTCAGATTGAATTGTACGTTCCTGGTAAGTTCCCTTGAATCCCTCTGTCAGGGAACTGCCATCGGAGAGACAGGTGGTGGACAGGCTACAGGAGAATAGGAGAGAATCTGCAGTAGAAGAGGGAACCAGCAGGGGGAGTGCAGGAGTCACAGCGGAGGGGAGGCTCTGGGATGCTTCCAGTGAGAGTAGTGGAGAGGTAACGGGACCCCCGTTGGGAACGCCCACCCTTCGCCGGAAACTGTCACGCAGAGAGTCTCGAAAGCGCATGTCTGTCAAAGAGCTTTTATGTTGGCGTAAATTCCGTAGACGCCCACTGTCAGATTCTACCAGCGACTGACGGAGTCATGCTTTGGGGGCTCCGTTAGTGCATCGGTTTGGATGACCAGCCAAACCCCAGAGGGATCAAGCTTTTACGCACAAGCAGCTCACTATCCCATCACAGCAATCTGACAGTCTTTGAAAGCAGCTTGTGCAAGCAGAAGGCATCATGAGCGAACCATCCGGAACCGGAGGAGCAGGAGCGGGAGCTGGCGCAGATCCAAGCCTGGAACAAAGGTACAGGGCGTTGGAGGTCCAGCTGGCACTGCAAACGGCGAGGCTCGAGGAGAGGAGGGCTCAAGATGCAGATAAGGGGAAGACCACCCCACTTGCCAGACGGGTGCCTGGACTGGTGCAGAAATTTGGGGGGGATCCCCGGAACTATCAAGCCTTTAGGACAGAGATGCAATATGCTCTCAATCTACTGTTTGATGACTTCCCCGACGAGAACTCTAGAGTGGCGTACGTGATTGGCCATCTAGAGGGAGGGGCGAGGGACTGGGTTCGGCCCCTGATGGCAGCCAATAATGAAATCTTAAAGGACACAATGAAGTTTTTCCGCGCCATGGACTTGATGTTTTCCAGCGAGATCGAGCAGGGAGTGGTGCGCAGGCAGTTAATGGCGTGTAAACAGGGGAGCCGATCTGTACGTGAGTACTGGACTGAGTTCACCATGCTGATTCATAGACTTGGGTGGGACCTTGCTAGTGAACCTATTCAAATGCTGTTTGAAGAAGGTCTCTCTCCGGCAGTGAAAGATGAACTTTCCCGGGCGCCTAGGGCGGAGTCTATGGATCAGCTGACTAAATCAGCGCTGTCCATTGGGGCACGCCAGGAAGCTAGAGCTATGGAAAAGCGGGAAGGAAAGGGGGAACGTTGGAAGGACTTCCGCATTCCAGAGATTCCGGAGCAGCCTTTCCCGCCAGCAGAGCCGATGGAACTTGGAACAGCGCGCGCGCGCGCAGTTTCAAACACCAGTGAAGGGCGGAAGAAGGAGGGAAAGAGCGGCAAGAGATGCTATCTCTGCCAACAGCCAGGTCACTTTGCCAGAGTCTGTCCGCAAAGGAAGGAATGGCAAGGGATGGCGGGAACTGTTGGGGGGAAGGAGGAAGAAGAAATCACGGAGCCAGTAAAAGCCAACGCCTGGTTGCCAACAGCAGGGCACAGCAGCCAGGCCAGGGAGTAATGAATGTGCCCACGCCGGAACCTCCAAGACCAGCGCTTGTGATAGAGGTGTTGCTGGAACTGGCAAACGGACACCCACTGAAGATAAAGGCGCTATTGGATTCAGGTAGCTCATGTAATTTCATGAGCAAAGAGTTTGCAGCTGCACACCAAATACAGACTATCCCATTGAGTAAGCCTTTGCAGGTTACCACGATTGATGGGAGGGAGCTGTTGGGAGGAGAAGTGAGCCAACAGACTGTACCAATGATAATGAGGGTGGCACGACACACCGAACTGATAGCGTTTAACGTAGCCACCTTGGGAGGAGCTCCTATTATCTTGGGTATGAGCTGGCTGGCGCTACACGATCCGCTAGTAGGCTGGCATCAGAGAGTGGTTTCCTTTGGATCAGCACATTGCCTAGAACACTGCAAGGAGGGAGAGGCTCAGGCAGGCGCCAGGGGCACTCTAGCAGTGATGGAAGTGATGGACAAAGGGAGGGTGCCACCACAATACGCTGACTTGCTTGACGTATTCAGCGAAAAAGAAGCAGATAAACTGCCCCCGCACAGACCCTTTGATTGTCAAATTACCTTACTCCCAGGAGCACAATTGCCAGTGGGCAAGCTGTATGCAATGTCAGACAGTGAGATGCAGGAGTTAAGGGAGTTCATTGACAAGAATCTCAAGCGAGGTTTCATCAGAGAGTCACGAGCGGTGGGGGGCAGCCCAGTGTTCTTTGTGGACAAAAAAAACACAGGCAAGCCCAGGCTTGTATGTGATTTCAGGGCCCTAAATGCAGTGTCAGAACCAGTGACTTTCCCTATGCCCAGAATTGATGACATTCTAACACGGGTGAGAAAAGGGAAAATTTTTACCAAGCTGGACCTTAGGGGGGCATATAACTTGATACGTGTGAGAAAGGGGGATGAGTGGAAGACCACTATGTTCACCCCCTTGGGGGCCTTTGAGTACACCGTTATGCCTTTCGGATTACAAGGGGGCTCCGCCTGTTTTCAATCATTCATGAATCACGTCCTGGGGCCACTGCTCTACAAGAACTGCGTAGCGTTCTTAGATGACGTTCTGGTGTACTCAGACAATGAGGAGCAGCATGTGCGAGATGTAAGAGAGGTACTGAGCAAGCTGCGAGAAAACCGGCTGTGGGTGAAACTGGAGAAGTGTCAGTTTCATACCAAGGAGGTGGAATTCCTGGGGTACCGGTTGTCTGACAAGGGATTGGCCATGGATCCCAGCAAGGTTCAAGCGGTACTGGAATGGAAAACACCAAAGACCAAGAAGGACGTGCAAAGGTTCCTGGGCTTCGGAAACTTCTATAGGAAGTTCATCAAAAACTTTGCCCATTTAACAGCGCCCATCACGGATTGTCTTAGTAGCAAAAAGAAATTTGTTTGGACGGGAGAAGCGCAACAAGCGTTCGAACGCTTAAAGCAGGCGTTTGCGTCGGAAGAGCAACTCTTGCACGTGGATCTACAACAACCAATGAGAGTGGAGACTGACGCGTCAGACCGAGCGGTGGGGGCCGTTCTTCTCCAGCCGGGAAAAGATACGTCTGAATGGAGACCGTGTGCATTCTTCTCGCGGAAGTTGAACAAATCAGAGAGGAACTACACAGTGTACGACCGAGAACTGCTCGCCATTCATGAAGCATTCCGGAAATGGCGGCACTTGCTGATTGGGGCGCAGCACAAGGTTCAAGTCCGAACTGACCACAAAAATCTGGAATACTGGAGAACAGCCCGAGTGCTGAACCAGAGACAAGTGAGATGGGCCCAGGAGTTCTCCAAATTCCACTTTGAGATTCGTTACGTGCCCGGCTCCGAGAACGTGAGGGCGGACGCTCTTTCCAGGAAACCTGAGTACTTAGAGGGGGAGGGAGCGCCTGAGGCAAGGCATGTAATCTCTGAAGACCGCTGGGTGTGTGGGGCGGCATTGGTGGGGCAGAGGGAACTGATAGAGGGTACGGAGAAAGATGAATACGCCCAAGAGAAACTCAGAGAGCTCCGGAGGACAGAGGAGAACACAGGGGGGTTCGAAGAAAAGAACGGGGCGTTGTATTACAAAGGGGCACTGTACATACCCGACGGGGAACTGAGGGGCAGAGTACTCAAGCAGTTGCATGACAGCCCCACAGCGGGACATTTTGGACAGCACAAAACCATGTGGTTGGTTACCAGGGAGTTTTGGTGGCCCAAGGTGAGGGAGGACGTACGGGAATATGTCAGGGGTTGCGACAGGTGCCAGCGAGCGAAAGGAGAGAGGGTGGCGCCAGCGGGGCTATTACAACCCTTACCCACGCCCGAAAGGCCATGGGAGGCAGTATCCATAGATTTTATGACGGACCTGCCAAAATCCAAAGGCAAAACAGCTGTCATGGTGGTGGTAGATCAATTAACCAAGATGTGTCATTTTATAGCTTGTTCACATGCAGTCACAGCGGAGGAAACCGCCAAGTTGTTTGTAGAACATATTTTCAAGTTGCATGGCGCCCCCTTGAGGGTGGTCAGCGACAGAGGGAAACAATTTACTTCCAGGTTCTGGAGGAAACTTATGAGCTTACTGCACGTAGAACTCAATTTCTCAACTGCCCGGCACCCAGAAACCAATGGGCAAGCGGAAAGGGCAAATGGGGTTTTACAACAATACCTGAGGTGTTATGTAAAAGACAGAGAAAATGATTGGGTGGATAAGTTACCTCTAGCAGAATTTGCCTACAACAACGCGGAGAACGTGTCCACAGGGATGAGTCCCTTCCTGGCAAATTATGGGTGTCACCCCCGGGCATTCCCAGGAGAGGGAGGGGAGAGGTGGAGCGTGCCGGCGGCGGAATGTTTTTTTGAAGAGATGGAGGCGATCCACCGTCAGCTTCAACTTAACTTAGAGAAAGCCAAGGAAGAATATAAGAAGCAAGCAGACAGAAATAGGAGGGAAGGTGAAACTATAAGGGTGGGGGACCGGGTGTGGTTGTCCACCCAAGGGCTACCGTTCAAGGGCGGGAGTAAGAAATTGAGGCCCAAAAGATTGGGACCCTTTGAGGTCATACAGCAGGTCAACCCAGTGGCATTCAAACTCAGGCTGCCCAGTCACATGAAATTACACCCAGTATTTCACAGGTCATTACTGTCGCCGTACCGAGAGGGACGCGAGTGGGGGGAGCGTGAGAGAGAGGCCACCCAAACGCCCGTGATAGAAGAGAGAGCGCGCGACATGAACGTGGCAGGAATCATTGATTCCAGGTGGAAGGGGAATCAGGTGGAATATCTGGTAGAATGGGAGGGGGAAGCAGAGTCGGAAAACACTTGGGTACCAGCAGAGGTAGTCAATGACGAGGTTTTAATAGAAACATTTCATCAGCGTTTCCCAAGAAAACCGCAACCCGTGGCTCGATTTAGAAGGGAACACTTTGGGACCACCGATGAGGAAGGAGAGTTTGAAGGGTTCCCAGAGTCAGGGGTGGGTGAAGAAGCCGACTCCGACGAAGAAGAGGAAGACGGGGAGAGAGACGGTACGCCGTGGCTGGAAGTGTTAGAATCCTCGGACGACGAGGAGAGTTCCTTCAGGGGCTTTCCGCCCTCACCGCCAGTGGGAGAGGAGGCGGGAGGGGGTGAAGGGGGCCCTGGGGGGGAGGTGGATGTCAGGGAACTGCCATCGGAGAGACAGGTGGTGGACAGGCTACAGGAGAATAGGAGAGAATCTGCAGTAGAAGAGGGAACCAGCAGGGGGAGTGCAGGAGTCACAGCGGAGGGGAGGCTCTGGGATGCTTCCAGTGAGAGTAGTGGAGAGGTAACGGGACCCCCGTTGGGAACGCCCACCCTTCGCCGGAAACTGTCACGCAGAGAGTCTCGAAAGCGCATGTCTGTCAAAGAGCTTTTATGTTGGCGTAAATTCCGTAGACGCCCACTGTCAGATTCTACCAGCGACTGACGGAGTCATGCTTTGGGGGCTCCGTTAGTGCATCGGTTTGGATGACCAGCCAAACCCCAGAGGGATCAAGCTTTTACGCACAAGCAGCTCACTATCCCATCACACCCTCTTAAAAGAATAAATACACGACAATCTTATTCAAAGTCAATAAAAGTTTACTTACATCAGTTCACATTTGGATTCCTGAAGGCAGACCTGGTTACAAATATGTCCATGTGGATCTACCCCATATGGGTGAATGATCCCAGTGCTTCTGCTAGCTGAGAGCTAGCAGAGCAGTCCTAGCTAGAAGCTGGTCAAACGAAGAAGGAAGTGAAAAAGAGGGAGGTGTGCTGCGTGACTCGTCCTTTTGTTACCTGGACAGGTTAGGTCACGCCCACCTTCTAGCACATGCAAAAGGAAGGATGCTCCAGCCAGGAGGAACAAGAAGTTTCGACTGGCTGGACCAAACATTCCCTAGCCTGTCTTCTCTAGCATTGCAAGGAATGTTGTATTTGACTGCCTCTCATGGATCACATCCCACAATCAGTTCATCACAGGGCCCAGTTATTGATTTGATTTCTCTGCTGCCCTTCCCAAGAACGTCAAAAGAGCCTGCTGGATCAGGCCAAAGGGGGCCCATCTGGCCTAGCATCCTGTACTCATACTGGCCAGCCACACACCTCTTTTGAGAAGTCCAAATTTTCGCTGGCTAGATTCAATTCTAATCCCTCTAACCTCCCTTGGAGTAGGTTTGCAGGTATGGCAGAAGGAGATAGGATGTGCCCATGCGATGCCCACCTGGTGGAAACTCTCGCTCACATGGTCCTTAAATCTAACATGTATGATGAGCTCCGCTCACAATTTCTAGACCATCTATGTATTCCAACATTGAAACCAGAGACAGAGGTTATACGCTTCTTATTAGAGGGGAGAGACCAGGAGCTCACCAAGACAGTAGCTAAGCTCCTCTATTTGATTTTTTGTCGCCGAAGTACGCTACAGGATCCTGCCCTTGCTGGAGACCCACAGAGATGAAATAGATTGCTCACCTCTTCTTCCCTTTGGCAAATGACTGTACTGTTGAAATGGTGACCAGATCGCACTGGCCTATTTATTCTGAATGTTTGTATGAGATGCCAGTAAAGGTTTGATGATGATGATGATGAGAAGACCAAAAGCAGGGCCTGAGCCCCAGAGCATCACCCTCCCCTCCTCTGGTTTGCAGCAACTGGGATTTGGAGGCAGAGAATAGAGCCATCCCGGCTAGTGGTCACTGACAGCCCTCTCCTATTAGATTCACTGCATGTTACAGTCTCAGAGAAAATGAAAAGAAGATGCTATACAGGTGGTACCTAACCCTGGCCAAATTGGCAAAAATGTAAAAGAACAGTTCAGATGCTTGTTGGAGGTGTAAAATTGGGGTAGGTACATTTATGCACATGTGGTGGGATTGTAAGAGAATAAGAGAATTTTGGGACACCATATATAACCTGAGGCCTTCCTATGAGGAATAATGTCCATGGAAATTAAGAAAAATCATAGACCTCTGTTCATGTACGTGACCACAGCAGCTAGGATTTTGATAGCAAAGAATTGGAAAAGTGATAACATCCCCACAAAAACTGACTGGCAAGCAAAAATCATACAATATTTACAACTTGCAAGGATGACAGAGAGATTAAGAGGAAAATCAATACAAAAAGTTAATAAAGAGTGGATAATGTTTAAAGAATATCTTAAAAACTATGGTGATAACGGTAAACTCCTAGCAGATCTAGAATGAATCTTGAAATATAAAGAAATGGGAAAAAATAATGAATTGTGTACAGGATAACAAAATGCAAAACAGTACAATGAGAAGAACCAGAAGTTAGTGTCCAAGAGGTGTAACAGGTGGAATGGGTATTGTTTGTATTGTATGTATTGTTTAAGTTTTATGTAAATTAATATTAAAAAGGTAAAAGTAAAGGGGCCCCTGACCAGTAGGTCCAGTCATGACCAACTCTGGGGTTGCAGCGCTCATCTCGCTTTACTGGCCAAGGGAGCCAGCGTACAACTTCTGGGTCACGTGGCCAGCATGACTAAGCCACTTCTGGTGAACCAGAGCTGCGCACGGAAACGCCGTTTACCTTCCTGCTGGAGTGGTACCTATTTATCTACTTGTACTTTGACATGCTTTCAAACTGCTAGGTTGGCAGGAGCAGGGACTGAGCAAAGGGAGCTCACCCCGTCGCGGGGATTCGAACCGCCAACCTTCTGATTGGCAAGTCCTAGGCTCTGTGATTTAACCCACAGCGCCACCCGCATCCCTTACATTAATATTAATTGATGTATAATAAAAGCTTATTTTTTAAAAAGAAAAAGATAGCCCTCTCCTCCTCTATGAGTTTGCCTAATCCTCTTTCGAAACCTGGGAGAGGGGCAAAGAACAGAATCATTAAAAACATATTGAAAGCAATTAAGAACTTCTGGGGCTATATCTGGGTTGGAATGGCTGGCTGTGCTTTGTCCTTGAAGCGCAGGAGCCAAGTTGGTTATTTACAGGCTGGGTTTCCCGTTTGCAGGGAGGCCCCGTGACTTAGGGGCTCTCACGTGACTGCCAGCGTTCTCTTTTTATTGCTTCCATTACCTGGAGAGGGACGTGACCACAGCCACAAAGACCCTCTTTCCAGCAGCTCTTTCTGAGAGATATATGTCAGAATGGTTAGGAACCATAAGGCAAATGGCCTTGGCACTCAAGCCAAGATACCGGGCGGGAGCTGGAGGGAAGATTTATTGAAAAGTCAGCTTTATTCAGGAGCTTTCGGAATGGCAGCGTTGGAGATAATATCTCGCCCAACCTGCTGCTTTAAAAAGGAGAGTTGAAAAACAATTGGGGAGGATGTAGAACTGTTATTGGTAATCTTTCTTACGTTATAAAAATAGTAAATAAAAAATAAGAGCAGTGAAAAGTCTCCATGGTGCTGTGAGGGGTCGCACTCCAACAAGCACTCGGGATGAGTTGATGCTGGAAAAGCAGCTAATAATAATAATAATAATAATAATAATAATAATTTATTTATACCCCACCCATCTGGCTGGGTTTTCCCAGCCACTCTCGGCGGCTTCCAACAAAATATTAAAAATACAATAAAACATCAGACATTAAAAGCTTCCCGAAACAGGGCTGCCTTCAGATGTCTTCTAAAAGTCAGGTAGTAGTTTATTTCCTTGACATCTGCTGGGAGGGTGTTCCACAGGGCGGGCGCCACTACTGAGAAGGCCCTCTGCCTGGTTTCCTGTAACCTCACTTCTCACAGTAAGGGAACCGCCAGAAGGCCCTCAGAGCTGTACCTCCGCATCCAGGCTGAATGATGGGGGTGGAGACGCTCCTTCAGGTCTACTGGGCCGAGGCCGTTTAGGGCTTCCAAGGTCAGCAACAACACTTTGAATTGTGCTCGGAAATGTAGCTAAGGAGGTCCTGCTAGGGTTGCACTTTGCCCCTCTGACCCACCATAGACAGGGAGACCCTGCTCAACATGACCATTCCCTGCCCCATGTTTGTTCGTGTGACTGTCAGGCTCAGCTACGGTACAGTCAGCATGGGAAAGGGGAGCCATGAGCAGCAGACTGTGGGACTGGCCTGGGATGTCATCCCGTCCTGACTGAACAGAAACAGTTTCATAGAATGGAAGCGGGTGGCGTATCCTTCCCAGTCTCCTGAAGCTGGGCTGAATGGCATGAAGCTGTTGTCTGTCGCCATTCTGGGTCCTTGGGTCCTGGAGCTGTAGCCTGGATGCTCAGAGTTGAGAGTGGATTTCATGCTCTTTATTCAGCTCATAGTAGTGAGGAATGGAAGTTCCCCCAAACTGTCTGCTTTATATACATTATTTACACAATGGGCTGCACGTGATTGGCTAATTCTGGGATTCATCTGTAGGCCAATCAGGTTGTGGATTCACTTCCACCTGGAGCTGGATTGGGTGGCTCCTGGAGCCACAGGCCAATCCACTGTCCCTCAGACATAATAATAATAATAATAATAATAATAATAATAATAATAATAATAATTTTATTTATACCCCACCCTCCCCAGCAAAGACCAGGCTCAGGGCAGCTAACACCAGATATAAAAACAATTGATTAAAATACAACTTAAAAACAAGATTAAAATACAACATTAAAATGCAGGGTAGGCAAAGGGAGCTCATCTGTTCTGCTTTCTGGCCCACAGGAGCACCAGGGCAGCGGTGGCAGCAGTGGCGGAGGGAAGGTGAGTGGCACGAAAGGGCTGGCTCTGGAAGGGGGCTGCTTAAAATGGCACTCAGCCAGCTCAGCCCAGCCCCCTTCCTCCTCTAGGCAGGACAGGGAGAAGCCAGGAGGAGGGAAGGAAGAGGCGCCGCCGCAGTTTGTGTGAGGGAAGGGGGGAATGGAATGGCGCAGGGAAAAAATGGTGCAGCCTGAATGAACAGAATCCCTACGCCAATCCACGGACAGTCTGTGGGCCAGATCCCGAAGGCAGTTGGGCCTGATCCAGCCCACCACCCTTAGTTTGCCAACCCCTGCCCTGGATCATCTTGGTTGCCCTCCTCTGCACACCTCCCAGCTTGTCAATCTCCTTCTTAAATTGTGGTGCCCAGAAGTGGACACTGGGCTCCAGGTGGGGACTGACCAAGGCAGAATAGAGTGGGACTATGATTTCCCTTGATCTGGACATGAGACTTCTGTGGACAGGTGCAAGAGACTTCTGTGGACAGGCTGGACAAGGAGGGTGTGGCAGAGCAATGGTGTTTTTCAACTGAAGTAAGAAACCCTGGGAATGTGGAGCATCTATCTGGAGCTGATTTTAACCAGAACAGGAGAACCAGCTCCTTTTAAAGCAGGGTGTGTGGCTGGAGAAGGTTTTTTGGAGCCCCTGATCTAACAATGAAAAGTCCCTAGTTTCCTCTAGTCATTGTGGTGTGTTTATGGCGTTTGCTCGGCTCCGAAGGACAGTTGCTCTCCAGGGTACTTTAGGGGGCACTTGGGCAAAGGTCTGCCCAGAACCATTCCAGATCCCTGCAGTCATGAGAGGCACTCCCCTTCTCACCAGATAGGTCCTTGCCCAGATGCGCCCAGAAGCCTCTCTCTCTGCACTGGCCCTGACTTGCTCTGCTCCAGTCAGGGCTGCCAGGCTTTTATTTGCCTTGAGGCAGCACAAATTTCATAGCATCCATTAGGATTATTGTTATTAGCCCTGAGTAGGGAAGAATCGAAGGCTGACGAAGGCTAATTAATTGGTGGGGGGGGATGATGGATGATGGATCAAGGAGCTGGCAGTCGGATGGGCCGGTTGAACGGCTGTTGATTTATTGGACGCATCACGTTGGGTTCACATGTCTGGTCTGCAGCATTTATCTAAGGGGCTGCGATTTCTGCTCAGAGACCAGGAAGATGGAGGAGAACCTCACAGTCCTTGCAAGGTCACCGTCAGAGCAGAAGGCCGAGGGCTGCACAGGGGAAATGAAGGCTCAGGAGAAGACTGACAGGCAATATTGTAGATACTTTCAAATATCTGAAGGGATGACACATGGAAGATTTATTTATTTATTTATTTATTTATTTACTTACTTACTTACTTACTTACTTATTTATTCACTTATTTATTTATTGGATTTATGTACAGCCCTATACACAGAAAAGACCACAATATATAAAATCAAAATAAGAACAATAACACCCCCCAAAAGAGTCACATTTTAAAAGGTCATAGGATGTCACTCAGGTCAACCAAAGGCCTGGTTAAAAAGGAGCATTTTTGCCTGGCGCCTAAAGGGGTACAATGAAGACGCCAGTCAAACTTCCCTAGGGAGAGCATTCCACAGATGGGGAGCCACTGCAGAGAAGGCCCCGCTCTCGTGTTGCCACCCTCCAGACTTCTCGAGGAGGAGGCACACGAAGAAGGGCCTCAGATGATGATTTCAGGGTCTGAGTAGGTTCATGTGGAAAGAGGCAGTCCTTGAGGTATTGCAGTCCTGAGCCATTTAAGGCTTTATAGGTCAAAACCAGCACTTTGAATTGGGCCCAGAAACTTATTGGTAGCCAGTGCAGTAAGATGGAGCAAACATAAGAAAACAAGAAAACAAGAAAATAAGAACAGGTTAATGGGCCATGAATGGTGTAGTGGTTAAGAGCGGTAGACTCGTAATCTGGTGAACCGTTTTCGCGTCTCCGCTCCTCCACATGCAGCTGCTGGGTGACCTTGGGCCAGTCACACTTCTCTGAAGTCTCTCAGCCCCACTCACCTCACAGAGTGTTTGTTGTGGGGGAGGAAGGGAAAGGAGAATGTGAGCTGCTTTGAGACTCCTTAAAGGTAAAGGTAAAGGGACCCCTGACCATTAGGTCCAGTCATGACCAACTCTGGGGTTGCCGCGCTCATCTCGCTTTACTGGCTGAGGGAGCCAGTGTACAGCTTCCGGGTCATGTGGCCAGCATGACTAAGCTGCTTCTGGCAAACCAGAGCAGCGCACGGAAACACCGTTTACCTTCCCGCCGGAGTGGTACCTATGTATCTACTTGCACTTTTACATGCTTTCGAACTGCTAGGTTCGCAGGAGCAGGGACTGAGCAACGGGAGCTCACCCCATCGTGGGGATTCGAACCGCCAACCTTCTGATCAGCAAGTCCTAGGCTCTGTGGTTTAACCCACAGCGCCACCTGCACATCCCTACTTGAGAGTCCTTAGGGTAGTGATAAAGCGGGATATCAAATCCAAACTCTTCTTCTTTTTCACAGTGGCTGACCAGAGTGGGAACCCCATAAGCAGGATTCAAGCACGAGAGACCTCTCCCCTCTTGGAATTCCCCACAACTGGGATTCAGAAGCATTGCTGTGGAAGCAGAGTGTAGCCATTGTGGTTAGTAGACATCAGAAGTCCTTTCCTCCATGAATCCCATGAATCCTGTTTTAGAGCCATCCATGTTTGTGGCCATGACTGCCTCCTGTGGGATTAGACAAACCCCAAAGGGATTTGATGAATTCACAGAAGAGTGGGCTATCAAAGGCAACTGGTCACAATGGCAATGCTCTGCCCTTCACTGTCAACGACACCAATGCTTTTGGACCCCAGCTGCTGGAAACCACAAGGGGGGAGGGCAGGGCTATTGCGCTCAATCCTACTTGTGGGTTTCCCTCAACATCTGGTTAGCCAATCTGACAACAGGATCCTGCACTAGTTGGGCCATTGGCTTGATCCAGCAGGCTCTTCTTCGTAGCATCATAGAATTGTAGAGTTGAAAGGGACCCTTGTGGGAATGTTCAGGGGTGCAGGAGAGGATATATTGTGAGATTATATCCTAATCCAATTTGTGCTAACAAGTTCCCAAAATATCAGCAGAGTTTATGACATTCCCCTTTTAGGTTCACAACGGTAACGTGTGCACAGGTTCGCTAGAACCTCTATAATAATTACCCCTTTGTTCCCTCTTAAAATACAAGACACGACACAGTCTTTATAAAAGTATAAAAGAGTTTACTCACGTTCTGTATCACAATATGATCCCAGAAGGCAGACAGGCTTAAAAAGGTAACATACATTTAGAATCTATCTTATAGGAAGATAGTCCTTTCCTCCTCTCTTGGCTGAGAGCCAAGAGGGCATCCTTAACACATGTTGCTCCTTTGTAAGATAAAGATGAGAGAGAGGCAAGAGAGCAAGAGAGAGATGGCTGGTCTGCCCTGTGCTTTTATCATTACCTGCACAGGTGAGGCCACACCCACCTCTGGTCACATGTGGAGGAATTCTGTCCCAGGAAGTTTACCTGCTTGCTGGACAGACATCCCTCCCCATGTTCTAACATGTACACTCTAGGAATGTTGTCATTGACTGCTCCTGTGTTTTACATCCCACAGCCCTGAGGATTAGCTGAGTCCAGGGGTCAGCAAGGTTTACCCTGCCTGGACCAGTTCACTCCAGCAGAGATCCCTCCATGGGACGGATCATGCTAACATGTGAGCGTGTGCGCCCGCATTTTCCAGAGTCGGAGTCTGCGCAGACGTGATTTCCGGCATCTGCATCTGCACAGATGTGATTTCCAGTGTCTGCGTCGGCGCAGATGTGATTTCTGGCATCTGTGTCTGTGCAGACACAATTTCCGGCACCACAAAAGCGAGTCCCTGCTCCGCGCTGTGCCGGTTTAGTGCAGCGTGCAGGGACTCGCTGAGCAGGCAGCTCGGTTCAGAGGCGGTTTGGGGGCTGGTTAAATGACCTCCATGGGCTGCTTTTGGCCCATGGGCCTTAGTTGCTGACCCCTGTCTTAGTCCAACCCCGCAATGCAAGAATCTCAGCTAAAGCATCCATGACAGATGGCCATTTGACCTCAGCTTAAAAACCTCCAATGAAAGAGAGTCCACAGCTTCCTGAGAGAGCTCTTGCTGTCAGAAAGTTTTCCCTAATGTTGAGCCAGAATCTCCTGTCTTGTCACTTGAAGCCATTGGTTTGAGTCCTACGCTCCTGAGGAGCAGAAAACAAGATTGCTCCCTCTTCCATGTGACAGCCCTTTTGATATTTGAAGATGGCCATCATATCTCATGTCAGTCCCCTCTTATCCAGGCTAAACATATCATTCAGGCCTGGAGCAGACAGTGCAGGGTTGCAGAAACAAGCTCACACAATTCCCTGTTGCATGCACCAAAATCTGAAGCTCAGAGCGGAGCTTCTCCCCCTCACCCGATGTGAATCGGGGGGCATTCCAAAATGGTTATAGGACTGCCTTGCCTTAACCTGGTGCCCATCCAGAGGGCACCAGGTGGGGCAAGGAAAAGACTCAACGGTGCCCACAAATAAAGGCAGCTCACAGTGCATTAAAAGTCACGAGGGCACCCCGGAAACAATAGTACTAATAAAAGCTTGGAAGGCAATTAGATGCTAAAATGCCATATTTAACTGCTCAACAGCTCTCTAAACAATTTGCCTATTGTGCTTTTTAAAAAATTGCTTGCTTTCTAAAAACAACAGCAGCAGCAACCCCACAGAGCTGTTCCGGGCTGAGTTCAGGAGAAAATGCCATATGACGGGGGTCTGTAGGAATTAGGGACCACTACAATTACAATTAGGGACACAGGTGGCGCTGTGGGTTAAACCACGGAGCCTAGGGCTTGCCGATCAGAAGGTTGCGGTTCGAATCCCCACGACGGGGTGAGCTCCCGTTGCTCGGTCCCTGCTCCTGCCAACCTACCAGTTCGGAAGCACGTAAAAGTGCAAGTAGATAAAAAGGTACCAATCTGGCAGGAAGGTAAACAGCATTTCCGTGCGCTGCTCTGGTTTGCCAGAAGCATCTTAGTCATGCTGGCCACATGACCTGGTAGCTGTGCACCGGCTCCCTCGGCCAATAAGGCGAGATGAGCGCCGCAACCCGAGAGTCATCCGTGACTGGACCTAATGGTGAAGGGTCCCTTTACCTTTTCCTTTACAATTACAGTACTCCAGAGGGTAGAACGCAAACCAATGGATTCAGCTTACCAGCCAGAGAGTTTTAAACATTAGGAGGAGCTTTCTACAACAGAGCAGACTCCTTCGGAAGGTGGTGGACTTTCCTTCCTAGGGGGTTTCTAAGCAGAAGTTGGCTACCCCACTGTCAGGGATCATTTAGCTTTGGTTCTTTCAATTCTACAATTCTATGTTTATTAGGAGGGACGCGGGTAGCGCTGTGGGTTAAACCACAGAGCCTAGTGCCAATCAGAAGGTTGGCGGTTCGAATCCCCACGACGGGGTGAGCTCCCGTTGCTCAGTCCCTGCTCCTGCCAACCTAGCAGTTTGAAAGCACGTCAAAGTGCAAATAGATAAATAGGTACCGCTCCAGCGGGAAGGTAAACAGTGTTTCCGTGCGCTTCTCTGGTTCGCCAGAAGTGGCTTAGTCATGCTGGCCACTTGACCCGGAAGCTGTACACCAGCTCCCTCGGCCAATAAAGCAAGATGAGCGCCGCAACCCCAGAGTCATCCGCGACTGGACCTAATGCTCAGGGGTCCCTTTACCTTTACCTATGCTTATTAGGGGGAGGGGGCACATCCCCTAAGTCAGACAAGTCCAAGGCATGTGGGGACCATATCAATTAACAGCAGCCACTTGAAGTGTAGCAATGAAATGGTTCTCTCAGGGGCTGCCAACGTGCCCCCCCCCCAGGCTGCTAACCGACAGCAACCCATCATCTCTGTGCACGGGACATGCTGTCTGGGGTAGGTGGAAACTGCAGCCCAATGACATCTAAAGGGCACCGCATGGGCTCCTGCGATTTTGGCCTGTATTCAAAGCTATATTCATAACACATTTTGCTAGCAAGAGGGGGGGGAGGGCACGCGCTTCCCTTTGCATAACACCAGGCACAGCTCTCCACAATATGTTAAGCGGGAGGGAAGCTCTGCCATGGATCTCTCCGGCTCAGCAGTGTCATTGTCTGTACATCAGCAGCTATCACCTCCTCCCTCAGACAAACAGACCGCGCATACAATGCGATTCCTAGGAGCAACAACAGCGGCAGAAGGCTGCCTCTCCGGCCCCCTGGAGAGAGCAAGAAAGGTTCAGCGGCGCCCCGGGGGATCATGCAAGCACCCCCGGTGCGCGTCTGCCACGTCCCTCTCCAGCCGGCAGCCACGGGTTGCTTTCTGTGCCAAGGCTTGCATTAACACGCTCGGGTGCTCCGGACAGGGGTGACCCCATTTATCTCCGTAGACCTTCCCACCTCCAGCGAAGATGGGAACATTAATGATATTCATTGCTGGGAGTTCATTTCCATTCCTTCCGCCTGAGAGGCAAAGCTGGAACGTGTCATTACAGAGCGCATGCAACATTTACAAGCAGGACCATAGACCGCTCCATCCTGGGCACGGGGAGGGGATCATGTGGAAAGGATGAAATGCACAGTCTCTCTCTCTCTCTCTCTCTCTCTCTCTCTCTCACACACACACACACACACACACACACACACACACGCCTGGCACCAGCAGCAACAAGCCAAGGCTGGGGGTGTTTTGTAAGAGCAAGAAAAGCTGGGACTGGGCACAGAATTCAGCATCTGAAGTTCATTTCTATTTAAAAGGGGGGAAGGCTAAGTTTCTAGTCCTTATGGTGGTGGGAATATTCTTGAAAGGGTGTGGGTAATACATGGTAAATCTATATCCATATCCATATCCATATCTATATATATCTCTTTATATCTATATCTATCTATCTAGCTATATACAGTGGTACCTCTGGTTGCGAATGGGATCCGTTCTAGAGGCCCGTTCACAACATGAAAAGAGCGCAACCCGAAGCGCCGTATCTGCACAGGTGCGCGGCGCAATTTGGTGCTTGTGCGCATGCGTGAAGCGCAATTTGGTGCTTGTCCACGTGCGTGAGCGGCGAAACCTGGAAGTAACCCTTTCTGGTACTTCCGGGTCGCCGCGGGACGTAACCTGAAAGAATGTACAGTGGTACCTCGGGTTAAAAACTTAATTCGTTCCAGAGGTCCGTTCTTAACCTGAAGTACCACTTTAGCTAATGGGGCCTCCCGCTGCTGCCGCGCCACCGGAGCACGATTTCTGTTCTCATCCTGAAGCAAACTTCTTAACCCGAGGTACTATTTCTGGGTTAGGGGAGACTGTAACCTGAAGCGTCTGTAACCCGAGGTACCACTGTAACATGAAGCAAATGTAACATGAGGTATGACTGTATATATATCTCAAAGCTAGCACTCAGAGGCATTTTCAGGGGTCAGCAGACAGACCCTCCCAATGTATTCCACGAAGCAGGGGAAATCATACAAAACGAGAAAATGTACCTGTGATTATGTGTAATTTGCACAATACCTACGGTTGGCATAATTCAGCTTGCGGTAACCATGGTGTGGGGTTTATTCTTCAGGGGCCAGGAAAGATGTCTTCAGTGCAGAGGTACCCCAATAATACCATGGCAAATGCCTCTCCTAGAAGCAGCTCTCCCCACATATTTCTCAGCTGGGAAAATATTGCATCAAAGAGCCACAAAACACCCAAGGGAGAAGAGATTCTCTGTTTCCCATTTGCTCTGCTTATCTATTTCATTCCTGAAATGCTCTTACAGTTTGGGAATATTTTTCCTGATGTCGTAGAAATGTCCCTTCTGTGTAATATGAACCCTCTGCCATTTCTTTCCCTATTGCAGCAGGGGCCAGGGTAAACGCTTCTTGGGAGGGAAGGGAAACTTCAGAGCAAGAACTCCAATGGATCAGGCTGCCAAACAAGAGATATGTGTCCCTGCCCGACTTTCCCAGAGGTAACCATCATCTTGTGGGCTTTGCCCCCACGATCAAGCAAGTGTAATAATAATAATATGTTATTTGTACCCTGCCCTCCCCGACCAGGACCAGGCTCAGGGCGACTAACATCAAAGTTGTTGTTGTTTAGTCGTTTAGTCGTGTCCGACTCTTCGTGACCCCCTGAACCAGAGCACGCCAGGCACTCCTGTCTTCCACTGCCTCCCACAGTTTGGTCAAACTCATGCTGAGAGCTTTGAGAACACTGTCCCACCATCTCGTCCTCTGTCGTCCCCTTCTCCTTGTGCCCTCCATCTTTCCCAACATCAGGGTCTTTTCCAGGGAGTCTTCTCTTCTCAGGAGGTGGCCAAAGTCTTGGAGCCTCAGCTTCAGGATCTGGCCTTCCAGTGAGCACTCAGGGCTGATTTCCTTCAGAATGGAGAGGTTGGATCTTCTTGCAGTCCATGGGACTCTCAAGAGTCTCCTCCAGCACCAGAATTCTAACATTGAAGTATGATACATTAAAAGCATAAATCAAACAATTGATTAAAATACATCTTAAGATCAACAGAAACAACTCCTAGCAATGCTTGATTTATAAGCTAGAACACAACTACTTTATAATATAATCATGGGACATTCAGTGAGTATAAAACAATCCAGCTACATAAGAATATAATTATAAATGAACCTTAAGTATGTATACAAACTCAATGAGAGGTGTGAAGTGTAGAAGGGGAAAGGTGCCGGCCGCATAGTGGCAAAGCACCCAGGTCCCCCTAACTGGGATTTCCATTTCAAAGGTGAGGCTCGCAACAAAATGTAGCAGCACTGTGCACTCCTACGGTTCCAACCAGCCAGACGGGACCCCTTCTTCCAGGATACTCCATTCCATTACTCTTTCCACCATTGCCGGTCATTCCATAATAAATATGGCATGCTCAGTCTTCATTGGGCTGGGGGTTTCTGGGTGGGGGGGGGTCCCTCTCAGTGGAGATTTTCCGCAATGAAGACTCTTCTGTTCTTCTGCAAAATCTGGGTTTCCATCGAGCACCCTGACTCTTCTTTCTTCTGCATGGATTGGAACATCTGAATCAGCAAAGAGCATCCGCAGGATCAGGCCAGTGGCCCGCCTAGTCCAGCATCCTGTTCTCACAGTGGCCAACTGGATGCGCAGATGGGAAACTAGCAAGCAGAACAACCAAGCACCAGAGCAACTCTCCCCTCTTTTGGTTTCCAGAAACTGATATTCAGGAGTATCGCTGGAGGCAAAGCATAGTCATCCTGGCTAGTAGCCCATCAATAACCCCTTCTCCTCCATAAATTTGTCTGATTCCCCTTTCAAGCCATCTGGGTTAGTAGTCATCCCTGTCTCCTGTGGGAGGGAGTCCCAGGGTATAAATATACACTATGCGAAGAAGCACCATCTTTTTAAAAAAATATATAATTTTATTAAAGATTTCTTAATTTACAAAAATGCATGTGTTGCCCCTTTTTTCATGTGTTGTCCCAGAAGGCAAACTTAGCTTAGAAAAGTAACATAAACCTGGAAACTGTCTCATAAGGAGACAGTCCCTTTGTCCTCTCTTGGCTGGAGCCAAGAGAGCATCTTTGGCTAAACAGATGTTGCTTCTTTGACGCTGTAGTCAAAAGGGGGAGAGATGGCTGCACTGCCCTGTGCTTTTGTTGTTACCTGCACAGGTGAGGCCACGCCCACCTCTAGTCACATGCAGAGGAAGTCTGTCCCAGCCCAGAAGGAAACAGGAAGTTGACCTGCTGGCTGGACAAACATTCCTCCCCATGTGTAAACATGTTCACTCTAGGAATGTTATACTTGACTGCTCTTGTGTTTCTCGTCCCACAGACATTAGTATTGTATACAATGTTAGGTTAGGAAGAAAAGGGGGGAAAGAGGAGGAGAGGGGAATGGTGAGTGGGGTGGGCTTGGGTGGCAATGCTTCAATTCTTCTCCTTAGTGTATGTGTGGCGTTTTGTGTCAGTGACACTTTTGTGGGTTCTCTTTACTATTCTTTTGTTGTATTCCTTTGCTGGTGCCATCTTGACTGCATCGGGGGGGGGGGCACATTTGGAGCAGAGAACCATTTTGCTGTTAGCATATAGGAGAGAGGACAGGCCTTGGAAATGCTTTGGTCCAAGACCCTGGAGAGCAGCTGCCAGCCAGAGTTGGTAGTAATGTGCTAGGACAAGCCAACGGTCTGCCTCAGCATAGATTGCTCATGGGGACCAAGGAATTCAGGCTCCATCTCCCTACCTGGCCCATTCCACCCGCCCTGCTTATTGTCCCTGGGCCAGATATCCCAGCCAGCCCTGTCCATCCCATCCTCGGTCCTTTGATCATCTTTATCACTCTCCCCTGACTCCTGTCCAGCTGGCGCCAACCTCCTTCCTAAGTGCTCGCAGCGTGATTGAAGGGAGGGATTTCTGCATCTCCAGCCAGTTGGCTCTCTCTGGAGTAGCTGTGCAGCCGGACACCAGGAAGCTTGTGGCTTTGATGCATTAGGAGCACTTGCAAAAAAACAGCCCCGTCTTGCCACGAATTGATGCTTCTCTTCCTCGCCACCCACTGCCTGCAGGCGTTTCCATGGCACTGGGTGCCCGGGAAGAAGCAAGAGGCTTTGGCAGGCTGAAGCTCTTAGGGTGGGAGAATCACAGAATCTTAGAGATGGTAGGGACCCCCAAGGGTCATCTAGTCCCACCCCCGAAAAGTAGGAATAGGAGCAAAATAATCCCTAACAGAAGACCATCCAACCTCTGCTTATAAACCTCCCATGAAGTCCACCACCTTCAGAGGGAGTCCACTCCACCGCCAAAGAACTCTTCTTGCTAATGTTTAGTTGGAATCTCCTTTGTTGTCATTTGAAACCATTGGTTCAGATCCTCCCCTCTGGAGAAGCAAAACAAACTTGCTCCATCTTCCATCTTCAGTGGAAGATCTTCCATCTTCAGTTATTTGAAGATGGCCACCATCTTCTCTTCTGCATGGTGCTGGGACCCACAGTATCTCCAGGGCCATTTCTCTTCCCAAAGACAGGTTCTTCCAGACCCAAATCTATCCTAACAGCCACCCACCCAGCCCTCTTATTATTTGGGGTGCCTCCAAAAGGATGAGATCCCACCATGTGTCCCCACCACCACCACAGCTGCCCCAGCTCAGCAAGGGACCAGGCAGCATGGCTAAACTATGGAACTCCCTCCCACAGGAGTTTCAGTAGAAGAATTGAACCATTGCCACCCGACCCCACCCCACTCACCATTCCCCTCTCCTCTTCTTTCCCCCCTTTTCTTCCTAACCTAACACTGTATACAACACTTGTTCTTGTTCTTGTTGTTTAGTCGTTTAGTCGTGTCCGCCTCTTCGTGACCCCCTGGACCAGAGCACGCCAGACCCTCCTGTCTTCCACTGCCTCCCACAGTTTGGTCAGACTCATGATGGTAGCTTCGAGAACACTGTCCCACCATCTTGTCCTCTGTCGTCCCCTTCTCCTTGTGCCCTCCATCTTTCCCAACATCAGGGTCTTTTCCAGGGAAACCTCAGGGTCTTTTCATGAGGGGGCCAAAGTCTTGGAACCTCAGCTTCAGGATCTGTCCTTCCAGTGAGCACTCAGGGCTGATTTCCTTCAGAATGGAGAGGTTTGATCTTCTTGCAGTCCATGGGACTCTCAAGAGTCTCCTCCAGCACCAGAATTCAAAAGCATCCATTCTTCAACATTAGACTGCTTTAAAAGAGGATTAGACAGATTCATGGAGGAGACAGCTGTCAACGGCTACTGCCCCCCCCCAAAAAAATTGCAGAGTTCTCTTTCTTTAAGGAAGGGGTTGTAACACTGCAGGTATGATTCCTCTCCCTAGGTGATTTTGGGTGGAAGACTTTGAAAAGACTGTAAGAGTCATTCCGTAGAAAAAAAATCCTAGGTTGCTAAGTTTGTATTTTGAAAGGGGGGTTGGTTGCCCCCCAAGTGTGCCTGGAATGTTCTATCTGCAGTAAGAGTGCAAACCCTGAGTCAAGTCTGTGAGTCTGATGAAATTACAATGTAAGATAGAGCGGTCCACTTTTCCACTTCTAGTGAAACCTGGAGGAGGATCTGTCCATGGTGCTAGCAGGAAAGGAAAGGCCTGTGGAGTTTGCCGCCCTTTCAGACTCGCCTGGAACACCTCCAGATTCATGCATGGGATGTACATGAATCCTCAAATTCATTAGTCATTTTCTCTATGAAACGGGCAAGTTGACCGGTTTCCCACTGAATTTCCAGTGACCAAATATCAAAATTGCACACACGTTGTTTCTTATTGCAAAGTTGGCCTACTATACACTTTTGTTAAATAACAACGGAATGTTTGTATCATGCTTTAGGGCAGTGTTTCCCAACCTTGGGCCTCCAGCTGTTTTTGGACTACAACTCCCATCATCCCTAGCTAGCAAGACCAGTGGTCAGGGATGATGGGAATTGTAGTTTAAAAACAGCTGGAGGCTCAAGGTTGGGAAACACTGCTTTAGGGCATTCACAGTGCTGCACATTCATTATCCAGTTGCAAGTCATACAAGCAGCTGGTATTGTTATCCCCCATTTTGCAGAAGAAAAGACTGAGGCTGAGAGAATGGCTTGTCTACGGCCACCAGTTCAGTGATGGGCCAGCGGTAGCTTCCTGACCCCCAGTTCCAGCCTCTCTGCCACTATCGGCTGCAAGAGCTATTGCAATTTTCTATATATTTTGTAAGCAGAGACAGGGCTTCTGGTTGCATACTGTACATTTCCAACAGAAGATTTTGTCTGGCGACTGAATGCATTTGTGCATTTGGGGAGAAAGGTGTGCTTCCTGTACGCTTGCCCCTGCTTGTTATAATCCATGTCTCTTGTGACAAAAGAATTCAGGACACTCTGTGGTTCAAACTGCAGCCCCCACCCCCAAAACAGCCCCACCATTCTCCACCCTGTCAGTGGCTTCTTAGCATTCTGCAGCTTCCATTTCTTGGCTGACCAAAAGTGAGGCCTGATTGCAGATTCTTGGGCCCTGCTGAGCCAGCAAGCTCCAAAGCTAATTCTACATTCATTAGGCACAGTCTGCTGGTAGGAAGCTTTTTGCCAGATAAAGATTTCAGAGGATCACACTGGCAGGGAGAAGGGGCAGGAGGGAGGGCCTCAGCTCACAGACAGGACTGCAGGCTATGAAAACCTTCTGTGCCGACAGTCACTTCAAAGCCTCTGGTACAGGTGGAGGAATTGCTGTTTGCAAAGAAAGGGGTGGCAGGCAGGGGAGAGAGGCCTTACTCTAAGCAGGCATGATGCAGCAGTGAACACTTCCCAACAGTGGCACAGATGCTTCCCTCGTTGCCAGCCTCGCCACCAGAGGATCGGCTGTTTACCTGACTTTGAACATCAAAGGTTCGGCAGAGTTATGGGGGAAAGTGTCCAGGAAACAAGGAACGGTTTGAAGGCCCCAAAGGAGCAGATTGTCTGGGGCACAACCTTGAGCAGAATCTTATCCATACACTGGAAAATATCACAGAGGGATACATGGAAATAAGGGAAGTAAAAATGAAAAAACACCCTGTGTTGAAGGGCTTGCAAAAGGAAAGCTAAAGGATGCACTTGACCCTGGATTGCAAGTTACCAACTGGCGTAGCCCACTCTGCAAGAGCCTGGAGGTCCATTTCTGTCACCAGACAGCCACAGTTCCCTGCAGCTCACCTCCCTTGTTAAAGCCAAGATTTTGAGGGTGGGGGGGCACCCTGTTGTTGTTGTTGTTGTTGTTGTTGTTGTAAAATCAAGTTATACACTGCCCTATACCCAGAGGTCTCAGGGCTGTTCATAACAAGACCACAGCATATAAAATCAAACCAAAAGCAGTAACTCAATAATCTCTCCTCCCCCCCCCATATGGCATTCCATAGATTAGGAGCAACTGCAGAGAAGGCCCCGCTCTGGACCTCTCGAGGAGGAGGCACACAAAGGAGGGCCTCAGAAGATGATCTCAGGGTCTGGGAAGGTTCATATGGAAAGAGCAGTCCTTGAGGTATTGTGGTCCTGAGCCATTTAAGGCTTTATAGGTCAAAACCAGCACTTTGACTTGGGCCCGGAAAAGATACACACACACACATAGGATACTTTCAAATGTGCTTTCTTCTTCGGGCTGAGAATAAGTTCAGGGACTACACCTTGTCTCAAACCCTCAAGCTGCATTTTATTAAAATTCAAAGCAGCAAGGAACACAGCGAGCCCCCAGTGCCCCTCAAGCTGTTGACACAGACATTTTCTTGTAAACAAACAGGCAACGGATCTCGCGCATGCCAGTCACCCGCAGCCAAAGGCCAGCTGGTTCTGCAATTCCTAAAGATAGGTTGGTCTCGCTTTGCAGGGCAGGAGGCTGCCACTGGCTCTCAGTCTCTGTTTTCCTTAAGAAATGTTTGACCCTTGCTTTCAATGCAAAGGGTCCTCAGGGCAGCTGGCAGCAGATTCAATCAAGACGGTAAGGATCCTTCTTTTAAAAAACAACAGAAAGAAAGCAGGAGAGCAAATACGCCAGTTTGAAATAATAAAACACAAACTAAGATGTGGTGAGAGGAAGAGAAAAGGACATTAATGACCCTTGCAAGTTTGGATGAAGAGGAAAGCCTTTCGCTCTCTCTCCTCATCAGGCAGAGCACAGAGAAGGGCCTCTGAGGATGAATCTGTTGTGGGCATTTCAGGTGCCACCCAGACCCCTTTGTTGTTGTTTCGTCGTTTAGTCATGTCCGACTCTCCGTGACCCCATGGACCAGAGCACGCCAGGCACTCCTGTCTTCCACACCCAGATCCCTTAGGGTTTTGTAAGTCAAGACAAGCTCCCTGCCTTGGGTCCAGAAACAAACCAGAAACCAGTAAAAGGTTGTGTTTTTTAAATAGCATCATAAAGTTAGGAGGGAACTCAGGGGTCATCTAGCTCAACCCCCTGCAATCACAACTAGAGGATCCCCAACAGAGGACTGTCCAACCTCTGTGAAAACCTCCAGCAAAGAATAGTCTGCCCCCTTCCAGGGGAGTCCATTCCACTGTTGAACTGCTCTTACCACCAGAAAAAAGATTCCTAATGTCTATTTTTTTGTAATTTGAATCCATTGGTCCTCCCTTCTGGAACAGCAGAAAACAAAGCTTGCTCCATCTTCCAGTTGACATCCCTTCAGGTGCTTGAAGATGATGAACAAGTCACCTTGAAGCCTCCTCTTGTCCAGGCTAAACATGCCCTACCTGGAGATGATGCTGGGCAATGGCCTGGGAACCTTCTGCATGCCAGACAGGTGTCCTGCCACTGAGCTGCTGTGACCCATTCCAAAAAGGGCAGTATAACTTTGTCCCTCCCTCCCCCCCCCACACACACCTGCTCCCTGCCCATCACCTGAGCATTCAGCCTGGAGAGAAAGAGGCGCAGCCCAGATGGGCTGGCGATGTGTTTTGCTGTTCCTCACATGACCAGTTTGAGTTGGGCTCTGAGGTCCCCTTTGGCCAACTAGCAAAGAACCCTGTCGTCGGCAAGAGAGCGAGAGTCACAGCAAGCAGGAACATGGTGAGGAAGCGAGATAAAGTAAACTAATTAATAGTCCCTGTTTCATTCACAGCTGGAATGAGTGGGGGGGGGGCAGATTTTACATCAGTGAGGCTGATCTTTGCCCACAGCTTTCCTTCATCTGTAGCTGCCTGTCTGCCTGTCTGCTGTGATGATGGGCAGCAGCAAGAAGCTGGAGCAGAGATTCTGCAAACCAGATGAGAGTTGCCCGGCTGAACCAAAAGGGGACTGCTGCCTCCCTCATCATAATCTTAATTAAATGGCAAAAAAGGCAGGAGATGTCATGGGATATTTTAGTTGGGGAGGGAGGGGATAAAACAAGCAAAGCTGTGGCAAGAGAGATATTGCTAATAAGGGCCTCCAGAGAACTGTCAGCAGAGGAAACCGCTGCCTCATGCGGTTACGAACAGAGGGCTGAAAGAAATTATTAAAACTTCACTGTGTTGCACAGAGATACTTTGCTGGAGTCTTCAGTTGCCCATTTATAGGCATCATGCATGCCTTTGGTAGAGGGACCATCTCATTCTCCACTGCCCCAAACTAGTCTGGGACTGGGAGCTTCAGACTGGAAGGTGTGCAGAGGAGGGCAACCAAGATGACCAAGGGTCTGGAAACCAAGCTGTATGAGGAATGGTTGAGGTAGCTGGGTATGTTTCGCCTTGAGAAGAGAAGGCTGATAGATGATATAAGAGTCATGGGGCTGTCATGGGGAAGATGGAGTAAGCTTGTTTCCAACTGCCCTGGAGAATCGGATGAATTCAAACCAAGGGATTCAAGTTACAAGAAAGGAGATTGCAACTAAACCATGAAATAGATTCCCTTTGAAGTGGATGGACTCCCCTTCATTGGAGGGCTTAAACATACCTGAAAAGTTGGGTGTCCATCTGTCGGGGTTCTTTCAACGTGGGCGGGGTCCCTTTCAACTCTGCAGTTCTATGAGAGTTGTGTTTGCCAATGACAAACCCAGGGCAACTGGGTATAAAATCCCCAGGAACAAAACACGGTGAAGGCCGAGATACTGATCCATGAGACATTCCATGTTGGCTCTTTCCTTCCTGCCTTTACTCCGCAGCCAGAAGCCAGAATGCTTCTGAATACCACTTGCGGGCAGTTTCAGCTGGAGAGAGTGTCGCTCTCACACTCTGGGCTTCCCAAAGGGTGGTCTGGTTGGCCACTGTGGGAACAGGATCCTGGCCTAGATGGGCCACTGGCCTAATCCAGCAGGTCTCTTATTCTAGCATACAAAACATATGACAATATTTATATACACATCCATTGTTGAACCATTCTCTTCTAGAACAAATCCTCCTGCGTATCGATTTCGTTCTTTGTAAGTGACTAATATTATAATTACCCGTGCTACAGATCACTCATATTCTTTCAACATCTGCTACATCTCCTCTCAGCTGCAGCAAAGCATTAGATCGTTGTAATTCTGCTACATATATGTGGCATTAAAGGAACCTCTACGCTTTCAAACTCCAGCCCCACCTCGTCATCTAGCCAAAAGCGAAGCTGCCATGCACCTTGTCCAGAATTAGGGACAGAAACATTTTCATTCTGAGCTCAAAGAGGACAGGATCACACCCTAGAATGGAAGTGGAGGGTGATGTCAGCCCAGGGCTGCAGGGATCTGAGTCCATGTTCTCTCTCCATTATGAAGCACATGAGGGGACCTTGAGCCAGGCACTCCCTCCCGCCTCAGCCTACCTCACAGGGCTGCTGTGAGGGGAGGTGGAATCATCAGACCCTTGGAGAAAGGCTGGGTTATTAAAAATGAAATCTGAACAAGGTCAGAGGGGAGCCAGAAGGAAGGGGCTTGATCTTAGCCAGGTTTTGGTCCCAGAATATTTTATGGGAATATTTTTATTATTGTAACTTGCTCTACGCAGGGCTGCCCTTGAAGCTGACCCAGAAACTCCAGCGGGTGCAGAATGCCGCAGTGAGGCTTCTTATGGGGTCCTTGCGGTGGGATCACATTCATCCAGTGCTTTACCAACTGCACTGGCTCCCGGTGGAGTACAGGGTCAGGTTTAAGGTGCTGGTTTTGACCTTTAAAGCCCCATGCGACCTAGGACCCACGTACCTGCAGGACCGCCTCTCCTGGTATGCCCCGCGGAGGACCTTAAGGTCCACAAATAGCAACACTTTGGAGGTCCCAAGCCTCAAGGTGGTTAGATTGGTCTCAACTAGGGCCAGGGCCTTTTCAGCACTGGCCCCAACTTAGTGGAATGCTCTGTCCCAAGAGACCAGGGCCCTGCAGGACTTGACATCTTTCTGCAGGGCCTGCAAGACAGAGCTGTTCCACCTGGCTGCTGGTTTGGACTTGGTCTGACCCTTATGTTTCCCTCCCCTTATGGTCTTGATCTATCAGCTACTTTTAAAATGAGGCTGCATTTTAAATTGCATTTTAACCTGTATTTTAAATTAGTTTTTTCCTCCCCTCTCTTTTTCTCCTATTATGTTTTTATTGTGATTTTATTGGTGTTAGCCACCCTGAGTCTGGCTCTGGCCAGTGAGGGCGGGGTATAAATAAAAATTATTATTATTATTATTATTATTATTATGGATGCCAGAGCTAGCTATTAAAATACCACACAGCTGACCATGTGCAATGTGTGAGTCCCTCACCACCAAATGCACACACAACTAGAATTGGTAAGCTGCAGAGACTGACTTAAGCCCTAGTCCCTGGGGTGGGGGATCTACAGGGGCTCTCCAGGTGTTGCTGAACTACAACACCCATCGTCCCCTGACCATACTGGCTGCTGGAGTCCAACCACATCATGAGGCCCCCACACACACAGATGTTCCCCATCGCTGCCACCGCATTTCCCTAAAAAACCAAAAAACTTTTTGACTGGGAGGGGGGTATGAAAAAGGATGACCTTCTGCAAATCAAAAGCTATGCGCAAAGTAGCCTGGAGAGGCTTCCTCGGGGCTGGTTGCATGGGCTTTGAGTGTCCCTTTCCGAAATCGCAGGGACGCCTCCCTCTCTCAAGGCCAGGGCTGCAGATATGGTCCAGTCAGGCACGCAGGAGGATGGAGCTGCGCCTTCCACGGAGGGGAGGGGGGGCTCCTCTTGCCACATGGCGCCGCGCGCTGCAGTCTGCCGCCCCCCTCCCGCCCCCCAGGCCACAGTTCTGCCAGAGCCTGACTGTCAACACGCGGGTGGCAGTTAGGATGTAGCTCCATCCCCTCCCGTCCCCAGCCCCCTCCAGACTGGGGCAACAGCCTAGACAGATCTGGGGCTGGAGGAGTAGGAGGGGGCGTGGGGCGTGGTGGGGCGGAGTGGGGCGGGGGGGTGTTTGTCCTGCGGGAAGCGGAGCCCGCCCGAAGCTGCCTTTCCCTCTCCGGCGGCGGGCAGGGAACTGGCGCAGAATCCGCAGTTCTCAGCGAATGAGGGAGCTCAGGGAGGGGCTGGGTTGAGACTGGGAGGGGGGGCGGGTGTCATTAGTGCTTCCCAGCAAAAGCAGCTTCCTTTCCAGGCGGGGAGGAGAGAGAGGCAGGCTGGGGACTGACTGGTGCAGGGAGCCCGGAGCAGGCGGAGTTGGTGGTCTGGCTCCCTTCCCTTCCTTGCGCATCCCTCTCGCTCGCCCGCTGCTGCATCCCTCCTGCATCCCTGGAGAGAGAGAGCGGTCCTTGGGTACCAGAGTCCTCGGAGCCTGCCCGCCGCGGCTCCTTTCCTGGGCTGTCCTCTCCTGCTGCTGCTCCCATCCTCGGAAAGCGCTCCGGGCTCTTCCTCCGGGGTACCGCCCTGCCCTCTCTCTCTCCGCCCTGCATCTCCTGGAGAGAGCGCGCAGCATCCCTCCTCTTGGGTACCAGCCTCGGCATCCCAGCCCGCATCTCCGAGGAGTGCAGCGGCGGCGCCTCTCTCGATGCAAGGGCGACCACGGTGATGGGCTTGGAGTGGGCAGCTTGTTAGGTGTGGAACCGAGGCAGACCACCTCAGGTGAGCGGATCGCAACAGGGCAGGGGGGGAGGGTCGTTTTGCGGAGCCCTGCCCTCTGCAGACAGGGTGGGAAAGCGCTGGTCCAGGGGTATCTGGAAGGCAGGTGAGACCCAGTGCCCAAGGGAAAGTGAGGGGCAGGGCTATCTAAGGAGATTTTTGGTCCAGAGAGGACCCCCGGGATTAAGGATGCTTCGGCTGAGGTGGGAGGTGTGATGGATGCTGTCCTGGCACCAGGAACTGACCTGGATTGAGACCTTTAAAAAAAACTGCATTTGTCCATCATCATGCCCCCGGCTGACACTTCCAAAGTAATAAATCGTAACTGGAAAGTGGGTTCTTTTGCATGCTGGGTGTCGCACAGACGGCATAAGCAGAGAACCGTCCTTCCTAGTAAGGGGCAGTGCAGGCTGGGTGGGTCGCAGAGAGACGTGGCTGAGTTTTGGGTGGGCTGCATCATTGAGATGCATCTCTGGCCTGAGACTGGCATCGTGCTGTGAGAGGGAAGTGGCACGAACATGCCCCCTGCAATGTGTCGTGCGAAAGGGGTGGAGGATCCCTTCTTGTGACGCAAGAGCGGCTGGTCAAGGTGAGCGAGGGGCCGGCTGCCGGTTTCACAAGCAGGCTCTGTTGGTCGGGCAGGCACTGCAGCGCTCCTGGCCATGGACAGAATTGAGAAGCTGGGGTTGCCTGCCTTTTGCCATCAGGAATGAAGCCCTTCTCAAAGCCCTCCCTGCAAGGCATGGTCCCTCGCCTAGAAAAGACCCAAATCCACTTTCCACTGCCGCTAACCACTACTCCCCACCCCCTCAAAGCCTCCCAGGTCATAGGGCTGTTTGGTTTGAAAGAAAAGAGGGCACCAGAGTGGTGCCCGTGTGGGCAACCTTCCATGCCAGGTGGCTTTGGGCATCCTGGGCAGGTGCAAGAGGTTTATAGGAAGCTGCCTTACACTGAGTCAGATCATTCGTCTATCCAGCTCATTTTGCCTGCACTGGCTGGCAGCACCTCTCCATGGTTTCAGACAAGGAGTATCCCCCCCCTCCCATACCTAGAGACACTGTTGGGGATTGATCCTGGGCCCTTCTGCATGCAAGGCAGGTGCTCTAACCACTGGGCTATGGCCCTTCCCCAAAAGGCAAGTGGCCACACAGGAGAGGACACCGAGCAGAGCAAAAGCTTCAGCCTGAGTTGGTCCTGCCTCTCTCTCACTACCCGTTGCATCTGGTCCACAGGAAAGACATCAAAAGAAAACAAATTCTGGGTGTAAAAGCTACACAGACAGGGAACGCGAAGTTCAGGGGGTGGAGGTAGGAGTGGGTGCAACACCTTAATTCTGTGTGAATGGGTGCAGTGCCTTAGCTCTGCTCCTTGACATCCGGAAGACACAGAGCCCCATCTGTGGGGAGAGGTTGTAGATCTCTGATGATGCGTTGTACTGTTTTAACTTGGGAGCTGTATGTGATGACTAGAGGTGTTCTGTTATTTTCTTTTTTGGGTCTGTCTTGCAGCAAGTTCTCTCTGGGTATCAGTCTGGCTCTGTTGATCTGTTGTCTAACTTCATCTGCTGGGTATTTTAGTTCTAAAAAGGTTTGTTGTAGATCTCTTAGGTGAGAGTCTCTGTCTGTAGAATTGGAGCAGATGCGGCTGTAACGTAGTGCCTGGCTATATACAATGGACTGTTTGGTATGTTTGGGATGGTAGCTAGAGGCAAAAAAGAAAATAACAGAACACCTCTAGTCATCACATACAGCTCCCAAGTTAAAACAGTACAACGCATCATCAGAGATCTACAACCTCTCCTGGACAATGACAGTTCTCTTTCTCAAGCTCTGGGAGGAAGACCTTTCATTGCCTCCAGACAGCCCCCCAATCTTAAACAACTCCTAACCCACAATAATACTATAACCAGACTTAACACGGACACTGGCACCAGAGCCTGCAATAAACCCAGATGCCAACTTTGCTGCCACATACACCCGGACAACACCATTACTGGCCCCAACAACATCACACATACCATCTCGGGACTATTTAATTGCTCATCGTCTAACATTGTGTATGCCATAAAATGCCAACAGTGTCCTTCAGCTCTCTATATTGGACAAACAGGCCAGACCTTACGCCAAAGAATAAATGGACATAAATCCGACATCAGGAACCACAAGACAGAAAAACCAGTAGGAGAACACTTCAATCTCCCAGGACATTCTATACAAGATCTCAAAGTAGCTGTTCTATTACAAAGGAATTTCAGAAATAGACTGGAAAGAGAAGCTGCTGAATTGCAACTTATCACCAAACTTAAAACTATGGAGAGACCTGGTTTGAATAAAGACATTGGATTCTTATCTCATTATACATGACAAAGCCATTTTTCACCTTCTCACCCCTTGCTTTTTCCTGTTAGACCTATTGCAGTCGTTAAGAGTCGTCAACAGGCTCATCGCAGCTATCTGCCAATCACCCATTCCCACCACCCTTCTGAGTAATACCCCTCCCCACCTTCTCACTATATAGAAAGGTCCGGTGACTTCTGTTTCAGTGTATCTGAAGAAGTGTGCATGCACACGAAAGCTCATACCTAGAACTAACTCAGTTGGTCTTTAAGGTGCTACTGGAAGGAATTTTTTTATTTTGTTTTGACTTATGGAATTATGTTCCTATGCCCGCCATTGGCTCTGGTGCCCCCTATAATTAGTCTCTCTCCCTTCCGACCTCCCAGTCCCCTTGGCCTGCTGATCAGGCAGTTTGTCCAACCAAGTGACCAAGTTGTTGAGTGCTGCACAAACCTTGGTTTGAGGGAAACCTGGATCGCATCTGGCAGGCAGGAGCCTGCTGAGACGAGACACCTCTAAGAACCAGGGATGACCCCATTGGCTTTATTCCCAAGTCATCCAGCAGTGCCAGGAAACACGCCTCCTTCTCAATAAGGCTGCCAAGTGAAGCTCTACGCTTTGGACAGCTCCACGGCGGGCAGAAATCCAACAGGTACGGCACGTGTCAGTACACCTGTGTGGCCGGGAAGCTGCCACGGGGCCAAGGGCAAGGTGCCAGCTCCATCCCTTGGGAAGGCAGAGACCTAGAATTGTTGTGGGTGAGATATTGCTGCTGGGTTTCTTGGATGTGTCAGGAGCCAAACTCAGACGCCTCGTCCCTTTGTGTGCCAGCTGGCTTCTTGCAGCAAAACGTCAGTTTGCAAAGACAATGGAAGCTCTGGAATAAAAGCAGGCCATGAATCAAGCTCTCTCGGCTGCCTCTGAAATTAACGGTCCATTCATCTCCAGCTTCCTGGTCGACAATTCATGGGAGGATCCCATTCATCCTCTCTCGGTTTTTGCCCTAACATTATTCAAATGTGAGATGCAATTGAATGTGGCTCCTAAATGGCCAACCCCAAAGTGCTGCCTTCATTATGGGGTATTATTTACACAGCACCATTAGAGTGCTGGGCACTTCACAGAGCCCAAGAGGACCGGTCGCTGCCCCCAAGGAGCTTACAATCCAGCACCCAACACTTGGTGAGGCAGTAGAGGAAGAGGAGAGACTAGCAAATAAAACCCGAGTTCTTTTCCGTTCCATATACTTTGGCTGCACAGACATCATACTTCTAAAGCCCATTCCAACACACACACACACACACACACACACACACACACACACACGTATTCTGGGAACTGTGGCTCTGTTGGGGGTGAACTACAGCTCCCAAGATTATTTGGGGAGAGTGTGTGGTGTTTGCACAGCCTCCATCTTCACCCCAGTATAATTTGGAAAATGGACCTACATTAGTCGTGCTCATTCACTTTGGTGGGTCTGTTCTTTGCGGCGCTAGCACCAGATACAGCCCAGAAGGTGAGCCAAAGGTGTCTCAGAAAAGGGGAGTTTTGAGGATGGATTTAAGGGAAGGGGGAGGCACCTGTCACAGAAGCATGTTGGGCAGCAAGGGGAGAAGGGTGGAATTGCTTGAAGGAGGAGGAGTTCTTCGGATGGGCAAGGAGGGCAGTGGAGCAGCAGAGAGGTCAGGGGTGGAATTTACTTCACTGGAGGTTTTTAAGCAGAGCTTGGATGGTACGGTTGCCATGTGTCCTCTTTTTCCAGGACACATCCTCATTTTCAAGGGTAAAATTTCTGTCCAGGTGGATTTTTAAAATTTGCCATAATGTCTCTTGCTATACTTTCTGGATGAGACATAGACATAATTGGTGGCTGAAGACTTGCTTTCCTCTTCTCTTTTCCTGACCCCACCCCCTCACAGATTCTATAGGCTACATATAGTAAGGTTACCAGATTTTTTTCAATGAATCGGGGGACACTTTTCAGCTTCAATGGATTCTGTATGGGGACTGATTTGTAAATCCAGGGACTGTCCCCAGGAAACGGGGACATCTGGTAACCTTAACATCTAGTAAAGGTCAAGGGACCCCTGACCATTAGGTCCAGTCGCGGACGACTCTGGGGTTGCGGCGCTCATCTTGCTTTATTGGCCGAGGGAGCCAGCGTACAGCTTCCAGGTCATGTGGCCAGCAGGACTAAGCCGCTTCTGGCGAACCAGAGCAGCGCATGGAAATGCTGTTTACCTTCCCGCCGGAGTGGTACCTATTTATCTACTTGCACTTGGATGTGCTTTCGAACTGCTAGGTTGGCAGGAGCAGGGACTGAGCAATGGGAGCTCACCCCGTCGTGGGGATTCAAACCGCGACCTTCTGATCGGCAAATCCTAGGCTCTGTGGTTTAACCCACAGTGCCAGCTGCGTCCCATTAACATCTAGTAGGGGTATTTAAAATGGGAGTTCTCATAGCGTCCTCTTTTTGGTCTTCACAATATGGCAACCCTAGGATGGCCATCTGTCATAGATGCTTTAGCTGAGGTTCCTGCACTGCAAGGGGTTGGACTAGATGACCCTCAGGGTCCCTTCGGACTCCTATGATTCTATGATCTGGACTGGCTTTCAGGCTCCTGAGTCCCTTTCCCTAAAGTCTTAGGAAAGCTGCTCTCTCTCTGCTTTACAACAATGCCTTTCTCTTGAAGACGCTGCGGTGGGAGGGGCCGTTGACATGCAACCAGAATTCCTTAAGATCCTGGAGAAGTTATTTACCCACCCACCCACCCCGCTCCTATTCACAAGGAGCAGTTTCCAGGGGTGGTGGTGGGTCTTGGGGTTGCAATCTGGGAGGGAGCGTGCTGGCGATCCATTCCTTGTGAACAGACAGCCTGTTAAAGAGGTGTTGCAGACTCTTTGCAATTCACAGTCATTTGCATGCCTTTGCCTGTGGGTTTGTTGCTTTCACAGAACCCTAGAATCCTAGAGTTGGCAGGGACCCCCAAATGACATCTAGTCCACCCCCCTGTGGTGGCAGGAATCACAGCTAAGGAATCCCTGTCGGGTGGGAAATGCTGGAGTCTGGCCTGAGACTTCAGGGGGAAAGTGCATTGGCAACAGAGACAGACAGCAGCCTCTGCAATCAGCATGCATCTGTTTGGAAGGCGACAGGGCAGTATTGCCTGTTTTGGCACTCATGTCTTGCTTTTGGGCTTCCTCTGGGGGCAGCTGGCTGGGCACTGCAGAAACAGGAGACTGGACCCACTAGGCCCCCTTCAGTCTCATCCCGCAACCCAGATCATCTCCTGTTCTTGCACTTTTCTGTTCCAAAGTAGGGATCCTTTGTCCCCCACCCCTGCAGATGTTGCTGGACCACAGCTCAGCATCCTTGACCACTGGCTAGGCCGCCACAACCAGCAGCCTAGGGTGCAATTGCCTTTCTGGTCGATCTGGTTCCAGAGTCCCATGACAAGGAAAGGGCGACAGTAGTGTCTCTAGTTACACACACATCCCTGGGACTTTCACAGAAATATACGATGGCACCAAAGGAAAGTTTGAAAGAATACTGTATTGGAAGCTAGATATTCAGGAACAGATTTTAGATGAAGATTGGGAAAAAATCTTTCAGCATCCACCCTTTGTTGCGACCCCTAGAATAATCCAGGAACAAGGGTTGAAGTTGGTACAAAAATGGTATTACGCACCTGTAAGGTTATATCATATTACAAAATCTGGAAGTAAGAATTGTTGGAGGAAATGTGGAGTGATGGGAACGTACAGTCATATGTGGTGGGATTGTCCATTAGTTCATGAATTCTGGAAACAGATTGGTATAGAAATATCGGGAATTGTGGGTAGGAAGGTGGAAATATCTAAATTAATGGTTCTTATTAGCCTGAGTAGCACCAAGTTAGAAACAAAAGAGGAATGTAAATGGGTAAAATGGGTGGTAATTGCAGCCAGACAGGTTATAGCGAGTAATTGGAAAAACGCAGAAGAGCTAGGGGTGAACCAATGGAGGAAAAACCAGGAAAATATTATAATTTCAGAATATCTAACTGTGAAGATACACAAAATGAAAGGGTTTAAGGTCAGTGAGGAGGAGGAGGAGGAGGAGGAGGATTGGTTTGAGAAGATATTGAATTATTTGGGCAGGTTTGAACAATTTGGGGCAATTAAAATGTTAAAAGTTAAATAAACCTTGTGGAGGGAGGAGTGTTAATGTATATAGAATTGTACATATGGTTTGATTTGAATATGTTGTTATTGATTATGTATACCCAATGTATCAGCCGCCTGGGGGGGTTTCACTGTTTGTGTTTTGGTTGTTGGTAAAAGAACAACAACAGGAAGGCAACTGAGTTGGGTTAACCCTGCTTGGCAGGGGCTCCCCAGAGTTTTAAGCTCTCTTGCACCCAGTCCATTTTGATGCACTGCAGTCACTGGGCTCAGAGGAAACTCCTCGCTCTGTTTCTCACCTTACAGGCATCAGCCTCTAGAATGGTTTTGCAACTGCAGGTAGAAATGAAATGCAGGTGACCTTGATGCCCACAGCACACCTGTGTCCTGGGTTTCCCCTTGGAGTCTGTGACTAGCTGGCTGAAGCAAGGAGGGTGAGGGGGGGCTCCATCTGCTTGGGCTTCTGTGCATGCCCCCTCCTGTTTGTGTGCCAACACACAACACACCCGCACAGCCACACGCCATCCCCCAGGAACTCGCCCTGGCTGGCACACCTTTCGCCAGCCACTGCGATTTATGAATTAAGAAGTGTAGGCACACGCCAAGCGCAGCCCAGCTGGCAGCCTCCCAGCACGGCTTTGGACTGCTGTAATTTCCTGGGGGTCATTTTTGCTGCAATTGTTCATCATAATACTTCTCGGCAAGGGAGAAGGGGGAAAGGGGCACAGCCTGGCAGGACCTGCGAAACCAAAAGCATCTCAGCAGACGGTAAAGCCTCTCTGCCCTCCTGCCTCTCCAGCCCAGAAGGGGGGCTGCATGCTCATTTTGACTAGGAAGTTACTTTTAGCAGTAGCAGAATCGTAGAACTGTAGAGCTGGAAGGGACCCAGGGGTCATCTAGTCCAACCCCTACAATGCAGGTTTTAGGGGTCGGTGTATGCAGTGGTAAATAGCAGTGGAACTGGAATACAGAGAGCCACCAATGTGCCCATGGCACTTCAAACAATGGCAGTGAAAAGGAAAGTCCCCTGCCCGCAAAGAGCTTACAATCTACCATGAAAGACGGTCTCTTGGCTTCAGGCACTGAGGAGCTGCTGTCTGTCAGAGGAGGCAAGGCTGCGATAGAGGGGCCCCAGGGGTCTGTTTCTCACTCAAAGGCAGCTGGTGTTGTCTGCTCTGACTGGCATGTCTTTTGCACCCTGGCTGCCTTTTAACACAGAGGGAGGAGGGCTCTGCGCTTGACCCCTGGGACTCTCCTCTTTCCTCTTCACGCCTTGGCCCAGCTGGGAGGTGTACTTGACCTGTAATCCTACCTCTTTCCTGCCTGGACAGAGAGAGGGGAAGTTGTGACACTGGGGTGGAGCAGGTAAAAAAATCTCTCGACTTTTGGTATGACCGAGATGCAGCCTCCTGTTTAATGTTCCCGGCCACTTCTGTGGCTCCACTGCCTCTCGCCTCTCGCCCTTCCCATCCCTGGCACGAGACGCACAAACACATGAAGGTAGCCCACCAGGGAACATGACTCTTGGGTTAAAAGGTCTCCCTCCCCACCCGCACCCGCCAGGTTTTGCATCACCTTCTGCATGAAAAGCGTAATCACCTCAGAAGAGATTCCCGCATCAGTACAAAGGGGGCACCCTCTTTGGCAAAGCGACCAACTAGATCCCCAATATGAGGATCCCTGAAGCAGGACAGGGCACCAACTCTCCTAGTGGCATTCCATTTAGTATGGCAGCGCCTGCCCTTTGGAACTTCCTGGCTATTGATACCAAGCAAGTTCCTTCACTGCAGTCTTTTGGGCACCTGCTGAAAACCTTCTTGTTTAGAGAAGCCCACCCATATGCTTAGAAAATGGGGGTCATTTTCCTCTGATTTAGTGCAGCATTTTAAGTTGTGTTTCATTTTTAAGTACTGTTGTAATTCTTTCTTGGTTTCATTGTTTTATCTTTTTGTAAACTGCTTTGAGGGTGTTTTTCTTTTCCACAGTCAAGTGGTGGATAATTTTTATGAAAGAAGCTCTATAAAAATAAATAAATTCCCCAGCAACTGGTACTGCTGCGGTGTCACATGGCCTCCAATACTGTAGATAGCAGATATTCATCACAGCCTTTGATAGCCTTGTTCCACATGGATTTCTCTCTCTCCTTTTCAAGCTGTCCAGCTTGGCAGCCTGTGGCAGAGAGTTTCGCAGGTTAACTGCGTCGCATGAAGAAGTCTGTCTGCATCCTGCAACATTCAGCTTTGTTGGAAATCCAGGAGTTCTAGGAGAAGGAGCAAAAGGTTTCTCTAGCCACTTTCTCCTTGCCATGCATAAGGATGCTTCATCCAGATGTTTGATGATCACCAGCCAGAGATTCTTTCGCTGTGATTCCTGCATTGCAGGGGGTTGGACTAGATGACCCTTGGGAATCCCTCCCAGCTCTACAATTCCATGATTCTGCATGCCAAGCAGGTGCTCTGAGTTTCAGCCCTTCCCCTAACTGTACCTTCCTTGAAGAACTCATACTAACTGTACCTTCCTTGAAGAAGTGTGCATGCACACGAAAGCTCATACCAAGAACTAACTTAGTTGGTCTTTAAGGTGCTACTGGAAGGAATTTTTTTATTTTGTTTTGACTATGGCAGACCAACACGGCTACCTACCTGTAACTGTACCTTCCTTTGTACTTCCAGTATATAAAACCAGCATTGGGGGGGGGGGTCTACGTCTGCACAAAACCTCCTCTCTGATCCAGTTTTAAACAGTGATGGACTCTCTTTGTTCTCTCCTTGCTTTGTAACAAACCCCCCCTCCCCAAGTCCCCTACAGGTGTCTGATGTAATTATCATCTCATCGGTGACTCAGCCAAGCTTGCAGGCTGACTGGGTGTCTGGCGGCCTCCATCCTTTAAGAATTTACACAGGGCCACAGCTGACTTGAAACTGATTTTGCCCGCAGGCTGCCTGCGGCATTTCCTCTCCGCACGCCCAGCCCCAGGCCAGCACCTACAGACCCATCTCGCACCTGGCCTCCCTTCCTTGTTTCCTAAAACCAGTTTTCTCTTTGAGTGACTGCCTAATGTCCCCAAGCTGAGCAATTTCACAACCACTTTGGCCTTGCCTGTTTCCTGCATGGTCAAAGATGTCCCAGCGGATAAACATGTCCTGTTTTGCACCATCTCAGCAGGTAAAACGGGTCACCAGCTGATTGTTGTTGTTGTTTAGTCGTGTCCGCCTCTTTGTGACCCCCTGGACCAGAGCATGCCAGGCCCTCCTGTCTTCCACTGCCTCCCTCATGCTGGTAGCTTCGAGAACACTGTCCCACCATCTCGTCCTCTGTCGTCCCCTTCTCCTTGTGCCCTCCATCTCTCCCAACATCAGGGTCTTTTCCAGGGAGTGTTCTCTTCTCATGAGGTGGCCAAAGTCTTGGAGCCTCAGCTTCAGGATCTGCCCTTCCAGTGAGCACTCAGAGCTGATTTCCTTCAGAATGGAGAGGTTTGATCTTCTTGCAGTCCATGGGACTCTCCTGAGTCTCCTCCAGCACCATAATCCAAAAGCATCAATTCTTCGGCGATCAGCCTTCTTTATGGTCCAGCTCTCACTTCCATACATCACTACTGGGAAAACCATAGCTTTAACTATACGGACCTTTCTTGGCAAGGTGATGTCTCTGCTTTTTAAGATGCTGTCTAGGTTTGTCATTGCTTTTCTCCCAAGAAGCAGGGGTTATTAATTCATGGATCACTGCCTTGCTGTGGTGAAGGGGCTTGAATAACTCAGAGAAGCTATGAGCCATGCCATGCAGGACCACCCAAGATGGACAGGTCATAGTGGAGAGTTTTGACCAAACGTGATCCACCTGGAGCAGGAACCAGCAAGCCACTCCAGTATCCCTGTCAAGAAAACTCCATGGACAAAGACAACAGCAGCTGATTAGGGCAGGTCAAAGGAAAACCACCTCCTCACTCTGCACTGGTAACCTCTGGAACTCACTTCTTCAAGATGTGGGGGCAGCCAATGACTTAGGCGACCAGTCTGTGGAATAAGATTGGTTTATTGATGGCTACTAAACCCGGTGCTAGATGGAAACTCCATGTTCAGTGGCAGTGTACCTTCCAGTACTGGCTGATGGGGCCTGCCAGTAGAGTGGGCTGCTGTGGCCGTCTCCCATCCCAGCTTCTTGGATTTTTCGTCGGCGGCCTGCAGGCTCCGGGGATCTTTCGTCAAACTCAGCAGGACTCATATGATGCTCCTGTATCGTGACGTCACAAAATCCCCAACCTTTTCTTTGAAGCTGCCACAGAGAGTGCCTGGATGACAAACTCCACTTATTGGAGCTCCATTATTAATAATTGTGGTCTTCGCTTTGTTCTGACTGCAGACCTGCTTTTGAGACCCAGATTAAGCTCGCAGCTAGAGCTCCACCGAGAGACAAGAAATGCATTAATTAGGGAAGGAAGAGAGATCAGGTTGTCCCCCCAGCCCAGCGGGGGACCTGTTTATCCAGCGCAGAGAATCTTTGGAAGGGAGATGGGGATTATGCACTCTTCCTGCTTCCAGCAGAACAGTGTGCTGTTGAACCGAAGTGCCTGTTGGTTTAGAAAAAGAGCTGAATAAGAGACAATATGATAGAAGTTTATAAAATTATGCACCGACTGGAGAGAGAAGAGCTTTTCTTGCTCTCAACAACAAAACATGTGGACATCCAGTGAATTATAGAATCATAGAATTGGAGAGCTGGAAGGGACCCTGAGGGTTATCTAGCCCAACCCCCTGAAATGCAGGAATCTCAGCTAAAGCATCCACGACAGATGGCCATCTGACCTCCAAGGAAGGAGAGGCCACCACCTTCTGAGAGAGACAGTTCCATCATCCCTAGCTGGCAGGACCAGTGGCCAGGGATGATGAGAACTGCGGTCCAAAAACAGATGGAAAACGAAGTTTGTCCTAGATCAATGAAGCCGAGTGTTGGAAGATTTCGGACAAAGAAAGTTCTTCTTCATGCAGTGCGTCATTAAACTGCGGAACTCCCTCCCACAAGAGGCAGTGAGGGCCACCATCTTGGATGGATTTAAAAGAGAACTAGACGACTTCCAGTTTGCTGCGGAGGCTACGGCGAGGAGCTCCGTGTCGTCCACTTAAGGGGTGACATGGTTCTGGCAAATAGAGCTTTGGGGGTGATCGCCAGGGCTCGGCGTACCCCTGAAAACCCCCCCACGGAGGAGTGGGGATCCTAGGGGTCCAGGAGAGCATGAGAAACCCCCCCCCCGAATCCCCCGGTGGACTTTTTGTGCGCGGGGGAAAGGGAAGGGTCTTGCGTCCGCTCACGGCTCCCATGCACACTATTGCCGGAAGCAGTGATGCTTCTGATTCCAAGTTTCTGGGAACCACAGAAGGGGAGAGTTGCTCTTCTGCTCGAATCCTGCTTGTGGGTTTCTCAGAGGCATCCGTTTGGTCACGGTGAGAACAGGATACTGGACTAGATGAGTCATTGGCCCATTCCAGCATCCTCTCCTTATGCTCTTGTGATTATAATGGTGAGAAATTAGATTTGCATGCTATATGAATCAATCACCCAACTTAACTAAGCTTCTGTTCTCATATGAACTGGTTGGAAGCTCATGGTTTTGTGAGATCGCAGAGCAACAACCCCGCAGGGACCTGGATTACTCCGGTTCAGAGTCCTGGTTCATCCAGCCCAATGTTGTCTACCCTGACTGGCAGCACTTCTCCAGGGTCTCAGGCAGAGGAGGGTCTTTCCCTGAAGTCAATCACAGAATCGTAGAATTGTAGAGCTGGAAGGGACCCCAGGGGTCATCTAGTCCAACCCCTCGCAATTCCATCTTTAGGGAGCTGAACCTGGAACCTTCAGCTTGCAAAGCCGGTGCTCTGGCCCTGAGCTGCAGCCCCCTGGGTTCCTTGGCAGGGGGGCTTCTTCTCCCGGGCATCTCTAGCTGCCTAAGCTTCTGCCTTTCCATGCCTCCACCAAAACGGGCGCACATCTATTCCATCTTCTGCAGCCATCCATTTCCCCAATACAGGAAGGGCTCAGAAGCCACCCAAGCAAGCCACAGGCATGGTTTAGAGCAAGGGGAGGCAGCATTTTTTAAGAGAATGGGAGGAACTGGCACTGTTGTTGTTTAGTGGTTTAGTCGTGCCTGACTTTTCGTGACCCCCTAGACCAGAGGACGCCAGGCCCTCCTGTCTTCCACTCATGCTCCTGTCTTCCACTCATGCTCCCTCATGCTGGTAGCTTCGAGAACACTGTCCCACCATCTCGTCCTCTGTTGTCCCCTTCTCCTTGTGCCCTCCATCTTTCCCAACATCAGGGTCTTTTCCAGGGAGTCTGGGAGGTGGCCAAAGTATTGGAGCCTCAGCTTCATGATCTGCCCTTCCAGTGAGCATTCAGGGCTGATTTCCTTCAGAATGGAGAGGTTTGATCTTCTTGCAGTCCATGGGACTCTCAAGAGTCTCCTCCAGCACCATATTTAGCATCAATTCTTTGGCGATCAGCCTTCTTCATGGTCCAGCTCTCACTTCCATACATCACTACTGGGAAAACCAGAGCTTTAACTATGCGGACCTTTGTTGCCAAGGTGATGTCTGGCACTACTACAGGTGATAATAACATAATACCCATTCTGCATTTGTACGCATGCACTTTGGAACTCCCTGCCACTTGATATCAGGCAGGCGCCTTCACTGGACTCCTTCTGGCACCTGCTAAATCTTTCCTGTTTAGACAAGCCTACCCAGACTCTTAGAAAGCTGTGGTAATTTTGATCTGTTTCAGTATCTTATTGTATTTATTCTTATTTTTTGTATGTTTTAAAGTATGGTTGTAATTTTTTTCTTTTCTTTCTTGTTTTATCTTTCTGTAAACCACTTTGAGTTGGGGTTTTTTTTCTTACTATCAAGCGGTGTGTAAGTTCTACGCAATAAATGAATAAGTAAGTGTTTGCCTGCAAGGCTTTTCTGCCAGGTTCCCACTTAAGAACATAAGCAGAGGCTGCTGGGTCAGGCCTGTAGCCCATCTAGTCCAGCCTCCTGCTCTCACCGTGGTCCTCCAGGTGCCCCAAAGGGAAACCCACAAGCAGGATTCGAAAACAAAAGCGGGGCTCTCCCCTCCCGTGGTTCCCAGCCGCTGGTATTCAGAAGCATTGCTTCCTCCCACCGACCACAGAAGCAGAACACAGCCACCCTTAGTGATAGACTTTACTTCCACGAATTTGTCCAATCCTCTTTGAAATCCAGTTGGTGGGCATCCCTGCCTCCTGTGGCAGGGAGTTCCATAGGTTAGCTATGTGCTGAGTTAATGCAGGATGTTCTTCTGTCTGTCTGAATCTTCCAACATTCCATTTCATTGGGTGTTCTCCAGTTCTAGTGTTAGGAGAGAGAGGGAAAATCTTTTCTGTCCAGCTTTTCCATGCCTTGCCCAGCTCCAAGAACATCTATCGTGTTCCCTCTGACTCCCCTTTCTCCTAATCCCCCAGTGCTGTGACACTTCCCCATCTTCTGTGCCAGAAGTTCTTGTTGGGGCCACTTAAGTAAAGCACCCTCCATCGAAGTAGAGAGCACTGATGAAATCTAGGGGGCAGCCATCACTTACCCAGTTTCCATTTGGGTGGATTTCATCCTCTCTTTCTATAACCAACCTGGGAGCAAGGGGAGGAGCTCTTCACTTGATTGGCAGGCACAGTCACCAGTCACAGGCAGGACCCGCCCAGATTCTCCCCCCCCCTCCCACCCACGGCTCAGTTTGCCTAGCAGCCCTGCCCTTTCAGGATCACCTGTATCCTTTGCAAACCCTCCAACTGGTGGTTCACCTGCATTCCTGCCTGTGATGGAAACGCTCCAAAGTTGTGATTCCTTTACCATGGGGTAAATCCCACTGAATACAGTGGGGCTGGCATCTGAGTAAGTAAGATTTACTCTATAAGTAACTGCATGGTGGGGGGAGCCTGTCTACATACTCATTTCATTGATTTGGCTTTGACTGTGGCTGTTTATAACATTGTCAGACTAGCATGAGCAATATGAAATTTTCTTAGGGAGTTTGGAGTTCTGAAATAATCTTGTTGCATGCCACCTCAATCGTCATAGGTTCCAGGCACTTAACTGGGCTCTGTTTCCTTGGAATGAAGGTCAGCAGAGACTGTGGTGTCTTTAGGATGCATAGTTTTATTTAAGTAAAGGTAAAGGGACCCCAGACCATTAGGTCCAGTCGTGGCCGACTCTGGGGTTGTTGCGCTCATCTCGCTTTACTGGCCGAGAGAGACGGCGTCCAGCTTCCGGGTCATGTGGCCAGCATGACTAAGCCGCTTCTGGCAAACCAGAGCAGCACACGGAAACGCCGTTTACCTTCCTGCCGGAGTGGTACCTATTTATCTACTTGCACTTTGACATGCTTTTGAACTGCTAGGTTGGCAGGAGCTGGGACCGAGCAACGGGAGCTCACCTCGTCATGGGGATTCGAAACCACCGAACTTCTGATCGGCAAGTCCTAGGCTCTGTTTAACCCACAGCGCCACCTGAGCATAAAATAGAATAGAATCATAGAGTTGAAAGGGACCGCGTGGGTCATCTAGTCCAACCCCATGAAATGCAGGAGTTTTTTGCCCAAGTTGGGACTCAAACTCATAACCCTGAGATTAAGTCTCATGCTCTAACAGCTGAGCTATCCTCAGATGAAGGGGATCACAGCAGATCTTCTCCAGCAGAGATCAAGCATGTCTCAGTTTCTCCAGCTTCCAGCCTGTTTCCAGCTCAGCTCTCACACCCCACCCTGGCTAATGCTCTCCTACCTGGTGGTTAGGAGATGGGGGATGGAGGAAAGCCCCACCCCCACCATTCACCTGGAGGAAACTGCCATTTAGTTGTAACTCTTGCTTAAACTTTTGTCAAAACAAAACAAATTCCTTCCAGTAGCACCTTAAAGACCAACTAAGTCAGTTCTTGGTATGAGCTTTCGTGTGCATGCACACTTCTTCAGATACTACTCAAAACAAAACAAATTCCTTCCAGTAGCACCTTAAAGACCAACTAAGTCAGTTCTTGGTATGAGCTTTCGTGTGCATGCACACTTCTTCAGATACTACTCAAAACAAAACAAATTCCTTCCAGTAGCACCTTAAAGACCAACTAAGTCAGTTCTTGGTATGAGCTTTCGTGTGCATGCACACTTCTTCAGATACTAGTCAAAACAAAACAAATTCCTTCCAGTAGCACCTTAAAGACCAACTAAGTCAGTTCTTGGTATGAGCTTTCGTGTGCATGCACACTTAGTTGGTCTTTAAGGTGCTACTGGAAGGAATTTGTTTTGTTTTGACTAGTATCTGAAGAAGTGAAGAAGTGTGCATGCACACGAAAGCTCATACCAAGAACTGACTTAGTTGGTCTTTAAGGTGCTACTGGAAGGAATTTGTTTTGTTTTGACTATGGCAGACCAACACGGCTACCTATCTGTAACTTAAACTTTTGTGATGATGATGAGTACACCTAAGTCACGGGCTAAGGCCATTGTCTTACAATGCCTCACAAAGAAATTGGTCTGAGCAGTTCGGCACCTTCCTCTGTTTGATTCTAACCCTCCCTGGGTACAGGACCCCAGAACTGGAGGGGACTCTGGGCATCATCCAGACTGACCCCCTTCCAAAACCCACAACAGTATAATAGTGTTCAGGGATCAAGGATTTTTAAACAATATTGTGCAATTTATTGGGATCTCCATTGTAGACTTTGCAGTGAGAGAAACAGAGAGAGAGAGCTTAATCTACAACCTCATTTTCACTTTCCATGACATTTTGGAACAGGGCACTGGTCATGTTGAAAGTCGGTTTTGTTCCAGACAGGGAAGGCAAAGCCAGACAGCAAATGCGCATCTGAATCAGGCCAGAGAGTTTGCCGTGCTCACCCAGCGATCAATAACAGGCATCAGCTCCCAATAATAATAATAAATGGGGAGGAGGCGCGGTTTTTAGCAGAGACAAGAGCTGGCATATGGTTCACCTGTCAAATCCCGGGGGTGGGATCCGGGGTTACCCTGGCAACAGGAGACGGAATCAATAACACCCAAATGCAAGGCAGCTAGCAGAGAAGGAGGGGGTGGGGAGGGTCTGGGAATGCCAAATGTGGGAGGGGCTTCTTGTGCAAGCTGTTTGCATGATTGCAAATGAATCGAGGAGTATTTCAGCCCGGAAACTTTCCATAAGGCTGCCGTTGGGGTGGGGGTTTGCATGAGAGTCCAGGAGGGGGAAAGGCTGGCACCAGCAAGAAGCAAGAACACAAAATGCATCCTTGTTTGGTGTGTGGTGTATATTTGCCTATCGGCAGGTCGATCGTGGATCATTAACCAGGAAGATAGCTGCTTCCTGGCATTGGACCCTAAGCCATGTGGATTTTATTCCCATCATTGGAAGTGTCTCCTGCACTCTCTCTCTCTCTCTCTCTCTCTCTCTCTCTCTCTGTGTGTGTGTGTGTGTGTGTGTGTGTGTGTGTGTGATCCCAGCTCAATGATGGGAAGAAAGGCAGGGAGCCAGCAAGCAAATGAGGACCACCATTTTCAGGTCTCAGTGCTGTTGTAAACAAAAATTGCCCTTTTCCCTTATGGGGTACCCAAGCGCCCATATAGAGTCCTTACGTAGGTTCCCTATTGGTAGGAGCAAATAACAGAGGCCAACCAGAGAATATTGAGAAGCAAAGCAGCTAGTAAGCCTGATCTTTATTGATCTGTTGCAACAGGGTGCTCCCCTCACATGCAGGAAAGGAGGAGGAACCCAGAACAAAGGTGTGTCTGCCCTTATATAGACATTTTAAATTGCCCCCCCCCCGGAGTCCAAGACCACACCCAGAAACATCATACATACATCACAGAAGGGGTGTAGCTCAAGACCACCACCACCCCAGATACATCATCCCTACATCACAGAAAGGGCGGTCTACAGCAGAAATCTGAGTGCTTTGTTTATCTCCTGTCTCTCCTGTCTGGCAGGTTAGTTGATTGGATACCCTGCTTACTAGACTGGATTGCCTGGGGAGTCTGGCCAGTCTTTTGTAAAGATAAATACTTAGTTCCTGGGCCAGGTCACAGGCTCACACCCTATTCATATCTTAAATGTGCCCTTAAGACAGGATTTGTGAAGGAAAAGACAACGGGGAGGCTTTTCCATTTTCCTTTGACCTTGCAGAGAAAACCTTAAAGACCAACTAAGTTAGTTCTAGGTATGAGCTTTCGTGTGCATGCACACTTCTTCAGATACACGAAAGCTCATACCTAGAACTAACTTAGTTGGTCTTTAAGGTGCTACTGGAAGGAATTTTTTTATTTTGTTTTGACTATGGCAGACCAACACGGCTACCTATCTGTAACTGGAACATTTGGTCAGTTTGGGACAATTTGGGAATCAAAAATGGTTCCAGGTCGGTCTTCCTGTGCTGATCTATGTAGGTGCTTAGTTGGTACACTTATGAACATTGAACTTATGAATCTAAGACCTCAAAATTCCTATCACAGTGCCTTGCTGGGCAGGAGAGCCACCCCTATTTTATAGAACCATAGAATTGTAGAATTGAAAGGGATTCCTGAGGGGCATCTAGTCCCACCCCGTGCCATGCAGAAATCCTGCCCACAGCCATCCCTGCTAGGCTCAAACCAGCAACCTTCTGGCTAACTGTCAGATGCGCTGAGCCATTACGTCACCAGAAGGACAGAACTTATTTTCTGGTATCCCAAAAATCATTGTCCTTGTTTTGTCCATGCCCCACACCCCCTGCCCTTGGAATGGGGGTGGGAGAGAAGAACAGAAGTCCATGTCATGTCCAGTTCGTGACTAAATTAGAAGTAAAAAGACCCAAAAGGGGGGGTGAGACTGGGACAGGCTTGTAGCATGTGTCTGAAGGGGGAAAGGGGGGACACACTTGCCCCACTGAATGACCCATAATAACTGGAGGATCCATCCTAACCAGAGACCCAGTGTGGCATAACGGTTGCTGGACTAGGGTGTGGGAGACCAGGGTTCGAATCCCCACTTGCGATGAAGCTCACTTGGTGTAGGAATAACGGAGGACGATAGGGGGTTGGATGTAGGTGAGCTGTGCAGAAGCACGCTCGCAAGTGTGCTCCAAGACAAGCTGCCGGCCAGCTCTGTAGAGGCTCCTTTTATTAGCACAATATGCAAAACCAGTCAGATATTTGGGACTGTGACCTTTACACATCTTCCAATCCCGAGATCGTGGGGTGGTACAAAGTTATTTTGGCACCTGTTTCCACCGCGTCATTTTCCCCTTGCACAATGTATGACGAAGGGGACTAAGGTCACAGACAGGGCACAGCGGACCACTAAGAAAGCAAAGGTTAGATGGAGGGCATGATGTTCAGACAGCTGTGGCTTTGTCTGCGGGTGGAGGTGTGCTCCACACCCGGCAATCATTCCTTCAACTTGGTGACTTCGGGGGCAAGTCACTGCCTCCTAGCCTACAGGGTTGTTGTGGGGATTGAAAGAGGAGTGGGAGAGCCACTCTGAGCCCAGTTTTGGCTGGGGAGGTATAAATGCAATAAATAAATTGGCTTAATTTATAAATTGTTTAAATTTAGAAAACCAAGTCTCTAGGCCTTGTGGCATTCGAGGTACAGGGAAGAACTTTCAGCCGCAATTCTGCCCAGTCATTTTGTGAGAAACTAGACTTTCCTTTCAGTATTTTTCATAAAAGAATAGAATCACGGCAATGCTCAATTCTTTTGAAAGCAAAGACAGTGATTTTGGCAAAAAGAAAAAGAGGTTAGGATGATGCTGCTATTGTCTGGAGAAGGAACTCCTTGTTTAATTTTTAAGGCGTTTGTTTGTTTGTTTGTTTCAAGAAGTAAAGAACATGAGATGATGGCAGCGCTGAGCAGAGAATATCTCAGGGCCTGCATTGTCCTCTGTGTTCAGGGGTGACCTCTAAGGTCTCAGGAACGCGAAGTTGCAAAAGAGCAAGCCTTGCTGTAGGGAATTGCCTTGCCAGGAAGATAAGACCTTGCAGGGAGACATCAGCTGCGTTGCTTCAATGACAAGCAAGAGCCTTGTGGCACCTGGAAGACTAGCAGATGACTGCAGCCTCAGATTTTGCGGATAAGAGTCGCCTTCAGCCGATTGGAAAGGAGATTTAAATCCGCTAAGTCTTTAAAATGCCAGAAGACTCCCTTGTGTTGGGATAATGGGGGCAGGCACTGGACTATGACTGAAGGCAGCTGCTGATATAACTTTATAGACTCATAGAATTGTAGAGCTGGAAAGGACCCCAAGGAATCACAAAAGGGAACTCTGCAACCAGTATCCGAGGCCCAATTCTGCTATCTGGTGTTTTCCATTGAAAGAGAGCATGATAACGTAAAAAGAGCCTTCTGGATCAGGCCAATGGCCCACCTAGTCCAGGATCCTGTACTCACAGCAGTCAGCCAAGTCTTTGGCCCCACTGGAATATTAAGAATGGCAGAGCTGGAAGGTACCCAGGGATCATCTAGTCCAACCTGCTTTAGTGCAGAAATTACAGCTACAGAATCCCTGGCAGATAGCCACCCAACCTCCATTTAAAAAAGAGAGACTACCACCTTCTGAGATAATCCAATTGTGACTCTTAATCTCAAGGTCATGGGTTCGAGTCCCAACCTGGGCAAAAGATTTCTGCGTTGCAGGGGGTTGGACTAGATGACCCTCATGGTCCCTTCCAACTCTAGGATTTCTGGGACTGGGGTATGGAGGCAGTGATGCCCTCCGCCTCTTCCCCCCAGAGGAGCCTGCATGTACAGCTGCCCCACCTCTCTCCCACAGTCACCCGCCTGTCTGCTGGGTGAAATAAATAAATGAAGGTCTTATATATATAATAAATGTTCATAAACGTACAAAGCAAATACGTACATAAATGTATAAACCACATGTCTGAAGCAGCGCAGGAAAACAGCCATGAAGCCATTTTGGCTCCCAAACTGACCAAATGTTTTCTCTGAAAGGTCAAAGGAAAATGGAAAAGCTTCCCCGTTGTCTTTTCATTCACAAATCCTGTCTTAAGGGTATGTCTGTCTGTGTATGAATAGGGTGTGAGCCTGTGACCTGGCCCAGGAACTAAGTATTTATCATTACAAAAGACTGGGCAGGCTCCCCAGGGTATCCAATCAAGTGAGCATTAACAGGTAACATGCCAGACAGGAGGTAAACAAAGCACTCATATTTCTGCTGTAGACCACCCCTTCTGTGGTGTATGTATGATGTATGGAGGGGTGGTCTTGAGCTCCAGGGAAGACAATTTAAAATGTCTATATAAGGGCGGGCACACCTTTGTTCTGGGTCCTCCTCCTTTCCTGCATGTGAGGCGAGCCCCCTGTTGCAACAGTTCAATAAAGATCAGGCTTACTAGCTGCTTTAGAATCATAGAATCATAGAGTTGGAAGAGACCACAAGGGCCATCGAGTCCAACCCCCTGCCAAGCAGGAAACACCATCAGAGCACTCCTGACATATGGTTGTCAAGCCTCTGCTTAAAGACCTTCAAAGAAGGAGACTCCACCACACTCCTTGGCAGCAAATTCCACTGTCAAACAGCTCTTACTGTCAGGAAGTTATAAGGGCGGGCACACCTTTGTTCTGGGTCCTCCTCCGTCCTCCTGCATGTGCGGGGAGCACCCTGTTGCAACAGTTCAATAAAGATCAGGCTTACGAGCTGCTTTGCTTCTCAATATTCTCTGGTTGGCCTCTGTTATTCTCTCCGACCGATGGAGAACCTGCAAAGGACTCTGAAAGGGCCCTTGTGTCCCCCATAAGGGAATAAGGGCAGATTTTCGTTTATGACATGGGTGGGTGAGCTCTTCCCCTGCTAGCCCCTCTCATAGAACCCTAATTGGTACCACCCCCTTCTCACGGCTGCCTCTCTTTCAGAGCCATGGGGGTGCTGATGTCCAGGCGGCAGACCGTGGAGCAGGTCCAGAAGGTCAGCCTGGCCGTGTCGGCCTTCAAGGACGGGCTGCGAGAACGGAAGTCGGAGGGCAGCACCAGCCGGAGGGGCACCATCGAGGACACGGTGCAGGAGCTCAGAGAAGAGGAGGCGTCGGAAGCAGGGTCTTCGGCGGGGCTCCAGCAGAAGGAGGAGAGCCGCTTCCGCCGGGCGGCCTGGGAGAGGCTGCGGGACGGGCGAGGGGTGGAGCCCGAAGAGTTTGACCGCACCACCTTCTTCACGCCGCCAGCCTTTGTGCGCCCCACACGGAGGGAGCAGGATGACGAGCCCATTGAGATCAGCCTGGAGCAGAGGGAGCAGGTGGGCACAAGATAAACCCCTGGAACAGGGAGGGAGGGAGGGAGGGAGGAGAGACAGAAGCACCCTGGGCATGGGGCAAGAAAACCAGAGGGGCATGACACATCGTAGAATCGTAGAGTTGGAAGCGTTGGATGGATTTAGAGGAGCAGGAGAGGATATTTTACTTACTAATTATCCTTCCTCTTTTTCTCACGGGTGTAAGAATGCAAATACCTATTTCAGCAGAGTAACACCACCATCTGTGGGCAGCTTATCTCTAGAAGCTTTCGGACACGGTTGTGCAACTTTCTAGAGCAGTTTTACTAGCCAAGGGTGTTTAGGCAGACATGGGTCTTCTTCTCCTGGTTCCTTCTTAACAAAGAAATCACTCTCAAACTGTTTAAGTAACCCAAGAAAATACAGTCAGACCTCGTGTTGCATTTGTTTCAGGTTGAGCATTTTCAGGTTGCGTCCCGTGGCGATCCGGAAGTACCGGAAAGGGTTACTTCCAGGTTTTGCTGCTCACGCATGCGCAGACGCTAAAAATGACATCACGCTCATGCGCAGAAGCGGCAAATCGCAACCCACACATGCACAGATGCAGGTTGCGTTCTGCTCAGGTTGTGAACGGGGCTCCGGAATGGATCCCGTTCGCAACCAGAGGTACCACTGTATATACTTTACTCACTTAAAGGTCTTGTCAGGATTCAGCATGTTCAGTGATGGAAATCAAGCAGGCGATTATCCTTGAAAGTTACAAACGTCCATAGTCCAGTTCAAAATGGAGGGCGCTCCCTGGAGGAGAGCTCACAGAGAACCCTGCCCATTGCAGGTAAGAAGAAGGAGGAGCAGCAACAGAAAGAAGATTAAGATCCTTTTGTTCTCCCTTCTACCACAAAAGTTTAGAGGATATAACACCATAGGGTCACCTGCTTGTGACTTTCTAGCAATCATGCATTTGTGATTTGGCTGCAGATCCTCCCCTAGGAAGGGGCCCCCAATAAAAATAAAAAGAATTTATTATTTATACCCCTCCCATCTGGCTGGGTTTCCCCAGCCACTCTGGGCAGCTTCCAACAGAATATTAGAATAAAAGGTAAAGGGAACCCTGACCATTAGGTCCAGTCGTGACCGACTCTGGGGTTGCAGCGCTCATCTGGCTTTACTGGCCGAGGGAGCCAGCGTACAGCTTCTGGGTCATGTGGCCAGCATGACTAAGCCGCTTCTGGCGAACCAGAGCAGCGCACGGAAATGCTGTTTACCTTCCCGCTGGAGCGGTACCTATTTATCTACTTGCACTTGACGTGCTTTTGAACTGCTAGGTTGGCAGGAGCAGGGACTGAGCAACGGGAGCTCACCCTGTCGCAGGGATTCAAACCACCGACCTTTTGATCGGCATGTCCTAGCCTCTGTGGTTTAACCCACACCACCACCTGCGTCCCTAATATTAGAATACAAAACCTATTAAACATTAAAAGCTTCCCTAAACAAGGCTGCATCAGATATCTTCTAAAAGTCTGGTAGTTGTTTTTCTCTTTGACATCTGGTGGGAGGGTGTTCCACAGGGCGGGTGCTACTACCGAGAAGGCCCTCTGCCTGGTTCACTGTAATCTCCCTTCTCGCAGGGAGGGAACCGCCAGAAGCCCCTCAGAGCTGTACCTCAGTGTCCAGGTGGAACAATGGGGGTGGAGACACTCCTTCAGATATACTGGATTGAGGCTGTTTGGGGCTTTAAAGGTCAGCACCTATACTTTGAATTGTGCTCGGAAACGTACTGGGAGCCAATGTAGGTCTTTCAGGACTGGTATTATATGGTCTTAGCGGCCGCTCCCAGTCACCAGTCTAGCTGCCGCATTCTGGATTAATTGCAGTTTCCGGGTCACCTTCAAAGGTAGCCCCACACAGAGCCCATTGCAGTAGTCCAAGCGGGAGATAACCAGAGCATGCACCACTCTGGCGAGACCGTCTGCGGGCAGGGAGGGTCTCAGCCTGCGTACCAGATGGAGCTGGTAAACAGCTGCCCTGGACCCAAGGGTCATCAAGTCCAATTTCCTCAATGCTGGAATCGCAGCTAAAGGATCCCTGGCAGATGCCCATCCCCCTCTGCTGCTGCAGGGCTAGGGAAGAAGTCTACAATGCCATGGGTTCTCCTGACTTGAGGAGGGCATATTGAGGGTGACCTCCTTCCCCTGGTGGTCCCTGCAGCTGCTCAGGGCTTCAGCCTTTCCTCCCCTCCCCACGCAGGTGACCAACGACGAGACGTGCGAGGTGTGCGAAGTGTGGACAGCGGACAGCCTCCTGCCCTGCCGTGTCTGCACGAGGGTCTACCACGACGGCTGCCTCCGCCGGATGGGCTTCCTGCCCCAGGACAACACCAGCGAGGTCATTGAGGCGGCCCATTCGGAGACCGGCTGGAGCTGCTACTCTTGCGTAAGCAGCGGGTGGGGGCCCTGAGGTGTTGGGGAAGGGGGAGGGAGACGTCTTGTGAAGAACTGGGGGTCCCTAACCTGAGGGGCGGTCACTTACCCTCCCCTTTCCAAGAGAGGATTGCACTCACGCAGAGAGGGAAAATATAACCATGATGGTGAAAGGAAGCCTCCATGTCTGAAAGCAGTCTACCCTTGAGGACCATACACTGAAGGAGTGAGGGCATTGGGGAGGGGACTCTGAATCTGAAAATCCACCCAGTTGGGTCCTGGGAGCCTCCCAGCAACTGACTCGCCCTCCTTTCTTCCCCCCCACCCCAGGACAATCTCAACTTGCTCCTCACTGAGGAGGAGATGAGCAGCCTCTTCCAGTCCTTACAGCAAGGCAAGGTCGCCCCAGGTAAGCCTCCTGTGCTGCGGACCCACACTCGATTCCTGGGCCATGCATCCATCTGTGCAAAGGTGAACAGGTGTGAAGAGAGGGACCCACGCCGGCCGGTCTCTCTCGCCCTTCACCCAAACCGCACAAGCAGATTGCGCTTTGGACGGGGAATGCCTGGAGAGCAAGGAGTAGGGCCAGTGGCCATGATCCCACCACCACCAGACCTTGCCTTCGCCATGACCTATCCTTGGGAGTCTTGCCTTTCATTGTGGGGGCAGGAGGCCACTCCAGACCTCCGTACCACCCCCTGGAGGAAGGCAAAGCGATGGTGAGGGAGCCTGGTGGGCCATGGTAGCAAGCGGAAGAGGAGGCTGCTGAGGGCAGGGCTGGCTCTATAACTGAGTTGAGCAGAATGGGAAAGGGTGGCAGGTTGGCATCCGGGTCCTAGCTCACTTTCCTTGCTGGAGAGGCAATTGGCCGCCCCAAAAGGGGTCGCCAAAAAACTCCACACCTGTTCTCTCGGCTGTGATTTCTGCACGCTCCCTCCCCTAATTCAGCTGCTGGTGCATTCTCCTAAATGGCTGCTCTGCACATGCAGGGGTGGAGGAAGGGGGCGGGGGGCTGCCCCAGGTGTCACCACTGAGGGGGGTGAAAAAATGCCGGGTAGCATTCACCGTGGGGCCTGCAATGCGCCTCAGCAACGGGTCCCTCCTGGGAGTGGCACGGTAGCTTGGGGGCCCGCAGGCTCCGCACTGCCCCAAACGGTCTGACCGCTGCTCCCCCCCCCAGCTGTAGGGCAACTGAGTGGGAGGAGGCCCCATGGAGCGTCCTGCCCCAGCTCTCCCCGTCCCCGTGGGCTCCTGGCCTCACCCCAGGTGCCCAGTTGGCTTTCTCTGCTGCTGCACACATGTCCTGGCCAGCCCTTCGGTAATGGTGCATGAGAAACAAAATCTGATTGTTGATTGTAGGAATGAGACACATCCAGGAGGGAAGTTCGCTTCGGGAGGCAAAATGTATTTGACCGGCCATGATTCTGGGGGTCTTGAGTGGGACTAGGTGTGTCGCTGGGTTCAAGGCTGAGGCCTCCCCTTAATTGGGGGCCCACCTACTGAGAGGGTGCAGCAGCTGCAAAAAAGAGAGGCAAATTCCACGCTAGGGATCATTAGGAAAGGAACTGAAATGAAAACTGGCTGTATCATAACGCCATTATGGAAACCTGTGGTGCAACCGCATTTGGAGTACTGGGTCCAGTTCTGGTTGCCTCATCTCAAAAAGGATATTGCAGAGTTGGAGTTCAGAGAAGAGCAACAGAAATGGCTGAGGGGCTGAAGAAAGGTTGCAGCATTTGGGACTTTTTAGTTTAGAGAAAAAGCAGGCAAAAATGGACGTGGTAGATGTTTATAAAAATTATACATGGCATGGAGCGGGTGGACAGGGAAAAGTTCTTCTCCCTTCTCCCCACAAGAACTCTAGAACTCATGGACATGAATGTTGGAAGATTCAGCACAGAGAAAAGCAAGTCCTTCTTCACACAGTGCCTAGTTAAACTGTGGAACTCCCTGCCACAGTGATGGCCACCAAACTAGATGGCTTTTTTAAAAGGATTTGGCAAATGCATGTAGAGGGCTCTCAGTGACTGCTCTGCCTCCACAGCTGGAGGAAGCAGGGCATCTGAATCCCAGCTGCCAGAAACCCCTCGGATCCTGCTTGCTGGTTTCCCGCAGGCTCCGTGAGAGCAAGATGCTGGACTAGATGGGCCACTGGCCTGATCCTGCAGGCTCCTTTTGTATTCATATGAGGGGAGCGTGGCAGCGCTAACAGCTCAAGGGGTTAAGGCTCTGCAGAGAGAGAGAGAGAGAGAGAGGCCACTGACTCTTCCCATCTGGTGGCTCCACAGACAGTGCGCTGACCTTGAATGTCTTCTTGGGCTACAAGCGGCTGTCGAAGCAGCAGCCCAGCAGCGAGGAGCAGGAAGACCAGGACGCCCTGCAGTTTTCAGCCCTGGATCCAGAGAGGAAAGGCCGCGTCGAATGGGTGGATTTCCTCTCCCACGAGTCCGTCCTGCAGCTGCAGAGATCACGGACACAGGTGGGTGAAGGTGACTCCGATGAGGAACCTAGGAAGGTGCCTTCTGTTGAGTCACTCAGTCCATGGGTGCCTCCAGCCCAGCTGGCAGCAACTCTCTGAGGCCTGGCAAGCCATTGCATCACTCCTGAGCACTGTGGTGGCCAGTTCAGGAGTGCAAAGCCCCTTCCACACCCCTCACAGCCAAAGCCCCTTCGAAGACGTTGCTCTAATCACACACTCCTCCTCTGCTTCCCCCCCCCCCCCACAGAACGCCCTGCTGCGCCTCCTGACGGGCAAGGAGAGAGAGCGGGCACGATCCACTTTCTTGTCGCTGGACCAGCACGGGGACGGGCTCATCAGCGAGGCAGAGAGTCGGCGCAGCCAACACACGTGGTTCCGTAAGCGGCACAAGGAGGTGCCCTCTTGCAACGTCAGGTAAAGGTCGTCACCCGCCCACTCTGAGCCACAGCCTCCCTGGCTTGGCTGGGCACATGGGCACATTTAAAGACCCACGTACCTAAGGGACCGCCTCTCCTGGTCTGCCCCGCAGAGGACCTTAAGGTCTACAAATGACAACATTTTGGAGGTCCCAGGTCACAAGGTGGTTAGATTGGTCTCAACTAGGGCCAGGGCCTTTTCAGCACTGGCCCCAACTTGGTGGAACGCTCTGTCACAAGAGACCAGGGCCCTGCAGGACTTGACATCTTTCCGCAGGGCCTGCAAGACAGAGCTGTTTTGCCTGGCCTTTGGTCTGGACTCAGTTCACCCTTATGTTTCCCTTCCCTTATGGTCTTGATTTATCGGCTACTTTTAAAATGAGTCTGTATTTTAAATTGCATTTTAACCTGCATTTTAAATTGGTTTTTTCCCCCCTATTATGTTTTTACAGTCATACCTCATGTTACGTTTGCTTCAGGTTGAGCATTTTCAGTTTGCGTTCTGCGACAACCCAGAAGTACCGGAAAGAGTTACTTCCGGGTTTTCCCAGCTCGCACATGCGCAGAAGCGGCAAATCGCGACCTGCAGACGTGGGTTGCGTTCCTTTCAGGTTGCGAACGGGCCTCTGTACTGTAATTTTACTGGTGTTAGCTGCCCTGAGCCTGGCTCTGGCCGGGGAGGGCGGGGTATAGATAAAAATTATTATTATTATTATTATTATTATTATTATTATTATTATTAAGCAGAAGCTTTTCCCCTTGGCCTGAGAATTCTGGGTGTCTGCCTGGTTTTTCTCCAACCTGTTGAGAGTTTGGGGCACCTTTGCAAAGTCTTCTCAGCCTGGGGAAGGGGCCAGGCCTCCCCCACCCCAAGCCCGGCACCCTAGCAATGATCTTCGCAATGCCACAGGTGAGCTTGGGGTGCCGTTTGTGGGGCACCTGAGGCCAGAGTCCTTCAGCAGGCTGCTTGTTAGGGTGATGTAACCCTGGGGGTGCCCTTTGCTCCCTTACAGCATCAGCCACGTGGGCCCCATCTCCGAGAGCAGCCCAGCCAGCAATGCAAGCCAGGACCAGGTGCTGCTGAATGCAGAACCAGAGGAACCAAGGTAAGCAGGTCACCGGGCAGAGAAAGGTAGTCTGACCTTAAAGGCCTCCGACAGAGTCCACAAGTTCAGAAGAAGCATTTGGCAGGGTCCACCTAAGACTATACTGTTTCAGATGAAGAAACCACTGCAGGTGCCTCACTGGCTGGGAAATCTATAGAAATGTAGAGTGGGAAGGGATCCCCAGTGGCCATCTAGTCCAACCCCCTGCAATGCAGGAATTGCAGCTAAAGAATCCCGTACAGGTAGCTCTTCAGCCTCTACCGCCTCCCATTCCACTGTCAACTGGCTCTTTCCGCCAGAAAGTTCTTCCTAATGTTTAGTCAGAATCTCCTTTCTTGACATTTGAATCCACTGGTTCAGGGGATCCACTCAGGAGCAAGGGAAAACCACCTCGTTCCATCTTCCTTATGAGAGCCCTACAGATACTTGAAGATGGCTATCATATCTCCTGGGACGCGGGTGGCGCTGTGGGTTAAACCACAGAGCCTAGGGCTTGCCGATCAGAAGGTCGGCGGTTCGAATCCCCGCCACGGGGTGAGCTCCCGTTGCTCAGTCCCTGCTCCTGCCCACCTAGCAGTTTGAAAGCATGTCAAAGTGCAAGTAGATAAATAGGTACCACTCGGGCGGGAAGGTAAACGGCGTTTCCGTGCGCTGCTCTGGTTCGCCAGAAGCGGCTTAGTCCTGCTGGCCACATGACCCGGAAGCTGTACGCCGGCTCCCTCGACCAATAAAGCAAGATGAGCGCCGCAACCCCAGAGTCGTCCACGACTGGACCTCTTTCCAGGGGTCCCTTTACCTATCATATCTCCTCTCAGTCTTCTATTCTACAGGCTAAACATCCCCAACTCCTTCAGCCATTCCTCATCCGGCTTGGTTCCAGACTCTGGGGCGGCACCCAGGACTTATCCTCTGTCTGTGGGTCAAATACTGGTTCTGGAGCTCAGGAAGCCTGGATTATGTTCTCCAGTCTTTGAGCAATTCTCTGCAGGCACCCCGGGTTCTTCCCCTGATCCCTCCTCACATAGTAACCTAAAAGCCTGCAGGATCAGGCCACTGGCTACCTAATCCAGCCTCTTCTTCTCACAATGGCCAGCCAGATGTCTGGCTGGAACCAGGCACAACTCTCTCCTCCTGCTGTTTCCAGCAACTGGTATTCGGAAGCATCACTGCCGCCAACTCCTGCCTCAGTTTCCACCACCGTAATGTCACTCCTGACTTTCCTAAATGTTGGAGAGATGTGCCAACTCTTGCAATATCGCTCTGCCTCATTAGGAGCCTCTCTCAGCCTCCCGGGTTTCCATGGCAACTGTTGGCAGCAAGGCAAACCCTAAGCATCCTTCCAGTTTGGGGGGAGATGACTCCCGGTTCGGGTGGGGAGTGGTGGGCGAGAAGGAGAAGCACAGCTGGGAGGGGGGCTGCTTGTGAGCCGAGGCCTTGGTGGGATCCAAAATGAGACGGGAGCCATCCTGCAACGACATGTTTCTCCAGCCATCTGCCTGGTTCTGCCGTCGCCGTCTCTCTTGCCAGGCCTGCCTGCCAACGAACTGTCACTCAGGCCTGGAGCAGATTGGCATAAGAGCAAAGGCGGGCATCTCTGGCTGCTCCCCAGGCCCTGGACAGATGGATGGGCAAGCAAACTTGACTCTCAAGAACCGCTGCTCCCTGGAGCAGAATGAGGTAATCAGGTACAATAAGGCTGTGTTGTCTAATGGTTAGAGTAGCTCAGTTGCTCAGAGCCTGGAGCTGATCACATCAACATTGCGGGTTCAATCCCCATACGGGACAGCTGCATTGCAGGAGGTTGGACTAGATGATCCTCAGGGTCCCTTCCAACTTAACCCTATGATTGATTCTTATGAGTACAGAACCTGGGAGAGACCAGGGTTCGAATCACCACTCAGCCACATAACGCTGGCTTACTTGGGCCAGGCACCACCTCTCAGCCTGCCTACCTCTCAGGGTTGTCGTGAGGGACAGATGGGAAAGCAGAGAACCGTGTGTGCCACCTTGAACCCTCTGAAGGGCAAGTGGGTGGAAGTGGAAGAGTAATTTAATAGCAACTCTCTGCTTGCTGAGACCATAGTCAAGGGAGAGGGGGAAGGCGGGACTGGGATGGTTGAGGGGGGCAGGAAAGGGGAAGAGGGAAAAGAGGAGGGGAGACAAGGGCTGGCTGAGAAGCCAGTGGCCACACATCTCCCTCCCCAGGGAGGTTAAGGTGCCCCACGTTGCTGGGGGCTTTCATTATTATTCTTTTTTTATTGTCTTTCTGCCCCACCTTTTCCTCCAAGGAGCTCAAGGTGGGACAGACACGGTTCTCCCCATCCTCACCTTCTCCTTCTCCTTCTCCTTCTCCTTCTCCTTCTCCTTCTCCTTCTCCTTCTTCTTTTTCTTCTCCTTCTTCTTTTTCTTCTTCTTCTTCTTCTTCTTCTTCTTCTTCTTCTGCGATCGCTCGTAGCCGAGTAAGATTGTCTTCCATAAACACGGATTTAACAATGAGTGTGTAAGTGACCGTGGAGGCCAATTCTAGCGCAGATAACAATGGCTCTCAAAGTGACCCATTCACAGTGGGATCAGGTGTTAAACAGGGTTCTGTCATTGACCCAACTCTATTCATTATTTTCATTGCCATGATCCTGCACTTTGTCGAAGGGAAACTCCCCTCCACCCTCACAGAATCCCCCCACAACAACCCTGGGAGGTAGGTAAGGCTGAGAGGCTGTGACTGGCCCAGGGCCACCCAGTGAGCTTCACAGCCGAGGGGGCAGGAGCCCTTGCCCCACACCAGTTGTGTCACGCAATCGTGGCTTTGGCTTTCTCTAGGAGGTCAGCACTGGACTCTCCGCCCTGGGAGGGCAAGCTGGCTTGCTGGGCTGCCTCATGCCCAGCTCCTTTTCATTCTGTGCCAGCAAAGCCGCTGGCTCAGCCTTCCCCATGCCTGGCAAGTATTTTGGACTACAACTCCCATCATCCCCGGCATCATATAGCCATGCTATATGGAAAAAAATTATTGGTTTCCATATTTATCACATAGAAAAAGAGAAAACATTACAAAACACACAACAAGAAAAAAAGGGGGGAAAGAAAAGCACACAAAACAAAATTCTTACTTCAAATCTCTCGTTACATTGATAGCTGATGTAATGGGATAAGGGGTTGCTTGTGCGTAAGCGCAGAACCTCTCCAAGCTGAGTAGTTGGCTCAAACTTTCCCTGCCCGGACAGCCCTTACTTCATGACTGTCTTAATCGCTGGCAGAATCCGTCAGTGGGCGTTTCCTGTATTTCTTCCAACATAAAAGCTCCTTAACCGAGAGTCTCCGCCTAGCTTCCCTGCGCGACAGCTTTCTGCGCAGAGTGGGCGTCCCAAGGGGAGGTCCTGAGCTCTCTCCGCTGCCCTCGCTGGAAGCGTCCCTGAGCCTTCCCTCCGACGCTTCCTCCTCCTCCTCTACTTCCTCAGCGGAAGTTCTCCCCCTGCTGGTTCCCTCCCCAGCGTCTGGGAGCCTCGCCACCGCCCTGGGCTCCGATGGCAGTTCCTTGACAGCTGACTTCCTCAAATCCCCTCTATCTGAATTTCATTATAACCCCTGTATAGCAGTTCTCCAAATTCATATTTCTAATAATATTCACTCCTTTCATTTACTATCCTCCTTTCTTTTATTAATATTCTAATCCTTAATATTTACTACCACATATTCTTATTCTACCCCTAAGCCTATTTGTTACTTCCAAGAATTTTATAAGTATCTTGTATCACAATACTTAGCTAAATATTCTTTAAATTTCTTCTGGGAGCTGTCTTTGAGAACAGCCAGAGGTACCAGGCCAGGGGAAGGCTAAGCCTTGCTCTTGGGCCAGCATCTGCTGGGGGCTCCATCCTGCTAAGCTTTTCCCTCCCTCTGTTTCCTTCACAGCCGGACCATCAACTGGCCTACTTTCCTGCGAGAGAGCACCATCTACATCCTCGCCGCCCGGCCCAACAGCCCTGCCATCCACCTGAAGCCGTTGGCATAGGGGCACGCTTGGCAAGGGGGGAGGCAGTCAGAGACAAACAGACTTGCCTTGCTGGGAAGAGCAGGAAAGTTTCCATGATCCTGCCAAGCCATCTGGATTGACACGGGCAAAACTTCTTGATTGCTGGAGCAGCCAAACGACACAAGCCAGAAAACAGCCAGGAGATTGGTGATGATGGAGGGCAAAGCATTTGGCCCCTATGCCCATCACTTCCCTCCCCTCACCCCCTTCTCTGAATCTCTCCCCACACACCCACAGAGACCTATAGGCAGGACCCTGGCTGCATCATTGGGCAGGGAACCCCCTTTTTTAACAATCGGTTTAAAACGCAGACATTGCACTTCCAGGTTGGCCAGTTCATAAAACAGTTCAGATCCTCCAGCTGCACCTCACAGCTCCTGCTTAGAGCCAAAAGAAAACTCAAGTGTTCCTCAGCCTTCTCATTATCCAAAGAGCTTGTGCATCGCAGCCAAGTTCCAGGGTTCCTGCGCATCTGCTCATCTCAGCACCTTCCTGAATGGCCAATGACAAAATGAAAGCCTCAGCATTGGGCTCCTGCTCAAGAAATCACAGAATCATAGAATTGTAGGCTTGGGACCCCCAAGGGTCATCCAAACCAACCCCCCACAAAGTCCCCTGTTGCATTCTAGTTTGCTATTAGCTATTGCAAGGGGAGGGGAGGAACCAGCTACAGGCAGAGGAAACACTCGTTTTTCAATAGGGAGGGAGGAAATCTGTTCAGTTCCCGTTTAAAGTTGAGCTTGCCTGGCTTTCCTAGACAATATGAGGAATCAAAAGACAGCTGTTCCTCCAAATTCACACTTCTCTGAATTTTTGCCATGCGGTTCCCCAGCCACGTAATATGCGCAGGCAGGCTGATGCTGATGAAATTTCATGAGGACGCCTGAAAGTCAACAATTCTCAAACTGCTCTTGAAATGTGTCGAACCGAACTGAAGATTGGAAAAACGAGAAAGTGAGAGAAACTGGAAGTGACAACTTGGCCCTTGCGGAGCTGAGAGAGTGCCGAGCTCATCGGCTGCCTGCAGGATCTTGCAGTTTCACCTCTCAGTAGCGGCAAATGGAAGTGCTAGCTAGACAGAGCACAGGCTCATCATCACAAAATAGAGTCATTTGCCAGACCCAAATCTCCTCTCTTTGTCCACCACCACCCTGCCAAATTGTCATATTTACAGCCACTGCGGTGGATCCTGGCCCCTAAGGACCTGGAACCCTGCAAGGGGAATTCCACAAAGACCTATTTCTGCATCTCTAGGAGATGACCCCAGGAAGAGGGTGCACACTTCAGCAGAACAGGGAGAAGCTACCTTCTGGCCAAGGCTGAACATGCTTCCCCTGTCCTTTTTTGAGTGGTTTCTACTCCCAAGAAGGCTCCCGATAGCTCAGCCTGGAGAAGAGAGTGAAGAATACATGAACCACCTGGGATATGGGCCCATCAGGCTGAGGGTCCATCTAGCAGCGATGCCCATTGGTGCCCACTGGGACTGGTAGGGCAGGACGCAGGAAGACCAACAGCAGGTGGCGCCAGAGGTGGCTGATTCCAGTTCTACAGGGGCAACTCTAAGATGAAGAGGGAGGAAGCTGACAGATTGCGCCTGCTCCCCAGAGGGGTTGTAAGTAAGAACAGAAGGCAGGTGGAGCCTCCATGTATTTTCTGCTCTTGTACTCCGTTAACTTAGAGCAGCTAGTGGCCTCTGGGGAAACCTTACAAGAGGCCATCCTGCCCTGTCCTCTGTTTTTACCTCCAATGAAGGAGCTTCCATCACCTCCTGAGGAAGCCCACTCCACTGTCAAGGAGTTCTTCCTGATGTTTAGTCGGAATCTCCTTTCCTGTCTCTTGATTCCATCCGTTCTGGTCCTCCCCTCCAGACCAGGGGAAAACAAGCTCTGCTCCATCCTCCATGGGGCAGCCCTTGAGATATTTCATAGAATCATAGAATCATAGAGTTGGAAGAGACCACAAGGGCCATCGAGTCCAACCCCCTGCCAAGCAGGAAACACCATCAGAGCACTCCTGACATATGGTTGTCAAGCCTCTGCTTAAAGACCTCCAAAGAAGGAGACTCCACCACACTCCTTGGCAGCAAATTCCACTGTCAAACAGCTCTTACTGTCAGGAAGTTCTTCCTAATGTTTAGGTGGAATCTTCTTTCTTGTAGTTTGGATCCATTGCTCCGTGTCCGCTTCTCTGGAGCAGCAGAAAACAACCTTTCTCCCTCCTCTATGTGACATCCTTTTATATATTTGAACATGGCTATCATATCACCCCTCATATAACCTCCTCTTCTCCGGCCTAAACATGCCCAGCTCCCTTAGCCGTTCCTCATAAGGCATCGTTTCCAGGCCTTTGACCATTTTGGTTGCCCTCCTCTGGACACGTTCCACTTTGTCAGTGTCCTTCTTGAACTGTGGTGCCCAGAACTGGACACAGTACTCCAGGTGAGGTCTGAACAGAGCAGAATACAGTGGCACTGTATTTGAAGATGACTATCCTGTTTCCTCTCAGTCTCCTCTTTTCCAGGCTAAACATACCCAGCTCCTTCAACCGTTCCTCATCAGGCTTGGTTTCCAGACCCTTAATCACCCTGGTTGCCCTGCTCTACACACCTTCCAGCTTGTCAACATCCTTCTTAAATTGTGGTGCCCAGAGTTGGACACAGGACTCCAGGGGTGGCCTGATCTGACGGAGGCAGAATAGATCAGTGACTTCCCTTGACCAGAACACTAGACTTCTGTAGATGCAGCCTAGAACAGCATTCGCTTTTTCTGCTGCTGCATCACGTTGTTGACTCGCTGTTGGCTGTTCCTATTTAACTCAGCCTCAATCCTGGGCCGTGCAAGACCGGAAGAAGGGTCCTGCTGGATCCCTGCCAAGTGAGGGCCAATGTGCCCTGAGCTTCAGTGGCTGGTCAGGTGAACTGGCCCTTCCCCACCCCAAACACAGCAGCCCAGTCAGGCTTACTAGCATGGGCAGAGACTTGCAGCAAGAACACAACATGGCTTGTCGATTACAGTGGAAGAGCAATGGCTGAATAGCGCCAGGAAGGAGTCTGGGGGAGGCCTCCCCCCTCTAGGGAGCGGTCTTGCAAGGGCTTTAAACCAACCCAGTCTCCCCACCCACTTGGAGAAATGTGCTGTACCTTAGGGAAAGCAAGACAGCTGGTCAGCCTTGGCCCCCATCCCATCCTCTTTCACCCTCTGCCAAAGCAACTGCACCCACTGAGAGAGAACCCTCCTTATCCAACACGCACAGTGGCCAGGATTTTCCATCCTTTTGCAATGAGCATCTGCCCTGTATTTTGGTGATGCCCCTCTCTCATTCCTGCTGTTCCAGGCCAACTCACCTGAATCCCCCCAGCACCCAGACATGGCCAGGGGCATGAAACCCCTCAAAGTGTCTGCCTCTTTCCCTTCCATCTTCAGAAGAGCGGCTGGCTGCAGCTGGATCAAGCCAAAGGGGCCGCATCTAGTCCCACATCGTCCTCCCATAGCGACCAACCAGATGCCCATTACAGATGCCCATTACAGGAAGCCCAGCAGAAGGAAGCTTCTAACCCTGGAGGTGATCTATATACAGGATGGGGAACTATCAGGACTGGTGGCCATCAATTGCCTTATCCTCCATTCATTTGCTCAGCCTGCTTTCAAGGCCACCCAAGTGGGTGGCCATTGCTGCATCTTGTGGTAGCCAAATCCATGGTTTAACCTTTGTGTTGTGTGAAGAAGTCTTTCTTGTCTGTTCTGAATCCAACGCCCTCCAGCTTTGTTGAATGGAGAGCCCCTATTGGGTTCCAGTATTGGGAGAGAGGGTCTCCCACAGAGAGTGGCTGCAGAGGAGGCCCCTCTGCACTTGACGGAACAGAAGGTGGCAACTCGGACTTTGCCATGGTTGCCCAGCAGAGCCTCCCCGAGCCAGAGCAGGCCAGGCCAACTGGAGGGGATGGCCTCACCTTAGGATAGGAATCGGCCATGTTGCACATAATGCATCCCAGAGAGGTAGCCATATTGGTCAAAGCCAAAGGACCAGCCAAACATGTGCAGTGCTGACGTACAGCTCTCAAGTTGCACAGAACTTGTTTCTTAAACTCGTTCAATAATCTTTAGGGGGCCTTTTTCAGAGGACTCTGCAAAGATGAGTAAACCCATGAGCAGGACTGCAGGAAGTCTAGACTCCTCTCTCTTCCTTTGCCCTCCCACTGCTCCTGCTCAGTTCTGTACCAAGGAAACCCAAATTCTGTGATCTGAATAAATGATGTACATTGAGCACGTTTGGTTTTTGCATAGTTTTTCCTGATTTTCGCAATGTTATTCTGGGGATTGAACCATTAAGCCTGGGTTTTTTTGCATAATTTATTCTTGTGGGGTTGGGTGGGGTAGGAGCCACCCAAAACTTTGACCCACCACCAAAAATCCTCTCCCTCCCTCCCTCCTCCAGCTTCTGGGATTTCACTCAGCATGGCCCAATATCTTTTCAGTCTCCTCTCATTCCCATGAAGCCTAGAAACTTGGCATTGGAGGGTAAACTTGAAAGCTAACATTTTGGACACTGATATTTGGAGGAGATAGATAACCATTGTTCTGAAGTGTGTGTGGTTTGCATGCAGGTCTGTGATTCTCACATGCAATCCTTACACCCAGTGCTAGGCAACTCTGAACTTGAGACATGGACAGACACACAGTGCAGTTGTGACCTCTGCCCATGGGAGCAGAATATGCACCCCACTCCAGTCCAGACTGATGTGATCCCCTCTCAACCCTCAAGGATCTTCCACGAAGAGTCCCATCTTCAGACTCACTCCAAAGCTTTTTGCCAGCTCCTGACCAGCATCCTCCCGACGGCAGCTCTGCACCACCGCATCAATGCGCGTCCCACGCCATTGCTCATCGCTTGATGACTCACAGCCGAATGTGTGAACTGGCCCCCACGGGGCAGCCTCCTTGCATCTGAGGTGATGATGGGTGCCAGGGAAGCTCTGTCTGAGGCGGTGGCATTGTCGTGATTCATTCACACATTCATGTCGTCGCCGTCATCCTCTGGTGAGGAACATGCATGTGCAACGCCAGCCTGTGTCCACAAAGAACCTGACACTCTCCTCTCTCTCAGCAGACAGAGCTGGGAACAGTCCTTGAAGTGGCTGATTTGAATATTACTTCAAGGCGGGTGATGGGATATGAGTGGCTGGGGGTACAGGACAGGTTGCGAGCGAGCAAGCGAGCGAGTGCACACACACACACATAGACACACACACCATCTCTCAGCATCTGCCACCTGAGGCAGCTGCCTAACAGCAGGACTGGCCCTGAGAACTGGCCCACAACCCCTCCTGCTGCAAGGGTGGAGAGCACCCAAAGCAGGCATGGGAAAGCTGAGAACTTCAAATGAGGCCCTCTGACCATCTTCATGTGGCCCTTGGGAGTCCCCCTCATCTGGTGTTTTTGCCTGGCTACATAGAATTCAGGCACAGCCGGAGCTAGAAACAGCTCGGTTGGCTCCGCTTCTTCCACCGGGAAACCAGATTTCTTCCCTGAGATCCCATGTCACGTGCTCAGGACCAGGGCTTTTGTTCTTAAAAAAGGGAAATGTTTAGGGGTGCTCTCATTTTCCTACTCGTATTGAAATACCACTCTGCAATGAGGCCAAACTTAGATTCACAAAATGTTTTGGGGTATGCATACCCCGGGGGGGGGGGAGCACTACTCAGGACTGAAAGGGAGCTTCTGGTTTGACCGGCCGGCACCAAAGCCTTCGATCAAGAAGCCCGACCATTGAGGGCACCAGGAAGGCAGCCTCGTCCATCACGGCCCGCCAGGGACTCTCAAGCGCTGCAGAAGACGCGTCAATATTTCAACAGCCGCCTTCCTGAGAAGGCACTTCAGAGAGGCTGCAGGATAATATAGGGCAGCTCCCCCAGCCAGAAAGAGGCTTTGCAGCAGATGTCTGGAGAAGGAGCGTAAAAATTAACATCCGGCAGAAGCAGTACTGAGCAAATTCTAGCCTGGATGCATGGTTTTGCAATTCAGAAAGTGGTTTTTCCAGAGGAATGCAGAACACCAGGGATTAGGTTTTGGAGAACAACTGACCTGCCAAGGGGGCTATTGGTTGAGACGTGGGCCTCTTTCTCCTTTAGGATAGTGGCAGAGGTCTCCCCTCTGCCTTTGGTGACTGGGATGAAAGCTCACTCAAGTGGCGAGGCTTCCCCATGTCAACGTTTGCTTGATTTCAGAGCAATATCATGCCTATAACGTTACGTACAGTGTGAGGAGGAGGAAACGTCTTGTGGCAGCTTCAGGACTAACTCACTTATAGCAGCACACGCTTTTGTGGCCTGTGGGGCTGTGAGGAAACAGCCTCTGGCTCAGTGGTCCCCAGACTTTTCCAGGGGCCCCTCCCCATGGGTCTACAGATTCATCCCCCGTGCTTTGCACCATACCCTATTAAAAAGCTTTATTCAGAAGAGCAGTTTGCATGACCCACTGAGCAAGATAATAAGGCAATAAAACCCAAAGCAGTAACAATTAATTGCATATTGATTCAAAATCCAATTAAAACCATTCAGTCTAATTAATTTAACAAAACTGATGAACTCAACTCAGTGATGCTGGCTTTTCAGTCCAATAGTCATGGACACCTCTGGTGACCCGTGCCACCCTCACCTCTTAGCACGTCCCCCTCCCACACACACCTGTAATCCCCCTTCACCCCCCAGTGGGTGGTACCGCCCACTTTGGGAACCAGCTTATGCCATGATGCATTTGCTGGTTTTAAAGGCGCAATGAGCCTCTTTTTGTCATTTTCGCTGCAAGAGCAACATGCCTCTCTCCTCCCCGCACCCATCCTGTGTGCCATGTTTCTGAAACGTCTCCTTTGTTACCTAGTCCTACACAATCACTCTCTCTTGTGGACTATGGTAATATCCTGCTTAATCGTATTCCTCTTGCTCAGCTCCAACCGATTATCGCTTCTCATCTTCTCACTTAATTCTCCGTGCATTAATCTGGTTACACCTCCGTACTTCCGCTCACCTTTCCCGCTATTGTTTCATGCTAATGAATTTAAACACTTCTAAGCTTTATTCTTGCTTTGCCTCTGTTCCCCACCGCAGGCCTCCCATTCATCTAACAAGCGCCTCTGCCCTCTCAGAGCGGGGAGCACCTGCTCTGCAGGCAGAATGGTAGAATTGTAGGGTTGGGAGTGAAATAAAAAATTAAGGTCTTATATATATAATAAATGTTCATATATGTACCAACCAGGCACGCACATAGATGTGTGGACCACACGTCTGGAGCAGCACAGGAGGACCGCCCTGAAACCATTTTGGCTCCCAAACTGACCAAATGTTTTCTCTGCAAGGAGGGAGGGGGTGAGGGAACCTTCCCATTGTCTCAGGAATTGGGTAATCACCATCTCAAAGGAATGGCCAGACTACCAGGAAAGGCAAGCAGATATGGCATTATCAGATAACATGGCAGACAGGAAAAACAACAACATTCAAATTTCTGTTGTAGACCACCTTTTCTGTGATGTAGGTATGATGTTTCTGGGGGGTGGTCTTGGGTTACACTACACCCCTTCTGTGATGTATGTATGATGTATGGAGCGGTGGTCTTGAGCTCCAGGGAAGGCAATTTAAAATGTCTATATAAGGACGGGCACACCTTGGCTCTGGTTTCCTCCTCCTTTCCTGCGTGTGAAGGGAGCACCCTGTTGCAACAGTTCAAAAAAGATCAGGCTTATGAGCTGCTTTGCTTCTCAGTATTCTCTGGTTGGCCTCTGTTATTTTCTCCTACCGATGGAGAACCTACAAAGGACTCTATAAGGGCTCTTGTGTTCCCCATAAGGGAATAAGGGCAGATTTTCGTTTATTACAGGAGGGACCCGAGGGACATCCAGTCCAACCACCTGCAATGAGGAACCTCCGCTAAAGCATCCATGACTGATGTCCCAGGTTCAGTCCTCAGCCTTGCCAGACAGAGGCAGGAAAAGTTACAGATGGGTAGCCGTGTTGGTCTGCCATAGTCAAAACAAAATAAAAAAATTCCTTCCAGTAGCACCTTAAAGACCAACTAAGTTAGTTCTTGGTATGAGCTTTCGTGTGCATGCACACTTCTTCAGATACACTGAAACAGAAGTCACCAGACCCTTCTATATAGTGAGAAGGTGGGGAGGGGTATTACTCAGAAGGGTGGTTGTTCAAAGACATTGGATTCTTATCTCATTATACATGACAAAGCCATTTTTCACCTTTTCACCCCTTGCTTTTTCCTGTAAGACCTATTGCAGTCGTTAAGAGTCATCAACAGGCCTATCGCCCATTCCCACCACCCTTCTGAGTAATACCCCTCCCCACCTTCTCACTATATAGAAGGGTCTGGTGACTTCTGTTTCAGTGTATCTGAAGAAGTGTGCATGCACACGAAAGCTCATACCTAGAACTAACTCAGTTGGTCTTTAAGGTGCTACTGGAAGGAATTTTTTTATTTTGTTTTGACAGAGGCAGGAAAAGACACCTTCCCTGCAATGCTGAAGAGCCATGGCTGCCAACCAGTGTCGACAGTCCTGGGCTAGAAGGCAGCATCCTCTGGGGACTCAGCCTCCCCCCCCCCCTTGGCTCTCCTCTCCCGTCTGCATGGCCTCTTTTGCCCCAGTGCAAAAAAAAAAAAACACTTAGAACGGACTTCTCCCAGCTGGGTCTCCTCCAGATGTTTTGACCTACCAATCTTATTCCAGCTGACCTGGCTGGACCTGATAGGTGCTGGAGACCGAAACATCTGGTGGGGGGAGAGGCCAGCCTGCGGTGGGATTTTTCTTAGGTCTCTTGTAAAGTGAGGCCAATGTCACCTGCTCCAGAATGCAACCTCTGGATCTCCAGACTTGTAAGAACCAGCTCAAGATCCGGAGGAGCCTGACGGCTGAAAAGGCAACTCCGGATAAGATGCAAGGAGGGTTCTGAGACACGCAGCAAAAGGGGGCTGAGTCAGTTGCGTTTCATGGACTGTGGCTGGATGAGAGATGGTGCAGCATTGGGGTGGCAGGAGATGGTTGGGTAAAGGAGGAGCAGCTGGAGAATGGATACTTTGCCAAACAGTCTGTGTCCTCATGGAAATGCTCTATCCAATTCCTTGGACTTCCTCCCATAATGCATTGCTGAATAAAGTTTGACCAATTGGCAATTTGGGGGGAGCCTCCATTCCTGAACCCCCAGGGGAATTTCCTTCCCGGAACTCTCTTGCCTCTCCAGATGTTCTATTTGACTTCTCTTTCCTGCATGCAGTCAATTTTGTTTTAAACGCCTTGCCTCTCAGCTAATATGTGGTCTCTTCCCCACCCCAATCTCCCCTCCTCTCCCTCTCTTTCTCTCTCTTAATAATCAGAGCCTTCAGCTAAAGTCCTGCTTATTTTCCTTCCTGCACAGCACCTAGGGGCACTTTTTGTTCATTTCCTCTAAGCAACATGATTATTTTGTTCCCTTAGGCTGGTGCCATAATTTGCAGCACTTTACATAAAAGGCCACCATCTAGTGGTGGTAAAGTACCATCTAGTGGCCACATGCAGAAGGTATTGACATGCACAAAAATGCAGGAATTTGAATTTCCACTCACTACATGAACCTGGGCTAGTCAGTCACTCTCTAACCCACTTATTGGGGGAAGTAAAATGGATGAATCATGTAACTTATTGGAGGCAGGGAGGAACAAAAATGTAGTTTTTGTTAGGATATAGTTCTGTTCCATCTTAAAAGGCTACAGGCATGACTGCTGTGTGTCACATGCCTGTTTACTTCCAGCAGAGTTTGCTGGGAACTTCTATTTGTATATTGCTTTTGCTTTTAGCTGTTTTTGCTGGAGACGAAGGGAAGCAGACATGTTTTTTCCTTTGTTCCTGCTGCTGAATAAAATGCTGCTTACACATGTCTCTGTCCACCTCTTCTGCTGTGAGAAGATTTACACACTCTGCTGACTGAGCGTGCACGGGTCTCTAAACGTATCTGAGGCTCATGTTGCTGGTTGATGCTGTTGCAAGGGAGACCAATGATCGGCTGCCGGCCGGTGGCTGGAGCCAGCTGGGGGCCTGCCTGATGCCCCCATCTCCCCAGCAGTATCCCAACAGTTTTAACAAATGTTAAGCACCGCAACCAGCATAATCCAAAAGGTTGCTCTGTGACACAGAATGAATGGGCAGGTCTTCCCCTCCGCTCTGCAGCTGCTAGATAGGAGAACAAAAGCGAAAGTGGGAGGGGGCTGAGCTGGAAGCTGGAGACCCGCAGACCTGCTTGCTCTGTGCTGGATCCAAAACTGACTAATATCTGTTGGGGTGTGGATCCTGTGAACTCCTCCCTCTTATGCTCAGGTTGTATATGTGTGTAAATAAAAGTGCAATATTTAAAATGCAGTCAAACCAACCATTCATGTTTTGCTAGACAGGCACATGATAGAAGCTGAAGTTCAGAGTTTTCCTGCAAATTTGCAAGAGGGAACTCAGTGACTCCCACTGTGCCCTGACAGGCAGAGGGCAAAGCTGTAGATATTCTCCTACCTTCCTAGGAACACACACTCTTTCCGTGCTGCCAGCAACATGAGAACATCTGCCAAGTCTGAGCTCCACGCTCTGCCTACATTTTAAGCTAGACTTAGGTGTGCCTTTGTAACCAATTACCATTTGAAGCCTGCCTGAGCAAAGATGCTGAATTTGTTGCTCTTCAGCAAGTATTCCAAGTGAGCAAATGTTCTTTTTACCTTTTACAAGACTGTTTGTGTGAATATTGTTGAAAAGGGGGGAATATCAGGAGAATCCTGGATTACTTAAACTAAAAGGCTAAAAGTAGCTTCCCTTTTAAACTGCAAAGGGATGCAACTCTGCTGAACTCACAAAGGTGAAGAAGGATGGATGATATCTAATAAATATATTCTCTCCTCGCATCTATTCACATCCCAACAAAAACCATATATACTGAAGACAACCCCGTCTCCGTTGACCTTTATTGGAAGGAAACCCAACCTGGGCAGGTGCCTGGAACCCCTGAGGTCTCTCGCCTCTCGGAAATCGGCATTTAACATGACTCTCTCATGGCTCAGGATGTTTCCCCAGAGCTACCTGGAGGGAGGAAAGGATTCCAAGAAGCCTGATTAGAATAAAAGGTGGTTTATTGTTGCAAATGGTTAAAAAGCAAGACCATCGCCTGGAAGAGGCTTGGTTCATGCTGAAAGGTTAAAACATCCCATCACCTCCCATGGACCCATCCAGGTCATGGGATGAGAGGGAACCACCAAGGGGTCCTGCCCCATAAGCTCCCAGGCTGGCCCAGCAGTGGGGAAAGGCCAAAGGGCTCCCACCAAGAGGCAGCTAAAGGACAAGGAGGCCGGGAGACCTTTGCTCAAGAGGCCCAGGCAGTGAGCGGGAGATGGGAGTGAAGGGGAGAGGGGAGCCTGCTCAGGGCTCCTTAGAGGGACAGGAAAGGAAGGAAAGGCTCTGCTGCCTCCCTGGCCTGGGCTGCCACCCAAAAAAAAATCTGTGCTTAGAGAGGAGAGGAAGGGGAGGTGGGGAAAGGGCTCCGTGGCTTCAGTGGGGACAGTGGAGAGTGACCTGGTGGGGACATGGGCACCAGACTCTGATGCAGAGATGCAGTGGCCGGCCTGGGGGCACCTTGGGGGTGGGGGGTGGCAGCTAGAGGTGGGGGCCTGTTGCCCAGGGAGTCTGGAGCACCAGGAACAGATGACAGTGGGAAGGGTGACAAAGGAGGCAAGATTGGGGCCAGGAGAGGGAGCGCTTTTAAAAGCCTGGGGGATGCCGGGAGGTTGGGGACCCAGGGCTCCCAGGTTGGGATGGAGGTCCTGGAAGCTGGGGTGGGGAGCTGGAGGGCAAGGGAGGAGGGGGAGGGAGCCTGAGAGCCTGATCCCCAGCCCCACTGGGGGCCATGCAGGATTTTAAAGGAGGCAGAGGGCTAAGGGGTCTGTGGCTGGGCCCGGGGAGGCGACGACAAGGGGCTCCCAGGTTGGGACGTGGGCTTCAGAGCCAGAGAAGCAGCAGAGGACGGTGCCTCAACACCGTCAGGATCAGGCCCTGCCAGGGAGGGTGGGCGAGGACGCAAGGGGGGTGCTTTGACAGGCGGGGGCAGGAAGCTCTCTGGCTCGGATGGCTGTGGCAGAGGCTTCCATTGCGGAAGGAAAGCTCCGTGGCCCAGAAGCCGGTTGGAGGACGATTCTGATGCCCAGGGGAGATGCAGGAGGGCCATGCCATGGGAGGGAGTGGAGTGACAATGGCCCTGACCTGGCATGGGCCCCGGGAAAGTCCTGGGCATGGTATGGGGTCTGGGGCCACGGGTTCGGCAAGGCCTGGGGGGCTGGCGCATAAGGTGGGGGTGGGAAGTGCCCTTGGGGCCCCGGCGGAGCATGGAAGGAATCTGGAGGCACAAAAGGCTGTGAGATGAACGGCATGGCTTGGGCAGGGGGCTGCTGGAAGGGAGAGGAGGAAGGGGGAGACTGGGCCTGCTGAATGAGGGGGTCCCAGGAGGCAGGATGGGACTGCGAATGGGAAGACATGGCATTGGAGACAGGGGCCCAGGAAGGCTCACCAAGCAGCGGCAGCTGGTACACAGGATCTGGCCCGGGGAAGCGCGGCCCCTGCTGGAAAGGGGCTGGAGGAAGGGGGTATGGGAAGGGGTATGGGGAAGGAAGCAGCACTGGGAGCCCATGGGTGGGGCACAGCAAGAGCGGGGGGCCAATTAGGCTCCCCCAGGAGCCCCTTGGAACACCAGGGCTGCGAGTATCTTCCTCCGCCAACACAAGCTCCTCTTCCTCTAGCGAAACTCCTGCGTCGCTCCCAGATGCTGAGGAGCTGAGGGGGATTGCAGAACGTGGCCTCCTCTCCAGCCCAGCACCCAGTAGATTGTGTCCGGAGCTTCTTGATGGTCTGGGATGCAGCTTAAGTCTGGAGCTGCTGGTCGAGGGTCCAGGGCGGGGGTCAGGTGTGGAGTTCCTTGAGGTCCCAGGGCACGGATCTTGTCCAAAACTGCTGGTCGAGGGTCCAGGGTGGGGGTCAGGTCTCGAGTTCCCGGAGGTCCCAGGGCACGGATCTTGTCCAGAACTGCTGGTCGAGGGTCCAGGGTGGGGGTCAGGTCTCGAGTTCCCGGAGGTCCCAGGGCACGGATCTTGTCCAAAACTGCTGGTCGAGGGTCCAGGGTGGGGGTCAGGTCTCGAGTTCCCGGAGGTCCCAGGGCACGGATCTTGTCCAAAACTGCTGGTCGAGGGTCCAGGGTGGGGGTCAGGTCTCGAGTTCCCGGAGGTCCCAGGGCACGGATCTTGTCCAAAACTGCTGGTCGAGGGTCCAGGGTGGGGGTCAGGTCTCGAGTTCCCGGAGGTCCCAGGGCACGGATCTTGTCCAAAACTGCTGGTCAAGGGTCCAGGGTGGGGGTCAGGTCTCGAGTTCCCGGAGGTCCCAGGGCACAGATCTTGTCCAAAACTGCTGGTCGAGGGTCCAGGGTGGGGGTTAGGTTTGAATCTACTTAAAAATCGAGGGGGCAGCTCATATCTGGTGGTTCTTGAAGGACCAGGACACAATTTGTATCCAGAGCTCTTCCCCAAGTGCCCAGAGTGGGGATTACTTCTGGGGCTTTTGGGGGGCCTAGGGCACAGAGGTGGTTCTGCAGAGTCAGGGGTATCAAGGGCTCTTCGCTCAGGGGTGCTTTTGGTCTGTGAGTAAGAGTCCTGTCCTGAGAAAGAGAGAGAGGGAGGGGGTTAGCAGCTTCCGACAAGGCAAGTGACTCCGTAAGTCAGCTGTGCACCCACAGGTTTCAACCAACCCCCCCCCCCCCGCACCATCACAACTGGTCTTACATGCTTGATGCTCCCTTGTGCCTCCAGCCCCAAGGTCACCCTGTCCCAACCTCCAAGTTTTGAACATCTAGACCAGGGGTGGAGAACATCTGCAGCCCTCCAGATATTGTGGGAATCCCAACTCTTTCAGTTCCAGCCAGTGTGGTCAGTGGTCATGGGTGACAAGGGAAATTGCCTGAAGTCCCTCAGCCTCCCAAGGCCTGGTCTCCAAGGAGGCAGGGGTCCCTCTGACTAGCTCCTCCTTTAGAAGAGCCCACTCACTCCCCATTCCAAAAATTTCAGCTGCCAGGTGGTCCTGGGATGACAAGCTCCCCTACTTCCTCTCTTAGGATGATGGGCTCACCTTGTCCAGAAGACCCAGGGAGGGCTCCTCCCTCTTCCGGGAGGGTGGCAGGCTTTCCTTGAAAGAACAGGTGGACCAAGATGGCAACCTGTTCTTGAGAAAGGATACCCACATCGACAAGATGTTGTGCCACCTCTGGGACAAGAGGCTCTCCTTGACCAGAAGGCCCTGGATGGACAAGTTCTGCTTCCTCTCCCTCTTGTGGGACAAAAGGCTCTCCTTGACCAGAAGCCCCTGGATGGACATGTTCTGCTCCTTCTCCATCCTCTGGGACAAGAGGCTCTCCTTGACCAGAAGGCCCTGGATGGACAAGTTCTGCTCCTTCTCCCTCCTCTGGGACAAGAGGCTCTCCTTGACCAGAAGGCCCTGAATGGACATGTTCTGCTTCCTCTCCCTCCTCTGGGACAAAAGGCTCTCCTTGACGAGAAGGCCCTGGATGGACAAGTTCTGCTTCCTCTCCCTCCTCTGGGACAACAGGCTCTCCTTGATCAAAGTGCCCAGGACGGAGAAGTTGTGCTTCCTCTGGAGCGACAGGTTCTTCTTGACCAGAAGGCCCTGGATGGACAAGTTCTGCTTCCTCTCCCTCCTCTGGTACAATAGGCTCTCCTTGACCAGAAGGCCCTGGATGGACAAGTTCTGCTTCCTCTCCCTCCTCTGGGACAAGAGGCTCTCCTTGATCAAAATGCCCAGGACAGACAAGTTGTGCTTCCTCTGAAGCGATAGGTTCTTCCTGACCAGAAGGCCCTGGATGGACAAGTTCTGCTTCCTCTCCATCCTCTGGGACAACAGGCTCTCCTTGACCAGAAGGCCCTGGATGGACATGTTCTGCTTCCTCTCCCTCCTCTGGGACAACAGGCTCTCCTTGACCAGAAGGCCCTGGATGGACAAGTTCTGCTTCCTCTCCCTCCTCTGGGACAACAGGCTCTCCTTGACCAGAAGGCCCTGGATGGACAAGTTCTGCTTCCTCTCCATCCTCTGGGACAACAGGCTCTCCTTGACCAGAAGGCCCTGGATGGACATGTTCTGCTTCCTCTCCCTCCTCTGGGACAACAGGCTCTCCTTGATCAAAATGCCCAGGACAGACAAGTTGTGCTTCCTCTGAAGCGACAGGTTCTTCTTGACCAGAAGGCCCAGGGATGACAAGCTCTTCTTCTTTCTCCTCCTCCTTTGGGATGGCAAGTGCTCCTTGACCAGAAGGCCCCAGAAGGACAAACACATCTTCAGCCCAACCCAGGTCAGGTGCAGTGAGGGCATTTGCTGTTGGCACCAGTTCCTGCTTAAATCGCCGCAATTGAAAGGCCGCTGTGGAGACATCATATCCCAGGATGTCATGCAGTTCCCAGTAGAAAGGGGAGCAGTCGATTCCTCCCCGGAGCACGTCGGTGATGTAGCGCCTCAGGAGGGCATCCACCTTGCTGCGACACTGCTCTGCAGAGCGCCAGACTCCTGCCTGCCTGAGAGCCGAAGACATCATAGAAGGGCTGGGGACGTGGTCTGGTGCCTGGGAGGAGAGACTCCTCCATGTCCTCAGGAGAATCTTCTCTTCCTTCTCGGTCCATTCTACAAAACAGTCACAGAACCATAGAATTGTAGAGTTGGGAGGTACCCAGAGTGAGATAATCTGCAGTCAAAATGAACATTATATTTGCTAAATAAGCATATGGAGGGGTTAAGACACTTTGAGTTCCTCCATTCCTAAAGAAGGCAGCTCTATGTGGTGTTATATCGTCTTGTGGTAGGATGTAGGGCAAAGGATCTCAATCTTTTCTCCTTCCTTCTTGCCCCAGTCTCTCTCTTCCTTTCAAGTAAGCAATGTGAGCAGATGTAATCATAGAATTGTAGAGTTGGAAGGGACCCCAGGGGTCATCTAGTCCAACCCCCTGAAATGCAGGAATCTCAGCTAAAGCATCCCTGACTGATGGCCATCCAACCTCTGCTTGAAAACCTCCAGTGGAGGAGAATTCACAACCTCCCAAGGGAGACCATTCCATTGTCAAATAGCTCATACTGTCAGAAAGTTCTTCCTGATGTTTAGTCGGAATCTCCTTTCTTGCAACTTGGAGCTATTGGTTCGAATCCTACCCCCCAGAACAGGACAAAACAAACTTGCTCCATCTTCCATGTGGCAGCCCTTGAGATATTTGAAGATGGCTCTTATACCTCCTCTCAATATCCTCTCTTGCAGGCTAAACTTCCCCAACTCCTTCAACCGTTCCTCATCAGGCTTGGTTTCCAGACCCTTGACCATCTTGGTTGCCTTCCTCTGCACACCTTCCAGCTTGCCACCATCCTTCTTATTGTGGTGTCCAGAATTGGGCACAGGACTCCAGGTGTGGTCTGACCAAGGCAGAATACTATTACTTCCCTTGATCAGAAAACTAAACTTCTGATGCAGCCTAGAATAGCATTAGCTTTTTTTGCTGCGGCATCACACTGTGAACTCATGTTAAGCTTGTAGTCCACTAAGACCCCTAGATCCTTTTCACATCTATTCCTAATAATTCAGGTTTTCCCCATTATATATTTGTGCATCTGGTTCTTCCTGCCTATGTGAAGGATCTTACATTTGTCCCTGTTAAAATTCATTGTTAGCTTGCACCCAGTCTGGTGCAATCTGTTAAGGTCATGCTCAAAGACCAGGCTCCATTTTGGAAACTAGTTTTGTATTTTGTAACTAAAAACTATTTTACCTGCATACTACTTTGATATATTTGCTGTCTGCATTAAAATGTAAGTAAACATTTATGTTTTTACTAAAACGTAAGGTTCCTTCTTAGCAACAGGGACAGAGAGGGAAAAGATCAGCAGAACACAAATAAACAGGGATAAAAGGTGCAATTGCCTAATTCCTAGCTTTCAGTAAGCTGCAAAAGCACGTAAGTGTGTTTACTCTGCTAAAAAGCCCTTCATATTTTTCCCACACAGATGGGATAGAATGCTTGAATTTTGATTTATAGACTTAATCCTCAATCCATCTCCATCAAGTCCAAACCCCAGAAATGCAGGAATCACAGCTAAAGCATCTTTGACAGGCAACCGTCATGTCCTTTTTCTCCCACAGCATCCTTCTGCACCCATGTCAAGGAGAACCATCTGACCCCAGTGGCTCCTTGGTCCCTCCAGCCTTCCCAAAAGGACTTTTTGCATGAAAGAGAAAATGAACTTGTAATATCTGGATTTGAAGATTGAAAAAAAAATACTGCTTTAGAGAAGACAGAATGGTTGGAGCTTAAAGAATGAATATCATCTGTAGCTGCAGAGAGCCAGGAGTCCTTTTGTTCTACTCTATTTTTCTTCCGGTTTTTTTTCTTTCTTTCTTTCCTTTTCTCTTGCTTGCTCCTTCTTTAGATTTCTCATTTTCTTGCATTTTCTTCCTCCAGACTTTGCTCTTTTCTAGATTAAGTATCTGTTTTATCTCAACATATTATAAAAAGAGATTTTGTAATGGGTATGCATTTCTGTATATCTTTGAATTTATCTATGAATAAAGGTTAAGACAAAAAAAACCCCTCAAGTTCAAGAGTTCTACCCACCTAAAGGAGTACGCAGGAGGTCCGGTTTGAGATGGCAAGCCGGGAAGCCGTCCAGGAACTGCTGCAAAGTTGTGCCTTTGACCATTTCTCCTCTCTCCCTGAGGATCTCCCACCTGCAGAACCAGGTCATCTGCAAAGGAGAGACCAAGACAGACCCCCCGGCTCTCAGATTTGTGCCCTGTTCAACTTCCGGAGCAACCTTGCATCCGCTGAACCAAATCTGCCCCTCCTCCAATTCTGCAAACTGAGGCACCCACCTCACCTTGGCCCATTATAGTGCCGCCCCGGTTAACGAAAGTCCATGGATTACTGATTAAGTCCGTCCGTCAGGGAGATTGAGAAATCCCTTAGCAATTTCCACCTGAGATACCCACCTCCCCACTTCCTCTATCTGACCAGCGTGGCCTGGCTTCTGATTGGCAGGACTGGGTCAGCTGGTTGTCTGAACCACTATGGGAAATAACCCCTTAAAAATGGCTCTACAGTCCTTGATCCCTCTTGGTCCTGCAACTGATGCCTGAACCAGAATCTGAAGCCCTGATTTAGGTAGCTGGGTGTTCCTCCCAGCTGCATTATGGCATCTGCTACCCTCAGTTTCCCCGAGAGATGGGTTGCCTACCTTGAGGCTGGGCTCCTGCAGGTTGTCCCCATAGAGGGCTGAGATGGGGAGAAAGAGCACCCTACCGGGGTCTCTGTCCCACTCCCAGAGCCAGTCCCACACTTTCCCAACGATGTATTGGTAGCGGTCGCAGCTGTAAGGCTCCGGCGTGGAAGAGTCCATCTTGTTGACACACACCACGAGCTGCTTCACCGGGAGTTTGCTGGCCAACAGGATCTGCTTCTGGGTCAGGTCCCAACGCATTTCAAAGTCCCTCTTCTCTGCAGAGACCACAAACAGCAGGCAGTCCACCTGAGGGAGGGAGAGGAGCAAAGAAAAGGCTGTCAAAACTCTCAGTCGCCTGGCCCTGACTTTCTGCCAGGGAAGGGTATTCCATAAGAACATCAGAAGATGGCTCTCTAGCCCAGCAGTCTCTACTCACAACGGCCAAGAAGGCCTCAATGGGACCCCTGCAAGCAGGATTCAGGCATGAGAGCCCCTTCCCTTCATGGGGCTTTATTGTAGGGGATGAAGCCCCCACAACCCCTTGGATGCAAGCGCATACAGTGGTACTTTGCATCTCAAATGCCTTGGTACTTAAACAACTTGGAACCCAAACACTGCAAACTCGGAAGTAAGTGTTCCAGTTTGCAAACTTTTTTCAGAAGCTGAACATGCTCTGTTTTGAGTGCCACGCTTCCATTTTCGTTTTGTTTCTTTTCGTTTTGTTTCTGTGACTGTGTGGAACCCAGTGACTGCAGTACATTGTTTATTGCTTTCATTTTATGGATCAATGGTCTCATTAGATAGTAAAATTCATGTTAAATTGCTGTCATTGCCTCCTGTGGGAACAGCCCTACTGCATCAGAGGGTGTTGCGGGGGGGGGGTCATTTAGAACAGGGGTCCGCAAGGTTTACCTCACCTGGGCCGGTTCACTCCAGCAGAGATCCCTCTGTGGGCTGGATCACACGTGCGCCTGCCATTTCCAGCATCTGCGCAGATGCAATTTCCAGCACCGCAGAAGAAAGTCCCCGCACCATGCTGCGCCAGTTTAGCGCAGCGTGCAGGGACTTGCCAAGTGGGCGACTCAGTTCGGGGGTGGCTCGTGGGCCAGTTAAATGACCCCTGTAGGCCACTTGGGGCCTGTGAGCCTTAAGTTGCCTACCCCTAGAGCAGGAGTCAGCAAACTTTTTCAGCAGAGAGCTGGTTCACTGTCCCTCAGACCTTGTGGAGGGCTGGACTATATTGGGGGGGGGTGAACAAATTCCTCTGCCCCACAAATAACCCAGAGATGCATTTTAAAGAAAAGCACACATTCTACTCATGTAAAAACATGCTGATTCCCAGACCGTCTGAAGGCCAGATTTAGAAGGCGATTGGGCCGGATCTGGCCCCCGGGCCCTGATTGAGAAGGTTGCCGGCCCCTGATTGAGAAGGTCCAGGCCAAGGAAGAGCCCAAACATTTGACAAGACGGTGGTGGCTGGTACCCATTGGAACTGGCAGGACAGAAGACAAGGAGGTGGACAGAAGGTGGTGCCAGAGCAAGCGGCTGGCAGAGCCAAGGAATTCTTGTTTTATGCCCCCCTCCTCCTTCCCAAGGGACGCGGGTGGCGCTGTGGGTAAAACCTCAGTGCCTGGGACTTGCCGATCGTATGGTCGGCAGTTCGAATCCCCGCGGTGGGGTGAGCTCCCGTCTTCGGTCCCAGCTCCTGCCCACCTAGCAGTTCGAAAGCACCCCTAAGGGCAAGTAGATAAATAGGTACCGCTTTCTAGCGGGAAGGTAAACGGCGTTTCCGTGTGCTGCGCTGGTGCTGGCTCGCCAGAGCAGCTTCGTCACGCTGGCCACGTGACCCGGAAGTGTCTCCGGACAGCGCTGGCCCCCGGCCTCTTAAGTGAGATGGGCGCACAACCCTAGAGTCGGACACGACTGGCCCGTATGGGCAGGGGTACCTTTACCTTTACCTTTACCTCCTTCCCACTGAGCTTTAAAAGGGCAAAACTGAGAGTGAGGAGGGGGGAGCCCCTTCCCGCCCAACACATTTACTGCACGCGCAGGACACAACCTTTGACATGAAACCTCACCTGCCCCCTAAGCTGCTGAGGAGCAGAGACTCTCACCTTTTGCTGGCCTTGCAAGCAGCAGCTGCGATACATCCCTACACGACTTGGGGGTTCTGCAATGGTGACATCATACTTGGAGCTCTTGTAATGCTGTCTCCCCGGAGCCGCACCCCTTTTCTGAACTTGCTGGAGGGTCTCCAGCAACTGCCTGTACGATTTGCCTTGCTCCACCTTCTGCAAAGGAGACAGAGGTGGCGGAAAATCCCAGGCAGGCGGGGGCATACAGCAGACACCACCCCCACCCCTGCTTGGCAGGGGGTTGGACTCGATGGCCCTTGTGGTCTCTTCCAACTCTATGATTCTAAGATTCACCCCAGTTTAACAGCAGTTAGGTATACCAAGCAGTATCCAGGTTAACACTTTTTTTCATTGACATGTTTTATTGGCACTGATTTTATGATGTCATTTACACTGATTTTATGTTCTTTTTAATGGAAAATACAGTGGTACCTCGGGTTACAGATGTTTCAGGTTACAAACTCCACTAAGCCAGAAATAGTACCTCAGGTTAAGAACTTTGTTTGACATAATATCATGATGGCTGACTGGGAACAGTTATGGACCACAGGTATTAAGTTTATGGCATGCAATGCCTTAAGAGAGAATATAATGAAAATGATATACAGGTGGAACATGACACCAGTCAAGCTTGCAAAAATCTATCATTTGCCCGATAATAAATGTTGGAAATGTAAAGAGACTGAAGGTACATTCTTTCACCTTTGGTGGACATGCCCAAGGATTAAGACTTCCTGGGAGATGATCTATAATGAAATGAAAAAGGTATTTAAATATACCTTTCAGGGTTGTGGAACACCGGTATGAAATTTACGGCGTGTAACGCCTTGAGAGAGAATATTATGAAAATGATTTATAGGTGGTACATGACCCCAGTCAAGCTTGCAAAAATTTACCACTTATCAGATAACAAATGTGGGAAATGTAAAGAAAATGAAGGTACATTCTTTCACCTCTGGTGGACATGCCCAAGGATTAAGGCTTTCTGGGAAATGATATATAATGAAATGAAAAAGGTATTTAAATATACCTTCTTGAAGAAACCAGAGGCCTTTCTCCTGGGTATGGTTAGCCATGTGGTGTTAAAGAAGGACAGAACGTTTTTTATGTATGCTACAACAGCAGCAAGGATACTTATTGCAAAGTATTGGAAGACACCAGATCTACCCACTCTGGAAGAATGGCAGATGAAGATGACAGAATACATGGGACTGGCAGAGATGAATGGCAGAATCCGAGACCAGGACAAAGAGACAGTGGAAGAAGATTGGAAGAAATTCAAAGACTATCTTAATAAATATTATAAAATTAATGAAGGTTAGAATTGACATGGGTTTAAAAATTATGTGGTTTTCAGGGGTGTTGATTATGGAAAAAGAATAGAATTATTAAAAAATATGGGAAGTAAGGGAATGGATTTGCTGATTAGATAATGAAATTAGAATACAGAAGGGGGAGGTATGAGGAGGTCGGGGAAATTAGGTTTAAGAAAATAAGGATGGAAATTATACTTGTTTCTTTTGGTTTTTTTGTTTGTGTATGTTTTTATTGTGAAACTTTAATAAATATCATTTTTAAAAATAAATAAATATACCTTTCAGAAGAAACCAGAGGCCTTTCTTCTGGGCATGGTCGGCCAATTGGTGCCAAAGAAGGACAAAACTTTTTTTATGTATGCAACAACAGCAGCAAGAATACTCATCGCGAAGTATTGGAAGACACAAGATTTACCCACCCGGGAAGAATGGCAGATGAAAGTGATGGACTATATGGAACTGGCGGAAATGATTGGCAGAATCCGAGACCAAGCTGAAGAGTCAGTGGAAGAAGATTGGAAAAAATTTAAAGTTTATTTACAGAAACATTGTAAAATTAAGGAATGTTAGAAGGAGGCTGGAATGAAGTTATGTGGTTTTAGCAGAAATGATATAAAGGTTTAAGTTAAAATTGATTTATTAATTGGTGAAAGGCGAGAATTAAAGTATATTAAGATAAATTATTAGGATAAAAACAAAGCTGGAAAGGATTTGCTGAAACATCTAATTGAACTAGAATACAAAAAAGGGAGGTGTGAGGAGGTCAAGGAAATAAGTAAAGGAAAGAAAGCTATGTAAAGGTCTGATCTGTTTTTTTTTAATTGTTTGTTTGTATTTTTTATGTCTTTGTTATTTTTCTTTTTTCAGGTTCAGAACGGACCTCCGGAACGAATTAAGTTCTTAACCAGAGGTACCACTGTATTGTTGGGTGTTTTGGGGAGGGGTTTCAGTCTGGATGATGCCCCGAGTCCATTCCAGTTCTTGTGGGTCCCGTACCCAGGGAGAATCTAAGCTTTTATTTCATAACTAGTCAGACAAGTTCCTTTGCAAGACCATGACCTTAGCTGGCTACTGAAATGTCCTCATCAGCATCCCAAAAGAATGAGGCAGGTTACAGGAACAGCAACCAGTGATGGGACCTTCCAGGCTGATTGGGGGAGGGGGCATTTCTCCACCCTGCTCACCTGGCTGCCAGGTGAGCTGGAAGCTGGGCAAGGGCTTGAAGAAGGAGACCCAGTGACCTGCTTGCTCTACACTGGACCCAAAGCTGTGATTAATGGAGAAGCAAGATCTACCGGGGCTGTTGGGGCCATGAACCCCTCCATCTTACGCTCAGGTTGTACAGATATCCAGAGATTCTGAAGCACCTGCAGCTCCTGGGGTCTCTCGCCACTCGGAGACAGGGGTGGCATGTGAAAATACTTTGTATTTTCCTTGCTTTGAGCCACCTTGAGCATCATTTGGCAGAAAGGCAAGCCACGAACTTAATAATTAGGAAGGAGATACCTGTTTCCAGAGGGTCTCCATAGTTTCTGCTTTAAGATGCCCACATTTGTAGAAAAGGTGGCCGATGAGGGTGGACTTCCCAGACTGCTCTGAACCCGAGACCAGGATCCGGAGCGGGGGCTTCCACATCTTCTCTGTGCCCGCAGCTGCCAACTCCTATATAGAGGAGGGAAGGGAGCAAAGACAGGGTGAGAGATGGGCATGGGCCTTTGGGTGAGGCACTGAATGAGAACCTGCGTTTTACAAAATGCTAGTATACTGCTGCATCATTGAAAAAATTGCAGTTTACAACAATAAAACCATATAAAAAGGGGTTTTAAAAAATAAATAACCATTGTGGAAGGGTGCGTTCTTTATTTTCTGAAGGTACTAAAAAGTTTTCAGCAGGTGTTTCAAAGTTGACACAGAAGGTACCTGCTGAATCTCCAGTGGCAAAGAGTTCCACCAGACTAGCCCAATGATACTAATGGATCAGGTGTGTCAGGTGAGGGGAGCAACTGAATGAAGGAGCATCAAATCAGCCACTACCCTAGAGGTGCAAGAACAACTGTTTCTGAAAACCTAGGATGACAGTCCAATAATTGAAGAACTTTTATTAAAGATGCCCCCCATTCAAGAGGTATGGTTCAACCTGCAAATTCCAAGAGCTATTCTCACCCGCATTAACAGAAAGCACAGACACACACACACACACACACACACACACACACACACACACTGCCTCACAAAAAAATACATTGTGTACAGCAAAGCTTGGGAGTCAGGCCACATTGCCCAACTAGCCCAGTATCAACCTCCCTCATGCCCTCCCCCCCCCAAATACACACACACACACACACACACACACACACACACACATATATATATATATATATATATACCCGTGAAAATCTACGAAAGCATATATATATATATATATATATATGAAGGAAACCTCTTTCATCACACTGTTAAGGAAATGGTTTGAGGGTGACTCTGGGATCAGCTCCATGCAAAGTTGGGCCTCTACCACAGAAGTAAATTGCTTCCCACTAGCAAAGCTGCCAAGGAGATCTTTGCTGTGATTCCTGCATTGCAGGGGGTTGGTCTAGATGCCCCTTTAGGTCCCTTCCAGCGCTAGGATTCCGTGAGCCTTCTGTTTCCAGAATCCTCCCGCTATCAATGACACCGAACCCCAGCTGTACCAGACTGCCGCCCCTCAACACAGGCACACTCTTCCGTTATCTCTCCTGGTTCCCACTGCACCCTTTACAGCGGCTGCATTAACAGCCAGGAATTCAACAGGTGCAGCTTTCCACAGCATTTAGGAGATGCGGAGACGGAGAAATTTTGCCTGCTGAGTTCCTGCCTCCTGTGCAGCCGCTAAAGGCACAAGTGCACTGTCAGAAAACTCAGGAAGCAAGAGACAGCTGGAAGACCAAGATTGCACCTGGCGGCATCCTTTGGCACCACCAGCCATAAGAGCCACCTCCCTGGTTGTCCTGCATGGAGGCACAGCAAACAGTACCAGCAGAAGACACACACGGGGGGGGGGGTCTCGTTCAAATAAGCACCCGCCCACTAAGCAATACTTCCTTGCAGCAGTGGCAGAATGAAGGTCAACTTCTGAGGCTGCAATGGGCCAATGGGCCTTTCTGTCCAACCTACAAGGCTGCACAGCATGCTGAATTTTTAAACTTTCAAATTCCAAAAATGAGGGGCTCTGAAAAGTTTTAAGATGACTTGGGAATTCAAAAGGTGGTTTGGTTAAATTAACGTAATTGAGGTTTGCTTGGTGAGTAAAATGGGCGTGAAAATGCAAAGAAATCGGTAAAAATGATTGCCAAGTTCCTGTGGTTATGTTCTATATAAAAATTATTATTATTAGTCATTATTATTATTATTAAGCATTACCTGGCTTTTTCAGAAAATTAAAATGCTTTGCTTTTCTGAAAGCATTTTGTGTGTTTCTTTATCATAGACTTATCAAGCTAAGTCTTGTCCGGTCGCAAAAATAACCGGAGATTTGAATTCCTCACACCCAAAAACATATTTTTAAGATTCCCCACCAGAAAAGAATTCCGATTCTTGCATTGCAAGATGAGCCCTTGAGGTCCCTCCCAGCTCTATATTTCTGAGCTGGAAGACTTTGAGAGAGCAAGAAGCTTCTTTCCAAGCAGCTACAACATCCCAGAGTCAAGGTCAGCGAGTCCGACTCAGACCCGAGAGAGACCCGAACTCAACTCCCCATTGGGCTATGAAACTCACTGGGTGACCTTGGGGGCCAGTGGCTGCCCCTCAGCCTAAGCCCCCTCACAGGACTGTTGTGAGGATAAATGGGGAGGGGGGAGGATAAAGAGGCTGCCCACCTTGAGCTCCTGGGAGGAAAAGTGGGGTATAAATACAAAGTGAATAAATGAGCTCAGAAGCCCATTATGGAGCAGGCAGATATTGCCTAAAGAGCCCAGACTTGGGGGTGGGAGTCAGGTGACGAGAGACCAGCCATGAACAGATGACGCTAGTAGGACTGCAAGAAGTTCTGTAAGGAGGACTATTCAAAATATTGAAAGAAGGCTATGAAGAGAATTAGTTAATGATAATTAAGAGTAACAGAGAAATTAAGAAATGCAGAATAAGTGATAAAGAATGGAAAATCATCAAAGGGTGGTGACGGAGATTATAAAATATTGTATAAGATAAGAAGTTACAGTATGTTAAATGATTGTTGAAAATGATGCGTAAAAAAAACCAATAAAAATGTATTTAAGAAAGAAAGAAAAGAGACGAGCCAAGACTCCCTCCCTCCCTCCTTTAAATCCTCTCCCCCAACTCTCTTTCTCACACAACAAAGGCATCCTCAAGTCCAAACATTTAAATGGATTTAGCCCTTGGGGGTTACAGTTATAATCACGGAGGGATTTGCTTCCAGTTTGCACCAGTGCAAATAGTAAGCACAATGCTCATTTCAATTGTCTGCTAATTGGAGACAAACTAATTGGGGGAGAAGAGGACCAGTCAAGCCATCACCCTCTGCAAGCCAGCCAGGTGGCTGAGCCCCCCCCCAACACCCAACGCCCCCTCCACCCTAAGCCTCCCTTAGCAGAGAGCATGTACCTTCCTGGCCCCGGTCCTTCCCCAGCTCTGCCCCCAGGTTTCCCCCTTGCAATGCCCCCACCCCTCCCAGAGGGAACTTTAAACCCTGGCCCCGCCCACCTGCAACCAGGGGAACTCCCTGAGCAGAGATTAACCCCACCTGGCGCCCAGCTGAGTCTTCCAAGCATATTCAATAAACACACAAGGCGTAACCGGCTGTACATTTGAAAAAAATAATATATACTATTCATTGTATTGAATTGTAGATTTCAACAGAAGTAACTCAAAGTTCAACGAAAAAAGTAGAAGACCCAGTGGATCAGTTCATTCTCTAATCAGTTTATGCATAAGGTCCATATATGTGAAAGTGTCTATTCCACCTGTCTGTTCCTAGAGTCCAACAATCCACATGAAAGGTTGTTGCAGTTCGACAAGGATTTCCAGAATATTAGCCTTGTTTCGCCGTCTTGGGCGAACTCATATATGATATCACTGGACAGTGGATCATCCTTGTTTTAGACTCTGTGAAAGGATTCTGTGGAACTGATATTTTAAGATTGTTTAACTGAATATTCTAAATTGTAAAACACAAAATCTAATAAAAAATTATATTAAAAGAGTTTTTGCAAGCAGAAGGTGGGGGGTGGAGGAGAGGTGCTTGTCCTCTGCACCTGCCCCACGGTCCTTGTTAGACCTCCAAGGTGAGCTGAGCATCTACTTACCTGCAGGAACAACCCCCACCTGGGCAGAAGAGGCGGAGACCGGCTTGACTGGAGGCTCCCTGGGCTGAAACAGCTTAAAATGTTCTCTTTCCAATTATGCTGTTTTCAATGTGTATCCTATAGACCTCCATTGGTAATGTTTTATTTATGAAATCTTTAAGATAATATTTTAGTTTCCTGCTAGTTATGTTGCTTTGAATGTATATTTCATAGGTGACCTTCTGCTGCAATGTTTCGCTTTGGAATGTTTATTTACTGCTTTACTGTCGATTGTAATTTGAGGCTTTTTTCCCACCTTAAAAATATAAAGTGGGATAAAAATGAAAAAATAATGATAAATATTAAAAGGCCAAGGGGAGCAGCGGAGTGTGCTGCCAGCAGGCTGACGCCAAAGGGGCATTAGCTTTTAGTGGGGGGGGGGGGTGATATGACGATTTTTAATTAAAAAAAACCAACCCAGCTTTTATGCCAATGATCATGGACAAACAGATCAGCTTCCAAAAGCAACATTAGACATTTGGTTATTTGGAAATTTGTTATGTACTGAGTCGAATAGGATCCAAACTTTAGCAGTCTGATTGGTCCTAGAACAATAGGATCCAAAAGGCAGCAGTCTGATTGGTCCTAGAACAATAGGATTCAGAATGCAGCAGTCTGATTGGTCCTAGAACAATGCAGCAGTATGATTGGTTGGCAGGAACCACCCAATCATGCTCCAGATTGAAGTGAATCCACAACCTGACTGGTTTACAGTACAATTCCGGAATTAGCCAATCATGTGCAGCCCATTGTGTAAATAATGTATATAAGGCAGATACTTTGAGGGGACTTTCATTCATTCCTCCTCACCACTATGAGCTGAATAAAGAGCATGAAATCACTTTGCGACTCCAGTATATTTCACTGGCGACGAAGGTGGGATCCCGCTGAGCTGACTGCCACACACAGCACCGCAGCACCGCCACCTGCCGCACCGCTGCCTCGCACCGTGTATCCAGGCTTCAGCTCCGGGACACAAGGAACTCAGAATGGCAACTGACAGCAACTTCTCGCCGTTCAACCCAGCATCTGGAGACTGGGAAGCGTACGCCTCCCGTTTCACCTTCCTCCTAGAAGCCAAAGGGGTCACCGATGATGAAGACGCCAAGAAGAGGGCAATATTCTTCAGCGTCTGCGGAGAGGAGACATTTGAAATCGCCCGGGCTCTCCTTGCGCCTGAAGACGTTGCTACTGTTCCATACAAAACAATAATGGAACAGCTGAAGGGGCACTTTTCGCCACAGCCCTCAGTGGTGGCTCGTCGAAATGCCTTCTACGCAAAGCGGCAAGCCCCTGGGGAAACCATAACTGGGTTTGTGACCTCTCTCCGCCAAGCCGCCCGGTTCTGCAACTTCTCAGAGCTGGAGAACATGCTTCGTGACCGCCTCGTCGGTGGCCTGAGGGATGAGAAGCTGCAACGACGCCTCTACGCTAAGAAGAACCTAACGTTCCAGGTCGCTCTGGAGGAGGCCCTGGCAACGGAAGCTGCCGAGAGGTCGACACAAGAGGCACGGCCGAGCCAGCCGTCCCAACCGAGGGTCCACCATGAAGACCTCACCGACGACTCAGGATCTGACAGGGAGGAGGTGCACCGAGTACAGCAGCGCACTCAAGCAGCCCACATACCACAGCTGCCTCGACGAGAAGGAGGGAACTGCGCAAGCTGTGGAGAAAGTCATGAGAGGAGGACCTGCCGTTTCCGCAATGCAGAGTGCAGACAGTGCAGAAAATCGGGACACATCGCCCGGGTGTGTCGGGCTCGGCCCACCCGACACCAGGCATCAGACGACCAATCCAAGAACCCCAGGTCCCGGGGCCCAACGCACCAAGGCAACTCGACAGAGCTCACGGACTTCCAGGTATACCAGTTGCCCCACCCCAACATAGAGAAAATTTATGTAGAGGTACAGATAGAGGGGGCCCCATGCCGCATGGAGCTTGACACGGGTTCAACTCTATCCATAATCTCGGCAAGGACCTTAAGGAAACTGTGTCCTACTGGGGGTCCCAAACTCAGGCCGGCCCCATTCACCCTCCGGGACTTCCAGAAACATAAGGTCCCCACAATGGGGGTGGGGACCTTCAGGGTGCAATACCGAGGGCGGACGCGGCAACTGGACTTGCTTGTGGTCAAGGGCCCCTACATTAGCTTACTGGGATTGGCATGGTTTGGACCACTGGGGCTAGCTGTCACCGGGGTGAACCACACTAGCTTACAAGTGGACGTGGACGCCATATGCAAGGAATTTCCGGGGGTTTTCGATGGGAAATTGGGACAGTATACGGGCCCCCCCATTGCTCTACAGCTTGACCCCGCAGTACGACCAGTCAGGCTCAAGGCCCGCCGGGTCCCGTTCGCTCTGAAACCCCGTATAGACGAGGAATTGGACCGGCTCGTGGAGCAAGGAGTGCTGGAACCGGTACCTAATGCCCCCTGGGAAACCCCAATCGTCACACCTGTCAAGCCTAATGGCTCAGTCCGCATCTGCGCAGACTACAAATGTACCATAAACAAGGCCCTCACGGCCCATGCATACCCAGTGCCAGTGGTCAGCCATGTCCTTGCCACCCTGGCTGGGTCGAAAATTTTTGGCAAGCTGGACTTGGCCCAAGCATATCAACAGCTGCCAGTAGATGAGGCAACAGCAGAGGCACAGACGATTGTGACGCACAGAGGAGCATTCAGGGTAAAGCGGCTGCAATTCGGTGTCAGCGTGGCACCAGGCATATTCCAGAATCTAATGGACTCTCTCCTTAAAGGGATTCCTGGCGTCACCCCCTTCTTCGATGATGTGTTGATTGCCGGGCCCACACCAGAGGAGTTTGAGGACCGCCTCCGCACCGTTCTGCACCGTTTCCAGACAGCGGGTCTCAAGGTAAAGCGGGAGAAATGTCTACTAGGAGTGCCCCAGGTGGACTTTCTGGGATTCATGGTGGACGCAGAAGGGGTCCACCCGACTGGGGACAAGGTACGGGCCATTTGTGATGCCCCAGCGCCCAAGAACAAGACTGAACTTCAGGCCTTCTTGGGATTATTGAACTTTTACCATTCCTTCCTTCCCCACAAGGCGGCGGTAGCGGAGCCCCTACACAGACTCCTGGACAAGCGGGCCCCTTGGGTGTGGGGCCATCGCCAGGAGGCCGCATTCCAGGCAGTCAAGGACTTGCTTGTCTCAAACTCGGTCTTGGCACACTTCGACGAGAGGCTGCCGGTGGTGCTAGCATGCGACGCCTCACCCTATGGCATTGGCGCTGTCCTGGGACACCAACTCCCAGATGGAAGAGAGGTACCGGTGGCATACTTTTCCCAGACACTCAACGCAACCGAGCGGAACTACTCACAAATCGACAAGGAGGGCCTGGCAATCGTGAAGGGAGTAAAAAAATTCCATGATTTCTTGTATGGGCGGCCCTTCACCGTGGTGACTGACCACAAACCGTTGCTTGGCTTGTTTGCCCCCGAAAAGCAGACCCCCCAAGTGCTGTCTCCTCGTGTCCTCAGGTGGTCAATTTTCCTTGCCAGCTACCAGTATGCACTGATTCACCGCCCTGGGAAGGCGATGGGCCATGCGGACGCCCTCAGCAGGCTACCACTACCAGAAACAGGCCCCGACCCGGCACCTGCACAAGAGGTTATGAGCCTGGAGCTGCTTCCCGACCGCCCCATTCAGGCACAAGAAGTTGCACACCATTCCAAGAAAGATAGGGTCATCTCCCGGGTCCTGGACTGGGTGTGGAGGGGATGGCCCAGCAGCAGCCCCGGGCCAGAATTCGCCAGCTACACAACCCGCAAACATGAACTGTCGGCCCACAAGGGGTGCCTGTTATGGGGAAGCAGGGTCGTTGTTCCCCAGCCCCTCCGCAAAAGGGTCCTCACAGCCCTACACGAGACACACCCAGGGGTAGTAAGAATGAAGGCCCTTGCCAGGAGTTATGTGTGGTGGCCGGGGATCGGCGGAGAGATAGAGGCCTGGGTCAAACACTGCCAGGCCTGCCAAGAATCCCGCCCAGATCCCCCAAGGGCCCCAGTCCAGTCCTGGGAGTCTGCCCGAGCACCATGGTCACGCCTGCATGTGGACTTCGCTGGCCCCTTTCAGGGGAAAACATTCTTCATAGTGGTGGACTCCTACACCAAATGGCTGGAAGTCGCACTGGTACCATCCACTTCTACATCCGCAGCCATCCGGGTACTACGCAGGCTGTTTGCAACGCACGGGCTCCCTGACACTCTCGTCTCAGACAACGGGACTGCATTTACGTCAGGAGAATTCCAAACCTTCACAGCGCAGAACGCCATCCGCCACATCCGTTCGGCGCCATTCCACCCTGCCACCAATGGCCAAGCAGAACGCATGGTGCGGACCACCAAGGACACCCTTCGCCGCATGACGCAAGGGGATTGGGAGTACCGCCTTGCCACATTCCTTCTAGCACAGCACAGCACCCCCAGCTCAACGACTGGCCGGAGCCCCGCTGAACTACTAATGGGTCGGCGCCTTGCAATCAGATTGGACCGCCTTCACCCCGATAGAGCTCAGGATGAGGTAGGGGTGGGGGAAGGCAGGAACCCCCGGACCTTCGAGGCCCAGGACCCAGTGTACGCAAAGAATTTTGGGGCAGGCCCTGCATGGGTACCCGCCACAGTCACCAGGGTCACTGGCCCCGTGTCGTACGAGGTGCTAACGGATGGGGGGCAATGCTGGCGCCGCCACTGTGACCAGATACGGCGACGATTCCCGGGAGAAAACCAGGAGGAGGAGGACAGGTCAGAGGAGTCCCAGGGGAACAGTGGGGCAGTGAGGCCCATAGAGCAGCAGGGGCCAGCAGGAGAGGCAGAACCAGTAAATACAGAGAGGTCCCGGGAGGCCGAAAGGACACCGGAACCAGAACCACGACGGAGCGAGCCGGTTGCGCCAGACCAAACAGCCCCATCACAGCCAGCATCCTTGGAACACGAGCCAGAACCAGAACCCCGGACCAGGGAACACCCCAGGCCGCAACGCACACGTAGGCCGCCAGCGTACCTTGAGGACTATGAATGCGACCTCCCGGGCAGGACTGGAACTTAGAGGGGAGGGGTGTTATGTACTGAGTCGAATAGGATCCAAACTGCAGCAGTCTGATTGGTCCTAGAACAATAGGATCCAAAAGGCAGCAGTCTGATTGGTCCTAGAACAATAGGATTCAGAATGCAGCAGTCTGATTGGTCCTAGAACAATGCAGCAGTATGATTGGTTGGCAGGAACCACCCAATCATGCTCCAGATTGAAGTGAATCCACAACCTGATTGGTTTACAGTACAATTCCGGAATTAGCCAATCATGTGCAGCCCATTGTGTAAATAATGTATATAAGGCAGATACTTTGAGGGGACTTTCATTCATTCCTCCTCACCACTATGAGCTGAATAAAGAGCATGAAATCACTTTGCGACTCCGAGTATATTTCAAAATTATTACAGACTCTACAAATGCAATATCATCATTTTGCTATGTCTCCCACCAGTTGCCAGATGGAGCTGTAAATGTACCGTAAGTTTTCCACATAATGCTGTTGTTGAAACTTCACATTTTTCTTCCTGTGGACACCTGGCTGTGCGAAGAGACATTGTGTTGTCATCACTGTTTATTAGTGCTCAAGTGTATTTTATACTTCCCCAATAAAATGGGGGTGGGGGGGCGAGACTCTGTTCATTTTGCATGTGGGGTGCTCACGTCCTTCCACTCTGCAGCCACCAGAGGGCGGGCTGCCCCCAAAAGAAAGCAACTCTTCCCCCCCCCCCCCAGCCCATCTGGGGTCTTTGCTGCAACGCAGAACTGGATGAATCTGCATCCCTAACCCTAACCTCTGATAAGTACACACATTTAAAAAAATAAATCACTGCCAAGTTAACTGGTGTCACCTTTTTAGTAAGAAGGGAAATAATCAGGTTAGCTAATCCACAGAACAACAGCACAGTGGGTGGGTGGCAGGGAAGACTGTGGGTCCCTCTGGTGAGAGCAGATTAAATTGGAAAGCACACATTAAAGGCCACTCAGCAGCCGTAGCAGAAGGCAAGAGACAAATCTATTCAAAAATACTTCAAATGAAGCAAAGGACCTGTGCGGAAAAGCCAGCACGCGTAGCCTGATTTTGAACTCCGAATTACCATCCTTTAAAGCTTTGCATATGTAGGTCACTGTAGTCTAGGCTACAAATCGTTCTTGGGTGGCAGAGGGACCTCAGAGGCAGAGTGAACAAGGAAAGGCTTCGGTCGCTTTCTCCTTTGCAGAAATCCAAGACAGAAAGCGCTCTCTCGCGCGTGCCAGGTTGTGGCATGAAGAGCACGGGTCTCAGCGAAGGAATGTCTTGATTCCCAAACGCAGATTGGGCACATTAAAACATTCTGGAGCATTGAAAACCTTTTGGGCTGGGGGCAGTCTTCCTGGACTACAATCCCCATCATCTCTCTCGGGTCACCGTGTTTAGAGCTGATGGGAATTTTATAGCCCAACATCACCTGAAAGGTGACAAGAATGGCAACTTAAACTGATGGAGTATGCACAACTTGCAGATCTAACTTATAGAATAAGAGATCAAGAACAACATTTCTTTAAAGAAGATTGGAAAATGTTTATTGAATATATAAGGGGAAATTGTGTACACTTGAAAACGTCAGCAGCATTAAGATAAATTCAACAGTGTAAATAAGTTTCGATGGAAGTAATAATGGAATACTGAATGGTTTAGTTCATGGGTAGGCAAACTAAGACCCGGGGGCCGGATCCAGCCCAATCGCTTTCTAAATCCAGCCCGCGGACTGTCCAAGAATCAGCATGTTTTTACATGAGTAGAATGTGTCCTTTTTATTTAAAATGCATCTCTGGGTGATTTGTGGGGCCTGCCTGGTGTTTTTGCATGAGTAGAATGTGTGCTTTTATTTAAAATGCATCTCTGGGTTATTTGTGGGGCATAGGAATTTGTTCTTTTTTTTCCATTACAAAATGTAGTCCGGCCCACCACATGGTCTGAGGGACAGAGGACCGGGCCCCTGCTGAAAAGGTTTGCTGACCCCTGGTTTAGTTTATATAAAATATGCAGGGATTTGTGTTATGCAAAATGAGCCATGGAAAGAGAAGAAGGGAAGTCACTGATATTTTAAGGTTGTCTAAATGAATATTCTAAATTGTAAAACATAAAATCTAATAAAAATTGTGTCTGTGTGTGTGTGTGTGTGTGTGTGTGTGAGAGAGAGAGAGAGAGAGAGAGAGAGAGAGAGAGAGAAGGGGGGGGGCTAGCTTCCCCTGCGCTCAATGGAAACAGCAAGCCTTTTTCAATCAAGTATCTTTGCATTCGCTACTCCAGTCTCAGACAAGCTGTGTGTAACTTCAACACTTGCTCTGTGACATGTTTGCAATTAATGCAGCAAAAAATACATTGCAACCTTCCCTCAACTTGCTGAAAAAGTCTGCACATCCATCTGGTTTTAAGGACCAGCCTGAAGAGTCCTGGACCTGTGTGACCTGGAAGACTGCATCTTAGAGTGCGATCAGACTAGCCAGACCAATTCAGTGGCTCTCCGGTTCTTTAGGGAGAAGCGGAGCCAGGCAGAGAGAAGTCTCCCAGCACAGAAATGCTGCAAGGACTAGGCAGCTTTCATCATTCCTCGGCGGCAGGCGCAGTAACACAAAGGCACACAAAGAAACTATTTTTAAAATACTTTATTTTCTTTAAATATTAATACAGGACATTACAAAAGAATAAAGAAATACAAAAAAACCGCTATAAAACCACTCGGGGTCTCCCTGAAACGGAGAAAAACCCCAGAGGCACTCCTCCCAGCTCCGCTCTCACCCGCCAGCCCTGCCAACCTCCACCAGCAGCCTGAGTTTTTTTGTATTTGTTTTAAAAAACACACACACACGTCGGGGGGGGGCAAAGAAAGGCATCGTCTTAACCATTCAAACTGGTTGGTAAGTTCAACACTGCGTTAACAGTTTTAATCTCCTCAGAGAGAAAAATTGCACATTAAAAGGACCCAAAGTGTGAGGTTCTGTACAGCTATACAGGAAGCAGCAGCAGCCGCTGCGCTGCGTCCAGACTCTCCGCCCGACCACAGGGCAAGTCGAGGGTCAGCTCAGGAAAAAAGCCAGGCTGAAGCAGGCGGTCACTCTGCTCACCGCCGCCCCTACTCCCCGGGGCACTGCTGTGGGCAGCCCAGGCAGGCGCCCCCGTTTCAATTCAGAGAAAGCAGCTTCCGGACAGGCGAAACAGAAGTCGGGGATCCCAAGGTTTTGGCACCACATTTTGTCAGGGAGGGGTTTTAATAGGGGGGGTGGGCAGGAGAAAGGGTGCTTTTGCTAAACAGCGTCAAAACCCTTTGGAAGCCAAGCCCACTTCACTTCCCTGCGGGTGGAGCAAAGTCTCAGCTGGAGAGGATAATAAACGCTCCTCTGAAAATGTCCCTCTGAAAAGTTTTTTAAAATGCAGCCTCTAAATAAAGCACCACACAAGCAGGTCTCCCGGCGACTCTCCTCCTCTTCCCCACGCTGGCCTGGCCCTTCCGGATCTCCCTGAAAAACGGCACCCCCGTGCCCCTAGACACGCACACATACACCCCTCTCAGACCTCTCCTCAGACCCTGGCTCCAAACCTTGAGGCCTACATAGCTTGCGCCCTTCTCAGGCCGGCTTCTCCCATCCCGGCCCCTGCAAAAGAAAGGGAGCGCTCAGATGAACCACACCGGACAGCGGAAAGCAACCCTTGCAAAGTTTCTATTAAGCGTAAAAAAACCCAAAAAAACCAGGAGCCGCCAAGCCAAGCAGGCCTCGAGCTCCGTGGCAAACGCGGCAGGTTGGCGCACCGGCTGGAAGAGTCGCCCAGGCAGGTGAGCTTGGCCTGGCTCCGCAGAGCCCAGACGTCGCGTGGGCTCCAAAGCGAAGGTGGCAGGGGAGCAGAGAGCGGGAGCAGGCCTTCTCCGCTCCCCGCGGAGGCACACAGCGACGGAGGAATGGCACCGTGGGGGCCCAGTCCAGGTGTGGACAGGCCCTGCTTCTGCAAGGCAGGATCGGACGGCTCCTTGGCACATTGTCGAGCGGCAGCCAGAGCACAGAGTCCCTTAGAGAGGTCCTCAGACCGTCCGCAGGAAGCAGGAGAGAAGTCCGGGTCCTATTTACACCGGAGTAGGTTGGGGGTAGCCACGTCCCGGCTGCTTGTCAAACTGCCCGGTAGAAACCCTCCAGGAGCGGCAAGAGGGGTCTCGAGGCTTGTGCCAGGCTCAAGAGGGAGGGAGAGGGGGAGAGAGTGGGTGGGAGGGTGCCAGCCGGGCCGTGGGGCAAAAGTGGGAGCGCGCACACAAGCCAGGCCAGAGCGTCTCTTGGAAAAGGAGGACGGGGGGTTAGCCAGGGGAGCTTCCCCCTCCCCGTGCATCGCGAAGGTCAAGTGGACCGCAGCACCCGTGCGTGAAGTATTGCTGCTCGGAAGGCAAGGTGGCCGGCCTGGCAGGGAGGCCGGGGCCGTCCAGCCCGGAGGGGGGCCCCTAAGAGCAGGGGAGGTGCTGCTTGAGGATCTGCCGGGTCTGGGGGGCTATTCTGTCCGGGAAGCGGACTTTGAACTCTACGATCAAGTCCCCGCGCTGGGTGGGCACCTTGGGGAAGGGCAGCCCCTCGCCACGCAGTCTCTTCACGGTGCCCGGCTTGATGATGTCGTTGCAGGGCAGCGGGATGACGCGCCCGTCCACAGTGGGAATGTTGACGGTGCAGCCGCACAAGGCCTGCAAGAAAAGGAGAAGGCAGGGTTAGGCCAGGCGCAGGGCTTGCAACCAGAAGGAGAAGCGTTGCTCAGGCACAATTCAAAGCAGTACGGGTGACGGGCAAACACCAAGAAACAGAGAGAAGATTAAATGCTTAGAAAATTTAAACAATGCAAAATAGATATCAAGACTCAGATAATAAAAAGCAGCACAACTTTATTTTAGGCAGGCTCAGGGAACAGCCGCCAAGTGCACACAATACCTGCTTTTTTAAAAAATGCACTTTCTTTCAGAACATTTCTATTATGTTGCCCCTGAACTCCACCCCAAAGGATCAGAAAAGGAAACATCTTGGGGGACAGAATCATGAAATTCCAGCCTGCAACCTGCACAGAGCCCGAGCGAATGAGCCAGCACAGGCTAAATTTAGACTGGCTTTACGGCTTAATCGCCAGCAAGGGAACCAGAACTGGAGGGGGGGGCGGCCGTGACTTCCAGCGCCCGCTCAGCTGTTGCACACACAGCGGCCTTTGCCCGGTTGGCAGCCAGCGGCCTCCAAAGCTCATGAAAGCAAGAGTCGCGGGAGGGGGCGGCTTTGGCTTTCAGTCCTGGGGGGGGGGGGTGCATGCTACTTCCAGGAAGTTAAAACTTTCGAGGATCCTCTCCTGCCAGCTTCAAGGATAATGGTCTGGAAGGGCAGAGGCAGCAGAGACAGGGCTATTTTTACCCGCCAACGCAGAAAGAGAGCGGCCAAAGGATCTGCCCTGACCCTGACCTGTGTGGGGAAAGAGGAAGATGGCAGGGCGCTCCCTTCGGCACCCTCCTGTCTCTCCCTATCCCCCATACCGTATTTTTCGCTCCATAAGACGCACCTAGTTTTCAGAGGGGGAATGCAAGAAAAAAAATATTCTTTAAAGGGAGCGCTGAGCACAACCTGTATGCACCCCAGGCTCTGCTCAGCGCTCCCTTTCACGGGGAAAAGCCCCCAAGCACCACACACACACTCCGCACAGCTCTTGGGGGCTTTTCCAGGAGGTGGGGAAAGGGACTGAGGGGCTAAGCCAGAAGCTAGAACAGCAAGGGGGAGTGCTGTGCAGTGATCCCTCTAGCTGTACTGGCTTCTGGCTTAGCCGCACAGCTTGCATTCACCCCATAAGATGCACACACATTTCCCCTTACTTTTTAGGAGGGAAAAAGTGCTTCTTACAGAGTGAAATATACGATAATTGTACAGCAGGGAACATAAAACTGGCTGAGTCTCTCCACTATGGAGCCAGCCTAGTCTGCCCTTTGCCTCTCTCCCGATGGGACCCTGAGCAGCAAGGCTTGAGGTTCCAAGCTGCTCTGTCTCCCCAGAGACTCTGCAGGTCTGCTAGGCTTCCCCAGGTACATCAGAGGCAGCTCCTAACTAGGGACATGAAGTCATGGCCTTAAGGCAGCCTTCAGAACATAACTGCCTCCAGTGGAAGTGAGTCCCATAGTTTAACAACAAGCAATGCGCTTGCTTTTATGCAGCCTCCTTCCTGGGAGACAGATGTTGCGCTCAAAGGATGAAATAACAGCGAGATGTTGCATCAAGAAGGAGTCCCATCCCACCTTCCTCCACGTAAGCCTGGCTGCTGCGACAAGAGCCCAGGTCAGCTTGCTCAGATCACTTGGTCCGGGTGGCACCTTGTAACTGGGCTGGCAGTGCCCCAGCCTGCATATGGCAATGTTTGATGGATTACTGTATTTTAATATTCTGTTGGAAGCTGCCCAGGGTGGCTGGGGAAACCCAGCCAGATGGGCGGGGTATAAATAAATTATTATTATTATTATTATTATTAGGTGGAGAAAGAGATGCAGCTGCCTTACTTCTTTCCAGCCCCATTCTGTCCTGTTCAGACCCCTATAAAGCTCTCCCTCAGGTCTGTGAGTCCAGAGAGACGTATCCCAGGGCCCCCCACACCAGCCCAGAATTATCAGTGTTTCGGCTTGGAAGTCGCTGTGTCTCCAGCCCCGCCCCCTTCCCAAGGAGCCACCCGCAGACTTTTAGGAATGGATAAATTTGTTCCAGCCCACAGTATCTCCGGGAAAATCCACACGCCTTGGGGCTTCACCCGCCAACAAGCACGAAGGAGAGAGATTTCACAGCAGATACCCAAATGGCCCTGACTGGCTCCCACCCAAAGAGGAAAAGCTGGAGGAGGAAGGCCAGCTGAAGAACTAGGAATGGGAGAGATTGTGGGGGGAGAAGACCAGACAAGCTTCTCCTTCACTGAGGCAAGCCAGTCCAGCTCTGCCGCTGAGCAAGAGGGGAAAGCCCCTTTCATGCCATAGGGAGGCTGAAGATCACTTGTCTCCTGACACCGTGCAGAGTGCTAGATGACTTCCAGGCCAGGGAGATGCTGCAGGTGGAGCCAGAGGCTTTGCTATGCAGTTCAGCTCCCCCACAGACCTGCAGAAAGTCTTCCTTCTCTCTCCCAGCCTCTCCAAGCGAGGGCACTCACCTTCCTAACAACCCTGCAGGGCAGCCTAAGCCAGGAGGGAGGAGGGTGCCCAAGGCCACTCCATGAGCCGGGGGGCCAGGCATCGGGGTCCAACGGCTGTGACCCAACCCCACCATCACAGCCTGATTCCTACGCCAGCTTCTTCAATGTATTTCCTGTATGCTTCACAGTGCTTCCCAAACTCGGGTCTCCACCTGCTGTGGGACTACAACTCCCATCATCCCTAGCTAGCAGAACCAATGGTCAGGGATGACGGGAGTTGTAGTTGCACAACAGCTGGAGACCCGAGTTTGGGAAGCGCTGATGCAGCGTAAAAGGCAGGAGCTTGTGTGCCAATGCAATTGTTTGGGAAGAGGGTGAGAGTGTGGAATAATTTGGTGTTGGTGGGAGAGAGGGGGGAAAGGTGAAGACTCAGGGGATCCATTGGGGTCCTCTTGAGCCCCCCCCCACCTCTCGAGCGCCAGAGGCATACTGCCTCCCCCTAACTTGCCCTCCGTCTCTCTCCTTAAGAGACGCATCCAGCACAAGGCTCAGCCAGGTTCAAAGGTTGTGCAAAGACTGAACTACACACAAGCTGGGGAATCGGGAGAGGAGGGCAGACTTGTAACAAAAGGCTTATTTTATTTGTTTCCTTCAGACAAAGGCCCGTTCTGTGGGGAGGCGGTAAACAAGTCAATCTTATCGTTTCCTTTACTGGCTGCGACCTTGCAGCATCTTTCAAACAAAGGGGAGAATCGAGGAACTTTCTACATGTCTCAATTTCATTTCATCTCCTGATTTTGGAGGAAGCATCTGGAAGGCTTGCCCTCACTCTGCCTCTCTTTGCCCAGGCCTACTGGAGTCCGCCTCTGCGGGAATCATGGGATCATAGAACTGCAGAGTTGGAAGAGACCCCCAAAGCTCATCTAGTCCAACCCTCAGCAATGCAGGGGTTCTTCAACCCCTTCTAGGGTAGGCTATCCTCTTTCTTTGGGAAGCTTCACAGATGCCAGCCTGCCTGCCTGCACCCCTCAGGGCATCAAGCTTCCTCCCGAGAAGTCATGTTGCTTCACCACATATCACTGAATTGTCAGGCTGGAAGGGACCTCGAGGGTCATCCAGCCCAACCCCAGCAATGTTGGAATCACAGCCGGCAAATCCCTGGCGGAAGGCCTTCTGCCCTCTGCTTGAAAATAATAATAATAATAATAAAATTTTATTTATATCCTGCCCGAAGCCGGGCTCTGAGCAGCTGACAACAGTAAAATAATACATTCTAAAATCAGTTCATTATAAAATCAGTTCAAATCAAATTAATGGCAACCATTGGGCTAGAGTTCTGTGAGGATTACGAAAGGAGGGGGTCAGACTGTGCCTTGGCCAAAGGCCTGGTGGAACAGCTCTGTCCTGCAGGCCCTGCGGAAAGATTTCAAGTCCTGCAGGGCCCTGGTCTCTTGTGACAGAGCGTTCCACCAGGTCGGGGCCACAGCCGAAAAAGCCCTGGCTCTGGCTGAGGCCAGCCTAACCTCCCTGTGGCCCAGGACCTCCAAGATGTTTTTGTTTGAAGACCGTAAGGTCCTCCGTGGGACATACCAGGAGAGGTGGTCCCGTGAAGGAAAGCCCACCACTTTCCCAGCTGCGCTGTCAAACAGCCCTTGCTGCCAAGGCACCCTTTATCCCGAAGGAACCGCACCCTCCAAAATCCTGGATAATGCAGGAAAGGGGCTCCCCCCACAAAAGGCAGCCTTTGCCAGGACAGAGTGGGGCAGCAAACAGCAGGGTTGCCCCCAGCCCCTGCCTTCCTGCGCCAACCTCTTGTCTACAGCCCCACGGGGGGCACACAGAGCCCCTACCCCGCCCGCCTCGACCCGCGGACGCACCTCTTTCAGACTGATCATGGCCGTGTAGATGATGTTTGTCCCGTCCCTCCGGAAGAGCGAGTGCGGCTTGTCCTTCAGGATGAACACGATGTCGGCGGGGATGTTGTCTGGAGTGGCGTCTCCTTCCTTGGGGAAGGTGATCTTGGTGCCCTCCTTCCAGCCGCGCTTGATGACGATGTTCAGGATCTTGTCCTCCGTCCGCATAGTCCGGCCGTCCGGGTTCAGCCGCCGGCGGGTGATCTTCATGCGCTTGGTGGCCCCGTGGTAGATCTCCTCCAGGGACACCTTGAGCTCGTGGACCACGGGCGGATCCTGCACCTTCCGGCGCATGTGGATGGGCTCCGGGTGCCGGCGGTGGACGCCGTTGAGCCCGTTGAAGCCAAACCGGCCAAAGGCACTGAAGGGGTCACCGCCGTCGTCATCGTCGATGTCCATGTCGTCATGGTCGAAGCCGTTGAAGACCCGGGAGCGGCCGCTGGTGAAGAAGATGTCAAAGGGGTTGGAGCCCCCAAAGAAGGAGGCGAAGGTGGCATGAGGGTCTCCGTGGAAGGTGTAGTGGAAGGTGTTCCCAGAGGTGCCCGATGAGCCACCCCCGGTTTTGAGCCCTGAAACAGAACCAGAGAGAGAGAGCGGGGGGGACAGTCAGGCGGGTGCTCTGGAAAGGAGTGCTACAAACAGACCAAATTCACTAAGAGAAGCAGGATGGGGCAGCCTGAACTGGCCGGCCAAGAACCTGGGCACACATTTGATGTCTGCTAGCCAGGAGGGCTCTGCTCAGGAGAGGAGAGTGGCTCTTGTGAGAACAGGATGCTGGAATAGGTGGACCATTCAAGAGTCTTAATTGCACAAGGATGGAAAAACGAGGAAATCCCCACCAAAGAACTGTGGCAAGAGAAATGATGGACTATGCGGAATTGGCAAAACTGACACACGAACTATGTGGTAAGGACAACTGTGACTTTAAAGAAGAATGGGAACCTTTTACAAAGTATTTAAAGAAACAACAAAATGAACTGGACTCCTTGGCAGGTTTTGAATAAACATTCACAAACCTTTAATTGGTAATATACAGATAGATAAATTAAGGATCTTTACAGTTTTATAATATGCAGAGAATAACATGTGCTGAGAAACCAGAGAGGAGCTGAGGGAAGTCTGGGGTGGGGTCGGAGAGTGGGGTTTTCTTCTTTTTGGGGAGGGGGAAGGGGAAAAACAGGGCGGGGAGGAGGGTGGCGTATTTTTGATAAACTGTTATGTCACAATACCTAATAAAAATATTATTTAAAAAAGGATGGACTAGGTGGGCCATTGGCCTTATCCAGCAGGTTCTTAGTTTCTTATTTCACCACCACGAATCCTGGGAACTGCAGTTTACCCCTTACAGAGCTACAGCTCCCAGCCTCTTTAAGAAATCCATTTCCAGGATTCCTGAGGGAGATCTGCGGGAGAGGAGAGGGCTCCTATGCGCGGGTCCTGCTTGTGGGTTTCTCGTCTGGCTGGTCCCAGCGACAACAGGAGGCTGGGCGAGATGGGCCACTGGCCTCATCCAGCAGCATCTTCACAGGTTCCCCAGTGACAGGGCCAGGAACCCAACAGTGCAGGACCTTGAAGCCATACGTGACCCCAGGGCGCTGGTCCTTGGCCTTTCAGCAGAGCACTCAGGTACCCCCTTAAAGTGCCTTCCAGGCACCCCCGCTCCCCATGGCCTAACCAGACCACACAGGGAAACTGAGATTACAGCTGGCACAATTTGGTACTTCAGCACAAAGCCAGTTACAAGGAAGGAGATCCTGACTAAACATCAGGAGCAGCAACTGTCTGGCGGTAAGAGCTGCTAGGCAGTGGGACAGACTCCTGTGGGAGGTGGTGAACTCTCCTTTCTTGGAGGTGTTTAAGCAGAGGTTGGGTGGCCACCTGTCAGGGATGCTGAGATTCCTGAATAGCTTTTAGAGTTTAATAGATTAAATCTATTACTGTATTTTAATATTCTGTTGGAAGCTGCCCAGAGTGGCTGGGGGAACCCTGCCAGATGGGCAGGGTATAAATAATAATAATTATTATTATTATTATTATTATTATTATAGCAGGGGTTGGGCTAGATGACCCTCGGGGTCCCTTCCAACTCTGTAATTCCATGATTCATAAAGTGTGCCGGCAGGGGGGCATCCTCCCCTCTAAGCTACAAGATGAGGAAGGGTTACTGCAAGAGCAGAGACTGAGCAGGATGCTTCCAGGCCAAAGAGGAGATCAGGCGGCAAGACAAAGGGCCCAGGGGAGACAGGAGTGCCAGCAGCCCAGAACTTGGGGAGAGAACAGGGAGCTTGAGAGGCTGCAAAGAGGAGCAGAGCCAGGCCAGCACTTTCTGGGTCCCCATTTAGCAGCCAGCCTGCAGCTGCAAAGCTTTTAATAGCAAGACATTCTAGTGCAGCATCTCCACAGCTCTGGCCCCACTAGGGAAGAGGACGGAGCGTGGCCAAGAGAGCTCTCTGGCCTCCCAGAGGACCTGCCCCCTCCCTCCCTCCTTAGCAGCCAGGGCTTTCACTTTAATCCCATAACCACTGGATCCCAGAGAGAAAGCATCTAATGGGGCTGGGTTCTTCTAAGGACTTCACTTGTTCCCTCAGGAAAGAGAATGGCAGCTTTTAGCTGAAATTACAGCAATTTCACGTTGTCAATCACAACTGTGACCTCGTGAGACACACACCCAAGTCCCAGGAGGCAGCAGGCGGCAGAGAACACCTGCCAGATCCCGGCTTTTATTTCCAGACCAAAGCTGGAAGCCAGATGCTCCTTCTGGCATCTCAAAGCTTCCCCGGGAGAGCATCCCATCTTTCTCCGGCCCCTCGCCGCTCTTTGGTCACACGTTAAAAAAAGAAGACTAGCCCTTAAGTTGGCAGAGAAACTGCGGAACTGCAAGGAGGTGGAGGAGAGAGGGAAGGAGCCAGCAGAACGCCCCAAGAAGTCACGGCATCAGCTACTGGCCCACCCCCAGGAGCCCCCCCAACCCGTTTCCATGTCCCCTGCCAAACGTCCCCTGCTGCCCCTCCAAATTAGTTTGCAAACTATACTCCAGAAGCTAGATTCACATAGAGCAAATGCATGCAATTCCACCCAATCCGTGTCACTTGTTCCCATCAAAGAAGATGCATTTCCAGGCCGGAATTTGGATAAACTCTGCTGGAGGTTGTTTATCTGAAGACTTCTGCTCAGCAAGTCCTGGGCTGGACGGGCTGATTAACACCACTGCTATTCCCAGCAGTTCCCTTCCTCCTGCAGAACCTGACATGTTCCCTGCCAACAGCCTGGGTTTGCTTATGAAACAAGGAGCTATTACTAAAATTGGGAAAGGCTCTCTCTCTCTCTCGCTCTCGCTCACTCACACACGGCAGCATGTACTGAAAAGGAAGCGGAGGAGAAGGAGAAGGCATGAGCCAAGCCTCAATTATGCCACAGGGAAGATGTTTGCACCCACAGATCACGGTGCCAGTGCATTTCCACACACTCCGGGAGGAACCAAGTCCTTGCAAGCAGTGCCATTAAAAGCGCCAGTTTCTCCAGGGAGCGGCCGCCAGCTTTTCCCACAGCCTAGGCCCACAAGGGGGCTTTCCTCCTCGCTTAGCCACCTTTGCCGCTCAGGTGAGTGAGGTGTCTCCACATGTTCCCTTCAAAGGTTATCACAGGGAAGCAAGGAAGGCACTCTCTCCGGCACATCAGGCCAGAGGCTGGATTTGGGTGTCTTGAGCCCTGCAAGCCTGCAGCTAGGCAGGCAGGGACTGTGGCCAGGAGGCAGGCTTAGACCCCCACCCACCCAAATAAACCGCAAGGTCACTGGCCAGCCAAGAGACCCGGCTTACCTTCTTCCCCGTACTGGTCATAGACAGCCCGCTTCTTGGGGTCGCTCAGCACATCATAGGCCTCGGCAATCTCCTTGAACTTCTCCTCCGCGTTGGGGTCCTTGTTCTTGTCCGGGTGGTACTTCAAGGCCATCTTCCGATAGGCCTTCTTGATCTCGTCTTCGTTGGCTCCGGACTGGATCCCCAGCGCTTTGTAGTAGTCCTTCCCCATGTTGGTGGTGGAGACCGTCCCGGCCGCCGCCGCAGACTCTTTATTCCTGGGGTGGGAGAGGAGAGAGAGGGAGAGGGGGCGTCAGAAAGGACTCCAGGCTGACCACTGAACGGGTCCAACACACCCACTCCAGCCCCGGTCAATCAGTCCACACGACTGCCCGCTAGCTCAGCACCAACCTGCGCTACCGGGGGCGGGGGATTGGAGGTTCTAGCGCCCCAACGTCCAGGCCGAGTCCTGGGGGAGGCCTCTCAGAGCTCTGCCAGCCGCTGCCCCTGTGGATCTGTCAGCAGTTTGGGTTGGGGGAGGGATTTTTAAGGAGGTTGACTCACCCTCCTGCTGCACAATTCACAGGGGCAGAATGCAGAGGGAGCGAGAGGGGTGGTCAGTGTGGTTATTTGGAGGCAGCACCACGTGACGCTGTAACTGGAGAGGGCGGCCGGTTTTGCCAGGCCACAAATAGGTGTGCAGGGAAGGAGCCTTGGGAAGGACAGAACTGGCGGCCCTTGGACCGGACAGCGGAAAAGCAGCTGCCGTGCGTATGTCGAGGGCAGCGTGCGGCCAGGGAGGCGGCAGGCAGCCCTTCCGAGCGCCTGGCCGGTCTCAGCGTTCCCAAAAAGGGGAGGAAGGAGGCAGGGCTGCCGGAGCAAGGGGCAGCGTGGAAGGGGGCAGAGGAATGTGTTCAAAGCAGGCTTCATAACGAAGCAGAACGAGAGGTTAATTAGCCAAGGAAGGATTCCTTCCCCCAGCTTTTCTCTCTCCCTTCTGTGCTTTTGCAGATTGCCTTAAAAGAACTTTTTAGAACAATACAGCACTGGGAGTTCACGCGGGGACACGTTCCCACCATGTACCAGCGGAAAGACGGCAGAGGATGAAGCTGTTAGACAGAGACATCTTGCAATGGGGGGCGGGGGGGGGAGTTATTTTTAAAAGTAAACGCCGAAGCGAGAGGAGATTTGCAGAGGGAAGCCAGAGGAAGTGACCAGCAACGCAGAGAGGACACAGCCAGGCAAGCAAGGGGGCATGTCAGACCTAAGGGACGGTGGTCTCTCTTTGCCAGAGCTGGTCAGCTTCTCGTTGTCCACCCCACGCAAAGGTCTCAGACCCCCATCCAGCCCAGTCCTCTTGGTTTTCACGCGCTAGAGCAGACAAAAGCCTTCACAAAAGGGAGTCCAAGACTCCGAATTCCTTCCTTTGCAGAACTTCAGAATTCAGGCAGGGATCCAGCTTCCTGTTGCTAACTCCCCTCTGTTTCCGCTGTTTGCAGAACTCTGATGAACCTCAAGGGCTCTCTCACCAACATGCACACAACACCCTCCCTGCCTGTCCCTCTGGACGGCCACATCACACCCTGACCTCCGAATAAGATGCCAGGTCTGGGGAATTGAGGGGGAATTTTGTCAGGAAATGCTAAAGCACCCCCTTCCCACTCAATTGCTAGACTGATGAAGTTCACAGTCTTCCCTATATTACATATATATATATATATATATATATATATATATATATATATATATTACACACACACACACACACACAAACACAAACACAAAAGCAGGAGTCTTTTCACAGAGACTGCACCCGTTCCAGCCCTAGCAACCGTCGACTGGATGTCTGCCAAGAGATTCACACACACAGCACGGAAACAACCTCCTCCAAAAAACTGAACAGCTCTGTGAAGGTCACACGTGAGGCCGTAGCAGGAAAGAAACTCTCCCATTCGGCCCCCGCCTCCCTGTTACCTGCTCCGCTCATGGCCTCCCACCCCACCAAGTTCCTTGGGGCTTCTTGGGGGAGTTCCTCACCCCAGCCTCCCAAACACCAGCAGTGCCCTCCTTCCTCTCTCCCCACCCGACCCCGGTGGACCAAAACCATTTCTCAGACAAAGCAACCAAGCGCTCCCCTGTCCCAGGTTCCTCCAAGAGGCTCCAGCGGCACCTGGGGTCACAGGGTGAAACACCTGCAGCCACTTTTAATTTGAAACAGGTCAGCTCTCCTGCCTGCCAAGCAAGTCACCACTATGCCCAATTCACAGATGGGGAACTGAGGCTGACGGAGCGATTGCAGCCAGAAAAGACAAAGACTTGGGTCTCTGAAGCCCAGGGTCTCTCCCTGATGTAAGCACCTGAGAAAAGCATCTGCTGGATCCGGCCAAGGGCCCACCTAGTCCAGCATCCTGGTCTCCAGGTGCCCATTACGGGAATGAGCAAGTTGGGCCCAAGCACAAGAGTCGCTCTCTCCCCTCCTGGGGTTTCCAACAACTGGGGTTCAGAAGGCCAGGAGCCCTCGATAGGCCTCTCCTCCATGAACCTGCCCAGTTATCATATTAAGTCCTCTAGGTGGCTTGCCACCGCTGCCTCCTGGGGCAGGGAGTTCCGTAGGAGATGACAGGACAAGCACAGGGCAGAGTGGGGCAGTTTGGGATAAGCGGCAGGGAAATCTTGAAGCTGCTCTGGGATACAGAAGGACAGGGTCACGGTCATCACTCCTGCAAGGCCCCAAAGTTCCCTGTATATTTATCTCCCTTTGCTCGTTTAATCCCCACCACAGCCCTGCAAGGTGGGCCAGGCCGAGAGGTAGCGACCAGCCCCCAAGGTCACCCCACGGAGTGGGGATTCAAACCCTGGTCTCTCCCAGGCCCTGGTCCCACAGTTCAACCACGACACCAACGCTGCCTCTGACGTCACAGCTGCAGACCCCTCTGGCCAGGCAAAGCCCTTAAGACGCCCCCTTCTGCATCTGCACAGCTGAGGCCCTCCTTCTCTGCCGGGCAGAAGGTCAAGGGCCCACTGTGGGTGCCCCCTCCGCCCCACGGCTGCTGACACATGGCGCCCAGAGCAGCCCCACACATCACGCTCAGCCCTTTCCCGGAGAAGCATCTTCTGAAGGGCAAGCCGGGGGACAGAAAGAGAGTTGCTGACACAGAAGCAGCCAATTCCCTCTGTTAATTAGTGAGATCACTAGCTGGATATAAGGCTCCAGCAGGTGGGGGCAGCACTGACGGGGCTCCTCAGCCCCACTCATCATGGTGGGAGTTTCTATTGTTAGACACGCGGGGATCACGGAGGGAGGGGGCAGGAGCACAAGGCGGCCCACGGGAGGTGGGCTTGAAATGCCAGGCTGCATCGGGAGGGGGGGCATTCCTAGGCCAAGCAGCTCACCTGGCGGCAGGTGGCAGCTCTGGAACACACTGGCAGAAAGGAACATGGAATCCGCGGCAGCAGCGACAGTTACAAGCTGCTGCTGGAGCAGACGTTCCCTGCCCAAGTCTCGGGGGCTTGGCATGGCAGCTCGACAGGGGCTTCACCCACAGGAATGAGGCCCCGGCCCACCCCCAGGGGCCAGGAACAAAGGCATGGACTCAGGCTCTAAGGGGAGAGCATCTCCTTGCTCCCAGCCGGTCTAGGATGGTGTCCCCTTGCAGAATTAAATTCAGCACAACCTTTCTTGGCCAGGATTCCTGACCACAGCAGGGGGTTGGACTGGATGACCCTTGGGGTCCCTTCCAGCTCTACACTTCTACGTCTTCTCTGGAGAGGGAGCCTCCAAGAGCCCAGCTCCACTTTGGACCACAGGGGCCTGTGGCTCACTAAGCAGCCATGCGCAGGTTGCCTCTGAGCGGCCCGCCTGCATTAGCAACCCCTGGGAGTTAGGTTAAAGAGCAGTGGGTGAGATCCAGGAGTGGCACCCAACACCGCCCCCCTGCGGCGCTGCAGGAGAGCCAGGGGCCCAGGTTCATAGGGCACCGTGGGGCAAAGCCCCCTTGGGCAAGCCTGGATGGGGCAGGGGACAAGTAGAGGGGCAGGAGGGCTGGGAAGATAGAGTTCCCTTCCTCTTTCTCATCTGAACTACAAACCACCTGGGCTTCCACTGGCGGAAAGGGGGGGCTGGAGAAGGAACCGCAGACTCAGACGGGACCCTTAAGGGATATGTAGCCCAGCCCCTGCAATGCAGGAAGGAGGGGTGGAAGGGAAGCGAGGAGAGACTCCCCCCAGCCTCAGCAGTGACCCAGCAGGGCTGATCCTGCCCGCAGCTCCCCCAGCTCAGAAGGGCGTGTGGAAGGGGGCCCCCTCCGACAGGCACCACAAGAGTGGAGAGATCTTCTCTGCGTGGGGGCTGCCTGACGTCAAGCTGCAGGGAAGACTGCCAAGCCTCATAGGTCACCGTGCGGCTCCACCATCCTCTCGGAGCAGCACCCCACACAGATTTTGGTAAAACACGATTCGGTCCCTGGATAACCCCCTCCCTCCCACCTGGAGACAGATGCACAGTTTCAGCAGTGCAAGCCTGAGCGTGCTTCTCAGGAATCCCTGGGCAGCAGCACAGCCCTACTCGAGCGGAAGGGGGGCAGGAGCCCAGTCCCCCCCCCCCAAAGACGCACACAAAACCACACACACCAGCCCTTTCCACAGATAAATCCACACACAAAAGACTGGGCTCAGTCTCTGCTGCAAGCCAAAGGGGAAATGCAAGGCGACCCCCCCCCAGCCCCTTTGCAAAGGGATCCAGGCCCCCAAGATCACCCACTAAGCATCTGGTCCCTCTGAAGCACAATCAATATGCATCTCCAGCCCCTCATCCTGCCCCCACCCGGGGCAATGTCAGAGATGGGTCAGGCGGCCAGGGAGACCTCAGCCCCTCTGATCCTCCAGGAAAGGGAGTGATTGGGGGGGAGACAGAAGAGAGGCACAGGCTGTCCTCCTCAAGCTCCCCATCCATCGCCCTCCACAGCAGATGCCAGACGCCGCACACGAGACAAAGATGGATGCCAGCAGACAGACCACCACCCAAGCGTGGCAAAGACAAGCAGCCAAGGCAGGGCGGCCAGCCACTTACCGAAACTTCACAAACACATTCATAGCCCAGGCGCTCATTTTTAAAGGCTCCAGCTTGATCCGGAACATGGCTTGCGGGGCCTGGAGCTCCAAGATGCAGCCGCCGCTAAAAGAGTTGCCTGGGAATGGAGGCGGAGGCGCCTTCACCACGGCAGCCAGGCTCCAAAAGCAGCCCCCTCCCCAGAGCCAGGAGGAAGAGCTGGCCAAGCCGGACAGGGCACCTGGACCCACAGCGCACACCTGGACTCCGAAGCCAGCTGTTCAGGAAGAGGGAGAAAGACTCCCCCAAAGAGGGAATTTGGGGAGCAGCGGCGGTTCACAAGGCAGCAGCCTCCCAGAAGCTTCCCTTCTGCGCTTTCCCGCAGCCCCCTCCCTCACCGCTTGCCACAGAAAATGTTCAATGAAATCACTTGACAGTCAGGATTCCTCCTCTAATTGGTTTCTTGCCGGGTGCTCCGACTGAAAAGCAGACCTTACCAGCCTTCCTGCCCAGCTGAGGGTGGGTCTCTTGCCCTTCTGCTCATCCTCGGAGACTGAGCAGCAGGTGCACAGCCCCACACCAGACAGCCTGTTCGCGATCCTCCCCCCTGAAGGACAGAACAGGGCAGGGAATGGGTGGCCAACTCAGCCCCCAGAGTCATCAGGAGTCGGCTTGGCATCTTCAATGAACGGCGTTTGAGAAGAAGGTGCCAAATTCTTAAGCCTAAGTGGGGAGACAGTCCGCCTCTTGAAAACCCTCTCCCCCCCCCCCAAATGCATACTTCAAGGCTTCCGCACAAGAGACAACCGGCTCAAAGCTAACGCCGTCCCTGCGAGGTCCACCAGTGTCAGAGAACGCCAAGACAAGTGACTCTTCCTTGGTGCTGGGTGAAGTTCAGCGTCCGCAGCCCTACAGCATCCATCCCCGAAGCACATGTCAAAAGCACCAGCCCCACGCTGACTCCCGAGTCTAACTAGCACCTGCGCATGCAGTCACTCCACTTCCTGAAACTCTCGCACCCAAGTGAGCGCACTTAAGCAGGAAACCTCACCGCTGAGCAAAGAGGCAGCCGCTCTGCTCCAAAAGCCACTCTCGGCTGCCGCTGGACGTCCATCTGAAGCCCCGGCAGCAGCAGCAGCAGCCACAAGGAAGAGCCCGAGAGAGAGAGCCTTGTCCAGGGATCCCTCCCGGTCACACTCCCCGATCACCTGGTCCGCTTCAGAGTCCCCAACACCACCCCAACCGGATTTTGCAGGCAGACAAAGAAAAAGCAAACAGCCACACAATGGTCCTTCTCAAACAATCCACAGCCGTCCCCTGAGATTCCAGAGAAGCCCAGACCGGACCAGGGGACCAGATGTCCCCAGAGCTGGCAGCAGCTCCTCTGCCCCCTAAACAATGGGGCATGTCACCCACCCCCGAACCAGAGGCAGGCACAGCCACCTGGCCCCGACCCCGAAGGGATGCAGCTGGTGCCGGACCCCCAGGGAGGGGGGTGTTCTTCCGCATCCCCTGCCCGAGGTTGGGCAGGGAGAGTGGAGTCCCGATCCGGAGAAGAGAAAGCGGGTACCTCTCCACGCGGCTCCAGAAGAGCAGAATTGCTGGCATATCAGCGGAGGGAGTCACTCGTGGTGGTGGCAGCAGCAGCAGCAGCAGCGCTCAAAGCCCAAGTTTGGTCAAGGCGCGCAGAGTGTGCGGGAGCGAGCGAGCAAGTGAGCGAGGGCTGGAGCGCGCACAGGCACCCGCAGGCAGCAAGGCGGGCAGGCAAGGCAGGAATGCCGTGCGCTCGCTTGGGCGGGCAGAGGGACCCTTCCAGCGCCGCCAGCGACGACGACAAAGACGACAAAGACGGCAGGGAGTCAGCGTGCAGAAATGTCATGATTACACTCCGGGTGAATCATCGCCAGCCATGCCCACCCGGTGCCCACACAGGCAGGCAGCAGCGCCAGGGGAGAGGGAGCCGGCAGCAGCGGCCGCCCCCAGACCCCTCCCCACTCCTCCACCCCCTGACACACACACACACACACACACCCCCGCACCCACAGCAGGGAAGTCAACTCTCGCCCTCCTGGCAGCTGGCACTGGCACTCCAGATGCCCCTGGCGAGGGGGGGGGGGGCTCTGCCCCACTTCGCAGCTGGGACCAGGAAGTGGAGGAGATGTCCAGAGGCATCATGTCAGGACAGACAGGGTGGAAGAGGAGGAGGGGGGAGTTTGGCTGGGCTGGGGGGACGACACCCCAGGGCTCCCCCCAGGAGACCCCCCAATTGCCCTGCTCGAGGAAGGGGAGGGTCGTCCTCTCCTCCCCACACCCCTCCCCCGCCCCTCCTGGCAGCGGGCACTGGCACTCCAGATGCCCCTGGCGAGGGGGGGCTCTGCCCCACTTCGCAGCTGGGACTGGGGGGGGGGCAGGGGAAGCGCCCCGAATGGGAAGCGGAGGAGACGCGTCCCTGGGCATCATGTCAGTTTAGCTGGGCTGGGGGGAGCGACATCCCCAGCCCCCCCCCCGAGACCCCCCCCAACCAGTAATTGGAGCCCGGCAAAGTGGGGAGGGGCGACAAGTCCCTGGGGGGCATTATCCGTGTGTGTGTCCCCAGCGGCCAAGCCCCCCCCCGCATATCTCCCCACGGGGGGGGAGCCCACTAGCCTTTCCCTGGGGGCGTTGAGGGGGCGGGGCCAGAGCCAGAGCCCCGCCCCCTGCCCCTCGCCCCTCGCCCCGGAGGGCGCCGCCGCCGCCTCCCCCCTCCTCCGCCCCCTCCGAGCGAGCGAGACTCACCTCCGTCCCGTCCCGCCCGCCCGCCTCCCTCGGCCGGGCCCTCTGGCGCGCCAGGGCCGGGCGCCCGCCCCTGCCTAGCAACGGCCCGCTCCTGCGCCGCCCTCGCGCGCCTATTGGCCCGGCCCGCTGCCCATCTCGACGAGACGCCGCTCCCCTTGGAGAACGAGGGGACAAGCTCCGCCCCCTCCCGCCCCCGCTCCCCTCCCTCAGGCTCGCTCTCTCTCTCCCGCTTCCTCGATTGGCCGCGCTGCCAGCCAGTCACACCCATTCTCGGCTGTCATTGGTCTCTACGAGACCGGGGAGCGGCCCCCTCCGCGTGCGCCCTCGCCATTGGCCGGAGCTGCCTCGCGTGCCGGTTTTGGCCCCGCAGAAGAGAAGCGCGCGGGAGGCTTCTGGAAGCCCCGCGACGTCACAATGGGGAGCGCTCCAACCAGGGAGCCTCGGGCGGAGGCCACGCCCACCGGGCGGGCGGGGCGCCACGTGGGGGCCGCTGGGCGGGAGAAGCAGCTGCCTCCGGAGGCGCGCGGGCGCAGGATCGGGGCCTCGCATGCCGCTTACTCGCGAGGAAGCCGCCCTGGCCCCGGCGACCCTTGCACGAGGCATTCGTGAAGTTTGCGCCTGCAAAGGTTTCCTCCTTTCCGTCCCGTGCGAGTCCCGGAACTCCTGCTGCTGAAAGTGGATCTCGGCGGGGCAGCTCGTGTCCTTAGCTGCATTTATACAGCAGGTTTTTGGCTCCAAGGAGTTTCAGGCGGCGTTCACGTTTCCCCCCCCCCCTCATTTAATCCCCACAACAGCCCTGCGAGGTAGTGGTGGTGGTGGTGGTTTAGCCGTGTCCGCCTCTCTGTGCCCCCCTGGACCAGAGCATGCCAGGCACTCCTGTCTTCCACTGCCTCCCGCAGTTTGGTCAAACTCATGTTTGCAGCTTCGAGAACACTGTCCCACCATCTCGTCCTCTGTCGTCCCCTTCTCCTTGTGCCCTCCATCTTTCCCAACATCAGGGTCTTTTCCAGGAAGTCTTCTCTTCTCAGGAGGTGGCCAAAGTATTGGAGCCTCAGCTTCAGGATCTGTCCTTTCATTGAGCACTCAGGGCTGATTTCCTTCAGAATGGATAGGTTTGATCTTCTTGCAGTCCATGGGACTCTCAAGAGTCTCCTCCAGCACAATAATTCAAAAGCATCAATTCTTCGGCGATCAGCCTTCTTGATGGTCCAGCTCTCACTTCCATACATCACTACTGGGAAAACCATGGCTTTAACTATACGGACCTTGGTTGGCAAGGTCAAGGTAGTGGTACACACCCACAAAGGTGTGTGGATTCGAACCCTTGTCTCTCTCAGGACCTGTTTCCGTGCTCTAACCACTATGCCACACTGGCTCTCCACTCTGTAACAGCGAAGCAATGGCAAAACAGAAGGATGTTCGGATGGGCCAGTGTAAAAGCCTCCCCTAAGCTGCTCCTTTGGCTTCAACAACCTGTGGCTGAATGTCAGGTAAGGAGGCACCCCAGAGAGGCCCTAGGATTGCCCTGGGCTGCGTCCTGATCTTGGTGCCAGCTTTGACCTTGGCAACAGCCGTCTGTGGCAGTCTTTGCCTCTTGCTCTCCCTTCCATGTAACCCAAAAGAGCTGTGCCTCTTTGAACGGGCGAGTTTAGAAGAGCCAAGGCAGCCTGCGCCTATTGCCTCTTGGGTCAAAGGAACGCCAGGATGGAGCAGAAGTCATCCCTTTATTTTTAACAATTGCATAGAATCCCACAAGCAGCATTTGAGCACAAGAGCAGCCCTCTCCGCTCCTACAGTTCCTAGAAACTAGTATTCAGAAGACGCATCACTGCCTCTGACTGTGGATGCAGTGCATAGCCATTGTGGCTAGTAGCCCCCGATAGCCCCCTGATCCTCCGTGAATTTGTCTCATCCTCTTTTGAAGCTGCCTAGGCTGGTGACCAGGGACGCAGGTGGTGCTGTGGGTTAAACCACTGAGCCTAGGACTTGCCGATCAGAAGGTCGGCGGTTCGAATCCCCTCGACGGGGTGAGCTCCCGTTGCTCCGTCCCTGCTCCTGCCAACCTAGCAGTTCAAAAGCACGTCAAAGTGCAAGTAGATAAATAGGTACCACTCTGGCAGGAAGGTAAACGGCGTTTCCGTGCGCTGCTCTAGTTCGCCAGAAGTGGCTTAGTCATGCTGGCTACACGACCCAGAAGCTGTACGCCGGCTCCCTCAGCCAGTAAAGCGAGATGAGCGCTGCAACCCCAGAGTCGGCCACAACTGGACCTAATGGTCAGGGGTCCCTTTACCTTTAGCTGGTGACCACCCCTGCTTCCTGCCTTCCTGCCTTCTACAAAGGACAAAGAAGCAACAGACACAAATTCAGAATGTTTCCATCTCCCTAGACATCCTGCTGCCGCCTGGAAAGTTGCCTTCATGCAGCAGAGTGACTTGGAGCAAATTGGAGCTGAATTGGAGCAAATAACCAGGTGTGATTCTGTTCGTTGGGGACTGAAGGAAAATAATGGCTTCCTGTCCCCCTTTAGGTGTTAATTTGCTTAGCAGCAAATACAGTTGTCCCGCCACCAATTACTGCAGGTCACTGCTTAATTTGCATAGGTCCAGCCTGTAATTGAAGGATCACAGGCTGTACTTATTTGCTATTATGTCCCATTGTTTACCATTCTCTCACCTTCCAACTCAGAATGAGACCAGCACTCCACGCATCTGGTGATGTGGACACTAGTCATAGTAGTCTATTGTGCCGTAATAAATCTCTTCCCCTTTATTTCTCTTCCCCTTTATTGCTACATAAACATTCAATAGAAGAGGGTGCATTATTCTGTCGGGGATGAATGAAAAATGGCCCGTTTTGAAAGTCTGCTTTGACGTCGTTCCTTTCAAATCCTTATGTAACAGATCACCTTTAGCAGGACAGCATAAGGACATAAAGAGGAGTGGGAAGGATTGGGCCAAATGTCAATCAACACCTGTATCCTGTTCTCACAGGGGGCAACCAATGCCTCAATGGGGAACCGACAAGCGGAAATTGGGTGCAACAGCACCCTCCTGACCTGTGGTTCCGAGCAATGCCATTCAGAGCCTCCATACTGCCTCTGACAGTGAAGCGCAGCCATCCTGGCTAGCAGCCATCAATCACCCTCCCCTCCTCAATGAATTTGTCTAATCCTGTTTTAAGGCCATCCAGGTTGGTGGCCGGCCATCCCTGCCTCTTGTGGGCACGAACTGTGTGCTGTGTTAGGTCTTTTATCTATCCTGAAAGTTAAGGATGCAGAGGCCATTCAGCTCCCGGCACAAATAGGATTCAGAATCCACTCGGCCAGAATCTACAAGAATCTGGCTTTCCCACAGGAAGTAGCGAACGCCTGGATCTTACCCTGGGATTTTGGCAGAGGGCAGGGTGAGGCTAGCAGAACAACAGGCGGGATGCCCAGCAGTCCCATGTTTTTACACTGGGCAACAAGAATAGACTTGGCAGAGCTCGTCAGACCTGTGCACCCAGGCAGAAAGAGAGTTGAAACAGAAGGGATTGCATCATGCAGGATGCTCTGCCCATCCCAGAATATGCTCAGACATGGGCTTCTGGTAGCCTTAAGGGGAAGCAGGGCCATCCCAGGGGAGCAGCTACTCCAGAGAGCACCTCATCTCTCTGAGGATGCCTCCTGCCTTAGAGAGAAATCCACACAATTTCTGGACCCCGTTGATGTTCATCGAGCTCCTTGGAATTTGCTCATCGTTCTGCCAGCAACTCCAAGACAAGGCTGGGAAAGGGTGGTGCTTGCATGTTGTGTACACATAGATGCCTGCCGTTCCGGAGATGTTTTCCTTGCCCTGTCTATGTGGTGATGAGGGTGACCATGACACAGATCATTCCCAAGTGATGAGCATTATCTCCGCTCTGTAAACAGAGTTTTAAGAGACTTGCTCACAGCGCTTGCAGAATGATGGACCATCTTCCGAGGCAACACTTTTGCTCAGACACTTCCATGCTATTTCAGAGCATTGCGAATGTGTGACAGAAAGCAGAAATGAAGCGTGTTTTTCTTTTTAAGAAATCGAATGTACATGCTAGCCTGTATTAATGCTATGTTTATACTGCAGACACCTGCAAAAATCACCTCCGTTGACAAGCGTGAAAGTGGTCTAAGCATTAGATCACCACAGCTACACTCCAGTTCCTAGTCCAGGTTCTACCCTAATTCCAACCTAAGACTGGACGGCACCCAGAACCAATAAATTCACCATTCTGAAATTTTGCTCCAGCATTCTGTGTCCAAGAGTGCCCAGCCAGACACCATGAAATGTGAAAGCGCAACTCGCTCTCCCCTGCTGCTTATCCCCAGCAGAGCCTGACTGTCCCATCTGCTATTCAGTGCACACAGGCAGGGCCTGTTACTTGGAAGGAAGACAGAGAAATTTGTTCAGGCAGGGAACAGTGCAGGCTCAGCAGCAGGCGCAGGGCTGGCTCCCGTCAGCAATTCTGCTGCAGCATTCTGCACCAGCCACAGCCTTCAGCCCAAGCAGGAGGGAAGCCCCACGGAGAACGCATTGCAGTAATCAAGTCTCTCATTTTGAAGAGGATCTCGTTCCGGAGTGTGGGTTCCACCACGCCAAAAGCTGTGTGAGGCTCCCACAAGAAGGACCTCAGTCAATCCCTTCAGTGTCCAAGCTAGAAAGACACCCTCTTTATAATAAATGAAACTGCAAGCTCTTTGAGGCAGGGACCTATCTTGTTTCCCCACATTGCTCTGTAATGAGAGCCAGTGTGGTGTAGTGACTAGAATGAAAGACTAGGACCCAGGAAACCAGGGTTCACATTCCCACTGGGCCATGAAGCTCGCTGGGTGATCTGGGGCCAGGGGCTGCCTCTCAGCCTAACCTACCTCACAGGGTTGTTGTGTGGATTAAAAGAGGAGGGGACCAATCATGTAAGTCACCTTGAGCTCCTTGGAGGGTAAAGGTGGAATATATATAAAGTGCCATATAAGCTTAACAACAAGAACAATGGCAGTGATAAGCAAACACACCAATTGGCAGAATCTTCAAATTCACTTGGGCAAGCCCAGGGCAACGTTCCCAGAGGCTTAACCCATTAGGACCCAACTGCAGGATCCTTCACAGACACAAGGGATGCAGTCTGTAGCAGGAGCCCAGTGGCCAAACACCGCAACCCTTCCACACACAGATGGACACCCTCTGCAACAGCCTTGCAAGCAAAAATCTCCCCAAATCCCCACTGGCAAACTTTAGCTGCTTAAAAACCCCTCCAAACTCACAAGTAAGTCCTCTTCCTGCCTCTCCTTTTGTGGTGGGTCTGGCAATTCCTCTCACACACCGCAATTTAGTGCAGTCAGGGGGGTCCCCGTCCTCTTTGAGACCTCTTTTTTCAGGGGGGATTTCGGCTCCCCAGATCTTTCCTGGATGTGGCTGTCACCTCCCGATGCCCTTCTGCCACCTTCTGCGCCCAGGTACATAATCACCGCCTCTCCTCCTGCCCTGGCCCTCCCCTGTCACATGGCCTCTGGGCTCCACTTCCCAGCTGCTCTGTGGGGCCTCCCCATTACCCAAAGGGGTGGCCCCACTGCTCTCATTGTCACCAGGCAGGCAGGAACCCTGGAGAGGATGACACCCCTCCTTCAGAGTGACGTAGGGGAAGAGAGGCTGGCTATTTGCCACCTACAGGATGTGAGCAAGTGCCATCAAGGGATCCTCTCATCTTGCTGACATGGCGTGTTTATGGGATGGGCTCCTCTTGGAGCCGGCAAGGTAAATATTTTCCCTGGATTATCAGCTGGGATCCTTGAGTCATCGTGGCTAGAAGCCACCACTGGATCCGCCCAAGTCTCCAAAAAGGCTGCTGCACCCAGAGAAGGGGTGGCCGCATCCGGTCTCCATGGCAACCGCTTGAAGGATGCTTTGGTCCATGGTGACATGCAGTTCTGTGCTGCTCAGCCCCTTCGCCCTGGACTGAAATTCATTGAGGAAGTCAATAAGGGGGGGTGGGGTGAGGCCCAAATGTTCTCAATAAGGAGCAGCCCAGCAGGGGGCTCAGCTCCATTCAGGCAAGGCTGGCTGGCTGGATTTCCATTCAGAAAGAAGGCTGGGAGTTCAGGCTGAAAGTGGAAGATTTCAAGAGCTTTCCCTGAGGAGAGGAGAAGACTGGGGTGGGCAGGGGAGACTTCCAGGGGCCAGACACAGAGGGCCACATTTAGACCCTGAGCAGGCATTTGAGTCCCGCCACAGACTTCTACTCTGCAATCAAGTCCTGCTCTCACCTTCACAGATTGCCAGTGGCGCAATTTTCCTGACACTGGTGAGAATCCTTGCTCTCTGGCTGAGGTTTCAGGTCAAGAGAAGCCTGGCTTGCTGGCTGGAGCTCTTCAGGCACACCAGTGGCACAACCAACTCTCCACCAGCCCTTCCGCCTGCAACCCCACACAGCACCCCTTCCAAAAGTGGGGGGAAGACTTCCCAATTGCAAACGTAAAGCCTGGTTCATGGAACCAATGTTTATTTAAAAAAATACACTCCTACACGAGAACATATATATATATAGCTTGCTGTATCAGGCCAATGGCCCATCTAGTCCAGCACCCTAATCTCACAGTGGCCACCCTCTTTTAAAGCTATCCAAGGAGGCAGCCACTGTCACCACCTTTTGTTAAACCGTGGAACTGGCCACCACTAGAGACAGCCACGGCCACCAACTTTGATGGCTTTAAAAGAGGATTGGGCAAATCCATAGAGAAGGAGAGAGCTATCAATGGTCAGAGGCAGAGGTGCTTCTGAATCCCAGTCTCTGGAAACCACGGAAAGGGAGATGAATCTTGAGTTCGAATCCTGCTTCCTGCTTTCCCTTGGGGGCATCTGGTTGTCTGCTATAGCAACAGCAGACCCTCCAAGTGTCCCTATTTTCCAGGGAAAGTCCTGGATTTACAGAAGCCACCCCAGTTTCTGATTTGATCCTGGAATGTCTCGATTTTCCTTAGGGGCTACCTTGGAAGGTGATCCGGAAACTGCAACTAACCCAGAATGTGGCAGCTAGGCTGGTGACTGGGAGCGGCCGCCGAGACCAGATAACACTGGTCTTGAAAGACCAACATTGGCTCCCAGTACGTTTCCAAGCACAATTCAAAGTGTTGGTACTGACCTTTAAATCCCTAAATGGACTCAAAGGCCCAGTATACCAGAAGGAGCATCTCCACCTTCATCGTTCTGCCTGGACACTGAGGTCCAGTGCCTCTGGCAGTTCCATCACTGTGAGAACAGGGAACCAGGCAGAGGGCCTTCTCCGTGGTGGTGCCCGCCCTGTGGAATGCCCCCCCCCCATCAGATGTCAAGGAAATAAACAACTACAGTGGTACCTCGGGTTACATACGCTTCAGGTTACATACACTTCAGGTTACAGACTCCGCTAACCCAGAAATAGTACCTCGGGTTAAGAATTTTGCTTCAGGGTGAGAACAGAAATCGGGCTCCGGCGGCGCAGCGGCAGCAGGAGGCCCCATTACCTAAAGTGGTACCTCAGGTTAAGAACAGTTTCAGGTTAAGAACGGACCTCCGGAACGAATTAAGTACTTAACCCGAGGTACCACTGCATAAAGGGACTCCCAGGGGCCTTATAGTTCTGTGATGGCCTGGGACTGGGGCTCGGACTCGGAACCAGATGAGTCTTTTCCCGGAGGATAGTCCTTTGACTATCAATTTGTGGCACTACCCACAATGGTTACGCTTTGCCCTAATGGTCAGAGGCAGCCGTGCTTCTGAATCCCAGTCGCTGGAAACCGCAGGAAGGGAGATGAATCTTGCGCTCGAATTCTGCCTGCGGGCTTCCAGTCTGGACACCTGTTGGGCCACTGGGAGAACAGGATGCTGCTCCACGTAGCCACTGAACCGGCTCCTCTGGTGTTCCTCCGCTCAGCTACGGGTTCCTTCGTCCCTCACCTCCGGTTGCTTCGCAGAACCCCCCCTCCCTTTTTCTGTTTTTTGTTTCCAGGCTGCTTCCACTCTTGCCAAGCGGAGGCGGCGTTAATGAACGCTATCCCCATCTCAACCTGAGCCGATTCTCCGCCTGGCGCGCCGCGGCTGCCAGCTGGGTGGTTTCTCCCCCCGCTTGTGTTATGCAAAAGTCATTCACCGCCTTGCCAGCCAGGCGAGTTCCCCCGGGAAACAGCACAGCCCATTCCTTCCTCTCCCGTTGACCCCTCCAGCTCAGTGTGCCAGCCACACCTCTCTCCTGGCGCACGGTCGCTATCTGAAAGGGCTAACGGGCACCCGGAAGGTGCCCACCAGAGGCTCCATCTCGCGCTTGCAAATGTTCCCCACGTTCCCTTGAAACGCTTCCCCCTTTCTTCCCTCCCTGGGGGGCTCCCGTTTCCTTCCATGCCGGCGAAAAACAGGATGCCGCCGCCAGAGGCGTAACGTGCGCGCCCTGACCCGACCAGCTGCTTCTGCGCTGAGTAATGCCTGAGCGGGGCTGCTTTCCCCAGGCTGGGTGAGGCCTGCTAGTTAATGAGAGCAATTGGAGGTAATTGGGCTGGAAGAGCCTCCAAATGGGGCAGGGCAGCCGCAGACACGTGTCGTTTTGAGGAGGAGCGGGGAGTGTGAGCCTGGGAAAAGTCATAGGAAAAGTCGCGGTCAGAAGGACTTTCTGGGGAACAAACCACTTGGAAGGTGGTGGACTCTCCTTCTTCGGAGGTTTTCAAAAAGAGGTTGGATAGCCATCTGTCCTGGATACTTTAGCTGAGATTCCTGCATTGCAGGGGTCCGGCTGGATGGCCTTTGGGGTTCCCTTCCACCTCTACAGTTCTATGATTCTATGGCCTCAGAGGGTGGTGGCCTCTCCTTCAATGGAGGTTTTAAAGTAGAGGTTGGGTGCCCATCCGTCAGGGATTCTTGAGCTGCAGTTCTTACATTGCAGGGCATTGGACTCGATAACCCGTTGGGATCTCTTCCAACTCTACGATTTTATTATTGTAAGTTGTGGGATGAGAACTGCAACTTAGGACTGGGTGCATTTGAAGCCGTGGCTTATCTTGCACACACTCTCAGCTGTAGATTCAGGTAGGTAGCGGTGTTGGTCTGACGCAGTCGAAATAAGTAAAAAATATATATAAATGTTCAGTAGCACCTTAGAGACCAACTAAGTTTGTTCTAGGTGGCCACCGAGACCATATAACACCGGTCCTGAAAGATCTTCGTTGGCTCCCTGTACGTTTCCAAGCACAATTCAAAGTGTTGGTGCTGACCTTGAAAGCCCTAAATGACCTCGGTCCTGTATACCTGAAGGAGCGTCTCCACCTCCATCGTTCAACCTGGACACTGAGATCCAGCGCCAAGGGCCTTCTGGCGGTTCCCTCGCTGCGAAAAGTGAGGTTACAGGGAATCAGTAGTGGCGCCCATCCTGTGAAACGCCCTCCTGTCAGATGTCAAGGAAAGAAACAACTATTTTACTTTTAAAAGACAACTGAAGGCGGCTCTGCTGAGGGAAGTTTTTAATGTCTGATGCTGTATTGTTTTTAATTTTCTGCTGGGAGCCGCCCAGAGTGGCTGGGGAAACCCAGCCAGATGAGCAGGATATAAATAATAAATTATTATTATTATTAGGTATAAGCTTTCATGGTATCTGAAGAAGTGTGCCTGCACATGAAAGCTTATACCCAGAAGAAACTTAGTTGGTCTCTAAGGTGCTATATACCTTATTGTTTGACTGTTGACAACTGTTAACGACTGCAATTAGTCCTACAGGAAAAAGCAAGGGATAGTATGCAGATGGTTCGCATATGTAATGAGACATCTTATTACATATTTCATACATTATTTCCTTGACATCTGAAGGGAGGGTGTTCCACAATGAGGGTGCCACTACCGAAAAGGCCCTCTGCCACTAGTCTCATTGGCATTTTGTAATATCTGCATTCATTCACAAATACGGAGGCCTCAGGGGAGGAAGCTTAAGGGAAAGGAAGCCTGAGACCCTCCAAAAGCTCTCAGACTCTCAGCAGCCAGCATGGCCAATGGTCAGGAATGGTGGAGGTCCAAGAGCTCCGCCCCCTTCTTCCCTGCCTGACTCTCCTTCACACAGGGACAGTGAGATGATAGCATCCTTAATCTGAACCTTCTCTGATTACAGATAGGTAGCCGTGTTGGTCTGCCATAGTCAAAACAAAACAAATTCCTTCCAGTAGCACCTTAAAGACCAACTAAGTCAGTTCTTGGTATGAGCTTTCGTGTGCATGCACGTATCTGAAGAAGTGTGCATGCACACGAAAGCTCATACCAAGAACTGACTTAGTTGGTCTTTAAGGTGCTACTGGAAGGAATTTGTTTTGTCTTCTCTGATTACTTTCTCTTGTTCAGAACATTCTGGGAAAATTGCCCTATCAAGAAGCAATTGTCTGACCATTTAGTTCTCATGGAAACACATAGTTTACCTAAGAAAAAACACACAGTGTGCCTGGTCAACAGGCTGCTTGACCAGACTGAAGGAGTCCTTGTGACCATCCTCTTGCAGATCTCCTGATCTTAAAAAAAAGGCTTTCTTCACACAGCACTGAGTTAAACTATGGAACTCACTCCTGCAGGGCCAGCTATGGTCCCCAACTTGGATCTCTTTAAAGGACAATTGGAACGGTCTCCCTTGGAGGCCTGTGGACTCTCCTTTCTTGGAGGTTTTTAAGGAGAGGTTGCCTGACCATCTGTCATGGATGCTATAGCTAGATTCCTGCCTTGCAGGGGTTGGGCTAGATGACCCTTGGGGTCCCTTCCAACTCTAAGATTTGATGATCCCAATTAGACAAATTAATGGAGGAGATGGTTATTGACGGCTACTAGTCACAGTAGCTCTGCTCTGCCTCTACAGTTGGAGTCAGCAATGCTTCTGAATACCAGCTGCCAGAAACCACAGGAAGGGAGATTGGTCTTGAGTTCGAATCCTGATTGCTGGTTTCCCACAGGCAACTGTTCAGCCACTGTGAGAATACGATGCTGGACTAGATAGGACATTGGTCTGATCCTTTTTATATATATACATTTTTATTGGTTTTTTTACATATCATTTCCAACAATCATTTAACATAACTTCTTATCTTATACAATATTTTAGACTTCCATCAACCGCCTCTGATGATTTTCCATTCTTTATCGCTTGTTCTGCATTTCTTAATTTCTCTATTACTCTTAATTATAATTAACTAATAATTCTCTTTATAGTCTTTCTTGTAATATTTCAAATAGTCCTCCTTACAGAACTTCTTGCAGTCCTACTGTTCATTACAATTGCTTTTCAGATAGTTCATATATTTACTCCAGTCTTCTAAGAATCTCTGGTCCCGCAGGTTTCGAATCCTTCCTGTTAATTTATCTAATTCTGCATAGTCCATTAATTATATCCACCATTCTTATTTTGTCGGTAATTCTTCTTGCTTCCATTTTTGTGCCATGGGACATTGGTCTGATCCAGCACAGGCTCTTCTTATGTTCTTATACACAGTGGTACCTCGGGTTACAGACGCTTCAGGTTACAGACTCCGCTAACCCAGAAATAGTACCTCGGGTTAAGAACTTTGCCCCAGGATGAGAACAGAAATCGTGTGGCGGCAACGGGAGGCCCCATTAACTAAAGTGGTGCTTCAGGTTAAGAATGGACCTCCAGAATGAATTAAGTTCTTAACCCAAGGTACCACTGTACAGCAATCCTGTTAAGGCCTCTGACCTACCCTTCCTTTGTTAGGCAGATGGCTGACAACCAGGCCAGGCTGGTGGTGAATGTTTAATCTGTGGGTGATGGGAGGGCACCCAGTTGGGGAAGGCTTGGCTGGAGAAAACAGAGGAAGCAAGCGCGAGGGTTTCTGTCTGCTGCCTTCAAGTTCCCTTGCTGGGTCTCCTAGAGACGTCTGCCTTGCTCTCTGGGCATTGGCTGCCTATTTTTAGGACTCTCTCTTCTATAACCTATTTGCTTCCAGCAGGCTGCACTTGCCTGTTTGTAAATAAAGCAAATATTGCAAAGACACTCCTCTCTCATCCCAAGGAAACAGGCTGCATGCACATGACCGACATACGAAATGCAGCAGAGTGCTTCTCTTTCTCAATCTCGATCGAAGCTGGTTTGGGGAAACCCCATTCAAAATGCAATGCTGTTTTTTGTAAGAAACGAGAGGATGGATACAGGATAGGTTTTGTTTAATCCTCTTTTCAAGCAGAGTAAACGAAAGTGTGTGCACAGCCTTATTTGACTTGGAAAGGCATAAGAAACAAGCCGGGAGAAGCAGGCTCAAAAACTTTGGTAGAAAAGGAGAGTTCGCTTCTCCAGAGATCTGTCCAGGGCTGGAGAATCAAGGGGAAAAGTTCATTCCAGATTTCTTGGTTGAGGTTATTGCAGGCCAGAAACACAGCAGAGTCATTCTTCTGGGAATTGGGCAATTGACCTAAAACGACCCTGCAAGGTTACTAAGAACAGAAACTGGTTTCGGGGAAGAAGGAGCGAGCCAAGTCAAGGACACAGCAAGCGGAGCAGCCCTTTCTTTGTGGCTTGAGAAGTGACAGGCCAATTGCAGGTTTGGCTGCTGCTGGGAGGAGAAGGCAGCGAAGAGTCTTGCAGGTGCTGGGCTGCCTCTTGAGCAGCTGGAAAAGCTAATCACCATCATCAGAACCTGCTCCTGTCGAGCCTTGACCCTGATCTGGGAGGGCAACGCTCACTGGGGTGGGTGGGACTGCAAAGGGAGCTCTTGTGGGCTTCTCTCCGGCGATTCCTAGAATTAAAAACAACAGAGTGGAACTTGGAACTCTTCCCAAGGCCCTGAATTGCTTGCACAAAGGCTAGATTGTATCTGTTCTTTATGGAGAACTGATTTACCTGTGGCAGAGAGAGAGAGGTGCTCAGCAATGAGCGTTCGTCCTGCATTCACACTGAATTGCTTGCAAGCTGTTCGTTCGTTTCCCCCATTGATCACTCCTTCATCCCACCATTTTCAATGCACATCCTCATCACTTTCCAAACTGCAAACAGTCTGATTAAACAGTCTGATTAACAGTCTGATTAACAGTCAAAGGCCTGGAAACGATGCCTTATGAGGAACGGCTAAGGGAGCTGGGCATGTTTAGCCTGGAGAAGAGGAGGTTAAGGGGTGATATGATAGCCATGTTCAAATATATAAAAGGATGTCACATAGAGGAGGGAGAAAGGTTGTTTTCTGCTGCTCCAGAGAAGCGGACACGGAGCAATGGTTCCAAACTACAAGAAAAAAGATTCCACCTAAACATTAGGAAGAACTTCCTGACAGTAAGAGCTGTTTGACAGTGGAATTTGCTGCCAAGGAGTGTGGTGGAGTCTCCTTCTTTGGAGGTCTTTAAGCAGAGGCTTGACAACCATATGTCAGGAGTGCTCTGATGGTGTTTCCTGCTTGGCAGGGGGTTGGGCTCGATGGCCCTTGTGGTCTCTTCCAACTCTATGATTCTATGATTCTATTCTATGATTCTATGATTAGTTTATCAAGCCTGGGGGCAGCAGAACTTTTAACTCCATTTTTAATTCCACAAACCTGTATTTCCCGGGGTGTGCTTGAATTCCCTCTCACGAAGCACTTGCAGTCCAGATGTGCCCTTAGTTATCTCCTAAAGAATAAATTCTCCTAAGGAACTGTGGAGCAATGGATGGATTCTGCTCCTCAGGGCCCCTTCCAACTCCTCAGTTCTACAGTGGCCAACCAGGCCCCTCTGGGAATGATGCAGGCAGGACACAAGCCCAACAGCACACAGCAGTATTCAAGGAGGCAAGCGTCTGCCTCTGAGCCCAGACGGGACAGGCAGTTTTTTGCAGAACTCTAGAAATGCTGATTGCTTCTCCCAGTCCTGGGGTGCTCTTCTGCACCTCAGGAAAACAAATGCATGCCAGATACCTCACAAGATTGCAAAAGGACCTCGTTTCCCCTACTCCATACAGCCTTAGGGCTCAGCTATGCCGTCGCAGTGATTGACTTCATTTATTCAACATGAAGTAAAAAGGTAAAGGTAAAGGGACCCCTGACCATTAGGTCCAGTCGTGGCCAACTCTGGGGTTGCAGCGCTCATCTCACTTTATTGGCCGAGGGAGCCGACGTACAGCTTCCGGGTCATATGGCCAGCAGGACTAAGCCGCTTCTGGCGAACCAGAGCAGCATTGCACGGAAATGCCGTTTACCTTCCCGCTGGAGTGGTACCTCTTTATCTACTTGCACTTTTACATGCTTTTGAACTGCTAGGTTGGCAGGAGCTGGGACAGAGCAACGGGAGCTCACCCCATCAGAACAGCCGACCTTCTGATCGGCAAGTCCTAGGCTCTGTGTTTTAACCCACAGCGCCACTCGCGTCCCTCTCAACATGAAGTACTTGCCCCCAATCAGCAGGGTGGTAACCTGGGCTAGCAAAGTTACCCAGGAGAAGGCAGGCATAGATAGTCATGCTATGTAGACCAAGGATGGGGACACTGGCACACTCCTGGGTTGCAATCCCAGCTCTCTCCAGCCAGCATGTCCAGTGGTCAGCAGGAAGGTGGGATTGAAGTCCCCCCTCCACATCTGGAGGACCACAGGTTTCCCCTCCCTGATGCACCCAGAAGTTGGTGGTATCTCTTTCGTGCCGGGGCAGGTGAGGTAAACATACATTTCTGTTTAGGGGAAACACGTGTGACTCATGGCGAGAAGGAGAGAGATCTCGGCGGTGAATCACATCGGAAAAGGGCAGGAATATCCTCAGGTAACGGATGCGAGGAAGCAATGGGTTATCCTTAAAGGACCGCACCAGAGATAGTCAAGAGGCCTCCCAAAGAGATGCAGAGGGATGTGTCTCTCTGGGGAAGCCTCCCCCAAACTGGGGCTCCCCCAGATATAACCAAACTACAGATCCCAGCACCAGCACCCCTGGCCCGAGGCCATCCTGGCTGCTGGTCTTCGTGGGTCAGCGTCTCCACTGGGTCAGCTTCTCCGGGGTCACACAGGGTCTGGGCACCTGCCTGCTTTGGGGCTATGTGGAGGCCCCTGGCTAGCCAGCGCTGGCACTGGGAGAAAGATGCTGAGCTGGATGCATCCCGGTCTGAGCAAGCAGGGGGCATCTTCTGTCCTGCTAGGCCAGCCCCTTCACCAATCTGGTGCCCTCCAGATGTTTTGGTCTATAGTTCCCACAAGATCCAGCCAGCACAGAAAAGGGTGAGCAGGTAGATTAGGGAACACCTCTGTAAACTGGCCAAGGAGGGTCTTGGGGGCTTTTCAGCTTAGAGAAAAAGTGAGGCCACAGGAAATAAATTTGTGACATCATCATGGCATTGAGGAAGCGCATAGAGAAAAGCTTCCCTCCCTCTCTCCTGAAGCTCGAACTTGGGAACATCCACCAGCTGAGTGGATTCAGGACAGATAAAAGAAAGTGCTTTTTCACGCAGTGCAGACTATGGAACTCACTGCCACTGGAAGCAGTGATGGCCAAAGACCTGGATGGCTTTAAAAGAGGATCAGACAAATTCATGGAGAAGGAGGAGGGAGCTATGGGTTGCTGCTAGGCACAGTGGCTGGCCCTGCTCTCCACAGCTGCAGCCAGCTTGCAAATACCAGTCGCTGGAAGCTGCGGAAGGGGAGAGGCCTCTGGTGCTCAAATCCTGCTTGTGGGTAGACCACTCTGAGAACAGGATGCTGGACTGGGCGAGCCAGCAGGCTCTCCTTGCGTGCAAGGGATGCACGAGTGTGCACAGAGCCCAGGTTCCCGCAGCCCCGAGCGGTGGCTGTCATATGCCCGTGCATGGTGTGCTGACGTCTGCGGGGTCTCCAGAGCGACTGCATGAATGAGGCCATTCACTCCCGTCAGCCGTGTGACATCGAGCAGATCCCTCTCTCTCGCAGGGAAAGGTGTGCCGGTGGGTGGGCGGGCGCGTCAGCGAGAGGGGGCGTGTGGCAGCGCATGGCTGCAAGTGGGGAGAAGCCGTTCGCCACGTCACGGGATTCACTTGCAGGGTCTCTCGCCCCCACACTGCTGGCTGCGTCGGCTGGTGGGAGCATCTTGCAGCATTGTATAACTTCCGACGCCCCCAGCACATCGCCTAAAGTGGGCAGAGCGGGAAGCAAGATTTGGGGCAGCGGGAGGAGAGAGAGAAAAGCAGCAGTGGGGGGGGGGGGACTCCTGCCCATTCAGGAGCAGTTGGTACTCCCCAGCCTTGGAAGGCAGAAAGGCAGCCACTCCCGGCCTCTGGTTGCCAAGCGCCAGCGAATCTGGTTGCCAAGGGTACGGTAGCCATGGCAACGCAGCCCTGTCACAAGCGATGCACACTTGGAACATGCCTGTGGCTATTCACACACAACCTCCTTTTTAGGTGTGTGTGAAAGAATGCAGAAACTGGGAGCTGGTCATGCTGATGCTTGCCCACCCACCACAAAGAAAGGGGAAAGGGGTCACCTGAAGCTCATGTAGCTCAGCCTGCTTCCAAGCCCACACATTTTGTTACGGAAATTGCGATAAGAAAACAGGCTCCCCCAACCTGGCGCCCTCCAGAAGACTTGGACTGCAACTCCTGTGAGCCGCAGAATCATGGGCTGTGCTGGCCGTGGGTAAGGGCAGTGGCCACACATCTGGAGGGTCCAGGGCCAGATTTAGATTTGATGAGGCCCTGAGCTGATGATGGGGCCCTTTCTATGTCCAGCTGTCCTTTGTCAACAACAAATTGTCTCTGCTTTTTTGTGTTGAATATATGCTGTATGGTCGTTTATGGACCTAATAGGTATCTCAAGGCATTTGCACATAACAAAATATGTATTTTATTAAATGTACATCCAGGTTTTTTTCCCTTCAAAATTTTTGGGGGCCCCCAAGAGAGTAGGGCCTTAGCTATAGCTTGTTTAGCTTATACGTAAATCTGGCATTGGGGGTCCCAGGCTGGCTCTCTGAGGCTTCTTGTTCCTGCTTGAGTGCCTTTGCAAGAGACGATGGTCCCATCAGAGGAGTTAAGAGGCTGGTAGGGAAGTGGACGGTTTTCATGTGGGACCATATTTCCCTGAGTGACCTCGGGGCTGGGGCTGGGCCGGCCCTGGTGTTCCCTGGCTGTTGCTGGAGCAACAGGAGCCCTTGGGAGATACAGTTCCGTGGTCCTAGGGTTCTGTGAATAGATTGGTCCCTGTTGGCCTGATCCTGCTGCCTCTTTGTACGTTCTCACATCCCTCACCCTGGGTGCATGAGATGGCCCAGAATCCCTGGGGGTGGCACAACTCCCCCCTCCACACACCTCATGCCCCCCAACATTTCTCCGATTAAAATAGGGACGTCCTACTCAATGATGATGGTGATGATTTTATGATTATTTATACCTCGCTCACCCGACTGGGTTGCCCCAGCCACTCTGAGTGGCTTCCAACAGATACAAAAACATAATAAAAGACTACACATTTAAAGGTCCGTATAGTTCAAGCTATGGTTTTCCCAGTAGTGATGTATGGAAGTGAGAGCTGTACCATCAAGAAGGCTGATCGCCGAAGAATGGATGCTTTTGGATTCTGGTGCTGGAGGAGACTCTTGAGAGTCCCATGGACTGCAAGAAGATCAAACCTCTCCATTCTGAAGGAAATCAGCCCTGAGTGCTCACTGGAAGGACAGATCCTGAAGCTGAGGCTCCAAGACTTTGGCCATCTCATGAGAAGAGAAGACTCCCTGGAAAAGACCCTGATGTTGGGAAAGATGGAGGCCACAAGGAGAAGGGGACGATGGAGGATGAGATGGTTGGACAGTGTTCTCGGAGCTACCAGCATGAGTTTGGCCAAACTGCGGGAAGCAGTGGAAGACAGGAGTGCCTGGCGTGCTCTGGTCCAGGGGGTCACAAAGAGTCAGACACGACTAAACGACTAAACAACAACACATTTAAAAACTTCCCTCGACAGGGCTGCCTACAGATGTCTTTTAAAGGCTGCATAGCTACTTATCTCTTTTGCTTGGGGGTCGCTTAACCTTCCAACATTTCTCCATGAAAATAGGAACATCCTAAGGAAAAGCGGGACATTCCAGGGTCAGATCAGAAACCAGGATTGCTGGGAAATAGGGACACACTTGAAGGGTCTGCCATCTTCTGCAGGCAGAGTGAGGCCTCCGGCTCCCTTGAGAAGATGACATCACATCCTTCCTGCCACCAAGAGGGTTTCCAGCCCAGCTCCTGGCAAGTTTCCCACCCGCACAGCGACAACGGCGACTGTTGAGTGGGAGGACACACATTGCCTTTCATGGTGATGGCGGGGGGGGGGGAGAGAGAGAGAGAGGCGCATCTCACTTTTCACCTAGAACAATTCCCACGCTTGCCTGGATGCTTATTTACAGCCTGCCAGCCCCCACACCACCCCCAGATACTGCTGAACTCCCAGCCAGCAGACCTGATCCACAGGTGTCCCCCTCCTCTTCCATCAGCACAGACGCTTTGCAGCTGCCAATCTCCAAAGGAGGCTCCCCAAGCAGAAATTCTCCCCCCCCCCGGGGCACCAATGCCACCTGCGCCCCCTCCACCCAGCACCCCTTCCCAAGATGCATTGGGAACTAAAAGACATGGGCTGTTGAGGGTCTGGCAGAGGCTGTTCCCACACTGGGCAGTGATCCATTCAACCACAACCTCTGAGAAGTGAGCAGCCATGTGAGGGGGTGGAGAAAAGCCCCCCACAATCAGGCTGGGGGGCCCAGCCCTTGGCTGTAGCTCCTGCAATGGGGCTCATTCTTTTGGGATGCTGATGGAGACACCTCGGTGGCCAGCTGAGGTCAGGGGTGCCATCTGGGTGGGGCTGAGGAGCCAAGGCCCCCCAATTTTTCAAGAACAGGGCTAGGGCACCTCCACATTCTGTAGCAATGTGTGCACGCTGTGTTCGTACTCCATGTGATGTGCTCACATCACTCACGCCACATGCCACGCTCAGGTCACATGCCCAGGCATGCGTGTGACACACCAGCACATTGCGCAACAGGCACAAATGATGCCAGCATGTCGGGTGGCACACACAAATGACACCAGTGTGTTGTGCAGTGAGCACGCATGACGTGAGCACATCGCACGGTGTGTGAGCATGCGCTTGGCTGAGGTCCTGGTCTTACAAAGGCACTCATCTGACCTGTTTGGCATGCTCCTCTGTGGAATTCTCACCCTCCCTGGGTACAGGACCCCAAGAATTGGAGGGGACTCAGCTCATTTTCCCCAATTAACCCCCCACAACTCATAACACTCCGTGGGTTTCCATGGGTTGGTGAACTAGATGGAGCAATGGTGTGGCTCACCATAACAGAGCTTGGCCGGCCATCTGCCATGCCTTCAGTGTAATTCCTGCATTGCAGAGGGTCAGACTAGATGACCCTAGGTTGTCCCTTCCGACTCTACTATTCGGTGATTCCATAAGGTTGTTTTCTGGGCCCACTGTGGCCCCTGCGATTTGCAGGCCGAAAGCAACAGGAATGATCAGTGCCATTGCCTGGGCCACACACTCCTGGATTGCCCACCGATTTTTGCCCACTGAACCACACCAGCCAAACTGGGGAGAGACCTGCTTGTGAGTCAGGTGACCACCTGCTATCTTTGCTCGGGTCGAGGCCAACACCAGGGTCCCTCCCGCCAACTCCCACCGTGAGCCAGGCCTGTCTTCTCCCAGGCCTTCTTCCACAAAGGACAAGTCACCGTCCAAGCTGCTCATGTCCCTCACTGCCCCCTTCCACCACCTGGGGGGCTACAAAGCTGCTGCACCCCCCCTCCAGTTCCTGAGCAAGGCATGCGGCTTGCCAGCCTCAGCTGCAGTCAGGCGGGGGATTGTGTATTTGTGTGCTTGCACAAAGCAGGAGGGGGTGTCTGGCAACGCGGCTCCCCGTCAAGTCAGCAGGGGCTGGCAGCAAGTGGGTGGCGGAAGCTGGTGGCACAGACATCACAGCTGAAGGGTGCCAAGGCGCCCTCTCCAGGGACGCAGCGCCATCGCCGTCTGGGTCTCTGATGCTGCCAGCAAGGCTGCGTGGCGTCCCTGGAAGACCCTTCCCTTTCGAACCCATCTCCTGTCTACCAGGAGACCTCTGCCCTTAACATAAAGGACCCCTGACCATTAGGTCCAGTCGTGACCGACTCTGGGGTTGCGGCGCTCATCTCGCTTTATTGGCCGAGGGAGCCGGCGTACAGCCGCTTCTGGCGAACCAGAGCAGTGCACGGAAATGCCGTTTACCTTCCCGCTGGAGCGATACCTATTTATCTACTTGCACTTTGACATGCTTTCGAACTGCTAGGTTGGCAGGAGCAGGGACTGAGCAATGGGAGCTCACCCCATCATGGGGATTCAAACCGCCAACCTTCTGATCAGCAAGTCCTAGGCTCTGTGGTTTAACCCACAGCGCCAGCCCCGTCCCTGCCCTTAACCTAGATATGACCAAAAAGAAAGGCACTCTGTGCATGCCCAGAGGTCTTGATCACTTGTTCCAAGGCTTAGCTTTGGCACTGAGAACACCCTGGGGAGCGTTCCCTTTTGCTGTCCTGCAGAGAAAATGGGGAGTCTCGAATGACAGAGGCATCACCAATGCCGCTCCCCCCCTTCCTGGAAGAAGTTCTAGGGATGTGGGGAAGGGGTGAGGTGGGCATCCTCTGCTCTCGCCTGCCTCCCACAACACAGGAACTGGGTTCAGAGGACAAGGAGGCCTCCTCTTTCCTCCTCACCCCAAAGGCAGCTTGGGGGGGGGGCAGGGAGAGGAGAAGGAGCCCCATCACGTTCAGCTGGGACTCAGAGGGGGCAGAAGCAGGTTTGGGAAAGGAGCTCTGCCCCCTGCTTTGCCCATGGCAAGGCCACCATGAGAGCAGGAATGGCCCTTCCATGAGACAGAGGGAGGTTGCTGCCTTGGGAGGAAGAAATTGCCTAGGAATGTCGGCCATGGGGTGGTCTGCTAGCCTAGATTCAACTCCCAGCCCAGTCAGATTTTGTGCACAGAAGTTGGAGGGGGCACCATCTTGTCCTTTGGCTCGGGCAGCAAAATGGCTCAGGCTGCTCCAGGGACAGAGGAGAAGGACTCAAGGTGCCCCACACCTCAAGCGCCCCACTTGTGGGATGCTCTCCCCAGGGGGGCTCACCTGCCGCCTGCCTTATACACCTTCAGGCACCAGGTGAAAACGTTCCTCTTCATCCAGGCCTTGGGCTGATTCACATCAGATGCTCCTTACAAGGTGTTGCTGGAGGGACTGGGGGGTTGCAGCTGTCCCCCCCCCAAATCAGGTAAATAAATAAACATATTTAACTAAATGACTGATTGTGTCCCAGATAATTCAGCTCTGCCCTCCCCCCAGCATAAAGCCTGCCCCCCCCCCAATAAATTCTGGCTATGCCTCTGGGGAGGGAGAAATTATTGGTTTGTTGCTGTTCTTCTTTTTATTATGTATTTTGTGTTTTTTATATTGCATTTTTATGTTGCAGTACGTAATTAATCATCATCATCATCATCATCATCATCATCACCCACCTCATTACATCCAACTTTGAAGAGAGGGCAACATTTGCAACTTCTCAGTTGTGCAGAAGAGCTCCTCCCAACCTACAAACCTGACAGGCCATTGACTGCCATGACTACTCTGGGGGTTTTTTTGTTTTTTATTTTTGTATATAATTTTTATTATGTTTTCTGTTTTACAATTTAAAATGCTCATTTTACATCAATGACTTCCCTTCTTCTCTTTCCATGGTTCTTTTTACATGTCATAAATCCCTGCATATTTTATAAAAACTATACCATTCAGTATTCCATTATTACATCCATCAAAACTTGTTTACACTGTTGATTTTATCTTACTGCAGGACAGCGTTTTCAGCTGTAAATTGCCATGACTACTCTGGGCACAGGGACACGGGTGGCGCTGTGGGTTAAACCACAGAGCCTAGGACTTGCCGATCAGAAGGTCGGCGGTTTGAATCCCCGCGACAGGGTGAGCTCCCGTTGCTCGTGCCAGCCTAGCAGTTCGAAAGCACATCAAAGTGCAAGTAGATAAATAGGTACCACTCCGACGGGAAGGGAAACGGCGTTTCCGTGTGCTGCTCTGGTTCGCCAGAAGCGGCTTAGTCCTGCTGGCCACACGACCCGGAAGCTGTACGCCGGCTCCCTCGGCCAGTAAAGTGAGATGAGCGCTGCAGCCCCAGAGTCGGCCATGACTGGACCTAATGGTCAGGGGTCTCTTTACCTTTCCCTTACTCTGGGCACACTGGTGAAAGATGCTAGAAAAGGCCTCTCTTCCTGCCTAATCCTCTTTTAAAGCCATCTAGATTCTTGGCCATTCTTGCCTCCTGTGGGAGAGTTCCCTAGTTTAGCCATGTGTTACATGAAGAAGAACTGATGTCCACTCACTTCCACGGCTCCTGGGCCCCCTGCTCAATGGTGCTTAGGAAGCCAGGGCTGCCAGTGACTCCCCAGTGTTTTGGTCCCCCTGAGAGAAGCCAGACTCCTTGTCCCTCGCTGGGTTCTGGCAGTTCTGCCACTTCCTGCTGCCTGCCCAGGCTGTTCTGGGAACATGGAAGCTGCGTCAGCTGACTCCTGGCGGCACAGCCAGTCTCTGCGCCGAAACAGCAGACGGTGCTTCTGCCGCCCTGCCGGCGTCTTTGCCGACGTCCCAGATGGCACTGCTCTGGGGGCCGATCAGGGCCACGTGCCCACGTGCTGCTGCTGCTGCTGCCATCAGGGAGAGGGTGCCAAGCAAACCAAAGGCCCGGCCAGGCCACAAACGGCTGGGGAAAGAGACCCTCCTCAAGGAAAGGAGAACGCCAGCCACTTCTTGGGCCTGGCCAGGCGTGGATGGGATGAGCCACAGAGAGGGCACACGCTCTTCATAGGACCATAGAATTGTAGGAAGGGACCTCAGGGGTCATCTAGCCCAACCCGCTGCAATGCAGGAACCGCAGCCAAAGGAAGGAAACTCAGGTCTCTCAGCCTATACATCGCAAGCTCGCACCCTTTCACTCTGGATGAATCCATCGGGAGCAGGCAGGCACCACCCCTGGTCACGGGCTCACAGTCCCAAGCACAACCCAACGAGAGGCAGCGTGGTGCAGGGGTTAGAGTGCCTGACTAGGGCCTGAAGGACCAGGGTTCAGACCCTCACTTAGCCACAGGGTAGCCTTGGTGGCTGGTCCCTGCCTCTCAGCCTAACCTTCCTCACAGGGTTGTAAGGATTGAACCAGGAGGGGGAGAACGATTTGGGCCACCTTGAGCTCCTCGCAGGAAAGGTGGGAATGAAATGCAATAAATAAACAAATCTGAGACCCCACCAGAAGTCTGGATCAGGACTCAGGGGAAAGGGGGAGGGAAAGAACACCGCCCGCCCCAAAGGACAGCTCAGCCGCGCACTGGGCTTAGGAGCAAGTTCGGGCACGAGCATCCTTAACGGGAGAGGGATGTGGTGTTGGAAAAGGAAATGGGTCGGGCTGGGGTCAAAGATGGGACGGGTGTTAATAAGAGGGTATTCCAAGCACAGGGTTTGGAGAGCACATGCCAGTCAGGTCAGGGAAGCAGAGACCCCCATAGAGGAAAGTGCACGTGTCCCATCGGGACCATCTGGGAGCCCTGCCAGCCTCTGAGCGATGGGAGAGCGCCCCCTGCCGCGTGGCTGGAGAATCGCTGCCCAGGAACGCGGCCCCTTTGCGCACCGGGGAGTGGGGAGGGGGAGGCCTTGGGGACCCTCCCTAGCCTTCACTCTTAAAGATGCATGGACCCTGGCCTCTTCTGCCCCACACAACCATTGCGCACAGCGGTAGCAAGGAGAAGCAGCCACCTGGCCCCTGGACTGGGCTCTTGAACCTTGCGAACTTGGGCGGAACTTGCTTCCAAGTGAGCGCTCATACAGTCTCACGCTGTTAGGGAAGTCTGCAGCAGTGTAGATTCACACACCCAGCGTGTTTAGTGACCAATTGACCAGAGAAAAACCCTGTGCTTTCAGCAGCAGCTTCATCCCCAGCAATCAACAGATGAAGATTTTAGCTTAGAGAAAAAGCTAGGAAGCGGCGGCATGACAGAAGCCTTCAGGATTAGGCGTTGCGTGGAGAAAGCAGGCGCAGAAAAGTTCCCATAGCACTAGAAGTTCGTGGACATCCGGGGGAGCCGATCGCTGGAAGATTCAGGACGGAGAAAAGAAAGTCCTTCACGCAGTGCAGAGTTAAACTGCGGAACTCCCTCCCACAAGACTCGGCTGACTTTAAAAGAGGACTAGATGAATTTATGGAAGAGGATAAGACTCCCGTTGGCCGCCAGCCAGGATGGCTATTTACCCCTCCACTGTCAGAGGCAGTTATGTCTCTGAAGGTCAGTCATTTTGCTGGAAGCCACCCAGGGTGGCTGGGGAAACCCAGCCAGATGGCGGGGTATAAATTATAAATTTATCATCATCATCATCATCATTGGGGATCTCAGGCCAGGCTCTTCGGTTCCCCCAGGCCAGTGCGGATAGGACGAAGCGCCAAAGTACGCAACTTGGGTGAGGGTCGCAGGCTGCAGCCGTGCGCCAAGTTCCTTTGGAATGTGGCCAATTGAATTCAACGGGCTTTTTACCTTTGAGTAAACATGCACAGGATCGGGCCCACAATAGGTTACCAAAGGGCCCAACTTTTTTTGCGGTTTCCCTTCCGGGCGTCCTCAGCTGCAACCCAGAAGGCAGCTGAGATCCCTTTTGCAGAAGCGGCGCGTCCCTTTCCCAGCCTCCCTCCCTCAGCACCTGAATCCCATTCTGGTTGTGAGCCGGAGCAGGCTCGGCGGCCCAGCTGCGCGCGCTTAAGCCCCATCCTCAGCCTCTCCCTCCCTCGCGCAGCCAGAAACCCCTGCCCACATTTAACGGGCCAGAATGGATCCCCCGGCGGGTGTGGAGGAGCAGGCGCGCGCCTTGCAGCCCACCCTCCGCCTGCTGGTGGGCTTGCTCATCCCCTGCCTTCTTCTCCTCTTCCTCCTGAACCTCCTGCTCTTGCTGGGCTGGAGACCCACCTGCCGAAGGGTGGGGAGGCGGGAGCTCGGCCAGGCCCCCCCGGCTTCCCCCCGGCTCTTCCAGGTGGTCTCGGGCAGCGCTGTGCTGAGGCAGGATGGCAACGGCAGGGTCGTCCTGCAGCAGCTCCTGCAGCCAGCTGAGGGTCCCGGGGCCCCCCGTGCCTTCCCGCTCCCCTTGTCCTGCAGCGGGAGGGCGGCTGCACCCTCGGGGTCTCGGTCTAGGGGGACGCCCAGGCCCCATCGCAGCAGCCAAGCTCCGCTGAGGGGCCACCCGGGGAATGGGGCGTCCCGGGGAACCGTTTCCTCCTCCAGTGACCAGGACAAGCAGCCCATCTTGGTGCCCCCCAACACGCCCGAGAGTGGCTCAGGGACTGGGGTAAGTAAGCGGTTGAGCTAATGGGGGGGGGGGGCGAGTGACAAACATTGCTTGGGGGCTGCTGTTCTTCCTCTCTCCCCGAGGAAGGTGTTTTATGCTGAGTCTTGACCATTTTATCTTTTGTAAACTGCTTGGAGTGTTTTTTCTTTTTTTTATTAAGTTTTACAAGTATTGTTTTACAAGTATTTTTGGACGCGGGTGGCGCTGTGGGTTAAACCACAGAGCCTAGGACTTGCCGATCAGAAGTTCGGCGGTTTGAATCCCTGCCATGGGGTGAGCTCCCGTGGCTCGGTCCCTGCTCCTGCCAACCTAACAGTTCGAAAGCATGTCAAAGTGCAAGTAAATAAACAGGTACCGCTCCGGCGGGAAGGTAAACGGCGTTTCCGTGCGCTGCTCTGGTTCGCCAGAAGTGGCTCAGTCGTGCTGGCCACATGACCCGGAAGCTGTACGCTGGCTCCCTCGGCCAATAAAGCGCGATGAGCGCCGCAACCCCAGAGTCGGCCACGACTGGACCTAATGGTCAGGGTCCCTTTACCTTTACCTTTTACAAGTATTATTTACATTCAAATACAATCAATTTTTATGCATACATAGGATCCCCTGAATCCTTGGACTTCCTCCACCCCTCTGTGGGTTCCATTGTAAATCTTTATCTGCCTTATCTTATAATGTTACCCAAATTTTCTTCAAATTTCCAATTTTAACCATAGAATTGTTACAAGTTTTATGACAATCCTGCTAACGTTTTTAAATATTTAGTGTTCTTGAAGATAACCTATAATTTCCCCCCATTCTTTATTAAATTTCTTATCTTCTTGGTTTCTGATCCTCCCGGTCAATTTTGCCATTTTGGCGTAGTCTATCATCTTGATTATCCATTCTTCTCTGGTTAGGAGTTTATCTTCCTTCCATCTCTGGGCAAAAAGCATCATCACAGCTGTCGTCGCATCCATGAATAGTCTTTTCTGCTCCTTTGGTATCTCTTCACCTATAATTCCTAATAAAAAAGCTTCTGGGTTTTTCACAAAAGTTATCTTAAACATTTTTTTCAACTCATTTTATATCATTTCCCGGAATGCTCTTGTTATCTTGCACATCCACCACATATGGTAGAAAGTGCCTTCTTTCTCTTTGCATTTCCAACATGTATTTGTAGCAGTTCTATACATTTTTGCTAACCTAGTAGGGGTTAAATACCATGAAGAGTTTATTTCTTTTACAATTGAGGGCTGTGTAGATTTTAGGAAATGAATATAAATAAACTGGGTCCATCTACAGCATTATTCCAGCAGCCTGCGCGCGCTCTCTCTCTCTCTCTCTCTCTCTCTCTCTTCCCTGCCTGGACATGCTGTCGAGATGCCCTGCATAAGAATTGTATGCTCTTCCAGGGAGCGATGCTCTTTCCCTTTAAAACAAACAAGATTCTAGCCGGGCAGCAGGGCTTTGCATCAGCACCTCCTTTCAGCAGAAGCTGGGGCAAAGCTCCACCAACCACACTGCCAGGAATGGGAGGAGATCTCCCCATCAGCCTAGCTTTTGGCAGAACGCCACCCCTCTCACCAACTTGGCAGGAGGTGAGGCATTCTGCAAAACTTTGCCACCAGTCCCTATCTGCCCCTAGAAGTTGGAGAGACCAGTGGTGGAGCTGAGTGGCAGAACAGGTGGGTGTACTGCTGCTTGAGGAGAGCCATCTGAGGAGGCTGCCTCACCCAACATGTGAGTTGCCCCAAGATCAGACCACATGGCTCTCACAAGCCTCTCTTGAGTTCCTTTACCAATAATTTAGGACTTTCAACTCTGTAACAAAACCAAGTTTTACTGCCTGTACAACCCCAACCCCCCTCCCCATGGAATGCTACATGGAAAAGCACATGAATCTGAGAGTTTGTAAGTAAACCATTTTTTTAACTTCTCAAATGTGTAGTCTTTTTCTACGCTAGAGGAAGAGAGGAACTTTGGAAGGAACTTGGGGAATATTTCAAAGGTCTAATATAGGCTATTTCCATGCTTTTCTTTGCTGCATAATTTGTGGTTTTAAATCTCTGTTGGGGGTTTTCCCACCACAGAGTACTTGCCCCAAACCTGGATCTTGGCATCCAGTAATTCTCCTTTTATACCTGTTTTTTTCCCTTGCCACTAACAGTTTCCCATTTCTAGAAGCTCATAGAGCTCTCCTCCAGCACTGGACTTGTCCTCTTGGAGTCTAGTGGCCTTGCTTGTGTAGGCTTTATGGCATAATGGTAACCATAGGGCAAGGCGCAAAATGGACCCTCTGTCTTCTCCAGAGAAGATGGAGTCAGGCCTGGGTTTATCTAGCACAGTACTGTCTACACGGATGGCAGCTGCTCTCCAGGGTTTCAGACGAGAGTCTTTCTGCATGCAGGGCAGATTCCCTATCACTGAGCTGAACTCTTCATTTGGAATCACTCTGTGTGGTTTCCAGGGTATCCCAGACAGCACATTCAGCCGCTGCCACACCAGCACCCAGAACAAGGTTTGCCGCAGTAGCAGGTCAGCGTCTGCCACCCTCCCACAAGCAGTGCCTTTTGAGCATGGCAGCAGCATCCGATGTGAGGACCAGAGGGCGCAGCTCAACTCTGCAAACTTCACAGCCTCTCAAGGACCAGGCCTGGACTCGGACTTTGGTGCCAGTGCTGGTGAGTGAGTGCCGACACCTCAGGCCTGGGAGTGGGGGCTGCTTTTTACAGACTGCCCGGGGGGGGGGGGTTAGATTCTGTTGTGTTCAGCCCTGGGCACCTTGGGTGAAAGAAGGTGGCTGGTGGTGAGCAGGGAATGAATTTGAGGGGAGGATAAAACTCTCGTCCCAGGAGAGCCAGCTGCAGGAAATAGGGTGAATATTGCCCAGGGAAGGGCAAAGTTGTTCCCCCTCCAACAAAGACAGGGCAAGAAATAAGTACATAAGATGAGTTGCTGGATCAGGCCAGAGAAACCCCATGAGCTGAACCCAAACACAAGAGCCCTCTCCTCTCCTGTGGTCCCAGCAGCTGATATTCAGAGGCATCCTCTAGTCTGAGTTCAATGGACTGAGCCTGGGGTGACCCTGCTGCTGTGGGAATGTTGTGGATAGTAGGAGAGGATATATTGATTAAATATTATCCTTCCTCACTCATGCTAGTGAGCTAGTAGCAGAGCACATTCCCTTGTACATAGCAGGAAGCTAGCTGTTAGATTCGTTTGGATCTCTTGAGTTAAGCAATTCAGTCTGACTTGTCCAGATTGGATTGTTCCTGGTAAATTCCCCTTTATTCCCTTTTAAAACAATAAGGACACAACAGTCTTCTTGAAAAGCAATGATAAGAAGTTTACTTACATTCAGTTCAGAGTATGATCCTGAAGGCAGGCTTTAGCTTGTGATTACAGAAGAGCGTGTGAGTTTATCCCATATGGGGACTGAGCCCATGTGCTGCTGGCTGAGAGCCAGCAGACAGCAAAAGAACATCAAGAGAAGAAATGGCAACAAGAGAAAGATGGCTGCATGACTGGCCCTTTTATGGGGTCTCCTAGGGTCACGCTCATCTACCTGGTCACACGCAGAGGAAGGATGCTCCAGACAGGTGTGACAGGAAGTCCTCCTGGCTGGAGTAACATCCCCGTGTGTCCACCCTGGGCAAACAGGAAATGCTGTACTTGACTGCTACAGTGATATTACAGGTGCTGGGCAGGATGTTAGCCTTGCAGCGCTGGTGCCATCACTTCCTTGAGCAGCTGTCTGATGCCCAGTTTCCAATAGCTTCTTTTCCACCTTTGGCATTCCCAGTTGATTCAGCTCCCACATCCCTCCCTCCCATGTCCTGTTCAATCCTCTTATTCTTCCTGGTCATCTTCCTCCCAGGCACCATTTTTTATTTCGAGATCAGTAGGCACAAACGGTCCTTGCCGGTGTGTAATGGCAGGATAAAATGCTTCAAGCCAGGCCCGTGGCCCTCTGCTGGTGCTGCCTTCCAGCATATTGGAAGACTTGGTTCCTGTCGAATAATGTTGGGCTCATGAAGCACACAGATCATCTCTTGCTGCTCTCCTTTCCATCCAGTGGATGCATCCTGGGCATTTTCAGAAAACTTGCCCTGCTGCTGCTCTTAAAGGAGAATTGGGGCTAGGTACCAGCACTCAACCCATTAAATATTTCTGGGTGGGGAGAGAGTTCAGGATAGGGAGATAGGGGCCCCCACCCCCTCCATTGTTTCCACCTCCAACGTTCAATGGCTCAAAAGCACTCAACCATAACATGGAATGATTCACGGAATATGGCCAGCTTCCAGTTCCTGGAGAGTCTAAGTTTAGGCCCCTTTTCTTCCTCTCCCAGAATCAAAGCGAGAATTGCCCACATAAAGCAATTGGAAAATCCAGGAATTTGAGCAAAGCTGTGATTTGGCAGCATGATGTCATTTTCTCTCTTCAGAATTCTCCCCCCTCCCAAGCAGCAAAGACAGGCACTCGTCTCTTTGGCATTCAGTGTGAAACTGGAAGCGGGATCTGTTAGGTTCTTTTAGAGGACAATCCATCCCAGGCGACATTGTCCCCCCTCATTGCTAAGTCCTCATTGGCATGGCGGGGGGGGGAGCACCCTGAAAGTTTTTCTGTTTTTTGTCCTGCAAACCTTGGGAGTCGTCCCCCCCCCCCCCGCAAAAGCCTGTGGATGCTTCTCTCCTGTGCAGGAATCGGCCTGTTTTGGCTACATGAGGACCCACAACAATTGGGGAAGAAAGCAGCCATAATGGTAGCTAAATTAGCAGGGCTGCTGGCATGTTTTTCTAGTATCTGAGTGGCTTCTTCTCCGCTCCCACCTGTCTTTTGCAGGTGTCTCTGTGAGGATCTTGTCAGATTGCGAAGCAAGTCCAGGAACACCCCTGTTGGGTCGGCTGTTTGAGTGGGACTATTATGACCCCACCTACAAGAGAGAAGACCAGCTCAGTCGGCAGCTGCCTCCCATTCACAGCAAGCAATACTGGCTCTAGCCCAGGGCAGCGGCAGCGGGTGGGTTGTGGGCCAGTGGCTCTCATACACACCCAGCCCTTTCCACAGAAATGCCTGCCCAAGTTTTTAACTTAATTTATTTTGTGTGTGTGTGTGTGTGTGTGTGTGTGTTTATTTATTTATTGTGTATTTTATCTGTTAAGCACTGGCTGCTAAAAGAAAATTCTTGTCTTAATGTCAAATTCAGAATGAGATTTGCACATCTCGATGCACACTTGATTTGCACTCTCCCTCAAAGCCCTGCATTTCTCTGCACAAATGCAGCCACAAATGCATGGCTGCCCACCCCGTCAATTGCTAATCCCTTCACACAATCGGTTTAAGCAAAGGGACACTTGCGCTAGCATGGAAACAAAAAGGATTTAAAGGGAATTGGGACACATTTTACAGGGAGGGTCCATCTGAGCAGGTCTTGGATGGCAGGAACTCTCAATGGGAATTGGTGGCAGGGACTTGCATTAAAGAGAACACAGATACTCCTGGCACTATTTTTTGCACAGGCCTGTCTTGTGCCTGGGCGGGTGGGTGGGAGGGAGGGTGGGAGAAAGGAAGCCCTCTGGGGAATCTGCCTCCCTCGCTGTATCATGTAGTACCAGACTTGTGTTCTATCAACTTGTGTTTTATTAAAGAAGATGCTGGAGCTTTTATTCTCTGCTCAGCTGCTTTTGGGAGAATCAAGGAATTGTAGAGTTGGAAGGGACCCCAAAGGGGCATCTAGTCCAATCCCCTGCAATGCGTGTAGGCAGGAGCGCCCCAGCATGTTACTCATTTTACCCAAAGGCTCTTGGTCTTACCTGGAAAGAGAGTGTTGAATGGGCCCCCCAGAGAAAGCACATTAATTCATCAATTAGAAAATCCTCAGTTAGCTTTTCTCTCCTGCCCCTGCCCACTTTTCTTTCACACACTAAGCTTTTGTAGCCTGGAAAAGAGCTTGAAAGTATGTGATGGAGTCTCTCAAGCAGGGGTGAGAAGCAAGGCTTTGGGCAAGACTTTTGGAAAGCAGAAGGCTGTCCCCTCCAGGCTGAGCAGCAGAAACTGGGATGCAGGTTAAGAGGAAAAACCGAAGCGTGCATCCTTATACATTAAGGGGGCAGTCCTTGACCTTTCCTGCAGATTTCTAAGTGCTGAGGTTACAGAACAACCAAGTTGCCGTGGTCTAGAGAAGATCTGAAGTACACACCTCTCTTGCTGAAATGTGGTAGCTTCATTCAAGTGACTGGCCCAAGGTCTCGCCCAGTGAGCGTCATGGCTGAATGGGGATTTGAACCCTGGTCTCCCAGGTCCCATTGTGACGCTCTTAACCACTGTTCATTCACGTATGATTCAAGTGTCCCAGCAGACAGGAGTAGAACCTTTTGAGTTGTAGCACATTTCTTGGAGGACGTGCTAATGTGAGGCCTGCCTAACAAAAGCAATCAGGCCTAAGAACACCCTGGAGGCAGGTTCTGAGTAAATTTTATTAACATTATTTCTCTGTGCTTGAAATTTTGTTTTTGCTTGTTTTGGAACCATTGAGAATTGAGTTAGGTCAGCACAAATGAGGTAAAACAGGTGCTTGCTTAAGCCCTAATCCTACTCACAATAGATAAAATGTTCTAGCAGCCAGCTTTCCTATGTAATTTCAGAAAACAAATGGCTCTTTCCTTTTGCTCTTGGGGAGAGCTTCCATGCAAACCACTAGCCCACAAGGCTAAAGACCTCCAACTTCAGTTTCCCTTTGAATAGCTCCTCAGTTCCATGGAGTGAAAAGGGGTGGAAGCGCAGGACAAAAATAGCATTGGCTTAGCCAATTAAGGGAGTGTTAACGGAAGATTCCCATATTCCTATAGCAACCAAAGTCCGGAAAAAAGATTGCTTATTTTCAAGAATAAAAACCAGAGAAAGTGGCTTTTGAACCTGAACACTCTGAATGCAAAACTGGTAACTGGGTTGTTGAGAAAAACAAATAGATAATACTATTCTTTATCAAAGCTGGAAAAGAGGGGTCCCAAGAGCAGCACTTCTTTTTCTGCCTTTAATTTGACTCTCAAATACAACCAGCTTCTCTCACAGCAGCTCAAAGTAAGTCATAGTGAGGTGTTACTTGGAATTGCTAAGGATTTCTATCCTGCTGATTTGATAAGCAACACAGCCAGTTCTCTACTCAGAAATGTCTGGCTTGATCACAGAAGCAAGACGTCTTTTGCCCAAGGTTCCAAATTGCAATTGTGCCCAATATCACAAAGAGGACACAGCGGTGAGAGCCACAAAATATGTCACAAGTCATATGTCCTGAAGGAGAGGTTTATCAAATAGGTTAGTTTAGCTCTTTCATGTGATGTCCTGTAGTGCCCATCTGTAGGAACACTCATGGATGAGCCTCTATAAAAAAGCACACCCAAACACTAAGTTATATATATATTCAAACTAAAGAGTGGCCTTGGTAGATCAGGCTTCAAGGGGTTCATAGAATCATAGAGTTGGAAGAGACCACAAGGGCCATTGAGTCCAACCCCCTGCCAAGCAGGAAACACCATCAGAGCACTCCTGACATATGGTTGTCAAACCTCTGCTTAAAGACCTCTAGCCTAGCATCCTGTTCTCACAGCAGCCAAGCAAATGTCCTAACTGGCATCTCACAAGTAGGAGATGAAGGCAACAACAGCTGTGCAACCTGCATTCAGAAGCATTTTGGTTCCGATATTGCAATTGTGTTTTGTTGCAAGTGGCAGAAAATTTCATTAACTCTGCCCTGTGTTAAAAAAGAGCAAATCTTTCAGTTTAACTGGATGCTCTCAGGTATTATATGAGGCTCCTCCTCACCCTAATCCCATTCCCCTATGACAGGCATGTCCAACTCCCAAGGGGCTGATTTATTCCCAGTATGTATAAGAAAACTGGCAGTGATCTACACGTTGTCTTTGGAGGGAGAGGGAGCATGCGTGGGGTGGGTAGACTGCCCAGAGTTCTTGAGCTTTTTTTGCAGAGGATTGCCCAGAGTTCTTGAGCCCAGACTTCTTCAGCTTTTGTTAACTTTCAGCAAACTTTATTTAATCCCACAATTGATAAGGGTCCCGCAATCTACCAGGATCAGCTGGAGATCTACCGGTAGATCGCGACCTACTGGTTGGACATGCCTACCGTATGAGACACACCTCCATCCTCTTGTTCCCAGTTTACTTTTCTTCTAAACTGAAAAGCCACAATTGTTGTAAGCTTTCCTGAGGTTGTTTCTTCTGCCCCTCGATCATTTTGGTGCACTTTTATGCACATTTTCCAGTTTTACAGCAACTTTTCTGAGATGTGGCAACCAGAACTGTGGACAGTGCAGTCAAACCATGGATTTGTGTAGAGGAACCAATGCAAGCTTTTGTGTCACAACTTTTAGTCAGTAAGCCTGAGGGCAGGGACTCTTGTACTGGTAAGCAACTTGGGGAACTGCTTGTCAGCTGAAGAACAGGGTAAATAAATATATGCATTAACTGTATTAGCTCCCAAGGTAACAATCAATGTACACATAGCTGTGTCCTGTCAGATGTGGATTGGGAATGAAAAAGTCTATGTGCAAAGGCTGTGCTATAGAGTATCTATCTAATCACTTTGAGAGGGAGCCTTACGCGAGTGCCATTTACAGAAGTGGTTGGAAAAGGGGCAAAACAGGTACTTCACAGGGCTACATGGATCTGTATGCAATGTAATCTGCTCTGGTTCAAAATAACCAGCCCCCAAACCACCTCTAAAGCTAGCATGTGAACCAGAATCCAAAAGTGCAGCTTTAAATGCTGATGAACTAGCCTAGGACTGCATCTAGCAGTTATAGTGTTTCCGACCACCATGATGAGATAGAGCTGGCACTTGGTGAAGAAAGAGAAATCCCTTCCATCCAGCCCAGGTCCCCACCAGATGCTAGCTCTTGGTGCAGACTTTTGACTAACTCTTCTTCCTACCCACAAGGCATGCTGATGCCTACTTCTGATGAGGCATCCTTAAGTTGAAGGGGGTGTCTCTAACATAATTCTAGCTTGTGGTGCCAACACAGAAGGATAAGTAAAAAAAAGAACCTCTACTTCAACCCCTGAATTTCTTCAGAGAAAGAACCATTGTAAACACAAACAAAAAACAGAGCCATATTCCAAGAAGGACACAAGCAAACAGAGTTCCTGAAATTGTAATAATTGGTCTGGGGGTGGAATTCAGCCACAAATGACAAAAACGGTGAACATGAAGATAATAAGAGGGAAGGCCCAACAGCTTATTAATTGCAAGCTGCTCCTGCTCCGAAATTGTGTTCTATGAAAGTGAGGCCCTTTTCTCAGTATTCCAACATTGAAAGGTTGTTTATGTGCAGATTGTTAGGATCATTTCATCACCAACTTTTGTTTTGCGGTTCTATGCCTTGTAGGGTACAATCCACTGGAAGCTTCTCCTATTCAAGCTCTCCCAGAACACGTTTAAGTTCTACACAGGTGGTCCTACTGATTCATGCCTCAAAAGTCAGCCACAGGGCCAGTATTATGGAAGTTAAGTGAAGTATGTTGGGTAAATGTGTTCTATTGTCTTTGTTCCCACAGAACTGAAGGAACGCCCTGCACTGATTATGCCCCAACAATTCAGCCCCTTCAAAAGCAAAGTTTCAAACCTCTTAAGAGTTAGTGCAGCCGTTAAAGAGCTGTGAGCCAACAAGCTCCTGGTTCTCCCTCCATCCTCCCATCTATCCCATTTGCTGCTGAAGAGGTACCCACAACTCCAGCCCACCAAATCCCCACCACACACAACAAGGACAGGTATTGCATCTTTTATATCTGGCAAACCCATCAGCTGGCAAAATCCTCACTATCCCCCCTTCTGGCACAACTGCTGTTTTAACCCAAACAGGTCCCTCTTTCTTCCCCCTTCTTAATCTGTCCCATCTGCCTTCCTTTGGTTTTACCCAAGAACTTTACCAAAGCCCTATAAAATCTCTCCCCATCCTCCCTGGACAACTTCCCCATCTCTTTCTAGCAAGCAAGTACCATCACCACCAATACCCCCTTGTCCCTTTATCAGACCACATCCACATTTTCCCCCTATGGCATGCTTGTAAGAATAACTCTTGCACTCGTTTTAAACTGAGCCTGTTTGTGTGTTGTTTACAAAGTCCCTTTTTTGATCCAGTACCTTTGTTTTTGCTTTATCTTTCTTTGTCAACTATTGGGGTGCAAAACTCCAGGATGCACCCCGGTCTTAACGTCAAAAGATCCCTAGAACTGTCAGATTCCATGTGAAAACTGTAGGCTTGTGTGCAAACCACAGAGTTTGTAACACTACTAAGTCCTAATGGAGACCATAAACCCTGCAACCAAGAAGATGACACAAGCTGCAGAGATGAAGTTCATGGAGCAAACCCCGGTTGGGGCACAGAGAACGCCTGACCTTCAGAGAGGCACTAACACCTCCCTCCCACAGGTGAGCAAAGCCTTCAAGCACATCCCCTTCCTCTTGTGACCCTAAAGTCACCTCTGTAACCTCTGCTTACAGAAACACTATTATCAGGCATGAGCCTCCACTCCTGGCAAACTTTAAATATTTTCTACTGAAAGAATCCCTGGGAGTCCTGTACAAACTGACTGTTAAAAGCACTGGGAGTCCTGCTGTCCTACAACTGCACAGGCAGCTTTGCCAAGAGCCCGGTTGGCAAAGCAGCAGAAAAACGACCAACAGGAAGGAAGGAAGGAAGGAAGGAAGGAAGGAAGGAAGGAAGGAAGGAAGGAAGACCAATGCCAACTTGAACTTATGGGATTTTTTTTAATTTATTTTTGTGGGTTTTAAACTTTTAAACATTTTGTTTTTACAGGCTATTGTACCCGTTGCTAAAGCTGCTGATTCTGCCATAAAACTAGAACAGAAATTTCCCAGAAGTGTAGTCAGTTCCTCAACTGCCCGCCCACCTGCCTCCCAACCAACATTGCATTTGCAGCAGCAGCAACAGACTCCTGCTGACAGAGTCTGGCACGCAGCTACACGGGTCTGACCAAGGAATGAAGAAGCCAGGAGTCCACTGACCATTGGAATCGCCCTGTACAACACGGCCTGCTCTGCAGTTTGGTCCACTCTGGCAGCACTTTAACCATAGAGGTCGTCATCGTTGTCTTCACTGTATACGTTCCCACCACCGGCGCCTCCGGTGCCCTGGCTGGGTCCAGCACCACCCTGGTTACCTGATGGGAATCTGCAAAGAAGAGCCAGAGAAGAGCAGCTGTTGAATACCTTCCACGGAGCAGGAGGCCATCAAGGCTGCTTGGGGTAAGCCACAGCCACCTTCTTCCCCATGACCAGTTCTCCCTTCGCAGCTGTGGCTCAAAAGTCTCAAATTACCTGACCTGTCAAAGTGGCCCTCAACAGCTGGCCACTTCTGGGTCTGGCCCTCTGGCCAGATCCAGTTCCCCACCTTCGCTGTGGCACAGAAATGCATGGCAGACACCCTACCTCAAAGTGTCCTCTCAGAGCCCTCTGGGTTTCTGGCTCTCTGGCCAAGCGTCAAGACATCACATGTCCTGTATGCTTCATCCCATTTTACACCTTGCTGTGGAAGGAGGAGCCACACAAATGGGTTCCCCCTCTGCTCAGTTCCATGCAGGCCCTTCACTCTGTCGTGAAGGCACAGAGCTACAAGGGACACCTCAGGATGACAGGGATTCTGGGTAGCAACAGGGAGGGGAGGGGATACAGCAGCAGTGCTGGGCTACAGAGGGAAGAGATCTACAAACAGATCCAGTCCCCTCTCACTAAACTCTAAGTACCAAGCAGCTTAAACCTGCACAACAGTCATGCCATTTTGGTAAAAAAATAAATAAAGGTTAATTCACGGATTCCCATAAACATACTCTTCCAAAAGCTGCAAATATCATATTGATAAGGGGGGGGGGACCCAACACCTCGTACTGGGGAAACACAAGTAGCGATGGCAATCACTGCATTCCTCGTCCCGTCTAATGGGAGCTGTAAGGCAAGATAGGTTTTGGAATGTGGACAGCACTTTTCTGACAGCAGGTACTGTGCAAAGGCCCAGTAGGAAAAGCAGCTCTGTACACCACAGAACCACAAGTTGCACATTTTTGACACCAGCTGTGGTGGACCTCTTTTGGACCTCTCCAAAAACCCAGGGTCATAAATGAAGTCCCATGTAATATGAAGAGCTACTAAGAGGGAGGACACAAAGTCCATGCCAAGATGCTCTGCTCACCTGAAGCTACCAAAGCCGCGGCTCTGCTGAAGGGTCTGTGCAAACATCTCATATTTGCGGATATCGTTGTCGCTGACTGAGCGGCGGGCGAAGCGCATGGCCTCCTCAAAGTGATCACGCCGGATCTCAGGGACTGGGTCATCCTCCTCCACTTCCTAAACCGGCAAAGTCACAGTTAGGAGCACAAGGTGCCACCAACAGCCACGGTCAACCCCCCCTTCCCACCCCAAGAGTTAATATCCACCACAAGTCCAAAGACACTCACCATGGCAGAAGGGTTGGTCTGCCTCTCCCTCTCCCGCCTGATCTCATTCTCAATAGACTCCCGGATGGCCAGCTTACAGGCCCGCTGGCAAATTTCGGTTAAATCGGCTCCTGAAAAGCCATTGGTCATCTTCGCCAGAAAATCCAGGTCCACGTCCTGAGGAAACACGGGAGGTCCCACATTAATTTATAAAGCCAACTTATCCCCTGCCCTTCCAATGCATTTCCATCATGCAGGGCAGTGTATGACAGCAAGGAAAAACAAAAGCACCGCATAAAAAGAAATAAAACTGCGTAAAACAACAGCAACAAAAAACAGGCGCAGCAGATAAAAACAAACATTTTAAAATGAGGTTTACTACATAAAACAGAAATCAATTGCCTAGTAAGACAAATGTTTGTCAGAACAAAGTAACTTTAATCAGTTGTCAGGAAGGGTTGGACTAGATGACCCTTGGGTACCTCCCAACTCTTAAGATTCTATGAACTGTGAGATGGTGAATTTCTTTTTTTAATGATATCCCATCCTTCACTCTAATGCAAATTAATTTTTCTTTTCCCACCATGAAGAATTGGCAAGCAAATATTTCAATGCATCTTGATTAAAAACTGGAGGGGCGTCAGAAGGCTAAATAAAGTTGCGTCATGGTCCAAGTCATGACCTCTGATCTCTGCAGGACTCCTAAGTTCTCTGCAGACACAAAAAGTGACATTTATCTGTACCCCACCCCCCACAGCATTCCTGTCAGTCCCAAACCTGCCTTGGCAACAGGCGATTTCCTCAGGTTGGCCTTGAGAATGGCCACACGAGACTTCTCATCAGGCAGTGGGATGTAGATCAGCTGGTCCAGGCGCCCAGGGCGCAGGATGGCGGGATCAATGATGTCCGGCCGGTTAGTGGCGCCAATGATGAAAACGTTCTTTTTGGTTGACATGCCGTCCATCTCTGTTAGGATCTGGTTGATGACTCTGTCTGCGGCGCCACCACCATCCCCTATGTTCCCACCACGGGCCTTTGCAATGGAGTCCAGCTCATCAAAGAACAGCACACAGGGAGCTGCTTGGCGGGCCTGCGTGGAGGAAGGATGCTTGGTCAGACCTCAAAACATGCAAGCACTGGGAAACCAACTCGCCAGACCTGGCATGGAAATGCCAGTGTGAAAAGGGGCCACCCTACAGGGGAAATCCAGCACGGAGAGCTGTACCTTGTCAAAGATCTCCCGCACGTTGGCCTCGGACTCTCCAAACCACATGGTGAGCAGTTCTGGACCCTTGATAGAGATGAAGTTGGCCTGGCATTCGTTGGCAATGGCTTTGGCCAGCAGGGTCTTTCCACAGCCAGGAGGCCCATAGAACAACACCCCTTTGGAGGGGGTCATGCCAAACTTAAGGAATTTGTCAGGATGCTCTACTGGATACTGTGGAAGGAAGAAGATCAGTATCAGCCCCACAAGGTTAAAGGGAAGGGAGGAGAGAACATCCTGAGCTCAGAGCCTCGCCACACTGTGTGGCCGTGGAGCACTTGGGAAGGGCTCTGTAGTAGCAAGCAATGCTTCACTGAGCCACAGAGAGGCAGAGGTGCAACATCCGCTCAGAGTTGGACATCTGTTCTTTCCTCACACATGCTGCTGCTGCTGCTACTTCTTCTTACAGAAGAGCCTGGGAGTATAAGCCGGCATCCCCTCACCTACTGGATGAGCACAAGCTGGTGACCCTGGTAAAAAGGCCTGGGGGTCAGCAGATTGAGGATTTTATGGCGTCATGGTTGTTAATCTCACCACAAACGCACGACCCAAAATTATATAACTGATGCTTACACTGGAGCAGCCATATGGTGCCAAACATAAATGACATACAAGTAATGCTGTGACTGAAAACAATCCAGCTTAAAAGCTCAGAGAAAGTGAGATCTTCTGTTCTGAAGTCAGCCATGAGAGCGCTACCCCCAGGATCCTAAAGGAACATCGCCAGCTGCGTTTGTAAATGCAGAGAAAGTACATAAGCCACGTTCCTTGGCAAGTATGTGGCCCTAAACCTGCAGGTCTCATTACAGGGCTCTGAGTTTTGTAAAAAGACTTGGCAGGCATTAGAAACAGAACCATTCAAGCAAGATACACTTAAACAGCCAAGAGAACAGAGAAGGCTTATGCGACAGTGGGGCCTCCCTGTTCAGTAACTGGAAGGGTGTGCAAGAGCTATGTGCAGGCCTTAGTCAGGACTACCTCCTACACTTTTAACCAAGAAACAGTAGAAGTTCAAAGAACATCTGGTTAGCAGGCTCGCCCCCCCCCCAATATCCTGCCAATGTAGCATCTATTTATATTTAAAGAACGATTTATATTTTCCTATGCAAAAGAGTGACTGATAACCAATGCTGCTGCCTATGACTAGGCCCTCAGCTTGGTCTAATGATGGTAACTGGGAGTCTGACATCAACAGCCTCACCTGTACAAGCTCCTGCAGTTCTCGCTTGACGTCTTCCAAGCCTCCAATGTCTTGCCAAGTAACTTGTGGCACTTCTACCACTGTCTCGCGCAGGGCTGAGGGGTTGCTCTGGCTCAGGGCCCACTGCAAGGAGAGGTGGAAAGAGGTGGTTCATTGACACATGCACAATTTGCCGGCATGATCCCCCACACCCAGAGAGAGAAGACATGGACGCATCCCCCTTACCCTGAAGTCATCCATGGTCACAGCCAACGAGTTCATCACTTCAGCATCGATGGTCTCATCCTCAAGGTCGATGAGATCCATCTTCTTCCGGATGGCCTGAAGAGCTGCCTCTGAGCACAAAGCAGCCAAGTCTGCACCCACGTGGCCGTGGGTCTCATTAGCCACCTGAAGCAAGGGAAGAAGAAGCAGGAGTAAGCAGGTGCTCCAAGCGGCAGTTCCTTGAGGAAAAGGAACCCAGCTGCTCCAACCACTCAAGAAGACCCCAAAAATCATGACGCTTGTGAGCCTTATCACATAGGGGCAAGAAAAGAAACCAACGAACCTGTTCCAGATCAACATCATCAGCCAGCTTCATGTTCTTGGTGTGAATCTGCAAGATCTCCAGGCGGCCAGTAGCATCAGGAATGCCAATGTCCACCTCCCTATCAAAGCGACCTGCGGGGCACCAATATCAACACTGACATTTGCTTCTGTACTTTCGTCACTCCCCCATGCACAAAGGCCACCAAGGCCAAGCCCCCATGCGGCAGAACAGCAAAATGGGAGCATTGGGTGTTAAAAAGACCTCAGGGAAACACAACAGTTAATGGACATTCCCCACAAGGTAACAAGGTGATGTTTAACAAGTGAAGCAGCTTTATCTCAGCAGTGTGCTTTCAGGCTGTGTTTGTATGAATATTGACTTGAAAAGAAACTCCACTCAATTTCAGAGAATATGTGTTTTAAAACCAAAGTAAGAAAAGAGGCCTCTTTCAGTAAAAAAGAAAGAAAAAGGAAGTTACTTGATCCAACTTGTTAAATTAGCTGCCATTAACACTCCACAGACACCCTGTCCCAAGCATAATTACATACATTTTAAAGAGAAGGTTAATGGGGTCAATGTTACTTATCCTGCTTTCCACATTCTCTCATATTTATCAGAGGAAGGCTAGTTTTGTTTTTGTTTTTTAAAGGGTCAAGTTTAGCCTTCCTTAATATGCTGTTTTTCTACATAGCAGCAATCACACATGAAAATCCCCAGGTGCAGCTAGAAGTGAAATGGTTTTTTTTATTCATTTCTGCTGCATATATGAACTAGGCAAGAGTCTCAGTTGGATGGTGGGCCAATCAGCTCTCTGGTTAGAGAATGGTACTGATAACACCAAGGTTGCAGGTTCAATCCCATACGGGACAGCTGCATATTCCTGCATTGCAGGGGGTTGGACTAGATGACCCTCAGGGTCCCTTCCAGCTTGACAATGCTACACTGCTACGATTCCTCTCCTGTCACCACGTCTGTACCCTCACTATCATGTGAAAGTCTAAGCAAAGGAGAATTGTGATTTGCACAGTACACAGCTTTCCATTTTTAAGTGGCACTGGGAGTTTACAACCTGTACAAACCTGAAATTTCTCCCAGGGGCTAAGAATACTAATAAAGGAGACTGCACCGCATCCATGCTTTGTGCAGGTCTGCTCTAGTACTTAAGTTACCCACAGACTATTGCAAGTATTGAGCCAACATCTGCCACACTGTAACACCCTCACAACAGAACAAGCCTAGTTACCAAATCGCCGGAGTGCTGGATCAATGCTGTTGGGTCTGTTGGTAGCAGCCATTACAATCACATGCGCTCGCTGCTTCAGGCCATCCATAAGTGTAAGCAACTGAGACACAATGCGCCGTTCTACTTCGCCATGTGTCTGTGGAGAGAACAGCCGATAGTGTGAAGATCTGCTAGGAAAGCGCCCGATCCCAAGGCACAAGTTGGGGTACAGCTTCACCACCAGCCACCCTTTCCCCTGGCCACCAAAAAGCAAGCTTAAAAACCAAGTAGTAATTCTAGGGCAAACATGGGATCAAATGCAAACTGGAGGAAAATGCTGGCAACCCAACACTAACTCCTTTCTGTTGCAAGCTGCCCAAAGTGGCTGGGAAAACCAGTCAGATGGGAAGGGAACAAGTAATAAATTACTATTACTACTGTGGCAAGAATTCTTATCATCACCACCATCATCCTCATCATCTAGAATGGGTAGGTGTGCTGCCTAACCCTCCTCTCAGAAGGTCCATTTACAAAGCAGAAAACCTAACTGGGCCCAGCACTGAAGTGTAGCTCCTCTGCCATGCAAATCATAAGAACGCTAAGCTTCCTCACAATACCTGATTGCAGGAGACAGAACATTCGGTGAGCTTAAGTCCAGACTGAGGGCCTTCAACATGCCTTGGGACAGCCAAGCGCCACCTGCGCCCCAGCCTATCACTCACCACTTGCTCAAGCATCCCTTCTCCAAGTGCTCCATCAACGGATTGGCAGAAGACTCACCTTCTCTCTTTTTGGAGCAATGGCATCCAGCTCATCAATGAAGATGATTGCCGGAGCATTCTTCTCCGCTTCCTCAAAGGCCTTCCGCAGGTTGCTCTCTGACTCACCCGCCAACTTGCTCATAATCTCAGGCCCTGTGGGAAAATGGCAGTGTGTTACTTAAAGAGGAAGAAGGTGACAGCAGGCGCAAATGACAAACCCAAGTCACAGTCCTGTTTAAAGCAGCACTGCTGGTAGGAACCTGAGAAGAGGAAAACCAAAGAGACCCCAGCTTCATCTCATATATCAGGCAAGAGACCCCATCTTTCTAAATACAGCGGTCTTTAGCTTTGGCCTCAGAAATTAGCTAGAAGCAAGCAAGCTATATTAGTTTTGGCCTTCCCAGTAACCTTTTAACCCAGCTTGAATGGGGAAGAGCCAAAACTTTTGATTTGTCTGTTGCTTTTTCACCCTCCTGACTAATCTCCCATAAGCACTACATTGCAGTGGTCAGCAAAAGCTTTCAGAAGGCTGCTGGCACCAAACTCCCCTATCTCGTGACTATGTCCTTTTCTCTGACCAACGTTCGACACTCCCATTGTTCTAGGTGCATTTTGTAACAGGGAATTTCATCAGTGTGAGCAGTTTCTAGTTGTGGGTGCAGTACTGGGCCTACGATTTCAGATTAAAACAGCAGAATGGAAGGAAAGGAGGATCTTTTTCTGCCTCCCCACTGCCAGCTACTCTCTTAAGAATATTAGGGGGGTGGGCAGGGGAAGGGCTAGACCATGTGAAAAATGAACATAGTATCTTAGCTGCAATTCATTCATTTCCAGCTTTGTATTCTTGTTTAAAAAAGGGGCACATAGACATTCTGTTGTCGCACCCATAACCTCGGTTTAAGGCGCCCTTTAGCTCCTAGCTTTCATATATCAGTTTCTAACTGTGGTACTGACCAAGTTAATAATCAGCAGAAAGAGCTAGAGAAATCCCCAAACATGCCACCACCCCCTTAGCCAGGTGACCAAGTTGGAACCAACGCATTTGAAATGTATAAATCTGTGTGATCCTTGCCGTGCAACCTTTGTACGTGATTTGGAACTCGATTTCCCCTGTATCTTCTGACTGCAGTCTGAATAAACCTTTTCTTTTTCCACCTGTGGTGTGATATTATTTGGCTCGTCACCCCAGTTGGACAGTTTGTCCATAACACTGTCCACGTGGCACTCAAACTCCTTTCCAACCCAACACCTGAGCTGATCAACAGTGGCAGCCCCAAACTGCCAATCTGGGAACCACTCCAGCTGCTCCGTATCCTGGCTTTCCATTTCTCCTCTCTGCCTTTCAATGACTCTATTAACATGCAACTATGGCTTAGTGTGAATGTGCAAGAGTGTAGATTCCCGGAGGGAAGATCATGGCTGCTTAGCTCCTCTCCCAGCCATGCTGCTGGTGCCGCCCTGCTGTGAGCTAAGCCAGGGATTGGATTGGCATGTTCTGTAAACCTAAGCTCACAGTTTGTCTCACTCCAGACATGCCACAAGCTGTAACCAAGGTCTATTCTTCTTTTACTGCTTGTGGTTTGTCTGAAACAAGACAACATGATAAGCCAAGCCATGGTTCAACTCACAAAAATGCAGCAGCAGACCAGACGGACAAAGTGGCTGCCATCTCCTGTCCGGGAGCCTGCACACACATGTCAAGTCATGGATTGGCTGAATGCTGTGTGTGAACTGAGCCAATGAACCTCTGCAGACTGATGCAGCTATTTTCGATTCAAAAATAGAGAGTAGACTCACCACTTTCTATTCACCTGAAATTGCACTGCATAGATCAAAGTACTTCCTTTAGGCTCCTCAAGGGGCAAGTGAGGTTTCCAAGGAGACAGGTTCTCTATTGACAACTGAGTTTGGCAAAGCCTTTCATAAACACCCAGCACCCAAGGGAAGAATAAGGATCCTCCCCTGAAGCAAGGCTGAGTTGAGATCTTATAACTGAAAATGGGCAGCTGTTTCCAAGAGTTTAGTACTATGTTCTGTTAAAGTGGTGCATTTTGATATATTGTTATATTTTATTTACTGCCTACATTGTAATTTTGAGCTGTTGCCCTACATTGTCAGTTGCATGGATAACATTTGCTATTTATTTAGGTTATTTTGAGGTCACCTAATAACTGAAGAGTCTGTGTCAGTTTCTAGACTGATAAGCATGTGCTCAATGCAGCACTCTTCTGGCCTTTATCCAGGATTTTACAGAACTCCCTTTAGTACTAATATCGAAAGGTGGAGGGAAACAGCTTCAAAGAAGGAGAGCACAGCAGGGGGGAGCTGCATATCACTACAAGCTGGCTAGGAAGCACAAGTATACCAAAAACTGCCCAAAAGCACCTGGCAGAAATACACAATATGATGCAGTCTCATCCAACAGAAAAAAGATACAAATACTGAAACTGAGATGTAATTTTAGCAAGGAATCCTCCATACTGAGAATTTAACTCTTGTGAAAGCTCTTGTCCACAAGGAAAGACATTTTTAAAACAGGATCTACTTGAAAGGCTCACTTGCTCTCCACCTCATTGCCTTTTGCTCAATATCAAGCTAACCATACAGCTGAAGGAGTCAACGTGAAGGTGAACATGACCACAGCAACTCAAACATGGTGACTTCAATGCACTTTACGGGGGGCTTCCCTTACACCTGATCCAGAAGCTGTAGTTAGTTTAGAAAGCTGCAGCACAGCTGCTGATAGTAGTAAGACCCTGTTAGCATATAATATCTCTGCTCAGAGATGGGCACTGATTACCAATTTGCTACAAGAACAAGTTCAAGGCATAGAGCCCGGTACAGTTTTGGGACCAGTTTACTTGCAGGATTACCTTACTCTAGAGGTGCCCGCTCAACCGCTTCGCTCTGTGGAACTGTCACTGTCATCAATGCTACATGAGACTCATTCCACAGTTGCAAGTAAGCGTGGCAGCATCTAGCCTTTGCAACTCCCTGCTTATGGACCAGGGGGATTATTGCATTGTCTGTTTTCATTTTTATTATGTATTATGTGCTTTTTATATTGTGATTTTATGTTGTGAATCACCCTCAGATCTGTGGTTATAAGGACGATATACAAATTTTAATGATGATGATGATGATGATGATGTGGGTGCCTTCACTACACTTTTCCAAAACTGGCTTAAAACACAAAGGAAAACCTATCCAGGCATGCAGAAGCTACATGTGCTTTAATCTGTTTTAGCTTACTGTCGATTTTAATTAAATACCGGTTTTAAATGTCTTTTATTGATAATTTTAATGGGTTTTTTTGTAAACCAATTTAAGGCTTTATCAAACACTATATAAACTTGGATAAATAAAACAAAAACCATGAAGCTGCTCCCAGGCACTCACCGTTGATGAGGAAGAAGAAAGCTCCAGTCTCATTAGCCACTGCTCGGGCAATCAAGGTCTTCCCAGTACCCGGTGGACCATACAGCAAGATTCCACGGGGAGGCTAGAGAAAGGCAGGTACGTTGCTTAGCATTTGAGGGTTAAATCCAAATTCTGGTAAAGACCAGCAGTGCTATCCAGAAAGCATCTGTGCAGTCTGGGATCAACCAGTACCATACATCGCCAGCTTGGCCCTAGGACCGTGGGTGCCTGGGGCTGCGCACGCCACAGGCACGCGTGAGTCTGACGTCGGCACACCCGCCGGAGTGTACACCTGACATCACATGTGCACATCAGCAAGGGTGCCGATGTCAGACCGCGTGCCTCCCGGCATAAACATTTGTGGCCAGTCCTGTAATGGGGAATGTTGTGGGGGCTGGAGCACCCACAGCCCCGCACACTCGGCACCTATGTACACCACAGAGGACTAAGCAAGGAAGGGCTGCTTTGCACCATCCTGATCTGTGCCTGGTCTGCTCTCCCAGTCAGCAAGAGCGTGTGGGTTTTCACTGCAGAACTTCGTTTGACCTGCATGGTTACCTGCCTGCAGGCAAATGTGACTGTGCTGACTGTAGCATGGGGCACTGCTTGATTGCTGGCTGGGTGAATGCAGACAGGGGATGATGCCAAAGGGATTCACCACCATTTAAGGAGCCACAGAGACAGGTGAATGCCCCCATCCCCATGGCCAGACATTGTGGAAGACAGTCCTGCGTCCCTCTCCCAGGGGGAGAGCCTGGCTGAGGGGAAGTTTGGTCTGCTGGGGTTCCCCCTTGCCCCCCGAGGGAGCGGCAGGGGGAGAAGAGTTGGGAGGGGATTTATCATCTTCCTTCTGACAGGGTGGGATGTGCATACACCCAGGCCTTAGTTTACTATCTGTGGCCCTGATCTCCCAGTTGTATACAGTGATGGAAGGTGGCACTCCTATTTGCCTGGGTGGGCAGGTGGCAATGAAGACGCTGCCTCAATTTTCACCTTCATTGTGATCTTCCAGTGCTTGCTAAAAACATTTTTGTTTGGACAAGCCTACCAACATATGCAGAATATTTATATGCATTTTAATCTGTCTCTAGGTTATTGCTGACTTTAATGACGATTTGAAAGCTTTAAACAGCTGCTTTTACTAACATTTTTGTTATTTTATTCTATTCGCAAAGTACCTTTGAGATTTTCTACAATCAAGGCATATACAGATTTTATTAAATATACAAATACACCAGCGCATGTTATCAGAACACTCTTGAAGCAGGGCTCTAGCATTCCTTAGTACATGCACACCCGAGCAGAAGCAGCACCTGCAGGACATGTTTGCTACCCACACAGAGTCCAACCCATCATGCGTGGGGCCAGATACTTACCTTCACACCAATAGCCTTAAAGAGAGCAGGGTGCCGGAGAGGCAGCTCAACCATTTCCTTGATCTGAGCCAACTGCTTTCGACAGCCTCCAATGTCATCATAGCCCACTTCATTCAGGGACTCCTCTTCATCCTGGCATGTTTTCAAGGGACAGAGAATAAATGCACTGAGGACCTCATGGTCAAAGCAGTATGACAACTATATCTGATAAATTCAGAAATGCTACGTCCCAAGCATACTATATTTTTATGAGCTAACTCATAAAAGGACTTAAGGACCAAGATCCAGTCAAGTTGGATGAGTGCTTATTTGTGGCTCAGGACCACAATACCTCAAGGACGTCTTCTCTACATATGAACTCAGACCCTGCAAGCATCACTGGAAGCTCTTCTTCATGTACCTCCTCCACGAGAGGTCTGGAGGGTGGCAGCATGAGAACGGGCCTTTTCAGTGGTGGCTCTCCATTTGTGGAATGCTCTCCCCAGGGAGATGTGCCTAGTGCCTTCATTACATATCTTTCGGCACCAGGCAAAAGCCTCTCTCTTCAACAGGCGTTGAATGGGTTTGTGCAAGGGGAGGGTCTATTTATATTTGTTTTATTGTGTATTTCTTATTCTCATTTTGTACTTTCCTGTTGTTAACTGCCATGGGATCTTCAGATGAATGGTGGTATACAAATAACAACAACAACAACAACATTTTTTTCCCAACATGGCGCTTAGCCTATGTTATCAAACATTTTCTTTTCCTTCTAACAGACAGTATGTTAAAAACCAGCCGGTCACTATTCCAGATACCCATTTGGGTGGTATAGCACCCAAGGAAGTGATCTCATTCTACAGCCTTGTCCAGTTCATCCGTCATAGGAACATGTGCCAAAGCTACAATAACCACTTTAGCTGGGAATGGGAAATTCCTTCGACAGGAACATAGCACACGGCTGCTTTGGTATTCAACAGCTCTGCCTTCCTTCCCAGAGGGGGACTTTCACTCCACGAACCAAATAGCAGACAGTGTTTTTAATCCTCAACTTTGTTTCCCCACCACACTGCTTACGGCCCACTCCAAGTCACAGAATGAGAGCTGTGGAAGAGGCCTGCTCAACTCACCTCTCGTTTGATAGGCTCTCCCTCACAGTGAATCACGGTGTCTGGAGCTACTATGCAGTATGGGCTGGGGTCTGTCTCCACCACTTTGAACTCGACTGCACGCATCCCTCCACGCACAAGGAAGATGTCCCCTGAAATTATCAGCATATTAATGAGGGTCAAGACACCAGCCACCTCCAAAACAAGTACTCTCAAGAGTTGTAACAGTTCCCCATCCCTCTACTTAAGAAAGCTCAGAACTGAGGGAGCAGCTGCAGGTTTCCTGAGGAGATGCTTCCTTTACTATAGACTCACAGTTTAGGACAAAGTCACAGTGGCACTAGTGGCTCTGGGAACTTCCCCAAAGGGAACAGGAATGGAGGATGTTGCTACTAGGAGAAGCGGCAAGCCAGCCTGTCCACTACTACCAGGGGGGAGGGGGGCAGAACTGCACGGTCTCGCCTCACTCGACTGAATAGGGCCTACAGAACTGTCAAGTTGGCTACACACCAGAGAAGCTCAAAACAAGGCCCCTTTGCTCTTGGCTACTTCTCAATGCTTCACAATCAAAAGACCCTCTAGACTTACAGTGTAGACACTGACAGCTGTTTCAAACAGCAAATAGTGGTCTAGAGGCAGTTTCTGCAACACCACTGTTCACTGCACCTGGCAGGAAGCCACAGACTTTCATTTGGGGCAAAACAGAACTGGGAAAATTTAGTCAAAGACACCAGCTCACAAGCAACCCAAATAAAAGTTTATAGTCTTGGACTGAAACTGTTCAGATGTTTTGGACTCCAGCTCTCATGATCCCTGACCATGCTTTGCCACCTGAAAAATTCAGGATGGCATAAAAATGTTGTAATATGAGTGTCCAGCAGCTGCGAACAAGCAGCTCGATGTTTACATCGCATGATGTGTCTGAGCGTGGGACAGGAAGTTCAAAGCTCTTCTCAGAGTTGTGTTCTCAGTGTAGCATGAGATCTTCCTGTTGTTCCTGTACAGGGGGAGTTAGTCAGTTGTGCAGAGGCTTCTGAAAGAGAAGTCATGTTTCGTGCAGTGTACAGTCCAGGAATAAAGTAGAACGAAATCGACTACTTTTCAGACTGTTTTTCTTTCTCCTGCTGGCATGCGAGGGAGAAGGGAGTGTGCATCTCTCAAGAGGGAGGTGTCGCTTATTGAAGACCTCCCTGGTCTGTCTGGAAACCAGCCAAGGTAGATCATCAGCAACAGACCCCGAGTGCCTGGGAAGAGGAGTCAGCCTTTCCCGAGGGGGCCAGTTTCCAACAAAAAATGCAATTAATAGAATAATAAACATGGATTGACCGCAGGTTGAAGAAAGCTTGTCTGAAGTAGTCTCCACAGCAGCTTCTCTGCTGGTTTAGTGCCCTTACCTTTTCTGATGGGTCTGTATGCTTCCAGGAAGTATGGCTTGAGGTACACCTCAAACAGGTTCCCTGTGATCCCTTCCACTGTGTCATCAATGGGCAGCACATGGATGCGCTTGCCATACTTCACATCTGGACAAGGCTGGATGCTGGAAAGAAAGAAGGTGCCTTTGTGACCCTGAAGTGGCCCCCAATTTGCAAACTAGAAACATGTACAAGAAACTTCCCAGTCTCAATGAAAAGGACAGGGCAGTCAGCTACCTTTTCCCTTCCTTCAGACTTCCTATTCATTTCCAACTTTTCAATGGTGGACTTAGGAACATAGGAATCTCTCTCATCCAGTCAGGACAAGGGGACATCTAGCTTGGTATTGTCTACATTGACGAGCAGCAGCTCTCCGGAGTTTCAGGCAGGCAATCTTTCTCAGCCCGACCCGGAGATGCTAGTGACTGAACCCGGGACCTTCTACGGGCAAAGCAGATGCCCAATCACTCAGCTACAGACCGTCACTGTCATTTCCCCTTCCATCCAGGAATGATCTTAGCTCAGGGGTACACTATCTGCTCTGCATGTAGAAGGTCAAGACCAAGTATCTCCAGGAAGGGCTGGGAGAGGCCCCCACCCAAAACCCTGTAGAACAACTGCTCACCAGCTCACTTAATAAGGAGTTACATGGTCCAGCGGTCTGTCTCGTAATAAGGCAGCTTCCTAGCCAATTGGTTTTCTGCCCCACCCCGGCCTCCAGCTCTTCCGACTTTTTCTTTCAATTTCCTTCTCTCCCCCACCCTCTGCAAAAGGACTGGAACAAAATGCTTCAAACTCTACAGCATAATTTTTAGAAATGTCAATATTGACATAATTTTTTCCAAGTGAAGAACATTATGATAATAAGAACCCCAGAACTCATGATAAAAGGAATTCCAGAGACTCCACTTTTACATAGGTACACCGGTTTAATGAGATAAGAATATGAGGCAGCTTCAGCAGGCAATTTGTTTTGGAGTGAGGCAATTTGTTTTGCAATGTCAATTTAAAGGGGACATTGTTTACCCCCAAATGGAGTAAGTGTCTCCATAGGTCACAGACTATTCAAAGCATGCCATTTCATGTCATTCCCTAGCCCTACCACAGGCTCCTTTCCTCTTAGCAGGGAACACAGAAGTTAGCTTCTCGGAAGTTTTCCTGTTCAACTCTTTCCACATATTAGCCACAGGCTTACTGACCAAATTAACTCTGTGTGTTTAACAGGACATGCAGACCTCACCTGATCACGTCTCCAAGGCGCACCCTCAGATTGTTGCGAACAACCCTGTTCATGCGGATTTTCTCATCAGAGCAGGTGTCATCAGACAGGACGATGCACACTGCCTCTCTCCTCTTCTTCCCTTTCAGCAGGACTGTATCTCCCCTAAACAGCTGCAATTCATCCATTTTGGCCTGAAAACAGTAAGTGTGAGAAAGCAGGTCCCCAACTGAATTTTAAAAACAAATCGGTATATTAATTCTGCTGATCTGAAATTGACTACAACTGGTAATGTAGTAGTTTGATAAAAGCATCCAGTTAAGAACAAAATATTAATCAGCAGAAGGGATACAAGGCAGAATAAAGGCAAATTTAGGAGAAAGAGTGTCCTGTTGGGAAAACCCACAGGTACATGATTGTAACCGTGTGGGGGTGTTAGATATGATGTAAAGCCTCTTCCTGAAAACCCACTGAGCCACTAACAGTCAGAATAGGCAATACAAATAGCCTGTTCAGAGACGGCTTCCTCCGTTCTGTGTCAGTCAAAGAGTCACCAACAAATTGCACATCTCAGTGATATAGTTCTCTATTGATATGTTGAGCACACCTGTGACAGTGACACAACACTGTTGTCCTCGTTGATTGCTTCATCAACAATTAGCCGATTGGGCCTGTTCTTCTGCTTGAGAATTGCAGTTGACAGGTCATCAGCCTTGGAACTGTAATAAGAGAAGACAAGAGTTGCTGGGAGCACAGGAGACGGAGCCACACCCTTCTCCAACCATCGGCATTCTATGCTTCTTTGTTACGTTTTCTCTCAGGCAAACCCTAGTTGAAAGGCAAGTACAACATTCTATGCAACAAAATTCACAACAAGTAACAATGTGAGTGCAAGGTGTTCTCCCACAATGCCCTCTGCTCTGTTTTCTACTGAGCAGTTATAGATCAGAAGAATTCAAAAACCACTTACCATTGAGAAAAAGAAAGAAAGCAATGTGGCAAACAACCCACATAAAAAGAGCCCCCCCCCAATTAAGTGACAGTCGCTAGGCAAATCTTGACACTTATTCTGTCAAAATGTTTGTGTACACTTCCCAGAAGATGCCCAAGCTTAGTCTGAATCAGAACACTAAAGAGAGGGGAGGAACTAAAGGGTGTACAATAGCCAAAGTCCTTCTGTAAGCCCTCAACATTTCATTTCCCACATGGAGGTCAAAATTCAACACAGATTAATTGCTCAAACCATTTAAGGTTCTGTGAGCTAAAACCAGCACCTGACTTGTGCCCTGGAAGTGCAGCTGCTGCAGCAATAACACTGCTACATCAAGCTCCCTAACAACCCCAAAGTACAGGCACAGAGAGGGTCCCACGAACATTTCAAGGTTGACAGTTGGGGAAGTTGGACCCCATCGATTAAGCCTTGGTGGGTCATAAACCTTGTCAGTCAAAACTGCCACAAGTCCCCTTTACCATCACCTGCAGGCAACCTCCCTGGCCAGATACAGAGCAAAATCAAAGACTTGATAACCTAGAGCCCTGAAGGATCACACAGGAAAGGTTCTAAGAAGTTGAAGAGCAGCCCTAGCCCATCACTTGCTGCTCTACAAACACTTCCACTAGGAAGAGGCAGAATCACTGAAGAGTCTCTTACAATATCCAGTTTGCAGTCCAAATTGTCCAAGGGTTGTTTTTTTAAAAACTAAGCAAGAACTTCAACACAAGTCTGAGAATTTGTTGAACTGAAGGAGGCCTAGGTAACAGTTTCATTAGCTCATCAGTTCCACCCTTAAGCTGGAAACTGACACATCATAGCTTTATATTGCCAAAAACGAAAGTGAAACTGATCGTTTCTTTTGCAAAGTTGAAGCAGAAAATACATGAATGGTATGAAAATGGGAGTTCAAGTATTTTGTTCCCTGGCAGATATACTTATAGGCAAAGACTAATAGAAGAAAACTCCTAAGAAACTCATGACAGGATAGTGTGAAATGAGCGAGCCTACTGGAAGTGACTGGTAGATGCTTTGCAGGATGCCAAATAGGAGACCAAGCCAACCCTCCTAAATCTGCCTTCAATGATATGCAGCAATTGAGGAAATACAGATGCGTTTACACCAGTTAAGGCTGACAACTAAGATGAAGAACAACTGTTATGGTACCAGCAAACCGAAACTTGGAGGAGGGTGAGATGGAGCCTGGGACCAACTTTCTAGAACTAGAGAGAAGCCAGATATTGTTCAGGCAACCTAAAGTGCTCAAGTGTGATGCAGTCAAGTAATGCAATGTGGGGGTTTTCCTCCACCATCATATTTTGGCGGGGAACATGCCATTATTAGACACAAGTTGCTTCATAAAATTGTCAGTCATATGATGAATAGAAATAATGCAATTCAAACTAAGCAAGTGGAATGGATTAAGTATCAGTCAGCCCTAAAAAGGTTGTAATCGATCCCCCCCCCACCCCCCGTTGCATACCCCTGGAAAGCCCAGCTTCTCAGGTATGTTAAACAGTTTTCAGTGCCTTCAAGTTTTATCACCTCTAAATAATGAAAGGGAATAGCTTAAATGAGCGGGCATATCTTGAAACATAATCAGTCTGCACATCTTAAAAAGCTTAATTCCAGTAAACTAATTTTGACGTAAAGTATTGAATCTGCTTTGGGGTAACATTTAAGTACTCTAACTGCACTCTTCTAATGTTTTTCAGTTCATTTACTTTGGGCTATTGGAAAAAAATTAATATTTATCCACAGTTGGCTGTACCAATCTAGGTCACTTCCAGTGGAAGACAGTCCTCCAACAGAACATCCAAAAATTGAAAACCGAAGAAAACACAAAGGTGAATAAGCAAGCATTGTGCCAATGAAGTTTCAAATAACAGCATGGTGGCTACTACTTTCTTAGAACCAGGCCATCAAGATTCCTGACAGATCTTCAGGAAGATACTTGGCTAGAGGAAATACTAGAAAGCCAAGGGATCAGTTAGCTCTACCACAGAAGACACTTCATTTGGAATTTTAACTGCAAGCAGACTATGGAGGAAGAGATCTGTTGTTTCACAGCTAACCGGAAAGTTGGTTCTTACAAGCTGCTGTAACTGCATTAAAAATGGAAGGAAGGATCTCAGCAATGACACCTGTGAATTTCAAGCAGCTGGTCTTGCCTCAACCATGTCACCTGAGAACAACCAGGTTAAAAGAAAAACAAATCAGCTTCAGCCAACAAAAGGAAGATGAAACCTAGATTTGCAAATAATAATTTGTGAAGGTTCAGGAAATTTTCTAGGCAACAAAGCTAGTAGGAAAGGGTTCAGCTGTCTGTTTACTATTAGTTAAGAAAAAAGCTAAAAACTGTTAAGATTCATTTATTTCGAGGCCTGTATGTTTAAGTAGCTGAACCAATACTTGTACTTTTGACTGGAAACCAGGGAATTCCTCAGGAAGAAAATACTCAAGCATCTACCTACCTGCCAATTATCTTCCTGCTCTCATGCAAAGTCATCCAGACATACTTTACAAGGTTTTAAAAAGGAAGTTGCTGGCAAGGCTCCTTTCACCTCACAATGTTTGCCAAGTTGAGAAGCACCCAGTGATGCAAAATTAATTCCAATACTGATTAGTTAAAGAGTCCTTGTGAACTCAGTGCCCCCAAACTTATCTATTTCAGCCATCAGATTTTTTTAATGTAGCCGAATTAGAAGAAGCAAGAACAAGACTTCTATTGTTATCACTTTTTAAAGAGAGTGCTGTTTTCATACAAGTGTGTTTTTAGGATGTGAAACGGGCCCATAGTTCATAGGAGCACAAAATACCCAGATTCAATCCCTGACATCTCCAGGTAAAGCTGAGAAGACTTCATGCTTGAAAGCCTAAAGAGCTGCTGCCAGTCAGCTCAATACTGAGATAGATGGGCCAATAGTAAGAAACAACTTTGGCTATTGTTGGACTGTCCCACCACCCCACTTCCCAGCAGCTGCTTCAATATTCCTGTTTTTAAAAGGGCATGAGGTTTTTTTGCTGCATAACATCAGAAAGCCAAATCAGAGTGAGGGCATGAAGCAGTTTGCTCAGAGCAGACTTTGTACTAACCCCACAAAGTCAATTAGTTGTTGTGACATCATGCCAAGTAAGAAAACAATGCTTCCAGACCTTCCTGTTGATTGGCAATTGCTATTCATATTGGAGGAAATCTCCCCCCACCCCCAAAAATGGACAGTACATTTTTGCAAGGTGACAAATGTTTTGTGAAATGCCGTTTCTGTTGTCACTTAACCATGACTGTTTCTCACTTCTCCCGGCATAGCTGTTGAGAGCTCTTTAAGACAGAAATTTTTAAAATTATCCTAAGCATTTAGTTACTCTACCAACAGCATAAGACCAGCTTGTTGGTCCTAACATGTTTCCCTCTGATAGCCAGTGGAGCTCAAGCCAAAATGGAAGAGCCTAATCAGCAAGTGATGTGCAAATTGGTTTTATTTCCATTCCTTGTTCACTTGAGAGTTAAGACCAGGAAGTGGTGAACCTAAGGAGTCCTTCTCTAGCTGGTATCACATGACCAATGCTTTGTGGCTTCCATATGACAAGATGGCTGCCACAGCTAAGAATTCCTACTGAAGCACACCAGCACGCTACCTTGCTTACTAGCGAGAAAATCCCACGAGGCAGTGTGTTTTGCTAAGCGGAGCAGGTGCAAGTTTAGCAGCCACAATTCTCCCTGGGAACAATGGGCGGGGGTGACCAACTTGAGCACCTACTCTTACTGAGCCAGCCACGTGAGAGGGGACTTGGCTTGGAAGTACCTAAGGGCAGCCAGGCCAGTTACCCTGGCGTAATGCACTGGGGAGAAAGAGAGCAGCTGCCCAGGAGCCTCGGAGGTCAGCGGGCGAAGCATTCTCGCCAGTGTGGCTTGAGGATCCGTCGAGAACCATAGAAGCATCTGGCCTGCAACTTGGCAGCATGTGGGAGAAGGGACCCCTCGCCCATATCTGACAAGTGTGAATCTAAAGGCCCTCGTTTCTTATTCAAGAGGCTTCTTTAATAGAATAATAAGGAACTCTTTAATAACCAGTGGAACCCCAAGGGCTCCTTGCTGCTGCTGGTCTTCTCCTTTCTGGGGAGGCCCCTTCCTCTTCCTCCTCCTCTTCCTCCTCCTCCTCCTCCGTGATTCAGCAAGCCTTCGGGGGAGCCACGTTCAGAAGCTGCCCGGCGACGCCCCCTGAGCCGGCAGATCCAGCCAGGGCGGCCCTGGAGGCGCCTGGCGGGGGGAGGCGGCGCTGGATCCGCCGGGGAAGGGAGCCCCCCAGCCCCCGGGCCAAGAGGCCTCTCTCTCCGCCTCTCCCCTCCCAGCGCCGGCCCAGGAGGCGGCGGGTGACTCGGCAGAACGGGCGGAGCAGGAAGTGGCCTCGCCGAGAAGGAAGCGCCGCCTCCCTCCGGCTCCCTCCCCCCCCCCGGCGCCCGGGGGCTTCACGCCCCCCCCGGACCCCCCCCCCACAGAAAGACCCCCTCGAGGGGGAGGGGGAGGCCAGGAAGGAGCCGGCGCCCCCTCCCCGCGAGGAAATGATGGCGCCCCCTCCCCCCTCAGGGCTAAAAGGCTTGGGGGGGGGGGAGGGAGAAATGGCGGCGGCTGAGGGAGGGGGAAACGGGGGGGCCTTTTCTGTCTCCTCAGTCCGCCGCCCGCCCCCCGTTCCAGGCCTGGTAGGAGCGCGGGGTGGGGGAGCGAAGGAGGCGGCGAGGCCTTCCTCCTCAGACCGGGGGGGGGGCGCCTCCTGTCAGGCGGGTCTCCTCTCCTCCCCCCCGGCGTGAGACTCACTCGGCTCCCGAGGCCATGGCGGCAGGGCTCGGCTGCAGGGGTCTCGAAGGGTGGCTCGGCCTGGGCGCCGCGCTCGCTCGCTCTCTGCTGGCTCTCTCCTCCCTCGCTCTCTCGCTCTCTCGCTCGCTTTCCCCTCACGGATCAACGCCGACTCATCGGGAGTGACGCTCCGCCCGGCGTGCTAGGCCGCGCTCTGCCTAGCAACAGGTGCCGCAGCGGCCAATCGGAAAAAAGGAAACCGGCCCCGCTCGGCCAATCCGAAGGAGGGGCGGGGAAAAAAAGCCGCAAAGCTGCCGGACCCGGAGGTTGGAGGAAGGGGGGGGGTCATCCGGGTAGCGCATTCCGCCGGGGACGGGCGGACCAATCGGAAAAATCCCTCGATGCGAAAGGGAGGGGGGAATAAAGGCGTCTGTGGGGGGGGGGGGAGCGCCGCCCGGATTCCTTTTCTGCCTGGCAACGCAGCGCGGATTGGGTGGAGCCCCCGAGAGCGACGGGCGCGCTGCAGCCAGTCGCAACGTGACAAGTAGATGATTGGCGTGGCGGGGCAGCCAATGGGAGAGCGCGCGCCCCGCGCAGGGCTGCGTGGCCCCGGAAGGGGATTTCCCCCCTCGGCTTGCTGGGGCGCGTGACGTCATAAAGGGGCAGGCGGGGCTGGGGAGAGAGTGCTTCTGAGAATGTGCAGAGCGCGCCGCAGGGAGAGGCGGGGCTGCTTTGGCGCAGGGAGGCCTCCGAAGGCGGGGAGGCTCCCCCACGCCAGTGTTGCTGCTGCTGCTGCTGCTGCGTGGGATCCTAGAACCTCAGGGTCGCAGAGGGTTATCTGGCCCAGCCCCCTGCAAGGCAGGAATCCCAGCTAAGGCGTCTCTGACCGATGGCTGTCCAACCTCTGCACCTTCAAAGGCAGTCCGTTCCACCGTTGTTGTGGTTGTTGTCCCCCCCCCCCATAAAATTTTATTTAGAATATACTAAAAAACTAACCTAAATAAAATCAGAGAAAGGAAAATGCAGAGTCCTTTCTTAAATACAGTGGTACCTCAAGTTAAGAACTTAATTCGTTCTGGAGGTCCATTCTTAACCTGAAACTGTTCTTAACCTGAAGCACCACTTTAGCTAATGGGGCCTCCTGCTGCCACCACGCAGCCAGAGCACGATTTCTGTTCTCATCCCGAAGCAAAGTTCTTAACCTGAGGTAATATTTCTGGGTTAGCGGAGTCTTTAACCTGAAGCGTCTGTAACCCAAGGTACCACTGTATAGTTCTTAACGCAAAAAGGGGTGGGCCCTTCCAGATCTCACCTAGGAACTTCCCCTTTCTTCCCCCAGTCTCCTACTCTGGGACTTCTTCCCTTCCCTGCCTCTCAGGGTCCTTCACCAACCATCCATCACCTTGTGTGTATAATCCCAATAATGTCCCGGAGGAGAGGACACCATACAAAACAAAAGGAGAAAAAAATGAAGAGGGAATATAAAAAGAGGGGGGGGGGGGTAAGGGGGAAGGGGATAAGAAGGAATTCTGATTTTCCGTCTGTCAGTTACATAAAAAATATTCACCTTAAAATGACATCCAGCTGTTCTACCTTCTTCTAAGCAATAATTTCCCCAATCTTCAGACCCACATTCCTGCATTGCAGGGGGTTGGGCTGGATGTCCCCTGGGGCCCCTTCCAACTCTACAGTTCTCTGATTCTATGAAATGTCTCAAATCTTCATTTCCACACAAAAAGTCCAAAAGGGGTTGTCTGATTATTATTAACAATAAATGACAACAATTCCCCCCCCCCAATGAAACATAACAGCTCTGCTTCCAACCATTCCTCCATATGAAGGCTGCTACATCACTTCTGAAACTTAGCAGAGAGATGTGGGAGGAGTGAGGCCCTTTTCTGCATTCCCAGGGCCAGGGCCAACTGCTCTTTGGTCCCTCCAGTTAGCAGTTAGCAGGTAAAAGATCAAGGGACCCCTGACCATTAGATCCAGTCGTGGCCGACTCTGGGGTTGCGGCGCTCATCTCGCTTTATTGGCCGAGGGAGCCGGCGTACAGCTTCCAAGTCGTGGCCAGCATGACTAAGCCACTTCTGACGAACCAGAGCAGTGCACGGAAACGCCGTTTACCTTCCTGCCGGAGCGGTACCTATTTATCTACTTGCCCTTTTGATGTGCTTTCGAACTGCTAGGTGGGCAGGAGCTGGGACTGAGCAACAGGAGCTCACCCCATCACAGGGATTTGAACCGCTGACCTTCTGATCGGCAAGCCCTAGGCTCTGTGGTTTAGACCGCAGTGTCCCACATGTTAGCAGGTAGATAGTCACTATTCATGAGAGGGAAAGTTGGTATTTTCAGTTTGACTGACCCAACAGCTATCTTTCCAGGACTCCTAGGGCCTCATTCCCTCATTAGATGAAAAACACAGGATAGTATTCAACTAAATTTTACTCAAAATTAGACTCATTGAGATTTAACGAAAAAGACTTCAATTGGGTCCATTTACCCAGAGTGGTACTTTGCTGAATACCACTCACAGCAGGCCTTGCTTTAGACTTCATCCCCTCCACGGCCCTCTTCAAATAATTTAGAACTGAAGATTTCACAAGAGACATTTTGATAATCAAGAGATGAGTCATTAAAAAGAAATGCAGGCTTTATAAATTCTTAAGTACCCTGCATGATGATCAGGCAAATGGAAGAAAATAGCTTATCCAACACATCTTTCAAAAGGGGAGCTGGGCGGGGGGGGGGGGGAGCAAACCTCTGTGTCTGCCAACATCTTTTGGGCCGCCCCAATACAGCTTGGAAAGAGAAGCTACCCAGAATCAGATGAACAGGAAAGCCCACCATTGTGCCCACAGACCAAAATGGAGACACCACAAACCCATCTGTGTGCTGTTACCACATGGTGCTATGTTTGCAATTCTCTCTCTCGTAAATGCTAAGCAACCTGACTGATGGAGCCCTGGGCATAAAGGATAAGCACAAAGGAAGAGGCAGCAAGAGGACAGAGCTAGGCTTGCTTCTACCTCAGGAATGGATTGTTTTGGTGCCAGTTAAGAAAGCGCCCCCTCCCCACCCCTTCCTCCCAAATCTGCAGCAAAGAAAAGAGCAACTGAAGATTTTCACAATACTGTGGGGCTTCGTTTTACAAATACCTGGACTAGAGTCACCCCTCTCTGCTTGCTTGCTTCCTCCTTCCACTAAGGACATAATCTCAAAAATAACTGAATGATACAGGAGCAAAGACGTGGAGCTTCTGCAAAACCCCCACATCCTTTCCACTAGGACGAGGGTCACTGTCATCACTTGTCTTTGGTGACTGCAACTGAAACATTCCCCTTCCCAAAGGCAAAGCAGAGCCCTGGAAGATCCGCTGAGGAAGCTGTCTGGAAGAAGGGCCTGGCAAGGGCAGAGGAGAGGAGAGGAGAGGCAGGAGCAGCAGCAGCTCTAGGGTCCCTGGCTGCTCCCCACAAGGAAGCTTCCCACATTCTGGGCGAGTGATTCTGTGTGAGGAAACTTTGTCTGCCTCATGCATGGCTGCAGGTATATCGGGAAGGATCTGAAACATAAGGAGGGAGGGGAGAAATCGGTGTCAGTGGTTGCTAAAGCAGAGATGGGCAGGTTACGATGACCGAGGGTAGGAGGAGAGCATGGTCTATGGTGACCAGTGCCGAGGGCAAGAGGGGAGAGATGCCCAAAGTGTTGCAAGCAGCCAAGAGACCAAGGCCCTCCCTGCAGCCTGAGCATCGTTGGTCAGGTGTATGTATGGGTGGAAAGTCGCAGCAGCAGCAGAGTGGGAGCCTGGATGGCCTCTTCCCACATCCAATACTGCACTCCCTCATCCTCTGTTCAGGGGGCAGGGACAGGATTCAGCAGCATGCACACACCTTTCCGCCTCTTCCTCCAAGCCTGCAGCGTCCACATGGAGCTTCTGCCAGTGGGCAGCTGCCTCCTGCCTTCGGTCCAGCTTCCAGAGGGTGTGCGTAAGGTACAAGTTAGCAGAGGGCCTGTCTGTAAAGCACAAAGGAAGCGGCATGACCAGAGCTGGCCTCAGGGCCGCTGGGCACCCCAGGAGAAATCCCAAAATGCCCCTGCCCTCCCCACACTGGATCTTGCTGAGTGGCCCCATCTCGCCCACTGCCTTGGTCTACACCCTCCCCTCCACCAGGGGCAAAAAGGGCCTGCATTTAGTCTGCCTCAAAGAGCTCCAAATTCTGTCCAGGTTGATGGACTGTTGTAAGCTGATGGAACTGTTGGTACGGGCCGAGACCGGAGAGGGGAGACGGTGAAAGAAATTTGGGAATTTAAAGTGTATATATCAAGAATTATTTTTTTTTAATTGCTTTTAATGAGAGATGGAGAAATCGTGAAATGGAATTTTTATGACCTTAGGGGAAATGTCTTAAGAGAACGAGTTTAAATATATTAGTTTTAATGAGAAATAAGATTAAATAAAGTAAAAGTGGATGGCTAATTGGTGAAAGAGAGAATGGAAAATTACAGTATATTAAGATAAATTATTAGGATAAAAACAAAGATGGAGGATTTGCTGAAATATCTATTTGACCTAGAAAACAAAGAGGGGAGGTGTGAGGAGGTCAAGGAAATAAGTCATAGAAAGAAAATCATGTAAAGGTTTAACTTGTTTTTTTCTCTTTTTCTTTTTTGATTGTATGTATTTTCTAATTATTTTTTTCCTTTTTATCTGTTTTTGCTTTCCTGCTTTTTTACTTTTTCATTTTTTCTTGGAAATGTCCTGTTTTTCTGTATTGTGTTTTGTTTCTTTTTTTTTTTGTAATGTTTTAAAACCTGAATAAATATTATTAGAAAAAACAACAACAAAGAGCTCCAAATTCTGTCTCCTACTTTACAGAAGTTACCTAAGCATATATCTAAATACTTACTTTGCATAATTTATTTTGCATGCTCTGAAAATTACTCGAGCCTCCCCACCCACTCCTTTAACCACTAGACTGACTGGAGGCCAGGTCCCTCGCATAGGCAAAGGATTCCTGGCTGTGGGTACCTGGACAGACAAGCAAGCTGTGTTGGAAATCCGCCAAAGCCTCTTTATTCCGCCCCAGATGCAGGAACTGGATCCCTCGTCCCGTCAGGGCCAGCTGCCTGATTTGGGGAAGCACCTTTGCTTCTGACAGCCCCATCTGCTCTGCCTCCTTTTCAGTGCTGCTATTGCTGCCTGGTAGAGAAAGAAGACCGTTGCCCTTGGGTTTTGCTCTCCCAGCCATGAGCCAGAGAGGTCAACAGAAACAAAGCCAATTCTCTGGCTCTGTTCTCTCCCTGCCCGCTGCCCTTTCTGCAGAGTCTACTCTTGTTCCCACATGCGGGGGGGGGGGGCGGTCAAGAGAAAAAAAATGGAAGCAGAAACCTCTCGTGCCAAGTGGCTGGACTTCAAGTTGTGATGTCACAAAAGGACCAGTCTGGACTCATGGCATGATTAAACGAGAGGTGAGGACTCTCCTAAACCATTCCCACCTTGGGCAGCAGTAGGTTAGCTCTAGCCCTACAAAAGGGCTTTCCCCAGCTCCAGAAATCACTCCAGCCAAGAGGAAGGCAGACAGAAACTGGCGGTAAGCATCCCGATCCATACCTGTGGTCACAAAACGAACTCTCAGAAGATCATTAAGACACCTGTTGGGGAAGGAGCAAAGCACAATCATCTTAGGGCTCTCGGATGAAAGCCAGAGTCAAGAGAATTTGAGGGGCTATTCAGGTATCTACTCAGTTTTCCTGACAGAAGGGGGAACAAGCGCTTATGGGCATGCTGGTGGGTTTTGGCCTGCATGCAACCAGACCACACAAGCACAGAAACTGGACCATGGGGCCGGCTTCTCATTTCAAGGCTGCAAAGAGAAGCTCAGGGGTGGAAGCAGGACTTTCAACACACTTTGCAGCTCCTTAGCAGACTCCACGGCAAGCAGAACCAAACAAGGAGGCATGCAGTTGTTCCTTTGAGCTGCGAGATCTGGGGTCCTGGGGCAGAACACGGAAGTTTTAAGTACCAAGGTATACACAGCCTTCCTTAATGGGACACATCCAGGGCTGCATCTAATACGCCATCCTGTCTCACAAGGCCAGTTCCCTTTGAATGGCTGCAAGAGAATGCTCTCCTAGCATCCAATTAAGGGACGGACAGGACGAGGCACTCAGAACCATCTTCCCTGGATCACAAACTGGGAGCCCGATTACCTGCTCAAGTGGCTTATGGCTTCCTTGGCTTCTCCTAGCCCAGCCCATGCCAAGCCCTGGATCAAATAGGCAGCTGCTCGCCAAAGGACGCAGAGCAGGCTCTCCCTCTTCCGCTTCATGAGGCTGCCAGCAGAATTTGTCAGTGAGGACCCAGCAGGCCCCGGGAGGTCCTCTGCAGCCCTCAAGTCCAGCTCAATTGGCAGCCTCTCGGGGATCAGTCCATTCATCCGGGCTGCCACCTCTTCACACACTGCAATGGCATCTCGATGCCTGGCCAGCTCTTCCAGGGCAGAGGCGGCCTCTAAGAAGACCTCGGGGATCCTGGGCAAGGCCAGCTCACCACACAGAGACACCTGCAGAGGAGGAGGAGGAGGAGGAGGGCCCCAGCCAAGGATCAGAAGGTGCTGGTTCCACAACAAGGAACACAGCACAGGCAGTACAGTAAATACTGCTTGAGAGCCAAGAGTGCTAAAGAAATTGGGCAGGCGCGGGTGCAAATGTCTCAGGCCACCATCAGCTGCTGAAGCCAACATGGAAGCCAGGATAGCAACTGATACATGAGAAAGACTTGGGGGGGGGATCCCTCACTTCTTTATCGTTGCTGACAAGGGTCCTCCTTGGCTATGGCTGCCCCAGAAAGATGCTGGGGTCACTGGGTGTATTTGGGCAAGTCAGCACTGACATACCCAGAGGGTTACTGTGAAAGGACACAAGATTATGTCTTCAAAGTCATTTGCACACAAGGAGAAGCATCACCTCAAGGCTGAATGGCCACCATGACCTCCGTGTGCCCTTGAAGACTGCAAAACATTGCACTCATCTCCCTGGGACTGGCACTGGCTTCCTGTTATCCTCGAGAGACTGTTCAAGATGCTGCTGCTGACCTTCAGAAGGCAGAATACCACCACCACCACCCCCCCCCTCTGCCCCAGTAACTGAAATCTTCCTCTCGAGGACTGCACACATGCAACACATTGGAAGAGCAAGAAGCGTTACCAAGCCCTTGCAGATTAGGAAGCACAATTCAAAAAGCAAATGTAAAACAGTCTGTCAAGCTCTAGTTGGAGAACTATTTAAACCTTTAGCTGTATAAACCCCATACATTTATGCCAGGATTGCATTTATCGTGCTTCTTTATGGAGCTGTTTAAGTGGACTTCCATGCTACTTGCTACATTTGTGATTTGATTTATTGTTAGCCCATTCTCTGCTATTGCTGAGAGTGCGGGGCTTGCACATTCCTTCGCACAAAAACCAGCAGATGGCATGAAGATAAAATAGCTGCAAGGTGCCAACCTGGTGAAGAGGCCCTTCCTGGAACAGAGCCAAGAGGTCCAGGTAGTGCTCCACTGCCTCACTCACCCTGCAGGAGAAAAGAAAACAGTTTGCTTCCACGCCTAATCCAAGGTGCTCATATTAGTATTTAAAGCCTTAAATGACATACCCCCCCCCCAATATCTGAAATACCCTCTCCCCCTCTTTAGCTTGGCATCTGGCAGTTAAGGTGGTTTTGTTTTTGTTTTTGTTTGGGGTTGTTGTTTTTGCCATATTTATACTGCTCTGGAATGGTTTTACTTGTTTTTATCATGGTGATTGTTTCATCTGTTTTTATAATTGAATACTGTATGGTTGTAACCTTCCCTGGGCCCTAACAGTGGATAAGGAATCTGATAAATAAATTAAAATAAACAACAGGAGCTGCAAGGACCTACAAGGACATCCCATGGCGTCCTAAAGACAGCTCCCTGCCCTCATTCAAAGTGAGCTCATGAGCTGATGAGCAATTTCCTTCCAGCAGGAGTCTCCTGCTAGTAATTTGAGATGCCTCAGGAAAGTTCTCCCTAGAGAAAACTGAAGCCAACAATTCCCTCCCCACCTCAAGTGAGCAACCAAGGAGACTTACGTAACAGGAAGGGGGGAGCACTCACCTCCCTGCCTGGAGGTTCCTTTGTGCCAGCAAATATTTTACATCTGACGGACAAATCTTGACAAAGAAGCTACTCAGTTGTGATGCGCAGGTGAGCAGCTCCATTTGGATCAGGGAACATGGACTGGCAAGCTCTGCCATTACCCGTGCAGGACCATCCAGAGCCTGAGGCAGGGAGAGCGGAGGAAATGGGAACATTGGTGATTTCAGAGGCAGTGCTAGCTGCTCCAGCACCTGTGCTCCCAGGGCGGGGCCATGGGGATGGGGCAAGCGTCCTGGGGGGCACCGCGGTGAGCATCTCAGGGCAAAACACCCATGGGGGTGGAGCGAGCCACCCATGACCTGCTTCCTGGGTGGGGGGAGAGGGAGCCTGGGAGTGGGGGGCAACAGTGCAACGCCCGCCCATGACTCCCAAGCCTCCCCTGAGCTGGCAAAATGAAGGGGGAAGGGGGGAAGACCACTGGCAAGGTGGTGCAGCTCCACCCCTTCACCCGACGGCTCGGGGTAGGCCTGGGAGTCACGGGCAGGTGGGGTGCCGAATGTCACCCCCTTCACTGATGACACCTGGGGCGGGGCACCCCCACTGCCCCCCTTCCTCCACCCCTGGGTGAGTCAACACTGTTGGGCATCAGACAGAGTGGAATTGTGCATCTCAGGAGAGATCTGCATTGGCTAACTCCTCCTGCCCTTCTTCATGAGGGGATATTGGACCTTGGGAAGGAAGGAAGGAAGGAAGGAAGGAAGGAAGGAAGGAAGGAAGGGAGGGAGGGAGGGAGGGAGGGAGGGAGTCCAAGGAAAATGGCTGGTCTGCCTGGACCAAGGGCAGGCAGGTATCTACAGCCACCTCCTGGCCAGTTGGCTCCCTCATCTGTCAAGTAGGGAGGGGAGCAAGCCAGAAGCGCAGCCAGTTCTTCTCAGGCAGAGCAGTTGCAGTGCCAATGCAGCCCCTTGGCATCGTCATGCAGGGATAGGAAAACCTGAGACACACCTGATACAGCAGCACCAGGACCTCCAGCTCAGCCTCCAGAAGCCCCAGTTGGTGGTACAACAGGGATGCTTGGTACAGGGCAGGGAGGAACGTGAAATCCACCTGCAGGGCTCGTTTCAGGTACTGAATTGCCACCTGTGGCTTGTCCTGGAACACAGAGGAGCAGATGCAATACGAAGTGCCGACATCCAAAGGTGCTTTGCTGTAACCTGGGGCATAAAACTACCTTCCAATAAACAAAGGTGCGTAGCAGAACTCCCATAATTCTCTGCTTGTGCATTTGTTGTTCTAGAGATCTGTGAAAAGCTGGTTTCTGATCACAGGTTGAGGGTTAAGCCCACCTCCCCCATTGTATAATCGCAGAAATGCTTTTATTGCTTTTAGCCTTTGTACCTACTGTATTTCATCACGTTTTATCTTATTGCACACCACTTCAAGAGTGGTATTAGTAACCCTTATTTACTAAATACAATGTTTAACATTATTTATTAAAGGATATTTCACTAAAATATTTCTCAATATTTTAACATCATTACTGCTTGGCAAGAAAACATTTGCAATGCCTATGTTTTATCTCAAGAATACTGCATTATGAGAAATTCTACCCACCTGGTTCTTTTGAAGTACTGCCTTTTAGTTTAAAATTTTTAATTCTTATTTTTAACGCACAGAATTTTAAATGTTCTACCATGTATGCTTTTTATCACGAGTTGCTCTGAGATGTTTTTGTAATAAGTGACAAATGCATGTAATAAATACATAATTTTAGGCCTTTCCTGCTTAATAAGCCAAATTCCTAGCTCTCTGGCATTAGCAGTGCTTAAAAGAAGCCCCAATAGGAGAGTGGCAAGGCAGAGCACCCCCTGGTAAGGGGGAAAGAGAACTTAGACCAACATGGCACTCTCTGCTGCGGCTCTCAGAACCGCTGGAGGCCCCACACTTCAGGGGCATATTGACACAGGTTTGCCCTGATAGCAACACTTTCCCCCTTTCCTTCCATGTGCTGCGTTCACAAGCTGTGCCACCCTGCCACCCTCTCCCCCCTCAACGCACCCATACCATTTTCAGGTTGCAGCATCCCATTAAGGTGAAGATCTGGGCAAGGCGGCGCCTGGAACACAGCCCCGTAGCAGCTGTTTGGAGAAGGGCAACAGCGGCAGGGAGATCACCGGCTTCCAGTTCCTGAACTCCTGGAACAGAGAGGAAAACCTGTTCCCACCTACTGAGTAGAATTTGACAAGGAACTCCAGGAGCTGCATGACCAAAGCAGAACAGAGCGTGGTCCCCCATCTTTTGTTTGGACTTGTATGTGATAACTGGGCTTACACAGAGCTGTAGGGTTTTTAAAAATATGACTTAAAGTTGCTATTACAGTTACTGAACATTAGCAGAAGCTCAACAGGAAGAACATTTGAACAACAAAATCAGTTATATTGGAGGGTGCTGGGCTCTCCCTCACAGGAGGCTGAAAAGCCATCTGTTTGTGGGGAGGGGGTGCTCTAGAGCTCTGGTTTTCCCCCTCTGAAAAAGGGGTTGGTCTAGACTGCCTACAAGACACCCCCCCCCCATTAAACAATTCTATTATCCAGACTTTGCTCCTGAGACAGAGTGGAAAGCAATTAAAACAAGTCTATCTAACATCTGAGCCAGAAGAGCAACTGGGAGTCCTATAGCTTTGTTATAATCCAAAACCACATCCTCCTCCTCCTCTTTCTCAGAGGAAAGCATTTAATCTGCCTTGGCACACTCAATCCCTGACTCAAGTAACCTGCAGACGGACTGATTTTGCCTCCCTAGCAAGTGGCTTCCTGGCAGAAGCAACTGTAGCTGCCGAGGTGCGGGTCAAAAGAGAGAAGGCGTACAGAAGCAGCAGGCATGCAGAGAGTGGGAAATCACAGCCCCACCTTGCAGAAAGGCAGCCGAAGTCCACAGGATGCCTTTCAACTCTTGGACACTCTGCACAAGGAGGGGGTCAGACTCTGCCATGTCAGGTGGCTGCCACATCTGGAGCAGGGAAAGGAACTTGTTCTGATGGCCATGGCAAGGAGGAGGCCTCAGGCTCTGAAAAAGGAATAACGGTTCATCGTCAAGAGTCCTGCAGCACTTTCAACAGTAGCGAATTTCTTGGAAGAACGGAAGGGCAACTCTGCTGGATCAGACCCAAAGGGGTCACACCTAGTCCAGCATCCTGTGACTGTCATGGCCAATCGGATGACTCCTCTGGAAAGCCCAAAAGCAGGACTCTCCCCATCTGGGCTCCCCTGTAACTGGTCCTCAGAGGTATCCTGCCTCCAGGACTGGACGTGGTGCCATTCTCTACATGCCAGCCAGGCTGGCAGCAGGGAGAGTCAGAGGAGAGGCTGGAGGCAGAGGGGAATGCCTGCTTCAAACTATAGGCAGGCAACTGGGCTTACCAGGCAGAACTGCAGAAGCCCACCTGTCCTTTTGCTGTTCCTTTCCCAGCCCATGGCCCCTCAGGCTGGTTACTGGTGTGTGATTCAACCAGGGCCAATGAACAGTCAGCGCATGCCAGGTCTTTCATCAGAGCTCCTTGCAGTCCCACAATTTAAGCTGAATGGTCATGTAGAGGTTGATGAGAGGCCCAACTACCTGCTGCAGCACCGCAAGCTGCCATCCCATTTGCAAAGGGTGGGGAAAGCTTTCACTTAGGAGGGAAGGGATAAATGCCTCAATACAGATGCTATGCAGCTCCAGGCTGCTGTTAGCTACCTTGGCGCCATTCAGAAGCTGAAAGAGGCCTTCCGCGGTTGCGAGGCGGTTTGCTGCAAGCCACAGCACCCCCTGCAGGGCAGCCAGTCGATGCAGAGGGGCCTGCAGTTCTTCAAGGGTATCATCCTGGAGCACCCTCTGCCAGCGGCCCTCTGAGCCAAGTCCTTGGCCAGACACTGCACACACCTCTAGAACTAGCAGAGACAGACAGACAGAGGAAAACCTGCATGGATATCACTTTCAGTCAAAGGTGGGGCTGGGGAGAGAAGTGCTGCATTGTAGGATTCTTTGCACTTAGAGAAAGACCAGGCTCCATCCAGAGTGGATTTGGAACACCTGGGAAGAATCCCCTCCAACTCCGGCATCCCACTTCCTCAAAAAAACAGGGCCAGCAGCAAAAACATCCAGGTATGTATTTATTCATGACTTTGATTCTACCACCCATCATTTGGAGAGCACGTGGAGACATTTCTCTTACCCCTGCTCAGCCCATGATCTATCACTCCCAATAGTTTCTCGCCAGAGTTGCTGGAGAGGCAGATATCAAACACCAGGGAATTGTAGAGGATAGCCAACTCCAGTGGCAGAGCTGGGAGTGCAGCTGGAAGCCCTGCGAAACAAGAGGGAGAGAGAATTCAAAGGTGAACCCTTCCATCCACCTGAAGAACTCACCAGGTGGCCCCATGTCAATGGTCGTTGGGGGTCAGCACCCAAGGGGTTTGCAGCATCTGAGCACCCAAAGTCAGGAAGGGCAGGCAGGCAGGCGCTTTCAGGTTCCAGACTTGGCAGCAGTGAGGTTAAGGAAGGATGGCCAGCCAGAGTTCAGGGAGTGAGAGTCTAGCTGTTCACACAAGACAGGAAGCCCATTCCACTTTGGAGCAAATGATGCAGCTCTTTTTGCTGAAGCTAAGCAGGTCTGGGCCTGGCCAGTGTTTGGATGGGAGACCACCTGGGAACTGCCTTGATTCTCAAGGTGGAAGAAAAGCAAGAGATAAAGGGCTAAATAAGCAAATCATACTTTTCCTGTTGCCGTCACCTGGACAGTCCTCTCTTGAGAACTGAGAATGTGGGGAACCAATCCAGCCGGGCTGAAACAAATGCAGTCTCTACTACCCCAGCCATTTTTCAGCTTAACTTGTGGAGGGGGAGATTGTTCACCGCCCTCTCCAAGGCAAAAAAAACCAGCCAGAAACGCGTGAAGAGACCAAAGCAGCAAGGAAATCCAGATTCCCTACAATCAGCTGGGGTGGCCCTGTTGGTGGTGCTGCCACGGGGGTTTCCTGTGACAGGGCCTTCTGGGTGGTGGTCCCCTATTTGTGGGATGCCCTCCCTTGTGAGGGTCTTCTGTCTCCTTCACTATTAACTTCTAGGAGAAAGGGAGAATTTTTTTTTAAAAAAAAAAACATCACTGTTTACCCCGGCATTTGATAGCTTAAGGTTCTATCCCTGGCTACTCTGAAATTATTGGTTTAGGAGTAGGTGGTTGCTTTTTAAATGGTTTTATAGAACACTGCTTTTCATTGGGTTGTATTTTTTAGAAGTTTTAATTGTATTGTTTGTATTGCCTGGGGGTCCTTTGGAGGAAGGTGCAGGATATAAATTGAATAAATAAATAAAACATGCAGAAGGAAACCAGGCTTAACCCCATATGGCTGCAAAGCCCTGCTGGCTTCGGTTTCATCAGGGAGACATCAGCCCAGAACTTCACCATGAGCTGCCCCACACTTGTGCCACAGAGGGGGCCTGGCTACTGCCCATTTTCCAGCCTACCAATAAAGGTTTTTTTTTCTTCCTGAACTGCTACCTTGGATCTTCTGCAGCAGCTTAGTGAAGGCGAGCTGGCACTCGTGAGCCGTTTGTGTCACTGAACTGTCAGGACCTGGAGAACTTGTCACCTGCCAAGAAAAGAGGAGGGAGCTTGAAGGGTCCAGAGGAGGTCAGAAACAACGGCCATGAACAGATTCTAGGACAGGAGCAAGACAATTTACAAGAAGATGGGGCTCTCACAACAATCAAAAGTACGGTAGTACAGTCGTACCTTGGAAGTCTAATAGAATCTGTTCTGGAAGTCCATTTGACTTCTGAAACGTTTGGAAACCAAGGCGCGGCTTCCAATTGGTTTCCGATTTCGCAGGCACGCCGGAAACAATAGCAGAAGCCACACTGGACGTTCAGCTTCCAAAAAAAGTTCGAAAACCAGAACACTCACTTCTGGTTTTCGATCGTTTGGGAGCCGGAACGTTTGACTCCCAAGGCATTTGGGAGCCAAGGTACGACTTGTACTTGTAAGATCTCACACAGAACTAGCTGGACCACTAGAGAGACACTGTACCAGACTCCTTTTCTTCTGTAAGCCCAAGGGCTGTCTATTATTACTGATACTACTCCACCCTGAGAGTCTTTTTGGCACAACCGTGGGGTAAAAATGCTTTAATTAATAAATGTATTTCCATCAGGTTAAAGCCAGAGCTTGGATCCGAGGGCCTAACTGCAGGCAAGGCAGCCTAACATCACCGCCACAAACCTCATTATCTACCATATGTTCTCACGCCTGCGACAGACTTCCATAGGAATGTCATTGCTGATGGGATGTTCCAGCTGGGTAACATAAAACAATGTAGTTTAAAATGGGGGTGGGAGTAATATGGTGGACTTTGCATGCAGGTTGGCATGAATCTACCAAAGCCATTGTCCTAAATGGCCATTGGGCCTGCTCTTCATACATTTTAACTGTATGATTACAAACCACCTTGAGGCTTATTATTATCATTATCATCTAGTTATATACACACCACCCTTTTTCCTGGCGGGGACTCAATGCAGCTTACAGATAAAATATTCAATTTTATCAGCTAATGCTATATTTCTCAATTTCTCTTCCACGGTGTGTGTTTCATTGTTTTCTAGACTATATACAAAATTGATAGAAGCGTAGAGTTGGGAGGGACCCAAGGGTCATCCAGTCCAACCCCTTGCAATGCACGAATCTTTTTTAAGAAGAGTATTAAAATGAAACTAATAATACAGTAAATTAAATGTAAACATTTCTTTTTAAAAAAAGGTTTCAGTAATAACAATCAGCTTATATTGTGTTTGTGGTGTTTCAGCAACAGCCAATATTATGATGAAAACACGGAGAAGGGATTGCAGCGCCGGGTTTGAGGGGGGCCCTGCCGCCGCTCCCCCCAAAGGGGCTTGTGGCCCCGAGTCCAGGAGGGCCCCCGCTCGCGCCCAGCAGCGGAGAGCGGCTCGCTCCCTCGGCTCCCAGCTCGGTTGGACTACAACTCCCATCAGCCCCGGCCAGGAGGTCTATGGTGCGGGGCTGAGGCCGCGCTCGCTCGCGGGGCCTGATGGGAATTGTAGTCCCAGGCCCTGAAGGACCCCGGCCTGCCGTGGCTGAGCAGCCGCTTTTCCTTCGCCCTCGGTCGGGCGTCGCTCAAGGGAGGTACCGTCCGCCAGCGCCGCGCCAGCCCGTCGCTCTCGCCCCGCCAGAGGTCCAAGCAGCTCCCGCCGCCAGCCATGGAGCAAGGCCTCGCCGCCGCCCTCGCCGCTATGGAAACAGGCCCCGCCCCCGCTGTTTCTATTGGCCGCGCTCAGCGCGCTGGCGGCTCCCATTGGGCGAGCGGACGGGTGGCCGTGACGCTAAATCGCGGGCGGCAAAATTGAACAGGGACGGCTACGGCACCCGAGATGGCCCATAAAGCTCTCGAAGAGCGGGACGACCCGAAGTCTCTAAGGCCGCCTGCTGTCTCGTTGCGCGGCTGCCCAGGCGCCGCCGGTTCGATCCCCAGCAGCTCCAGTTCCGGGGACCTCGTGTCATTTTCATTATATTCCCCCCCTTTCTCCCAAAGAGCTCAAAGTGCTGCGCCTGATTCTCCAACCTCCCCCTTTAACCCCCAAAACTGCCCTGTGGGGTATGTGAGGCTGAGAGGCAGTGGCTGGCCCAAGTTCACCCAGTGAGCTCCATGGCCAAGTGGCAGGATTTGAACCCTGGCTTCCCGGGTCCCAGCAGTCCACACTCGCACCTCAGCTTGCAGGAATGGGAGTGTGGCATCTGAATATAGACTGCATTTTTAATCAAGACTTATATTGGCTTATATCTTGATCAGGTTCCTAAATTAAATGGGCTTAGATTTTCAAATGTTTCATGCCAGGCAGAGAAAACCTTGGCCATTCTCCTAAGACAAGGGGGCCCCATTGATTTATAGTAGAAAAACAATTCTCAAAGTCATAAAAAGAGGAAATTAAAGGCTGAGAGCGAGGACACTGATCCTACATGATACAGAAGATAAAAAAGGCTGAGAAAACACCATTAAGAATGGGTAAATAGTAAAATAATACCAATGTGCCTCCCAGTAAAATGAGCCAGATCTTCTTTCTAAGGTTGAAAGGCCAAGAGCAGTGAAAAAGGCAACTGGCTTGGCTAGAAGAAAAGAGAACATTTTTGAAAAGTCTTTTCTAAAGCTGTTTCTTAAACTGAGAGAGTTAAAAAGGCAATAAATGTTGAGAAGAGCTAATGGGAGAAGCATCTAGCTGGCTGGGAAAGGAGGGGGAAAGGGGGAGGTGTACACTGAAGAGGTTTCTTTTTAAAAGCTGTGTTTTACTGAGTTCCTTCCTTTTTACTTTGAAAAGCTTTATTCTTTTAAGAGGCTACCTATGATAAATGTATGAAATATATTAGCTTAAATATATTGGCTTAAATGTAATTATGCAAAGGATTTAAGAAATGCTAGATTCTTATTTCATAGAGTCATATTGCAATAGGAGACCAGAGGGGCAAATGAGCCTAGCCCCCCTGCCAGACAGAAGACGCCATCCAAGCAGTCTTGATATATAGTTGTCAGGCATTTGTTTAGAAACCTTAAATGAAGGAAATCTTTCAATGTTGATGTGAAACTCAAGATCCTTGACATCTGTTGAACATAAAAATGTAAGATTAACCATTTGTTTTAGAAGGCAATAGGGCAAGGAGGGCAAGAGGTGAGCTGGTAATTAAGATTCCATGTAAGATATATTATTACTTATATGTCATATATATAGCTCTTTGTCTCCCTTATAAGGGCAAGGAAGTGGGTGTATCTTTTGTGGGTGTATCTTTTGTGATTGGTTCTACCAAACAGCCAATAGGAATTTCAACCAGGCTGATTGGACAGAGGCAGCCACAGGAGGAGCAAAGGGGGCTGGATTAAGGGAATATAAGTGCTGGCCAGAATGGCAGGAGGCCAGGCCAGAGCTTGGTAACCATATACCACTGAGCCTCTCATTTATTTGTCTGACAAATAAATTATTATTTTAATTTCTCTATTGCTGCGTTGAATATTTCATTCCAGCTAAGCGTTAACCACAAGCAGGGTGCTACAGGAGAAATGTCCCCCAGAGCTGCTGCCAGTCCAGGTGCTGAAGGAATAGCAGGGAAATGCAGCTTTCTAGGTGGAGGTTCTAAGCCAGAAACTCAGAAGCAGAATGGGGAGCAGAGTGATGAGAGATCAGCATTAAGCAAAACTCCCTCACCTTTCTAAGAGTCCCAGCTCAAATTAAACAGCACAGAAAGATCCTCACATAGAAGCTGGCCACTCTGAGAACAGGATTCTGGGCTAAGCGGGCTCCCTTTGGCCTGATGCAGCTTCAGTGCTTTTCTGGTGTTCTCAGTTCTGTATCTGCTATGGGGAACACCGGAAGAACCCTGAAGCAGAATCAGGCCAAAGGGAACCTGCTTAGCCCAGAATCCTCTTCTCCCAGCAAGCCAAACAGATGCCCATTATGGGAATCCCACAAACAGGATGCAGCAGTGGAGCTCTCCCCACGTGTTGCCTTGTTCTGAGGCAGCAGGGCTTTCCCTTTTATTATCTTTTATAATAATAATTTATTATTTATACCCTACACATCTGGTTTCCCCAGCCTCTAGTTTTACACACATACCAAGAACATAATTTCTTACCCACCTTCACCATGAAGTCCCAGGGCTGGTTGCAGCAATATAAGGGACCCCTGACCATTAGGTCCAGTCGTGACCGACTCTGGGGTTGTGGCGCTCATCTTGCTTTATTGGCCGAGGGAGCCAGCGTACAGCTTCCGGGTCATGTGGCCAGCATGACTAAGCTGCTTCTGGCAAACCAGAGCAGCGCATGGAAACGCCGGTTACCTTCCCGCCAGAGCAGTACCCATTTATCTACTTGCACTTTGACATGCTTTCGAACTGCTGGGTGGGCAGGAGCTGGGACCGAGCAACAGGTGCGGGGATTCGAACCGCCAACCTTCTGATCAGCAAGTCCTAGGCTCTGTGGTTTAACCCACAGCGCCACCTGCGTCCCTGTTGCAGCAATATAGAAACAAATTAAATCAGATCAAACCAATTAGAGTCAAGAGAAGAGGGTGAGGTATCTCTATGTACAGGTGTCAAGGCCAGACTAAAGTGGTACATCTTCTGCAGGCAACAGAAACCATCCAATGAAGGTGCAAAATCTGTGGGGATCTTGCAGCTTAGAAGCTGCCACTCCCTGAACTCCTGAGGAGGGTGGAACTGCCAAGGTAGCCTTCTTGGCTTATCTGAACGCCCAAGAGGGTGTCTGCAGAGAAGGAGGTGATCTTTCAGATATTTCAGGCCTAAGTTTGGTAGGGATCTACCCCACTCTTGATGTGGTCAGCACCTGCAGCCCCACACACTGCCCACAGCAGGAGTGGGAAGCGTGGCCTTCCCGTTTTGGGGCTCCCAGCACTGGCAACAATTAGAAGATGGTAGGAGCTGGAGTCCAGCTACTGACTGGTCAGGCAACCTACCCTAAAGTAAGGGCTGCAGGAGCAACAAGGTTCAGAGCTGGTTGCAAAAAGGGAATGCTGGCAGAAGATGGCACTGCCCACTTTGAGAGGTGCCTTGGCTTACAAGTAATAAGACAGTTGTTGCAGACTCGGGGGGGCAAATAAAACTTACCTTTTCCACCCCAGCATGTTCCTTCCTTTGGCCCCTGCGCACCCCATCCTCCAACACACTTTAGTCTCAGGCTCACTTGCAGCCCCCCCCCCCAATTCAACGGCCCCTCTTTCATCACTAGAATGCGCACGCAACCTTCCTTCCTTCCTCCCCACCCAGGTACAGATCTTTGTTTACTTCAACAAAGAGGCAATTTTCCATCGTTTGGGATCAGACATTTTATTTACAGCAGTTTTAGAGCCAGCCCTGGCACACGTCTCCCCTTTCAACCTTGTGCACCGAAAACCCTTTTCTTAAAAAAAACTTCCAACACCTACTTTTGACCCTCCCCAAAGGAAGTTAACAGGATGACTATTCAGCATAAAAGGACCAATGCAGAACTACTTGCTCGTGGGTTTTGGTTTCATATTGCAGAAACAAAAAAGAAGCTGCAGAGTTATTCTATGCAAAGCCACTCCTTTTCTTGGTCTTCCCATAAAACATACCCCAAGAGGTAGGCCAGGGTATACCCAGTTTTGCACGTCAGGATAGAGAGGCACATAAGGTGAAAACACTTGCCCAAGGCAATAATGGTTCCAGCGGAGGGAGACTACAGACCATGGTCTGGTCTCCCTCAGAGGCAGGAGCAGGCCAAATAAAGGCACTGGAGGGTTTATCACTACTCTCAGTCTTCTGCTACCCTTCCAGATCTGAGAACTCTAGTATGGATGGCACCTGCTAGGAATCTATAAAGTGACCATGTGCAGGATGGGCAGGAATAAGCCCACCTCCAGCTCAGAACTAGCGATGTCCCTGGTCTGAGCCACAGAAACTCCTGGCAACCTGCTAAGTGTGATTTGTGCATATCTGTGGGGAGGACAAAACCCACAGGGCTGGCTATTTGTGGGTGCTTCCTTAACACTAGAATACACCAGAGCGTTTTACAGAGAAGGAACAAGTATTGTGGCATGTAGCAGCAGAATTGCAGGTAGAAAGCCCCCAGGTCCTCTAAGGGAGAATTATCTCTATACTATGAAACAAACATCAGAAAATCCAGGATATAAAAACACAGAAGTATTTCTCTTTTGCTTTTATAGCCCAAGAAGGAACACAGGCCCTGATGTATGGTTTCAAATGTCTGGACGTAATTCCTTCCCATTTTGAAAAGCAGCACTTCTGATTTTGAAGCCCAGATTTTCTGACATAATAAAAGCAACTGTCCCTTAGGAGACTGGGTGTCAAGATCTCATCAGCTGGTTCCTCCAGCTTGCAGCTCACGGTTCCCTCTAACAGTAGGTGAAGCAGGCCGTCACCTGTAGAAATTCTGGCTCTTTCAGTGCCATGTAAGGAAAACCTGGCCACCCGATCAGGCCAAAGGGAGCCCATTTAGAGCCCTTGCCTATTGTGATGCCCCAGCAAGTGGTATTCAGAGGCATTTTACAGCCCCAATCCTGGAGGTAGTGTGTCGTAACAAGTAACCACTGAAACTCTTTGTACGACTTCTGTTCTTTTTAAGCTAAAGCCAACAGTGTTAACCTTGAGTAATTTTAAACCAAACAGCTGTGAAATCATGGATGGAGAAGGATGCTGACGAGAGCAACAAATCATGTTTAATGAGCCTGGATCTGCCCCTGCATGGAAATGGTGGGTACTAAACTTCAGAGCAAGTGCTCAGAACTGATAAAACTGGGTGGCTGGGGCTATTTAGGGGACACTTAAGAATACTGACTGATCAGGGATTGCAAGGAAGCAGGCATGTGATATTTGAAGCTAAGCCCCAAACACCTGCAAAACGGCAAGAGATGCCAGGAAGAAACCTCTTGGACTGTGCCGAGTTTGGGGCAGAAAAATGTACTGGCTTGGCCTCTCAGGTTCTCAGGACCAGATCCCAGTGTCTCAGGGAAGCTTCAGCTAATGAGGATTTTTAAGGCACCAATTCTGTGCAGAGGGGGAGAAGCAGCACACACACCTGGGCTGGCTGGCAGGCAAGGCTGAAAGTGTCGCTAGCACTGCTTTACTGGACAAGAAAAGCCAGAGAGAATGCATAGGGTTTGAGGGGGCTGGAGAAGGTCAGCCCCCCCAGCAGCCCCACCTGCTTGCCTGCAGCAGCCCCAACATAAAGAATGTCAACCACAAGCCTTTGCAACCACCTCATGGAAGTCGTTCCCTGTGCACTGCGTAAGCTTGCCATAAAAATGAATGTATCTTCCATGACACAAGAACACAGAAGCATAGCAGCATTAGGGTCACTCCTGTGGCTCAAATACCCTGCAGCAGCCGAGAAAACTGACAATGAAAATAGACATCAGAGGAAGGTGTTGACATTGGGAGTTGCGTCCTTCGTTTTCCGAGGTACGGTAAGGCAGAGCAAAACAAAGATCAGGGATGCCTTAGCAGGGCAAAATCTTGCAGCGTTCAGTGGTACAACTGCTCAGCTGCTTCCAGGCGCCTGTCCATTCACTGTGATGAGTTCCCTTGGCTGAGGCTGCTGCTACACCATCCACCCAGCACAAGGAAGGCCAAGTGGTCCTCAATGCAAAGCTCAATGCAAAGCTGACTCCTTGAAGGCATTGCAGAAAACTCAAACTGGGACTCCGGACACAGCTCCCCTCTTCCCATGCAGATTCTCTGAAAGCAGCCCCACCAACCCACGTCTTTGAAAGGCAACCCATTTCTGTTTTAGCCAAAGCAAGACCCAACAACCTTCTCAAGGGAGACCAAGCGGCAGAGCAGGAATCCAGCCTGCCAAGACCTTGACAGAACATGGATTCTGAAGCAACAAACAGAAAGTGGATTAAAAGAGCACAAAGTCAGAGCAGATTCATTTGATGACTCCTTTGCTAACAAGCCCAAAGGGAGGAAGAGATGCAGCCAAGAATAAAGAGGGCCTCTCTTGCGTCTTCCTCCTGAGCACACAGCAGGTTCAGGCTAATCGTGGCTGGAAATGGCTCTTCCCAGGCCTCTCCCTTCAAGGAAGGGACCTTTGGGCTCGATGCTCCAGAGCAGCCAATGAGGCCCAAAACAAGGGGTCTGTCCCCAAAGGAGGAGAAGAAGCAGGGAGGTGGGTTCTGGCACCATGCAGAAGTGGCGCTGAGTTGCACAGAACACTACTGCAGGCATAAAAGCAGGGGCAGGGAGGCAGGCCGTGGCTCAGTGGGACAGGCACATGCTTCGCATGCAGTAGGGGTGGGATCTTCAGGTAGCAGACTCGGGCAGAAGTGATGAGGAAGGATGATCCACCTGAGGCCGTGGAAAGCGTGTCTGTCTGAAGAGACGACACTGCCTGGGATGGACTGAGCAGCTTCCTTTGTTGCAAAGCCAGTGCAGGAAACTACCAGAACACACCCAGCCAGAGGCTGCCAAGCGGGCATGTCAAATTTCACCTTGTGGAGAACTGGAACTCCAATTTTTCCTTCTTCAAAAGGCCAGATTCAGAAATCTGGAACTCAAAACACAACCAAGTCTCAGAGACGAAATGAGACTTAGGCTTCAGCACCAAAAAGTTGAGGTTCCCGAAAGAACTTCTGACCAAGCAGGAGGGTGTTCTGTTCCTGCTGGAGCCTTGGTTCTTGAAGGAGAAGAAATTTTTCTGCACCGACAGGGCTTTGAGGGAAAACCACAGACCAATCAAGCCTTTCTGAATGTGCCAACAGCCACCAGTTAGAAACAGCAGCAGCATCTATTCCTCAAAGAGCAGTCCAAGCAAGACCTTCCTCCGGTTGGCAAAGAATCCGTTGGCAGGCAGCTCAGAGGGTGCTTTTTCCTGGTCCAGAATCTGGCCATGGATTTCCCTTTCTGCCACTCCCAAGAGGTGCCCACAGCCTCCCCTCCCCCACGTGCAGCTGCTCCAGACTCGCAAAGGAACCAAGGAGAAGCAAGGAAGTCACCCCCAAGAGAGATGCCCACAGATCTGGATCTCAGCCGCACACGCCCCTAAGTGTTCTCTTTGGAAACAAGGGGCAACTCCCTCTGCATTTCTTCCCCCCACTCAGAGACCAAAAGGGCCACTCCCCAGTGATCCACTGGCGACCCACAAGCTGTGAGTGGCAAGTGAGATCAGGGCGTCTCTTTGGAGCGTGGGAAGGCTCTTTCTGCAAAACAAAAGACCCGGCAACCGCCACCAAGCTGAAGACTCATCTTTCGCGCCCCCCCCCCACTTTGTCACTGACAAATGGAGCTCCAAGCCCCGCAGGAAAACCCAGGTGGGGGAGACCAGAGAGAACGATGGCTCAGCCCACGGAGTTGTGGGCAGCGTGAGAATCTCCCCAAGGCTCTCTCTGCGGTCGCGGGGAGGGTGTGGCACTTTGGCAGAAGGTCCCTCTTCCTCTCGTGCTACCTGGACTGAGCAAGGATGAGCTGCTTGAACCACAGGCTGACGGCGCAGTCCACCCGCATCACCAGGCCGATGCCCAGCAGGAGGAAGACGCTGCTCACCATGAAGCCCAGCGCTTCAAAGAGGAACCTGGAAGCGGAACAGAAGCCCCAGTGAGGAAAGTACCGCAAAGGCTCCACAGGAGGCGCTCTGCATGTGAGAGGCCCCAAATTTAACCCTTGAGGGAAGAGGGGCACCCTGGGGTGGGGGAAGCTAGTGAAGACACTACAGGGGCAACTGGCCTAACTCAGGGGCAAGTCAACTACTCATTTCTGTGCTGGGTGGTAGGGCTAGGCGATATATCATCCAAAACCGCTTTGAAGTCCATATCATGATGCCGGTTTCATAATTTTTGACCTGGCAATATATTGCGAATCATGATGTGTGCATGTGCTATGCAAAAACCACAAAGTGGGGGAAACCCTGAAGCCAGCCAATGTGTCTCTCGATTCCTGCAGCCCCTGCTAACTGCCGGCTCAGCGCTTCTCTTTCTCGTGCAGCAAATCACAAAAGCAGGTGCCGGCAAAAATCCCAATGCAGGAAAAAATGTGAAGCCAGCCAATGTCTACCCGTAGCTCCATCCTTATTTCAGACATGGCGATCCATCAGCATAGCGCAAAGTTTAGCTGGTGATATATCGCAATGTTGAAAGCCAGGCATCGCCCAGCCCTACAAGCGGAGAAAGCAGGAGGGTGACCATGAAGGTGGAGGGGCAGCTTCTGCTAAGCTCTCAGAAGCCAGAGGCAGCATAAAGCAGGCACATCAAGAGTGAGAGCAGCCTATCAATATATGAGAAATACTACTATAGGAATGAATCACACTGAATGGTATTGAATGGAAGAATCTTATACAGTGGTGCCTCGCAAGACAAAAATAATCCGTTCCGCGATTCTCTTCGTCTAGCGGTTTTTTCGTCTTGCGAAGCAAGCCCATTGACGGCTTAGCGGATTAGCGCTATTAGCGGTCTAGCAGCTTTTAGCGATCAGCTGTTAAGTGGCTTATCAGCGGAACAGCTGATAAGCGGCTTAGGGGCTTAGGAAAGGGGGGGGAGCGGAAAAAACCCGCGGGAACTCGCAAGATTTTTTCGTCTTGCGAAGCAACCCCATAGAGAAATTCGTTTAGCGAAGCGCCTCCAAAACGGAAAACCCTTTCGTCTAGTGGGTTTTCCGTCTTGCGAGGCGTTCGTCTTGCGGGGCACCACTGTACTGTTTTTGTCACTGTCTTTGTTTTGTCTTTTTCCTCTTCTTCTGTTTGTTTCTTTTTTATATGCAGAGATGTAAAGTTATTAAGTCTGATATTATTTGATTTGTGTAGTGGTTATTAATACATGTGTCTGTTAACTATGTATTTATTTGTATATTTAAAATAAAAAATAATACAAAAAGCGAGAGTGAGAGCAGCCTACGGCCGACAGAACTCTAACTCAGACCACCCATTTCCCACCCAGCCTTGCAACTCTGCCCGGCAGCCCTGGGCTCTGAAACACCCAACCCTTTCCCTGCCAGCACACGGAGGGGACTGAGCTCCAGAGCCACAGGACACTTGCCCAACTTACTTGGGGGCAAACACCTTCCAGACCATAAGGTGCCTTCTGAGGATGATCGCTGCCAAGACACAAGCCAGAATCTATTGGGGAACGAAAAGGAGTTCAGGCTGCAGGTAAACCTCCTGGCGTTCATTCACTGTAGCCTCACATGCACAGCCCACCAGTCCCCATTGCCGCCTCTCCCTCCCTCTCTCTGGCTTGCAGAAAAAGGCCTCCCCCGGTGTTTGCTTCCAGGAACATACCTGAACCCCCAGAACAAGCAGGTACTTGAGCCCCAGTTGCAGAAGCGCTGCTGAAAACTTCTCTGGGGCTTCCCGGAGCCTCATCTCCATCATCTGTTCCTCCCTGTCTGGAGGTTCTGCCTTCGACTTCTTGCCCTTGGAGGCAGTGGGCATTTCACAGACAAATGGCCAAAGCAGAAGCAACGGGCAGCCGGCTACCTCAAGGAAAGCAGGGGGAAGAGAGAGGGGTCACTGGAGAGAATGCCGGGGACCACCAGCTGATGGAACCCAGAGGAAAGAAAGGGGCGAGAAGATCAATCCCTCTAAATCAGTGCTTCCCAAACTGTTTCGGGGCCCCACCCGCTTGGTTCCATCAACGCAGCCCCAGCACCTGCTACCCTGCCTATAAAAAGCATTGTTCAGAACAGTGTTTTGCACAGTCCACAGGAAGAAAATAACACAATACAACTCAAAACAGTAACAATTAATTGCAAATTTATTCAGATACTTTAAGTTATGGATTTGTGTAATGAAAATGTAATGAAATATGGAAAACTGAATAAAAATTATGCAAAAAAATCAAAAATTGCAAATTTATTCAGAATCCAAGTGAAACTATTCAGTTTAATTAATTCAGCGAAACTGATGAGCTTGATCCAAGGATATCAGCTTTTTCAAGTCTGGTAGCCATTTACACCCCCTTAGGAAACTCCAGCGCCCCCGCCAGTACTGCCCACTTTGGAAAACACTGTGCTAAGCAATGCCTGGGGGGATTGCTTAGCCAAAAAGGCGATCAGGAACCAGGTCCCACCAGACTCCACTCTCTGACGCCCTCAGGACAGTGCAGAGGAAGTTGGAGACCCTCCCTAGTTTGATATATTTAGAAAGAAAAAAACTGACCACTTAATCAGAAAATTCTCCACGTGCTGTATTGAGGACTGCAAAGTCATCAATAAAATGCAGATGAAATCAGCAAACATGCAAAACAAGCACAATTCTAGGTAGGCTTTCTGAAATAAATAAGTTTTAAGCAGGTGCCTAAAACCCTGTGGGGGTGCTTGCCTCATAGCAGTTCCCATCACTGGCAAAGCTAGGGAGAAGCGCTTGAAAAGCAAAAGCATCTTAGTCTTTTCTTCCCAGGTAAGGCCCCATAAACAGACACACCCCTCCCACTCCTATTGCCAATGCCAAGATGCTGGCGATATTCCAGGAGCTGCTGTGGGCCTGTAGGTCAGGAGTGGGGGGGGGGAAGGCCGTGTCTCTCCAGGGGCAGCTGTACCTCGACTCCCAGCACCCCAAAAAGTGGCCACGCTGAATGCTGGGGACTAGAGTCCAGCAATGCCGTGTCTTCATTTGCTACCCAAGCCCAACTCTTAGTGCTGAGCAGGCAGCCTCTGCCAAGCCGCCCTCCGCAATCACTTACCTGGGGCCAAAGCAAGCAGCATTCATGCTCTGCCTGCTGCAAGCTCAGAGAAAGAGCCCTGGGGCCTTTCCCGGAGGCAGCGGACTCACCTGCAAAGAGGATGTGGGAGGCGAAGGTGTTGGCCCCGACCAGCAGCGCCGGCAGCAGGTTGGTTTCATGCCCCTGCTGGAAGCCGACAAAGGCTGCGTTCCAGTGGATGGCTGGGAAGACTGGCTGGTGGCCTGTGGCATAGAAGAACTGGGCAGCAGCAAGAGCCCAAGCGACGAGGGCGTACCAGGGCACCACAAAGGGATCTGGGGGGGGGGGGAGGACGAGAACCGTCAGGGCCAGCAAGGAACCCCTGGAGACACAACGCGGCAGAGCTTCTGCAGTGGGAACTAACCCACCCCATCAGTGCAAGGATTTCCACTTGCCTGGCAAGACTCCCCCCTCCCCTGCCAGAGGTTCCCAAGTGTTTTGGGGCCACCACCCTCCCCTCCGGTCCATAAACACGTCCCCAGTGCCCTCTACCCCACCTTTTAAAAAGGGTTACTGTATTCAGAACAGCTGAAGAAGATAGCAACACAACAAAATTCTAAACTCTAAATTGCACATCTATGCAAAATCCAATGGAGAGGTGGGGAACATCCCATTGCGCAAGCAGAAATCCCTTGTCTCCCAGGTCCTAGTCTGCCTCTCTAACCCCTGCACCACACTGCTTGCTTTGCAGTTTCTGTGGCCTCCTTCCGCTCCCCTCTTCCCTGGGACCTCCCCTGCAGATTCCTAGGGCACCGTTATTCCTTAACAGCTGGGCCATTTTGAGCTTCTGCCATTTCTCTGAGAGCGAAGCCCTTCCTGCAAGAGGACGCTGTCCACAGCCCTGACTCAGGAGGAGTGGAGACCCAGGGCCATACCCTTACTCACCAGCCTGCGAGGAGGAGGAGGAGGAGGAGAGCGCCACGGCACAGGCGTGCATCCAGAGCAGCGCGAAGGCCTCGAGGAAGAGCAGCAGGAAGGCCAGGCTGAGCCGCTCGCTGTGCAGCGTCATGAAGAGGAAGCCCAGCAGGGCCAGGCAGATGAGGAGCGCGGCCGAGTAGACGCTGCCCAGCCCGTAGGCGGCCACCGTGGCCCTGCCACCCGACTTGGCCTCGTCCAGGCGGCTCTTCAGGGACTGCTGCATCCGCCGGTAGAGCTGGGGGATGACGTGCTGGAGCTCCGCCTGGGAGCTGGGCGAGACGATGGGGGCCTCGGCCGGCTCCCGACTGTCGCGCACAAAGACGGTCACGGGGTCCCATAGGACCAGCAGGAGCCCCACCAGCACCAGGCCGAAGATCCCCTGGGGGAAGGCCACCAGGGCCAGCTGCACCCAGGCGTGCAGCTTGACCAGGGCCTCCTCGGCCCCGGAGGTGATGGCCCAGTAGCCCCCCACGCAGACGGCCAGCAGCGGGAAGCCCCAGCGCACAAAGAGCACCGGGGCGCTGGGGCTGTTGAGGTTACCGTAGTGGCGCAGCCAGCGGCGCACGCCCCAGGCCAGGCAGGCCAGCACGGCCAGGCAGAGGAGGTAGCAGGAGTTCTTGGCCCCCGGGTCCTGCAGGCTGGAGAGCGGGGCCAGGAGCGTCGAGGAGCGGCAGCAGGGGGTCTCCTCGCGGCACTGCCGGAAGAGCGCTGAAAGGCGGGCGCAGGCGAGGACCACGCCCAGCAGGCCCAGCAGCCGCAGGGCCGGGGGGGAGCCGCCCTCCAGCCGCCCCTCCCAGTGCAGGCGCAGCACCAGCAGCAGCACCAGTGAGGCCAGCAGGAAGGGCGCCACCTGCGCCTCGGCCACCACGAAGCTGTCTGAGAGCATGGCGCCGCAGCGAGCCAGCAGGATGCCTCCGGGCAGGCCCAGCCCCGATGCCCGCAGCCTCTGCCTCAGGCTGGTGCCCACAGAGGGAGAACAAGCGCTGGCCAAATGGCTCCTCCACGGCCGCTTGGCCCAGCAGTGCCAGAAGAAGCCGCACTGGGAGGCCGCCGCTCCCCAGGAGGAGAGCAGGACAAGGTCCACAGCAGCCCAGCCGAGGAGGTGAGCCAGGCCGGGCAGGGCCACCCCCACCACACCCCAGAGGACGGGGTAGAGGAGGAGGCGGCGGTAGGAGAAGCTCAGGCCCGAGGCCACTCTGGAGGCAACGTAGCACAGCACACAGGAAGACGTCAGCAGGGCGCAGCCAGCCAGCATGCGGGCCGGGTGGAAGCGGGCCCAGGACCCCGCGCAGACGGCCCTCGCCTCCTGCAGATAGCGCCGGAAGCGGCCCCGGAGGTGCTCCAGGTGCGGCAGAGCAGGGGGCCCCGGCTGGGCGGAGAGCTGCTCGTGCTCTTCCACGGCAGCAGAGAAGAGGTCCTGGAGCCGCCGCAGCTTCTCCGCCGAGATGTCCTTGGCTGCCCGCGAGTAGGAGCGCAGGAAGCGGTCAACCTGCAATGCCAAGTGTCTCCGTCACTGAGCGCAGGAACACTCAAGGGGGAGGGATAGGCTGGACTCTAAGGAGCCTTTCGCCTCAAGATCCGGCCGCCAAGCTCCTCTTACCTGCCGGGCGTTGATGCTGTATGCCTCCAGCTGGGCGAGGAGCGAGGAGGCAGCGCCGCCCTCTGCAGCAAACAGCTCAGCCATCACTTCCCCGATGTTGCTGTAGGGCACCGGCACCCCCAGCAGCAGGGCCAGCGTGGGGACCAGGTTCACCTGCGGGACGGTCTCTGGCTCCTGGAGGGAGGGAGGAAGCAAGGGGTCCGGCTGCTGAAGGGCTCCTGTGGCAGGTGGCAGGGAGAACAGCACCCGGTGGGGACCCCAGGACCCCACCACCCACAGCAGGCAAGCAGCACCAGGAGCACAGGAAGCCGCCTGGTACAGAATCAGACCATTGGGTCCCTCTGGCTCAGTTATGTCTACACTGACTGGCAGCAGTGGCTCTCCAGGGCTCCAGGCAGGAGCCTCTCCCGTCCTGACCTGGAGGTGCCATCAGGGACTGATCCTGGGGCTCCTGCATCCACGACGGAAGCCAAGCCACTGAGGGACAAGCCTTTTGCCTTCTCAAAAGCCTCCTGCCTTCTCCCCCACCCAGCCAGCCAGAAAGAAGCTGGCAGGCAGCCATGACCGCACTCTTCAGCTCTAAAAGGTAAGAAACCTGAAAAAGAGCACCAATCTCCTTTCAAAGCACAATTGGCCAAGGGGTTATTTGCACCAGTTGCAACAAGCTCTCCGCCACCTAAGAATGTAATTTAGAGGCTGCTGGGTCTGGCTGATGCCCCATCTAGTCCAGCCTCCTTTCTCACAGTGGCTGACCAGATGCAAAAGGTGGGAAGGGAAAGATCCCTTTTGAAGGGAGAGAGAGAGAGAGAGAGAGAGCGCGCGCGCCTCCACCTGGCTTACCTGAGGCGGGTGGCTCTGGAACAGCTGGGCTTTGCTGTACACAAAGAGGGCTGCATTGACCTCCTCTTCGCTGTCTCCTCCGTGGTCCCCGGTCCCCGTCATGCCATGGTCCCCTGCTACCAGGAGCAGCGTGTCATTCGCCAGGTGGTCAACCAGTGACCTGTCCATCAACAACACGGGACTTCAGCCGCCTCCCTGTGCCAGCGGATGCCCCCCATGACAAAGTGGGTGGGCACCAGCCATGTTGTTTAGGCAGGACCTTCAGGGGTGCCTGAGCCCAAATGCAGGTTTGACGGGGGACTTTCTGACTCACAGCCTGGGATGCTCTCCTGCAGCAAACCAACTTAACTTCCAGGGTGCAGATCCTGGGGCTCAAGGCCAGCTGCTTCCCTTCCAGGGAGGGCCAAGGCTCAAATCCTGATTGGGGCAGCCTTGGCCAAGTGGCTCCAGTTCAAACTGTCTCCAGGGGGTCCTTCAGAGTCTGAATCAGAGGCTCATCCAAGAGCTCTCTCTATATGGAGCTCAAAAGCTAAAGCTTAAAGGGACATTGACATAGTTGTCACCAACCTGGTGCCTTCCAGGTGCTCTGAACTACAACTCCCAGCAGAGTCATGCTGGCAGGGCCTGATGCACTCCAAAACACCTAGTGGGCACCAGGTTGGCAAAGGGGCCCCTAACATAATGCAAACGTCCAAAGACCTTTGAGGTCCCCAAGCAGCTGGAGCCCAAAGCAGAGGAAGGAGAATAAAACAAGCAAGAGAACTCCAACTTCTGGCCCTCCCAGCACTGGCCAGCACAATCCACGTTCCTCTGGAAGGCCCAGCTGCTGTTCAGTGGCAGTCCATCCTGCTTCAGTCCTTGGCACACAATGGGCTGCTGCTGAGAAGCCAGGGGCGCCCACATCACCCGAGAAACCAGCTCACCTGAGCATGTCATTCATCTGCGAGAGCTTCTTGGCCATTTCGGGATGGTCTGGTCCATGCTTATGGCCACAGTGATCCACGCCCAAGAAGTGGGCAATCAGCAACTCCCACTCGCCACCATTGACTGCGCCACCACAGAGAGAGGGAGAGAGAGGGAGAGAAGGATGAAGACTTGCCCCTTCCACTCTGAGAGGCAGCCAATGTTTCTTTCTTTTCTGGTGCACTTTACTGAGGGCTGAGAGGAAGAGCACGAGCAGATTTCTCCCCCTCCCCCCCCCAATGCACACCTTCAGATGTGCTCAGGGCCAGGCCTTGAAGACACAGGGAGGAGACAATAGGAGGCAGGCAAAAAGCCAGCAGACTTTTTAGACTTTGCTGCCAGCAGAGGCAGGGGGTGACAAAGGCTGGTGGAGGATGACTGGCTTCTCATTGGAAAAACATCCACACGGAAAGGATTTCACTGTGGGTGAAGAAATTCCATTCATGCAATTTGCAGAGCCCTGCTTAGTGCAAAACAAGTCATTTCAAAAACAGAAATTTGAGGAGGCAGCCTACTTCCTTTTTTAAAGCTGACATAAATTCAAGTTAAGGCAATCCATTTTGAAACAAGCGTTTTCCCATTAAAAACAGACTTTTAATTGTTCAGTGTTTCCCCCTTTTGCAAAACCAATTTTGAAGAACTCTTTAACAATTTACTTTAGAATGTCTCTCCCTCAAGGATTCTGGCTGGCACAAGGGGACTCGAGCCACACCAGAGCCTGGAGCCTTCAAGGCCACATCACCCTTCAAGGTTATGGACTGAGAAAAAGGGCAGACAGAGGGCAGGCCACTCCCAGCAGGCCTCTCCTCACCCGGCTGCAAAGTGCCTCTGCCTGCTCCGCCTGGGGTTTCCTCCAGCAGCCTGGCCTGGAAAGGGAGCCAAGAACTCCGGCCTGAGACAGCGGCTCACCTGTCTCATACAAATGCTGCAGGATTCCATCATCTACAGTGTGAAGATCCTTCACGTTGAAAGAAGGGAAGAAGTACGAGCGGTGGAAGGCCTGGGGGAAGAGCCCGTCCCAGGTGTCGTCCCCCATGAACACCACTCTTTTCCCTGCAAAGGGGGGGGGGAGATGAGAGAGGGGTGTTTAGAGCACAGCAATCAGCAGGTCACCAAGTTAGGGAGCTGAAAGCTAGTCAGCGGAGCCCAGGAGCTCCAGGCTCCGTTCCTCTTGGTTCCTTTCTAGAGAGCTCAGGAAATTCATCCTCAGATCCACCCAGCCAGAACATTCAAGGCCAAGGAGGGATATGCACACAGCTCTCCTCCAGCTCAGGGAAACAGCATCACACAGTCACTACAGATCAGTCCCTTTGAGCCGATAACACAGTGCTGTAGTTTCCACCTGACAAAAGTTTGGGTTTTCTAAAAAAAAATATATGGGAATATGGGAAGAACTGAAAGCCACAGCCTGCTTTTCTTGAGCTTCAGCAAGGATATTGTTTATAGCAGTGTTTCTCAACCTTGGGTCCCCAGATGTTTTTGGACTACAACTCCCATCATCCCTGAGCTCTGGCCTTGCTAGCTAGGAATGATAGGAGTTGTAGTCCCAAAACATCTGGGGACCCAAGTTTGACAAAGGCTGGTTTATAGTTTCTACATTGTACATCTCTTAAGAAATTTCTTATAAAAATATTAAGCCATTTATAAATGTCTTAAACAAACGATCAACAATGACCCACACCATTCCACACATTTCATGCCCACATTCTGCCTTGGTAGCAAACACAGCACAGACAGACCCCGGCAACCTCTTGAGTTCTCCCAGCTGATTTGAGCTGGTGCTCAGTGCATGTAGCCACAAAAGAGGTCCCTGTCTGAACTTTTCCTCCAGCCTGCATCATCAAGCCACAAAGGCAAAAGTCCCCAGAATATATAAGACCACATCCAGACTTAGCTCACTGTCAGTTTTGTACTAATTTATTTCCCCATGTATTTCTGCAGTAGTCTTTTCAGAGTAACCTGTCAGTCTGAAACACAACAGGGAACAAGTTGCCTTTGTACAACATCCCCGCCTGGTCGCCTTGGAAGCCATTTCCCCTCAACACAAGAAGCCAGATCTAGCTACTGCCTCCAAACCACAATATACACCACAGAGACCAGGGCCCTGGCTCTCATTTTCGGCAGGTCAAAGCAACCCCATCCCAAGTGGAGCAAAACTGAGCTTGCCAGACGCTTCTTCCCAACCTCAAATATAAATCTGCCTGCTTTCAACTACCGAGTCATAACCCGCAAGGAAGTAGCACCTGATGCAAGTCTACACATAAAGGGAACCATTTTGTCACTAGCACTTGCAGGCTAAGTCCCGAGAGAAAAATGAAAGAGTAGGGAGAAGAGTGCATCTGAGGAAAAGGAAGAAAGAAATGAAGATGAAGAAAGCACTTCCCTTAGTCCACAACAGCTTGAATAAGAGAGGCAAAGCGTTCTGCAAAGAGCCTGCCCTCACCACCCGCTTCTGGAGGCACCCACCGTTCTGCGCCAGCTGCCAGACCAAGTTGTCCTCCTGGATGGCGTAGGAGGCGAAGTTGCTGCCTGCGTCAATGAAGGTGGGCAGGGAGCCGGTGGTGATGCCCTTGATGCGCTGCATGGTGGTGGTGGGAGGGTCAGCCCGGAAGCGAAAGAGGCGGGCATGCAGGGGCTGAAGACTGGCCAGCTGGTGCAGGAACCCCAGCTTGTTCTCATAAGGCCGCGGCTCCCGCCTGGAGGGATCGTACTGGGCAAACTCAAACTTGAGGGCGTCGATGATGACGAGCACGGCTTTGGGGAAGCGCCTTGGCAGCCAGCAGGAGCCAAGGGGGCCCCTGGCCCCTGGCAGGGAGGTGGCCAGGGGGTCCGAGCAGCTGCTGCGGTTGGCCAGCTCCACACGCATGAGGAGGAAGCCGCTGGTGAAGAGTCCGATGGCCGAGAAGAAGAGGAAGCAGGTCCAGGCAAGGAAGAGCAGCACTGGTACTCTCTGCATCCTGCAGGGAGGAGAGAAAGGACTGGTGAGCAGTGGGTGCCCCTCACACCCCCTGGGTGCTCAAAGTCTACTGGTCTCACCGGTGTTTTCGTAGGAACAAGCAGTATGACCTGCATAAGACGTAATATAACACAAATCACCGCCTGGGCGAAACATGAGATAAATGATGCATTGCTCTATGCCAGCAATGTCCAACTGGTCAACTGCGATTGAGTTGTAGAGCACTGGCGTGCTTCAAGTTCATCGCTGGAGTTCAGAAAGTGATTGGCCGGTTGCTCATGCCGCGCCCAGCACCCGGTGCTGTGTCCCATTCCCTCTGCTGGTGCTGCTGTGAAAGCTTATTATCCCTGTACTGGTGGCACAGTGGTGGTAGCTGTTAGGGCTGCGAACTGCAGGGTGATCGTTTTCATGCAATCCTTTGCCAAAAAAGCTCAACTAATCCGTTCAATCCTTCCCCCCAGAAGCTGAAGAACTGAGGTCACTCCCCTCTAAAAGAAGCTCAACACCTCTTGGCAATTGTTCCTAAAAAAAAGTTCAACAACTGTGGCCTCTCCCCTTAAGGAAAGTTCAACAACTCTGGTCTCCCCCCCCCCAAAAAAAAAGAAAAGCTCAGCAAAGATGGGCAATGCCAATGGATAGATCACTGCCAGTTTTATCATACTTGGAGTAGATAACAGTCTCTAGGGAGTTGGGCCTGCCTGCTCTACGTCAACGGCCAAGGCAGGCCCCCCCCAACTCGGCCCTCCAGCTCTTTTGGGACCACAATTCCCATCATCCCTAGCTAACAGGACCAGTGGTCAGGGATGCTGGGAACTGTAGTCCCAAAACACCTGGAGGGCCGAGTTGGGGGGGGGGCTGGCTTAAGGGCTTCGTGGCGGGCGAGGGCGCCGGGCGGGCGAGGGGCCGGGGCTCCCTCCCTCCCTGGGCCGGCGGGGTGACCTTGGGCTGCCCCTGCCAGCTGCTCCGCCGGGCTGCGGGTGTCGCTGCCAGGGCAAAGCCCTCCCCGGAGGAAGGCCAGGGCGGGAGAAACTGGGGAGAAGGGCCCCCCCCCCGGGAATGCTGAGGGCCTTTGGCCAAGGGACGCCGGCAGGCAGCCCTGGGCCCGGGGGGGGGGTCACCCCTCTGTCTTCCCCCAGAAGCGGGACCCACGGAAGGAGGGAGGGCGAGAGGGGACCCCCACCTGCCTGCTGAGGGGGGCAGACGCCGCCGCCGCCGCCGCCGCCCTGCCCTTCCTCGGACTGGGCCCTCCTCTTCCTCTTCCTCTTCCTCTTCCTCTTCCTCTTCCTCTTCCTCGTCCGCCCGGCCCCCCCGAGGCCCGTTCGGGGCTGCGGCGGCCCCACCTGGCGGCCAGGTGCGCGGGGCAGGGGGGAGGGAGATCCAGGGCGGCCCTTCCGCCTCCCTTCCGGGAAAGGGCGGAAGCGGAAGCGGAGGCCAGCGAGAGGCGGGCCAGAGCGGCAGGAGGGCGCCCCCGCGCGGCCGGGAAGAGCGAGGCTGGTCTCCCAGGCGGGTAGACTGCGCCTGCGCCTGGAGATCGCCGCCCAGGCTGACCCCCCCCCCCTTGGGCTTTGAGCTTTCTTTTCCGCTTTAAAAAAGACAACACCATGTCTTGCTTTTGCCGTTTGAATCTCCTGGCTTTATGCTTCCCTTCAATGATTTTATTCCTGCGTTTTCTTTCTCGTTTTTTAGCTGTTCCTGTTTCTACCTGTGTTACGGAAATTGGGGGGGGGGGCACATCTTTAAAGTTAAATGTTACAAATATTGTGCCTGAATGTATCCTTTCGGCTTGACAGCTCAGGGAAGTTAAAAGATCAAGGGACCCCTGACCATTAGGTCCAGTCGTGGCCGACTCTGGGGTTGTGGCGCTCTTCTCACTTTACTGGCCGAGGGAGCCAGCGTACAGCTTCCGGGTCAAGTGGCCAGCATGACTAAGCTGCTTCTGGCGAACCAGAGCAGCGCACGGAAACACCGTTTACATTCCCACCAGAGTGGTACCTATTTATCTTCTTGCACTTTGACGTGCTTTCGAACTGCTAGGTTGGCAGGAGCAGGGACCGAGCAACGGGAGCTCACCTTCTGATCGGCAAGCCCAAGAGGCTCTGTGGTTTAACCCACAGCGCCACCCGCGTCCCTTTTGCTCTTCAAAGGTCCCCCTTATTCTACCCATGTACTGAAACTGGGTTCAGTGATAGAGTTTGCATTTAACTTTTTGGCCCGATTGCTTTAGTGGCTGTTTGTGGTGTGGCGTTTTTAAATTTCCTAGTAGGATGGAAACGTAGTGCAGGAGAGGGGCTCAGAGATACCGAAGTCAAGAAGACGTCCTAAGAACAGGCAGCTCAGCACTCTGCGAAGTTATTGTGTCCCTCAGCCTCTCCCTTCACCTCCAGCTGAGCCAACAAGGGCTGAAACCCGTTTCCCTTTTGTGATGGTGCATTGAGAGCCCCCAACACTTTCACTGGGCGCTTCTTGTCCACTCCAACCTCAAGCTCAAGGCTAGCTCACACCAACAGATATTCCCCACCACGGCTAGAATACCTGGGTGGGAACGGATGGCAGATCCTATAGCAGAGAGCACTCAGGATGTGGCCCACTGGATGGCACCAAGGAGAGAGAATGGCACAGCAGGATTGCCACTGAGCAACAGGCCTCTTCCCCAAGCAGACTGAGCTCTGCCAGGACCTGGTCATGCGGCGATGAGGAGCTCCAGCTGCCATGCAGAGCTCGCCCTCGATGCTGCGCAGAAGAGGGCAGAACCAGGGCAAGAGGGGGGGGGGTAGGACTGATTGCTGGGTTGTGTAGCACATTCCCCTCACAGATAAGGCCACAGCTGTCTGAACATCTTGCCCTCTGCCTAACCTTTTGCGGTCTCAGTAGTCTGCTGTGTCCTGTCTGTGACCTTTGTCTCTGAGACCTTTGTCTCCTTCGTCATACACTGTGAAAGGGGAAAATGATGCGGTGGAAACAGGTGCCAAAATAACTTTGTACCACCCCACGATCTCGGGACTGGAAGATGTGTAAAGGTCACAGTCCAGAATGTATCTGCCTGGGTTTGCATATTCAGTGGTGCCTCGCAAGACGAAATTAATCCGTTCCGTGAGTCTCTTCGTCTAGCGGATTTTTCGTCTTGCGAAGCAAGCCCATTGACAGCTTAGCGGATTAGCGCTATTAGCGGCTTAGCGGCTTTTAGAGGCTTATCAGCTTAGCGGATCAGCTGATAAGCGGCTTAACTGCTTAGAAAAAGGGGGGGAGGGAAAAAACCCCACAGGAACTCGCAATACATTTTCGTCTTGCGAAGCAAGCCCATAGGGAAATTCGTTTTGCGAAGCGCCTCCAAAACATAAAACCCTTTCGTCTAGCGGGTTTTCCGTCTTGCGAGGCGTTCGTCTTGCGGGGCACCACTGTTGTGTCAATAAAAGGAGCCGGCAGCTTCTTGCAGCTCACCTGCATTACCAACTCCTGTCTCATGTCCTTTACTTCAGGGGGACACATTCCGCTCCAGACCAAAGGGGCAGGCTGGCGAACAGTAACCAAGACCCTTTGTCCCGAAACTGCTAAGGTGGAGAGAGGACCTGCCCTCAGCCTCACGGCACCCCCAACCCTTCCTGGGCACCAATGGGGCACGGACAGTTTCCGGCCAAGTTCCTCTGCAGGTTATTTGCGCCCTCCACAGGATTTTGGGCCGATGAGCCCAGGGCCTTCATCCTCGTGTGGTTGAAAATCCCAGTCCGAGACAAGAGAGGTTCCCCCCAGAACAAGGGGAGACGGCTGGTTCCCGGCCATCTCCTTTTATTACATGATTAAATCCAAATCAGAAAATAATCCAAAGAGGGGAAGGACAAGAGTCCAAGGGTGGGGAGCAGGGGGCTTCTCCGTTAGCTGGCGCTCGGCTGCTGCTCCTGCTCAGTGTACTCTATGCTTGGGGGCGGAGGCGGAGGAGGGGCCTGGAGGGCGGGGGGAGCTGTGGCTTCTGCAGAGGCCGCCTTGGTGGGTTGGGGTTTGCTCAGGGAGCCATAGATTCCCATTGCCTGGAGAGAGAAAAGGGAGGGAGGGAGAGGTCAGAGCCCCTCAACGCAGCACATGGCATGGATCACACAACACAGAAGTAGCTGGAAGGATCTGCCCTCGCTCTACCCAGCAACCCAGACTGTGGGCAGTTTTGCAATCTGCAAGAGGACCTCACCATATTAGCCTTCCCCCATGGGGAAATGGAGCCTAGGAGTGGATGACCACACACCGGTTATGCCAGGGGTCAGATCAGAAGCAGGCTCAACTTGCAGGTCTGAAGTCAATCGTTGCTTTCCAGCACTGCAAGGCCCCTGCTCCACTAAACAGCCGGATCATAGGCAGAGTTTGGGCTCCTGAAGGGCACCAGCTTCAATAATAACAATAACAATAATAATAATAATTTATTATTTATACCCCGCCCAACTGGCTGGGTTTCCCCAGCCACTCTGGGCGGCTTCCAACAGAATATTAAAATACAATAACCTATTAAACATTAAAAACTTCCCTAAACAGGGCTACCTTCAAGTGTCTTCTAAAAGTTTGGTAGTTGTTGTTCTCTTTGACATCTGGTGGGAGGGCGTTCCACAGGGCAGGTGCCACTACCGAGAAGGCCCTCTGCCTAGTTTCCTGTAACTTAGCTTCTCGCAATGAGGGAACCGCCAGAAGGCCCTTGGAGTTGGACCTCAGTGTCTGGGCAGAACGATGGGGGTGGAGACGCTCCTTCAGGTATACTGGGCCGAGGCCATTTAGGGCTTTCAAGGTCAGCACCAACACTTTGAATTGTGCTCGGAAATGTACTGGGAGCCAGTGTAGGTCTTTCAAGACCGGTGTTATATGGTGTGAGAAGCGCCCATCTCTGATGGGATCAGGCTGCAAGATGCCTAATGGAGGCTCCTGACCCGAAGTGAGGCATTCCTCCCACCAGATACTTCCTCTCTTCCTCCCTCCCCAACCCCTGGCCAACAAGGAAACGGTTGAATTCTTGCAATCTTAGAAGCCTTAAGCAGCTATTGTTTCATCTGCACACAAGGATCTTTTGCTCTTGCGGTGTTTGACCTAAATCTCCTTCCTTATTAGACCTGCAGCCCTCCAAGCTCCTGCCCTCCACTGGTGCCAGCAGGTCCCAATCTGTCCGTCTGCACACCAAACTCACCTGGGCAACCATGCTGGACATGTCTCCCGTGCTGGATGGCAGAAGAATGGTGTTGGACTCTTTTGCCAGCTTGGAGAAGGCAGCCACGTACTGCTCAGCCACAGAGAGAGAAGCTGCGCTGTTGCCGTTCTGGGAGGGAGAGAGGAGAGGAAGTGAGATGGTACAAAGACGCAGGAAAGAAAGACCGGGAGGAGGAAGAGAGGGAGAGAAATGTCCCAGAATGGGGCTCTCCTTCCCCAGCTTGCTTGGCGTTGAATAGAATTTATTATTTATACCCCACCCATCTGGCTGGGTTTCCCCAGCCACTCTGGGCGGCTTCCAACAAAGTATTAAAATACAGTAGTCTGTTAAACATTAAAAGCTTCCCTAAACAGGGCTGCCTTCAGATGTCTTCTAAAAGTCTGGTAGTTGTTTTTCTCTTTGACATCTGGTGGGAGGGTGTTCCAAAGGGCGGGTGCCATTACCGAGAAGGCCCTCTGCCTGGTTCCCTGTAACTTGGCTTCTTACAGGGAGGGAATCACGTACTGGGAGCCAATGTAGGTCTTTCAGAACCGGTGTTATATGGTCTCGGTGGCCGCTCCCAGTCACCAGTCTAGCTGCCGCATTCTGGATTAATTGCAGTTTCCGGGTCACCTTCAAAGGGAGCCCCACGTAGAGCTCATTGCAGTAGTCCAAGCGAGAGATAACCAGAGCATGCACCACTCTGGCCAGACATTCCGCGGACACGGAGAGTCTCATCCTGCGTTCCAGATGGAGCTGATAAACAGCTCCCCAGGATACAGAATGGACCTGTGCCTCCATGGACAGCTGTGAGTCCAAAATGACTCCCAGGCTGCACACCTGCTTCTTTAGGGGCACAGTTACTCCATTCAGGACCAAGGAGTCCTCCACACCTGCCTGCCCCCTGTCCCCCAAGAACAGTATTTCTGGTGTGACAGAGGACACCATTTCTGAGGGATGAGGAAGGACCAAATCAAGTCCCTATCCGTTTGCTTTGCAACCCAAGCGCTTCCATCTCCTCTTGCCCTGACGAAAGACAACAAGACAAGCTATTCTTAGGCTCAGAAGGGGCTTCGAACATCTCCTTCCACCAAAGGAGCCCAGGGCGGCAACTTAGCCAGAAGTTGGCTGCAAGGCCTTGGGAGAGCCGCTCCAAGCTGACACCAAGCGCATGCTGGGAGACTCCCTCCCAAGGGGTCTCCCCAGGCAGGTGCTTCCCTTGAGACCACCCCCTCCATCACCTGCTGTGCCAGAGCAGCTGCCACGACTCGGATCGCTTCTGCTTTGGCCTGAGCCTTCACCAGAATGGCACTGGCCTCCCCTGGGAAAGGAAGCAAAGGGCTGTCAGGCAGGTTCAGGGGAGCCCCAAAGAACATGAACCACCCATCCCCCCCCCCCCCCGGGTAAAAAATGGGCTCAGCTCACAGCACAAGCAGTGCAGTGACTTCCTTTGACCAGAACCCCTTCCCCAATTACTCCAGACACCCTTGGGCCCCAGATGCTTCCCCGGGTGTAGGAGCTAGGAAGGAAATGAGGCAACCTCCCCAAACCGCCTGGAAAGAGGCCCCGATTCCAAAGGAGTGGGTGATAGCCAAGCAGAAATTAGAAGAAGAATAATTATTTATACCCCACCCTTCCCGGTTCAGAAAACCGGGCTCAGGGTGGCTAACAAAAAAATAAAACACTTAATTGTTGGAACAAAAAACAGCATAGGAGAAAGGGGCACCTCCTATGGGTCAGGGTTCTGCTGGACCATGGGGAACAATGTCATCTTTGGTGGGTCGGGATCTGGCATCCTTTGCACAAGCAGCATCCCCCAAAATCCCAGCTCTGTATTTCACAGCAGGTTTCTAGAACTCAAGGCAGATATCCTCCTTCAGGGATGAACTGTCACGCCTGCCCCACAGGACGGCCCTCTATTCCCTGGCTGAGTCTCCCAGCTGTTTCCCGCTGCACATTTATCCTTTGTACACATTATACCTCCTACCCCCTCATCCATTCCTCCCACAAGCCCCAGCACTAGAGGCTCTGAGTTATGGGGCAGAGGAAGAGGGAGGCAGCCTCAGAGGTCTCCCTGCCCTTCTCTGCCTTTAACCGGGAGAGGCCTCCCGAGTTTACCGGAAGCCTGGTTGATCTGCTCGGCCTTCTCCGCCTCCGAGGCCAGGATCTGAGCTTGCTTCCTCCCCTCGGCCACGTTGATGGCCGACTCCCGGGTCCCTTCTGACTCCAGCACGGTTGCCCGCTTGCGTCTCTCGGCCTCCACCTGGAAGGGAAAGCGCCGCTTGGTGAGACACCTGCCAACCTCCTGGCAGAAAAGCCGGGCGACCCTAAAGAGGAGCCCCAAGACACACAGAGATCACCGTTCCCAGGATCGATGGCTCCCACATCACAGGCAAAAAAGTCCTGCGTTCCAGAGCCTGCGAGGACGGTACCCACGCCAGGGAGAGGGAAATGCAGCTGAGAGGAGGCATCGCCAGGACAGACTGTGGAGTCCCGTTCCCAGTCCTCAGCCAGATCAGAGAAAGCAAGATGGACCACGGACGGAGGAGGCAGAGGGAACGGCAGTCTGCCCCCATCCTCAATAGAAAGAAAACAGAAAGAAAAGAAGAAGCAAGAAGTGGTAGAAGACATCAGGAAAAATGAAATAGAATTATATAAGAGACCAGATAATGCGGAAATAAAGAGAAATATTAAAATACTACAGTCACAATATTCTATTATAATAAATGAAGAAATGGAATGGAAATTAAGATTAATGAAACAGAGAAATTTTGAGTTTGCTAACAAGCCAGGCAAATTACTGGCTTGGCAGCTAAAGAAAAAAGAATGTGAAAGGATAATTAATAAAATCATAATTGGGGACAAAATAATAAGTAACCCTAAGGAAACTGAAAAAAGATTTGCGGAATTTTATAAAGGACTCTATAAAGAAGTGGCCCCCGAAGAGGCTTCCGAGGGCCAGGCTGACCTGCATCTGCATGGACTCCTTGACGCGAGGGGGCACGTGGATGTCCTTGATCTCATAGCGCAGGCACCGGATGCCCCAGTAGTCTGAAGCCTGGTTGATGGCGTCCACGATGCTGGCGTTGAGGTTTTCACGCTCCTGAGTGGGGAAATGTGGGGTCAGCGAGGGGGACAGCAAAGGAAGCTGCCTGCTTTGCCCCAGGCCAGCCACCGCCTGCTCTGACTGGCAGCTACACCTCTCCAGAGTCCTGGGCAGGGAAGGACCTTCCTCTCCACCCCTGCCTGTGGCTGAACCCAGGACCTCCTGCAGGCAAAGTATGAGCTTAGCCATGGATTCTTTCCCAGGCCTGGCTGTTCTCCAGCCCTCGCTGCCTGGGTGCTCTCACCAGCCAGAGGACCTGGCGGAGCAAAGACTGTGCCTCAGAATCCTCAAAGCAGGCGACCACCCCCACTTCACCCAGGCTGTGCCACACGGGGCACCCGCGGCAGATCTGAACCTCCTTGTATCATGCCGTATCCATACCCTGCAAGCTTTCTCTGCAGCTCCCCCAGAAACCCAGTCTGCCGCCCCTCCTGTTATACAGCCCTGCTCTGCCGCAGAGCTCTGGCCCGCCAACTTCTACTCCCCAGTGCCAGATACACACCCCAGACCTCCCCCCACTTCCCGTGGCTCACCCGAAAGACTTTATCAAGGGTGAGCTTGCCCAGCTCAGACCTCATGGTGGTCTGGGCAAGCTGGGTGACGGCGTACTCGGGGTCCTCCACTCCGTAACTGGCCTAGAGGGGAAAAGGAGGAGGCAGAGGGATGGAACAGGAAGGCAGCACTGGCTGCCTGACACTCCCAGGGCCAAGGAGAAAGGGAAAGGCCTCACCCCCTCCTGGCCCCAGAAGACGACAGAAAGCTCAGCAGACACCCCCCTTCTTGCCCTCTCAGCTGCACACCCCCAAACATGCACAAGAGCTGCAGAGATGTGGGGTGGAATCCTCTGCTGTGTCCCAGAGGGGCTCCTGGCTTGATTAGGCCACAGTCAGTTTCCAGGAAGGTAGTACCTTGTAGGGGTCCATGACTCGCAAGTAGAGGACGCCGTCGATCTGGAGGGTGACATTGTCTGGAAGGAAACAAGGAACAATTTCATGAGAACAAGGCAGAGGGCCCACCATGAAGATACAAAGAAGGCCCAGCAGCAGGGGAACGAGGCAGCAAATACCTACGCTCAAGCAAGTGAAGGTACAAGCAAGGGTTTTCCCAACCAAATAGCGAAGGTCCTTCCAGCACAGAGAACAGAAAGTCTAGGCCTCCCTTTGTTTGGAGAAGGGTTAAGAACCAGGCAATTGCTCTGCAGGCATCTGGTCAATACTGAGGTAGACCGATTCAATTTGCAAAGGCCTTGGATGAACACAGACAGACAAAGCTCTGTCTTCACACATGTAACTATGCAAAGGAAAACTAAAGAACCTGGGTTATCCAGCACTGGCAAGGAGGTTTTGCTGGCCTAGACAGAGATGGACCACACCACAAATTACCCACTCCAGGGCCGGCCCCCAACTCAGCCCTGCCCGGCCCTTCCACTCCTTGCCTCCCCAGCCAAATCTTCTCACCAAGGGTAACAGCCGACTGCTCTGGTACATTGATGACGATTTCCTTGAGGCTTTGCACGTAGCGGATGCGGTCGAGAAGCGGGATGAGGAAGTTCAGCCCCTGGCAAAAAGGGTTAGCAAAGGGGAAAGTATTTCTCCAGAACAGTCACCTCTTTCTCCATGCAACTGTTGTTCCAGATTGTTGAATTACCTGAAAGCTGAGCTTACGTTTTACACTGCTGTAAACCAGGGGAGTGCAGACCCTGTGGCCCTCCAGTTCTTGCATGACTCAAGCTCCCACCAGTCCCTGGGGCCAGGCTTCTATGCCTCCTGTTTTAAAACAGCCTCACTGTTTGCCAGTTTGGTTCCCAGGATTAATTTAAGGTGCTCACACTAGAGTTTAAAGCCCTGAATGACTTAGGTGCCAAATATCTGAAAGGTTGCCTCCATCCCGGTAAGCCTTCTCAGGTGTCAAGTGCAGCAAAGGGAGTTCTCATAGTAGTTCCAGCACCCTCAAAAGTGCAATGAATGGTGACCTGGGAACAGGCTTTCTCTGTGGCAGCCCCTCAGTTGTAGAATCCCCTCACAGTAGTGCATCTAGAATCTGTCGTATAGCTTTTTCCATATGCCAAAAAAACCTCTTTATGCTACCTTTTGACACTTACAATATTTTTGTGGGACTCACCACTTCAGTTTTGTTTAGTCGATATTGTGCTGCTTTTGCTTGGAATTGCTTTAATTGTTTACTTTCCCAAAAGATATCCAGTTATTCACATGGATGCAACTGATCAATCCCACGTAAGTTTTCTGTTAAAAACCGCCCCTTTGAAGATGCTATTTCAAGGCTGAACAGGGAGGTATTTTTGACAGGAAAGTAACACTGAAGAGTGAACTTCTGTGCAAGACACTGTCCCTGGAACCTGCACTTGCTATTTCTTTCTTTTTTTAATGTCTAGGTAAAGGTAAAGGTAAAGGGACGCGGGTGGCGCTGTGGGTAAAACCTCAGTGCCTGGGACTTGCCGATCGTATGGTCAGCGGTTCAAATCCCTGCGGTGGGGTGAGCTCCCGTCTTTGGTCCCAGCTCCTGCCCACCTAGCAGTTCGAAAGCACCCCTAAGGGCAAGTAGATAAATAGGTACCGCTTTATAGCAGGAAGGTAAACAGCGTTTCCGTGTGCTGCGCTGGTGCTGGCTCGCCAGAGCAGCTTCGTCACGCTGGCCACGTGACCTGGAAGTGTCTCCAGACAGCGCTGGCCCCCAGCCTCTTAAGTGAGATGAGCGCACAACCCTAGAGTCGGACACGACTGGCCCGTATGGGCAGGGGTACCTTTACCTTTACCTAAAGGTAAAGGTAAAGGGACCCCTGACCATTAGGTCCAGTCGTGACCAACTCTGGGGTTGCGACGCTCATCTCACTTTCTTGGCCCAGGGAGCCGGCGTACAGCTTCCGGTTCATGCGGCCAGCATGACTAAGCCGCTTCTGGCAAACCAGAGCAGCACACAGAAATGCCCTTTACCTTCCCGCCAGAGTGGTACCTATTTATCTACTTGCACTTTTGATGTGTTTTCAAACTGCTAGGTTGGCAGGAGCAGGGACCAAGCAACGGGAGCTCACCCCGTCTTAGGGATTCAAACCGCCAACCTTCTGATCGGCAAGTCCTAGGCTCTGTGGTTTAACCCACAGTGCCACCTGTGTCCCTTTAATGTCTGGGAGAAACCATCAAATGGTAAATATGTTAACTGTGTCGTCTAATCTAATGTCAGCATTTGTTTGTCTTTCAAGGTGCTACAGGACCCTTTACTTTAGTTAACAATGATCTCAATCTCCGCTACCAGCCCAACCTGCACGTTCTACTTTCATCCAATGCCAGGCAACAAACTCTGATTCCCTCTTTTCCTTCCTTTCCCTCCTTCAGAAGAGGAGCCTCCATTTTGGCAGTCTTGTGGCTTTTTTGGCCATTTCTCTACATAGGAAAGCCAAGGACACACTAACTCTAAAAACTTGTAAGCCGGACTGGCATTAAGACCCAGCTGGCACCCCACTGGTTCCTCAAAAGTCGCCCTTTGCAGATTCACCCCAAACCCCGATCGCTGAAAGGAGGACTGTTCCTTACTGGCTCCAGGATGCGATGGAACTTGCCCATCCGCTCCACCACCCAGGCTTCCTGCTGAGGCACAAAGAGGATCACCGTGTTCATAGGGAGGCTGGAGGACCATCTCTGCGGCACTCTGGCCAGCCACACCGTGGGCACCGGCCGCCTGCTGCTCTGCAAAGACATTGGGGGGGAAAGTCTGAGAGTGTGCAGAGAGAAGACTCCACCAGCTGTTGGGGATAAACACCAAGGAGCACACAGGGAAGCGGACAGAGGTATGTCCATGTGCCCACCCCAAAGCTTCAGGCAAGTTTGGGCACAAGTTGCCCCATTTTAGGACCCACCTTATTTTTTTAGGATTGCTTCACATTGCTTTTAATACTGTGCTTTAATGCTGCAACCCCCCCCCCCCGGGAGCTTAGGGTGAAGGGTGGGTAATATTCCTGCCTTTCTATCCCACCTTTTTCTCCAAGGGGCTCAAGGTGGCATATACTTCACCTCCCATTTAATAACCACTTCAACCCTGTGTGGTAGGCTAGGCTGAGAGGAAGAGGCCGAGCCCCACGGTCACTCCCAGAGGTCTTAATGGCCAAGTGAGGGAGATGTGAACCTTTGCCAGGCCACAGTCCGACACTAACCGCTACATCCCTGAACAAACAACTAAAAGTGGGTTTAGAAAAGCAACACCGCCCAGGACCCTTCCCCTAAGACGTACCACCTTCTTAGCCCTCCTGGCCATTGCTCTATGCCTCCCTCATGGAGAGCAAGGGGGCACCGAGCTGGGGGAGGGATAAGGAATCTCCACCTTTGCCCCTGCCGGCTGCCCCACTCCCACAGGCTCCAGAGAAGGAGTCCCACAGCCCTGCCAGCCCCAGCCCCTGCCTGCTGCCTTTCCTAAACCTCTCCTCCAAGGCCTCTCCTGTGTACTTTTATTTGAGACTCTGAGGATCCTCCAGCCCAACTCCAGGGAACAGATCAGGCTTCCTCAACTGCAGCCCTCCAGATGTTTTGGGACTACAACTCCCATCATCCCTAGCTAACAGGCTCAGTGGTCAGGGATGATGGGAGTTGTAGTCCGAAAAAGATCTGAATGACCGAGTTTGCCTATGCCTGTTTGAAAAGCACACTGGATCAATCCAGCAAGCAATTTGCCCAGAAGCGAGACGGCGTTAGTTATGCCATATACAAAACAGAAGAAAGAAACAGATCTGAGACCCCACCATCCAGGCCCCGCCCGCCAACGCCCATCATCCCTGGCTAAGAGGACCAGTGGTCAGGGATGATGGGAATTGTAGTCCCAAAACATCTGGAGGGCCGAAGGTGGAGGAAGCCTGGAATAGATGCCTGGAGATCCCAGAGGCGAAGGATCTGTTTTCGAAACAGGGGCATAAAAGGAAGGGAATGAAACTCCAGTCCCCGCCCCCCGCCCGGGTTGCAGGGGCTTCAGGGGCCCCTGGGTGGAGGGCAGGGTCTCTGCCCCGAGGAAGCGGCAGCAGCGCCCCCTTTCCCGGGGTCCCCACCCCTTCCTTCCCCCTCGTCCACCTCCCGCAGGAGCAGCCCCCGCGCCGCCCCCCGCGCCGCCCGCAGCGCCAGCATCTCGCCCTCGCCGCGCCGCCGCCGCCGCCGGAAGCCGGAAGCCGGAAGCCGGTCCGTCCCCGAAAGCCTTCCGCCCGGCCCGAGAAAGAAGAGCGCCGGCTCCCGTGCGACTCCGGCGGCCCCTCGCGCGCGGGGATGGAGGGAGGGAGGGGGGGCCGAGGGGAGAGGCGTCTTGGCGGGGGAGGGAGGGAGGGAGGGAGGGAGGGAGGGAGGGAGGGAGAAAGGGGGCGAGGCGGCGCGCCGGCCCGCAGCGCCCCCGCCCGCCCCCAGTCCCTCGCTCGTGCCCCGCACATGGCGGCGGCGCCGCGCCTGCTGCGAACGGGAACCCGACGTGGGCGGCCTCGCTGCGCGGGGAGGAGAAAGGGCCGGCCGCGCGAGAGCGAAGCAGTTCACCTGCGGAACTGCCTGCCACGGGAGGCCGGGCCCTTTCACGGAGGAGGCGGGCGGGGGCTGGATGGTGGGGTCTCAGATCTGTTTCTTTCTTCTGTTTTGTATAATTCTCTTTTGTATGTGGCATTACTAACGCCGTCTTCCTTCTGTACAAATTGCTTGCTGAATTATTATTTTTTTTAAATAAATTTTTATTAACCGGCCAATCACATCGAATCAAACCACATCACATAGATTCCAAATTACAGTGCCGAATTTTTAAATTTTGTTGGGGGGTCCCATACTTCCAGATCCGAGGAGGGATTCTGATCTAATCATTACTTCTGCGTTAATGTCCAAATCAGTCCAAATAAGTCCAAATAGATGTTCAAACAGTCCAAACACATATTCATAGTTCTTTCCAGTCTTATCTTGCTGTTTTCACATCACTTCTTAATCAAATATTTTCTCTTTGTCCTTTATGGTCTCTCCTGATGGTCTCCTTAAGCCGATATAGACCGGTAATGCTCCTGCGTAGATTTCCCGTCGTGAACCTCCATCCAGATGCTTGTTGAATTAATCCTGTGCGCTTTTCAAACGGACTCGGCCCTCCAGATGTTTTGGGACTACAACTCCCATCATCCCTGACCACTGGTCCTGTTAGCTAGGGGTGATGGGAGTTGTAGTTCCAAAACATCTGGAGGGCTGAGTTTGCCTATGCCTGTTTGAAAAGAAGACTAGTTTCTGTCTTGGCTCTTGCAAATGGGCTGGATGAATCCCAAGCCGAAATTAAGATTGCCGGAAGAAATATCAACAACCTCAGATATGCAGATGACACAACCTTGATGGCAGAAAGTGAGGAGGAATTAAAGAACCTTTTATTGAGGGTGAAAGAGGAGAGCGCAAAATATGGTCTGAAGCTCAACATCAAAAAAACGAAGATCATGGCCACTGGGCCCATTACCTCCTGGCATATAGAAGGGGAAGAAATGGAGGCAGTGAGAGATTTTACTTTCTTGGGCTCCATGATCACTGCAGATGGTGACAGCAGTCACGAAATTAAAAGACGCCTGCTCCTTGGGAGAAAGGCGATGGCAAACCTAGACAGCATCTTAAAAAGCAGAGACATCACCTTGCCAACAAAGGTCCGTATAGTTCAAGCCATGGTTTTCCCAGTAGTGATGTATGGAAGTGAGAGCTGGACCATAAAGAAGGCTGATCGCCGAAGAATTGATGCTTTTGAATTCTGGTGCTGGAGGAGACTCTTGAGAGTCCCATGGACTGCAAGAAGATCCAACCTCTCCATTCTGAAGGAAATCAGCCCTGAGTGCTCACTGGAAGGACAGATCCTGAAGCTGAGGCTCCAAGACTTTGGCCACCTCATGAGAAGAGAAGACTCCCTGGAAAAGACCCTGATGTTGGGAAAGATGGAGGGCACAAGGAGAAGGAGACGACAGAGGACGAGATGGTTGGACAGTGTTCTCGAAGCTACAAACATGAGTCTGACCAAACTGCGGGAGGCAGTGGAAGACAGGAGGGCCTGGCGTGCTCTGGTCCAGGGGGTCACGAAGACTCGGACACCACTAAACGACTAAACAACAACAAGGTCAGGGATAGCCAACTTAAGGCCCGGGGGCCAGATCCAGCGCAATCGCCTTCTCAATCCAGCCCGCAGAAGGTCTGGGAATCAGCGTGTTTTTACATGAATAGAATGTATCCTTTTATTTAAAATGCATCTCTGGGTTATTTGTGGGGCATAGGAATTCATTCATCCCCCCCCCCAAAAAATATAGTCCAGCCCCCAACAAGGTCTGAGGGACAGTGGACCGGCCACCTGCTGGAAAAGTTTGCTGACTTGCAAAAATATACCACTTGTCTGATAATAAGTGTTGGAAATGTAAGGAAAATGAAGGAACGTTCTTTCACCTTTGGTGGACTTGCCCCAAGGTGAAGGCTTTCTGGGAAATGATATATAATGAACTGAGAAAGGTATTTAAGTATACCTTCCTTAAGAAACCAGAGGCCTTCCTTTTGGGTATTGTTGGCCAAGGGGTGCCAAAGAAGGACCGAACATTTTTTATGTATGCAACAACAGCAGCAAGGATACTCGTTGCTAAGCATTGGAAAACCCAAGATCTACCCACACTGGAAGAATGGCAGATGCAACTGAGAGACTATATGGAACTGGCCGAGATGACTGGCAGAATCCGAGACCTGGGAGAGGAGACGGTGGAAGAAGATTGGAAGAAATTTAAGGACTATTTGCAAAAATATTGTAAACTGTATGAATGTTAAGGAGGATGCTTGATCACAAACAATTTGGCACCATTGAATCAGATGAAGTGAATTATGAAGATAAGTTAAATTTATGAAAAAATCAACTTTTAGATAATGATTAGGCTAAACTAAACGTTTTAAAAAGTGAAATTAACATATCTAAAATCCAAGATATAATATTGGAAAATTAGATTGTAAGGTGGGGACAAGGTGATAAATTGCTGGATTAATTTTTTATATTTTGGAACGTAGGAGCGGGAGATGTGAGGAAGTCCAAAGAGGATAAGAAAATATGTTATAAAATGTGATATTTTTTGTATGTTTTGTTTTTTGTGTTGTAATTAAAAAAACCATTAATAAATATTATATAAAAAAAAGAAAAACCCAAAAGAGCCCAAAAGGGGAAAAAAAAAAAGTTTGCTGACCCCTGGCCCAGACTACGCTTTGTTTCCCGTGAAAGCCCATTAATCAGCCTAACTGTCCTTATCAGCTTTGTTCTAGCCAAGGAATGTAAAAGAGAAAGGGCCTCTGTTAGAACTGGCGTGAAGGAGTTTGTCTCCTGTGTCTAGAAAAGGCGATTCGAGGTCTCAAAGTCAGGCTGGTCTAATTACAGTCAGACCTCGGGTTGCAAACGCTGCGGGTTGTGCGTTTTCGAGTTACGGACCGTGCCGAACCCATAAGTACTTGAACGGGTTACTTCCAGGTTCCCGTGCTTTGCACATGCGCAGAAGCACTGAATCGCGTCACGTGCATGTGCAGACGTGGCGCTGCAGGTTGCGAACGTGCCTCCCGCACGGATCACGTTCGCAACCCGAGGTTCCACTGTACAGCCAGGGAGGGAGGAGGAAAGGGGGGGAGGCTTATAAAGAAAGGAAAACTTTTTCTCAGTGGGAAATTTCCATTCCTTTGTTTGGAAGTGCTTGCTCTCTCTTTGCTCAGCTGAATAAAGGTGTGTTCATTGGATCTCCCTGTCTCTGTCTATTATTGATTCTCTGTCCAAGACAGCTCAGGTCCGAATAGGGGACCCAACAAGATCCCCAGGCCCCCTTCGCCTCTTGACCCCCTCCCTTCCTCACCCCCCCCCCCCGGCAGTGGGAGAAGATGACCTCTGGCCAACAAGCCCGACCCACTTGGCTCAACAGGCTCTGGAGGCCCTTTCCATTCGGGTTCTGCAGATCCCTTTTTAAGTGGTTCCCCCCTTTGATGTCCTCTGGTGTTTTACAAGGGGACATTATGCAATTATTTTTATCTACTTATAAACGAACCTATTGCTGCATCCTGTCACGGCTTAAAATTGCCCGCTGTTTCTTTAATGCTTAAAAAGCTGGGTCAGCATGAGTCAGCAGCCTGCACCAGGTTGTATATACATAGAGTGAGAAATGTTAGTTTGTGTTGTTGGGTTGGTTAGTGAAAGTTGGTAGTGTTGAGGTGTGCATAGTTGGTCAGTCGCTTTTGCAGAAAGACTTTTAAGAATAAAAGCAGAAAGTACTCTGCAAGTATACTCTTCTCGTGAACTCTTTTATGCCGACAAGGGTCCGAGGACCAGGCTGAGGCAACAAAGGGAGGTCAGAACCCTTTCTTTTTTTACAAACCCTGACACATCCATCTGCTGTACTGGGGGCTGTTCCATGAAGTTTGTTGCACACAAGAGGAGGTTAAGGGGTGATATGATAGCCATGTTCAAATATATAAAAGGATGTCACATAGAGGAGGGAGAAAGGTTGTTTTCTGCTGCTCCAGAGAAGCGGACACGGAGCAATGGTTCCAAACTACAAGAAAGAAGATTCCACCTAAACATTAGGAAGAACTTCCTGACAGTAAGAGCTGTTTGACAGTGGAATTGGCTGCCCAGGAGTGTGCTGGAGTCTCTTTCTTTGGAGGTCTTTAAGCAGAGGCTTGACAACCATATGTCAGGAGTGCTCTGATGGTGTTTCCTGCTTGGCAGGGGGTTGGACTCGATGGCCCTTGGGGTCTCTTCCAACTCTAGGATTCTAAGACCCACTGAAATTCACGGACTGAGCGAAAGTCATGTTCAGCGACTAAGTGAGGTCTGCTAGGGAGCAAAGCATAAGCGGAACATCACCTGTTGTGTAACATAGTGTGGGTGATGATTTTGAAACATGCTGCTTTGGTAGGATTTTATCCTGAGGAGTATTTGTTGGAAATAAAATTACAGAATAGTATAGTTGGAAGAGACCCCGGGGGTCATCTAGTCCAACCCCCTGCAATGCAGGAATCACAACTAAGGCATCCCTGACAGATGGCCATCCGACCTCTGCTTAAAAGCCTCCAAGGAAAGAGAGTCCACCTTCCCTTAATGGTACGTCAAGGCCGTTTGTAAACCGAATCTACTTTTGTTCATTTTTCTTAATTAGAAGACATCTGAAGAAGAAGAGGAGGAGGAGTTGTTGTTTGGATTTGATCTCCCGCCTTTCACTCCCTTTAAGGAGTCTCAAAGCGGCTCACATTCTCCTTTCCCTTCCTCCCCCACAACAAACACTCTGTGAGGTGAGTGGGGCTGAGAGACTTCAGAGAAGTGGGACTGGCTCAAGGTCACCCAGCAGCTGCAGGTGGAGGAGCAAGGAAGCGAACCCGGTTCACCAGATCACGAGACTACCACTCTTAACCACTACACCACACTGGCTCTCTGAAGGCAGCCCTGTATCGGGAAGTTTTTAATGTATGATGTTTTATCATGTTTTTATATGTGTTGAAAGCTGCCCAGAATGGCTGGGGCAACCCAGCTAGATGAGCAGGGTATAAATAAAAAAAAATTTTATTTAAAATGTTGAACACCACGGAACCTCGGTGTCTCCCTTGTTAAGAGTTCCCCATTAATTGTGGCAGCAAGGCCATCTTCTAACCTGTTTTTAAAAAAGGCAAAGGACCCCTTACAGTTGTTGTGAGGGGGATCATACACCATGCACAGAAAGCCAGGCTGAAGTCAAAGGAAGTTACTACTGCTCTCTCAGGCCCGAAAACAAGGAATTTCTGCCAAAGGAGGGAAAAGGGGAGCTGTTTTTAGTTCTCTGTTGGGAGCCACCTAGAGTGGCTGGGGATACCCAGCCAGATGGGCGGGGTATAAATAGTATTATTATTATTACCCCTGATGGAAACTGTAATGCAGCGACATTTGAAGGGCACCAAATTGGCTCTCCCTGCTCTCAGCTGATTATTAATACACACAAAAGCTGCTGTGTAAAGAAACGCCTGAGCAGTTGGGGACTGTGATGCCCGTTTCCCCACTAGTCAGGGTCCTTTGGCTACCCTACTAGTGTGACAGAGCCACAAAGGGCCTTGGCAACATCTAGCTCCGGTGGTCACATTCCTGCCAAAAAAGGAAGGCTTTGGTGCAATGGCAAAATGTCCCCAAAGAGGAGTCCTTAGGTAGGAAGTTTGAAAGCCAGGGCAAAGTGACAAAGAAGACCTTCTCCTGCATTGGCGCATTTCAAAGGCGATTATACTCACTCTAATGTGTGGGATGCCATTGAAATGTATTTGGAGATTGCAACTGGCCCAGAATGCAGTAGTCAGGCAAGAGTTCTAAAACGCAATAGGCTGAAGTTCTGTTTTTTACATTTAAAGCTCTAATGGTCTGGCACCAGGATATTTGAAGGACCATCTCCTATTTAACACCATATATGCACTGAAGCGATCTTTGGAGACCCTGTTCTGGGTCTTCCATGCAGTAGGCTGCTGTGTGGGACACAGCCTTCTCAGCAGTGGCACCTACATTGGGCAGGACCGGCGAGGGCAGAGCCGAGCTTGTGATGAGGGTAAAAGCCCTTCTTGCAAAGGAGAGCTGTTCCTTTCTACATGATTTTGTGGCTTTGTGATCTTTTGAGGACGAGGAGGGCAAATGCAGAGAGGGAGAGGCAGCCATGGCTTATAGCTAGGATAGCTAGATGGGCCTCCTTGGACAGAGGCAGTCTACCTCTGGATACCAGTTACAAACAAGCAGGGGAGGGCCCTTGGCTGCTTGTGGGGCTTCTCGGAAGCAGCAGTTGGTGGTTGATGATGAAGATTGACCAGTGCAGGAAACGGGAAGCTGTGATCCAGCAGGGCTGCTCTAAGGCTCCAACAGAAAACGAGTGAAAGAGACCCATTCTCCTGGCGCAGATGGGAAGAACCGCCCTACAAGATTCATCTTGGGAAAGTTCCATTCAGGGGCAACTGCTGAGATTACTCTGAAGACAACAGGCCAGTGCCTGACTGACGCCCAGGCTCCGGGCCGCTCTTTGGGGTCTTGTGAGGAGGGTCGTCTTGACGTTAAACGGAGGCCGGAGAGTATTGCAAGCACAAAATGAAGACACACTCCCATTTCCAAACACACATTTATAGAATTTTCTTTTTTTTAAAAAAAAAAGAGAGAGAAAGTATCTGGTACAGTCCTTTCTATCTTTTTTCTTCTTCAATATAAATATTTTCAAGTGTCTACAATGGTTGCCCCTCTCCCCTCCTCCTTCCTGTTTCGTCACGGGAGCAGGACGTGGGAGGAGACGCAACGCAGGGCCAGTTCGGAGGGCGAGGCGAAGTTGCCCTCTCCTCCTCCTGCTCCTCAAAGACCAAAATCCTTCACAGAAGCAAGGCTTCCTTTCTCCTTTGTGAAATGGTGCAAATCGCCCCTGCGCCACCCCCCTCCCACCCGCCTGGCAGGGGCCTCAAGGTGATTGCAAAGGCAGCATTTTTGACCCCCAGCCCACCCCCAAGAACCCCCTAACAAAAAAACCCAATACAGGGAAACTGCCATGCAGGAGTCCCAAAACAACTTCAACTCGGCTCCTCTACACCCCACCCACCCATGGCAACGTCATCAAGTTTGGCACCGTGTATGTCTTCAACCTGAGGTGGGCATGGAGGTGGTCTCGGCTCAAGACATGGAGACACAGCAGCGAGCCACACTCACTGTCTCCCCACCTTCAAAACACAGCTTCTCCCAAGACGCCCCTCCTGCATTCTGCCTCTTGGAAACCCCCCAGGCGGACCAGGTGTCATGATGCCAGGAGCCGGGTCCTTTCACGGTCTTCTGCCTGCGCCAAGCCCTCGGCCAGCTGGGCAAGATCCGGGGACTGCCGAGTCTCGTGCATCAGGCAAAAGGCAGGGGAGAGCAGGTGTGGGCTGATGCCCTAGAGAAAGGGCAGGGAGCCTGGCCCCCAGGAGGAAGGAATCCCGGAACGCGAAGGAAGCCCCGTGGGGTGCAAATGACGGCTTGCTCTCTCCCCCCACCACACACAGCTGCTCTTCGCAGGTTCAAGTGCAAAGCTGGGAGCCCCCACCGTCCCCAGCGCGTCCGCGACTCCATCCTCTGCTTGCCAATGTGAGCCATTTCCGCTCAGGTGGCGGCCCGTGAAGCAGATGGAGGCCTCTGCCTGGATGGTCAAGGCTGCATCTTCCGTCTTCCTTCCCTCCCGCCCCCTCATGACCCTTTCAGTGCTTCGTACTTCCAACACACACACACACACACACACACACACACACACACACGTCTCACCCTGCCCTCCACTCAGATGGCCCCAAATCTTAATGTCAGAGCCCCAGCCCCTCTTTGTCTCTCCCCACCCCACCCCTGTTTCAACGCCACCCTGCCCCTCCTTCGGCCAGCCCCTTCCTTCAGTTCCTCCTGCCCCCCAACCCCTGCCAAACCGCACAGGGCACCACAACTAGACTTTGAGAAGCACTGCATTTGAGATCCAGGCTGGGCGCAGGCCTCTCTCTTGAGGCAGACAAAAAAACTATGAGCCCAGTTCATCTTTCGCACTCAGGACCCTTCCTCTTCCTTCTTCATCTGCCAAAGCCCTTTTGGCTCCGGGTGGGGTTCTCCCCACGTCCATCCGTCCTCCCTCAGGCTCGGGGGGAGTAGCAGGGGTTGCGTGGGAGTTCGGTGAAGGACTTCAGTTCGTAGGGGATCCCCGAATCAATCTCAATCGACTTGCGGGAAAAGAGCAGGCGGATGTTGTCGTGCAGGTAAATCTTCCCCGACTTGGAGCTGTGGAACCTGGGAAGCGGAGGAGCCACGTTTCAGAGGTTAGGAACCTGGAGCACCATAAGGAGAGCCTGCAGCTGGATCAGGCCAGGGGCCCATCTAGTCCGGCATCACCAGATTCCTCAAGGAGAAACCCATAAGCAGGATCTGAGCATGAGAGCAACTCTCTCCGCCTGAGATTTCCAGCAACTGGGATTCAGAAGCACGGCTGCCTCCAGCTGTGGGGGCAGAGCAGAGCCTTCCTGGCTTGTAGGCATCCAAAGCCCTCTCCCCTATGAATTGGGGGGGGGCAGACTGCTTAGCTTGAGGAACAAAGGCACTATAGCCCAAGTGGGGTAAGACATTGGCAGGGAGGGGAGGAGAACCTACGGAGCTGATTTAGCAAGATGGCATTCGATCCACTCGAGTGGACCGGCTTTGATGGGGCGGCGGGGGGAGGCGGTCTGCAGGAGAAGGGTCAGATCCAGCACTTAAAGGTGCTTGGGCCCAGCCTGGATGGTGTGCTAAGCTTCAATCTGCTGGGGCAAACCATTTTCTCCTGAAAGGGGAGGCAGAGGAGAGGTCACTTGGTTCCTACATCAAGTATCCCTACACAAAAGACATGACAGAATCAGGATCTCCAATGAGGCGACATGTGGGAAGATTCAGGCTAGAAACAAGAAAGAATTTCTTCATGCAGTGCAGAGTTAAACTGCGGAACTCCCTCCCACAGGAAGCAGCGATGGCCACCAACTTGGGCAGCCTTAAAAGAGGATTGGAATGGCTACTTCGCTCGATGGCTGCAGGCAGTGATGCTTCCAAATTCCAGTTTCTGGAATCTCTTGTGCTCAAATCCTACTTGCCGTTTCCCCATTAGGGCATCTTGTTGGCCACTGTGAGAACAGGAGCCTGGGCTAGAGGAGCCCTGTCACTCTTCTTAAAGTGGCCATACATATGTGAAATACATTTCCTTGTGATCTTTTAAGGAAAATGGGGCACAAAAATGTCACTGCCCAAGACAGCTTTTCCCCTAGAGCAGGGGTCAGCAAACTAAGGCCCACAGGCTGGATCAGGCCCACCTGGGTGGTAAATCTGGCCCGTGCCCCAAAGCTGGAACCTGCCGTGAAGCTGAGACTCCCAGTGATGGTGACGGGAGGAAGAGGCCAGGCGGCAGCGGCGGCTGTGCCACTCAATTGCCACACCTGATTTACCTTGGCGCAGCGCGGGGACGTCTCTGCCAATCAAACACCGTGCCTGGTTTACTTCAGCGGCGTTTGGTTGGCAGAGATTGGCTCCTCCTGCCTCGCCACCTCTGGAAGCCCCTGCCAGGTTCCACCTGCGCCACCAGGAGATGTCGCGTATCGGCAAATAGCCACATCCTGCCCTGCCTCTGGATGCACGGACACTAAGAGCCCTAAAGACGCGCTTACTCGCAAGTAAGCCGCAATCATTTCAAGGCCACTTGTTCAGTGCCTGAAGAACCGCTCAAGCCCACTGAGATGAAATGCGCTATGGATCGCGCCCCTGGGAAGGTAAGCGCAGTGGCTGCCCCCCCTTGCCACTCCTCTGGCACACCACAAGGTCTGAGGGATAGCGGACCGGCCCGTGGCTTAAAAAAATTGCCGTCCCCTGCCCTAGAGACTGCCAGGATCAGGCACCGTTTGACTGCCATGCCTGGGGTGGCGGGGGGGGGGGAGCAAGGAGCAGCCTCCCCACCTCCAAGGCAACTGGGGGAAACAGCCCCATGCAAATATTTAGGTGGCAGCAGCCCCAGATAAAGCCAGGACTCCCAAAACACTCACATTGCATTTGTATTATTTTTTGTGTAGGACTTTCAGAAATCACCGTAAACCTTCCAGTTGGGGTTCCTGCACTGCTGGGGGGGTGGACTGGATGACCCTCGGGGTTCCTCCCAAAGCTACGCTTCTAAGATTCTATGCTTGGGCCCAGAAGCAAAAGCCCTAAGCGGTTAAGGGGTGATATGATAGCCATGTTCAAATATATAAAAGGATGTCACATAGAGGAGGGAGAAAGGTTGTTTTCTGCTGCTCCAGAGAAGCGGACACGGAGCAATGGTTCCAAACTACAAGAAAGAAGATTCCTCCTAAACATTAGGAAGAACTTCCTGACAGTAAGAGCTGTTTGACAGTGGAATTTGCTGCCAAGGAGTGTGGTGGAGTCTCCTTCTTTGGAGGTCTTTAAGCAGAGGCTTGACAACCATATGTCAGGAGTGCTCTGATGGTGTTTCCTGCTTGGCAGGGGGTTGGACTCGGTGGCCCTTGGGGTCTCTTCCAACTCTAGGATTCTATGATTCTATGATCTCGTGTTTGGGCGTGTAGATGGATAGTCCTGCCAGGACTGGACTAGGGTGGCCCAGGAAGGGCCCAGGGACCCCAGACGGCCAGCCCCACGGCCAGCTCTTCCTCACCTCAGGTGCATCAGGTAGCAGAGGACTCTTCTGGGTCCCTCGCTCTGGGCTGGGCCGGGGCCTTGCTCCACCTCCTCGTCAACGGGAACCAGGAAGATGCGATGGCGCAGGAAGGTGACGTGGTTGGCGGGCATGTCGTGGAAGTCGTAGGTCACCAGGAACATCTTTACCACCGTCTTGTTGGGGTTGAATAAGGTCTGCAAGAGGGGAGGCCGTCACGGAGGCGGGGGAGAGCAGCTGCCCCACGGAGGGGTCTCTGGGCTCCCCACCCCCAAACCTTAGGCCACCTCCCTGCTCCCCTCTCTCTTCGCATGCACAGCTCAGGAGCCAAGCTGCCCACCTGCCCACCTCTGCCACTCACCACTTGGATGGTGCCCGTTTTGGGGATGCTGTAGCCCTTCTTCCCCAAGGATTCCAAATCAATGACTCCCTGGAGCAGAGAGAGAAGGTTAGGGGCTCAGGGGGGCGCAGAGGATGGTAGGAGGGACAGGGAAGGGGCACCCAGGTAAGGGCAGTGGAATAACGCTCACTTTGCAGACTGGGAAGCCACAATCCCTGGGAGGGGCGCTGTGGGCAATGGAAAGGGCAGTTCCACTGGGCAGCGGCCAGTGCAGAGCATTTCGTGGCCACTTGGACCACAGCAGAAACGCTGGACCAGCTAAGACCTTTCCATAGATAGATAGATTAAAGATTTCTTAGTTTACAAAAATACGTGCGTTGTCTCTTTATTCAAGTTGTGTTTTCTACAGATGTTTCATTTGTTGCAAGACATTCGTGTTGCATATAGTATTAGGTTAGGTAGAAAAGGAGAGAGGGGAATGGTATTTGGGGTGGGGTCAGGTGGCAATGCTTCTATTCTACTTAGTGTATGTGTGGGGTTTTGTGTCAGCATCACTTGTGTGGGTCTCCTTACTATTCACTTGTGGTATTTCTTTGGTGATGAGAGAGGTTGTGGGTGGCCAAGGGGGTGGTTGGTTGTCTTTGGTTGGCTGTAGTGAGATTTGTTTTCATGTGTGAGTGGGGTGGGTGTGGGTGTTTTGGATCAGGTTAGCCAGATTGATTCGAATGCAGTTGGTGGATTTTTGTCGTTGTCTTCTTGGGCTGTGTACCATATTTTTCGCACCATAGGACGCACTTTTCCCCTCCTAAATAGCAAGGGAAAATGTGTGTGCATCCTATGGAGCGAATGCAGGGGGGAGGCAGGCGGGAAAAGCCCCCAAAGGCCGCACAAAAGCTTCGTGCGCTCTTGCGGGCTATTCCCCAGGAGGGAGAAGGGACTGACTGGCCGCATCAGTCCCTTCTCCCTCCTCGGGGAAAAGCCCCCAAGAGTGGCGCCCTCTTTAAAGGCTGAGAGGCTCCTGCAGGCTTTTCTACGAGGTGGGGGAATCCCCCCACCTCCCAGAAAAGCCAGGAGAAGCCGCGCAGCCCTTTAAAGAGCGTGCGACTTCTGCGGGAGGTGGGGGAAGCTGCAGCAGATTCCCTCCTCCCGGGCTCCCTTTGAAGCGGCAATGTGGGATGGGAGCAGCTTACACTCGTGTAAGCAGCTCCTCTCCCACTTTCCTGCTTCAAAGCAACTACGGAGGAGGGAAGGAAGGGGACCATGGATCCTCCCCTGCTGACGGCTGCAGCGGATTCCCTCCTCCTGGGCTCCCTTTGAAGCAGCAAAGTGGGAGGGGAGCAGCTTACACTCGTGTAAGCAGCTCCTCTCCCTCTTTCCTGCTTCAAAGTGGAGGGAATCCACTGCAGTTGCGAGCAGAGGATCCATGGCTCCGCTTCCTTCCCTCGAAGCAGGGTGTGGGGGTGCAGGGGGGAAAGACGGCAGGAAATAGATGCCGGGCAGGAAGACACAACCACACTTTGACCACTGGAAAGTCCCCCTCAGCCTCCCCAGATTTCCACTGAGGCGGCCAGGCTAATCTCGATGGCCATAAGTCTGGCTCAGCATTATTAACTGGACTTAGATAAGCCATGGTTCCCCTTCCTACCCTCCTCTGAGGCTCGATTTAAAGCAGAAAAGCGGACAGGAGCCGCCCGCTTTGCCGCTTTAAATAGTTTAGTGCAACATTTTATTCAGAATATTTTTTCCCGTATTTTCCTCCTCTAAAAACTAGGTGCGCCCTATGGTCAGGTGCGCCCTATGGAGCGAAAAATACGGTATGTGATCAAGGGGAGCCATACCGGGCTGAAGGCATCTTCTTCTGTTTGTCCCTGTGTCAGTTCAGTTTGTTGGTTAGTTTTTCTCGTAAGGCTGTTTCCCATACTATTTGGTACCATTGGTCCAGGCTTACTCCTGACAGGTCTCTCCAGTGGCTATGATGTTTCTGGCTGCTGAGAATAGGTGGGTTATGAGCTCTTTGTGGTGTGAGTGGCCATTATTGTCTTGGACGATGTTTATTTAGTAGGGCCAATTTTGGGGTTATTTCTAATACTTGCTTGGATATTTTACTTATTTCTCGTATGACTGTTGTCCAGAATAGTTGGGTATTGGGGCACTCCCACCACATGTGGAGGTATGTGCCTGTGGAGGTGCACCCTCTCCAGCATTTTGGTGAGGATCCTGGGAGTATTAGTGTTAGTTTTCTTGGTGTTAGGTACCACCTGTATGTGATTTTCAGAGTGAGTTCTTTTCTTTTAGCTGAGATGGATTCAAAGGGACGTTTAGACCACATTCTAGTCCCTTGGGTGAGGCTAATCTCATAGCCTGTGTCATCCTCCCACTGTTTTTTGATAGCGTCATGGGGGGGGGCCTTGTGGGATTTTGGAGTAGTATTTGTATATTGTGGATACCATCTGTTTGCCGTGTCCCTTTGTTGTTAGGAGGAGGTTTTCGAAGGTTGTCAGGGGCCTAGTTGATGCTAATTTTACAACTGGATGGCAGTTAAGGAGGCATGTAATTGGTGGTGTGTCAGCCCCTAGTTTGTCTTGTATTTCTTATGTCAAAGTGGGTTTGTTATTTTTGTAGAGGTCTGCTATACGGTATAAGTCTTTGCCTTGCCAGGTTTTTATCTGGAGGTTTTGTGCTGCATGGAGGAATAACGGGTGGTAACCCAGGGGAACTAGTGGAGATGGGGTTGGGGACAGTTTGCCTGCTTCTTCCTTCCATGCTTTAAGCGTGGCCTGTGTGAACCTGTTTAGCGTTGTGGGGATTTTCCTTAGTTTGTTTCGGAGGAATGGATTTGCTGTGGTGGGGGTATTTCAGAATATGTCTCTCTCCAGGTGTACCCATTGTTTTGTCTCGTCTTCTAGAATGTATGGGATTTAATACACAATTTATAAAGACAATGTTAAAATGATAAGAAATAACAATAATTAATATAAAGAACTTATATGAAGATATAACAAAAAAAGGAGGAAAAGTCACTATGTATAAAACCAGAAGAGGAAGTTGAGGGAAGTTGGGGGGGGGGGGGGAATTTTGGGAAATGTGTTTTGTTTTTTCTATTTCGATGATTTGAAATGTTAACATGATAAAAATAAAAAATCTAATAACAATTTAAACAAAATAAATAAATGAATAGAATGTATGGGGTTTCCCAGCCAGGTTCATTTATGACCAACCAGGGGCGGTCAATGCTACCCCATTGCCCCCGTGGGTCTGTCCACTGTCCACTGAAGTCAGCCCCTGCCATGCCACTAGCCCCCAAAGTCCCTTCCCAAAGCCCCCACCCCACCCAACCCCCACCCCACCCCCAGGGCACCTACCAGGAAGGGCGAAGGGGCGCTGTGCTCCGCTATGTCGAAATAGGTGACTTCCACAGGGAGTGTGGCATGCTGCGGGCAGTAGGAGCCGCTGGCCCCGATCTCCGCCGTGAAGCCCTCGATCCGGCCGGCCGGCGGGAAGCGCCCCTTCAGGATGGACTCCTGTGCAGGGAGGAAAGAGGGTGGGTGGGCCAGCCAGGCAGCAGGGGAAGGGAATGGGCTCCCACCCAACACACAAAGGGGCCTCCCATCTCATCTCCAACCCCCCTTTTATCATGCAACTCAGCCATGCGGGCAAAGGGCTCTTTAACCCTTCCCTCCCCAGTGCAAACAGCAAGAGCAGCTCAGGCACCTGCATAATAATAATAATAATAATAATAATAATAATAATAATATCTGACTGGATTGCACAGCGGCTCTTGACAGCATCCACACTAGAGGCCAGGAAAGGGTGTCTAGGATCCCTTTGCCTGGCCATCACAGAGGCCAAAAGGGGCCACGTCATGCTGAAGCCTCTTTACACGGGCGGGGGCAGGGGGGGCGGACATGTCCTGGATGGCCCTCTGTCCTAGATGCTTCAGTTGAGATTCGGGGATTGAAGGGGGTTGGACTAGATGACCCCTGGGTCCCTCCCAACTCTGTGATTCTCCGTTTCCATGTCCAGAGTGCCCTTTGCCCAGGACTCAGCTCTCCCAGGGCCACATAAAGGGTGGAGGCAACACCCCCTGCCCCTCCAGCCCCACCCCCCGGGGCAGACGGAGCCAGTCTCCCCATGGAAGAGGTGCCTCTCTACCCTCCTCAATCCCGGGCGCCCCAGAGGAAGCGCTCCCTCGCACCCAGAGCCTCCCAGCCGCCGTTACCTCAAAGGTCCCCAGCAGGGCGCGGCTGGTGGAGGTGGTGGCCCAGGGGGTGGCGCTGGGGGGCCTGCAGCCCGCTGGGCTCCTGGGCAGGCTGCTGCGCAGATGTCTCCTGTTGGGGGCAGAAGGTCGGGGGGGTCAGTTTGAGCAGAGGCCCCCCACGCCCGGCCCACCCCGGAGACCTGCCAGAGCAAAGCTCCCAGGCAGCATCTCCAGAGAGCTGGGGGGGGGAGGGCGACCCCTCCCTCTGCCAGGGAGACAGCCAAGGGCACAAGGGCAAGGCTGCCAGCCCAGGGCACCCAAACAGGGAAGGCCCAAGAGCCCCCCTCCCAGTCCAGCAACTCTGGCGGCCACCGGGGGGGGGTCACTGACTGTGGGGGGAGCCGAAAGGGAACGCAGGGGGGGCACTTACTGTTTGAGGCGCAGCCTGGCCTTCAGCTGGCAGCTGGCAGGACCGCTGGTGGCTGAGCCCTGGGGGGTTGGGGTGGGGGGTGAGGAGACACAAAGGGGAAGCGGGAGGTTAGAGGCTAGACCCCCAAATGCAGCAAAGGAGCCTGGTGGCCCGAACTGCAAAGCAATGGCAGCTTGGGCACATTTGACCCGTGCAATAACAGCTCCGCCTTTGCAGGCCAACAGGTTGGAATTCCACTGGTTAAGCCACAAGAAGGGGAGAGAGCTTGAAGGCTCTTTTTGTGCCAGGAAAACCCTCCTGTGCTGGGGGCAGGGGGTGCAACGCTGGCTCCAGAAGGGTAGAGATGCTCACGCTGGGGCAACTGGAGAAGACGTGTTTTTGCATCTCCCCAGGAGCCTTGGGACTGAACCCCCATGTAGGATGCGGTCGCACCGAACTCTCGAAAAGCAGATCCCACAAAGCGACCGTCATCTGGTCCCCACAAGACCCGCCGTGCAGGCAGCCGGCCCGGGAACTGCATGCGCACGCTCATTCCCTCACACGGACAGGCCCCAGAGGTGAGGTGTCTGAGCCACCTGCACCCTCTATTCCATATGCCTGCCTGGGACCCCCCCGCCTGCCCACCAAGCCCCAAAGGACCCCCCCATCAGTGGGGTTCCATTCCCGCCACCCCGCAGCAACAGCTCAGCCTTCCTGCCTGCTCTTCTCTCGGGGGGAGAAGCCTCTGCAGTGACTTCCTGGAAGTGTCCCCCGAGAGGGTCCTCTGGAGCCAGTGTGCCTGGAGGAGGTGGGCATTGGTGGGCGGGAGAGGGGAGCCAAGCCTGGGGGTGGGCAGCTGCCAGGGAGAGACCCAGTGCCCAGGTCAGAGGCAGGGTGCCTGCCTGCTCCCACAGAGCCAGCCAGTGGCTGGGCTCTTCCAGAGAGAGGCCGGCGGGTCACATGCTCAGTGACCAGGCAGTGACCTCCGTGGCAGAGAGAGGGGGAAAGGGCAGGGGCCAGCAGCTCTGCTCCAGGGGATGAGGCATCACAAGGCATCCCTTGTGCCAAAGGGCTTCACGCCCCATGGCACAACCCTCGGCTCAGAGCTCAGCCTTGACATGCTGGAGGCAGATGGAAAAGAGGCATCTGCAGAAGGCCCTTTCCTCCCTCCGCACATCTGGGCGTGGGAGTCTCCTCTCTTGCAGAGCTTCGCCACCGCAGCCCCCCACCCCTGTCACCCTGCCCTCCTTGGCAGGGGCCCCACAACCACCACAATGGCCTCCCCAACCCCTCAAGCAAGGAAGGAGCCCCCAAGACAGGCTGGCAGGTTAAAGGAAGCCTGTCTTAGTCCAGGCCAGCCTTTCTCCACCTGTAGGTCCCCAGATGTTGTTGAACTACAACTCCCATCACCCCTAGCTAGCAAGGCCAGAGCTCAGGGATGATGGGAGTTGTAGTCCAACTGAAGGAATGGGTTTCCCAAACCCCAAACTGACTGTGCAGGCAGTTTGAAACTGCACCAAAATCCCTATTTTTCCTTAGCTAAAATGCTTTAACTTGAGCTCTGGAGCCAAAACCCAGCTGGTCCCCATCTGGGGACCCACAGGTTGAGAACCGCTGGTCTAGGCTTTTGGGGGTGAAACAGGGTTCTCTCTCCCTTCCCTCTGGCCTCACCTGGGCAGACACTGAACTGACTTGACTGGCAAGGCGAAACTCACTTTACCAAAGGCTGCAAATACAAGACGCCTCAGGACCAGCATTCACATTTCTAGGTACCCGCCGACGTCTCCAGTCTTCGCAACTCAGGAATAGCAGGCAAGGGCCAGAGAAAATCCTTTGCAGAGACTGAGAGACGACCAAACGAGGCCCTGCTCCTCACTGGGAAACAAACTATTGTCCGCAACATTTCCTTGGTGACATTTTGTAGGTTTCAATCTTTTTACTCTATTCTATCGTGGATTTAACTTTTTGCATGCTTCAAATCACGGTTGCAAATCTCCCCAGCGATCCTTTCATTGTTCTATCTTTTCCATAAACCACTTTGAGGTTTCTTCCTATGACCGATTGGCGTATAAAATAAATACATTCATACCTTGGTTCACAAATGCCTTGCGACTCAAACATTTTGGCTCCCGAACGCCACAAACCCAGAAGTGAGTGTTCCGGTTTGCGAATGTTCTTTGGAACCCGAGCATCTGACACGAATTCCACAGCTTCCGATTGGCTGCAGGAAGCTCCTGCAGCCAATCGGAAGCCGTGCCTTGGTTTTCAAACATTTTCGGAAGTCGGACGGACTTCTGGAACGGATTCCGTCCAAGAACCAAGGTACGACTGTATATAAAATATATGAAATAAATAATACCACAGAAGCTTGGTCCTTTACCAAAAAGCTGCAACCTTCCTCCCCCGACCCCCACAAAGGGGGGAGCTCACACCTAACCCAGCCCCCCCCAAAGCAAAGCTAAATCTCACCTTGGCCACCGGCAGCAGGTGGTTCCAGAAAGGGGCGCCCTTGGCATCGGTGCTGCGGCAGGAGGCTGGCACGGGGGGGCAGGGCGGGGACCTCTTCTTCTTCTTCCGGGCAGGGGGGCGCCCCTCGTCCTCAGAGCCCCCCGCCTCGGCCGCCCCCTCCGCCGAGGAGGGCAGCAACTTCCGCTTCGCCGGGCAGCAGCCGGCCCCTACGCCAAGGAGCCCGCAGCCGGGGTGTGGAGTCTTTTCGGCAGAGCCCAGCCCGTTGGCATCCAAGCCTTGAGCGGCTGGCGGAGTGCCGGGCTCTAGGTGCCCTCCGGGTGCCCCTAGGGGCACGTCCCCCAGCTGGGGCTGATGTGCAAGGTTGTGCAAGCCAGGGCCCAGGAGGCGGTTGGGGCCAGAGGGCCCCTGGTCCCTGGGGCCCCCGTTCTCCTCCTGCCCCCCGGCGGGGCCAGGGTCCGGCGAGGTGGGGGCGCAGCCTCTCTTCGCCGTGTGCAAAGTGTCGCAAGGGGTGTGCGGGGCCTGTGCTGGGGTGGCCCCTCGTGCCCTGGGGGGGCTGCTCTCGGGGCGGTGCTCCACCACCCGCAGGCCGCTGTGGGAGAAGTGCTGGGCAGCACCCCCCAGGGAGAGCTCGTCCACCAGCAGCCCATCCTCAATGTCGTCGTCCCCCTCCTCCCAGCGGCCCCTCTTGGCGTCCCACTCGGCCCCCTCCGGCCCCCGCTGGGGCTCCGGGCAGGGGCGCTTGATGGGCTGCCTCCCGGGGGCCCTCTGTTCCGGAGGCGGGGAGCAGCCGGCTGGTGGGGAGAAGATGGAGACCTGGTAGACCTTCTGGCAGGCGAGCTCCGGGGGGCTGCAGCCCATCAGGACCCCGCGGTGGCGGCGCCAGGGGAGGGGCCCTTCCTCCTCCTCCGCCTCCTCCTCTTCCTCCTGCTCCTCCTCCCGGCTGGTGCCTGCACTGCGCTCCTGGGGGAGGGCCGACTCTGCATTGATGTGCCGCATGGGGTGCGATGGGGCTGGGAAGGGTGCTAAAGTGCCGCGGGGCGTTTGGGAGCCTGGAGAAAGCCCCTGCTATGAAGTGTGCTTCATGGCCGCATCTGGAACGAGAAGAGAAGGCGGGTGAGGGGCAGCGCAAAAATAAAAGGCTCATGAACTCATGTGCAGCCTCAAGAAAGTGGAGAGATGCTGCCAGGATGCTTAGGAAAAGGCAACTTCCGCAGGACAGGTGGTGCTGTCTCCTCCTCCAGCCCTTGCCATACCTGACCAGGTAGAGACAAACTCTCCAGCTCTCCAGGGCAGGAGCTGTTTGGCGAAGGGGCACGGCAGCAAAGTCCTGAACCCCCCGCTGCAGCCCATTAGCCCAAGTGCCCCATGGGGGGGGGGGCAAGCCTTCCTCAAAGCAGCCGGGCACTCACCTCTCTGCAAAGGGTCCCTCGTCCTCCACCTGAGCGCCCTGGGCTCCCCCTCCAGCAGCAGGCGGTGGCTGGCGTAGCTGGCAGGCGAGATCTTCCACCCTGGCACTCCCCAGAAGCGGCGTGGCTGCCTGGGAATGGCTCCCACCATCACGGGCTGCGGCTCAAGTTCTGCCCCCTGGCCTCCTCAAAGTCCTCGTGGGCAAACAGGGCAACTCGGAAGCAGCAGTAGCAGTGGGGCTGCGGAGAAACAAACACAGAATCATCATCATCATTAATCATTTCATTTCTATACTGCTTTATATTTTGAAGGGGGGGAATCAAAGTGGTTTACAACACATTAAAACATCCAGTAAAACGGAAAAAGAAGGAACTTTTTATCACATGTGGTGGGAATGTAAGAAAGTGAAAAACTTCTGGGAAATGATATATAAGATATATAATGAGATGAAAAAGATGTTGAAATATACCGTATTTTTTGCTCTATAAGACACACTTTTTCCCTCCTAAATATTTTTTTTTCTTGTTTTCCTCCTCCAAAAACTAGGTGCGTCTTGTGGTGTGGTGCGTCTTATAGAGCGAAAAATACGGTGCATTTATTAAAAAACCAGTAGCATTTTTTACTTGGCATTGTAGGGGAGGATATTAATAAGACAGGATAATAAACTGTTTTTATATGCAATAATGGCAGCAAAAATAGAAGCAAGAAGAATTGCCAACTAAAGAATAATGGCAAATGAAATTAATGGACTATGCAGAATTAGATAAATTAACAGGAAGGATTCGAAACCTGCGGGATCAGAGATTCTTAGAAGATTGGAGTAAATATTTGAACTATTTGAAAAGCAATTGTAATAAACAGATTACGATAGTAGGACTGCAAGAAGTTCTGTCAGGAGGATTATATGAAATATTGCAAGGAAGACTGTGAAGAGATTAAAAGTAATTAAGAAATTAAGAAATGCAGAATAAGTGTTAAAGAACGGAAAATCTTCAGAGGTTGTTGACGGAAGTCTAAAATATTGTATAAGATAAGAAATATTAAATGACTGTTGGAAATGATACGTTGAAAATTAATAAAAATGTTTGTGTGTGTGTGTGTGTGTGTGTGTGTACAGTGGTACCTCGCAAGACGAAAAACGCGCAAGACGAAAAACGCGCAAGACGAAAGAGTTTTCCGTTTTTTGAGTCGTTCCACAAGACGAATTTCCCTATGGGCTTGCTTCGCAAGGCGAAACGTCTTGCGAGTTCTTGCGAGTTTGTTTCCTTTTTCTTAAAGCCGCTAAGCCGTTAATAGCCGTGCTTCGCAAGACGAAGAGACTCGCGGAACGGATTAATTTCGTCTTGCGAGGCACCACTGTGTGTGTGTGTGTGTGTGTGCGCGCGCGTGTGTGTGTATATATATACACACACACACACACACACACACACACTCACACTCACACATATATAAAACATCCAGTAAAACGATCCAGAAGAAAACAAATTCAAACTTCAAGGAAAATATTTCAGATGCTTCTCTAAGGGACATTTTGCTTCCCCCTATTTATTTCCCTACTTAATTGACAGAGCTGCCCCACAGCAGAAGGACTCCAGGAAGCCAGAGGGTCAGACTACGACCACTCCTTCACGACCTTGCAGTCGGTCGAAGCCTCTTCACCTGCCTTGCAGGGACGTTGTAGAGATTAACTGAGGAGGGGGCGAACCATGGACCCCTTGTAGAAAAAGGTGGGTCATATATGCAACCAATAAGCTCTTTTGCTGACCTGCCTAAGAAAGCTGGCGAGGCCAGCCAGGTGGAGATGTCAGTCGCAAGCCTGGCATCCAGAGGTCTCCACATGGTTGCAATTGGACCTGCACCAGGTGCGAAACACGCCTGCTGCCTGGGGAATTCTAGCACTGCTTAGGACTGTAAGCTTGTCTCTTCTAGGAGGCCAGGGTGGCTACCCCTGTTGCCCCCCCCAGGTTCTGTTGAATGACACACCCCACCCCTGCCACTGGCTAGTTGCTGCGGTGCGTGGAAGGGCCACGGGTCCCCAGTCCCTGCTCAGTGGGAAGCTCAGCAGAGACTCGCCCTGCAAGGCGGCATCATGCTGCAACCGCAGGCTGTTCATTCGCTCACTCACCAAACTCTCGCTCACATGGCCCTTAACTGTAAAATTTATGAGGATCTCCGCCCACAATTTCTAGACCATCTATGTATTCCAACATGGAAAACAGAGACGGAGGTTATGCGCTTCTTATTCCAGGGGAGAGACCAGGAGCTCACCAGAGCCAAGTTCCTCTATTTGATTTTTTGTCGGATCCGGCCCTTGCTGGGAACCCTCAGAGATGAGGCAGATTGCTCACCCCTTCTGCCCTTTGATGGGTGACTGTGCTGTTGGGGTGACGACGAGATCGCATGGGCCTATCTATTCTGAATGTATTCTGAATGTTCTTATGCGATGCCAATAAAGGTTACTTGACTTGCTAGCTCACCAGTTCCACAGGACCTTTCAAACGAAGAGCAGCAATGGCAGCAGGGGCCTTCTCCCATGGCACTCCGCCAGCGGCAGAGACCCCAGGAGCCCTCGATTCTGGCAGAGCACCTTCTTCAAGACCTGGGAGAAGCACACAGAGGACCAGGTGAGAGATGCACTCGTTGCCACGTGGCCCCTCAAAGGGCACAAAAATAATGCTTAATTATGCAATCATCCAATTCTCTCAAGTACCAAATAATATTTATTAGTTAAGGTGGGAGACACCTGACTTGCCAGTACATTGGTCCCTTGGTTCTCAAACTTAATCCATTCCAGAAGTCTGTTCCAAAACCAAAGCATTCCAAAACCAAGGCACTCTTTCCCATAGAAAGTAATGCAAAATGGATTAATCCGTTCCAGAGTTTTAAAAACAACCCCCCAAAACAGCAATTTACCACGAATTTCACTTTCTAACAAGACCACTGACCCATAAAATGAAAGCAATAAACCACGTACAGTCCATACCTCGGGTTACAGACGCTTCAGGTTGTGTTTTTTCAGGTTACGGATGCTCTGAAACCCGGAAGTACCAGAACGGGTTACTTCTGGGTTTCAGAGGTCGCACATACGCAGGAGCGCTGAATTGCAACTCGCGCATGCACAGACGCGCTGCTGTGGGTTGCGAACGCTGCGGATTGTGAACTTGCATCCCACACGGATCATGTGTGGGATTATTGTTAATTTGATTATTGTTAGCCGCCCTGAGCCCGGCTTCGGCTGGGGAGGGCGGGATATAAATAAAATTTATTATTATTATTATTATTATTATTATTATTATGTTCGCAACCCGAGCGTCCACTGTTCTGCAGTCACACAATCAATCAGTAGCCGAACTGGGTCACAAAAACAGTGTGAAAAAGAGTCACAAAAACGTAAAATATTAAAAACAGACAGACCTCAGTGTAACACTCAAAATGGAAGTGTGGAACTCAAATTGGAAGCGTAACATTCAAAACTGAGCATGTTCGGCTTCTGAAAAAAGTTTACAAACTCACTTCCGGGTTTGCAGTGTTTGGGTTCCAAGTTGTTTGAATACCAAGGTGTTTGAGAACCAAGGTACCGCTGTAGTACATGTGAGAAGGATCTTGGGGTCTTAGTGAAATGTGAGTCCACAGTGTGATGCAGCAGCAAAAAGAGCTAATACTATTCTAGGCTGCATCAACAGAAGTCTAGTGTCCAGACCAAGGGAAGTTATAGGGCCGTGAAACAAGATTTGGAATATTCTACGGGCCCTACCTTCAACTATGGAAGCCTGGCAGACTTGCTAAGAAGGAATATGACTACTGTTAGGTTGGAGCTCCCCCGAGATTTGTCTTTCAGCACCAAAGACTATCAAAAAGATCGGCAGAGGGGACATGAAAGAGAGCTAAGAGCCTCGGACTTAAGATCTCCGGGTTGATGGACTTTTATTGATAGAACTGTTGGTAGGGGCCGAGACCGGGGAGGGGAGTTGGTGAAAGAAAAATTGGGAATCTAAAGTGTATATCTTTTTTCTTTTCTTTTTTTCTTTTAATGAGAGATGGGAAAATCGTGGAACGGAATTTCTATGATCTCAGGGGAAACGTCTTAAGAGAATAAGTTCAGATATATAAGTTTTAAATGAGAAATAAGATTAAATAAAGTAAAAGTGGATGGCTAATTGGTAAAAGAGAGAATGGAAAATTACAGTATATTAAGATAAGTTATGAGGATAAAAACAAGGATGAAGGATTTGCTGAAATATCTATTTCTATTTGAAGTAGAATACAAAGAGGGGAGGTGTGAGGAGGTCAAGGAAAGAAGTTAAGAAAGGGAACTATATTAAGGTTGGGGTTTTTTTATTGTATTTTTTTTTCCTTCTTTTTTTCTTTTTGGCTGTTTTTTTTGCTTTTTTATCTCTTTATTTGACTTTTCTTTTGGATATGTTGTGTTTCTGTATTCTGTGTTCCTTTTTGTAAATTTTTTTTTGAAAATTTGAATAAATATTATTTGTGGGGGAAAGGGAAGTTATAGGGCCGTTCTATTCTGCCTTGGTCAGACCACACCTGGAATACTGTGTTCGGTTCTGGGCACCACAATTTAGGAAGGATATTGAGAAGCTGGGAGGTGTGCAGGGGAGAGGGGGCAACCAAGATGATCAAGGGGTCTAGAAGCCAAGCCTGATGAGGAACAGTTGGAAGAGCCGGGTATGTTTATCCAGGAAAGGAGGAGACTGAGAGGAGCCAGCGAAGAGGCCCAGGTGCATCCCACAAGCCGGGCCACTGGCTGAGCCAAACCTGCTCCCCCCGCAAGCAAGGGCCAAGCAGGAGAAAGAGGGAGAAAGAGGGGGCAGGGGCGTGGGAGCCACAAGCCCCACCACCGACCGCAGAGGGAAAGCAGGAGGCCTAGCGCCCCAAGGAGGAGCGAGTGGGAAAAGAATCTGTGCAATTCCAGGGGCTTGTGCAACACTTGGCAACAAGAGGGGGAGAGATGCTACTGAGGCCACTTTCCCGGGCTCTGCTTTCCTTGCACGGCAGGTTTAGGTGCTGCCCTCTTCCTCCTGTGGCATCTGTCCTCCCAGCAGCCCTTTCTCTACCCCCATCGTTCAGCCTGGACACAGAGGTCCTCCTCCGAGGGCTTCTGGTGGTTCCCTCCCTGCGAGAAGTGAGGTTGCAGGGAACCAGACAGAGGGCCTTCTCGGTGGTGGCACCCGCTCTGTGGAACTCCCTACCACCAGATGGCAAGGCAATAAACAACTATTTTACTTTTAAAAGACACCTGAAGGCGGCCCTGTTTAGGGAAGTTTTTAATGTCTGACGCTGCATTGTTTTTAATATTCGGTTGGAAGCCGCCCAGAGTGGCTGGGGAAACCCAGCCAGATGGGCAGGGTATAAATAATAAACTATTATTATTATTATTATTCTGAGCACAATGAAGCAGCAGGCTGGGGCGGCATCCCTTGAAGTATCTGAACTGGAAGAGCCGTGCCAGCCTCATGAGAGAAAGGAAGGAGGAACTGGTGGGACTCCTCGCCTCAAGATGAAGCAGGCAGACCTGAAGAGGAGGAGGAGGTGGTGGAGAGAACTGGAAAACCAGGACTACAGATGCCCCCAGGTTCCTCTAGCTGAGCAGGGATGGGTCAAAGTCCCGTGGGCAAGAGGCAGTGATGGGGCCCTGCCACCCACAATTCCCATTCCCCCCCGCTGCATTTGGCATGGGGGGAGAGGGGGCAGAAGAGGCATGGGGGGCCTGGGCTTGGCAGACCTCTCCTGGAGCCTTCTGCAAGCTCCAAATAGGGGCAGTGAGGCAGGAGAGAGGCTGCTGCCGCTGGCTCAGCGAGAACTGAATCCTTTCACAGGAGCCGAGGAGGATGCTGGAATCCCAAGGAAGAATGTAAAGCAGGGAGCAGAAAGAAGCCCAGGGCCCCAAACCAAGCAAGGAGACAGCGCTTTGGTTTCCAAATGTTTTGGAAGTCGAACGGACTTCCAGAACGGATTCTGTTCGATTTCCAAGGTACGACTGTATTTAAGGGGGGTTGGAATGACAAGCGCGAAACCACAGACAGGGAGGAAGCAGATGCATGGACAGGAAATGGCGCCCAAAGGCCAGCGCTGGAGCCACGGGGGCAAAACCAAAACCAATGTAAAAGGGAGCGTCACAAGTGCAGAGCCCACGAGGGTGGTCCAGAAGTGCCCCCCTTCCTCATGCCTCTCTGGGCTGTAAGTCCCCAGGCAGAATCCAGGAGACCCCAGCCCTGCTCCCCTACGTGGGGGAGAGGCCATGCCATTCATCTCAAGGCCAGGCGGTCCAATTCAGCCTTTGCCAACCAGTTGCTTGCCAGATGGGTTGGACTAGATGATCCTCAGGGTCCCCTCCAACTCTAGAAAAATCTATGATTCTATGTTTTGCATCACGGGAGTCCAGACCAACGGCAGGGCGCCAAGTTGGCAAAGGCTGAATCCAACAGACCCCTGCCTCTGGGGTGGGGCTGCCCCCCATCCTGATCGTCCCCCAGCTCCCCCCACAGAGGGCTCGAGCAAGCGAGCCAAGCCGCATCCCGAGGGGAAGGCAGTCCTCAGGCACTTTTAGGCAGGAAGTTCCTTCCGAAGCAAGTCTTTACCTTTCTCTTCCTGCAGAGGCACCCAGAGACCCACCAAGAGCCGGAGAGGGAGGCCTCTGCCCACGTTGGCACAAGTGCCAGGCAGGTAAAGACCCAAAGTTGTGGGTTATGCAAAGGGAGTTCCCAGGGTCCTTCCTGGGTCTCGCTCTGCTTGCTGCCCCCCTCCCAAATCACCTCCCCTGGACAGACACCCCCTCCCTCCCCATTCAGTCAGCTGTCACCATGGTGGTGGCTGAGCCAGCCAATGGGAGCACAGTATGTAAATCAGCCAAGAAAGCCAAACAACAAAAGGGGTGCAGGGGGGGGTCTCCTGCCAGTGCCTTCCTCCAGCCCTGCTGCCCCTGGAGACGCCACCGGGACAAGCCCAAATAGCCAATGCCAGGGTGCCAACAGGGAACAACTGGTCGCTCTACCCCACCTTCCTCTCTGAGAAGCTCAAGCTGGCATTCCTGGTCGTCATTTAATCCCCACAACAACCCTGTGACGGACGCCAGGCTGAGAGGCAGAGCGACTGGCGCCCAAGCTCACCCAGGGAGCTACAGGGCCAAGTGGGGATTTGAGCCCTGGACTCCACGGCCAACGCTCTAACCACTACACCACAGGGCCTCTCAAGCAGTCTCTTCAAGCAGCCAGGGGGACTCACAGCCAGGCCTGGAATCCCTCTCCCCTCTCCCCTCTCCCCGGATCAACAAGACAGGTCTTTCTCCTTCCCCAGCTATGGCTGAGGGGAATACAGAATGGTAGAGTTGGAAGGGACCCCTAAGGGTCATCCAGTCCAACCCCCCGAAAAGCAGGAGCCACAGCTAAAGCGTCTCTGGCAGATACCGTTACGTTCCCTCGAGCTGCAGCACCCATTCAGTCACACTTAAGCAAAGCTTGTTCTCTGCCCCTTTCTCTCTCTGTCACACACAGAGCAGAGACACAGCTCCCCTGGCTGCTTCTGACAGATAAGCCCCAGGAGCAGCTGTGGGTCGCTTCTCTGCCCCACAGCCATGCCCTTCTCTGCCACCCATGCTGGCACACAGAGAGGTGCCCATACAGCCTCCCTCCGCTGCTCAGTCTCCTATAATATGCAGTCGATGTTGCATTTTATGGTCAAAGGGCTTGACAGACTCAGCCCTGTGAGCTTCCACAACAGCCCTGCAAGGCAGGCTGCTGCTGCTATTCCCACATTGCAGATGAGGAAGAGAAATGGAGAATCTGAACTCGTTCCAAGCCCATCCCTCCAGCCCTTGATCCAGGACCCCCACACACACCCCCGGGGGCGAGCTCCAGGAAAGGACAGCGCCAGGCTAAGAACCGGCTGGTGTCAAGCCTGGGCAAACTTACCCCAGGAAATGGAGGCGAGGGAGTTGGCGGGGGAGGGGAGCAGGTGCCAGCGAGGCGGCAGGGAGGGGCCCAGGATGGCTTTGCAAGGCCTGGAGGAGCCTCACGGACACAGGGAAGCCAGAGTTTCCCTAACAGCCCCAACAACATGAAATGTGTAATGCACAACTCAGTTTGCAATTGTCACGCAAAGAAAGAGCGCTGCTTGGGGTGTTTCTACAAAGTGAAAGGAAGGTTGCGGACATTTTTCTTGGTTTTTACTCAATCTATACTGACAAAGGGACCAGCCAGGGTGAGAGGCGAAGGCAGCCACAGGCCCCAACCCGCAGGACACTCTGCATTTTCATTTTCATCCTTTGGCAGCTGCCAAATTGGGGTGGGGGACCACAAACACCTGAGAATAAAATTTTGGCAAACAAAGAATCAGTTTATATTATTTTAAATTCCCACTCAGCCGCAAAACATGCTTGGCGGCTACTGTATTGTCTCTCGGATGGATTTACTTCACAGTAAATTTACTTCTGCTGCAAAGATAGGATGGGTGGGGACAATATAGATCACCCTAGAATCGATTTTAAAAATAACAGAGCATTTTGCCTGGGCTTAGGAAGTTTGGAGTTCTCAACCTTATCATGCAGAAGCAGACAAAACATGTTTGTAGAGCGGGGGGGGGGGGGGGCCTCTGGAAGGAGCAGCCTCTGGAAGGAGCGACTCCATTACACAGCAATTAACCATTTCACTGGTGATTATTCCGCAGAAAGAGCAAATCTCTTCCAGAGTTTTATTTTTTGCCCACTCCCAATCTTTGCATGTTGGGCATAAGAACATAAGAGGCTTCTGGATGAGGCCCATCTGGCCCAGCATCCCGTTCTCACGGATGAGGCCAAGAAAACACCTCTTCTGGGATGTGAAGATGCTGTCAGCATCTCCTGCTCAGGATTCTCAGCATCTTGCATTGAGAGCCCAAAGGCAGGAAGGGAGCAGAGGCTCTTGGGTAAAAGAGAGCCCACCTTGCTTCATCCTGGGCCAGAGTGAGAAGGGAAGGTGGCCTGGCCATCAGCCGCAGAAGACAAACTGCACCCAAATCTGCTTCCCGACACATGAGGGGAGCAGCCGAGAACAAACTTCTCAAAGCAGCCAACAACCCATAACTGCATGTTGCAAACTGCTTCGATTTTTTAAAAAACGAAAAAGCGGCATATAAATATATTTATAAATACAATAAATATATCAACTGAGCAAAGGGGAGGAGCTTGAGCACCCCGGATTCAGAGAGGAACTTTGCGCTCCAGAACAAAATCCAGAAAAGCACAGCGGCTGCAGAAACCTTTGGACCCCACTGACACGCTGTGCTGATCGCTGAGAAGGCAGCTGTCCCTACAAAGCAGCCGAGGCCTTTCCTGGGAAAGTGGACAGGGAAAAGCTGCTCATGGGCAGCCTTGGAAGATGCAGGACAGAGAACAGAAAGTTCTTCTTCTTCATGTAGAGCATAGCTAAGCTGTGGAACTCAGCGCAGAGTTAAAGTGTGGCCTTTGAAAAGGACCAGACAAAGGCATGGAGATGAGGACTATTGGAAGATGATTTGCTCTGCTCTGCCTTCATGCCTCTGAATCCCAGTTTCTGGAAAACACAGTACAGTGGTGCCCCGCAAGACGAACGCCTCGCAAGACGGAAAACCCGCTAGACGAAAGGGTTTTCCGTTTTGGAGGCGCTTCGCAAAACGAATTTCCCTATGGGCTTGCTTCGCAAGACGAAATGTCTTGCGAGTTCCTGCGGGTTTTTTTCCCTTTCCCCCCCTTTTCCTAAGCCGCTAAGCCGCTTATCAGCTGATCCGCTAAAAGCCACTAAACCGCTAATAGCGCTAATCCGCTAAGCTGTCAATGGGCTTGCTTCGCAAGACGAAAAAACCGCTATACGAAGAGCCTCACAGAACGGATTAATTTCGTCTTGCGAGGCACCACAGTAGCAGAGAGTTGCTGTTGCAACAGGGGCTTCCCATGGGGGCACCTGGCTGGTCATTGTGGAAACAGGAGGCTGGACTAGGTGAGCCCCCTTTGCCTGGTCCAGGGCGGGGCCTGACTGACTCCAGCTGGCTGCAGAAGAGGCCAGAGACCGGCTCAGCTGTGAGCCCTGCAACACCTGCTCCCTAGCCTGGAAGCAACTTTCAAAATGTGCCAGGCGCCATGTGCATTTTGCATCTGGCTATCGGCCACTTGTGGTGAAAATGCCCAGGGGCCAGGATGGCACCTGACGTCTCCCCCATCTGGAGGTGTATCCCTGGGGATCCTTGAATCTTGACTGTTCTCACCCACTAGCAACACATCCTGTGCAATTCCATCGGCTATATTTTATCTGCAGAATCAGAATGAATGTCAGGAACCCAAAAGCCACATTGAAAAACACAACTTTCGAGCCGTCTGTCCCCAAAATAGAAAACTAGGCATTCCGTTTTGGTGACTGTAACCCGGGTTTAAGAAGTCATTTGGCGCCTGGCTTATAGATCCGAGCTTCTAACGCTGCCTGGAAGCGCAGGGCCTGGACTGACTCCAACTACAAAAGCTGCTGAGCAGAATCTTAGGCTGGGGAGTTATTTGGGGTTAGTTGTTGGGGGCGGGCTGTTGCTGCTGTTGCTGGGTGGTGTGTTGTTGTTTTTTCGTATATTTATTTTAGTTCTTCTTGTGATTTATGTGGAAACTGCTCACTCCGGTTATGCATTTTTTTAAAGGTTTTTTCATTGTTCATGACTACTTTAGCAGTTCTGCATTTTTCTCATGCTGGAAGCCGCCTTGAACATGGCTTGAAATGTGTTAAGGCGGCGTGCAAATAAAATTACGCCTCTTTGTAGTACACCCACACCCCGCGCGCATGATCACTGCCAGAGGGGAGTGCGGTCATGAGATCCCACCGCCTGCAGGCCGAGGGAGAAGTCGGGGCCGAGGGGAACCACGGCGGCGGTGAAGCAGCTTCCTGTCTCCACTTCTCAGCTGGGCCTCCTTGCTGACTCAAGAGCTGCCCGTGTCAGCCCCAGAGGACGCCTCTCTCCCGGCTGACTCACCTACTGCTGGGCTGCCACCAGAAATGCCACAGCTTCTTTGTGGCATCCAGCCAGCAAGGGCCCCGCCACAGCTTCCAGAACCAGCTCCAGGGGTGGAAGGGAGGCTGGCACTGCTGAAGCAGCTGGCTCCGAGGCCTGGAGCCCCGCCAGACAAGAGGGCAAGGCTGGGCGATAAGGACACCTTCCAGCTGGCGCAAAGGAAGCCTGCCTGCTTGCCCTACCAGCTCGGCTGCTTCAGATGCCCCCTGGCAGCCTCACCTGCCACGCAGGCCCCACGCCCTCCTCTGGGCAGCCCAGCTGGGGAGCAGGGAGGAGGAGGAGGAGGAGGGCAACGAGGTCCCTGCGAGCTGAGCCTGGGGGTTGAAAGGGGGCAAGAGGAGAGGAATTGCCAGGCAGGCCAGAGGCATTCCCAGCTGAGAGCTCCGGCCCAGACCTTTGCCAGGGTTGCACGGAGGCCCAAGAGGCCAGGAAGCCACTCTAGGGCTTGGCAGAGTAAAGAATCTCCCTGCCCCTGCCTGGCCACAATGCTACCCACCACAAGGTTCCTTAACAAACACCCACCCCGCTGCATCCTAAATTTATGCTGCTGTCACAGAATGCTAAACATCCAAGGGCCTGGTTATAGAGAAGCATTTTCGCCTGGCTCCTAAAGATATGTAACGAAGGTGCCAGGCAAGGCTCTCGGGGAAGACCATTGCACAAACGGGGAGCCACCACAGAAAAGACCCCTCCTTGTGTCCCTGCCCTCTGGACTTCTTGCAGCACAGCACTATAGAAAAACAACATGGAAAAGGTCCCAGCCCCAGAGAGCCTGCAAAATGAGATCAAAAAGGGGAGGGGAAAGAAAAGGAAGGAAGCAGCTCAGCTAACACAGGATGATGCTGAGCAATCCTCAAAACCCAGAAAGCCTATGGCTTCCTGAATTGGGTCCCTTGATTCTATGACCCTCACAGTCCCCTCTGAAGCCCTCCCTTGCTCCCATTCAGCCCTCCCCATTTCCTGATATTTCAGAATGTAAGTTCTTTGGGGGCAGAGACCTTCCTGCTTCTGCCACTGGGTAAAGGCCCCGCACCAACATATGCTGCTACTGCCAGCCCAGACAGACCCTGGGACCAAAAGTCCAGCACCAGCCACAAGCACAGCTGCCCCCCAGCCCCGCCCACCCTGGCAACAAAGGGGGCTGAGACAGCTCAGGAACCTGGAGCAATGAGTCACACCTGGGTGGCTGCTTTTGGGAAGCTGGTGCTGGCACCTGGCTTGTGAGCAAACCCTTGTCTCATCCCATCCAGGAGGGAATGGGCAGGACTGGGTCACACCTGGGCAGAGGCTGTGCCAACCCGAAACCTGCGCAGGATCTGAGCAGCAGAGCCGCCCCCTGCCAGACCCGGTTCTGCAACCTTGGCAGGCAGGAGGGGGGGGGCAGAGAGCAGGAGATTGGAGACAAAAGGGGTGCCTGCCCCCCCAAAAAATCAGGACTCTCAATGGGGTAGCCACAGGAAGGGGGGAGCACTGCCCTGAGATCTACGGGTATAGGGCAGTATTCAAATTTAATAAACAATTATTAATAAGAATAACCCAGCTTGAGTGGCTGAAAAGCACCCACAGCTGCGGCACAGCCTCCTTCCAGAGCCCCCACTGCACCAACCCTTATGGGGGGCTAGTCCCTTTACAACCCCCCTCAACCTTCCCCCTAAAACGACCGAGGCGCGCTTGCAGCCCTTCCCATGGGTGGTGGGGGAGAAGCAACAGTCTGCAAGTCCAGCTCAAAGCCCCCGATCTCGCGTGCGCCCCCTCCCCAAAAACCCTGCCAGATCTGTGGCAGCCCCGGGGCCTTTTTCCCCATCTAGGGAGGCGGCTCCGGTAGCCCCCCCCCCCGACACAGAACCATGCAAGGGGGGGGATGCAGTGACACGGAACCATACAAAGGACAGCGCCCCCCCCCCGTGCCATGTCGACGCTCGTCGGGGGAGGAGAGGGAGCCCCCCCCCACGAAGGCAGCCCTGGGAAGCCCCCTCCCCACCCGCCCGCCCGCCCTCCGCGGATACAAAGGCTGCGTCCCTGCTGGGGGGCGTCTTCCCAGGATCCCCCTTTGGGGGGCTGGGACGGGGCGGGGGGAGAGGCCCCTCGGGGCGGGCGGCCCGCGCTCACCTGGCAGCCCCCTCGGGGCGAGCCTGCTCCTGGTCCCGGCCTGGGGCAGCAGCAGCAGCAGCAGCCCCCCTGCAAGGGGTGACGACCCGGGAGCCCCCGGCCGCCGGCCTCCCGCCTGACTCCCCGCCGGGCTCCATTTCCTACCAGCTGCTCCGCCGCGCCCCGCCCCCGGCGCCCCATTGGACGGCCCGCCTGCCTCTCAGCCCCCGCCCCGCCCCGGGACCAAAGCCCCGCCCCCTCCAGTCCGCGCAGCCCCGACGGGCGCGATCCCTGGCAATGCGCCGCCCGCGGATGCGCAAGAGCCGGGCGCCCGAGCCCCTCCGCGCCGCCCTGGCTCGCCCTCCCTCCGCCGGGCGCAGGGAGATCCCGGCGGAGGAAGGAGCCGCGGCGGCGCGGAGGCGAGAGGGATCCCTCGGCGGCGGGGAAGGAGCGCGCCGCTGCTCCGCCCCAGGAGACGCTCCCTCGGGGCGCACCGCGGAGAGGATCCGCCAGGGAGAGGATCCATGGGGGGGGGGGGACGCCCCATGTTAGCCAGGATTTCCAAAGGGCGGCCCAGGCTGGCCGCTTTCCAGAAACCCAGGGCGGGGAGTGGGGGGGGTTGCGTTTGGGGGAAGGTTTTTTTACCCTCTGAAAGGTCGGCTCTTCTCGCGCTTCTGGGGCAACCTCAGAAACGTGGGTGGCAGTCGACGGAGTTTTACGCAGAGGAGACCCACTGAACTCAATGGATGGCTCAGTTGGTAGAGCGTGGGGCTCTTAACGTCACGGGTTCGAGCTCCACGTTGGGCAGAAGATTCCTGCACTGCAGCGGGTTGGGCTAGATGACCCTCAGGGTCCCTTCCAACTCTCCCATTCTAAGATTTAATTTCGGTTGGTTCTACTCTGAGTAAAGCTTCATTGGAACCCCACCCCTGTGCCTTTTAACTTGGCAGGAGAGAGTGTGTGTCTGGAGAGCCTGGATCCAAGTGGAGAGCTGCAGTGCAGGTGCAGAGACTGCAGAAGGCCCCAAGTTCAGTTCCCAGTGGCATCGCCTGGCCTCCCCAAGGGAGGCTTGTCCTCCTACCTGGAGAGCTGCTGCCAGTCCGTGCAGGCAACACCCAGCTGCATGAACCTCCAGGCTGACTTCAGTGCAGGAGGCATCATTCCACAAGGGGCAACATGGGTTTTAATACCAGATAAGCCTGGCCGGCCATTGCCTGTAGGGATTGTCCTTTATAGGTTGCCTTGCTTGTTGTTTTTATTTCCAGTTCAATTTAATCATTAGCAGAACACAGGCAGAACTACCACTCAGCAGAGAGCAGTGCAAAGCCAGCGCAGGCTCCCTTCCAGAAGAGGTTCCATGACCATTTGGCGGCCTTTGCCAACCTGGTGTTCAGGACTACAACTCCCATCAGGAGTGTAGTGATTACAGCGGTGGACTAGGAAGTGGGGAACCAGGGTTCAAATCCCCACTGGGTCATGAGAGTCACTTGGGCCAGCCACTGGCTCTCTCTGCCTAACCCACCTTGCAGGGTTGTTGTCGGGGGTTAAATGGGGAAGGGGAGAGCAGAATGAGACGGTGGGATATAAGTCGAACCAATCAAAAATAAAACGTGAACAGACGGTCCCAGCTTCAACTCCCCCCATCCCACCCCCATGACATTTCCAGGTAGGGAGGGGAAAGACCCCCTGCCGGAGCCCCTAGAGAGGGGCTGCCAGTCAGAGTGGGCAGCACTGAACTAGGTGAACCAGTGGCCTGACAACACAAGGCAGCTTTGTGTTGTTCTGAACCTCCAGCCAGGACCCCATTTCTGTGCCTGCCTCCCTCACTAGCCAAGGTGCCAGGACCCAGCAGTAGAGGAGAAAGGCTGGCAGAGGGGCACCCGGATCAGGGCCGTTTGGAGGAGATGGCTGTGGGTCCCAGGGAGCTCGGTCTGGGGAGACTGATCCCCTCCATGGAAACTTTGAACGAGGGGGGTGGATGGAGCCCTCCCTCCCTCGAGAAACATCCTAGGAGGGGGGCAGGCGGCTGCTCTGGGGGTCCTGCTGGGAGTGGGCAAGACCTTGCATGGAAGAGACAGGCTTCCCTGCCACTATCACCCCACTTCTGCCACTCTGGCAGCGCCTTCCACAGCCCAGTTCTCCTCCAGCAGCGGCAGCAGCCCCTGCAAGGGTTGCCATGGTGACTCTCCCCTCCATCACGTGCCTCAGTGGCCTGGGCGGGCTCCCCTCCCCCTCCCTCTGCTTTGTCCCCCAGTGCAGAGGGGCTGAGACAGGGACAGATCCAAGAAGGGGGAGTGGGCTGCCTGAAAGAATTGCCAGGAGAGGCTGAGCAGTGGCCAAGGAAAGGAACTCTCCACATGCTCAGGGGCCAAGGCCTGGGGCTCAGAAGGCATCCCAGAGCTAACTCTGCTTCGTGTCGCCTCCTCACTTTTAGGGCTCTGCTGCCCATTTAGCCAACTGCAACAAACCCCCTGCTTGCGCAAGGTTTCTTGACAGCATCTTCTGACTGATAAAAGGAACGGGCAGCAGGTGAGGAGCAGGGCCCTTTCTGCTGGAGCACTTAGTGTGGGCAGGCCTGGGCGAGGGGCACTGAGTCATGCCCAGGACACTCTGTCTGCCGCTGAGAGAGTCTCTGTGCTCCCCAACAGGAGGCAGATGCTCCCCAACAGGAGGCAGATGCTCCCCAACAGGAGCCCTGGCCTCCTTTGGGAGGAAAGGCCAATTTATCAATCAATCAATCAATCAATCATTTAATTAAGAAGCAAAACAAAATGTAAGAAGACTGGCTGCTGCATCAGGCGAAAGGGGGCTCATCGAGTGCAGGCCCCTGTTCGCACAGGGGCCAAGCAGATCAGCATTATTCAGGGGCATGTACTACCCCCCCCCATACTGATCCTGGAAGTGGTACACAGCGCCCGCCCTCTTCTCACCCCACTGTGCCACAACGTAGGCACCAAGGCACAAGGTTACCCAAATCTAAGGACGCAACCCTTTGTGTCCAGCCCCCCAGGGCTCCTCTCTGCTGGGAGGGGGGGCAGGGAGAGGCCCCAAAGCCCAAAGAGTTGCAGCCAATGCAGGCTGGGTCCTTGGCACAAGACCACCACCTTCACGCCCTGCTTGGGACCACCTTGAAGAGACACAGCTCGTTCCCCTGGACACCGTAAAGGTAAAGGGACCCCTGACCATTAGGTCCAATCATGGCTGACTCTGGGGTTGCGGCGCTCATCTCACTTTATTGGCCAAGGGAGCCGGCGTACAGCTTCTGGGTCATGTGGCCAGCATGACTATGCCGCTTCTGGCAAACCAGAGCAGCGCATGGAAATGCCATTTACCTTCCCGCCTCAGTGGTACCTATTTATCTACTTGCACTTTGAGGTGCTTTCAAACTGCTAGGTTGGCAGGAGCAGGGACTGAGCAACGGGAGCTCACCCCATCGCGGGGATTCGAACCGCCGACCTTCTGATCAGCAAGTCCTAGACTCTGTGGTTTGACCCACAGCGCCACCCACATCCCCCCTGGACACCATACTGGCTCCAAAAGGCTTGCTCCCCATCAGTGCGTATGAAAACAAGAGAAACCTGCTGGGTCAGGCCAAAGGGGGCCCATCTAGTCCAGCCTCTTGTTCTCAAGTGGGGGGGGGGGCAACCAGACGCCTCTTCTGGGCAACCAGCAAGCAGGATCCGAGCACAAGAGTAGCCCTCTCCAGTCTCCTTCCTGGCCCTCAGGACCACACAACCCTCCCCCCAACAGAGGATCTGCTCTGGGCACCCGGAGCTGAGACATAATATGGCAGATAAAGGCTGCGTAATGTCGGCAGCTCACGTTACTGCCTGCTGCCCCCCTCCGGGACAGCCCCATCGCTCACGCGCTGGGAGACCGAAGGAGACAGCAGCGGTTATTTTTAGATGGTCCCTTTTGGGCCGGGAATCCCATGCGGAGGAGCTGCAGACCAAAGGGCATTCCCACCCACCAGGTGACACATCCCTCGCCTGCTTGCTTGCTCCCCAGGCCTCACGCTGCCCAGCCCTGGGCACAACCTCTGCCACCCTCCCCGGGCATCTGTTGTGCAACTGGGGCACACCAAGCCAGGCTGAGCATCAGTGGCCACACCCAGAGCAGGCAGGACCAATTCTGGAGTGCCAGAGCAGCACCTTCCACCACCTGGATCTAGAAACAGAGGCACCCCGAGAGCAGGACAAGCTCCACTGCACCCGGAACTGGGCCACAACCCGCCACAGGGGGAGGTGTTGTGGCTTCACCTACTCAACCCCCGAGGGCAGGAAGCAAGGGGGTGTGAAATCATGCAAGCAAGGTCAGAGGAGGAGGAGGATTAAATTGCCCCAGCTGGAATTTGGCCCAGATCCCAAAGCTGGCTCTCCTGCAAGAGGGGCTGGGCCTTCACCCGCAACTGCAATCCAGGCCACAGAGCGCCCCTGGCCACTCGTGGCTCCAGCTCTTCAGGAGGGGACCAGCTCCCCTTGGGATCCAACTGGGAGATTGGGGAGGGGGGCTCCCATCCAAGTTAGACACCGGCTGTCCAGCATTCACGGGAGCTGGCAGAGGCACAGCTTGCAGCCAGGAGTACAGGATTCAGCCATTTCTGCAGCCATTTCTGCAGAACCACCCCAGGCGCCCAAAGCACTGGGGGAAACGCTCCAAATATTTATTTAAATTTTGTGGTCATTGGAGAGGGTGTGGAGAAAGAGGCAAATGTGTTTAAATGTTGGAGGGGTCCTTGCTGGTATGTCTGCATGATTCAGCAAAAACTCCTCGTCCTGCTGCTCCCCCAGCTAAGAATGTAATATAAGCCTCCTGGATGAGGCCAGTGGCTCATTTAGTTCAGCCGCCTTTTATTTTTACAGTGGCCAATCAGATGCTCTTCCAAGATACCCACGAGCAGGACCCAAGCACAAGGGCAGCCTTCGCTCCTGCGCTCTGCAGCTGAGATGCCCATGCAACCGCTCTGATCCGCAGAACTGGCACTGTTCTATGTGCCACACGACACCCATTTTGCATCTGTAAGAAATCCACCTTTTAGCGCAGCAGCACCCGTCCTGAGGAACTCCCTGCCTCTTGGCATCATCCAAGCCCCTTTGCAGAACTCTTTTTGGCACCTGCTAAAGACGTTTTTGTTTAAGCAAGCCCACCCAAAAATCTACAATCTGTTTGTGGTTTATCTTTCCTTTTCACTGCTCTTTGGCTGTTTTAAATGGCCGCTTTTAATTGATAATTTTTATTGTTTAATTCTTTTTGCAAATTGCTTTGAGGGGTTATTTTTCCTTACAGGTAAGGAGCATATAAATTTTATGAAATAAATAAAATAAATCGATTTGTATTCAGAAGCAATACTGCCTCCCAAGTCAACTACTCTCATTGCATTCCCTGACCCCCAAGTGGTGGGGGCAAATCCCCAAAATCTGTCCAAGTCAACTAAGTAAAATTATTTTGGAATATATTGACTCCTACAACATGGTAAGGAGAATTAAACACACTTACAAATCTGCCCCACACATCGCAAGCAAACATAAGCTGATGGCAACATGCAGGGTTGATAAGACCATGCACCAAGTATGAGCATCCAAGACAGGACAAAGGCCGTCTTGGTGGCTGCTTGACATATATGAACACCCCCCCACACCCACACCCACAAGAGCGTTTCCCCAGGGCTCCAGCCTCAGCCCATTTCAGAAGCCCCAGGCAAAAATATGGAGAGAGGGTTTCGGGACATGGAAATGACCTCCTACCAAATCAGACCATTGTTCCACTGAGCTCAGGATTGTCTACACTGAGTGGCAACTGGGGCTCTTCAAGGTTTCAGGCAGGAGACATTCCCAGCCCTGCCTGGCGATACCAGAGCAAAGCAATCCAAAGCAAATGTGTCAATTTTATTTCATTTCACTATTATAAATTCGCACAATGCTGCCTCATGGAGCTTTCGCAACACAACCTGCTTCTAAGTCCTTCAGGGAGGGTCCTCCCCCAGCCCCACCGCCAACGGTGAATCAGAGGCACACATGTGCTGCAGTGTGTGCAGAGGAGATTCCTGCACTGCAGGGGTTGGACTAGATGACCCTTGGGGTCCCTTCCAACTCGAGCGCCCCATGAGCCTAGGCACAGGTCAGAGGATCGGCTGCGGCAACAAAGGGAGAGCGTGGCGAAATGAGCAAGGCAGGAGACGTGAGAGAGGTCACCTCCAGCGTGTCTCCACACCTCGCTCTGGATGTCACGGAGTTATTCTGGATTAAGAAGGGGCACAAGCCCAGGCAGGTCAGAGAAGAACTGACAGGAAGCAGCTGCCACCAACATGAGACTTCAGGGAGGGACCGAGTAGCCCCAGATTTAGGACAGTGTGGGCGGTTCCCCCGCACAGGATGCCGAGCCGAGGGCCTGCTAATTTGAGAAGATCCATAACTGAGAAGATCCATTCAAGGGCACCAAATGCTGGCCTCACTCATCAAAGACTACCAAAGTCCAGCCCTGGGCCAAATGGTGGGTCCTGCGCAAAACAGGCCAACACAATCATCAGGGGTGGCAGGGAAAGCTCAAGGTGCAATATGGCACGAGAAGAAAGCCCCAGTTTCGGGACAGGGCATTCTTCCCGTTCAAAATCCCGAAGCTCAGGTGTCTTTCTCTGCTCTGCAACGGGCAGCCTCTGAAAGCATTCCACTCCTCCCCACAAGACGTGTATAATCACCCAGGGATCCTGCTCCCTACTCTCTGTGCACACTGTCCTTTGTGTTCTCCTCTTGCTGGGTGCCAACCAACATGTGCTCAAAACAGCCTGGTCAGGATAACTCCCTCTTCTAGGCGTCTTTTCCCACCCCCACTGCAACCTTCCCCCCAGCTGCTCCTTTTGCCTGTCTTAATAAGGCAGCTCTGTCCTGGCACAGGCAGCTGACTTGCCCTCCTGTTGCCCAGCACAGCACCTGGCTGGCAGACTGGTAGCACCACACAAATGACAGGAAGTCGTCACAGCACTGAAGCCAGACAGCAATGGGGAAGCCAGAGGGTGCCAGGCAAGGGCTGGGGAAGAGGGCAGAAGTTGTGGTTATGAAAGGAAACCCAGAGCGCAGACACCCCACCCTCCTCGCCACAGACATTCTGGTAACTGGAGGTGGGAGTAACCTGCCCAGAATTCAGCAAGATTGGGAAAGGGGAAAAGGAGGAAGTCTACAAACAAGGAGACGTCTTTAATGGTATTTTCAAATGTTCTTCTCAACGAACCCAAAAGCTCTTGGTAGCAACAGCAGCGAAGCTGGCTCTATTTTTCTTTCAAATTTATTGTATTTTACTAGTTCTAATGCTTGTCTGGGTCTCTATAATGCTATGAGCTGCTTTAGGCACCTTTGGGGGGGGGTAGTGGCATATTCATCCAAACAAACCCCTGAAACGGAGCCAGCAGCTCCTCTTCTTCCCAGACTTTCCTTCTCCTCTGCATGGGCCCACATTTTGAGCCCACCCCCACTTTATGAGAGAAGTGGCCCAAACCTCTCTGCCTCCCCCTCTCTGAAAGGAACAGCCAACCTGGGAGAAGATTAGGAGCTCCAATCAGAAGATGCCTATGAACACTTACTCAGAAGTAAGCCCACTAAGTTCAGCTGGACTTACTTGCAAGTCAGTATGCACGGGATTGCAGCACAGTGGGAAAGAAAGACCCCAAATTCAGGCACATTGAGACAGGGTGCAGAGATATGGGTGCAAAATCTGTAAAGCTCAGCCGTTGCTTTAATTCAGCTTTTTAAAAGTGCACACACAACAGAGCAACCAAGCTTCCAGTTCTCCCTGGAAGCATCATCTGAGCACTGCCTGAGCAGCGATATTTCTGGGGGATTCCAACTATGCTCAGAAACAAGGCCCAAACATTTTTCCTTAATGAGAAAGCAAGAATCACAGCCATGAAATGGAAGGTTCGGGGTTGCCTAGAAAAAGAAGAAGGTGCCTGAGCCCAGGGAACAATGTGGCTGGGACTCTTGCTGCAACATGGGACTCGTAATCTCAGGGACACGAGTTCAAGTCACAATTTTGGGCAAAAGGCACTGCATTGCAGGGGGGTGGAATGGATGACCCTCTACAGTTCTACGACACCACATCAACAAGAAAACCACGTATACCACTCTGAGATCCTTGAGGAAAGGTGAGAGAGAAACACAGTAAAATGAACAAGTAAAAACCCTCACCCCCACTGGGAAGAAGAATGTGCAAAGCAGCCCTGAAAGGCTCCAGCGCCTCTTGAGCAGAGCTGGGTGAAAGGGGTCCTTTGCCAGCAAGAGCATCACTGCCCCATAGAATCCGAGAATCCTAGAAGAGTTGGAAGAGACCACAGGGGCCATCGAGTCCAACCCCCTGCCAAGCAGGAAACACCAGCAGAGCACTCCTGACATATGGCTGTCAAGCCTCTGCTTCAAGACCTCCAAAGAAGGAGACTCCACCACACTCCTTGGCAGCAAATTCCACTGTCAAACAGCTCTGACTGTCAGGAGCAGAGGCAGAAAAGAGCTCAGCAGCAGTCGAGTCAGATCCGGTTCTTACCTGCAGGCCTCCCTCTCTGGCAACCAGGCAGGCAGCGAACCTTTCAGGAGGAGGAACAAAGCAAAGAAAGGGGGTGGGGAGAGAGAGAAAAGAATAAAACACCACATTCACGAGCAGGGCTTTGGTGCAAAGCAGCCCCTCGGCTTTTGGGGGGGGCACAGGCTCAAGACCCCCCCCCAAATCCCGCCTTCCCTTTCTCTAGGGGTTGACACCCCAACCCAGTTCCACTTTGAGGAGTCCCTTGCAAGCTCCCCCCACCTTCCCATTTATTTATTGGGGGGGGGAGAAGAAGAAAAAGGGTCGCGACACAAGGCAATCTTAGGGGGGGTGCTATGGACCCCCTAAAAAACCCACGCCCTTAAAGCCTCGGGAAGCTCTCCTGCGCAGCCCCCAACGGAATCCCCCCCTGCATGGAATGCCTCTGATCCCCCCCCCAAATCCAGCCCCTCGCCCTCCCACCCCCCGCCCCCTAAACCCGGCTCCTCCCCCTCCCTCCCCCCCCTCCCTGCTTGCTCCGGGGCAATGAGCCCCGCCCCGCCCGGGGTCCGCCTGGCCCACCTCTCTCCCTCCGGCTCGCCCCCCGCTCGCCGCCGCCGCCGCCTCCTCGCCGCCCCGCAGGAGCAGCAGCTTCCGGGCCCCGCCGCCCGGCCCCGCCCCCCGCCCGCGCTCATTGGAGACCTCGGCGCCCGGCGGCCAATGGCGGGGCGCGGCTCCGGCGGCGGCCCCGCCCCCTCCACGTGCAGGTCTGTGATGACCGCGCGGGGGGCGGGGACGCGGAGGGAGGAGGGCGCGCCTGATTGGGCGGCGGGGCCGGGAGGGGCGGGACCCTCCGAGGCCATCCAGTCCAGCCCCGCCGCCCGGAGAGGGAGCCGGCGAGGCCCGGCCGGGAGGGGGACGGCTCCTGCGCCTGGAGGTGCCACTCGGGCCGGCCCTGGAGCGGAGAAGCTCCGTGAATCGCCCAAATCCCGGGGGATACTCGCAGTGCCGGATTGACGTAGAAGCTGAACAAGCTCTAGCTTAGGGCCCCACTCTCTCGGAGGCCCCCCAAAAAAGGAAAAAAAACCCCTGCATGTACATTTCCAAAATAGTAGATAAAAAATAAAATTAAATAAAACCTACATACAGCAACCGTGTTTTGTGTTGTGCAGGCTCCTAGGATGGTAAGTAATGGCCCCCGCCTGCTAGCCTGCTCCCTAATATATCACAATTACTTTGATAAAATACATATTTTGTTATGTGCAAATGCCTTTAGATACCTATTAGGTCCATAAATTAGCATATAAAAAAGGGTAAAGGGACCCCTGACCATTAGGTCCAGTCGTGGCCGACTCTGGGGTTGCGGCGCTCATCTCGCTTTACTGGCCGAGGGAGCCGGCGTGCAGCTTCCGGGTCATGTGGCCAGCAGGACTAAGCCGCTTCTGGCGAACCAGAGCAGCGCACGGAAACACCGTTTACCTTCCCGCCGGAGTGGTACCTATGTATCTACTTGCACTTTGACGTGCTTTCAAACTGCTAGGTGGGCAGGAGCTGGGACCGAGCAACGGGAGCTCACCCCATCGCGGGGATTCGAACCGCCAACCTTCTGATCAGCAAGTCCTAGGCTCTGTGGTTTAACCCACAGCGCCACCCGTGTCCCAAATTAGCATATACTGTAGTATATATTCAACACAAAAAACAGCCACAATTTGCTGTTGAAAAAAGGACAGCTGGACGTATAAAGGACCCCATTACCTTCAGGAGCTGAGGGCCTCATCCAGCCTCAATCCAGCCCTGGGTGACTGACATTCTCCGGAGCTCCGAAAGGCCAGATTGGAAGGGCTTCCCTTTGCAGAAGCCAGGCTGTATCCTCCTTCAGCAAAATCCAGTGCTTTGTAATGCTATATATAGAAAGGTTTTCCAGCATTTTCATTTTTTAAAATTGGTATCACACTGGCCAATGTTTTCAGGGGCAGAAGTTGCTATTAAGGGAAAGTTACCTATTTCTTCTTTGCTTCGTTCAGAATGGACTTCTTGATTCAGAGATACCCAGGGAGGCTGGAAGAGTCTCAGGAGCACCAAGCTCAGCTGGGGGACCTCCAAAACACTTTCATCCGTTATATTTGGGCCTGAAAAAGAATTCACCACGGAACTCTGATGCAGCTTCCCCCAACCTGGTGTCGTGCACTGCAGCTCCCATCTGCCATCCACCAAGTGTTGTTTAGCTGCGCTGGCTGGGGTTGATGGGCATTGTAGTCCCGAACACCCGGAGGGCACCAGGTTGGGGAAGGCTGCCCGCTTGCCTTTGCTCTGCACGTTTCACTTGGTGAGAGCAAAACTGCAGCAGATGTTTGGGTGTTTTTAAATCCCTTTAGAAAACCCAGGTGTCATCCCGAGAGAAGAGGTGAGTCAGAGGGGTGAGGAGAGGTTGCAGCTGCGCAGCCAGAGGAGGGCAAGAGGGAGAGAGAGAGCCAGGGGCAAAAGTAAAAATAAGAAATGAGTCACCTCTTCCTGTCCTGAGCTGCCCTGGCCTTGTTGCCTTTCTCTTCTGTGAGTGAGCATGTGCAGTTGCCTTGAAGCAGGGAAACATCCACGAAGCTGAATGCTATAAGACTCGGGATGGAGAAGGTTAATGGAGAAATCTGAGGTCTCCCTTGGACAAAAAACAAGGACGCCAGGCAGGAATCCCAGAGCAAAACAGCAGCCAGTCGGCTTGGTCTTGATTGAAGACTGTTGCAACAGGACTCCCACCTGCCACAAGGTGGAACAAGATGGAAGCCCCAAACAAAAGAGAACCCAAACTTTTATTAGCTGCTAATCCCTGTGTTACACCCCCCCCTAATTACATCACTCGTACATCATGTTTAAAGGGGGAGGTCTGGTGGCAGTAATCTGAGCATCCTGGACCCTGCCCCATGGTTCCCCTTGCCCTCCACCAAACACCCATCAAGTGGAACAAAAGAGATATTTACATTTCCCTGTTTCCCAGCCAAGTTCATCACACCCTTTTGTCTCCATCTGGGTTTGGTATTTCTGGAATGGCTACCTGTCTGGCACTCAGGTATCAGGATGCCAGGAATTATCACTCAAGCAGAGGGGCTGCTGAGGAGCTGAGCTCACAGGTCTATATGAATTTCTGAAGTTTTCCCAGTGAGCCAGTACATAGATACATTTATCAGTGAATTATTACATTTGGTATCGTGCAGCGGTGGCCCTTTGAATAGATAGGAAGAAACTGTGATGAAGTGTTTTGTGGGGACAAATCACAAAAGTAACAAAAGCAATTGTGCTGGTTTTGGTAGTGGGCTGCATGTGCATGATATCTGCTGGAGGGGCAAACCCCCCCCCCCACCTATACATAAATTCCTGCAACAAGAAAAGAAAGCCCTTCTTTATGCAGCACCTGTGGAACTCCTTGCCACAGGAGGCAGTGGTGACCACCAACCCAGAGGGCTTTAAGAGGGGATTGGGCAAATTCATGGCAGAGGAGGGGGCTTGAGGGCTGCTGGCCATGTCAGCTATTCTCTGCCCCTGCAGTCGGGGCAGCAATGCCTCTCAAGGCCAGCTGCTGGAAACCTCAGGAGGGCAGAGGACTCTGGTGCTCGGATCCTGCTTCCTGGTTTCTCACAGGCAGCTGTGAGGGTGGGATGCTGTTGGCCTGATCCTGCAGGCTGTTTTTATGTTCTGAGCGGGTGGTTGCTTGAGAGTGGGGGAAGACAGCATGTAAGGACACAAACTTCTTCATATTTTTGTTGATAATTGTTTTTCCTTTCTCCGTAAACGGCTTTGAGTTGTTTGGCGTGTTTTGTTTTTACAGTCAAGCAGTGTAAAAGTTTTAAGAAATCAAGAAGAACTTTCTGACATGAAGAGTAGTTTGACTCGCTCAGAAGGTGGTGGACTCTGCCTCGTTGACTGGAGGGCCACTTGTCAGAGATTCACCTGTCAGCTGCGATTCCTGCCCTGCAGGGGGTTGGACTAGATGACCTTTGGGGATCCCTTCCCACTCTACCGTTCTATGGTTGTAAATCAATGACAGCAAGCGAGGTGCTGGGACCCCAGACACCTGGGTCCTGCATTAAAGCCAGAGGAGGGGAGGGAAGCCGCAGAGCAGAGACTGCTGCATGGAAATTGTACTGCTCCACCAACACACGATGGAACTGGAAGATGCAAAAGCCACCAAAGGAGAGGAAGGTGCCTTCTGCCAGGCCCTTCTTGCTGCACCTGTGGCTCCAGGAGCGGCCTTATCCCATTCAGTGTCCTCAGGGGGGCAGGGAGCGCTGCGCCCCTCGCGGGCAGCCAGGGCACAGGCAGGGGCGCTCCTTTGGCAGAGGGTTTCGACTTCCCAACCAGCCAGGCTGAAGCAGGGACCGGCTGGGCAGCAACCGTCTTACGAATCATCCCAGGCTGCTGCAGGCAGAAAGGCAGACCAGACCGAGAGCACAGCTGGAGTCCAGGACGCCCCCAAATACAGTGGTACCTCGGTTTTCAAACGTCATCCATTCCGGAAGACCGTTCGAGTTCTGAAACGTTCGAAAACTAAAAACTCAGTATGGAAGCCTTGATACAGAAAACTCAATACGGAAGCCGCATGGCATGTTCGACTTCCAAAGCATTTACTTCCAGTTTTTCAGCGTTCGAAAACTGAAATGCTTGTCAACAGAGATGTTTGAAAACCAAGGTACCACTGTCATTCTTTGGCAGACAAGAAGGCATTTTACTCATGAAGGAAAAAAGCTGTTGACTAAAACTCAGGAACACTTTGTCCTAAGGGTGGTTAGATTCATTTGGGAGAGGCACTGAGCCCAAGGTCCTGGAAAAACTCCTTCCCGGAAACCAATGTCCCCACTGTGGAAGGATGTGTGGCTCCAGAATTGGCCTCCACAGTCACTTACGGACTCATTGTTCAAACCATGTTTATGGAAGACAATCTTGTTTGGCTACGAGGGATCGCCAAAGAAGAAGAACCGGAAAAAGGGGTGTTAGGTAGGCAGTGTTTGAGATCAGAAAGGTGTGGCTCTAAGTTTTCAAAGAGAAACTGGTTTGGAAATTACTAAAAAGGTAAAATATCTGGGGGTGAATTTAACATCTAAGAATGTGAACCTATTTAAAGATAACTATGAGAAATGCTGGGCTGAAGTGAAGAAAGATTTCGATATATGGTCAAGATTGAGACTTTCCTTGTTAGGCCGAATTGCTGTAATTAAGATGAATGTATTGCCGAGATTGTTGTTTTTGTTCCAGACATTGCAAATTTTAGATAAGATGGACTGTTTCAAGAAGTGGCAGAAAGATATATCTAAATTTGTCTGGCAGGGCAAAAAACCCAGAATTAAATTTAAGATTTTGACTGATGCAAAGGATAGAGGGGGCTTTGCCCTACCGGACTTAAAACTTTATTATGAAGCAGCAGCTTTTTGCTGGCTGAAACCATGGCTACTTCTTGAGAATACAGACATTCTGGACTTGGAAGGTTATGATAATAGTTTTGGTTGGCATGCATATTTATGGTATGACAAGGTAAAGGTACATAGAAATTTTAAAAATCATATTATTAGGAAAGCATTGTATAATGTATGGAATCGATATAAAGATTTGTTTGAAAGTAAAACCCCCAGGTGGCTGTCACCAATGGAAGCTAAGGCGGTAAAAAGATTGAACATGGATACAGACTGGCCAAAATATTGTGAAATTATAGAATATGATGGTGAAAAGTTGAAACTACAGAGTTTTGAGAAATTAAAACCTAAAGTCCGAGATTGGTTACATTACTACCAGATTAATGAAACTTTTAAGCAGGACAGAAGACTAGGATTTCAGAAGGAGAGGTCAAAGTTAGAAACAGAATTGCTAGAACCCAATACTAAGAATTTGTCTAGAATGTATAATCTGCTGCTAAAATGGAACACACAAGATGAAACGGTTAAATCAGCCATGATTAAGTGGGCACAAGATATTGGTCATGATATTATGTTTGCTGACTGGGAGCAGTTATGGACCACAGGTATTAAATTTACGGCATGTAGTGCCCTGAAAGAGAACATAATGAAAATGATCTATAGGTGGTACATGACCCCAGTCAAGCTTGCAAAGATATATCATTTGCCCAATAACAATTGCTGGAAGTGTAATGAATGTGAAGGAACCTTTTATCACCTTTGGTGGACCTGCCCAAAGATTAAGGCCTACTGGGAAATGATCTATAATGAAATTAAGAAAATCCTTAAGTGGACATTTGTAAAGAAACCGGAGGCTTTTCTCCTGGGCATGGTCGGCCAATTGGTACCAAAGAAAGATAGGACCTTTTTTATGTACGCAACAACAGCAGCAAGAATCCTTTTGGCGAAGTATTGGAAGACTGAAGAATTACCTACTCTGGAAGAATGGCAGACCAAGGTGACTGAATTCATGGGACTGGCAGAGATGACCGGCAGAATCCGTGACCAGAGGAAAGAGACAGTGGAGGAGGACTGGAAAAAATTTAAAATCTATCTTAAAAATTGTTGTAAAATTTCGGAATGTTAAGATGTCAGGGGATTGGACACAAAGAATTACAGCTAAAAATCGAAATTTATAAAGCAGAAACTCTTTTTAAAGAGAATTAAATATAAAAATGGGATGAAGAATTGCTAAAAATTTTGAAATTTGGATGCAGTGAAGGGGAGGTTTGGGGAAGTCGCATTATGTTTGTTTGTTTTTTGTTTATGTTGTAAAATTAATAAAAATTATTATAAAAAAAAAAAAACAGAAAGGTGTGGCTCTAGCCCCAGAAAACTGGTGGTTCTTTGTATTGTCCCTGACCAGCTCAGTCTGAGGCTGACAGTGAAGGAAGTGCCACTTAAATTTGGAGTCCCTTCTTGGAAGTGTGCCTGACAATAAGGAAGGTCGTCACTCACCAGACTGGGGATAGCAATTCTTCCTGCTGACTTCACATCATACAGGCTCTCCGCAAGGTAGCAGCTTGTGGAAGGAGGCTTGGCAGGGAAGGCAATGACGGCAGCTTGAAAGGCTTGTGTAGAATGTCATGTTTTAAAACTGGAATTCAAAGGAAGGAAGGGCGTTGCTGCTCTCTAGTGACCGGCAGGCAGAATTGTCTCAAAAAAGGCTTCCAAAGCCTGAGACAACAAAGCAAGAGAACTCTTCAGACGCACCAGGCGCACTCTGTCGATATATCTGCTTATCCTTCTGCACCTCCATTGTTGAAATGGTTTAAGCTTCCATAAAATTGTGCTCAAGTTACTGTGAAGAATTGTATTTTTTCCATTGCACAGGTGGGGTGAGCTGAGTTTTCTGACGGAGTGACAGATTTTAGGACAGCCTTTCCGAGTGCTCACTAATGTTAATGAAGCAGCCCCCACCGCTCAGAGTCAGGCGTTGCTTTTGCACACAAAGGGCTTCCTGGGCATGGACCAAAATGCCGCAAGTTGGAAAAGATGGAGGCAGAGTTCTTTCAATTTTTAGCTGAAAAAGTTGGTGTGTCCTTGAGTCTTATACCAGAATCTCTCTCTCTTGGTCCTCACTCGCAGCTGAGTAAGATTGTCTTCCATGGTCATAGGTCATAACAGTGAGTCCATAAGAGACTATGGAGACTCTATGGAGACTCTGTCCAGGAAATTCTGGGCATATGGCAGCCCTAATTTATATGTTGGTTTGCAGTTTGTTTGTTCAGCCTGGGTCATATTCCACTTTGGAGATGGATTTCCCATCGTCCTATGGTGAGTCTGATCTTTCTTCCTCTTTCTTGGGCGATCCCTTGTAGCTGAGTAAGATTGTCTTCCATAAACACAGTCTTAACAGTGAGTCCGTAAGTGACCATGGAGGCCAATTCTGGATCCACACGTCCTTCCACAGTGGGGACATCGGTTTCTGGGCAGGAGTTGGTCACGGTGTGGATTTGCCAAGCGTGCCTTCCTCTTAGCCCGTTTCTCCCTTGCGTCCTGAATTTGTGCTTCTTCAAAATCCATGATGCCATTGGTAGAGGCTGTTCTCCAACTGAAGCACTCAGAGGCCAGTGCTTCCCAATTATCGATTTTTATAATGCATTTTTAAAAGATTTGCTTTGAGAGCGTCTTTAAAACTCTTTTGTTGTCCACCAGTATTTTGCTTTCTGTTCTTAAGTTGGGAATAGAGTAGTTGCTTTGGAAGATGATAATCAGGCATCCAAACAACATGGGATCAATATATGTAAGAACAGAAATGTATAACTGAGACGATGTATCATTTATTGTTTTTGTAACATTTAAACCAACTTTCTACCGGTAAAGCTTTAAAACATACTTTTTGTGTGTGCTAAGAATTTATTTCTTCACAAAAAGTCAGAGCAGAGAGAGGACCTCCTCCGATGGCTACATGAATCATCTACATCCCTGCCCAAATGCCAAGAGCTAAATCAGTGGGGAGAGGAGGTGACAGCAAGCGGAGCTGCCCCACTGAAATGTTTCCTTGGCGGATTGATTTGTGGGACATAGGAGAGAGAGACCCTCATGTTGCCTCTTTGCTTTGCTTTCCCATGTCCAGAGAGATAGAATGTGCAGCAGCCGGAACAATGAGGAAGGGGAGTCCACAGTAAGACTGAAGGGGTGCATGTTCTGGGGGTTCACTGTATTGGGTGCCTGAGGGTGACCAGGGTATGGTCTTGGCTCAGGGCAGGGTGCCCCTCTATGACATGCCCGGTGCCTTTATGAGGTGGCCTGGAACGCTGCCATGGGCTTCAGGTGGCCCAGAAAGGCAGTAGGGGGAGGCTTAGTTGTTGTGGGCCCACAGGCCTGGGCAGCCAAGATGGAGGTGTCCCACGATGACTCCTTCAGCTGCTACTTCTCCTGCTGCTTGGTCCCCTGGTTCCTCCTTGGTGGCAGCGTCGTCTTCTCCTTCCTCGTCTGCTTCTCCCGGAAGATTCTGCAGGGGAGGCTTCTTCCGGAGAAGAGAAGCTGTCCGCTGTCTGCAGGTGCCTGGCCCAAGAAGCCACAGGTGGGTATCTGTCTCTGAGGCGAAATGCAGCCAGGAGTTTCATGCAACACAGGCGCACAACACTGTTGCCACATCTGCAAGAACTGACCCGGTTTAGGAACTCTGGTTCTGCACCTGAGCATGTGCAGAAAGGGTGGAAGGCGGGTCAAGGCTTTGGTGGCTCCTTAATGAGCCTGGTAGCAAGTCAAAAGCTCCTTAAAGTGTCCTTTGCTCAGTCTGGGTGCAGTGCTCAATGAAGGATGGTTTAGGAGAAGATGGGGCATAGCTGTCAACTTTTCCCTTTTCTTGCGAGGAATCCTATTCGGAATAAGTGAATTTCCCTTTAAAAAAGGGAAAAGTTGACAGCTATGAGATGGGGAGCAGCTGCTTCCACGTGGATGGGATGGGGGGGGGGAGTTAGGAAATTCAGAGTAATCTCGATATGTGGAATATGTATGATCTTTTGGTGTAAGTTTATTCTTTCTCTTTCTTTTCTCTTTCTATATTTTCTTTATGTTTGAAAATCAGATTTAAAAATTAACAAAGGCTCTTTTCCTTCCTTTGAGTAACTCTTCTCCCTCGTCTCTTCCCGACAGGCTCATCCCACGAGCAGAGACCGGCCTCAGGCAACTGCAAGACAGCCGAAAGGTAATGCAGGGCGGGTGGCCCTGGGGACACCCCAAGATCCCAGATTCCCCAAATTGGTATCGGCACCACCAGGTGGTCCTGTTAGGAACCCATTTTGGAAGCAGGGCTGTTAAATCCAAACTCCTCTTAACTCTGCCAAGCTCTTTTCCTGCTCCTCTTCCAACAACTGCTGTGGCTTTCCTGTAAGCTTCCCAACCAGCAGTCGGGCCAGATCCTGCTGCTACTAATGGTGCCCCCAAGGCCCAACTCCTGCATGCCCCAAAATTCTCCTCCCCCAACGTCCTTTCTGCTCCCTGCAATGGGTGCTTGTGGGGGTTTGGAGGAGGAGGAGGAGGAGGAGGAGGAGGAGAAGAGGCTGTCAGCAAGAACAGGGGCCTCACAGCCAGGTGGGTCTGCACCCCACACATTCCATCGCATGCCCTGGACGGGAGATGCACCAAGAAAAAAGCGCACCAAGCTCTTTGGCCAATATAAGTTTCAGTTGTGGGAGTGGTCCCTACTCGCAAATCAATAGTCAATTGTAACAAAAACTAATCCATTCATAAGTATGTATTCTGACAAGGATTACAAACTCAAATGGACTAACATAAACTTACTGGTTTCTGATCCATAATTGACTTCTGACTTCTGCTCAATCATTGAAACTAAGACCTTCACATCTCTACTCATAAACTCTTATCTCTAATTCTGTAGCTAATTATTGTGTTATACATATCCTTATGAGTTTGAGTTTGTAATCCCTGTTTGAGTTTGTAATCTCTGTTTGAGGCCTCTAAATCACACGTCCTTATCCACAGGCATTCCCTCGCCTTAATTTTACACTTGCTGAAAAATCAAGTCACATTCTCAGAAGGAAAAGCGTGCTGGCATTGTCAGAGCTAGATGCCTGATTCAGCGAGAGAACAGCGTGTCTGCTGCCTCTCAGGATAGCTCAAGGCCGAGCTTTTCCTGCACAAACATCCTTGACACATGCTTAATACCATCTCCCAACAATATCCTTTCATGCTCCCTTTCACAGTCTTTGCATGTCAGAAGCCTGTGCAGTCATTCCCACTCCAACAGCTCGCTCTCTTCTCCTCTGCAGACCTCCAAGGACAGCGGCTGCGGGATGGCCCCTCGCCCAGGACCCCTCGCCCGGACCCCATCCGCCACCTGCTGTGTGCCAACCCGGCCTGCACCCTCTGTGACAGGGTGGCTGTGCAGGCCAGACGGCTGGCTTACCCCAGAGGACGGGGCCTCCCACCTTCGCCAGCACCGCTGGACCCCAACACCTTGTGCCTGGAGTACTCCAGCTGCCTAGACATGTCCAAACCGCCCGCTTCTGTCACTTTGCTCAGGAGCGACAGCGAGCCTGGCCCCACCAGTGACCTCTCCCTTTCCACTCCGGGAGCACTACCTGCGCCCTGCGAAGGTCCTCACCAGCTCAGGACACAGAAGAAGCCGAGGGCGGCAAAGAAGGCTAAGCAGGAGGGTCTCAGGGGCTTGGAGGAATGCATGTGCTGCTCTGAGGACTGGGCGGAAGAACAGGCCACCCTCAGCACCTCCACCTTCACCTTCTCGGAGATCTCCTTCACCAGCAGGACAGACTACAGCTCCTCTTCTGCTTGGTCCAGGACATCCCTGGAAGTCACCCTCCAGCAAGTCTCTGAATGTTCGCTGAGGATCGAGAGCAGCACATCTTCCAGGGTATGGGGAGAGCCTGTGGAGGAGGAAGCCTTTGGCAGGAAGAGGAAATCCCCAAGGACCAGCCCCTCCAGAGGACGTCCCAAGAGACGAGGGCGCGCCAGGGAGAAAGGGTCTCCCCGTTTTTGTAGGAAACGGGGGTCTCTGAGGGCAGAGTTTGCTCCCACAGACACTCCCTTCCTGAAGGAGGCTGCCCGGGCAATCTTGGAGTGGCATGTGCTTTGGAAGCGAGCCCAGCATGCCCTGGGGCTGCCCCAGTCCCTCCTGCGCTCTCTCCGGGCCTTCATGCCCGCTGCTCCAGGTTCTGCCCCCCGAAAGGCCACGGGGAACGCTGTGTCTGTGACCCAGCCTCAGGCGCCCTCCTTTCTGAGCGAGGACTCCAGGGCAAGACTCGAGAAGCACCTCCAGAAGATGGTGCGCCTCAAGCGCTGGGGGCTGCCACAGAGGGTGCGAGAGGCCCTGCGACACATGCACCCAGCCGCACCACGGAAAGCGCTCCGGAGCGAGGGCCGAGGGCTGGCGAGTTCAGGGGCCGGAGGAGCACAGCAGGAAGCCAGGGCCGTGAGCTTCAGACCCGCTGGTGCCTCTCCAGTGAAGCTCCCTCCGCCTGCCCAGAAGATGCCCGCCTCCCTGCTGAAGCCATCTCCCCCGGGCTGGAAGTACCTGCAGCCAACAAGCCATCTCCACCCGCAGGCGGAAGCAGAGAGAGTGGCGCTTGTTCCTGAGCGGGCCCGTCTCCAGGTGGCTCTCCCTTCTTGCCACGGAGCCCCCAGGCTGCAGCCCCCTGCCCCACCTCTCCCTGCTCTGGAGTTTGTGGCATCCACTGCCTTGGACGGCCTGGAGACCCACGCCCTCCGGAAGAGGCTCCAGCACCAGTGGGGCCTCCCCGGCCTCCTCCAGAGGTCCCTGCAGCGCTTCCTCCCGGCTCCTCCGCCCCGGCCACCAACCCATCGCCTCCTCGTCCCGCGGGGCTTCCAGCAAGTGCGCCCTGCCATCGGGCAGCTGCCCTGCATCCCGCCAGAGACCAAGAAGCTGCTGGAAAGCCACCTCAAGAGAGTTGTGATAGAGAGGCGCTGGGGCCTCCCCAGGCGGGTCTTGGAGTCCCTCCAGCACTTCCGGGGCCCCTCTCCCCTGCCGACAATAAAGCCCAGGGACCGGGAGAAGGTCTCTCGGCCCCAGGGAGCGAAGCGGCTTCCACCCCAAAAGCTACTCGCCCTGCCAGAGAGGGGGGCCGACTCCTCCCCAGAGAGCCGCTGGGACTCCAGGCACCAGGCCTTGCAGCGGCAAGTGGCCAAGAAAGCCCTGGAGACGCAACTGGGCCTCTTTTCGCCCGTGGTGCGTCTGTCGCAAGAGCTCAGCCGCCGAGTGGGCAGAGAGGCCCTTCCCAGGGTCCTGTCGCGGGGGCTGAGGCCTCTCCGGCCGAGATCGCAGGCCTTCCCCTTCCTGGAGGAGTCTGCGCTGCAGTCGATTGAACTGAACCTCGTCCGGAAACAGCTGGCCTACCGTTGGGGGCTGCCCACCCTCTACAGGAGGTCCGTGGCCCTCCTGGTCCCCGGCCCTCCGCTCTCGCCCGCGGCCGGCACAACCGCAGCCAGATTCGCCGCAACAGAGACCCTCTTTGTTGGCACTGAGGTCCGGGGAGATCTGGAGTGGCACGTCAGGAGGAAGCAGGTGCAGCACACCTGGGGGCTGCCTGGCCTGGTCCAGCGCTCCCTCCGCAACCTTCTCCTCGCCACCCCCCAGCTGTGCCGCCAGAGGTGTGGGCAGGGGACTGTGACCATCCTCCAGGAGAGGCCCTTGTTCCTCCGCAAGGAAACCCGGCATAAACTGGAGCTGAATGTGCGGAAAAGGGTCGTTCTCCAGCGGTGGGGGCTGCCCAAGTTGGTCCTGGAATCCCTGCGCTTCCTCTTTCCAGAGATGCGGCTCCAGCCCCCCAGGAGGGAAGCACCAAAATCTCCCCTGGCTCTGCCTGAGGGACACAGCCCCGGCGACCGCAACAGGGGAGGCTACCTGGGGGCTTTGGCTAGTGTCATGGCGACTCCCCGGAAGGCACACCTGGTGGTCTTGAACCAACAGAAGATGGAGCAGCACGTGGCAAAGAGGTCCGTGGAGGTGCTCTTGGGGGTCTTCCCTCCCGTGGCCCAGCTTTCGTGGCGCCTCGCCTCGCTCTCCACAAGGCCGTTGCTCCCCCAGCTGATACGTCCCGGCCAAGATGCCCTTCGACCTCGCAGCAGCAGCTTCCTTCCTTTCGTCCGCCCAGAGGACGCGGGTCAGATTGAGCTAGCCGTTTGCCGGAGCCACCTGGCCTCCCTCTGGGGGCTGGGGCTGCGCTACACGGAGGTGCTGCGGGTGGTGCTCTGGGGGCCACCCGCTCGGCCTCTCGCCCCCCAGCAGATGGGCCAGGAGTTCTTGGAGGCCCAGACACCATTCCTGGCCCAGTCGGACAGAGATGTCCTGGAGCTGTGCGTCAGGAAGAGACGGCTGCAGCACCAGTGGGGGTTGCCTGCTCTCATCCAGAGGTCACTGAGGGCCTTCATGCAAGGCTCTCCCCTCCTGCCTCTCCTGCTGACTGGCCATAGGGCCAGGATCCAAGTGGTTGTCCTGGAACAGGAGCTGCTCTTCCTCCCGGGGACAACCTGTAACCACCTGGAGCTCCACCTGCAGAAGATGAAGCTGCAGCGGCAGTGGGGGCTTCCCAGAAGAGTCCTGCAGTCCTTGAAGATCTTTGCCCCTTTGGGTCTTCTGGGCAAGGTGGGGAGGGGCAGGCCTTGGACACAAAGGTCCCCAAAGTCCCCTCTGGAACAGCTGGTGCCCGTAGGAGCCGTGGCCTTTCCCCAGGGGAGCCGGGGCCAGTTTGACGTACAGGAAAAGGCCGAGGAGGAGGAGAACATCCCACAAGAGGAGGAGCAGGAGAGCAGGGAAGGGTCCTTGAGCAGAAAAGAGGTCGCAGTTAAATGCAGCAGCAGCAGCAGCAGCAGCAGCAGCCCAGAGAGCTGGCACGACACCAAAGAGGCTCCAACGTCCCACGAGGAATGTGCCCAATATGCTGCCTCACGCCCAGCCTCCCGCGTCCACCAGGTTGGCAAGGGGAGCAGGACATGCCAGGCGCTAGAGCAAAAAGTCCTTGATGGGGACCGGGCTCTGCAGAGGACCCAGCCCAGAAGGGAAGGAGAGCAAGGAGGCCCACCTCAATTCCTGCCCGCAGGAGAGGGCATCTTCTTGGGCCGCCACAGGGACACCGACAAGAACCTGTCCTTGCTTGGCTCAATCGTGGAGAAGAAGCTGGGCCTACAGCAGGGGATCCACATCTGGCTGCATGACCAGGGAAGGCAGACGGAGGGGAGCCTGCCACGGGGCCACCAGGGGCCTGGCCTTCATGAGGACCAGAGGCATGCAAAGGAAATTGGAGCTCAACATCACTGGGGTGCCATAAGTTATGCAGGAGAAGCCGTCACTGTGAAGTGGGAAGAAACCCAGTGTTGCTTTAGTCAAGTAGCAGACTCTGCAGGGCAGGCTGGTGAGGAGGCTCAAGGCCTGGGTTCAGCCCCCACCCCCAAAGTGCAGCTGCTCCAGGCAGGCAGGATGGAGTCCCGGGTCAGGCTTGAAGAATCTTCTGTAAGGGCAGCTTCATGGATGCCCTCGGAAATGGGCAGAGGGAGGAGTGGGGCGAGAGGCACAAGGCCCACCACAAAGGGGAAAGGGAGAGGCACGCTCAGTCAAGATGGGCTGCTTGGAAGTGGAGGACAGAGATGGAGCAGCAAGGAGCAGAGATCGAGCAGCAAAGAGCAGAGATCGAGCAGCAAAGAGCAGAGATCGAGCAGCAGGGAGCAGAGATTGAGCAGCAAGGAGCAGAGATCGAGCAGCAGGGAGCAGAGATCGAGCAGCAGGGAGCAGAGATCGAGCAGCAAGGAGCAGAGATCGAGCAGCAGGGAGCAGAGATCGAGCAGCAAGGAGCAGAGATTGAGCAGCAGGGAGCAGAGATTGAGCAGCAGGGAGCAGAGATCGAGCAGCAAGGAGCAGAGATCGAGCAGCAGGGAGCAGAGATCGAGCAGCAGGGAGCAGAGATCGAGCAGCAGGGAGCAGAGATCGAGCAGCAGGGAGCAGCGATCGAGCAGCAGGGAGCAGAGATCGAGCAGCAAAGAGCAGAGATGGAGGAGCAGGGAGCAGAGATCGGGCAGCAGGGAGCAGCAGTGTAACAGCAAGGAACGTAAGCTGAGCACAAGTGACCAGAAATCAAGCAGCAGAAAAAAGAGATCAAAAATTGGGGCCTGGATATTCTGTGGCAGAAAACAGAAATCCCAGGGCAGGCCCCAAAATTCAAGCAAGCGTCGAGGAAGATCTCGGAGCCAAGTGCAGAGCAAACGAGGGCGCGGAGGCAACCATTTGCCAAGAGCCCAACCATAGCAGCACTGAAGGACCCAGAATTTATTTATTTACTGACATAGTTACGTTTTATATTCAGGAGAGACCTCATTAAGTAAATTCTCTAGGCACCAAACAAAATAAAAAGAGAGTAAGAATCTGAGGGTTGTGCTGGAGCCATCTCTGGGTTGCCATGTGTCCTCTTTTTCTGGGGTAAAATTTCTGTCCAGGTGCATTTTTCAAATTTGCCATTATGTCTCTGGCTCTACTTCTCGATGAGACATAGGCATAACTGGGGGTTGAAGACTTGCTTTCCTCTTCTCTTCTCCTGCCCCCCCCCCAGCAATGTATCACAGCTTCTGCAGCCTACATATAGTAGTTGTTGTTTAGTCATCTTAGTCGTATCCGTGACCCCATGAACCATGCCTTGGAAACTCTCACTTTCTTCTCAAAGCTCCTCCTTTTTTATGTCCATGGAGTTTTCTTGACAGGGATACTGGAGTGGTTTGCCAGTTCCTTCTCCAGGTGGATCACATTTAGTCTAAACTCTCGGCTATGACCTGTCCGTCTTGGGTGGCCCTGCGTGGCATGGCTCACAGCTTCTCCGAGTTCTTGAAGCTCCTTCGCCACAACAAGGCAGGGATCCATTAGGGGTATTTAAAATGAGAGTTCTCATAGCACCTTCTTTTTAGCTCTTCATAACAGGGCAACCCTAAAAGAATCCATAGTTGGCTTAAGAGACAACATCAGCCAATTTCATTGCTGAATAATGATTGTAAGTTATATGCATGGATTATGGAAAATCAGCTGAAAAGTGGTGTTAAGGGACTTCATATATCAAGATCAAACTGGATTTCGACCAGGTAGACATTTGTGTAATAATGTTAGAAACATTATAGACATAATAGAGTATTTAGAGGTAAGAAATGAAAAACAAGCAGCATTAATATTTTTGGATGTGGAGAAAGCCTTTGACAACATTTATTTTTTGGGGGTAAATAATTTTTATTCATTTTCCAATAATAATAAAAAACATTCATATTGATAACAAATTAAACCAAATCTTACCAAATTCAAAAAACAATACATCCAATTATATAGTCTAAATTAATTAATTTCAATAGGGACTTCACGTGTTCTACATTTCAAGAGCTAATATCCATCCTTTATTTTCTGCTGATACTGATCATCTCCTCCAGCAGTCACTGGTTTAACTCTCTCTCTTGTTTTATTTTACCATTCCTTATTTATAGTCGCGTAGGGGACAATTTTCCCATATTGTTCTCAGTCTTAATATTTCAAAATATTAAATATTTTTTAAAAAAATTAAAAATATTAAGGCCTTTGACAACATTTTTTGGTCATTTATAATTAAGTTGTTGGAAAAGAAGGAGTCTGTAGATAGATTTGTAAAAGGAATCAAGGCAATGGTTACAGAGCAAACCGCAAGTTTGATTGTCCATAATTCTGTGACTGAAAAATGTAAAATATTGGAGGGTACAAGATACGGGTTTCCCCTTTCACTGCTCTAGAGATGCTGGCAAGAAGAATAAAAAATAAATAAATCCAGATATAAATGGGATGCAGGTGGGCCAACAGAGCTATAAATTAAAGGCCTTTGCTGATGATGTAGTGATGCCCATAGAGGAACCGCTGTCGTGCACCCGGGGTGTTGGAAGAAATTAGAAAATAATGCAGAAGTAGCAGGGTTTCAAATAAATCGAAATAAAACTTAAGGTTTTTAAAAAATGGATGCAGGCAAAAAAAAAAAAAGAATTGCAGTTAATCAGCAGGCTGACAATTGAAAAAACTTGGGAGTTTGGTTAACATAAAAACCCCCCAATATATTTCAAGACAACAATGTTAAAACTTGGAATGATCACAGGCTCTGTTTCTATGGGCTGCAAAGACCTAAATCTAGACCGCAATGCCAATCTTTAACTGCAGATGGCAGAGGGATCCAATTTACTGCATTCCTTGCCAGGTTCTTATTTGTGGTCTCATCTCCCCTCCCCCCCTTCTTTCTAAAGTGTCTTCTGCCCCCAGAATTGCCAGCTGGCCCACTTGGCCGGCTTGACTTTCTTGACACAGCCGTCTCCAAGTGGACAGTGTTATTGAAAAGGAGACTCAGGCGTCCTGCCGCTTAGCCAGCGTGGCTTGAGAGAACGCAGCCTGCAGCCTTGCTCTCAAGGCTGATGTGCTTATGGAAGCAAGCAGGTGACCTTGAGGGTTTAGGAGAAGCGAAAGAAGCCCCTCTGGCGGTGGCAGCAACAGGCCTCTCGCCGCTGCAGGGAGAGGGGTCAGATCAAAGCACCTGGACTTTGCGCTGGACCAGCAGCCTTTCCAGCTTCTATGGGCTCGCCTTGCCTCTTTGCTGCTCCCCTGGTGACTGACTATCTTGGTTGGCCGATCAGCCGGCGGGTCAAAGGCGCCTTCCCAGCTGCTGTGGCTGTGGGATCCTGGCTTCCTTTCTGCTCAGCAGGAGGAAATGGGGGCAGCCTGCTTGGCTATGCTGGGAAGTCCTCAATGCAAGCAGAAGGATGAGAAACACGGAGCAGGAAACGGACCGCTGCCTCCCAGGCCAAACCCGACTCCTTTGTTTCTCCAGGAACCAGCTTCCCCTAGCAGAGCACAGCAGAGGCCCTTCTCTTAATAAGAATAAGAATAATAAATTTTATTTATACCCTTCCCTCCCCGACCAAGACTGGGCTCAGGGCGGCTAGCACCAAATATATAGAGTCAGACCTCGGGTTGAAGTTGCTTCAGGTTGAGCGCTTTCAGGTTGCGTCCCCCAGCGACCTGGAAGTAACAGAACACGTTGCTTCCGGGTTTCGCCGCTCGCACATGTGCAGACAGTCAAAATGATGTCGTGTGCATGCACAGAAGCGGCAAATCGCGACCCGCACAGATGCGCAGGTGTGGGTTGCGTTCGCTTCAGGATGCGAACTGGGCTCCGGAACAGATCCCCTTCGTATCCAGAGGTACCACTGTAATACATTAAAAACACAAAAATAACCAATTGGCTAAAATACAGTTCAAAATCACATTAAAAATCAAAATAAAGTTAAGTCGGAACCCATGAATCACAACAGTAGGGTCCCATATGGGCTGATAGGTGAAGCCAAGGGGGCCACTTACATACAGGGTAAAGGATTCTTAAAGGATTCCCAGCCCCCAAATATCCTTTGCTGGGCACTGTTTCGGGGAGGGAGCCGTGACCCAGATCTCCTGCCCTTCCCCCTTTTAAATAATGGTCCTTACAGCAGAAGGGGCAGCAGCGCCAGGGAGACTCTCAGCTGCCCATCCTCTCCATCTGCCAAGAGGCGGACACACACAAATGTGCCTTGTGGGTCTGTACCCTGAGAGCCGCTCCCTCCTCTAGCACCACTGGTCTGGTGAGACTCACTCCAGGGTCCACAGGCAGCCAGAGGACAGGGATGACCCCTTGCCATTGCCTCCTGCTCCTGCGTGATTTTTCTTCTGGCAAAACAGAAGCTCCAGAAGTTCACCAGGTCTGGGCAGAGTCAGCTCGCCTGCCTGGTGGGACTGGGGCATCACTGCCACTCCTCCTGCCACTTTCAGACCTGGCATTTCACAGCGGGTCGAACCAAACTTCCAGTGCCAGCTTATGCCAGAAATATGGCTCTTGGCCCTTCCCTGTATGGGCATTTGTCTAGCTGGCACTTTTCAGTCGGCCGACCCCTTGCCTCAGTTGCTCCTATTTTCCATGTCCATCTTCAGTTATTTTTGCCTCATGAGATGATGTTCAATTTCAGAATGATTTCTTGCATTTTTTTTACGCTGTATACTTGAATTTTTATTTATTTTTATTTATTTTGATAAAGTAATAATAAAAAATAAATAAACCCTACCCCCAAGACCATTCCATTGTAACTATCCAGCCTCCCAAAATGTCAACACCTCTTGCGATTGTTTGACCCCTTTCCGTTTTAACAGTACAAATTCTAGAAATACCTTTCATATCTCCTCAAAATCATTTCTCCTGCATATTCCCTGTCTTACCATAATGGCACGTTAATTTATTGTTAATAGCGATATCCCACACCTCTTATACCATTCTTCTATTTTATATTCTGCTTGCCCCTTCCACTTCTTAGCTATAATAACTCATGCAGCTGTCAATCAATTTGTGAGCAAGTCCTTCACAGCCTGCGAACTTTCCACCCCATTATAAATTGATAATAATGCTGCCTCTGGATTTTCGGTCAGCTTTAACCTAGTGATTTCTGTTATCTCCTTATACACCTCCCCCCCCCAAAGGTTCATATTTACACCCCCGCCACATGTGAATATAAGTCCCAGTTTCCTGCCATCCCCTCCAACATAACACCGAATATCCCTTGTTTATTTGATTTAATCTAACTGGTGTTAAATACCATCTCCAAACTATAATAATTTTCTTTTATTCTTCTAGACAACATTTTCAAAGTGTGTTTCTCCCATATTTTCCCCAGCTTAGACTATTTATCTGCCCCTTTGTCTCCTTTTCCCACACCTCTTTTAATTGCTCTTCTTGATCCTCCATTTCTACTAATATTTTATAAATTTCACTGGTTATTTTTTGGCAATTCTATTTTTTTTTTTTTTTTGTACAAAGCACCCTGGGCTTGGGTTTGACACTGGAAGGGCAAGGTGTAAGTGTTCTCAGTTAAATAAAATAAAACTAAGAACAAGCCAACCCTGTCTCTGAGCAAGAGCCATGTCTGCAGAATTACCCTGTTATGAAAACATGGTGTGTTGCTGCGGACTGGGGTGACATCAGCCTGCCATCGAGTTTCTCTGTTATGCTGACGGCACTCCAGGAGCTCAGCCTGCACCCTGTTGCCAGGCAATGGCCAAACAATGCCAGGCCCTTCTCCCAGAAGGGCACCTGCTGGAAGTGCCAGCCCCTGCCAGGCTGCACAGGCTCCGAAGTGCTAGCGCAAAGCAAGGCGCCATACAAAAACCTACTGGCTCCCGCAGAGAGCAGGAGCCCATTCCGCTGTTTTGCTATTGGGCCCATTCAGAGGGGCATTTGAAGACATGTGGCTGGATTGCTCAGTTAGTACAGTAAAGGTAAAGGGACCCCTGACCATTAGGTCCAGTCGTGGCTGACTCTGGGGTTGCGGCGCTCATTTCGCTTTGTTGGCTGAGGGAGCTGGCGTACAGCTTCCGGGTCATGTGGCCAGCAGGACTAAGCCACTTCTGGCGAACCAGAGCAGCACACGGAAACACTGTTTACCTTCCCGCTGGAGCGGTACCTATTTATCTACTTCGAACTGCTAGGTTGGCAGGAGCAGGGACCGGGCAACGGGAGCTCACCCCGTCACGGGGATTCGAACCGCCGACCTTCTGATCAGCAAGTCCTAGGCTCTGTGGTTTAACCCACAGCGCCACCCACGTCCTCAGTACAGTAGGAGACTCTTAATCTCAGGGTTGTGGGTTCGAGCCCCACATTGGGCAAGAAGGTTTTTTGCGTTGCAGGGGGTTGGATCAGATGACGACAAGTCTTTGGGCCCTTATAGGTGTGAGATTTTGCCGCAGTGAGCTGGCTAATCCATCAAGTGCTTCAGGAAGCCATAGCTGGATTGCAATTCTTTTATTTTATTTTGTTTGTTGTTGAGTCGTTTAGTCATGTCCGACTCTTCGTGACCCCCTGGCCCAGAGTACGCCAGGCCCTCCTGTCTTCCACTGCCTCCCGCAGTTTGGTCAGACTCATGTTTGTGGCTTCGAGAACACTGTCCCACCATCTCGTCCTCTGTCGTCCCCTTCTCCTTGTGCCCTCCATCTTTCCCAACTTCAGGGTCTTTTCCAGGGAGTCTTCTCTTCTCATGAGGTGGCCAAAGTATTGGAGCCTCAGCTTCAGGATCTGTCCTTCCAGTGAGCACTCAGGGCTGATTTCCTTCAGAATGAATCGGTTGGATCTTCTTGCAGTCCATGGGACTCTCCAGAGTCTCCTCCAGCACCAGAATTCAAAAGCATCCATTCTTCGGTGATCAGCCTTCTTTATGGTCCAGCTCTCACTTCCATACATCACTACTGGGAAAACCATGGCTTGAACTATATGGACCTTTGTTGGCAAGGTGATGCCTCTGCTTTTTAAGATGCTGTCTAGGTTTGTCATTGCTTAGTCAAGTGCAAATGCTGCTCAGTGTGTCACATTCAGCAGCAGACCACCCCAAACCTGCCACTCACTGCGTCTTCAGCAGAGTAGCCTTGTGTACTTCCTGGGAGGAGGCCTTTTCACTATGGCTGAATTTGTTCTGGCCCTGCAGGGCAAAGAAGGCTCTCTCCATCTCAGAGGGCTAGCAGGAATGGCCGCCCAGCCAGAGAGCAGCCGGCGTGTGCAGAGGATGGAGCAGGCAGGGTTCACAGGAGCCAAGAATCAGAAACGCCCAAAGAAGTATTTACAGGGAACGGAGCAGGGAGGAAGCCGATTTACTTGCAGCCTTGATGAACCACTTTATAACAAAAAGGCACCTGGGTTGCTTGCAACATAAACCTTTGGGGAGACTTTTAAAAGCAACATTGAAAAATACAACAGCCCCAAATCAATACTGGAAAGTAAACTGTAAGGCTAAAACAGAACTAGACGCCATGAGATTGCAAAGGCTGAGAAAATTCCAGGAAGAGCCTTTGCTTGGCACCGTGAGCTTCTCTGGGAAGGACCTTCCATAGCCAAGGGGCCACCACCGAGGAGACCTTTTCTCCTGTGGAAACACCTGCAGAAGGGCCTTGGGGGAGGTAGGAAACCATGGGGAGGGGGGTATTCTTCAGGTGGCCTGACTCAAGCTGTGAAGGGCCTTCAAGGTCCAGGCCAGGACTTTGAATTGGGCCTGGAAAGGAGGAGGAGCCGGTGAAGCTAATGAACCCCTGTCTTGATGTCCTCACATTGTCCAGTCCCTGAACTCCCTATTCTGAACTCAGTTTCCAGGCCACTTTCCAAGGCAGCCCCCTCCGGCAAATACAAGGCAGGAACCCAAATCCCAAGTCGACAGGGCTTGGAGGATAACCAAGGCAAGGCCACATCCCAAGGAGCAGAGGGAAGATGTTGCCGAAGAGGTCGGGGGGGGGGGTTGTCTCACTTTGCTTCTTCTGCCCATCTGGGAGGGTGGCTGCGAGGCAGAGCCAGCCCCAGGTGGTGTGTGGCTTGGCAGCCGCCCTTGGCCGCCAGGTTCACACGCAGCGGCTGAAGGCTGAGTCATCTCTTCTGCGTCTGGTGTTGTTTAACTGGGCTGCCTCTTATTTGCCTTTCCAGGCACAGGCCGTGCAAAGCAAACGGCAGGGAAAGGGCAAACAGGAACAGGTGCGCAGCTCCCTCCTGCTCAAGCAAAGGCCATGCGGCAGCAGCAGCGGCTCACCTGGAAGCGGGCGGAGACTGGTCAGGGGAAGAGGGAAGCCCAGGGCTGAATGTCCTGGCCCCGGCTGCTTCACTCCAAGGACGGCCACACATGCACTAAGAAGGCCATGGATGATAATAATAATAATAATAATAATAATAATAATAATAATAATAATTTATTACTTATACCCCGCCCATCTGGCTGGGTTTCACCAGCCTCTCTGGGCGGCTTCCAACAAGAGATTAAAAATACATTAAATTAGATGATGATGATAAACATAATGATTTTTTAAACCTTCTAGTTGCTTGTCACCCAAAAGTCTCCAAGCAACTTGTGTGTATATAAAAACACACATAACACCATAAAAAAATTCCTTCCAGTAGCACCTTAAAGACCAACTAAGTTAGTTCTAGGTATGAGCTTTCGTGTGCATGCATCTGAACAATGTATCTGAAGAAGTGTGCATGCACACGAAAGCTCATACCTAGAACTAACTTAGTTGGTCTTTAAGGTGCTACTGGAAGGAATTTTTTTATTTTGTTTTGACTATGGCAGACCAACACGGCTACCTATCTGTAACTACACATAACACCATAAGGGGAAAAGGGGTGATCATTACTATTGTCATATAATACCTAAAACTTAGGGAAACGCAAAGTCACAAACAACACACCCACCGTATGAATGATAGCGCATAACCTTAACTATGCTCAAATAATCAACAGAGACCCCTCCCACCCACTAATTAGCAGAGAAATAACTATTCCTGCCTCCCTTTCCCTTCCCTGACCCACCCCAAGGTCTGCTGTCCGGCCACTGGGTGCAGATGGGGGGGGGACTCCCTCCTGCCCCCCCCCCCCCGGCTGCATGATCTCCGCCTTCAGGGGAGCAGCAACAAGGCGAATGGGGAAAGTGAAAAGATTTTACCTTCCTAGTTTACACATTCTTTTTGTTCCTTCTTTCCAGGAACTTTGGGTACGGATTATTTAAAATATGGTTCGTAGTCCTGAAATGAGTTTGCGTATTGGAAAAATATTTGGGTTTTTGTGTTTTTTATTTTTCATCTTTTTTGCTGTGTCTTTAGTTAATTTTAAAATGAGGCTGCATTTTAAATTGTATTTTAGCCTGTATATTAAATTAGTGTTCCCCCCCCCCATTATGTTTTTATCATAATTTTACGGGTGTTAGCGCCCTGAGCCCGGCTCTGGCTGGGGAGGGCAGGCTATAAATAAAATTTATTATTATTATTCTTCATTATTTTACTTGTTTTGATGATGGATTGTTGGTGTGGATTATTTTTTTTGCTGGTAAGTTAATAAAACATTTATAAAGAGAAAGGAAAAGAAAGGGGAGAGTGAAATTATTGTTCATGATAAAAGAGCGAGAAGGCGGGCGCCGCGGAGCTTCCTCTCTCCCGGGGCGGGGCGCCGAGGGGCGGGGCCGGGGCAGGGGCGGCGTCTCTCCGGCCTGGCCCCGCCCCTCCGGCGCCGGCCGGGCGCGGCGATTGGCTGCGTGGCGGCGGCGGGGGCGGGGGCGTGGCCCTTCGCGACGGGGTCTCCGGCGCGCCTCCCGGTGGGCCGCCCCTCCGGCTCTGCCGCGCCGCCGCCGCCGCGGGTTCGAGTCCCGGCCTGGGCCCGGCGGGTGGGGGGCATGAGGAGGACGAGAGGCCGGGCGCCGCGCGGCACCGCCCCCCCGCAGCAGAGGCCCCCGCGCCGACGGAGGAGGCGGCGGCGCCCCGGAGGAGGAGGAGGAGGACGAGGGCGGCCTGAGCCCGGCCCGCCCCAGCCATGTCCCTCCTCTGCGTCCGAGGTGAGTCAGGCCCGCCGCGGCGAGGGGGGGGGGGGCCGGGAAGCGCCCAGACCCGGCAACGTCTCCCCCCCCCGCTTTGAAAGGGAAATCCCCCTGTTCCTTGCCCCCCCCCCAAGAAGGCGCCCCCTTCCCTCTCTTCTGCAGGGCTCGGCAGCCAAAGGGTTAATGCAGGCGGGGGGGGGTTGTTTGTTTGTTTGTTTGTTTGTGGTGCTGCTCCGGCGTCTCGCTCGCCCCCCCCCCCGAAGATGCTCTCTCCTCCCGGACCCCCCGCGCCCCTTCCCGCCGGGGCTCCTTCTCCCCCGAGGATGAGGGGCTCCTCCTTCTGGACCGGGGGGGGGGCGGGGGGGGGAGGCGGGAGCCGGGCTCCGACCCGGGGGAGTTTTCACCCGCTCGGCCTTCAAGTCATCGCTGTCCACTTTCCCCCCTTTTAAAGGGAATTCCCCTTATTCCGAATAGGATTCCTTGCAGGAAAAGGGAAAAGTGGACAGTTGAAGCTGTGAGTCCAATAGACACGTTGAGTCCACTTTCCTCCAGTGCCGGCGGTGAGAAAGCCACGGGTTCAAAGAGATCCCAAAAGTATTGAGATCAGCTTTTAAGAAATGAACTTTTAGAAGCTGGCCGAGGGAGACTGAAGGCAAGCGACCAAGGCGCTTGGTCCTGCGATGACCCAGGAAGGGGCTCTCTGGGGCCAGGGACGAGTTTCCTTTGAGTGGTCAGGTATCTTATAGCAATACAAGGAAGTGAAATGAGGAGCTCCTTAATCCGGTGATGTCAGATGCTTACACACCTGGGCAGCAACACGGAAACAGCCCTCCTCTTACCTGTATTTTGGTAACAAAGGGCAAGTCAGGTGCCTAACACAGCTCCCCCCCCCCCCGTTGTTTTTTTTGGCCAGGAACTACAGCATTTGAGGCTGTTTCTGAGAAAGTCCATTCCGTTGCCAAAAAGCTATTAACTGCCAGAAAGTTATTCCCAATATTTAGTTGGAATCTCCTTTCTTGCAACTGGAGTCCATTGACTTGGGTCCTACACTCCAGAGTAGCAGAAAACAAGCTTGCTCCAGCCTCCATGTGGCAGTTCTGTAGATATGTGGGTCTGTACAAATGTATGCGCAACACACAACACACATCTGATGAATTGGACTGTAGTCCGAGAAAGGATGCTGGGCTAAACTTGTTAGTCTGTAAGGCAAGAAAGGGGGGGGGGCTTATTTTAGACTCCCACTCACATCCGACTCAGCCAGTGGGGCCAGTGATGATGGATGTTGTCAGCCCACTCCATCAAGAGGGCCACAGGCTCCTCACCCTTTAAGCACTTGGTTGCTGTAACGTGGCAGTCGGTGGAGAAAAACCAAACACGTCACCCAAGAACACCAGTATCCTTAAAAGTCACAAATCCCATGTGAGTCTGCATGATTTTTGTGTGCCAGGGCTATATCATGCGCTTGCTGAAGCCTTATTGTCCCTCAATTGTTCAAATGATGCGCTGAAGTAGGGGAAGAGAATGTGCTGCCATTGTATTGCCTTCTCCACTTTTATGTGGGGGAGCTTCTGGAGATGGGCAAGACAGGTGTGTAGATGCTGGGCGTGGCAGCCGTGTTGGTGAGCTGCTTTTAGGTCAGCTGTGGGTCTGGAAATTCTGCGTATGAAGTGGCTGGCTAAATTGGGGCACCTTTCCTCACAGTGCGCTGCTGATTCCTTGTGGTTTTGTTACTTTGGGACATAGGGAGCTTCCTTATACAGTGTCAGACGAATACTCCACCTATCTCAGTATATAATGAGCCTGTCTGTTGACAAAGCAGTGGATGGGCATATGTCGTGCTTATTCGGCACAGCTTGAACTTTTCGGCCACTGGAAAACCGCCAGTGAGCAGAAAAGCAAAATGCACATGGTTTCTTTTCACCTGCTTCCTTGTTTGAGCGTTCAATATTTTCATTGTTGCGCTTGCCAACTTGCATCTGCCGCCGTGAGAGAGAGAGAGGAAGCCTACAGATTCCCTGTACTATGGCAATGCTGAGTGGAATAGGATTTGGCCAAAGCACTATAAAAATAAGCACTCTCGGCATCTATCTGCATATTTCTGAGCAGTGCCGTTTTAAGAGGAGCAGATGCTTTGCTGAAATCAGTGATTATCTAACTCTGAACTCAACTATAGCCATTCACATGTGGCTTGAGCCAGACAGCCCTCCTGCCTCCCCCATGCCTGAACCTCTGCTCTGTTAACCTGAGGGGGGGGGGGAGGTAGGGAGGAAGGTGCTTCCTTAACTGAAGAGGGCCTTCTTTGTTTTCAAGGTTATGACTTGTTGCTTCTTATTTGCCTTGCACAGTCTCAGTGCGTGGAAACATTAGGGATATGTGAGGCCTTACCAGGGGTAGCTTGCTTTTGCGGGGGTGGGGTGGAGGGGGGCTGGATAGTGTCTACAGGAGCTCCTGAGCCTTGCTATGTTTCAGAGGTTAGGCAGAACCTTTTCTTCAAAATCTGCTGCTTAGCTTTCTAGGTTACAATACACTGTTTTTTTGTGGACCACCTCCAGTCATTGAGCAGAATAAAAAGTGCTGTCTCCAACAGTGAAGGTGCCCGATGGACCTCGGGGGGGAAGGAAACTGCACAACTCACGCCCACCCCCAAAATACTGTCTCCCAATCCAGGATTCCCAGGGCAGGGTGAACCTAACTCAGCCCAAATCCTTATAGCAAACCCCAGAGGAATGATGTTTTTCTTTTAGCAAATAAAATAAACAAACATGAAATAACTATCAATCATAATAAGAAACCATAACTAATAAAACATCAGAACTACAGCTAAGAACATAAACTATAATAACATGTATTAATGGTGTCTTTCATCATGTGGACTACAAACATAAGTGAAACTCCTTAAAAACAAACTCATGGGAACAACTATATAACTACCGTAACTATATCTACATCTAAAAGATCAAGATGAAACTTAATCCAAACCATACATGAAAGACAGTGCCATATATAAACACCTCCACCAAGACAAATCGGGCACCTGTGATAGTCCCCCTCCCCACCAAATCCAGCCCAAACAGACCATTGGTCCCTTATTCCTCCAAGAGTTCCACAGCTTGAGCAACTCCTTCCACATTTGCTGCAAAGAGCAGTTCTATGCTTCCCTGTGGGAGAATTCTACATGATTCCCAACCAAGTGTTCAGGGTCCTATTCGGTATCCAACTACACCATTCCCCCACCCCATTTTGGGGGTTTTGGGGACACCCAAACACCACATGTTTTCCCCTTAAATATTTTTTGTACAGTCATACCTCATGTTACGTTTGCTTCAGGTTGCTCGTTTTCAGGTTGTGTCCCGTGGCGATTCGTAAGTACTGGAAAGGGTTACCTCCGGGTTTCGCCGCATGTGCAGACGCATAAAATGATGTCACGCACGTGCGCAGAAGCGGCGAATCGCGACCTGCGCATGCACAGACGTGGGTTGCTTTTTCCCCAGGTTGTGAACGGGCCTCCGGAACGGATCCCGTTTGCAACCAGAGGTACCACTGTACTTGGGCCAACCCTGAGTGAGATTCCCCTGCCACTGCCTCCTTCTCGTCTATTGATGGTGCTGTTTTGGCTGCATAAAATCCAGCCCATGGAGAACAAGTTTGCTATTGGGATAAAAGTAATAATTGTCTTTCCACATCCTTCTCCTCTTGCCGTTTCTTCAGATTTAACTGTTTCTTTGTTTTCGCCCCATTGCCACCATTAGAGGTTGAAGGGGGGCAGTGTTGGAGCCCGCCATGGGTGGACCATTCTGAAATAAACCCAAGGGAGAGAGAAGACGCGGCTGCAGGCTGTTGCTTTTGGAACTGGCCATTAATTTTGTTAGCGATAACTGGGTTTTGACGTAAATGCTCATGAGCGTCATGCATATTTATGCGCTGCCAGTGCTTGGGGAGTTTTACCTTTAAAGAGAGAGTTCAGTTTTAAACTACAGTGTCTGTAGAATATTTTTAATATTGGAACAAGAGCGTAATCAAGGGAGTAATCAAAGAAGAGTGACATGACGGGGGGCAACATGTTTCGGTCACTGACATGGACCACCAGGCACCAACAGTCTTCCTGTTTTCACTCTGCAGAAACTCTGGCTATAACCCATGGCTGGAGGGTTGTGTTAGCTGTTTGTGATGAAAAGATATGCTTTGTGCATGTGCAGACGCTCAGAATGGCGTCACACGCATTTGCAGAAGCAGCGAATTGCGACCCGCACAGATGCGGGTTGCGTTCTACTCATGATGCGAAAGGGGCTCCGGAACAGATCCTATTTGTAACCAGAGGTACCACTGTACTTGGCTTCCTAAGCGAGGGCCGTTTGTCCTCAGTTCCCCACCCTCTTAGCAATGCCCCTTCCTGAGGTCTTCCCATTACTCTTAACGGACCCTTAACGGACCCAGGGGGTCTGGGGAGTCTTCTCTTTCTGGAAGATCTCCCCTCCTGACTGGAAGGAGACCCCGGGTTAGTCTGTCTTCCTGCAGCACCTGCCTCTCCTGGCTCAGACCCAGCCCTCCATTTTACTCCCAGACCCTCAACCCGCTCTTTCTATCTGAGCTGCCAGGCTCCTTCTTTTGGCTGTCGATGGTCTCCTCAGGGTGGATGTTCCACTCAACTCAGAAGCAGCTCTCCATCAGGCAAACCCTCACCTAAGGCCTCTCTCTCATCCAGTGTTAGAAACTCTTCTATACAGTCATACCTCATGTTATGTCTGCTTCATGTTACGTTCTTTCAAGATACTTCCCTTAGCGACCCAGAAGTACCAGAAAGGGTTACTTCCGGGTTTCGCCACTCACACATGTGCAGAAGCGCAAAAATGACATCATGCACATGTGCAGAAGTGGCGAATCACAACCCAAGCGTGCGCAGACGTGCTGCTGCGGGTTGCATTCTTTTCTCCTCCAGAACGGATCCCGTTTGCAACCAGAGGTACCCCTGTATAAGCGAGGTGCCAAATGGCTCCTCAAACCAGGGTTACAGTCATCAAAACAGAATGGCTACTTGGCGTTTGGGGGCCAGGCGGCTCTAAAATTGTCTTTTTTGACACCACTACAGTGATACCTCGGGTTACAGACGCTTCAGGTTACATACGCTTTAGGTTACAGACTCTGCTAACCCAGAAATAGTACCTCGGGTTAAGAACTTTGCTTCAGGATGAGGACAGAAATCGTGCAGTGGCAGTGGCACAGCAGCAGCAGGAGGCTCCATTAGCTAAAGTGGTGCTTCAGGTTAAGAACAGTTTCAGGTTAAGAATGGATCTCCATGACAAATTAACCCGAGGTACCACTATATCTGGTTCCTGAAATTCATTCTGATGGTTCAGACAGAATATCGCAGATAGAAGTCAACAGGATGTGTTGTTAGTGGGTGAGAGCGGTCCAGATCCAAGGACCCCCAGGGATGCGCGTCCAGATGGGAGAGACGTCAGGCGCCATCCTGGCACCCGGGCATCTTCCCTTGGTCGCAAGTGGTGTATGGGCAATTTCTGTAAGCAAAACACTGGGGCCTTGGTTTTTTTTATACTATTTTTATTTATTTTTATGGTACAGAAGATAACTTTTGAGAAAACAATTGTTGCAACAGTAAACAACAGGTACAGACTTTTATCATGCCGTGTGTCAAAGTACCATTTGATTGCTCTAAGAGATCACGCCACATTTTCCCATGAGTCCTGGGTGGAATCCTGCTAGTCTGAACAATTTATGTACAGTACTCAGTAAACATTTGACACGTGTTATAAAAGGGATGTGGATTGTGTTTGCCCTTTGCCGCCCTCACCTGGCATGTTAGTTTCTCAGCCAATACTATTGACCGGGCTCTGTTATACCAAGAATCAATGTTTGGCCCAACACTGGTTTTCCAACATCTGGCTATCTCCAGATGAGCAGCAGTCAGTAGAACAGCTAAGGGGTCATCTTTAGGATACTTCTGAGCAGACAGGATCCTAAGCCCAAGTAGTGCTAGTGCAGGGGACATTTCCATTGTTTTGTTGTGTATCAAGCTTATTTCTTAGAAGACAGCATTCCAGAAGGCTTTGACAATGGCACTCCACCACCACATATGGAAATATATACCTTTGACTGCGCCTCCCCTCCGACAATTGGGATTGACTTCCTTACATGTTTGGGACAGCCTCACCTGTGTATAATGCAGAAGTTTTAATGAGGCTTCCTTTGTTTTTGCAGAAACCATAAAGCCACCCATTTTTTCTTTGGCCATATTCTAGTGTTATTAGAGCTTTATAACTTGGGTCAGCTGGAGGTTTGGGGTCTGGGGGGCTTGTGGGCTCTGCTCCGGGATCAGACCCTCCCCTCAGGACCTGTTCGGTTAGGAGGGACCAGTAGTCTCTTCTTGCCTCAGAGTCGCCTTATGCTGCTGTCTTGAGTTTCTCTCATCATGTTAGTTTGTGACTGTTTTTTCTTCTTAAAGCTTACCGTATTTTTTCTCTATAAGACTCACTTTTTCTCTCCTAAAAAGTAAGGGGAAATGTGTGTGCGTCCTATGGAGTGAATGCAGGCTGCTCAGCTATCCCAGAAGCCAGAACAGCAGGAGGGATTGCTGCTTTCACTGCGCAGCGATCCCTCTTGCTGTTCTGGCTTCTGAGATTCAGAATTTTTTTTTTCTTGTTTTCCTCCTCCCAAAACTAGGTGCGTCTTGTGGTCTGGTGCCTCTTATGTGGTCTGGTGCCACTTATTTTTCTCAAAGGAGAATAAACTCTGCTGAGGAAAGGCGTAGAATGTCCTAAACTTAGGGGCATGACGGGATATTCCCCGTTTGTCCTTTGGATTGGTTTTATTAATCATTCCCCACGTCCACAACCATTTCGGATGCAGCTCTCATCTCAAACCCAGCCCTGTCTCTGTCCCTCTCGCGCCCCAGCCCTTTCCCTATCTACGCCTCTCCCTCAGAACTGGATCCTTTTATTTTCCCTCCCTCTGGGTGGCTCTCTCTGTAGCCAATCCTGAGATTCTTTATCCCCAGACTCTCCTTCCTTCCTCCATCCTGCCTGCCTCTGGAGATTTTGGGATCGTTTGTCCCTTTGGGGGTGAAGTCCAAGTGTTGGGAGCTTGCAGCACCTGCTGTGGCTGCAGAGACCAAAGCGGGAGAGACATGTTTTGTTGCAGCTGGGGCAGAGGAAGGTGCCCGGTTGTGTTACTGCAGATGCACCAGGGCGTTTCTTCTCTCTTTGCTCCTCACAGCGGTCATTCCTCCTCTGGTCACTGCTGTAGATACACAACCTTAGCTGGATAAGAGCCAGGCACCTTGCTTATCCACATGTATTTTCCATAACAAACATAAGCTTCCCAATGTCAGGGTAGTTGTGTCCAGGGAGAGTGGGCTCCTCCGGTACGGTGCCTGTGTCAGTTCAGCTTCTGCTGGCGTTCAGCTCCAGGTGCCAACACTTTACAGTTTTCCATAGTCAAACATAATAAGGAGAGATGCAGAGGCAACTCTTCCCTGAAACCCTGCTGAGCCCCTGCCAGGCCAAAGGCAGGAGGAGTGAGATGGGCGGACCAGGGGTCTCCCTCAGTGCAAGCAGCATTCGAAACTCCCATTGTTCTAGGCGCATTTTGCGACGGGGATTTCTTTAGCGTGAGCAGTTCCTGAGCTCCGGGTGCCGTCCTGCACCTAAGATTTCAGATTAAAACTGCAGAGTGGAAGGAGAGGGGGACCTTTTTCTGCCTCCTCACTGCCAGCTACTCTTCAAAGACTGGAGAAGAGACCCTCTCAAGAATATTAGGGGGGTGGGCAGGGGAAGGATTAGAGCATGTGGAAAAAGAACATAGTATTTTAGTTGCAGTTTGTTCATTTTCTGTTTGTATTCTTGTTATAAAAAAAGCTTGCCTAGACATTCCGTTGTTGCGCCCATAACCTCAGTTTAAGGTGCCCTTTTGTGCCTAACTTTTCTATCTCAGTTTCTAACACTGATTACAAGCCCAACCCCCTTTGCTCCTATGCTTCCCCATCACTTCTTTGGCTGCTGCTTCTGCAAAATCCAAGCAGTGTGTCTCTCCCTCACTTCCTCCCCTTATCACTTCCTATTGTGCTGTCATCAATGAAAAGGTGCTCTCCACTTCACATTGTTTGCTGGCTCAATGAGCTCATCTGTTTGCTCCTCACCATTAAACTTTGTTCTGTGGCACCTTCATAAAGTTGGCCAAGCTTTTGCTCTGAAGAGGATTCCTCTTGAGAGTTTGATCTGAGAGTTCTTTGCAGTAATTAAAATGACAGTATCTGATTCAGTATTCGGGAAAATGAATATAATTTTGTCGCACGGCAAGGCCATCCTGCGTCAGTGTTCAGCTTTAATTAAAACATTTCTAGTTAATTGAATCCTCCCTCCCTCCCTCCCTCCCCCTCCGTTTCTTCTCATTCTTCTCCTTTGGATTTTTTTTAATGGGGAAAAACATCACTGCAAAAAAGGAGGAAGAGGAAACCAATCCTTAAAGTGCACCTCCTCCTGTGGGAATAGAACTGGGGGCAATTAAGAGAGGCTGTTGGAAGGACAATTAATCATCTTTTTATCACTAATCCCCCCAGTTGCGCTCACCAGGAAGCAATAAAATGGACTGAACCTGAAACAGGAAGTTTTTGCTTAAAGGCAAAGGAACCCTTAAAAGCCTCTGCAGTGATGTTCCTGTCCCCATTAATACAGCCAGGGCTGCATTTGTACCTTTATTATCAAAGAATCACTACAAATGTCTCAAAAATGCTTCTGTTATAAATTCATAGAAAATCAACCATACATCGGATTTGCACTGTTCCACTTTTATTTTACTCCATGAAGGAAGGACTACAAAATGGGGAAGGCTTGATACAGGCCAGCCCAGCACATCCACAGGAGCCCTGCCCAGTTGCTATGCCAACCCTGATGGTCCTAGACAGAAGACCATCAAGATCACAAAGAACTTGCATATGGGAGTGGATTCAGCACGGACCGGAACAAAGGACAATGATCAGCTCTTCCCTCTGGGGGCAGGAAACTGCAAACTCCCCTTTGTCTCCTGGAAGTGACTCATGGGGAAGGGGAAAGGGGGAACCAGCCAGGTGACAAGACACTCAGGTTACCACCACAACTCCTCCCTCAACCCCTCCTTTCTGTAATGTATGCATGATGTTTCTGGGGGTGGTCTTGATCTACAGGGTGGCAATTTCAAAAGTCTTTATAAGGCCTTGCACACCAGTTTTTCTGGGTCCTCCCTCTCTCCTGCAAGTGAGGGGAACACCCTGTTGCAACAGTTCAATAAAGGCCAAGCCTACAGGCTGCTGTTTTGCTCCAAGTTATCCTGGTTGGTGTCTTTGTTTTGTCCAAGGGAGCCCTCGGATTTTTCCGGTAACAGAGCCAAGTGGCCCATGGCCTCCTCTCAGTCCTGCTGAGCAAAAGCCCAAGCTAGTCCTTGCTCTCCTTTTCCAAATTTCTGCTTGCCCCACTTTTATACCTAGAAGAGGCACAGAAAAGGCAGGTGCAAATGTTATTCCTATTCTGTTGGTTATCAGGGTGTCGCTGGCTATGTCTGAATCGAAGGTTAGCTCTTCATCTGCTATGGGACTCCAGGATCCCTCCAGCCTGTTGCGTGTTTGTGGTGCATTCTGCAGCATGCTCCTGACACAAGAGTAGTGCACCGGTGATGTTCTGCCATACTTCCTCAGTGCTACCACCCAACTGCTTTCCGAAGGGGCTGCAACACAACAAAAGCAGGAGAATAATAAACCTGAGCATTTGTGGTGTAAAAGTTCTCGAATTTCAGCAGGAAGTTAGAGGACACGCGCAGATTGGAAGTGAAGCCGTGTGAGGCTGGATAGCTCAGTTGGTAGAGCATGAGACTCTTAATCCCAGGGTTGTGAGTTTGAGCCCCACATCGGGCGAAAGATTCCTGCATTTTGGGGGGTTGGACTAGATGATCCTGGTGGCCCCTTCCAGTGCTACGGTTTTACGATTGCTGCAAAACATTTGCAGGTACGAACAATGTTGAAAGTCCGATCCCACGTGACCACCCTGATAGCATCATGAGCACAAACCATCACGAATGTGCAATGTTTGTGCTCCAACCGGTTGCATAAAGTCAGTGAAGTTTGGCCATACATTTGTAGGACTGTCTTGTCAGGGAAGGCTGCTTCTCATGAGCAAATAATTTTCCAATACAAAGGGATTTAACTTTAAACCAAATCTAATCAGAAACGTCTCCTTAGGGGAAGTTGCAAATTAAAATAGAATTCAATTTAGAATTTAACGTGCACATGCTTTGATGACAGGGAGGAGGATTGTATGGACTGTGGGGCAGTCATGGTTCTGGGCATGAAATTGACTTCCTAATTGCTTTTTGAAGAAATAACTGTATGTGCTTTTCAAAGCAGAATCTTCTTGGGATATTCCCATTCCTTATAATGGCCTAAATTACAGTTTAAGTTCCCCTCTCCTCCACTTTTTTTTGTTTGGGGAAGCAGGTCACCTGAAAGAATGGCCTGTCTCTCTTGCCAGCGTCAGCAGGATTAACATCCCATAATCTCAGTGATTGAATTAGAGATTTCATTCCTGTCCTCAGTGCTCAGTTCAAACCAGCAGCTGGGCAGAAACTTAAGGATGATTCTTGAGTGGGAAACAGCAGGAATCAGCCGAACCCTCAAACCCTGCAGCTCCCACAACAAATTAAGAGAACAAAAAATTCCAAGTCGGCTCCAGTTGTGGTAAGGAACACATTGAAGCGTCTAGAGCGCTCGTGACTTCATGAAATTACATGGGGACTTTATTTGGTAATAAGGAAGTGAGCTTTCTATTTGCTGTGTGCATGCCAGTTGTGTATCTTGGCACAACTGACCAGTTGATGGAAGCGAACTTATCAATAAATTAAATTTATATCCCTCCCTTTCTCCCAAAGGAGTCTTCGGGGTGCTTACCCAGGGGGTCCTGCAATGGTAAGAACCAGTGTGCCAGGCAGCCTTAGTCAGGTCTCCAGTGATGCTTCCAAGGATGCCCAGCTTTTCCTAAATAGCCAACAGTTAATCACAGCTCACCAGTGTTGGGCTTCATCCATTGCCCTCCCTGCCTCTGATTCTCAGTGCCAGCTCAGATGGACAAAAAGTCGGCCTATGGACGGCAAGGGACAGTTCTGGTCTAGCTGACTCCCAGGCAGTGGACAGAGATGAGGATCGCAGGAAGCTGCCGCATAACTTGGCTGTTGTTCCACCTAGCTCAGCCATGTTCCCTTGGACTGGCAGGGCTCTGCCTCATCGCAGGCAGAAAGGGCCTCCCCAGCCCTGCTACCTGGATCTTTTAAATAGGAATATTTACATAAATAAGGGAATCAATCAGGGATTGAACCATGGACAGTTTGTGCTCTTTCATCGAGCCATGATCCAGGTGTGGTCTGGGCCAGGCAGAGGGGGAAGGTTGAGCAAATTGGCAATGACCTCATTCCCTGTCTGGTGCTTCCACCTTGTCCCACTAGACCGAGAGCCACTTCTGCCTGCATCTCCAGCAGCCCTTCTTCTTTCGGAGCCCAGCCTCTGGCACAGAGCTGAAAAAGAGAATGTCTTTAGAGGATTCTGTGATTTATTTCTGTTTGTGAGGTTGAACCTGAAAAGGTTAGTTGCCCGCAAAAGCCTCTAGCTGCGGTCCTTGATTTCAGGCTCACTGAACTCCCGAGCCTCTCAGCCTTCTGCAAGGATTCATCACGGACATCACATTTTCTTCAGTAACAGCCACATTCTCATTTATGTCATAATATCCGATTTGTCACGCTCGTTCACGGCCAGCTGCCGAAGGCCTCATACATGATGTGAACCAAATCAGTTTCCCATATTAAAGCAAAAACATTTCTGCCGGAGGAAGTACTGAATGAAAAAATCCAGAAATTTGATGAGTGTATTATCTAGGAAGGATATTTTTGGTGTTTGGGCAAAATAAGATACTGGGAAAGGTAGATTCCCCAAAGTTATCTATTTTCTTTTGCACCTGGCTATATATAATTTTGAAATGGAAATTAGGGGGAGGAGGAAACAGAGAATTTTCAGAGCAGGGTTTGTTCGTAAAGTGTTTGCAGGCCTGGCCAATGCAGCCCAGCACAAGGCGAGAGAGAGGAAGTTCTGCTAGGAGTAGAAGTTAGATCACATCAAGCTAAGTATCAGTGGCTGGTCTGTAGCTGCCTTTGAGTAGCCGAGGAGCTGAACCCTTTCTAGAATGGCTCTGACTGAGGCCTGGCTTTATTTTAAATATTATTCATTATTATTTATTAGATTTATATACCACCATTCATCAAAGATCTCAGGGCGGTTCACACAATTAAAATACAAGATAAAAACACAAATGAATAGTTAAAAACAGCAAAATAATAACGCCCCCCCCAAGGCTATAGAATATTAACCAGCCCAAAGTGTGGTTGAAGAGGAAAGTTTTCACCTGGCACCTAAAATATATGTAACAACCCCTGCGGAGAGCATCCCACAAATGGGGAGCCACTGCAGAAAAGGCCCTGTCCTCATGTTGCCACCCTACGGACATCTTGTGGAGGAGGCACACAAAGAAGGGCCTCAGAGGATGATTTCGGGGTCCAGGTTGGTGCATATGGAAAGAGGCAGTCCTTGAACTATTGTGCTCCTGAGCCATTAAAGGCTTTGTAGATCAAAACCAGCACTTTGAATTGGGCGTGGAAACTAATGGGCAGTCAGTGCAGTCGAACCAGGATTGGTGTGAGATGCTCGAACCATCTTTCCCTGATGAGCAACCTGTCTGCCAAATTCTGCAGCAGCTGAAGTTTCCAAACCATCTTCAGGAGCAGCCTTTTCTGATTAAAAACAAAGGTAAAGGTAAAGGGACCCCTGACTGTTAGGTCCAGTTGCAGACGACTCTGGGGTTGCGCGCTCATCTCACTTTACTGGCTGAGGGAGCCGGCATTTGTCCACAGACATTTTTTCCGGGTCATGTGGCCAGCATGACTAAGCCGCTTCTGGCAAACCACAGCAGCACACGGAAACGCCGTTTACCTTCCCGCCGGAGCGGTACCTGTTTCTCTACTTGCACTTTGACGTGCTTTTGAACTGCTAAGGTGGGCATACAAACTTTCAGATTGTATTCCTGTATTCCTGACTTTAAATCTAGTAATGGCTTAACCTGCAAACCCAGAGGGAGATAATGGAATCAATCTAAACTTTCTGAAAACTCCCAGGATCTCGTAAATTGTATGTGGCTGGCAAAAGCACCGCAGAAGACGGATTTCTGTTCATGAAACTCAGTTTGCAAATGGGACACATCAGGTTATATGATTCATTAAACCAGTTAGCTGTAAGAAAGAAAGAAAACTGCTCTTTCTTGGGTTGCAGCTCCCACTTGAGAAGCAAAGCGTATTCGTCCACGGGGCTCTGTGCAGCCTCCAGGGAATCAGGGATGCTTCTCTGCCTCCTGTGTGTCACATCCTTAGACTGTTCAGCAAAAATTGCCTTGGATGTGAGGTGTGAGGATTGGGGAGCGACAAGGAATCTCATCTCCCAAATGAGCTTGCTCTCTACAGTGTGGTTTCTTTGTTAAATGAACTTGATTTTATCTTCTTCTGACCCTCTAAATAATCTTTAAATACCCAGAATGCTACTGTTATGAACGGGATCCATTCCGGAGGCCCGTTCGCAACATGAAAAGAGCACAACCCGCAGTGCCGCGTCTGCGCACGCGCAGGTTGTGATTCAGTGCTTCTGCGCATGTGCGTGATGTCATTTTGCACTTCTGCGCATGCGCAAGTGGCGAAACCCAGAAGTAACCCTTTCCAGTACTTCCTGGTCGCCATGGGACGTAACCTGAAAGAACGTAACATGAAGCAAACGTAACATGAGGTATGACTATTGGAGAGGTCTCTCTTCAGCTATCATGTAGCAATGTGTTTTGGAAAATGAGTTTGTGGAAAGCTGGGATCCACAGCAGTTGAGCTGTGATTCATTATGGAAGTGCAGAATGCCGTCCTGAACCTATGCTCTGTCATTTTGACTCTGTGTCCAAAGGAGAGATAGCTGGTGTTCAGGAATTTGTCACCCCAAGGCATGATGGCATAAATGGAAGGAGCGACTTATCCTGGTGCAACCCCAGGCTCAGCAGCCTTGCAGGTGGCGGTGGCATGCTCTTCTCCTCTTCCTTGAGGTTCCTTTCTAATGAAAGGAAACTGCTGCTTTTTTTTGGAAATAAATCTGTTTCCTCATGTTTCCTGTTCTTCTGGTGCACTTGTGCTTTAAGAAAGTTCATTTGAAACTTCAGCCTGAGTGGATGACAGGAAAGCAAAATCTCTGCCAACAGAGCAGGAGAACACAACTGTTTTATGACAGGTTTTTGCATGGATTCTGTGGCACTTCTTCCTTCCCAGTCAAGGAATGTCACACTGCAGGCTTGAGAAGAGAGCAAGAACGTATAGGAGATGCACAGGAATGCTTTCCGGAATTACCAGGGACAGGACTTCCCTGTGGCCAGAACAGTGGGCCTGCTCAGGACGTGGCTGGAAAAACGATTCAGATGACGGCTTTTGTAAGAAAAGTGCAGGAGAACAGCTTTTTCAAGGATGGCATGTCACTGACTTCTCCCTGCTTTAGGTCTTGTTTTCTCTTCTTCAGACACACAGTACTTAAATGCAGCAAAAAATTCATTTTGCATTATGGTGAATGAATAGCAAATCATGCCCTGGATTTATATAATCTTTTTGCCATCTGGCCATTCTTTCTCTCTTGCTACGCTGACTGCTCCATCTCTCTCCCCCCCCCCCAAATATCCAGTTCTAAAGGCGAAGTTGAGCTTTTGGCCCCAGTATCTCCAGCTGACTTTGCTTCCTGCTGTTAGGAATCACCCTTGCACTGAGGGATTGCTTTATTCTGAAGCCTTTGGAGATTAACAAGAATATACAAAAAAGAGGGAGTGGAGCTAATTGTGTCTTCTGAACAGGCCTTTGGGCTTTGTGGATGAGAGATCACAGAGCCAAGTAATCCCTCTGCCACTCTGCCTTATTTATCCGAAGAGCAGGGCCCTGCTGCTTTGGCGTGTCTTTGTGTTTTTAAATTAGTTGTTTCTTGCTTTTTAGAACTTGAGTTTTTCTTTGAATTAGAAAGGTGGGATAGAAATCCTTTATGGCTGAATTAAATCATGGCCAAGTCACTTGCAGTAGCAAGCATCTGTTATCATCTGTAGAAATTACCAACCAGTACACATTTTTGCTACTATACCTGCCTGCACACACAGACAGACTTAATTATATTATCTATGTTATTTTACCCAGGCAATTGCATTTACACCCCACCTTTCTTCCAAGGAGCTCAAGGTTTCCCCTTTCCCATTTTGACCTCAAAGCCCTGTAAGGTCTGGAGCAGGCATAGGCTAACTCGGCCCTCCAGATGTTTTGGGACTACAACTCCCATCATCCCTAGCTAACAGAACTAGTGGTCAGGGATGATGGGAATTGTAGTCACAAAATATCTGGAGGGCCAAGTTGCCTATGCCTGGTCTGGGGTAAGTGGCTCAAGGTGGGATCAACTTGATTTAGAGTTATATTTATTGTCATTGTTATTCATAGTTTATATCCTGCCTTTCTGTAACGCAAGTATATGCAAGGCACAAAAATGCAGATAAAATATTAATAATCTGAAATGATAATTGAAAGCTGTATTTGGACCACATTTTTAAAGAGGATCATAGAATCATAGAGTTGGAAGAGACCACAAGGGCCATCGAGTCCAACCCCCTGCCAAGCAGGAAACACCATCAGAGCCCTCCTGACATATGGTTGTCAAGCCTCTGCTTAAAGACCTCCAAAGAAGGAGACTCCACCACACTCCTTGGCAGCAAATTCCACTGTCGAACAGCTCTTACTGTCAGGAAGTTCTTCCTAATGTTTAGGTGGAATCTTTTTTCTTGTAGTTTGGAACCATTGCTCCGTGTCCGCTTCTCTGGAGCAGCAGAAAACAACCTTTCTCCCTCCTCTATGTGACATCCTTTTATATATTTGAACATGGCTATCATATCACCCCTTAACCTCCTCTTCTCCAGGCTAAACATGCCCAGCTCCCTTAGCCGTTCCTCATAAGGCATCGTTTCCAGGCCTTTGACCATTTTGGTTGCCCACCTCTGGACACGTTCCAGTTTGTCTGTGTCCTTCTTGAACTGTGGTGCCCACAACTGGACACAGTACTCCAGGTGAGGTCTGACCAGAGCAGAATACAGTGGCACTATTACTTCCCTTGATCTAGATGCTATACTCCTATTGATGCAGCCCAGAATTGCATTGGCTTTTTTAGCTGCCGCGTCCCACTGTTGGCTCATGTCAAGTTTGTGGTCAACCAAGACTCCTAGATCCTTTTCACATGTACTGCTCTCAAGCCAGGTGTCACCCATCTTGTATTTGTGCCTCTCATTTTTTTTGCCCAAGTGCAATACTTTACATTTCTCCCTGTTAAAATTCATCTTGTTTGTTTTGGCCCAATTCTCTAATCTGTCAAGGTCGTTTTGAAGTGTGATCCTGTCCTCTGGGGTGTTAGCCACCCCTCCCAGTTTGGTGTCATCTGCAAATTTGATCAGGATGCCCTTGAGTCCATCATCCAAGTCGTTGATAAAGATGTTGAATAAGACCGGGCCCAAGACAGAACCCTGTGGCACCCCACTAGTCACTCTTCTCCAGGATGAAGAGGAACCATTGATGAGCACCCTTTGGGTTCGGTCAGTCAGCCAGTTACAAATCCACTGAGTGGTCGCATAGTCAAGACCGCATTTTACCAGCTTCTTTACAAGAATATCATGGGGCACCTTGTCAAATGCCTTGCTGAAATCAAGGTAGGCTACATCCACTGCGTTCCCTTCATCTACCAGGCTTGTAATTCTGTCAAAAAACGAGATCAGGTTAGTCTGACATGACTTATTTTTCAGAAATCCATGCTGACTATTGGTGATCACAGTATTCCTTTCTAGGTGCTCACAGACTGTTTGCTTAATGATCTGCTCCAGAATCTTCCCTGGTATTGATGTCAGACTGACTGGGCGGTAATTATTTGGGTCCTCTCTTTTCCCCTTTTTGAAAATAGGGACAACATTTGCCCTCCTCCAGTCTGCCGGGACTTCGCCTGTTCTCCAGGAATTCTCGAAGATGACTGCCAGTGATTCTGAGATCACATCTGCCAGTTCTTTTAATACTCTTGGATGCAGTTCATCTGGCCCTGGAGACTTGAATACATCTAAACTAGCCAAGTATTCTTGTACTATCTCCTTAGTTATTCTGGGCTGTGTTTCCTCTGCCGAATCATTTGCTCCAAATTCTTCAGGTCGGGCATTGTTTTCTTTATCGGAGAGGACTATCTTTAAAAAAGCCCACTGAAACAAAACTGTTTTCAGAGCCTGCGTAAAAGCGAGCAATGAAGGGGCCATAAGTACCTCTTGGGATGGTTGCTCCGTATTCTGGGTGCCACAACCCACAAGGCCCTGCTGCCTGCTTATACTGCCCTCTTCCACTGGCAGGGAGATGGAGAGTCCTTGGGCAGGTGCGTTATGGGAGAAGGCCACCCCCAAAGAGGGCGCATTGGTTGTCTGGTTGGGGTGTTTGCCTTCCATGTTTTCCTAAAGGCTTCCCCATCTAATCGCCTGAAGGCCTTTTGCTCACCACTGGCGGCCAGGCAGGTGACTCCTTGACGCTTGTCTGAGGCAAGTGTGTTAACTTCCTGGAAGAGGTCCTGATCCTTTCTCTTTCCTGGTCCTCTTGCTCACCTGCTGCTGTCTCTGCTGGGCTCCCGATCCTTTTTCTTCAAGGGGGAAGCAGTGTGGGCTGATTCCAGGCATGCACACACGCAATCTTAATTCAGCATTTGGGATAAATATTTACTTCTTTGAAAACTAAGCCATAGTGTTGGGTCAGGAAATAGGAAGGGCGAGGGAAGGCCATAGCTTAGGGATGCCTTGCAGGACCCTGCGTTGGTCCATGTGGAGAATCTCTTTGGATTTCAACCCAGGCTTGCTTTTGCCATCCTCAGGTGTGCAGTTCCAGACCTTCCTTTATTGATAGATAAGAGTTACTAAAAAAGTAAAAATTTGCAAGAGCTGTGCTCTTTCTTGTTTCTTTCGCTTCTTCATTCCTATGTCCTCTTCTGGAACTCTGTGTGTGATGCTGCTGCTTCAGGATCATCATCAGCAGCACATCTGTATCAGGAACCTATCCAGATGTTCCTCGTGGCTCTGCAAAGCTCAGTATCTAGGCCACAGCTTGTGTTCTCGCTTTCCATCTTTTCTGCACCGCCCCCCCAGCTGACCTGAGCATCCGCAGCAACATGGGAGATTATCATCCGGTGCAGTTCTCTCCTATCAGAGGGCTCTGCTGCTTTCTATGGGCTGCCAGGTTTGCTGACAGCGTGTTCCTCTGTCTGAAACAAGATCAGATGTGGCAGAGCTAATTGCCTCCAGTCTGCTGAGTTTTGAAGCACAGGAGTTGTGGGGGGACAACTTTCGTGTGTCAGGCAGGACAGTTAAGGGTGGCTGTTCGTTTCCTCCCCACTCCCAGGGGTTTACTCTTAATTGGACAGTATGGTACCTGTTCATAGTTTCGGCAGAGAGAAACCAGAGGCTGGATAGTTGCTGTGTGTATTCAAAGAAAGAGTGTGTTTAATGGAAGAGCTTTAGCGTAAAAGCGTGCTGGAAGTTGCAGTTGGAGCCGTCATGAATCATGCACACACACACACACACACACGGGTTGTCTTGATGCCTCTATACTGTGAGAGGGGATAGTTCATGCAGCGAGCAAGCTGTCACTTGCTGGTAATTGGGCAACTGGTGGCTTAATTGAAGACAGACAGAGCTCCTTACTCAGGCAGGTGAAAGGGAAAAAAGGAAGAAGAGAGGAAAGTGAATTGGGCTTCCAGGCTCCTTGCTTCCCTTCAGGGCTCCCTTACCTGCTCTGCCAACGCTAAGCACAGCGAGGGTGAGTCTGGAGAGATCAGGGCTTTCTGCTACTTGCTCTGACTGGGCCTTGACTGGAAAGGGCTGGGGTCACCCAGAGTTGGCTCAGTTGGGCAAATGTCAGCCCCCAGATGCCTATGAGGGCTCAAGGGACCAATATTTTGGCTTTGTGCCGGGCTTCCTGGAAGGGCAGGGCCAGAACTGAGCAAGCAAGACACAGCTCTTCTTGCTGTCTGCTTTAAAGTGGAGGGTGGCAGCCTGCATAAACCTGCCCATACAAGTCGTAACCAGGGTGGTATGGGGAATCATAGAGTTGGAAGGTTCCCAAAGGGTCATCCAGTCCAACCCCCTGCAATGCAGGAATCCCAGCTGAAAGGCCATAGCTCTTTGCTAGAGCCTGGCCTGCAGAAAGGTCCCACATTCAATCCCTAGCACCTCCAGGCGGGGTGGGGAAAATGCCTGTCTGAAAGTGAGGAGAACCTTTGCCAACTTGGGCCCTTCCAGATGTTTAGGACTGTGACTCTCCTCAGCCCCTGCCAGCATATCCTCTTGGAGTCCAGAACATCTGGAGGGCACCCTGTTGGGGAAGGCTAGCGTAGGGCAACTTCCTGTGTTGCTAACCAGCCAGGTGGGGCTGCCTATTGGCTGCGTGCTTCTTGTTCTTCTTCCTTGTAAAGGGTGGACTAGGAGACACACACACACACACACACACACACACACAGAGTTTGTGCCCAGAGCCCTCCTGGCACTGCTGTTCCAAGTCTGCAGTGGTTGCTGCAGGTGGAACTTGGCCTGCCCAGCCGTGCTCAGTTGTCCTGGACCCGGATAAGTGGTTTCTTGTTCCCTGTGATACCGCAGTTCCAAGCTCCTCATGAGCACAGCCCTCATCCAGAACTCCTGGCTTTGGGGGACAAGAGCCAATTCGTGCTGGCTGTGCAATATTCCTTGGACAACAACATGCTTTGTTCTCCATTTCAGCATTTCTTAAATATTCCCCCATTTTTCTGAAGGAAAGTGGGGCAAAGCATTGGAGTGGCCTCTTATGCAGGTTCCTTTGTTGTGAAAAATGAAAGTAGCTTGAAGGCTTCTTTCTCCCTTATCTGCAGCCGAAATATTTAACAACCTGAGAGTTAAAATGCTTGAGGTTGGAATAATCAACTGACATCCTCTTTTTTCTTTTACAGTAAAGAAAGCGAAGCTCCAGGGGCCACCAGGTGAGCGCAGATTTTCTTCTGCCCAACAAGTCTGCCTGCTGACATCCCTGTTCTTGCAATTGCCTCTTGGCTGGCTCTCTGCTGTGATGCATGGCAGGAATTTTCTAGCTTCCGAGTGTCTGGCCTGCTTCTCCCCTGTTGCTAGAGAGGGTTGAATTATGCAGTTCCTTCTAAAATCCAAAATGGTTGGACAAAATAACAACAATAAATTTATTAGATTTATATATCACCCTTCATCCAAAGAGCTCAGGGCAGTTCACAAGATAAAATAAAACCATCCCCAGTTATAGGTCTGACTTTGGCCACTGAAAAGTCTCAAGAGCTTCTGAAGCAGCTTCAGCAAAGCCTCAGGATACAGTGGTACCTCGGTTTCCGAACACCGAAAACTCGGAAGTAAATGCTTCCGTTTTCAAACGCACTTTGGAAGTTGAACGTTTTGGAACTCGAACAGTCTTCCGGAGCAGATTACGTTCAAAAAACCAAGGTACCTCTGTATAAGGAAGTTCCAGGACTTTAAGGCAACCACACCTGGGAGCCTTGGAGTATTAAACTGAAGCAGCTTCACTTTGCTATCAGCAATGAAAGCAACTTGATTTCTTACATTTCAATGGAAACTGAGCTTCATCGTTGTTCAGGCAATGAGCAGATTCCACCCACCACCCTTGACTCCTCGCAGTTCTTAACTCATAGCTAGTGTTTCTTGTTGTGTGAAGCCTTTTTCACTCATTGGGGCCAGATCACGAAGACCAAGGAGGTAGCAGTGGAAATGTCTATTCTGCCCCTGCTCTCCTGTCATCTCCTTCCTCTGCTGAAGTGCAGCTGGTGGGAGTTGTTTTCTTTCCACCAAATACCATGTGCTGGCAAGGAGGAGTTTGAGACACTTACCCTCAGGTGAAACAACTCTGCTTTCTCTCTAGATAAATTCAATACGTATGTGACCCTGAAGGTGCAAAATGTGAAGAGCACCACTGTTGCCGTTCGAGGGGACCAGCCATGCTGGGAACAAGACTTCCTCTTGTAAGTGAATGCTGTGGGTCGAGATCACACCTGAAATGGGAGTGCCGTGTTGCCAAGTGTTAATTTTGTCCCTCAACTAGCTGGGGGTAGTGAAGTTCCACCAACTGAGTTACAGGAAAGCGAGTATTTATGTTAAATTCCATACAGGGAGGATAAGATGGGAGAAATTGGGAAATTAGGAACTTTAAGCATGTTTTTTTATCTTGGGAAAGAGACAAGAGAGGAAACACCATATTGTTAGGTTAAATTGATAATTGGTCACTGTATTGGAAAAGTAATGCTGGGGGTGGGGTTCCAAGCAAAAGATTGGATATGATTGTATTTATGGTATATGGTGTCCCTTTCCTTTCAAGAGCATTGTAAGTATTGTATTTCTTTTGAATGTTAATATTGTTGGTACTCTGAAGACTTTTACTTTCCTTTGAGAATTAAATGCATATTAAATTGTTGATATTAGTAATTTATAATTAAAAAAAACAAAAACACTGAAAGCAGAAGCATTTGCCTTTCTCTGCCTGTTTGTTGGGAAGTTGCAAAGGTGTTGCTTGAAAACACATGTTGCTCTTTGTAATACCTTGCCTGGGACTCTCCACATGGACATCATCCCCTTCCCAACAGCACATGCTCTTAGGGAGGTATCCAGTGAAACAGATCTGCTAGCGTAGGGCATTTGGGCTGTGCAACAGAACTGCCCCTCCCTCCCTCCCTCGCCTCCCCCCTCCCATGCTGTAAATCCATTCTGGAGCAGATGGGTGTGTGTGTGTGGGGGGTGTAGAGTGATGAGAGGTGGTAGAAGTTGCATTGAGCAAGCAGAAATTCTTGCACTAGCGGATCTGCTTCTTTGGATGCAGTCCTTGGTCTACTTAAAGGGGTGGTGATTCCTTGCAAATGTGAAAGCTTAGGTACAAAATAAGGGGCAGGGATGATCTCAGGGGGAGAAAGGGGTCTGTCAGGACTGTTTTAAAAGAAGGGGAGCAATCTACTCTGGCTCAGGCTACCATGTAGTGGTGTCCTTTGTCAGAGGTAACTTGAGATTTGGCTGGAGGAGCATCTTGCAGTCAAGCCCAGCAGGCTTTGACTTGTGGTCCTGAATAGACCTCTAGTGGCCAAAATGCATCTCTGCAGTTGTCTGTGCTAAGGCTGGCAGCCAGGGAGAGGCTGGTCATCCTCCTCCTGTCTGGGGGATCCCAGAAGATCCTCCTCTTGGGACAAGGCAGTCAGTTGGGAAGCAATCAGAATGGACATTTTAAAAAAGGCGAAGGTGTGGGTCCAGTTTCCCCACAGCTGCTTATGCGTTGTGCCTCTTTTCCTCCTTTGCAGCGAGATCAGCCGCCTGGACCTGGGCTTGATTGTGGAAGTATGGAACAAAGGGCTGATCTGGGACACAATGGTTGGGACAGCGTGGATTGAGCTGAAGGCCATCCGGCAGTCGGATGAGGTCAGTAGACCTTCAGAGCCGAGAGTAGACCTCTTCAGCCCCCCTGGGACTTCTGGGGTGTTTGGGGTGGTGGTGAAGAAATGGCGAAGAGCTTTCCTTGTGCCGTTTGGTTGCGTCTGTCTAGTATCCAGCATGGTGTTGGATCACAGTTGCCATCATCCCTGAGTGGCTGGGCTGGGCTGATGGGAGTTGGAGTCCGGCAACATGTGGAGTCTTTCTGGCCTCTCTCTTCTTCCTCATCTGTACTGAAGCAAAGGCTAGCATGGACTGCTCATGCGACCCAGCCAGGAGATGGAAATGTTGCATACTTTTCCACGCAGCCTTGTGGCATGATCCAGAAATTATGGAATCCTTTTCTAAAGCTCCCCTCACCCCTTGACTTCAGTCACAACTGATCCAGGCAGAATGACCGCTTAAGGCATGCAAGGAAAAGTAATCTTACACCACACTCTGAACTGTCTTCTAAGGCTATAAGTAGAAACGCTGCTGTTCATTTTTTTTATAAAAAAAGAAAGGCCCGTGAATTAAAGCAAACCTCTTGGTTCTTCTGAAGAAGTGTGTATATCTGAAGAAGTGTGCATGCACACGAAAGCTCATACCAAGAACTGACTTAGTTGGTCTTTAAGGTGCTACTGGAAGGAATTTGTTTTGTTTTGACTATGGCAGACCAACACGGCTACCTATCTGTAACTGGAACTCTTGGTTCTTCTTCTCAGAGCCCATTTAGGCCTCTGTTGACTGCAGAGGATGGTTTGTCTCAAGCTCTGAGTCTGCAGGTGAAAGCCATTTTGTAATTCTGCCACAGCAAATGAGCAGGATTTTGTTCAGTGGCACACGGCTTGTTCTCTACAGTATACATATTTTGTTTTTAATAGATGATTTACTGCTTTGGGGGCGTTTGGACTTCCCAAAAGCAGCAGTAAATAAATTATAGCAGCAACAGCACTCCGGTGGTCTCTTTGACGTATTCTGTAGATGCTTGAGTTCCTCCAAAAGTTCAGACCATTTCCTGATGTGGTTTGGAGTTGCCATATCAATTCCCACTTGCAGAGGTAGGGGGGACCTAGTCAGACGGTTTTGCAAATTGATTTGATATATTTTTAAAGTTTTTAATTTTACATTTATTTTTTGTATGTGGCCACAGTTTTTTTGTGATGTGTCTTTTATAAATTATCTAAATGCATGTTGTTGTGCCTTTCAGCACTTTGGGGCCTGCTGCATATGGGGCGATAAAATAACAGGTGTGAGAAAAGTGGGAAGATGGATGGGGAGATATTTCTGGTGAAGTTGCTGATGCCCTTTCTCTTTCCAGGAGGGCCCTGGGGAGTGGTCTACCCTGGAAGCCGAGGTCTTGATGAAGGGCCATGAGGTCTGTGGCACCAAAAACCCAACACCTCATCAGATTTTGTTGGATACAAGATTTGAGTTGCCTTTCGGTGAGTGCAAATGACTTCCTGCTGTTCTCCATCATCCTCTGTGAAACTCAAAGACTCGTCTTCCTTCTTGCTGCCCTGATGTGGGTCCACTGTGAGGGTTTTTTCTTAGTGGTGGTTTCCTTCTAGGAGTTCGCTCCAATTAAATCAGGCTTGCGGTGCTGTATATGGGAGGACAATTTTGGAGCCCTGAGGTTTTCTTGCAACACAGCATTTTCCATAAGTGGGGAAGGGGGGAGTGCTTATTTCACATTGCCTAGCAACCAGTAATCTTTATTCAGAGTCATCAGACTGCTGAATGCAACTAAGGAAACTTGAAGGTCCTTTAGTCCAGCCCCTATTATACAGTTTCTGAATTTCTTCGTAAAGTATTATTGGTAATTCTGAACGGAGTATTTTGCAAATAATGCAAGTAACAGTAGTGTCCTTTTTGAGGAGGGCCAGTCCACTCTCTTCCTATTTGGGGGTTTGCCTGTGTCTGTGGTGGGGCCTTTCAGCAAACTTTGAGATGGAGAGAGGGCACAATTTGGCTTGTGGTGCTTCTGGGGAGGAATCCCCTCTGCGGCCGTTGTAATCCCCCCCCCCAAATACCCACTTCAGGGCCCAAACTGCAGGCCAAGAAATGCACCCCCCAAAGCAGCCTCGCTGAGGCTGCCACCTGGGATGCCCGTTTTAATGGACTATTTCTTTGTACAGTGTTACGGCTGTTGCCACACAGGCATAGTTTGGCTCAAAAATGATTCCTTTAGTGGGACATTCCTCGCCTCTTAGCTGTTCAGAACGGTGCACAAGTTGTAAATAGTCTGAACTGTGTGCCTCCCTCTCCAGGAAAGGTTTCTGCTGTTGTAGTGGAGCCATATCTTCCAAGAACATACAATGATGCTTTTCAGATACTATTATAATTTCATACTTGAAGAAATAGGAGAAGGCTACTCCTGCTTAAGGAGTTTGAGAACCGGTGAATGCCACGGTGGGCTCTCCGGGACAAAAAGCAGGACCCTTTCCAGCCTCAGCATCCCAGGGCCATGTGCCTTCCCTGGCTCCTGGCAGTGCAGGAATGATGTGCTGCTCTCAGGAGAAAGATTGCATCCGTGTCGAAGGAGCTTTAGTGTTGTGGGTCCCACCTCGCTCACTGTCCTTCATTTTAACTTTGAGGATGAGATCACTTCTCTCTCTACAGCAATATCCCACCATTCCCCCCCCCGGGGGGGGGGGAGATATATTTAGAAATCTTGTGTTTCATTTCCCAGGTGAAAGCGCTCCTCTCCTATGTGATAAAATGGACTTGGAAGAAGCGGTATACCTGTGTGTTTGGTTCAGCATGTTTATATTCATGGAGCGAGCTTTGGGTTCAGATGGCTTAAAAAGCTCTCCCACAAGCCATTTCCAAACTTGCTCAAGGCTTTCATTGATGACATAGAGAATATAATGCCCTGGTGTGGAGCTGTTGCATGTTTGTGGTGGTGTTTGCAAAACGAATTGTCTTATCTCGGATAAGATGCCCAGAAGCATGCTATGAGAATGGCTTCCTGAAGCCAGGATGTGACAGGCTCTTGGCAGTCCCCTGCCGCTCTGCCTGGGACACGTCTGAAGACGAGGTTTCCATCCCTTTTTTGAAGCAGAGTTCTTGACTTTGTCGTTGGGCATGTCAGAAGCTAGCTCTGTTCTGGCTGGGGCTGGTGGGAGTTGTAGTCCAACAGATCTGGAGACCTCCATGTTGGGGATGACTGAGTTAGAGGCGCTTTGGTTAATGGGGACGGGGTGACGTTTCGGATCTCTGCGCAGTCCCAAACCTCCTTGGGGTACCTGCAGAGTGCAATAGGTCTCTCCTGGCCCAGCACTCTGCTTCCAACTTAACCTGCCAGAGTTTTCTGGGAGATTTTCCAGGCACGCATGGTTCCATCACCCGCTTGAGGCACAGGCATGCTTCCCCTTGGGCCATGGATTTTGTGTTCTCCTCTTTTCATCTCCAGCCTCCCTGCCTTTCCTTTCCCCCCTTAATCAGAGTTCCAAACATTCCGGAATTGGGAAAGCCAGCAAGAGACTTAACTTTTATGTTGCTGGATTTGTGATGTTTTCTGGGGTTTCCATTCAAGGAGACCTCTGGGCCACAGCTGTTTTTCTGCCTTGCCTCTGCAGTCGGTTGTGCTTTGCCGCCTCCTGTTTCTCAGTCTGATCTGAAAAGTGGGGAAAGTATGAAACATTAATTGAACCTAATTAGCGCTTGTTGACCCCGTGCCTGCTGTTGCTGCCGCCCTCGTTGTTCTGACCCTCCTCTGCCTCCGCCTTTGGCCAGGAAGTCATGCCCCTCCTTCCCCTTGGCTCTTGGCAGTGTGCACCTGCCTCACCTGCTGACACAGTTGCGGTTCTGTAGTCTGACTGTGCAGCTCGCAAGGGTCTGTCCACCGTTCCTCCTGTTCTCAACGAGCCCAAGAAAGCCGTGTTGTTTTTACAGCTGTGTGTGTGGTTTTTGTTTCTATTCTGCATTGAACCAGCATCCCTGGTCATGTGCTGTTCTGCGTAAGCATGCTCTGAATTTAAAAGTACATGCCTGGCCCTATGGATGTTCTGGGACGCCCGATGCTGTGGCGTTGTTGAGCCTGGGCAGCTGTGGAATTGGGTGGGAAGCTTCTGGGGCCCCCATGTCGGAGCAGAATATGCATCTAATAAAATATATTTTGGGGGACGGGGATGGGAGCAGACGCCTGCTTATTCTGCTGTCTTGCAGACATCCCGGAAGAGGAAGCCAAATACTGGACTCAGAAGTTAAAGCAGATAAACTCCTTGGAGGAAGATGATGAGGTGGGTATGCTTTGCTCTGCTGTGCTCCATGCACACTCCTGCCTTGGGACCTCTTGCTGGAGTCTGGCCAAATGCCCATAGGGGGTTTCTGGGGATCTGGATAAGGTCAGATGGTATACCCGGCTCTGGATTGCACAATTTGTGATTTCAGCCAGGTGCCCCTATGCTGGAATTCTGCCCATTGAGCAGACATTCCTACAGGCAGGAGGAAGGCTAGTCTAGGACTGTTCTTCCCCATGCATAGCAGGCCAGGTGCCAGGGAGAACTGGCTGCCCTTTCTGGTGGGGGGTGAGAGCATTTGTTCATTTACAGGAGAAGATATCGGACGTGGCAAGTGAGTGGCCTCAGTCCAGCATACCTGAAGGAGTGTCTCCACCCCCAGCCTGAACACTGAGGTCCATCTCCCGAGGGGCTTCTGGCGGTTCCCTCCCTGCGAGAAGGGAGGTTGCAGGGAACCAGGCAGAGGGCCCTCTCGGTGGTGGCACCCGCCCTGTGGAACACCCTCCCACCCTGCCAGCTGTGCAGGCTGACTTTCCATTGCACCATCGGATAATGCAAGACAAGCCACCACTTTTGAAAGCGACAGGCTCACTGAAGGCATTCTTTGGTTCTGCAGTTATTTATTAGAAATACAGGGGAAGAATTGGGGGGGGGGGGAGGTAACCAAGACCCCAAGGGAAACTCCCGTTTAGCAACGAAAGAAAAGCCCACTGAATCCGGGGGCTGCATTGGCTAAGAAGAAATCTCAAGGTGGTGCTTCATCTCTGCAGAGTGCCTGCATGCGGGTGGGAGAGGTGGGGGCAGGATTTCTGCCTGTTGTGCAGCTTTCCAGGCCATTGGTCTTCTGTTGGTGGGCTGGGACCCATTGCCAAGAAGTGGCCTGATCTAAGGTGGGGCACAGCAAGTGCAGAAGGAAATGGCTCCCCCAATGCACCTGTGGGTTTAAGGTTGGTCCCTGGGTCTGAGAAGGCGGAAGACCACTGTTCTAGCGCTACCCTGCGCCCTCAGTACTTCCTTGCATTTTTATTTAGTTCAAACCATTTATGTTCTGCCTACCCAAAGCGCAGGGCGGTTCACAGCAAAGATTAAAACAGTATAAAAACTGTACAACAAAGTTTGGCACCACCAGAGTCCCAGTTCCTGCTCATTCATTTCTGTTTCATTTCCAGTCCTGTTACCAAATCTAGGCAGGGCTGCACAGGAGAAATCAAACTCAGATTGCAAACACTTGGGGGGGGGGGAAGTGTTTGGGGCTTTGTAGCAACCAAGGGGGACTCTGGAGCAGGTGCCCGGAAGCTTTGGCGTGAAACAGGGCAAATGTTTCTTTGGGAGAGGGGAGTGTTTGATGTCATGGAAGAGGAGAAAAGTGCCCCTAAATGAGATAGCCCCTGTCTGCTGAAAATCGTTCTACTGCATTCCTCATCTCTCCTCATTTCCCCACTTAGCATTCCTTTGCGGAAGAGGTCCAGAAGCAGCCGCTGCCCACTGCTGCCTCCCAGTGTTGTAAGTGAGAAATGTTCAGTCGCTCCGTATTTCCGTCCTTCACTAGGTTGTCGTGCTTTGCTTTCTTTCTGCAGTAGAACAAAGTGTGTTTGCTGAGCTGTCAGTACTTCAGAACCCTGGCAGTAATGATCCCTGTGCCAGCCCTGTCTGTCTGGGTCTCTCTTGGTGGTTGCATTCAGACATGGTGTCCGCCTGTCCTTCGTTCTGTGGTTTGGAGAGTGCGATGTCTCAGTGCAGCCAACTGGGTTCAGGAGGGCCTGTGGGGCAGAGGCAGAGGCCTCCCTTGCCAAGCCCTTTCCTTGCTGCCAGCAGCATTCTTGGCCTTGCAAGTCTGGTCAGGCTGAAGCCCCGGCTGGCCACTGCAGGGCCCCCCTGTCTAGCATGGCAATGGGAGCCGAAGTCAACTGCCTCCTAGAACAGCCGCTCTCTTGCTCAAAAAACTGGACCCCTTGGGCCAGGTGTCTTTCAGTGTGTGGACAAGACTGAGTTTTCTGGTGGAAATGGGAGCATAGCATCCAAAATAAATAACCACCTTCTGCATGCAAAGCGGGAAGCGTTCTAGGGGCCTTGATTCTGCATCAGCAAAAGTGGCTTGGTTCATGCTTCTCTGTAGCCCAGCATGGAATAAACGATGGTTTGCCATGACTGAGAACCCATGCTCAGCCCTGCCTGCTTCACTCTGCCCCCAACTGGAGCGCAGAAGCGAGACCCCCTGTCTTACCATTGGTGTGTGAAGCAGCACTTGCGGGATATTTTCCTCCAAATCACAACTGTAAGCCAAGCTTTGCTCGCTGCTCATTTGAGATAAGCTGCCGTTTGTTTCTAACTATGGGTCACTGTCAGATGCTTCCATTGTCAAATCTGGAGCTCCAAGTGTCAACGACGGCTCCTTCTGCAGGCCAGGGTGCCCCTATTCCCAGCCCTTCCCCATGCCCTGGGGAGATGTGGGCCTGTGGGGATCTCAGCTGCTGCAACTCCTGCCAACTGGTGCTGATATTTGCATGCAGGGTGTAGGAAGGGGCCAATCTCCAAGGCTTTGTATATCTGAACTGCTCTCCTCCGTTGAAACCTGGTAAGACTTGGTATTTAGAGTATTACATGTTGCCGGTTGCTTATCCACTAGGCTGATTAGAGGCTCTCTTCAAGAAGGTTAACATTAGGAATTGTTAATTACCCTGTTGCTGGACAAGCAAATTAAATATCTAGTAGCTTAATTACTTTTCTAATATCACTGAGTGGCATTGTATAAACTCATTATTCAAGTATTTATTAAATTTTTATACCACTTAATAGGAATGAAAAATTCTAAGTTGTTTACATGGAAACTTTACAAAAGCAAGTATTTGTGTGGGGAGATTCCCCCCCCCCCTTTTAACTGACTTGGATTGCACAGGATTTGGAGAAGGACATTGACTTAATTGCATATTAAAGCCCATGTGCGACTGAGCAGAAGAGACAAAGGGTTTGCAGTTCACTGCATTAGTGCAACTGAGCTGCACAGCTCTAAGCCCTGCAGGGCTGGAGATCATCCTCACTAGGCCTAAGGATGGCAAGTGGGCACAGGACCAAGCTTCGCAGTTCATTACAAAGGCCCATCCAGTTGTGCGCCGGGCTCTCCGCAGCCGCTGCGAAAGGCCTGCATGATGGAACAGGGAGTTGGGGGAGATGCCTTGCCCTTCAGCTCTGGTTGACTGCAACTCCCATCATTCCTTGGCTGAGACTGATGGAGAAGCCCAGACTAAGAGGGGTGTATGTGTTTTAGTTTCTTTATATTAAAAGCCATGGTCACAAAATATTCCCTATACAGTCATACCTCGGGTTGAAGTTGCTTCAGGTTGATCGCTTTCGGGTTGCGCTCAGTGGCGACCCGGAAGTAACAGAATGCGTTACTTCCAGGTTTCGCCACTTGCGTATGCTCAGATGCTCAAGATGACGTCACGCGCATGTGCGGAAGCAGTGAATCGTGACCTGCGCAGACGCGGGTTGCGTTCGCTTCTGGATGCGAATGGGGCTCCAGAACGGATCCCATTTGTATCCAAAGCTACCACTGTATTTTTGAGCATGGAAATGCACCTCCTAATGTCAGTAAATATCAAATTATAGAATTATAGCGTTGGAAGGAACCCTGAGGGTCATCTAGTCAAAGCCCCTGCAATGCAGGAATCTCCACTAGATCATACAAGCCCTTCCGTCACTTGGAAGATGGAGTAAGCTTGTTTTCTGCTGCACTGGAGGGTAGGACTCGAACCCATGGCTTCAGGTTACTCTGACCGTAAGAGCTGCTAGAAGGGACCCCCTCCAGAGGTGGTGGGCTCTCCTTCCTTTTAAGCAGAAGTTAGAGGGCCATCTGTCCTGGATGCTTTAGTTGAGATTCCTGCATTGCAATGGGATAATAGACTGGATGACCTTTGGAAGTCCCTTCCAACGCCACGATTCTATGATTTTTCATTAGATACGATTAAGTTGAATTCTTTTTCCCATTTTGGTTTTATGAAATGTCCGCCATTGTCATCTGCTTCTAGTAAAAAGTTAAATATTTTAAATAGCTGGCCTATTTGTTGCTTAGATGTTGGAATTTTCTCAAATCGTGTGGGGGCCCTGCCAACGCTACAGTTCTATGGTTCTGTGATCTGGCACAACCATTCCTTGAACTGTGAAGTCTTTGGACGTGTCTGCTACTTTTCCTCCAGGAGGAATCCTCAGGCTGAGGTCTGGAGGCCTCTCTTAGCACCCGGAAGAATTTCCAGTAGGAGGACATGGAGCAACTGCTCTGTCCACGCTGGCCGTTTGCAACATGCTAAATGCATCGTGCAATGATAAGTGAGATGTCATGCTTGCACTTTCTCTAAAAAAGCTTAGCAGAAGGCTTTGTGGGAGCAACAACAGGGCCAGGGCAGGAAGGAAGGGCAGCTCACTGCGGCTGCAGGAAACGGGCAGGGCTGCTGCAGAGGAGCCGTGAGCGCCCAGGAAACTGACCTCACATGTCGCTTGGAAGGTCCGATGCTCTCTGAAGCGGCTAATGCGCAGGATCTTTATTTTCGGTTTTGGAGCTGATTTTTTAAATAGCTGTTCAGTGGTAAAAAAAACATCCTGCTGTGTGAATAGTCTTAATCTTATATAAAAAGAAGAAGTTGGAAACATCTTGTTAGAAAATTGCTTCTGTTTGCCAGAGAGAGAAGAGGCCAACTGGCAGATTGCAAAGCAACTTCATGTTTTTTGCTCTAGGTTTAAAATACCTATTTTTGAAAGTTCTGTTGCTCACCGAAGCAGGTGCTGGCTTATGTGCAGAACGCTCCCAAGATCTTCCAGAGGGACTTGCGCATGTTGGGTTTCACCCTCAGAATTCAAGGGGCTTCCTCCCTCCTCAAATGGGAAAGGTGCAGGGAGCAGCAGCCTCTGCTAACCCACAGCCCAGGGTGCCCTCACCTCTTTGAGTGTACAGTGGTGCCCCGCAAGACGAACGCCTCGCAAGACGGAAAACCCGCTAGACGAAAGAGTTTTCCGTTTTGGAGGTGCTTCGCAAAACGAATTTCCTATGGGCTTGCTTCGCAAGACGAAAATGTCTCACGAGTTCCTGCGGGTTTTTTGTCTCCCCCCCACCTTTTCTAAGCCGCTAAAAGCCGCTAAACCGCCAGTAGCGCTAATCCGCTAAGCCGTCAATGGGCTTGCTGCGCAAGACGAAAAATCCACTAGACGAAGAGACTCGCGGAACGGATTCTTTTCGTCTTGCGAGGCACCACTGTACAGCACACATCTCAACATATTCTGTTCATGGACTGATCAGACCAGTAGCAATGGCAGCACATGTTTGAGGCCTTTATTATTATAATTACTATATGTTTATTTATACACCTCCTTTTTCTCTGACTCGAGGTGGCTTCCTGATAAAAATGAGAGCAGCTAAAATCATAGGGAAGAAAGCATTTAAAAACAATGAAACACTGGTAGAATTAAAACTATATATATTGCTACATGCCACCCCAATCTCCAAGCAGTGCCAGATTCCGGAGGTTCCAGGCGCTTCCCCAGGGCTCAGTTTCCTCCAAATGAGGGACAGCAGAGACTGGGGGTTCTTTAGGATATATGGTTTATTTACACATATATGCAACCTGAGGCTACAATGATGGGGCTCACAGCATTTGTAGAATCATAGAACTGTAGATCCAAGAGGGTCCTGCTTCTCCCATAGACATAGCCTTGGATTTCAGCAGAAATCAAGCATGTCTCTCTCTCCCAGGCTTCAGCCTCCAGCCTCTCCTAGCTTTGAGCTCACATGCACCTCACCTCTGGCTTTTGTCCTCCTAACCACCGGCGAATTTGGGAGGGGCCCCCATGCATTTGTGCTCTGGCACAGAGCCACTTCCTTTGTTCCCTTTATGACCCATACTTAGGGGCTCCTTAACTGGAAGCTGGCCTGGCTACTTCAGCTGAAGCCTTGCTGGATCCAGGAATCCGAAGGGACTCAGGCATACGCTCCCCCCTCAACATTTTATATAAAGCATATGGAAGCAGTCCTTTCCCCCAAAGCCTGTTGGAAGAAGAAAATCTACACTTGCCGGTGGAAGGACGAGTCTAATGTCTCCAGGGAGGGAATTCCAAAGTCTTTGCAGATTTACCGCAGTGGAGGAACCTGAGAGGGATGTGGAAGGGCTAAGGAAAAACGGGGGGGGGGTCTTCCTCCCCCTGCCCCACGTCATTTCCTAGAGGTTCTTGCAAGTGACCCTTCTCGAATCTAATGGGATGAAGGGTTCTAGCAGCTTGAATCCCTCTGCAGCTCATACTGCTTTGTTGATTTGCTACTAGGCTTCTGTTTGCAGTGGCTCAGCCTATTTGCCTTTGCATCCAAGCTCACCATCCATGTGTCAGAGATCTGGCAAACTTCTCTCAAGAGTGCGCAGGCTCCCTGCACCAGCAGAAGTTGGTCCAAGGAACGGTCTTCAGGAGCACCATGAAGCACATAGCCTTTACTAAATTAAATATATGTATACACTTTGGACAGCGGTAACATGTGAGTGTTCTTGGTGCTTGCCTCAGGAAAAGCTGTTTACACAGGGGCTTGTCCATGATCTTCGGTTGCTCTGAGTTTGCCAATGCACTGGCTGTCAGAACCGCTTAGCATTTTTGAAGGCTGGGATTTCCAATCCGTGCTTGTTTCTGGAGGTGTCAACTTCCATTATAATCTGCAGTGAGTCATCTTCCCACTCTTGCAGGCTTGTCTTCTCCACTCAGTTATTCACAACACAAAAATGGTGCAGAAAGATGCTCAGAGCCTCTGAACTTGGTTTCTGCGCTCCTGACTTTTGAGACTCCAGATAGTGGCTGCGTTGAAACTGCCTTTTGAAAACTGGGTGGCCAGTGGCATGGCATGGAGTTGCCACCCTCTGTACCTGCTGTGGCCAGGAAGTGCTCTGATCCTTGTTCAACAGCACAGATGTAGCAGCTGGAAGACCACCTGGTGTGGAACGTATCAGAATTTGACGGACGAAACCTCCTGCTTCTGACGTTAGGAAAATGTGATATCCCAGTATTGAAGGCCAATATTTAGACTGTGCTCAGCAAAGGATTTGTCATCTGCGGGAATGTATCTTTGTGCAAACCGTGAATCTTCAGATTCCAACACAGAGAGCCAAAGACGCTGCCGCTGAGTGATTTTCCATGGTCCCAAATGGTGTAACTGTTTGGAGAAGAATATATAGAACAAATAAGTGCCACTCCCCCCACATCCGTGTGCCAAATGAAGTCTCTGTGGTTGGATAATTAAGTGGAGAGTCCAATATTTGTAGAGACAGATGGCACCTCCGTTCCTTGTTATGAAAGACACAGCCATCTGGTTGTCACGGAGAAGGCTAACAATGCCTTCTGCACTCAGATACCGTTTGCCCGGGGGGTCCCATGGCAGCCAGGTCATGCCTTTCACTTCCAGGAGCACATGGATAGTTCAGGTGTCGCCCAACCCAGCCTGGGGAAGTCTGGGCTGGATGCAGTCCATCAGTGAAGAATCCTTGGGAGGTCCTCTCCCAGCCGCCTTTTGTCCGGGGGGAAAGGGGCTTCTGAGGCAGCCCATTTTATTGCAGTGGGATAGATAGGTAATATTGGCCATGGTGGTTTGTTTCTTGGCTGTTTCTTCAGTTCTTCCAGTGAGAGGTAGGCATTCTTCCACTTCTGCAGACAGATGGTAGATTTCTTGTTACTTTGCTGCTCATTATTAGATTTTTACCCCACCCTCCCTTCCAAAAGAGCCCAGGGAAGCAGACAACAAAAAAGGCAAAAATAATACAGATGTTTGGAAGTTTTTTAAATCATCAAGTATCCCCGTGGAACACCCTCCCATCAGATGTCAAGGAGATGAGTAACTATATAGCATGTAGGAAACACCTGAAGGCAGCCCTGCATAGGGAAGCTTTTTAAGGTTTAATGTTTTATTATGTTTTTATATATGCTGGAATCCGCCCTGAGTGACTGGGGCAACCCAGTCAGATAGGCAGGGTGCAAATAATAAAATTATTATTATTATTAGAACATCCTTCTTAAAAACATCAAATATGATAAAGGGCCTGGAAACCAAGGCCTTATGAGGAACGGTTGAGGGAACTGGGAACCTTTAGCTTGGGGAAGAGACAGCCGAGGAGTGATCAGATAGCCATCTTCCAATATCTGAAGGTCTGTTACATGGAAGATGGAACAAGCTTGTTTTCTACTGCTCCAGAGGGGAGGACCTGAACCAATGGATTCAAATGACAAGACAGGATATCCTAACTAAACCTTTTGAAGAACTTTCTGACAGTAAGAGCCGTTCCACAGGAGCCACTACTGAGAAGGCCCTGCAGTGCTTCCGAATACCAGTGGCTAGAGGAGGGCTCTTGCGCTCAGGTCTTGATTGTGCATTTTGTGCAGGGCAGGCCTGATCCAGCAGGCTCTTCTTCTGTTCTTGTGGCTTCTTGCCACATTGCTAATTTGTGGGTCCTGCCCATAAGTCCCTCAGCCCCACATTGGAGGCAGCACCAAAGGCATCGTAGTGGATGTGGCATTTTCTGTGGGTGCTTGAAATGCACTTATTATTGTTGCTTATTAAATAATAATGTGTATTTTGCTTTTTCTGCTTCTCCTGAGTATGTCACTTTGCCCCGTGTTTTGGAAAGGAATGGAAGCAGGTGAATGGCATGAGATGTAGGTTAATACACTGCCAAGTCAGCAAGATACTTGTTCTGCTGCAGGCTATACACTCTCTCCTGCAGTGTGGCAGAAGCTGGGGTAGGGAGACAAAATCAGCCAGTACCAAGTGCTGAACTTCTCTTTCAAATCAGTCTTGACGAGGGCAGATGCTTCTGTGTGGTATGATGGCTGCTAACATGATTCACGGAATAATCCGGATCAGCCCAGTGTCTGAATTGGGGTCTGGCTGAGAGGTGCACCAATGCCCCCTGAGCCTTCCTGATGGCCAGGTGAATCCTTTTCAGCCTAGCAGAATCCCCAAACTCTTTTTGTTGCAGAGCTCTTCAGGCACCCAGCATAGAGGTCCTTTTAAAGACATAAGACCCTTTTTGTAAGTCACAGAGTTTTGGGCATTCTCACCATCAGTTTTACAAACTCCAAGGCTTAACTATTTTAACCTTAAAAGATATTTAAAAGAAGAAGAAAAGTATCTCTGCATAGAAGATGAAAAGAGACATGAAAGTGATTACTTTGCTCCTGAAATTGGCATATAAGTGTAGGAGGCATATACCTTGAGTTACAGTATTAGGAAAATGCCAAAATTTGATCTACAGTTTCACCATAATGCTTTCTTAGAGAGGTATAAAGTGGCCATTTTGATCACCAAGTCTCTTACGTAGAGTTATTTGGGCCAGGCTAGGCCCACCTTCAAATCTCTGATTCTTTCCTGAACTGGTAAAGGTAAAGGACCCCTGGATGGTTAAGTCTAGTCAAAGGTGACTATGGGGTGTGGCGCTCATCTTGCTTCAGGCCAAGGGAGCCGGCGTTTGTCCACAGACAGCTTTCCAGGTCATCTGGCCAGCATGACTAAACCACTTCTGGCGCAGCGGGACACCATGATGGAAGCCAGAGTGCACGGAAATGCCATTTACCTCCCCGCTGCAGTGGTACCTATTTATCTACTTGAACTGGTGTGCTTTCAAACTGCCAGGTTGGCAGAAGCTGGGACACAGCAACGGGAGCTCACCCTGTTGCGGGGATTTGAAACGCCAACCTGATTGGCAAGCCCAAGAGGCTCAGCGCCAACCATGTCCCCCTTTCCTGAACCCATGCACCTTTAAGCCAGTGATGGAGAACTAAGCTCTTGTGTTTGTCAATTTCCCATAGGAATAGCTGGTGGACCACGGAGAATCAATTTCCTAAAGCAGGTAGATTAATTGGGGGAAAGCTCTGAGCTAATGTGAATTACAAAAAGCAGTTAACAGGCTTAGCTGAATCGGTTGCCCAAGAGATGACTGACACCCAACTCATTGAGAGCTCTAGCCGTGGCCCAACTGTTTGAGAAGGAGGAGGACAACAGAGATGGCAAGAGCTCTCCCGACCAAGAAAAAGATAGACAGAGGTGCAGAATTGTTTTTGTTGCCCCACCAGCTGGATTTCAATTAAATACTAGGATGAGCTGGTGGCGTGAGCTGCTTTGAGTGAGAGAGGCTGCCTTGGAAGGAATTCTGATGGACTCTCCTTGGCCAGGAGCTGCCAGGAAGCAAAGCCCCTGCCTTACGAAGAACATCAGGCCTGGCAAAGATTAAACCTGCTTGCTGTTTGTTAGGTGAAACGATGAGCATCCCTGATAACTCCAATGCTTGTAGCTTCTGTTTATTCACATGGATACCTGGCTTTTCTCCCCTCCTGGAAGGCACCGTGCTTTGGTGGGAAATTTCACAGACCGTCTCCCCTCCAGATACTGGCAAGACTCAGACCTACGTCAGCTATAAACTCCCCCAGCAGCCCAGACGACGAGTGATTGATGAAGGGCCCAAAAGCAGAAATGCAACCTAGGTGTGCTCAGAGACCACTAATCTCCGTGGAAAAAAGGGAGTGGGAAGCCTCCTGCTGCTTGTCGGATTAAACGGGTATTCTTGCAGCCGTGATGAGGCAAGGTGCTGAAGCTCATTTGGGAAGGCTGTGTGCCTTCTCTACCTGAGTTGTCTCCAGACCTGCTGTGCTGTGTTCCTGTGAGCAGGTTTTGCTTGTTAAGTTTGATTAGGGGCTGCCTGCACTCTGCCTGCGGCTCCGACAGACCCACCTCGGCTGCCAGAGAGGAATGACTAATCGGTGCAGCTTCAAGACAGAAAGGGAGATGATAGTTTTCTGAGAGTCCCTCTCTGGGAACATGGCAGCAGCGTTCAGCCCTTTGGATTCCACACAGCCTCCAGCCTTTGCTGTGGTCTCTCCCAGCTCCCCTCCCGATCCTGGCACCATTGAGCCAGGATTCTTTGTAGCATTAATTGGAAGGTGTTGGTCTCTCCAGAAGATCTGAGTCATTTTACAAGGGGGCCTTAGCCAAGCGGGAGGGGGAAGCAAGAAGTATTTCTTGTAAGCTGGACTAGCGACAGAGATGCTTTTGGGCATTTCTCTGCAGAGGTTTGTGTGGCTGGTTTGTAGCTTTTAAACCCAAAGGAACGTCGTGTCTTCAGGCTCCTCTCGCTGGCGTGTGGGTGGGTGGCTGGAACAAAACAGCCCTGGGTGCTTTGAAGACCCTTATTTCAAAGGTCTCCTCTTTGCTTTCTTCACAACCTGTTATAAAAATATAGATGTGGGATCAATGGCAGTCCAGCTGGCTTCCTGTGCTGCTGGGATGTCGTGCTATGCGATAACTTTTTAGTTTTAGTCACAGGGTTTTGGAAAATCAGCCAACACAAGGCTTTGGAGGAGAGCAGCAAAGATGAGAAATGTTTTCTGTGCCTGACACAGGATGGGGAAAGTCCAGCTAGGAAGAGAAAAGTTGGTGCATCCCGGAGGGTGGGGAAGCTGCTGCTGACCAGAGTCAAGGTGTTTAAAGTTCTGGATTCAAACTCGGGCTTGAGCTGGGGCACAGCTGAGTGGCAGGTCCAAATTCGATTCCTGTCACCTCAGTTGAAAAGGATTTGGGGTGGCCGTGCTGTGAAAGGCCTTGGAGAGCTGAGCAGCCTGATTTCGCCTGAGGAGGCTTTGGGCGTTCAGCTGACTCACAGAAGGTGGGATCTCTTTCCCCATGAGATGCTTCTAAGAAGAGACTAGCAATTCTGTGGTTCATTTTGTGAGACTGAGGAATCCAGCCATTGCAGGCCTGGCAGGACCCTACAGACCCAGCAGATGCATTCCCTCTTCAGACTGTTGAAAACCAGGGGCTCAGTTTTAGTAAGCCAATAACCAATTTAATAGCGCCTGGGCTGTCAGATACTTGCTCATAGAACCTCCCCAGCCTTGTTTTGTTAAATCTTTTGTGATGGCTCTTTGAGGTGTTGGCAAACGTATTACTAAAATGTGACATGGCTGAGATGAAAGACTCCGTGTTGGTGAAGGACTTGTCAAACAATTTACTATCGTTGTGTGAATTTATGTGACCTATAAAAAGCTCAAGCAAGCATTTTTTTTTTAACCTCTCCTTCCCCTTTCCTAAAGAAACCCCCAAACCAAACAAACCTGCTGTTAATATTTGCTGCTGATCTAGCCCGGTAAGATGAAACGCTCATGCCCCAATTGTGTGCTAAGTCATTAGTTTCCTGCACTGTGGATTCCTGTGAAGCCTCTCCCAACCCAGGTTTGTTGCTCCAGATACACACATGCCAGGAGTTTGTGAGTAGGAGCACCATCCACCTCTCCTCCGCCACTGCCGAAATACTGACCTTCCAGTTCCTGGAATGGTCTTCCAGTTGTCCATTTTTGCCAGATCTCGAAAAGCACATCATATAAAAACAGCTGGGCCATAGGAAAGCTGCTCTTTCAAGAGAGCATCAGAAATACTTGCAAATATTCCCTGGGAAAGGGAGCCCATGAGTGGAGGGTCCTTAATGCCTGGGTCTGTGTTGGGAAGCAGGGAATGGAAGTGAGGTGGCTGTTCTGTATTTTTTCATGCTGTTTTGATTTTAAATTGTATCTTGATTTTTAATCTGTATTTCTGTTCCGGGAAACGACTTTGAGACCCTTGGTGAGAAATCTAAATTTTAAATAAGTATTGGAGATGGTGTCTTTGCAAACAAAAACAGTAGACTATTACAAGTAGTAAATAGTGGTGGTAATTGGAGTAATAAAAGGTTCACACTGTGATAACATTCAGTCATAGGTTTTATTTTCACTTCTGTAAGGTTATTTTGGCACGAAGAAAAAATATATGAAAGAACCACCTCCCTCTTTGTTTTAGGGTTCACCCCAATTGAAAATTGTTTATGAATAGGTTTAAACTGTGTCGGGAGACCTCCCTGAAGGCAGAGTTAGAAATTAAGGGCCAGTTTTCACAATGGAGATACACAGAGCAGATTCCTCCCAGGATCTGTATTTTGATCTGTCTAATTTACTCCTAAAAGGAACTGTCATCATTTGGTGTTTGGTGGTGGGCTTGGGATGAAGAGAAGAAAAGCGCTGCACCCAAATCACGGCTGAATTTTGGAGTTCCCCACCACCACATGAGCAATAGCTCCGAAGGCTTTGGCAGTAGAGAATAGGTTTATCATGACTTTTCAATTAACTTCAAGCCCTGCTGGTGAGTTTCCAAGGGGCTCTGGCTGGCCATTGCTGAATGTTTTGAGCTTCCCCACAAAGGCAGTGCTCATGTAGGGATGGCAACAGAAAGGTCATGAGTTGGTGGGAGAATGAAAAGCGAGGACTTGGAGGGGCTGAGGTGAAGGGATCAGGGTGGGGAGATGGAACGAGTGCAAGGGGTGTTGCACTGGGGCAGAAGGGGCTTCCTTAAGACGGTAACACTGGACAAGTGGATTTGCCATTTCAACACTTCACTAAAAAAAAGTGTTGATTTCTGCTGAATGAATGGCTGTACAGTGACCCACCTAATGTGGGCAGGGTCTGCTTAAGGGATGGGCTGTCCATTAATTCAAAGATTGACTTGGCAATCTTCAATATTCATGTACAATTTTCCATCTTCTCACAAATTAAGAAGTCCTCAACAGGTGGTAAGTTGCTGAAAAATGTAGGATATTGTCATGGCAAAAATAAACATGTTTTAAATTTTAAGCTTCTGCCCAGCAAACATATCATCAAACCCTTCTCACTTGTCATATTTATCTATACTTTTTCCATTCCTATTTTTTGCTTCCATTTGTTGCATGCAGGCAGCTGGAGTTATTTCGGATGGGGAGAAGAGCAGAGTATGTAACACTTTAATAATAATTTCTTTCTAGTTCTCCGGTTCAGAATTGCTTCCCCATGCTCCAGGCTGAGGATATCTCGGGTATTCATGCATAAGAGTGAAATGCAATTGACCTTCTGCTATTTTTTACTTTGCTGAATTCCGTTATTGTGTGTGCCCATCCTACCATGCCTCTCCCTTGCAATGGGAACTAATGAATGGTACCTTAGAATTGGGATGTTCTCTTGCCTGGTGCCTTTGAGGGCCACGGGGCGTCCCCGATAACCCCCAACACAGCAGCTGCTATGGGTCTGAGAAGCACAAGCTGCTCTGTCCCTTTTGTTCCCAATTGCGAAAAACAAAAATGGCTATTGAGCATAAAAGGACAGGCTGCTGATCCACCAGGAAAGGTCTAGAGTATGTCCTGTTTCTCAGGATCAGGAAAAATGCTGCTCTCCCCCCGGGGGAACCGGATTCAGCCCTGGTCCTCCTTCATGTGCCCAGTGCTTGTATGCATTTCTCCTTCTGTTTGTCATGTGCCCCTCCTCATTAACTCTAGACCCCTCTCCCCCCTTTTCAGATAGATAAGACACCTGTCCATGTTGCAAATTTTTGGTGAAGCTTCAGTTTCCCAGTGTTGCCCAGTTGCACCGTGAAGAGCGTCTGGGGCCTGGGTTGGGGGGGGGCGAAGCTTTGCTTTCTTGCCCTGCCACCTTCCTCCGAGTAGGAACTTGTGCCTTTCCCACCAGATGGGTCTTCAAATGCCAGGGTGGGGGGAGGAAGCCAGCAGGCTCAGCCTTCCCTGCCTCCCGCTTGCTCTTTTGAAAGTCAGATTGGTGTGTGGCATTTGCCAAAGTGACAGGCATGCTCTCCTCCTACCCGTATACCTTGCAGAGCAGTGAGAGGTTTTCACAAAGAATAACAATCTCACAGTCGAGGAGGTTCCCCCCCCCCCTTCCTGAGATCACATAATCCCAACCTCGCCCTCTGGGCTGATTAACTTGGTGCTGTGGGCAGATTGTGGAGGCCACTCTGATGCAAAGCCCTGTGAGTGGTGACATTTGCCGGTGCTGAGGAGCCTGTGCCTCTTTCCTCTACACTGTCTGGCACCGGTGTCCCCATTAATACAGACCTCTGGCCCTTTGGGAGTTTCCTGAGGAATCTGCTCTGCTGAGTTGAGGAGGAGGATTAATTCTCTAACAGGTTGTTGTCAAGTGGTGATCTCAAAGCAAGAGGCTTGTGGAGTTGAAACCCCCACTTGCCAGATGTGTGCATCTTGGGGGTCCCAGGTGGCACGAGGCTTGGCCAGTGGGCCTCTTCTGCGCAAGGCTTTAACACAGGGTGTGCCCATCTGCCCCTTCACTTTTGTCTCTGCCCTTCTCTTTCACAAAGCATTCGGAGGTGCTGTGAGTTTAGTGTTGGTTCCCTGGAGCTGCTGGAGATTTCTCCCAGCCAGTGTTTCCTAAGTACAAGGGGGGGGGGGGGGACATGTGCAAAATGTCCTGTAGGCCGTTCAGTAGCCTCTATCGCTGCAGAGCAGATTTCCTCCCAGGCGGCAGCAGGTACAGGGGAGGCTGCTTCTGTTTTTCCAACAAACATCAGATGAGGAATGGGCAAGCCCTCTATTTCTGGGGAAGCTCTTATCTTTTTTGACAGGATCTGCTTTTGTTGACTTCCACGTTGAGACAAGGCTTTTGGCGTGGAGTGGCACTCATCGTGAATGCCTGCTGTTCTCTTGCGGAAGAGAAGACGCTGAAAACTCACATTCACACTCAGCTCTCCCACTCATCCCACCTTGACATTCAGTTGCCTGGATTTCAGGAGGGATTTTATTTTTTAAAAAATAACCTTTCTTAAAGGCTAATGGGGGAGTAATTAGGTTTTCAGTCTCCTTTTTCATGTGAAAGGCAGCCTTCCCTTGCTTTGGAGAGAAGCAGTGGGAGAAGACGTAAATGTCTGGCCATAGAATTCTCACAAGCCCTTTTATAATAATAATAATAATAATAATAATAATAATAATAATAATAATAATAATGATAAAAAATTAATAGGGAAGCCATAGCCAGAGACCCACCCTCTCTTTTCACTCAACACCTTTTGCTCTTTTAATATGAGCAGAAGACTGTCTTTCCCAGTAAACCTTTAAAAGATCTTGTTGCATTGTGCCTCTGTGTTGTGAAATGTGTTTCAAAGATTTGTTGTTCATGAGACATTTGGACCTTTTAAAGAGAAGATGTTCCACCAGCCCCTCTCACAATAAGTGCTGTTCCAGTGCTTGCTGGCAAGGTTCCAGGATCAATAAACTGTTGGACTGTAGAAAAGCTGCACTCTCTCTCTCTCTCACTCTCTCTCTCTCTCTCTCTCTGTCGATTTGTCAGTTATTTTGAGAACACGTTCCCTGCAAGTTTTGTCTCCTCTGCTTGGCTCCTCATCCTCCTCATGCAGGCATTAGCTGGGCAGTCAGGCCTGGGGTGGTGGCAAGGGACCCCACGCTAGACACAAACTCGAGCACAACAAATCAAAGGGCTTGTGAAAATGGACAGTATTCTGAGCCTAGAGCCATGCTTTGTGCTTAGAAAATGACTTGGGATTCCCTCTCCCTCCAGCTCTGGTTGGAGGGGCCTTTCCTTCCTTTAGTTGCTACTCTAACCTCTTCATCCCTCTTTCTCTTTGCTTCCTCTCTTCCCCCAGCCCAGACTCTAGGTGGTAGTAGCACCCTGGTGAACATGCCGCTGTGGGATGTGAGCCTCTGAGCCCTTCTTCGTTCTAGACTGCATGAATACCATGTGGTCTCGCAAAATGGAGCATGCCTCTCTCCCCTCCCCAGACCTGGTTCATTCTTCAGAGCTGCTTGTGTGAAACTGTTCATCCAGGTTGGGGTGAGGGCAGAAAAAGTCTTTGCCTGGCGTGAGATGCTGGTGGAGACAGGGGCTTGAGCGTCAGACAATTCAGTGATTCTTCTATTGGGGGAGACTGTTTTGAAGCCAGAATGGAGGCACTTGTAAAATACAAAGCATCCAGATTGGTTTCTGCTCTATTCTTTTCGTAAACCGCTTTGAGGTTTTCTACAGTTAAGCGGTACATAATTTTTTATGAAATCAATCAATCAATCAATCAATCAATCATCAATCAATAATCAATCAGTCAATCAATCAATCAATCAATCAAAGCAGCACACCCAGAACTGGTTGGGGAAGTTGTTGTCACTCTGCCTTGTCTGAGGAATGAAAATGCAATTGGCTTCTGCGTGGGGTTTCTCATTCACTGCCCTCCACCCTCCTCCTCCTCCTGCCCCTCAGGATAGTGCCTGAAATGCTCTTTTTGACACCTGCATCTCCCTCCCATGTAGGAGACCCCCCAACACCACAGATATTAGATTCTTTTTCTTGGAACAGGGGGGCCCTTCTTGGTGAAGCCTCCCTCCACCTCCTCTCCCTGCAGTTATGGTGATGTGTTTTCACCTATTCTCAAACATTTGCTTATGTAATTAAAATACCCATACTAGTGTTTCTTTAAAAGTAAACTTATACATTAGTTGACTGTTTTAAAATCCCAAAACAGTATACTCAAGAATTAAAAAAGAAAACCTCCATACAATACGTAATAAAACAACATAGCCTCCTAATAAAAAAAAACCATTCTGTGGTTGCTCAGGGGTCAGTACTGCTCATCTGAAAATGCTTAGGTAGGGGAAAAGACACGGAAAGAATTAACATTATTGACACAGGCCTTGTTTCCAGGGGCAGAGGGCTTGCTCCACATGGCATGGCAGATGCCACCATGCTCAAAGACCCTTCTGAAGGAAGCCACACTTTAAATCAGATCAGGGTTAGCAATGAAAATCACCCCCTTGAGGTGACACATCAAATGATGGAGATGGCCTCCTAGAAAACCTGCTGAAGGCACAGTCCTTTTAAAATAACTCCCATGGGACCCCATGAGCATGAGCGGGAGCTCTTGTTCACTCCTGTGTGGCGGCGATGGGCCCAGGAGGAGGACGTTCGCCTGGGATGATGTTCTAGAGCTGTAACTGAGCACTCGGAGCAAGACCCCCAGGCTCACTCTCACCAGGAAATCAAGGTGGAGAGCCATGGCTCAACTGCTGCAGGTTCTCTCTCAGTCTCACAAACCTGCTCAAGCACAACATGGAGCAAAACCAGGAACATTTTGGGCTTTCGGGTGGTGGTCTCATTTTGGGATACTGCCCCTTCCTTCGCACATCAAGAAACATCCTCAAGGGGTACTCTGTTCTGCCACATTGGTTGCCTGCTCAGATACAGATGTACTTTTGAAAGGGACTTCGTCTCTCCTTTGAAGAAAGAGAGAGAAATTGATAATTGCTCTTCATTTATATTTATATTCCACCAAACAGCCAAGATAAGCACCTTCATGTGAATCCAGAAATTTTAGTGTACTGAAATTAGCCCTTTCCCCTAGCAGATGAGCAAGAATGCTTCCACCCAAGGCAGCTTAAAAAGCAGGAGATGGTGTCATTTCCAGCATGGACAATCAAATTACTCCAGAGAAGTTGAAAGCCTGTTTGAAGTTGTTCTTGGCTAAGGATGCTTCATATTCTGTTTTTTCTTCCTTATTAAGATGCATGTTGCAATTCCACTTTATGTCGGGGGGAGGAGCAGGCTGGCTGGGTGGGGGGCAAGGAACAGCTTGTTTCTGTAGAAACTAGTCCTTATATTGAATAAATGGAAGAGAGTCTGGAACCAAAAGGGTTGTAAGAAGCAAGCCCTGTTCCATTTCTGGTGGGCAGTTTTGCCTGGGCTCTCCAGACCACAAATTCAAGTGAGGCAGAGGAGCTGCCAACTATACCATGCGGATGCTGGAAGAGGCGTCCGGCATCCTGCCTCAGATCTGCCCTCTTCAGACAGTGCTTCTGTTAGACTGTCCTCCCTCCGTTGCCCGGTGGTGGTTGTAGCTTGTGGGTCGATGTTGCGTAGTGACTTTCCTGCAGTCCCTCCTCTGAGCACCACAAAAGTTGCCGGTTCTCCTTACCATTCCCACTTTGTCAACCAAAACAGAAATACTTAAGCTGTGATCACCCTCGGCAGAGCATGAGCACTCGCAAGAACAACCTGCCAGCACATCCTGCCAGTTTGTTCCTCCTCCCCTTCCCTCTGCCCCCCAGCCCTGGGCAACTTCCTGGGAGGGACGGAGCTGCCATTCAAGCTAGAGGTTTAGTGTCCTTCCTTTCCCCTTGGGCGATGTTTACTTGTTGTTTGTTTCAGTGGCCACCTTTTAAAATACTCCTAAATAGAAATGTTGGCAATTGTGCACACAAGGTATTTCTCAATGCACCATCACAGATGCTTTCTCCTTCCTGGCTCCCAAATGTGCCATGACTGCCCTTTCCACTAATGTTTCCTCCCCATTCCTGGTTGGAGAGATGCTGCTTAGCTGAGGGCTCCTTGGAAGAGGTCTAGGAAGAGAGGGGAGAAGCAGGGCAGTGCTGCCTGCAACCTGCAGAGGGAGGGGAAGGAAGCCAGTAAAAAAAGCTGGCTAAGAAAATGGTTCTGCTCTGTTCTCTTTCACCAGCTATTAAACCAGGTGAATAAATAGATTCTCCTCTCCTCTTCCACCCACAATAGAGCCAGCCTTTATGGTATGATGTACTTTGGGAGGAGTTGTAGGAAAACACCTCTTCACAGGCCTCATTCGTGATGCTTAGGCAGCTGAATCTCCAGTGAGCAGCTTCCCTGGGAAGCCAAGAAGCTCTTCCTTTAGGCTGCCCTTTACTTTGTCTCGTGCTTTTGTCTGAAGTGTCCCGATCTTGGACTGGGAGACGCTGCTCAACCTTGTCCTGTCTTCTAGCTTTTGAAGACCACGATAGTGCTGTGGATGACAGAGACAGCGACTACCGCAGTGAGACCAGCAACAGCATTCCTCCCCAGTACCACACCACCTCGCAGCCCAATGCTTCGGTGCACCAGTTCCCCATGGCTTCCCGCCTGCAGCAGCAGGGGGTCCCCCGAGAGTGCTGTGTGGAGTCCCTGCACGGCTATGATTTGGATTACCACGAACGAGCAGCCATCAGGTAGGTACCCCCTTGGAACCAGGGCGTTTTCTTTCCCCCAACCACAAATTTATTGGCAGGAGAAACTCACCGTAAGCTACCAAGACTGGGGCTGGCTGCTTCAGACTATCTTGTGGTCAGGTTCTTAAAAGAAAAGCCATTCTGCTGCTTCAGGGGTGACGGAAGAGCAGTGAGCAACAGCTGCCAGACACGGGTCCCCCCCCCCCCCAGAATAGCCCAGTGGGAGCAAAGAGAGCTTTGCAGCTGAGCCTCCTCCTTGCGAAGCAGAGCTGGCGGTAAGCAGTTCTTTTTGCTGTGGAATTTTGGGATCCCCAGGTTGTCGCCCTGAGTGACCAAGAGTGACTGACAATATGTGGACCAATTTCACTTGAGATTGCAAGGCGTGCTGCTCCTCAGGATGCCCCTCTTGCTGAGATTTGGCTTCTGTTGTCTCGCACCCATCCAGACTCCTACCATGATTGTGCAACCACCAGTCCCACACGCCACACACTTGCTTTCACTTTCCATTTTACGATACTAAGCTGTTTGAACCTTCTGTGTTGCTCTTGTCCTTCACGTCTCCCAATGTCTCCTTGCCTTTTTGAAGAAGGCGCCATAGCTTAGACTCCACTGTGAGTGGCCGAACTGACCTGGAATCTGCATCAGAGTCAAGTCAAATGACAAGCCGCCAGCTGTCATTAGAGAGCCGCCACTCACTAGAGGTGTCTGATAGGTGGGTGACCCTCTCCGAAGCCTCTGTGTCTGTGTCTCGTGACGTGGCTTTGGTCTGCTGGGGTTCCTGGGCTGGCTATCAGTGTTTGCATGAATTCATCCTCTTCCAAGTATAGTTGCCAGCTGGCTGTTTTCTATTGCTTCTCTTGTTTCAACTGGGTTTTTGTTGCTGTTGACTTCCTCCTTAGGAAAAATGTAGAACGTTTGTATCAGCCCTCTAAAGAGAGAAGTGATGCAAATCATTAGCTTTCCCCCAAACTAGGCCTTTAAAATCTTAGATCTATCTAATTTATTCTCATATAATTACTTTGGTTTCTAATTGTCCTGTCAATACTGTAGCTGGAGTTTTTAGGATTCATGTTTCCAATTCTGACTTGCCCATCATAATCTTGTTTGTGCTGTCCACATGGTTAATGGAAGTAACCCCAAATAATAATTGGAACAGTTCCTCATTTTGCGCCTTATCAACATGGTTGTTGTTTTTAATTTATTTACCTCTAGCGATAAACCACAAGTAAGATAATGGGTTTTTCCTGTTTTGTCACATTGCAAATTTAATTAATTGATGCACTTTATTGTGTGCTTAGTGTAATAACTTATTATTAGTCTGTTGCAAAGGCCCCTTCTTAAAATCAGGAGGTAAGAGTCCTGCTGGATCAGGCCAGTGGTCCTCCTTCTCCAGCATCCTGTTCTTACAGTGACTGACCAGATGCCTGGGAGAAGCTCAGAAGGAGGACCAGAGCCCTCCTCTCCGCTCCTCTCCTGCAGTTTACAGCAACTGGGGCTCAGAAGCATCTCTGCCTGCGACCGCGGAGGCAGAGCAGAGCCATCATGGCTAGTAGACTTTGATAGCCCTTCTCCCCCATGAATTTGTCTAATCCTCTCTTAATCCAAGTTGGTGGCCATCATTGCTTTCTGTGGGATAAACTCCGTTGAGAGGCTCCAGAAAGTGACTTGTAACATTTTAGGTAGCTGCTCATTGACATTTTTAATCTGCAATTCCTGTTCTTAACAGAAGCTTATAAATAACATACCATACATCACTTTATAGTATACATAACACTGGTATACATGTTTCGTGCTCTCCTACCCCTACAACCCTACTATTTAGCTGCAGTAATAGTAAAAGAGAGATTCCTAACATTTCATGTTAATAAATGGATTCATTGTTATGATATTTTAATATACTTTTTGCATGTGATTCACGATATCATTTGGTCTTTATGAAATGCTCCTTTGCAAGTTTTGTGTTTAAAGCTCTTTTTTCACCCCTCCTGCCCTTTCCTTTTTTTCTTTGCCCTTCTGTCCTTCTTATATTTTCCCCCTCCACACGTATCAGACCAGGATCTTTAGTTAGCAATGGGAAAGTCAGGATCATTCCATTTGATTACGAAGTTGGCCAAGAACAGGAAGAGTGTGAAGAGAACTATGAGGAATTAGGCAAACAGTTAATAGAAGATTTTTTAGAAAAAAGTCACAGGACTAGAAGTTCACAGGGACGAAGGAGCCCGAGGCTCTCGAAAAGGGAGAACTTTGGCCATCATGAAAGAGGAAGATACTCACGGAAGGCTTGCCCAGAATCAGGACATCCTGATGTTCCTTGCTATCCAGAGGAATATGACACAATAGACAGGAGAAGAAAGAAGAAGCTGAGATATAACAATTTTGAAGAATGCGAGCGAACTATACTGCAAAGCAGTAGTAACCGGAGATTTTCATCAGGCAGCATTAAAGCAAGAACTGAACATAACCTATATCCTGATTATGATGAAACTGAGAAATGGGGCAGCAGCCCCATTGAAAGTGAAGAACAGTTACCGGAATATCCAGTTCTGCGTCCATACAAGAATGGCCTTCTAGTCAAGAGTGGCAAGTTGTCCACTAACCAACGCGCAAAGCATGACTCAGGATCAGTCCATTTTGATGGTGAAAATGAGATCCATTCAGAACAGCCAGCTCACTCTTTTGTGCCATTGGGTGCCCTTAAAGAGTTTGGCAGCTGTTCGTCCAGCGTAATCCTGTACTCCCCAGTTTCTGATGATGATGATGATGAAATGGAAGAAATAGCAATACTTTCCCAAGCATGGCGTGAATCCAGTGTTCGCCATGTTGGAGACCTTACTGACGCCCGTACTGGAAGTGCCATATCCCTGTTACCAAGGGACAAAAGCTCACATAGGATGAGAGGAGGAAAGCACGGCTTTCTTAAGCAAGACTTGACCCTCTCTCCTGTTGAAGAGCCAACGGAAGAATACGTGGACACAATGGATGAACTGCAGTGCTTAGTTGAAACTGTGTCTGAATACTTAGCTGAAAAAGAGGAGGAGATTAGCAAATTCGAAACCCTTCCTGCCAGCAAAAACGCAAGCGGTTGTGCCTCTCCCAAACTGGCCGGTGCTGATAAGTTGGCGGAGGAAAGTGCCCCTTTGGAACATGCAAAGCCAGCCGCTTCTGCTGCAGAGGAGAGTGAGGGCAGCAAAGGCATAACAGAGGCATTGCCAGACTTGTCTGGGGTGAAGAACACAGTCAGCTCCTTATTTAGTTCTTTCACCGAAAAAGTGGGCTCAGGAACAAAGCACTTAACAGCCTCAGTTGAAAAACTTGTATCTCCCACACCAGAGAAATCTGAAGCCCCTGGTCAACCTGAGGGAGGCATCACAAGTCTGTTTTCAAGTAAGCCTAAGTCTGAGGGTGCCTCTCCAGAACTGAAAGCAGAAAACAAATCGGAGGCCAAGCTGTCCACGGCAGCCTCCCCTTCTGTGACCCAGAGTAGCCGTGAGCGAGAAGCCAGTGATGCCAAGGCCAAGATCCCAGAAAAGACGGCAGGAGACGATAAGGCTCCTCCAAGTGTCCAGGATGCTTCAGCAAGCTCTGCTCCACCCTCTTCTCTGGACCCCAGCTCAGTCGTGAACTCCGTCTTCGGCATGTTCAACCCTTTGAAAATCTTCTCCGAAAAGGAAGCACCGAAAAAAGAGACTGCAAAACAGGAGGAGGCTGGGAAGGTGGAAGCCACGCATGCCAGTGCTTCTGAAGCCAAGGCAAGTGCAAAGGCAGCTGAAGGCAACGCGACGAAACCCACCAACGTTGCGCCTCCCGAAACGAGCAAGAGCGAGGCAGAGGCGAGCGCAGGCAGCGGCCCCGTCTCCTCCATCTTTGGCAAGCTGTCGAGCTCCGTTAGTTCTTTCAGCTTGAAAGCCAGTTTTGAGAGCCTGGCTGTTCCCAAGCAGCCAAGTGGGCCGCAGAAGGCTTCTGATGCGCCGCTGCAGGCCACAAGTCAGCCAGATAAAGTTGTTAAAGAACACCCAGGCATGCCAAGAAATCCACAACCTGCAGGGAAAGTGCCAGAAAACAAGCCAAGTGAAGCCAAGAAGGAGACTGGTAACGCTCCGCCATTGGAGCAGGGGGAACCATCTGAGAGCTTTTTCAGCCCACTTAAGAAATCCTTCAGCCAGTTGCTACTCCCTTCTTCTGCTACTGAAACTGTGCCAAAGGAGCCACCACCGGGCTTGGGGAAAAGTCACCATTCTGAAGATGATGTCAGGAAAACAAGCTCCGCAAGCAGCGAACCCAACTTCCCTTTCACCGGTAAGCTCCAGATTCCCTTTTTGAGCGGTTTTGGCTTTTCAGACAAACCACCGCAGGACAACAAAGAGAAGCCAGGAATTTTCACTTCCTTCTTGAAAGCTGCTTCTGTGGAAAACCTGACAGCTTCAAGAGATCAAACTGCCCCACCAAGTTTTAGTGGCAAGCCACCAAATGCTGAAGAGGGTCACAAAAGCAGCAACGCAGAAGCTGCCAAAACGGAGTCGTCAAAGTCTCAGGCAGTTCCCGAGGCACCGCAGAGAAAAGAGGAGCCGATGAGGAAGAAAGAAACCAGAAAAGAAGATGGTGCACCAAAACGTGGAGATAAAGACCAGGGTGCCTCAGACACGTCACAAATTGCACAGATGGATCATGATACCAAACGCATGGGTGCTCTGGACCACAAAGATTCCAAATGCAGGGGGGAGCTGGCAGCCCCCACAAAAGAACCTGACTTAAATGCTACAGCAGGAAAGCCAGTGCTTCCTGGTGGAATCAGAGAGGACCAGGCAATGGATGATACTCAGAAGAAGGCCCCACAGCCAGGGCAGGGGTTGCTCTCAGGCCTCTTCCGGCGGGCGTCTTCAGACCACATAACCCACACGGAAGAGTCCAATGCTAAAAATGAAACGGACAGCCAGAAGAGCAGATCAGCTGGCTTACTTTCTGGATTATTTAGGTTTGCTTCAAGTGAAAACCTGACCGAAACTATGCCAGATAAGGCAAAACCAGGCTCTCTGGGCATAATGAAATTTTTTGAGAGGAGCGAAGAGACGAGTTCTGGTGACAAGTCCGTTGGCTCACATGTGACTCCTGGTCCCCAAGAAAGCACTGGGGGGAAACAGGAGACGGGCAGCTTCATAAAGAACTTCATGCAGAGGCCAAAAGAAAAAGCGGAGGAGGCAGTGACCGAGACTGCGAAGGCGAATGGTCATTTGCCTCACCCAGAACTGAGCAAAATGGACAACGGACATGGTCCCGTCCCTTGGCAACCCCCCTCTCAGAATGCTTTAAGCTCACAGCCAAAGATACAAGACTTATCGGGGCAGCCAACTCTTTATAGACAACCTACGGATTCCAATATTTATCAAGCAGTTCTCAACGAAAGGTCAAATGAATTTCTCAATTCCTCTTTGCGGAATGCTAAATTGTATGGCCACTCAGAGCAGCATCTTGCTCTTGAGGAAACAAGGAGCCACTCTAGCTTTGACTGGGAATATGATACAGGAGCATTTTCTCTCAATCCCCACCAGGTTTCCTTGCCCGTTTACTACGTCTTGCAGCAGAATTCTGTCCCACTGGCTGAGTTTCTGGAATGGCCAGACTCCAGTGATGCCGTAGTGAACTTGTGTAAAAAAGATGGCAATGCTAATGTTGTGGATTGGAGGTCAAATGCCAATTTTGATGCCCTGAGCGTAGATTTCAGTGTCATGTCACACGAATCGTTTGATCAGTTAGACTTACAAGATTTAGGTCTAGAAGAAACTGAAATGTGGGCAACACATTCTCTGAATGGAAACTTTCCTCCATTTGATGACTGCAGCTATATTTTGGAAGAGATGCCCATGGACTTAAGCTATTCGTCGGCATGTGATGGCAATATGTGGACCTTAATTGATCAGGAGTGCTTGAGCTTGGAAGGCAGTTTTGTCTATTCATCTTATAGCCAGGAGTACCAGGACTGGCTGATGCTGCTTGAGAAGGGCGTGTGGTGGCCATCGGAAGATGGCGATTGTGGATATTACATGTACAGGGACGGTCAGTTTGTTTATTCTCTGCTCACCGACCCCACTGGGCAGTATGTCTACATTTGCACTCCTGACACTTACACCTACCCAGACTACTGGGATTATAATTATCCGCAGAGCATTTTGCAGAGCACTGTCTTGGAAGATGACATGATTGCCGTTTGCGGTTTCAAAGTGCCTCTTGGTAATGAAGACGAGTTATTCTGGTTTGCTGAAGAGGAGCAATTGGATAATTACTCTGTAAACAAACCACTTGATTTGTCTGTAGCTCTGCAGAGAAGTGATCAACTTATGAACATGAATTTAGAGACCTTTTCACAGATGTTTGAGGAGTCCATTTATTACCAGAGAGAGCAGCCTTTAGACTTTTCAGGGTACAAACTTCAAAAACTCAAAGTAGACTTTAGGCCTGAGAATGACATGGAGTGGCGCTCAGAAGAGCCTCCCCTGACCCTTGACCTTAGAGTTCACTCCAGGGTGGCTTCCAGTGGGAGGCTAAAAGATGATGCTCTGCCCAAACATCTGGACAGGACCCCTGCTGTGACAGTTTCTGAAAGTGCACAGGCAAGACGGTTTGGTTTCCATATATTCCAGTCTTCTGCCAAGCCTGAGCCTTCATCGGCGTCTCAAAGTGTTACAGAAGTCAAAACCACCGAAGAAGATAAAAAGCCACCTCTGAATAAAGTTGCATCTTTATTCTCGGCTTTGGGTGGCCTGATGGGTAAGGGTTTGGAAACGCATGAGACAGTGGAAGATGCGGCTGTGAAGAAAGAAGAACCGGTGGTGTTGGGACACAAAAACGATGCTCTTCCAACTATGCCACCCAGGAAAACAGGAGAGGATATGCAAAACCAGCAGCAGACTGAGCATGAACAAGAGAGAAAAGAGAGAGGCAGATTAGTTAAGTCTGTTAGGGATGAAAAGCCAATGATTTCTCAGAAAAAGCCTCAGCTGGTGAGGTCTTCCTCTCAGCTAAGCCAGGGTCCCGTGGACAGCAAGACCAGTCAGCTGGATAAAAGTGTTAAGCCTGCTCCCCTCCCAAGTCAACAGAAACCCAAAGTGGGTGAGGATGAACCCAAGAAAACCCAGCCAGCCCCCAGCCAAGCGCCCACAGAGGCTGAGGGCACGTTGTTTAAAAGTGCTCTCAAGATTCTCAGCCTGGGAGAAGACTCCTCCACAACTGCAGCACCCAATAAAAGTCAAGGCCCCGGGTTCTTTGATTTCTTTAAAACGCAGGTCAACAAAGCCCCACAGCCACCGCCAGCACCCCAACCAAATCTGACGAAAAATGAAGCTGAGAAGAAAATGCCTCAGGAGAAAGTGGAGCCCCCAGGCATTTCATCATTCTTTGGTTCCATAGGGGATCTTTTCAAAGTCGATGCAGGCCCTGCCCCACCAAGTGCTGCTGCTCCACCAAAGAGTGGAACCCACACCTCCCTGAAACCGAATGACAACGCGGACCAGCGTGGCAGAGAGCCAAGTAAGAGCAGCACTCCTGCTCCTCAAATCCCCGTGGAGCAGGCTCGTGGGGAAGCTGCCCAGAAGGCCGCAGTCCCTAAGGAAGAACAGCATGGCAAAGTAGGCAAGGAAGCTGCTCCAGTGAAGAAGGAGGACATCCCCACCGCTGGGAATGCAGAACCCAAGCCTCCCATGCAGGCAGGACCTCGAATGGACCAAGCAAATCGCTCTCCAGGGCAGCATGGCCATGGACCAGCTGTTGCACCGGGACCGCAAGGCCATGCAGGAGCCATACCTGGTAAAGCTCAGCCAGGAAAAGCCAGTCAGCCACCCAGGGAGTCTGGGTTTAGCCTGCCTTTTGGCTTGTCACAGGCAGCACCTTCGAAGCCTCCGCAGGCCCCGCAGCCGGCTGGCAAGAGCATCTTCTCCTCCTTCTTCGGTGCCCCAGAGAAAGGCCCTGCTCCTGCCCCAGCTCCAGCAGCTCCTAATGCCAAGCCCCCGGAAGCAGAGGCTCTGTTCAAGATGCCTTCTTTCTTTTCCGGAGGGCCCACCGCAAAGAAGAACGTGCCTCAGAGCAGCTCCAGCTTCAGCTTTTTCAACCTGACCTCCTTCCTGGATGACAAACCACCGGCAGCTTTTCCTGACAAGGGGAATATCGCAAAGCCACCTCAGCAGCAAGCCAGCAACCTGGGAAGGCCGCCTCAACAGCAAGCAGACGCAAAGCCATCTATGAAGCAGTGTGTTTCTGTTGACTCTGGCATTGGACTTGCCAGACAGCAGGGCTTGAAGGATAAAGAGGCAGCGGCGGGTGTTATAGAAGCAGTACTTGGAAAGCAAGAGGCTGTTGGCCCGGAGCACAAGGCAAGTGAGTTAAGAACTCCTGCGGCTGAGCATGCTGCGGCAAGTGCTTCAGAAGTGAAAAATGAGGTAGAGATACCCTTTGTGGCCAGTAAACCTCCTGATGATGGCACAGATAGAGAAGACCACTCAGTCTATCCTGATCCTGGCTCTCAGGTCCCTACGCTGCAGGAAGACATCGCACCTTCCCTTCCGGAGATTCCACAACCAGAGGAGCAGCTGCAAGACAATGCAGAAAAGAGTGGTGGTATTGTGGTGTCCTCTGAGAAGGAATTTGTTCCTTTAGTTGGGAACGAGACTTTTGAAAAGGCAGAGCCCGGTCCAGTTTGTGATGAGACCTCTGTGGCTCTTGAGCCATCTGCTGCTCCTGGAGACCTTTCACAGGAGGCTGTACCTGAAGAAAAACCAAGCGCCCCTGAAGTCAAGCCCCCGGAGCCCAAGCAACCTGATAGGACCCCAAATACTGCAGGAGAGCAGCAGGCTCAGGGCCAGAGGCCTCTCCCTCAAATGGCAGCAGCAGCAACACCTAGCCTGCAGGAGAAACCTAAAGAACCTGAGGCTGACAAATCAGTTCTAGATTCCTCAGTTGAAATGTTTTCCAGCTTCATGACGAAGATGAAACCAACCAAAACATTATCTGGCTTCTTTTCCCAGCCCCAGACTCCAGCAGCTCCTAGTGCCCAAAAGAAGAGCACTTCGTTTTTCGGCCTTTCCTCCCTGCCCACTGGGCCTCCTCCAGCATTTACAAGCGATCTCTTTGGCATTTTTAAAGGAGCAACAGATGAGACCCTTTCAAAGCCTGCAGGGAGGACCACAGGCACTTCAAAACCCCAGGAAATGAGCTCCAGGGCAAAGGAGGCTGTGGGCCCAGTTCCTGGTAAAGGTCTCGCAAAACAAGATAAAGCCTCTAGGGATGAACTTTTAGGGACAAATGCCGGCAGTGTTTTGAAACAACCGGACCAAACCTATAGGGCTGAACCTACAGAGAAAGAAGCTAGCAGTGACTTGAAACAAGATGCCCCTTCTGCTTTAGCAGATGAGAGTTTGGGAAAAGAATGTAGGGCAGAATTGGAAGCTGAAAGCAGTGGCAGACCTGAACATGGTCTGGAACCCTCCCTTAATGCTTCAGAAACTTTAGACTCAAGTAGGGATCAGGGCCCTGAAGTGGTACAGCTGGACACAAACTTACTGGCATCTGATGAAGCAGGGAAGGCTGCCCTGTGTAGTCAAGAGGTACATGATGCAGTTGAGATGGTGGTGCTGCAGGAGAAGAGTGAAGTGCCTGTGGAGCCCTTAGAAAATGATGCTGTCCCTGCTGTTGAAGAGCAAGTGAGACCGGCAGGAGAAACAGAGGTTGGCCAAATGGATTTGGACAGTACACATGAGCTGGAACCCAAGGTTGGTGAGGAAGATGAACACCTGAAACTGCCAGAACTGACGGATACTTCACTAACCACTGAAGAAGTAACTATAAAGAATGAGGCAGATGTTGATATTTGCCCACCAGACACGTTTGAGACCCTGGAGATGGAACCCAAAGCTGCTGCCGATGAGGCCCATGACTTGCCCCATCAGGATATAGAAAAGGTCCCTGAAATAAAATCTGATCTTCCTCCTGAGCAGAAAGAGCCTCTAACCATCAGCGAAGCAGCCCCAGAAGCTGCTCCCTTGAAAAGCAGTTTGGCTGGTAAGAGCAAGCCAGCCAGTGCTCCTACAGAGGCCAGCAGCACCAAGCCCATGTTTGAAATTCCAAGCATGCCCACTTTGCCCAAATTCGGCTTCATGTCTTCTGCAGACAGCAGCAAGCCATTTGGCTCCTTCTTCTCTGCACAGCCGCCTTCGGCAAGCAAGCCTGCGCCTGAGCCAGGCCTCGTGTCCAGCTTCAACAAGTTTTCCTCAAGTCTGTTTGGTGGAGGAAGTGATGAGAAAGCAGGTAAAGTAGAGGGCACTCCGGGTGCTGTGTTTGGAAAGAAGCTGGACTTCTCATTTCCGTGGCAGAAAGATGCCAAGGAGCCAAGTCTCAAGAAGGAACCAGGTGTGCCAACACCAAAAGCTTCCTCCAAACAGGAGGTGGCCCCAATTGCTTCATCCAAACTAGATTTGAAGGCACCAGAAGCTGTCTCGAAAGCCGAGGAACAAGCAGTGGATGTGACCGGGGCTGATGGGAGCCCAAACCTCTCTGCCTCTGACCAGCCAGCTGACAGTGCTGCTGATTCAGACCTTTCTTCTAAGCAGCCTGACAGCAAGAGCAATGAATGCTTTGATGGTCCCACACCTGACATTCCGGTGGCGCCCAACAAGGAGCTGGAGCTTGAGGTCTCCAGAGAAACGGAAGATGAGCCAAGCACCATTTCCAGTGAGCCTCCTGGGCTCCCTTTGGAGGAACCAGCAGAAGGTGCCACACAGGTTCTGGATGAAGTAGAGCAGAAGGAAAGTGTCCCTTGTCCAGAAACGGAAACACTTGCTACTGGACTGCAGCCAGCGGAGCAGAGTAGCCCTGAGCCACTCAGGAAGAAAAGGCCAGTAGCCAAAACAGCATGATAAATGGTGCCAACTTGTGAGCCATTTATAATGCAAGTGCCGTAACAGTAGATGCCTGACCTCGTAGATCAGACTCCTCTAGGCTGTGTTTGTCATTAGTAGTATCCAGTGGTAGGTAGAGTTGTGAACGCTAGTTGCTAGACTGCCCATCCAGAGCCCTTCCTGCCCTTCTCCTTCTCAACTTCTGGTTTCCTTTGTTCCAAAAGGCTGCAATGACTCTTCTCCTTTGCTCTCCGTTTGTGTTGTGTCCTTGTGAGTGAGCTGCTTTGAGTATTAGTTTCATTAACCTTCCATAGCCTAATTGTGTGCGTGAGAAAACAACTTGCACCTCTAGTTGACATGGTGGGAGGGAGGAAATCGGGGGCTCTCTTGGTTTGCAGAAAGCTTAGTTGGACAACATACAAGGCATTCACATTTTAAGGTGGGGGAGAGACCCAGATGGCAGCAAAAGCTGTTTCAGGGGTTGCAGTTCAGTCACCTGCAGCATAACTTTTCTACGCCCAGAAGGGGATTCCGATGAAACATCAGATAAAAGCTTTCTGACAGTAGCAGCTGTTGAACAGACTCCCTGGGGAGTTGGTGGACTCTCCTTCCTTGGAGGTTTCTAAGCAGAGGTTGCCTGGCCATCTGTCATGGATTCTTGAGCTGTGATTCCTGCATTTAGGGGGTTGGGCTGGATGACCCCTGGAGTCCCTTCCAACTCTGCCATGCTAAGATTCTGTGATTAAAACTTCCTCCCTCCCACCAGGAGGAGTTAAACATGGCCGTGGACTATTAAAGGGACTAATGCAGAAACATCCAGTTCTTGCTGCCCGGAAGCTGTTACTGCCCAGCTAACATGATTCAATTTTTCTCTATCAGCTGTATTCAGCGGCATTAGCTGAATGTGCTTTTCTGTGTTAGGCTGCAGGCATCTGGAGCCAATGAGGAGCTCCTTGGTGCCCCCATCAGGTCTCCAATCAAGATGATAACTGGTTTTCTGGTTTACCATTTCTCAAAAACATGCTTAATTGTTCCATATTGAAGAGAACTGCAGTGATTTCATGTTACAGCTATCAGTATATTAGTGACTTTTGCTCCCTGTTTACCCCTGTCCGGGGGATGATTGGGGTTGGTGTTCTTGCTGCCCCTCCCTAGTTACAGAACTGCTTGTCACTAAAATCATTGCTAAATCTGCACTCCTCACCCGCCATCTCTAGACAATTGGCCTAGCAGGGATCCTGCTTCAAGCTTTTCCCTTTCTGCCCAGCCTGTTTCCCAAGGAATAGATGGGATTTTCGCAGTGTAGCTGCCTTGGGTCCTCTTGCAGATGTCTCTGCCTATGTGGGCTGCCAAAAGCCAGGCGGCACTTAAATAGCGGCCCAGAAGCATTTGTGCCCCTTCCCTCTTAGAATTCCACAATGGAGAGAGAGCGTGTGGGTGTCTTGTTGAATTAACAGCTCCTGGTGCAGTAACCCCAACCTTATAATAATCAGTCACTCCCAAGCAGCAACAGCAATGGGCCCATGTTGTGCTGGAAGACAGGGCTGATTTTTCTAAATGGCAGCTACAACAGGATCCATTCTCAGCCGCTGGAGAAACTTAAGAATGTGTTAATGAAATGGGAGTGAAGATGAAACCCTCATGTCCCAGAATCCAAGTTCAGTTGACATGCTGGGGGCAAACGTTGTAAGAAGGTGTTGCACTTAGCAGCTTAGAGGTTCAATATGCACAAAACTTTTGCTGCCATTCTTAATTTTCCTATGGCCTGTAAACAATTTATAGGATGCACAGCAGATGATGATATCTGTTTCTGATTGACATATCAATAGGGTCCAGAGGCTTAGGCCCAGCACAAAAATTGCAAACACAAATTTGGAAGTGGCGGGTGACTGAGAACAGTGGCTGCAATGTGCAAGAGACATTTTGCTTGGCTAGAGTTTCCATTTGATGCTTTGGCCTGGTGTAGTTAGGATTTGCGCGCTCTCTCTCTCTCTCTCTCTGCATGCATTCTGCTGTTTCCTGGTTGCCAAGACCTTTTGACTTACTAATGCTTTGCTCTCTCACAGTCCTGCCAGCAGTAGTAAGTTTGGTTCCTCCTGTAACATCAGTCAGGGAAGCTCTCAGCTGAGTGAGCTGGACCAATATCACGGGAGTGTGCCCGGCTCCGAACACGAGGACGAGCTCACAGAAGGGGTGCCTGCTGCTGCTCCTCCTCATTCAACAGAGGGCCCTGCACCATCTAGTGAGCAGCATGAGCCCCAGGAATTGCACAGGGAAGGAGAGGGGAAGGTGAAAGAGCAAGCCACACCTCAACTACCTCCTGAAGTGGACGAGCCCAAAGAAGCCACCAAGACACCGGGCAGGTAGGTGGTGCACGTTGGCCACGGATTCCTTGGAGTTGAACTTGAGGCCACTTTTCTGGTTGATCTTGGGAGAGACAAACAGGCTATGGGTGTAGTGCCATACCTGGTTTTGAGTAGTCCACTGGTGTCTAGGGTCAGAAAGGGTGGGACAAACGTCATTAAATAAATATAATTAATCCTCCTCTTAGGTTAGGTTATGCTATGCTTCTAATAGGTTGTGTTATATTCTGGATTATGTATGTTTTAATAGATTATGTCTGAATAGGATGAGAGTGTTGGAGATACGTGCAAATGTGTATGTGAATCCGGTCTTGGGTGTTTGATTTTCGTTGTTGTGTATACTGTGTATATACGGACAATGACAATAAATTTATCTAATCTAATCTAATCTAATCTAATCTAATCTAATCTAATCTAATCTAATCTTCATCATCATTTTACACCCATCTAGTGACTAATGGGGTGCATTCCTTACAGGGTTCTCTACCACAGTCCCTGTTGGCCACACTTTCTGTTCTTTCCATGCCATTCTCTGTCTTTTGCTGGCCATCCCAGGTCTCTTGGGGCCAACTGTTCTCAGCATTTGTTCCCACCATTACAATAAATGGTTCTTTTCATGTGTTAAGTTTCATGAGACTGCTCTTGATTTTCCAGTGCTCATTTTTCCCTCGTTTTTCTTTTTTGCAAGTCACCTTGATGAAAACGAACTTCTCCTGCTTCCCGCTGCAAGAGCCCGCTGGATCCGAGCCATTAATAAAGTGCGGCTTCAGTTTGAAGAGGTAGGGTCCATGAAATGTCCCTCCCCCCATCCTTCCACCTGTGTCTGTGCTTGTAAACCTTGCCGTGACTTTTGTCTGAAGGTTGCTTTGCTTGTCTAAAGGAGACACCGTTCTGGGGCAACTGCACAAATGGTGCATGTGCCCCTCTGGTACCAACAACTTGCTGAAGTTGACCGTGGTGGGCTTAATTTGCTGACCCCATGGCAGAGGGGTGCAGAACTTGTGCCCCACCAGATTTTGTTGGGCTCTTTCCTCAGCCCCAACAGCCAACAGGGCCGGGATTGTGGCGAAGTTGGAGCTCAGCGACATCTTGGGGCACGAAGTTGGCTACCTGTGTTGTGTAGAAGAACCAGGATTATTTATGGAAGTGTTGTGTTGACATCACTGTTCCGCTGTGTCTGTAGTTTGTCTTCTGAGGCCCTTCTCTATGTTCCCTTTCCCCAAAAGGTTCGGAGGGTGACAACACAAGAAAGGGCCTTTTTAGTCGTGGGTCCCCGTTTGTGGAATGCTCTCCCCAGATGCTTTCCCAACCCGTTGTGGGTGTGTGGGAGAGGAGACCCTTCCACGAACTACTGTGCTGCTCCTGGCCGCCTCCCGATTTCACTCCAGAGAGCACCCAGAAGCCGAGTGTTGTCTGAACAGGCCGGAGCAGAGAGTGGCAGCAGGTTCCCTCTCTGCGCCATTTTGTTGTTGACTTGTGCCACTTGGATGCTGCCCTGGCCAGCAGAAGGCCATTGATGTGCCCCAGATCAAAATAGGCTCATGTTTGCAACCTTGTCGTTTTAGATGGATCAGAATTTACACAATGTCACTGGGCTCTTTCGAGAGTGGGCTTAGCATTGCAACTGTGTTGTTGAGGTATCACAAAAGGGTCCTTAGCAGCAATGATATTTTTCATGGAAAGGGGAAATCTGAGCTTAAAGTGGGGAAATGCAGGGTGGTAGTTTTAGGGAATTCTGCAAAATAAGAGCATACAAAAGAAGCACCTCGTCCACAAAGAGCACCTAGCTGACACTGATGCCAGGTTTTCTTAGCAGTTTCTCACGCACGGCAGAAACTGTGTTTTGCTACACAGAGTATCAAAACACTTTTGTAATTCTTAAGCAAGTCAGAAGCTTGTTGAGTTGAATTAAAAGATCCTGACGGGTATAAGAAATGTGAGATATTTTCAAAAAGCCGTCAACCCAAGAGTTTTAACAGAACAACCCGGCGAGTTTGTCTGTCTTCTGAAAAATGCTGCTTTGAATCATTTAGTGAATTGTTTTGAAAAGTAAAACTCTCGAGCGCTGGAGGCTTCTGTGCACAAAGAGAATTGGTGGTGTGTGAACGACAAGCGGCTCCTGATGGCTGCAAGCAGACCCCTCGTGCCTTCACGTGCGTGCCTCCCTCCGCCTGCTTTCTTGTGGGGCAGAGAAACTGGCAGGATGCACCGTGGAAAGCTTTTGCCACTGCGAGATGCTACACTGGCGTCTCTCCAGAAGCACCAAGGTTTTCTCTTGATGCGTCTCCTGGGAGCGGGAGATAGGAGTGGAGTACAAACTTGTCTGCGATGAGCAGGAAGGTTCCTTGCGTGCCTGTCAAGATTGGTACATTAACTCTTTTTCGTTATTCTGGCTTGTGCTTGTGTTGTGTTTCACTGTTCACGGAAGAGAGTTGTATTCAGTAGCAGCAACAATAAGTTGGGTATCCCCCTTTGCATCTTCTATAACCTTTTTTGGAAACTCTTATAGTTGCAATACTCATCCTCAATTGCACCCATTGCAGAGCTGTTCAGGATAGCAAACTATCATCCCAACAGGAATTTGGTTCCAGTGGAAATAGCATGTTTCAATAATGGACCTGGTGGAGTAGGCTCCATTCCTGAAATCGTTTGACCCAAACTGGAGCCTGGCAATTCAGTCATGCCCTCGCACATGTGTGTGACCCACATGGTCTGAGTCATCAGGCAAATCAAAGGTTTGGAACGTGGATGCCTTCTTTTGCTTTGGGCAGAGTCTGACTCCCCTGTGGGCCATGGGACACTCTTGAAATGCAAAGGTGCACACTGGTTAAAGGGTGAATTTCCCCCATTTTGGGGTTCTCCTCTGTTGCAAATGAACCTTAACCAGTCCTGGGTCAAATCGGGACTTGAAAGCTGTGAACGTTTGGCTGAAATCTTAATCCTTTCACACCAGATACGCTTGGAGTTCAGGCAAGCAAGCCAGACTGAATTTTGCTCTGCTGCGTTTGTCAGCAGCTGGTACCGCAGCTGTTGTGTGTGGAAAGCAAAACGGAGAAGGAGAGCCTTGTGTGTCTTGTAGATTTAAGTACTATGAAGCGAAAGACTGGTCAGAGACACCGTTGTCTGTCTTGGAGTTGCAGGTTCCTGTGCGGGGCTTCTGGTGTGGAAACTTTACATCTAGAGTGCAAAATAACAAATATGTTTCACGTAGTGTAGAAAAGTCTATACATATGTAGTATTATTCTAAAAGTGTTATGTGGCATATACTTTTGACTTCCCTTTAAAAAAACTGTTTACAACTGGCTTTCTACCAGGCAGGCAATTGTCAGACAATGTGAGGAATATTATAGACATTTTAGAACTTCTGGAAACTGACATAAATAGAAAAGCTGTTTTGATTTTTGTGGATGCAGAGAAAGCCTTTGACAATATTTGTTGGAGCTTTATGAAGAGGAATCTCCAAGGGATGGGGGTAGGCAAGAACTTTGAAAATGGTATAAGTGCAATTTACTCTGAGCAAAAGGCCAAACTAATTGTAAATGGTATGGTTATGGACGAAATTCCAATAGAGAAAGGGACACGACAGGGATGCCCAATTTCCCCTCTATTGTTTATATCGGTACTGGAGGTTTTCCTAAATATGATTAGAAGAGACCAGCTGGTTAAAGGTATACAGGTCGGAACTAAACATTATAAGTTAAGAGCATTTGCAGATGATCTAGTCTTGACATTACAACAGCCAGAAACCAGTACAAAAAGAGTTCTGGAACTTATTGAAATATTTGGTCAGGTAGCAGGTTTTAAACTAAATAAACATAAGACAAAGGTGTTGGGAAAAAATCTTACGGTGGGGGAAAAAGATAGTTTTCAAAGAGAAACTGGTTTGGAAATTACTAAAAAGGTAAAATATCTGGGGGTGAATTTAACATCTAAGAATGTGAACCTATTTAAAGACAATTATGAGAAATGTTGGGCCGAAGTGAAGAAAGATTTCGACATATGGTCAAGATTGAGACTTTCCTTGTTAGGCCGAATTGCTGTTATTAAGATGAATGTATTGCCGAGATTGTTGTTTCTGTTCCAGACATTGCAAATTCTAGATAAGATGGACTGTTTCAAGAAGTGGCAGAAAGACATATCTAAATTTGTCTGGCAGGGCAAAAAACCCAGAATAAAATTTAAGATTTTGACTGATGCAAAGGATAGAGGGGGCTTTGCCCTGCCGGACTTAAAACTTTATTATGAAGCAGCAGCTTTTTGCTGGCTGAAACCATGGCTACTTCTTGAGAATACAGACATTCTGGACCTGGAAGGTTATGATAATAGTTTTGGTTGGCATGCATATTTATGGTATGATAAGGTAAAGGTACATAGAAATTTTAAAAACCATATTGTTAGGAAAGCATTGTATAATGTATGGAATCGATATAAAGATTTGCTTGAAAGTAAAACCCCCAGGTGGTTGTCACCAATGGAAGCCAAGGCGGTAAAAAGACTGAACATGGATACAGATTGGCCAAAATATTGTGAAATTATAGAATATGATGGTGAAAAGTTGAAACTACAGAGTTTTGAGAAATTGAAACCTAAAGTCCGAGATTGGTTACATTATTTCCAGATCAATGAAACTTTTAAGCAGGACAGAAAACTAGGATTTCAGAAGGAGAGGTCAAAATTAGAAACAGAATTGCTAGAACCCAATACTAAGAATTTGTCTAGAATGTATAATCTGCTGCTAAAATGGAATACACAGGATGAAACGGTTAAATCAGCTATGATTAAGTGGGCACAGGATATTGGTCATGATATTATGTTTGCTGACTGGGAGCAGTTATGGACCACAGGTATTAAATTTACGGCATGCAGTGCCCTGAAAGAGAACATAATGAAAATGATCTATAGGTGGTACATGACTCCAGTCAAGCTTGCAAAGATATATCATTTGCCCAATAACAATTGTTGGAAGTGCAATGAATGTGAAGGAACTTTTTATCACCTTTGGTGGACCTGCCCAAAGATTAAGGCCTACTGGGAAATGATCTATAATGAAATTAAGAAAATCCTTAAGTGGACATTTGTAAAGAAACCGGAGGCTTTTCTCCTGGGCATGGTCGGCCAATTGGTACCAAAGAAAGATAGGACCTTTTTTATGTATGCAACAACAGCAGCAAGAATCCTTTTGGCGAAGTATTGGAAGACTAAAGAATTACCTACTCTGGAAGAATGGCAGACCAAGGTGACTGAATTTATGGGACTGGCAGAGATGACCGGCAGAATCCGTGACCAGAGGAAAGAGACAGTGGAGGAGGACTGGAAAAAATTTAAAATCTATCTTAAAAATTGTTGTAAAATTTCGGAATGTTAAGATGTCAAGGGATTGGATACAAAGAATTACAGCTATAAATTGAAATTTATAAAATAGAATTTTTTTTTTTTTTAAAGAGAACTAAATATAAAAATGGGATGAAGAATTGCTAAAAATTTTAAAATATGGGTGCAGGGAAGGGGAGGTTTGGGGAAGTCGTGTTATGTTTATTTGTTTTTTGTTTATGTTGTAAAATCAATAAAAATTATTTTAAAAAAAATAAAAAAAATAAAAAAACTGTTTACATTTCCATATGAGATTATAGTCCTTTTTGTGTGTTTACATGCATTAACTCCTGGCGTAGTAGCTTGAATATTAGCAAAGTCTGCATGTTGTCCTTAATAAACTTTTCGACACTTATATCCAGGTTGATGAATATTCATAGGGCTTTCTGGGTAAATTGAAAGTGAATCCATCTGGAATGAGAGTCAGGAGAGAATTATATGTCAGTAGCCAGGCTTATTAAAGTGATACAAATGAATTGTGTCTTACCTTCTTGTTGCTGGCAAAGGAGGACCATTTTGGAGATGTTACGTGGAAGTAGCAATGGGTATTCTCTGAGGAACTGATGGGGATCTTCTGATGTGGATTGCAGTGAGGGGCCAGATCACATTTTACCAGAAGTTGCAGAAGGGGAGCTGCGAGTGCCTCCTTGGATTTGCTTTAGCATGCAGAGCAACCCAAGGCAGAGGGCGCCTCCTCTAGAAACCCTCCCGTCTTGGCAGACAAGATAAACATACACATACTGGTTCTTTGTTAGTTTTCCTTCTTGTAGGTTTTTTTTTGCGGTTTTATAAAATACAGCCCGTTTAAGTTTCACATTCTTTGCTATGGGGCTGCGGACTGTGCTGCCTGTTTCACGATACCAGACTTCTACTGAGTCAAAAGGTTCATGCAACAAAGAGCCTTGTTCTTACGAGTACTCAAATGTGAAATTGCTGATCTCTTAACAGAAACGTGGAACTTGTCCCTAAGACCCCAAGGACTGGAACATGTCGAATGTGACACAAACATGTTTAAAAGGGATTCAGGCGTGGGGGGGGGGGACCTGGAAATTACAGGTCGCTTAGCTTAACATCTGTCCTGGGAAAACGGGTGAAAAATATTGTCAAATAAAAATAACCAAGCATATAGAAGAAGCAGCCTTTGCTGAAGCAGTCTCTCACTAACCTATTTAGAGTTCTTTGAGAGTTTAAGCAGGCATATAGATAGAGGTGTTCTGGCTGACATTGTGTTCTTGGACTTTCAAAAAGCTTTTGGCAAAGTACTTTGCCAGAGACTCTCCAGTATGCTTAGCAGTCGTGATATAAGCGGAGAGGTCCTCTTGTGGACCAGGAATTGGTTCAGTAACAAGAGGCAGAGTGTAGAAATAAATGAGCAGTTCTGCTGGAAGGAAGGGAGTCCTCCAGGGACCTGTGCTTTTAAACTTGTTCATAAATGATCTAGAGCAGCCTTTCTCAACCTGTGGGTCCCCAGATGTTGTTGAAGTACAACTCCCATCACCCCTAGCTAGCAAGGCCAGAGTTCAGGGATGATGGGAATTGTAGTCCAACAACATCTGGGGACCCACAGGTTGAGAACCACTGATCTAGAGCATGGGTGGGCAACCTAAGGCCCGGGGGCTGGATCCGGCCCAATCGCCTTCTAAATCCGGCCCTCGGACGGTCCAGGAATCAGTGTGTTTTTACATGAGTAGAATGTGTGCTTTTATTTAAAATGCATCTCTGGGTTATTTGTGGGGCATAGGAATTCTGCATACTGAGTGAATGGGTCATAAAATGGCAGTTGAGAGGAATTGAAAATAAAACTTACCAACATCATACTTCTGTTTTATACATCTGTGGGGTGTCTTCTTTTGGAATGCTTTGTACAATTCTGGTCACCTTGCCTGAAAAAACGATGCTGTACAGTTGGAAAAGGCTCAGAAAAGGGCAGCCTTTTAAATGATGATTAAATGATGCCTGACATGGAGACAGTGAATAGAGGAAAGACTTTCTCCCTCTCTCATAACCCTGGAACTTGTGGGCATCCAGCATAGCTGCATCTTGGAGTATTCAGGACAGAGAGAAAGAAAGTGCTTCTCCAGCCTTCCCCTGAGTTAGGGCCATCCAGGTGTTTTCACTACAACTCCCATCAGCACCGTCCCCATGGAGCTGTATGGATGGGAGTTGTAGTTCAAAACTTCCAGAGGGCACCAGGTTGGGGAAGGTTGCTGCAGAGGTTTTGTCCAGTCAGATACTTTATGAAGCTCCAGGTGCTTCCTGGGCTGTGGATTTCCAGCCAGTGGTCTAACAGGTCCATTTGCAAGTGGAATGAATCTGTGTTCTGTTTCCATAGGAAAACGCAGCCTGGATGTGTTCCTTCACTGGATGAGCCAGTCGGTGTTGGGGAAAATTGGACTGTGACCCCATTTTTTAAGGAGTTTGTTTAAGATGTGCTTTTACACAGCAGCAGGGCCAATCCTCCTTCAGTCAACTGTAATGGAAGTTGCTGGTTATACTTAGTGACTGTAGTAGTGAATGCACAAATGCCAGAAAGCATCTTGACTTCCCTTTGCAACTCACTGGTCTGAAAATAATAGCACACCAAATCAAAGAGCCCAAACAGGCACCCAAGAATGTTTTGCATTTTGACCGTTCTGGGAAGGTGGACCTGCTAGCAGGTTGCCCAGGGGGATGAACCTGCCACTTCATGTGTTTTTAAATCAGTCCATCACCTTCAGGAGCAAAGGAGACTGCCGTATAGTGAGCCAGAGCAATGACCCATCATCAGTGTCTACTCTGATTTGGCCAGGCCTCTCTGGGATTTCAGGCAGAGAGAGGTCTCACCCAGCCCTGTCTGGAGATGCCAGGCATTGAACCTGGAACCTTCCGCAGGCACAGCGGACGCCCGACCACTGAGCTATAGCTCTCCCCCCCCCCCAGCACAGGAGCAGGCAGGTGCCCAGGTAAGTTGCAGCTCCTTTTTCAGACATGGTCAGCTTATGATGCGGATGCATTTTTTCTTTCCTTATTCTCTTTGCCTCGTTTTTGAAAAGTGTCCAATAATCTCATAAACGGGGCTCATCTGTCATGGCCTTATGGTTTAGTATGCTTTTTTGGTGGTGTTTTGGAGACCCATTATGATGTATCAATGGGCATTTTTGTGGTCAGGGGTGCCATCTGGACACCCCGTTTGGAGTGGAGGCAGAACGCAGGAGTTGTGGGTACTTTGGTAAACATCAGCGGCTGCTTTTCTGTTTAAATAACGAGCAAGGGCTGTCATTAGGACACAGAAGTCCTTCCCAAGCAGAAGGGATACTGAATGTTAAGCCAAAGCAAATATGTGAAACAGAATTCTGGGGAATAAATTATGCAGATGAAGTCCAAACCGTTTGTGCACAGGAAGCATTTGCTTTGGGGAGAAAGAAAGCCCTGCAAACATAGTCTTCTCCCATTTGGAACCTTCATAATCATCTGGGAATATCCCTCTTTTGAGCCCCATAGAAATAAACAGGCGATGCGCAGGGCACAGTTTTTCTATTATTTATCTGTCTAGCAAATGAGGTTAAGTGGACAGGGCACCCCACGAAATATGTCAAAGCTGGTAATGTCCAGAAAGAGCAAATTGTCAGAGCTGTTGAGAGGTGCAAAGGTGGCACCTTAATAAGAGCATCAGGAGATCTCTGAATCTGGAGAGACCCCAGGGGGCTCATCTAGTCTGGCTTCCTGTTCATGCCTCTGAGAAGCCCAAGAGGATCTCCAGCAGCTGGTGTTCAGAGGCACCTGGATGGCACTGAAGGGCTTGGGAGATGTTGTGCAGTCCCCCGGCAACAACAATTATCCAGGAGCTGCATACTGAAGGGGTTAAATTTAAATCAGTGCTAAAATGCCAGCAGTAACCCTGGGTTTCCAAATGCACGAAGGGGTGAAGCTCCTGCATTTACCATCTGTTGGCTGGGAGACTCATTGGCAGAAATGAAATCAAGAGAGCAGGCTAGAGAGCTTGATCCGCCTAATCCTTCTGCTGCAAACACTGGCTGGCTGCTGCCTTTGGGGCTAACGGGTTTCCGTTGCTTGACTTCGCCCCATCCTTCAGCCTTGCCTTCTTCTCAGGTGGGGCTTCACAGCCACTTCTTCAAACAGAGCTTATCCTCGCCCTGGGCTTTTGAGAGCTATCTCATCTCAGCAGCTTTAATTGGAGGGTCCTGCTTTTTGTGGCGGGTGCAGTGGAGAGATTTTAAGCGTCTGTCCAAAGTAGCATTGGTGTGTCAGTTCTGGTTCAGTGCAGTGGGAAGCTCCCTTCTTGCAATGAGGCGCAGTTTGTAAGGACCAACAGCAGAGGGTATCTTCTCTGCAGCACATACAGCCTTGCTGCTGTGGGCTGACTGTGGATGTGTTTGGAGGGGCGATGGGTCAGTTTACAGCAGGGGTGCCCCCCCCGGCCCTCCAGACCACATTGGACTCCCAACTCCCACCATCCCTGCTCATTGGCCATGCTGGATACTGGAGCTGGTAAGAGCTGGGAGTCCAACAACATCTGGAGGACCACAGGTGTTCCCCATCTGTGGCTTAAAGGGAAGTGTGGTGCACATGATAGGAGGCGGCAGGTGTTGCTTTTTGGTCTTCAGGAGGATTGCAAAATGTTTACATTGATGGCATATATGACATTCTTCATAGAACGAATTGTCTTAACAGTTGTGCAAAGGTTAGAACAATAAAACCCCATACTGGGATTAAAAATCACAACGAAAGGAATCTCTGGAACAGGAATAACAATAACTTCTGGCTTATAGGGCAGTATATAAATTCAATTATTATTATTACAATAATTATCCTAACTTTGTCAGTACCACCAGCTTGCGCATCCAAGACTTTCTCCCAGGAAAAGAGCTGAGAATATCCTGAGGTCACCCTCTCTCTGTCAAGGAATCACCGAGACACAGTTTTGGGCCATGTTCTCCTGCTCATTTGCCCTCTTATCTATTCCTTTTGTGAATTGCTTCTCATTACATAACTTGAATCGATTTCACAGTAAAATCGTCAACAATAAAAACAATTGTATATGTGCAAACTATCCTGTAGGGGACGCAGGTGGCGCTGTGGGTTAAAGCCTCAGCGCCTAGGACTTGCCGATCGAAAGGTCGGCGGTTCGAATCCCCGCGGCGGGGTGCGCTCCTGCTGCTCGGTCCCAGCGCCTGCCAACCTAGCAGTTCGAAAGCACCTCTGGGTGCAAGTAGATAAATAGGGACCGCTTACCAGTGGGAAGGTAAACGGCGTTTCCGTGTGCGGCTCTGGCTCGCCAGATGCAGCTTTGTCCCGCTGGCCACGTGACCCGGAAGTGTCTCCGGACAGCGCTGGCCCCTGGCCTCTTAAGTGAGATGGGCGCACAACCCCAGAGTCTGTCAAGACTGGCCCGTACGGGCAGGGGTACCTTTACCTTTACTAAACTATCCTGTATGTGCAGTTTAAAACAGCTGCATATACAAAAACAATTTCGAATAGAGACACAGACTGGGACAAGCTGACGTATATTCACTGGAAAGGTTCTTTGTGTGCGTTTTCAGCGAGAGGCAGCCTACCAGGGAGGAGGCGCAGGAGATGTTCCTGTTGTCATTCAAGCTAAGATACAGAGCTAGCGGTGTTAGTGGACCTAAGAGACAAGGTGGTGAAACAAGCTGAGATGCCCTTCAGCACCATGGTCAGCAGCACCAGCTGTTGCCTGATTCGGCATTGGGATGTGCCAAAGGGCAACCTGCCCTTCCCTGCTTGTGTCTTGTGCCTCGGTGGTCCTGTATACGTGAAGGAGCGTCTCCACTGCATCGTTCAGCCTAGACACTGAGGTCCAGCTCCGAGGGCCTTCTCGGTGGCGGTGCCCGCCCATCAGATGTCAAGGAAATAAGCAACTATCTTACTTTTAAAAGACATCTGAAGGCAGCCCTGTTTAGGGAAGCTTTTAATGTTTGAAGTTTATTGTGTTTTTAATATTCTGTTGGGAGCCACCCAGAGTGGCTGGGGAAACCCAGCCAGATGGGCGGGGTATAAATAATACATAATTATTATAAATTATTGTTGTGTATTTTTTATTGTGGGAATGCATTGCGAAAGAGAGGCTATTTTGTCATTTAAAGAGGGCCCGTTTGTGCAGGAAATGAGCTTGCAGTTGTTAGGCAGAGTCTGCTTGACACGTTTGTGCAGCGTTCTTAACCCTTTTCCACGCTGAGGCCTCTGCTCTGATGCAGCCCAGGATTTTATCACCTCTCCGGTAAGAGGTGCATATCCCGCTTAATATCTGCCGCTAAACATTTGATGGGCCATAATCCTTAACATGGTGCTTTGTTCAGGGCTGGAGGAAGGTGATTGGTGGTTTGAGGAATTTGGTCTAGTTCCCTTGTTAGGGCAGGGTGTGTGGATGTGGTCTGCCTCCAGAGACCAATGGATCCAAAATGGTTCTGGGAACTTTATTGTAGACAAGGCCAGCCTCTGAAATCAGAAGTTGGTCTGGGTTGTTGACACAATTTCTTTCTATCTAGACACTTGAGGGGAGCCTCTTCTGCTCTGTGGTTTATGCTGAGCTGCGGCTGAGAAGATGGTTGAGCCGTGAGCTCAAGCCCCTCTTGTCTAGCATCTGATGGATGTTACCCACCCCGCCTTGCCTCTCCCAGAACGTTCCTCTCCCTGTACAGTCAGTCACTAATGCATTTGCACCCTTCTCCAGAGCAGCAGCCGTGTGTGTGTGTGTGTGTGTGTGTGTGTGTGAGAGAGAGAGAGAGAGAGAGAGAGAGAGAGAGAGTGTGCTCTGGTGTGCATTTGATGGGCCGTTTTCTGCTAGAGGCTCAGCTGCATCTTCTGTGGTTTATCCACCCACATGCTTAGAGAAGAATTGCTTACCATACAGTTTATCTGGAGTTCAGAGCTTTACTCTTCAGGAAGTTGGAATGAAGTAGAGAGATAACTAGGATTTTTTAAATATAGAATTATGTATACCTCATAGACATCAAAGCACTTGGCCTACATTGCTGAACTCTTTCTTTATCAGTTTTAATAATTCCTCACTGATTCAGCCCCAAATTATGTCTTAGCAGTGAATTAAAACTCCAGGCCCCCACAGTGCAGAATATTTAAACTCCTAACTGGAAGTGGAACCCCAGGGAAAGGCTGTCGCTTTGCCTGCAGAAGCTCCCAGCTTCCTTCTCCAGCTTCATCAGTATAAAGCTTTCTTGGGGAGCTGCTGCAGCTCAGAGTGGACCTCTTCCAGCCCCTTCCTCTGTGGATTGTAAATTCCTTGGTGCCTAGACTGAAGCAAGAGGAATGCATCCAGAGAGCTTCTGTGTGGCGGCAGCTTGTTCTGAGGAGGCGCTGCTATTAGAAAGCAGCTTCCCTGGTGGGGTTGACACAACTGCTTGGAGAGCCTCCCTGTTGGGGCTCTGCATTCACGGGTTGTGGCTGTCAGGCCTTTGAACCTGGCATCGGACCATCGGGAGGTTCCCCAGGTTAGATCTGGAGGTGATCTCTTTTTCTTCCTTCCGCTCTCTGGTCTGGGAGTGAGCTTCATGTCGGATGACCTGCCCTGGTGTGGCTTGTCTTTCGAGCTGTCACGGTCCAGTTCACGGGTGATCAAAGTCCCGGCAGGGGACGTCAGGACCGGGGGGGGGGGGCAAGATGGTGGGGTGGGAGCAGGAAGGGGGGTTCAGAAGCCAGGAGCCAGAAGTCAGGAGCCAAGAGTCCGAGGGTCAGGAAGCAAGGAGTCACGAAGCCAAGGGTCCGAGGGTCAGGAAGCAAGGAGTCACGAAGTCAGGGGTTCAAGGCTCAAGAAGCAAGGAGTCAAGAAGTCAAGGGTCCGAGAATCAAGAAGCAAGGAGTCAAGAAGCCGAGGTTCAAGGATCAGGAAGCAAGAATTCAAATGAAGCAGAGCAGGAAACCTGTTGCTGCGGCAAAAAGCCAAAGGGAAATTCGGACCTTCCCAGCTCAAGCCACCAGGTGCTGTGAGTTACAAATCGGCCTCACCTGTGTGGCCACACCTTGCCTCTTCAGAACAAACTTAGGAAAGCCCCAGTCCTGCAAAGTCCTACTGGTCACAGGGCCTGGCTCCTGCACGCACACCGGACATGAGCTGCCACACACTCACCTGAGAGAACCAGGGCTTATTTTGGCTTCTCCAGACCCTTCCCTTTCCCCATAATCTTGGGCAACTCCCATCATTTGCCCTCCACTAAAGCATTTTGGTCATTTATTTCCATCGAATTCTTCTGTGGCCTTTTGAAAATAGCCACACAATCTCTTCATCTCTCTCTCACTCAGAAGGCATATCAGAAAAAAAAAGATATGTTGATGACAGGTACATGCTCAGAAACAAGGAAGTATAATTGAAACAGCAGGCCAATGTAAACCAAAATAACAGCAGTTACTATGCTGTGACTAATTAATTAATTAATTAAAATGCCTTTTTCCAAACACAACGTACCATAAAAATGGCTAAAAATAGGTTTAAAAACAAACTCACAGTGGGTTTAAAAACAATACAGAATAAGCACTGAAAGCAGAGACCTCTTCATCCAACTGGAAAAGCCTTCCCAAACAAAAACGTATTTAATTGTTAATGAAAGTACAGATAGTTGGCCCCTATCGTATCTCGGCAAGGATTCTGTTCCACAAAACAGGGGCTGCCACATGGAAAGCCCTGCTCTGAGTTACTGCTTTTGTTTTATGGACTTTAAGGTGAAACTCTCCCACAGAAAGCAGTGACCTGCTGATTGTAGCAGATCTAAAGGCTGCCAGTGAACTTATCCCCAGTGAATTTCTCTAAAACTTTAAAACCATCTAAGCTAGTTGCCATAATCACATATTCTGGCAGCGAGTTCTGTAAGTTAATTAAAAATGTGAAGCGGAATTTTCTCTTGTGTCCTGAATCTGCTATTAGTCAGTTTCACTAGGTGATCAAAATAGAGAGGGGAAAATCTGGTGGGAAGCAAAACCTTTGCTTCCCATATACTGTGTGTAATCTCTGCACTAAGCTCCCCCTTCCACACTTCATACACACAACTTCCATCTGTCTAAAAATCTCCAAAAGTCAGCATTTCCTCTTCTTGGAGGTGCTGCAGTTCCCTGATCATTTTGAACCATGTTTTCTGTCCCTTTTGCAACTCTTGTGATGTTCTTTTTTGAGATGAGGCAACCAGAAGTGTCTGTAATATTCCAGATTCAGGTAGGTAGCCGTGTTGTTCTGGTAGAAATATATATAAAAAATAAATTGTCCAGTGGCACCTTAGAGACCAACTAAGTTTGTTCTTGGTATGAGCATTAGGTATCTGAAGAAGTGTGCATGCTCACAAACACTCATACCAAGAACAAACTTAGTTGGTCTCTAAGGTGTTACTAGGGGACGCGGGTGGCGCTGTGGGTGAAACCTCAGCGCCTAGGACTTGCCGATCGCATGGTCGGCGGTTTGAATCCCCGCGGCGGGGTGCGCTCCCGTCGTTCAGTCCCAGCGCCTGCCAACCTAGCAGTTCGAAAGCACCTCCGGGTGCAAGTAGATAAATAGGGACCGCTTACTAGCGGGAAGGTAAATGGCGTTTCCGTGTGCTGCGCTGGCTCGCCAGATGCAGCTTGTCACGCTGGCCACGTGACCCGGAAGTGTCTGTGGACAGCGCTGGCTCCCGGCCTATAGAGTGAGATGAGCGCACAACCCTAGAGTCTGGCAAGACTGGCCCGGACGGGCAGGGGTACCTTTACCTTTACCTTTAAGGTGTTACTGGATAATATTTTTATTTTTATTTTTATATATTTGTAATATTCCAGATGTGGTTGCACCATAGATTTCAATAGCAGCAGTACAGTACTTGAAACTTTATTTCCTAATACTCTGTAGCATGAAATTTGTCTTCTCGCAGCTGCTGCTGCTGTGGCCGCACACATATTGCCATTGGTTTCTCAACTGCAACCCCAACATCTCTCTCCTGGTCAGTTGTCACCAGCTCAGACTCCTTCAGTATATATGGGATGTACTCCCCACTTCCTCCTTCCGCCCCCATCACTTCATGCTTATTCAGATTGAACCTCGTTTGCCATTTTATTGCCCATTCATCCAGCTGAGAGGGATCCTCTGACTTCCGTTTTGTGTCTTACGGGGACTAAGGCTGTGTTCTGCAATGGGGTGCTACAACCCATCCACCTATTCCCATTTTGAGAGCGTGTGTCCTTAAAACTCCATCAGAGACGTCTGCGAACCAAGGGAGCCAAAGGCACAAAGAGGACCGCCCAACAAACAAGCATTGAAAACTTTGACCAGGTTCTCAGGAGGGGATGAAGAGCTTGTGTTTTGTGGGGTGGGAGGGTACTTTGCACACTTCTCAAGAAGAGACGTGAGGAGCACCTGCTGATGTGAGCCTCGGGGTGACAAGTTGGTCTTGAGGAAGCCTCATGAAGTGGAGCCTTAAGAGGAGAAGCTCCATTCTTGTTGAGAGAGTTCCACCTCTCCTTTTGGGCCCCCAAAAGGCTGCGAGGTGATTTCCAAGTTCCAACTCATAAATACGGTAAAAAATAATAACTCTGAAGCAAAAGGCAAGAAACCGATTAAACTAGTAGCGAGGAGTAGGCATAAATACAAGTCAGTTTAAAGTAATATAAAGCGTAACAGCAGGAGTTGAAGAGGTTTAGGCAGAGAGTTCTGGCTTTCCTTCCTTCCAGTGGGGAATTTTTGTTCTTGTTGGGTGTTGGGTCACACGGGCTGGTTGTCGGCTAGCCACTCTCCAGGGCTGCTGGGGAGCCACCCTTGCTCTCTCTGAAGCACAGTCTCCGTGCCCAAGTTTGCGTGCACCAGTGATGATGTTTTGGCAGTTAATGCCGGAGTGGGTGTACAGCCCGTGATGAAGAGATGCGGGATAAAAAAGACCCCCCCCACCCGCAACTATGCAATTGCAATTAGCTGCAGCCCCTGCAACCTCTCCCTTTCCTAGCGAGCTGTGAAGAAATCAGTTGTGGGTGCTCTGCTCCGTGTGTGTGTGTGTGTGTGTGTGTGTGTGTGTGTGTCCCCGCCTTGCTGTGCTGCCTGCTCTCATCTTTCCCGAGGAGGAGCTCGTTCATTGCTTTTTGTCACATTGCTTTTTGCCACTGAATGGATAATAAAATTAAGGAATTGTTTCATGCCAGGGTGTGCGGGGGAGAGGGAGGGTGTGGGGCTGCATGGCTCCAGGCAGAAAACAGAGGAGGAGGAGGAGTTGAAGTAACAGGAGCTGCACGGCGGTGGCGGCAGCAGCAGCAGCAGCAGCGGCGGCTTTCCTTTTCTTTCCCAGCACAATGCTGAAGAGAAGGACGAAGTTGAGCTGCTCCTCTGGCTGTCTGGGAAACCGAACGCAGGCTGGAGAGCCAAGCTGTGCCTGGGGAAGGGCCCTTCTAGAGCAGCGCTTCCAGAGTGACCTCTCCGCTCCTTGGGCTTCACTGTTTCTCCTTTCGGGTTCAGGGCAGCTGTGGATTTTTTTGATTTAAAAAGTCTTCCGCTTTGCACTTCCTGCCGCCTGGATGCTGTGGAGCCCGATGCCTTTCCCACCACGACCCGTGAAAGACCCCACCCCTCGGTGGGACAGGCGTTGGCTCGCCCGTGCTTCTTCCTTCTGGGAAAGGGAGCTTTCGTAGTCTTTCGCTTTCCTTTGATTTCCCCAAGTTTCTTTTCTGTTTGCATTTCCTTATGCTTTTGTGTGTTTTAGCCGCAAGGTAAGTTCTAAGACTACAAGCATGAAGTTTGAGGCATCTCTAAAGAGGTGGGGGGAGATGGACGGCTCTGTGTGAGTGTTTGTGTGTGTGTCTGAGAGAGAGGTCCTGACCTGCTGGCTTCCCTTAATGCTTAGTAGCCTTAAACTAGAGTATTTTGGCATGCTCTGTCTCTGCGGTTTGTCTTTCATGCTCACAAATCAGAGCGCTTCCTTTTAGGATCGGTAGACTCCTACATGTCAATTGTTTCAACTGGAATTGAGCATTGAGGGATTCACTGGGGGGGGACACACGGAACTACTTTCTTTATGGTGAAGAATCTTATTTGAAGGGCACATGGTTAGGGAGCCTGTTGAATTATTTTGTTCAGCAGCAACTTCACCAAATTGAAGCACACAAAGCTGAAAATATTTCTGCCCTTGAACTCTTTCCCCCCGTCAGGGGCTTGAGACAGGCGAGTGGGTGGCAGAGCAGTAAGTGCCGAGTGCCTTGTGATTCCTTCTTCTGCCCTCCTGCCTCATCCAAATAGAACCCTGGCATCTCTCCCGGCTGAAGCCAGCTCTGGGTTGGGGGTTGTGAGTATCCCTGGCTGGGATTCTGCTTTACACGAGAGGCAGAAATAGGAAAAGCTTCTTGCTGCCTCACATAATTGTTGTGTGAAGCCACTTGTGAAGCTGACAGGGAAGAACGAGTGACGGAGAGTCACTCCTCAGGGAGGAATGTGAGTGCTGAAATTCACTGTTGTTTGACGTCTTGCTTTGCTATTCCAATTCCCAGGCTGGGCACTTTGGTCCCGGTTTTGCAGAAGCCCCGTTTGCCAGGCCCTGGAGTTTAACTGGGAGTGAAAAAAGGCAGCCTTCCTTTCAGGGGTGCACATTGCTGCCCCTGTTAGAATCCCATGTTAGTGATGACCCACAGTCTTGGAAAGGGGCGTGAACTTTCACAGTCAGCTGCCTGGAAATGGCAATCTAGCACAGATTCACCAGAGTTCATTTCTTTTATGGAGATTGTTCAGAAACATAAAATCAGTGACACAGGAGGCTTGCAGGTGGTTTGCTTTTCTTTTTGGGTGTCACCAGGACAGCTTTTAGCGGGCAGCCTCCGTTGTCCAAGACATCACATACCCAAGTTCCCCGTGCAAACAACTGGCATGCTTCAAATTTCCTTGCAGAGGATTCTGGAGGGAAAGAGATCTGAGGAGCCTGGCATGGGCCGCGGCCGGCCTGCAACTCTCCCAGGGGCGCTGGCGTCACCCTTGGATACAGAAGCTGCCTTGCCTCTTGCTGCTTCATGTCTGCCTGGCTAAAAACCTGCTTTGAATCCTCGTGCGGAGCAGAGACAAAATACCTCGTCATGCTGTCAGAAACCAAACTTCATTCTCGCCAACAAGAAACATGTTTCTTACCATACAGATCAAATAGTGGCCAGTCCACTGCCCCCCTTGGGCATCTGAGCCCCCAGTTTCATTTTCCCCCAGAAGACTTTCCAAGCACATTTCAAGTGTTTGCACTTTGCACTCAGTTGGTCAAATGTCTTCTGAATCTCGCATTTTTCTATGGAGAATGTCACTGGAATTTTCATACCTTGTTCCTAAGAGTAGGTTTCCATGTCTGTTGACTTTTGCTTCTAGATTGTTCAAAGAGTAGGCTAGTCTGCGTAGGCTTACTTTCGCTTACCCTTTCGCTTACTTACCCTCCTGAAGGAAAATTGTCACCTGCCAATTGTTGAAATGCTTCTAACGTTAACTAAAATTAATGGGTGCCTCAGTTTTGTTCATAGAGCTTATCTTTGATGAGGCATTAGTGATAAGCTTTCTTAGCAAGTAGGAGAATGGGAAGGTCTTTCAAGGTGGCTTCTCTCCCTTCCGTAGGAGGAAGCGGTTAGGATGACAGAGCCTTGTAGCAATCAGCACTGGTTACTCAAGGCTGAGTGACTTGACAAGTTCTATCACCGGCTTTTTGTACCAATCAGTTTGTGTTCTGTTCTTGTCATTCATCCCCCAGAAAGCTTTGTTGCTTTCTGCCACATGTGTCCCCTCTGACTGCCATGTAACTAGGATGTCATGGGACCTGTAGCTTGGCTTGGGATGCCTGAGTCCCTTTACATTCCCAAATGCATTCCTTGACACAAGAGGCTGTGCCAGTCTGAGCCTCTGCAATGGCCCCCATGAATCTTGTGAGATTGGCAACAAGTGAGATGGATGTAGGAACCTAGGAGTCAGGCCCATTGAGCTCAGCATTGTCTGCCCTGATCAGCAGCTGTAGCATCTCAGGCAGCTGTTTATTTTGCATCCTTCTCTTTGCTTCCCGTTTTCTTCTGTAAACATTTTGATCTGAGTCTTTATTCCCTTCTGAGCTTGGTGAGCGACTTGCTAGCGCATGTGCTTGCTCTGGCTGGAGTTTAGAATATTTCCCCTTTGATAAGCGTTCTCATTCGGCTCTCTACCTTCCGAAACGTGATTCATCCAGCCGCGTAGTGCCTGCTTCAGCTCTTGCTGAGATTAGCAGCTTGCTTATTGGCAGATCAGGCTTTAGAAAATAAACAGTTTGGGAAGCAAGCGACGAGGACAGAAACTGTCGTCCTGAAGTGTCATCAAATTGCAATTGTAATCTTTGCTTGCCAGCCTCCAGGGATGATGGAGCCAAGAAAGCAGCATCATCCCGGCACCTTGGCCAGGCCTCGTTTGAAGCAGGCGTAGTCCTCCGTTGGCCATAAAAGGTGCCGTGTAAGAATTCCCAGCAAGTGTCAGAATTGCCGCATGTCGAGAAGGGCTGCCATAGCAACCTTTCCTTTGGCACTCAGCTGTGAGTTTTCATTTCTCAGCTTCTGCTGTAGCCTTGCAAGCCTAACCCAAAGCAAGGCGGCCAGGTTTGACTTGCAGGATTAGGCCCACCCAGCCCATGCTCTCCAGGCTTACGAGCCGGGCATGAGAGAGGAGCCCGGAGGCCTTGTTGCTGATCCCTGGCCTCAGGTTCTCCAGAGCGAGACGGCTACCAAAGACAGATGGAAAACCTACATTAGCCCATCTTCCATGGCTAATAGCTTTGCCCGTGTCTATCAGTCAGAGTCGTGTCAGCCTTGAAAAAAGCTTCCCCAGCCATTTTCCCCTTTTGAAAGATGCCCACGGTGTGCTCTGCTCCCCCCTTTGATATGCTACCCCCAGAGGGCCAATGTGGTTCTCAGCCTGCACACAATTTAGCCACCCTGATACAGAGCATGTGATGGCACCCAAAGGGGCTGCACCTTGTTTTCCCTTGGGCTCCCTGCTCGGTCTCTGCCACCTCCTTGGCAGCAATTTGGGGTTTTGCTTGCTGACTCCCTTGTGGCTCATTACAAATGATGTGGCTGCTGGATGGTGCCCTCTGCCTGTCAGGCCAGCTTTGAATAGCAGGGGCTTGTAGGCGGGGGCTCTTGTGGGGTGCCCCACTAGCTAAGGAGCTGCCTTTCTCTGCTGACTGCAAAGCTTAAACATGAAAAAATAAAATATTTCCTTTCTGGGACTGATCTTAGTGCTTTTAACAACTTAGAATGTTTTTATTGCATATTTTCATAAACTGCTTATCCAGCCTGAGCTTCTGGGGATAAGCTTTTTTTTTGCACCCGTTCCCATTATGGTCCTTAACGGTTTCAGTGGAAGTTGCAAGCCCAGCAAACTTCAAACAAGTTTTCTAGCGATAAATGCCTCTCTTCCTGCCCCCCCCCTCCCAAAGCAGTGCATCTCCTCTTAGGAGATTGTTCCTGTTCTTGGGCTGAGGTGTGAAACTTCATCTGGGAGGCAGCCATCTCTTTCCAATGCCTGTGTCTCCAGGCCGGCCCCCTCTGCTCCAATGTGCTTAGTCACTTAGAGATAGTTAGTGTTCTTTGACACTGGAAATGAATGGCTGTTTACTCTGTGGGCTGAAACGGGGTCACTGTCATTGATGAGATGACAGAAGAAACGAGATTTTGCAGGGCGATGCCGCTCGCCCTCAAGAGAACACACAGCTGAGTAGCAGGCCGATCCTGCAGACACCTTCCAAACAGTCCAGCGGCTTTTTCTCTTAAACAAAATTGAAGCTTTTTCCATCAGAAAAAAAGTTGCCTTCTTAATTATTAAGATTTCCGCCCCAGCCTTCCAGTCCGTAGTCAGAAAAGTAAGCAGAAAGGCAGACAGCTTTCAGTAGAACTCGGAAAGAGACGGTGCTTCACACAATACGCTGCTCTGGGATTCTGAATGCTGTGCATGGAAAAGTGGGTTTTGTTTCGCTGCTCCAGCAGTTTCTGAATGGAGCTGAGTGTCGGCGGACCACGCTGTGCTGAGCCAGGCTGGGGGGCTTGCTGGGTTAAAAGTAGTGTAGGAGCAGGAATAATGTCGAAGCGGTGTATTTAAATGCTTGTTTAAATACTGCCCCCCAAGTTGTGAGCCAATGTGTGAAGATGATGCTGTTCTGTGTACTGCTCAGAACTCTCCCTTGACTTTGCAGTTGCCCCAAAGGGCCCTGAGCACAAGAGCCGTCTCCCCTCCTGTGTCTCCAGCAACTGGCATTCAGAAGCATATCTATCATCTCCAACTGCAGAGGCGGAGCAAAGCCATCATGACCCATAGCCATCGATCGCTGTCTTCCCCATGAGTTTGTCCCATCCTCTTTTAAAGCCATCCGAGTTGGTGGCCCTCGCTCCCTCCTGTGGGCGGGAGTTCCACAGTTAATAATAATAATTTATTATTTATACCTCGCCCATCTGGCTGGGTTTCTCCAGCCACTCTGGGCGGCTTCCAACAGAATATTAAAATACAATTCCCCCCAAAAAACTTTTATTTAGCATTTACACCAACAGTCCAGCAGTTACTTAAACTTTTATTTACCTTACAATATTAAGACATTAAACAGCTACAGTGAAAACAAATGCTATTGGCAACTTGCAAATAAAAAGTTGCGTTAACACCTAAAAGTCACCCCTCAGACGCAGCACAAGGTGGAAGGTGGATTCCTTCTGGATGTTGTAGTTGGAGAGGGTGTGGCCACCTTCCAGCTGCTTCCCGGCAAAGATCAGCCTCTGCTGGTCAGGGGGAATGCCTTCTTTGTCCTGGATCTTAGCTTTCGCGTTCTCAGTGGTGTCACTGGGTTTAACTGGACTTCCTGACTCTGCTCCGAGCGCCTGTTCCTCTCCTCCTCCTCCTCCAGGACCATTCAGCACCCACTATTTCACCCCTATTTATTTTTAAGGAACAACTGCAAATGTTAACTCTCGCCAGGTTTATGGTAAATCTTTCTTACCAATGCAAAATAATAGTTACAGAAACTGGCTGAGTTTCTTGCTCACTAGGCCAGTCGCAGTTGGTGTAGAATTATGTAATTGTCCAAGGTTTCAATTCTGTGAAACCTGGCATATTTCTCAGTTGCGAGGAGGTGGCCCAATAAAAATGTCTTCTGTATTATATACGTATCTCATGCCGCTAGTGCCCACTAGAGTAACAGCAAGGAAAGAGGCACCTATCTTCTTCCAAAACGCTGAAGTTTTTTTGCGCAGTGAAGTGGCACGCAAATTTTGTTAAATTCATAAAAAGAAGTGTATTCCTGCCGCCAAGGAGATTGCAATCTAACCTTCAACATGGGGAGGGGGAGAACGTTCTGTTCACTTGCCTGTATCTTCATTAAGGGATGAGGACTAAGTGGTTGTGCTGAGCCTTCCCTTAACTGATTTCAGGATATTAGCAGATGACCTTAAAGCTATAAAAAGAAAGCTTCTGTATGCAGGCAAGGCCTTTTCTTCGTCTTCTTTCATCATTTTTCTTGTGAAAATGATAACTGCACACAGACAAATCTATGCCCATACAAAGATGAAGCTGGAACTGGCTTGTGCCTGCGCCTCTTAGGGAACAGGGCAGAGCTGCTGGCTGCATGCCAAGGAGCACTTTGGGCAGGTAATGGATACGCCAGGATATTGTACTTGAGGGGGATAAATAGAGAGGGCTCTGCTGCTAAGACTTCAATTTCGATAAAATTCCGGTCTCCCTGGTGGAAAAGGAAACCATTCTCATAAAGCAAATTTGGGGGGAGGTGAAGGCATCCTTTACTTGTTGCAAGAGTCAGGGAGACCTTCTTGTTTCACCACTTGGCCCCAGGACCTTCATTCAGTTGGAAGGCTGAAATGGAACAGCAGGTTATACCGGCATGCTTGCAAAAATAGATTTGTCCTGCTGCACGGGTGCAATTTTGTTGGATTACGTGGCCCAAGCTAGTGTGTGTATGTATGTGTGTGTGTGAATGTGTGAGTCGCTTTTTTCTCCACTGACTCCGATATCCAGCGTCTCTGTCCCTTCTCTTGACAGCAGCTTCTGATGAGTCTTAATCCTTGGCCGAGAGAGCCTTGCTGGGCAGGCAGCGAGGGGCAGAGGCCTCTGCCGCTTTGTGGCATGATGAGAGGGCGGCAACATGGCCACTGAGGATGTGCGCCGGCAGAGGCACCCTAAGGCTAGAAGATGACATTGCTTCTGTGCTTAGAACATCTGCTGTGAAACTCCTAACTGGGCAGCCCTCTCAGAAGCAGAAGGCCCTGCTGTTTCTGGAGGAGAAGATGAAGAAGCTTCTGCAAGGGCCGGCGAGCGAGCTCTCCCTGAGCCAGAATCACCACCAGCAGCTTTCCCTGGTGGAAATAGAAACGGACGCCTTTGTCTGTGGCGTCAATAGGAAATCTGCAAGCAGTGACTTTTCCGCTGCTCAGGGGAGGAGCCCTGGAACCAGGGAGGCCAGTAAAGGTGGGCTGGACTGGGATGGATACATCGAAGCCCCACGGGCGTTAGTTCCAAGCCAGTGTGACTCAGGGTGTATCTCTGGCCGCCTGGCCGCAGAGAGCCTTCTGGAGCAAATGGAGAGCCCCGAGGGGCAAGCCGATCTCGCTGCCCTGAGCCTTGGCACTGGCTGGAGGGGAGTTGCTGGGGAAAGAGAAGGGGAAGGGCCCTGCCCTCCAAACAAGCCCCTCGCCTACACTCCTTGCAGCCCTGGGCCCAGAGACCGCTCTGCCGATGTCATTGAGTACATCGTGAAAGAGCTCCAAGGGATAAGTCGCATCCAGATCGAGATTGCTGAGCTCCAGCAGCACCTCACCTTGATCAAAGGCTCTGTGGACGAAGTCTCCAGCTGCGTGGACACTGTTCTGAGTGAGATTGAGGGCCTGCAGAGCAGCTCTGGCCCCACCAGCAAAAACTCCCCATTGCCAAAGGCCAAGGCCAGGGAGCCCCTCCTGGGAGGGCCCATCAGAGAGCCAGTGTTGTATTTTTATGGCATCCCAGAGCAGGAGGGGGAGAACACCAAGGAGCTAGTCCACCGTTTCTTGTCAGAGTACCACTGTTTCAATGGCATTCAGCGTAGCAAGTACATCAAGGATGCTTACAGATCTGGTGCAGCAACAGGCAAGCAGCTGGCCCCACGACCCGCTGTTGTAAAGCTGGCTAACGCTGAGCAGCGAGACTTCATTCTCCAGAAATCGATTCTTTTGCAAAGTGCAGGAGTTACCATTGTGGCCAGCAGTGAGCAAAGCCAGCAGAATGGCCAGGCGGGTCCTGGGGCACAGCTGGGCACCTTGCCCTCGCCAGGCCAGAGTGGGAACCACTGGGGCTCCCTGCACATTCGTGGGGAAGTGGTCAGGACGGACGGAGACGGGCAGCTCCAAGTGGACTCTTGCCAAAACGCTTGCCAAGAGGCTCACCGCCGCGTAGGGGAAAGGCTTAACTTTCAACCAAAATCCACCCTACCGAGGAAGAGCCACCTAATTGCTGAACTTGAAGAAAAAGTGGGGAGAGTTGTGCAAATAATGGGCAGTAGTGAGCAGACTTTGTACAAAAGCAGCTCTTCCGCTGGAGTCCTTGATGCGTCCCACAAGAAGCTGGAAGGCCCTGGGCATGAGAACAAAGGCAGGGATTCCTTGCCATCCCCGGAGTGCTTGGGCAAGGTGCCCGCCTTGTGTGAGGGAGGAGGGGGACGTGCCTCAGATGCTGAAAATGCCACCAAGGGCAGCTCCTCTCCTGTGGAAGAGGACCAAGCAGGAGGGCTGACTCCTGGCGAAAGCGAGACGGACTGTGATGCCACCACACTGGAGTTTCTCAGTCCTGAGCAAGTCAGTCTCCTGGAGGAGGCACCGGTGGCCATGACCACTCCCGGCTGTGACGGTGCTCTGCGCAAATTGGTTGACAGCAGTGAGACGCTCAAAGACATGATCCAGATTGACCTGAACGAGCAAGACCCAACTGATCAGGTCTTCAGGGATGTCCTAGAAAATTCCCAGTACTTCCTTGAGCACTCTCGGGACAGCATTGATCTCGTGGACATGAGGTTCTACACTAACAAACTGGGCAAAGCGCTGAATCACTTCCGGTCTGCGCTGCAGGTGGTGTTCCACAAACTGGAGACTGGGGACCCAGAAGTCCTCCTTGAAGGGGAAAAGAGCTTCCATATGAACAATGAGCCAGCTCCTGCCCTCCGTAGCCCAAGTGTGCACGGCAGCTTGGATACCTTTGCTGAAACTCCCCCTAGTCAGTCTTCTGAGAGCCAGGCTAACACGACTGTGAGCAGTGACAGTGTGGGCCTGATGCAGAGGGCTCTTCCCAGTGCTTCATTGCCTCTTGACAAAGCTCCAGTCCCCGACCTGGTGCCCCCACCGGATTCTGAGAGCTGTGTGGAGCAGCCCTTACCCTCTGGAGAGGCCCAGCAGGATCCGGGTTCTGCGCCTGTGCAGCCCAGCGGGTGCCGACCTATGAGCCTCGAGAAGGTGTGTGCCGAGACCATCTACCTGAACAAGTGCATCAACAACTTCAAGAATGTCCTGAGGGAAAAGAGGCAGATGCGTCGGAGGCTCTTGAAGGAACTGGCCCAGGAGGCAAGTTGGACTTCCTCGGCTGAAGAGATTCATTCAGGTACTCCCAAAGTTGTTGAGATTTGCTGGTTAAATGCTTGCTCGTTTTTTTTCAGAAAGTTTAGCAGCTGCAGGCAGAATGATTAAATAGAAATGGTTTATTGAAGTTTGGTCAGAGATAGCAGATCATAAGAGCCAAAGACAAAAGCTGCCCTATCTCTGCACCCTTAACAAATGCAAAAAAACACACACAAAACCCCCGTTTCTGGAGGTCTGCCAAATGATTTGTGATGTTCTATCTCCAAGGAAGCAGACATTGACTTCAGATCTGCTTCTTGGCAAACTGAAAGCATGTTGGGAAAGTGTTTCTAATACCATTAACCTGCTTAGGGGATCCACTTGGAAGCAAGAGCTTTTCCATGTCTCTTTACTTTCATAGGAAATAGTGAACCAGTAGCCAGTTGCCATTTCCCATATAAATTTGCCAGGGAAGCTGAAATCTGCTGGGAGATCTCTCCTGAAATGTTTAAATAACCAGCTCCAAGGAAGAGCTCTGCTAGAGCACTGTTTCCCTCCATGTAATAATGCCCCTTGAGAAATCCACATAAGAGGTGTTCTGTTGGAGTGCAGAATTCATGTGGATCGTACTCTCCATTATGTTTGTCATGTGCCTTATATCAAGAGCCCTCTTCTGTGGAGCTTATATTGAGAACTGTTCAGATGATAATCAGTTGTGGGGTCCATGTGAGCTGCTTCCTAGCGATCGTAGGCACTTGAGATTCCAATTGGGTTAGGCCTTGTGTTTTACCTTTGTGGGTTTGTGAAAATCAAACTTCAGAACAGTGGAGCTTGACTTTAGGGAGCAATAAGGAGACTTGAAGGAGAGCAAAGGGAAAGAGCAGAAGCAAAATTCATCAGAAGCTTCACCCAGCGAGATTCAGGGAGCTGCTTTGGTCCTTATGTACTACTGAGCTGCAAAAGGACCATGTCTGGGGGTGGGGGGGCACCACCTGCTCACTCGCTAAAATAAGCAAAAGATTTGCACATATTTGAAATTGCACCTCTGCACTTAACCCTTGGGTATAGTGGCAAAGGCGCTTTCCGTTTCCCCCTAAGAAATGCCCCACCTGATTCTAGATCCTCATGTGTGATGCATGTTTTCTGAAATTGCGCCCAAGTGGGCCCACAGTAGCCCCCTCCACCATACTTGACAGCAGCGCCTGTCTCCAAGGATAAAGATGAGGCTCTCTCTCCCCTCCTCCTTCTGCTGCTGTGTGCAGTATACAAAGACGGAACATCATGCCTAGGACAGTTTGACACACTGCCCTGTGTGGGAGAAGGACTTCTCTCAGAACCCTGCAGTCCATGCGCCCAGGCCAGAACCACAGTGGCTTCCCACAGCGGCAACATCAAGTCATAGTGTACTCTGCATGCACATCTCCCACGATGCACACATGGAAGGCGCTCAGTGCTTCTGCAGTGCATGAAAGGGCTCTTGATGGTGGGATGACAGCAACTCCCACTTTCCCGGAGAAGCCTCATGTCCTTCCCCAATACTTCATCTTTTCCTGCTTAAAGCGGTTTTCCACATACGTTTAACGTGTTCTGTCGCAGCTGTACTTCGGAAGGAAGAGCACCAAGTTGAACAAGTGTTGGGCTTGGGAGAGCTGAACTCTCATCCTTGCTCCCTCACAGGCTGAAGGCTGCTCCACACATTGGGGGAACAACCACCTTTTCTTGGATGCTTGAAGGCGAGATGCATGCAAGGAAGACGTGGGAAACTTGCAGGAGCTGGGATTGGCTGCAGTTCCCACTCTGGGCAGGTTGAAACCTCTTGCCATTTCATTTCTGCCGTTCTAAAAGAGGGTTGTGGGGGATTTCCTCCTCTGCAGGACTAAAGGAAAGCAGCACGGCACTTTCAACGCTTTAAATGATTTTCATAAATCATGGGTTGTAAAATTCTCTAGCAGAGTTATGGATAGTGCAGGAGGTTTGAGGCTATAATGAGCTCAATATTACTATGGAAATAGTGGTTTTTATGAGGCAAGGATCCCGCCACAAAATGGTCCCAGGTAATGATAATTCTAGTAAATTAATATGCCCTAGCCATCCATCCATCCTGTGGCCTAGAAAATTTATTCCAGGTCGTTATAAAATCAGCTTATTAGGGTTGGAGGCAGAGAAGTTGTTTCTGCTGAGGGCTGGCAAAAGTTTGGAGCATTTGCCATCTTCCTTCATAAGAAACTTTGATCTTACTCAGAATAGCTGGTTTCTAAGTAGAGGCAGTTTCTGACTGCAAACCACATTAGCCTTTTGTTTTCAGGTGACAATTAAGAACAACAATGGAAGCCCTTTGAAATAAATGGCTGACATTGTGGTGCCATTGGGGAGCTTGTGACAAACTATTCATTTTCCTAATTTCTTGTTCTTTTGATTTGACAGCAAATATTTCCCAAAATTGAAATGGGAAGAGTTGCTAAAATCTGCTAGATTTATCAAGTAATGCTTCAGTTCTCTTTAGAAAACAGATGGGAGAAGGATTCATTTCTCCTCCACCTGTTAAATCACTGCTCATGTGTGTTCCTTTTCTGCATGTTTTCGTTAGGGAATGGGAGATACAGAATTTGAAACAGGAGAGAGAGAGAGAGAGAGAGAGAATGGGGCAAAGGTGGGTCTGATGTTTCAGACTCCTAGGTCCCCAATTCTTTCTTTGCTCTTTTATGCCCAAGAAAAACTAGGCGATGTTTACTAAGAAAATGCGCTTTTGTTGTAATGAAGAAGCTTGATTCAGAGCATACCCTGTCAGGTATTTTCCTTGGGACAGTTTCAAATGAACTTCTGAGGTGATGGTTGGCTGTGTTTCTGGTATGTCAGCTCTTTGTTTGAAAATTAGATTCTTCTGGCATGGGCCTCTCTCTCTAGGCATAATCCTAACCCCCTTCCCAATTCTATTTCGCTTTTTGGAAGCCAAGGGTCATCTACTTTTTGGACAATAACTGCCACACGGGCTCCCCCCCTTTTTTTGGCCAGCAGTCACCATTATGGATTAAAATTACTACCCATGCAACTTTCTTAAAAGTAAAAAGCCATATTCTACTGCATGATGCATGCACACTCAAGTTATGGTCTAATCTCAAATAAAATCAGATTGAACATGCCCCCCTGGATTTGGGCTTCCTGGGGTCCTTTGATCTATATCAGGTTTTTGGGGAGGGAAGCTGAGTAGCTGTGAGATACTGAGATGGTTCTGTCCAAGGTGCTGAATCGAGGGCTTTGCCTACTGAGCTGCCTACTCATCCAGACTTCATTTTGCCCCACACTTTCCAGGCAAAGGTCCATGCTTTAAACTCCATGTCCAAGTGGTTTGTTTGTTTGTTTGTTTGTTTGTTTTGTCCTGGCGCCTCCCCGGTAAAAGCCCGCATTTTACTGCTGAATCGGAGCAAATAGCAATCTGCGGGGAACCCAATTGTGGTTTGCTTCATTCAGTGGTAAAACGTGGGCTCTACCTGTGAAAGCAGCAGGGAAGAGAAAACGAAACTGCTCAGACATGGAGCTCTAAAGTGCAGACCTGGGCCCAGAAACGCAGCGCAAAAGGAAGTCTGCCTGAGCCTTAAGAGTGCGCCATGTGGGGAGGGAGGGAGGGAGAGAGAGAAAGACCCCCCTGCCAGTGCCACTCATTGGCCTTTCATTGGACTGCTTGGTGTAACAAATGTTCCAAGCACCACTAATAACCTCCCTAACATTTTTTTATACACAAGGTGGAGTGTTTTGAATTGAAGGGTTTGCTAAAAAGCTGTATGTACAGTGGTACCTCGGGTTAAGAACTTAATTCGTTCTGGAGGTCCATTCTTAACCTGAAACTGTTCTTAACCTGAAGCACCACTTTAGCTAATGGGGCCTCCTGCTGCCGCCGCATGATTTCCGTTCTCATTCTGAAGCAAAGTACTTAACCCGAGGTACTATTTCTGGGTTAGTGGAGTCTGTAACCTGAAGCGTCTGTAGCCTGAGGTACCACTGTATGTCCATTTCCCTGCTAGCTTGCTTGTCCTGAGGGACAGGACCTCACAGCATTTAAAACAAAACAAAACAAAACGTTTAGCATAAGCATCAATAGTGTTTGATGGAATTGTTATTTAGACGTGATAAATCATTGTGTGGTGTTTTATCCAACCTTCTTCGTTAAAAGTATTAGCTTCTGGGACAGTGCTGCAGTTTTGTAACAGAAGCATTTGGCATTTCCCTTCCTTATGGAACAAAAAGTTACCTGAATGCTGTGTCACCACTGCTTCCCTGGACCCTTTTGCCCCAGGCTCAAAGACATCCTCTCAGGGGGATGTGGGAGCCAGCCTACTCTCAGGATCCCTGGAGCTTTGTGGGTCATCGTTAAGGAGAGGGGACATGACTTCTTAAGTGAGTCAAGATTTTTTTAGGTGCCTGGAACTGCTGTGGATTTCGAGGCAGGTGTGACTATGCTATGCTAATTAAAAGGTTTACTTGTAATTAAGATTCTATGCCCACAATATGTTGCTGATGCTAAGAATAAAATGAAATATGAGTGTTTTATTGAAACTGCAACAGAAATTCATTTTTAAAACATAACCACCCCAACCTTCCAGCACCTTCAGTGTACAAAGTTGAGCCTATGTTTTTCAGGCTAAATGGACCTTTCCTACTAGGGATTTTGGGGGGTGATACAGAAATTTTACATCTCTGCACTGCTTTGCTTCATTTTCCAAACTTGGTCAACAGCGTAATTTTTCCGTGTTAACTGTGTGACTCTCCTTTCCTCTCCTTTGTGTTCCCCCCACCCCTTTCTCCTTTGCAGAAGGAAGTAGAGGAGAACTTCAGGTTATATACTGTTCATTCTAACCAGTGTGTCTCCTACTTTTGACACTCCAGTGTGTTATTTTTGCATGCCCTGTTGAATTGTCACTTGGCTGTTTGGCTGACCCCTGAAGTACCCCCCCCCCAAGTCTCTTGGCAAGTTCAGCATGCGACAGTCTTGGGAGGAATTCCTGATCTTGTGTATGAACTGAGAGGAGTCTGTTCAGTGCAGGTAGCTTCTATAAAGGAAGAAAACATTCCTACTTAACACCTTGTTGATGTTGCAAACCCATGTCTGCTGTGTGCAGTTCCTTCCCAGTCCCAGCAGAGGATAAATGTACTGTGTGCCATGGGAAGGATACCTGGAGAGAGTGTGTGTGTGTGTGTGTGTGTGTGTGTATCTGTGGGTCACAGAGGCTAAACTTTTACCTCTTGGGCACCAGTACTTAAAATATAAATATTATTTTGTGTTTGTCACTTTGGCAGAAGACTTGCTACTAATTCTAAGGATTGGCAGAGCCACCATTCCTTTTGGTGCTTCTGGGCAAAATTGTTTTGTGTTTCTTGGAAGCACTGTGCAAACTCATGGGCAGAAATGGTCTTTAGGGGTCTGCAGGCTACAAGCAACAAGGGCTTTATCCTTGTGCTACCTTGAACTCAAAAGACTCATTGTCCATTTCTAGCCATTTTATTCAGAGGTCAGACACCAGAGGGATGAAGCCCAAGAGCAACGTTCTGTAAAAAGCAAAGCAGGTTTCTAATTCAGGTTTGTCTACATGTTCCTTAGCGAGATCATGCATTTGACTTTTTGGTTTAAGATTTGATGGCCTCCATGCACAGTTTCCAGGGTGAGAAGGGCGTGCATCCAGAGGCCTTTGCTTATGTTTGTCTAAATAGTGCTTCCCCAAGTGGGCTTGCTTCATTTGACTGCCGATTTGGACTCCAAATACATGTTCTGTCGCTTTAATCTGACTGCATCCTTGCACAAAGCCAGCAGACTTACGCCCAGGCACCTCAGAGGAGACCTGCAGCTGGATCAGACCCAAGGTCTGTCTGGGCCACCATCCTGTCCTTGCAGATGCCTACAGCTAGTTCAGAAGCACGACAGGAGTGAGCCAGCACTTGTGCTGCCCTTCTCGTGTGTCACAGGAGTGAGTCAAAGTGGCCACGTCATCTCTGCTAGCGCTGGCGCCGTGCCTTCACATGAGTGGATTTCTTGAATGCCACATGATTGATCTGTGACTTGCTCGGCGCAGGCAGCATTCCTGTTGATTCCTCCACCTTTGCCCTTGTAGGAATTCCTCTGAGAGGAAGTCCTGGGCAGCCGCGGATTCCCAGGGAGGCGTCTGGGTGGAAATTGCCCTCCTCTGAGACAAGGTGCTGCTTAGCCTGGCCGGAGAAAGTGTTACTGGGGAAATGAAGCTCCCCTTCTCTCCTTTGTCCATGAACTCCTGAACTCCTCATTCAAAGGGCAGTTTGATTGCCTTCCTTGGTGCAGTTAGCAGAAACTTGGTAATTGGCTACTGAGGAGGCCAAGAACAAGGTAGCAGTTGACCAAAAGGGGCTCCTCCTTTCACCTTTCACTGTTTGTTTGCCTGCCTCTGTTCCACTGCTTGGCTGCTCTGGTTCCAACAGTGCTGTGGACCTTAGAATAAGTGGCTTCCTATTGAAGTAGCCTGCCTCCTCTCGGTGCTCATTCTGGGGCTCATCCTGGTGGCAGCTTCCTGCACAGACTGTGGGGCTGCTCGTGTCGAGAGCCTTGGAAGCCAGCCATGGAGGTGGCAGAGCCCTCTCTCTTGTGCTCTCTTCAAGCTGGGGAAGTGGATGCTGCTGCCTGGATGAGCCTTTTGTTCCCTTGTGCTCTCTAGGCAAGGATGGCTGCTTTTCAGGAATTTGTCTAGCATGTATTTGTTCTTCCAGGAAACAGGCTGCTACTAAATGGTTGCTGCTGCTGCTGCAGCTCCTTGGTGGTGCAGGTGCCAGGAACAGCTGGCAGGCTCCTCTGGCACCTCACAGAAGTCCCCCCCCCCGGCTGTTTCCTGGCTTAGGGATTGAAAAGCAGTGTGAGACCAGGCACTTTTTTCTGGTTTCAGAGGGGCCGAAGGGAAGGTAGATGTGTGACTCAATTCCGGTGTCCATAGCCTTACGTCTGTTTGTTCTGTCTGTTTGTGTGCTCTCAATAAATAAGTATTTTGGAAATGTTCTCGGCAACATTAGGACTTCACAGATTCAAATCAAACTCGTAGGATCTGCTCTTGCCAAACTCTTGGGTGTGTTTTTTAAAAGAAATGTTTGTGGGTTGATTCCCCCTCAAAAGCACATTGCACTGAACAGGCTCTTTTGGCCCCTGTCCTGTGTGCCGCCGTGTCCACACCACTGGGCAGCACAGCCTCTGCCATCCTCTGAGGTGCTAATGAACATGAAGCGCTTTGTGTGCATTTTCGTGCATGAAACGTCCTCCCTGATTTTGAACTCTGCAGCTGGCTTGAACTTCGCTCAGCACAATTAATTCTTCTCTCTCCCTCTCTCCTTCTCTCTCTCTTAAAAAAACCAAACATTTAAGGGTCCGGATGATGGCGATCCGTCCAAGTCACCGTGGTTCAAAGGAGGGTAAGTGGCCTTTGACAACTTCTGTTTTTATATTGTAAATTGCCCTGTGATCCTCAGATGAAGGGCAGTATAGTCATTTAATAAGTAATAATGGCACACAAGCCTCTCAGAGTCTCCATGTTAGTGCATGAGCTTCAATTACTCAGGGAGGGAGGCAGACGCTAAGTTAGATCATTTCAGGGGGTCTGCTCTGAGCAAAACTTAGCCCCACCTCAAACTCTTAACTCCACTGCACCCTCCCCACCTCTCTTGCTGCTTCTCCCCCTGTCTGGTCCTGCTCCCAGAGCTCCCTGCCTCCAAGCCCCTCTCCCAGCCTCACGCCCCCCCCCCCACTTGCAGCCCCTCACAGCTTCAAACCCAGCCCAAGCCCACCTATGTAGCTGAGTCCCCTGAGCACTGCGGCAGCCCTGCAGGTTTCTCCCTGAGGCACGCAGCTGAACCCCCCACCCAAAAAAATCCTTGAGGTTCCCAGCGGTAGTAGTGGGAGCCTGGCCCCCTTTGCTTTTCTCAGGCTGCATAGAGGCCGTTCCTTTCAGAAGTACCCCAAGAGAGACCAGTGCACTGCATGAGAAAGTCCTTTCTCATCTGCCCCCCCTCCTTGTGCCTCTTCCTTGAGTCCCTGGGTTTCCTCCCAGCGCAAGAGAGGGTTTCGCCCACCATAGACTGCTCATATGGATTACCGCTTCCGTGAAGGAAATGTGGCAAAATAAGGTTCCTGTGCACACAACCGCTTGTTGAGGTTGTGGCTGCATTGGGAAATGTGGGCAGGTGTGAATTGGCAGACCCCGTTTCTGCTTCTCTTGGAGTTGGAGGGCAGGCCAGGGCAGGCCAGGGACGGTGGTGAGCCCTACTTGTGCCTCTTCCAGCTGCAGCCCCCTCAGCTTCTCTCTTAAGGGCCTGGGCTTGGAGCTTCTTGCCTGCCCTGCAAAGGACCTTCTGAGGGCAGCTGGTGAAGTTGGTGTGATCTCCCTCCTCCTCCTCCTCCTCCTGGGTGTCTCTGCACCTGCTCTTGCCACCTTCCCCCATTAGGAACTGAAGGCTTGCCAGGAGAAAGACGGGAAGGCACCATTTTACATGCTGTTTGATTTTAAATGTGTTCGTGTGTTTGATGAGAGCCATATGGCTTTGATCTGTAATATTTGAATTCTGCTCCCTCCGAGGGCTGGTGTGCTGTTGCAGCCGGCGGGACTGAGCAGGGGGGCACTGGAAGCTCCACCCCGAAACGTCTGCCTGAGACTGACTTGCCTCTCTCCCTGCATATAAATCAGGTTTCCAAACAATGAATTAGGCAAAACTAATCAAACATGAAATTAAACGAGGGGAGGCTTTAATTTCAATGAGCCTCTTTCCCGAGCTGGCTTCTCTCTTTCGTCTCCTCCTGCCACACCCGCAGATGTGCTGAGCTGCTTAGCAACTCCCCCAGTGCTGGGAGGTTCGTGGGCCATCACCCCAGAGGCGGCAAGGGAACTGTTTTTGTTTCTTCGAGTGTGCGAAGCGCCTCCTCACATGAGCTGCTTGTGAAATGCACACACTCAGCTGCCTTGAAAGAGGGGCAGATGTACCCCAGCATGCTTCACTCCAGCCATGCCAGCTGTAACTAGGGGAAAACTCAAAAGCCCCCCACCCTCCCCTTGCTGAACGGAAGCATCAGCCAGCCCTGGGCAGTGGCTGGGCAGTTATCCTGGCCAAAAGTGTGCCTTGCAGGGGGCAGCGTCATTGAGGTCATGGAACGCCCTCCCACCAGATGTCAAAGAGAACAACGACTAACAGACTTTTAGAAGACATCTGAAGGCAGCCCTGTTTAGGGAAGCTTTTAATGTCTGATGTATTACGGTATTTTAATATTTTGTTGGAAGCCGCCCAGGGTGGCTGGGGAAGCCCAGCTAGTTGTGCAGGGTATAAAAAATAAATTACAGTGGTGCCTCGCAAGACGAAATTAATTCGTTCCACAAGTTTTTTCGTCTTGCGAGTTTTTGGTCTTGCGAAGCACGGTTTCCCATAGGAATGCATTGAAAATCAATCAATGCGTTCCTATGGAAACCGCCTTCAGACTAGGTCCGGGGACAGTCTGTCCCCCGACCTCTTCTGAAGGCTGGGGGGGGGGGACAAGGGCTTTTCTTCCCACCCCCAGCATTTTAAAAAACCCCGAGACAGCAGAGGACTTCTCCGCTGTCCCGGGGTTTTTTAAAATGCTGGCGGGCGGCAGCACTGCCGCCCACCAGCATTTTAAGATCGCCCCGGACAGCGGACTTCTCCGCTGTCCCGGGTCGATTTTAAAGCCCCCGGGAAGGCAGGCGGGGGGGAGCAAAGACTTTTGCCCCCCGCTGGCCTTCAGAAGAGGTCCAGGACCTCTTCTGAAGGCCGGCGGGGGGCGAAAGTCTTTGCTCCCCCCCGCCTGCCTTCAAAAGCCGTCCGGGATAGCGGGAAGCGCTTCCCTGCTATCCCGGACCGCTTTTAAAATGCTGGCAGTGGGGAGCAAAGCCTTTCGGCCCCCGCCAGCCTTCCTGGACCTCTTCTGAAGGCAGGAGGGGGGGGAAAGGCTTTGCTCCCCACCGCCAGCATTTAAAAGAGGTCCCCGGAGATTTCCCTATGGGCTTTCTTCTTGCGAAGCAAGCCCATAGGGAAATTCGTCTTGCGAAGCGCCTCAAAAAACCGAAAACCCTTTCGTCTAGCGGGTTTTCCGTCTTGCGAAGCATTCGTCTTGCGGGGCACCACTGTATCATTATTATATTATTATGGTGCCTTGGAGAAGAGGCTGCAGGGAGGGTGTCAGACAGAGAGTTGAAGCTGAGGCTCCATGCTTGCCTGAGCCGCCGCCACCACCTCCTGTCCTTGGCAAGAGACCAACCCTTTTTTCCTGGGGCCACTTGCACTAACTTGCTAGTGCGAGCTGGCTCCCTAAGGCACCTTCTCTGGCTTTCTGCTTAACCTGTTGCCATCATAGATAACAGAAATGGAGCCTTTGGGGTGTGGACACACGATCCCAAAGGCCGCTAGCCTGGGCACTGCTCTCCTCCATTGTCCCTCTGCAGAACCCCCTAAGGCTGGGCCCCATAAGCTTTCCCATGGCCTCCTTCTCTAACCCCCGCTTCCCCCCTTCTGTAAAAACTCTTGAGCAAATGGAAGTGGAAGCAAAGAGCAGGAGGGCAGGAGCGAGGCAGGGCAGCTGGAGAGGGAAAGAAAGGAGCCGGGGTCAGGAGACTGGAGGACGTCCAGCTTGAGGGGAGAAGAGGAAGGAAACCTATGGGGCGTCTGGATCCAGGGGAAATGTGCTGAGTGGGGGGCAGTATTGTGCCCTGAATCCTGTCTCCCTTCTGGGTGAAGGCTTCCTGGCTTGGGTCTGAGGTTCCTTTTTCCTTGCTGCCTTTGCAGAGATAATTAGCCGTGTGCTTGTTGCGCACAAGCCAATTATCCCCATCCGCTCGTCTCTAACTTTGCCGCTCACGTTTTTCCAAGCGTCTGTGTGCATCAGCGTGACAAGGTATTATCAAAGCTGACAAGCGTTCTCCTGAGGGCAATAGACTTCCAGCACAGTGCAGATAACACACTCCCCGGAGTTATTCAATGTGAAATATATGTAACTTAGTACAGCAATATTTAAAGTTTCGCTGACAGCTTCACTCCGTGTTATTGTTCACCTGCAGCGCAACAGGGAGGCGGCAGAGATGGATTCCAGAGCAGTGAAATGGTTGCATTTTTCCCTTGCCTGCCAGAATTTCTGCCTGCCTCACTGCCAAAGGGTGGTGTGTGACGGAACTGGGCCTTTTTAACGTGCTCCTAAGTGATCTGCATGGGGTGGTGATGCCGTGTATGGCTCAGGGAGGAAAGAAGGAAACGGGGCTGTGAGGAGTCCGAAAAGAATATGTCCAAACTAGGCAAATGCCATTAAAGTAGTGCATGTGCTTCTATATACTGATTGGGCCACAAAATGCGAGCTCTGCCTATTCCCTGATGAGTTCCAAATCAGTTTGCCACCGAGGGAAAGGAGGCAGGCATTGGGCCTGGTAGGGCAGCCAGAATCTTCTGCTCTCCTGCTCCTGCCCCAATGGGCAGAGGTGATGGAAACTGTAGCCCAACAGCATTTGGAGGGCCACAGGTTAGAATCAGATCATTTTGAAGCCCAAACCTGTCTAAGGCTCTCATCCCAAATCCACAGATAATCTTCTCCCCCATCCGAGAGAGAGTTCTGGAATGGGAAGGGCTTCCTCCTCCTCCTCCTCCTCGCTGGCTCTCCTGATGAGCAGGTGCTTTTCTCTTTTAAAATGTAGATTATAGGCGTCTGAAGAGCTTTCCTGTTGTGTCTCTTTGGAGTTCAAAGAGTGTTCTGCCATGATGGCCTGATGAATTCTGACACCTTCCCCATTGCTGCTTGCCATGCCTCTTTGGAGGAAAGAAGAGAACAAAACCTGATTTAATTTGTACATGGGATGGATTTGAGCAAGGCGCCCTTGATTTCAGAACTGTCAGGGGCGCCTGTGCTGTGTAACCTGAACTGACGGGAATAATTCACAGACTTAAAGCCACACAAAAGCCGCTCGGCATTCAGTCACGTCAAGGTTATTCCTTGTAGCGTGGAGCATTTCTTGCCTTGTTGAACTGATGTGTTTTTAGGTGTTGGTTTCTCCAGGCCAAGGCGAGATCCTGCATTGCCCGCGTGATTCTTAAGTCTGCAGGAGGCCTCACGTGGGTCCCTCAAGAGCATCTGGCTGACAGATGATAACTTGTGGCTTGCCATCACTGCTTGCCCTCATGCATTTTCCCCTTTGCTTTCTAGGCCAGCTGGGGGTCTCTATGGCATCGACAGCATGCCTGACCTGCGCAAGAAGAAGCCCACCCCACTTGTCAGTGACCTGGTGAGACTTCCTGCCCCCCATCTCCCCTACATGAATATAATGGAAGTGGTATTTACTGCTTATCATTCAAGTGCAGAAATGTTATAGGAACAAGACTTATGATGAGTTAGACCTAGGTAATGTAAGGGACGCGGGTGGCGCTCTGGGTAAAACCTCAGCGCCTAGGACTTGCCGATCGTCAGGTCGGCGGTTCGAATCCCCACGGCGGGGTGCGCTCCCGCTGCTCGGTCCCAGCGCCTGCCAACCTAGCAGTTCGAAAGCACCCCCGGGTGCAAGTAGATAAATAGGGACCGCTTACTAGTGGGAAGGTAAACAACGTTTCCGTGTGCTGCGCTGGCTCACCAGATGCAGCTTGTCACGCTGGCCACGTGACCCGGAAGTGTCTTCGGACAGCGCTGGCCCCCGGCCTCTTAAGCGAGACGGGCGCGCAACCCCAGAGTCGGACACGACTGGCCCGTATGGGCAGGGGTACCTTTACCTTTTAACGTGGATTCCTGGCAAACTCTCATTTGAAAAGCTGCAGCTTCTTGATGGAGCAAGTTTTCTCTGGAGGCCTCTGCATGGCAGCCTCCTGCCCTCAGTCCAACTAAACTAAAAGCGAGAAAGGCAGGGAAGAGACAAATCTTTTCCCAAGTATTTCCTCTGTTTTGTAGACGCTGAAACAAATGTGTTAGTCGCGTTTGCCTCTCTCTGCTGTGTGGATGTATTTTGCAGACTGTCCCCTTTTCAAGTCTTGCTTGTTTCGCTTTATATGCTGCTTCCGCCGTTCAGCATTTCTTTAGCCCTCCCAGGGTCTTGTGTGCCACATGCAACTTGGAAATGACATGGTCTCTTGCCCAGATGAGGGCTCTGTCTCTTACACACAATCCAACACTGATTTCTTGAAGAGAGGCCTCACTCATGACCAAAGGGCCGGCTTTCATGCCTTGCATTTGGCAGAGGAAGGCGGTGGAGAGATTATCAGACTCAGTAAATCAAGGCGATGCAAATCTTTGTTCAAAACACACCAGAAAACATCAAAGCGGGAGTCATGGGCAGTGGGTGAAGGCAGGGGCGGTGCTCTAAGGGGGGGGGGAATACAAATCTGGAAAGAGAATTGGCTACATGCAGCAGGTTTAAAACTAGGCATCAGGAAGAGCCTTGTTCTGAACAAAGGCTCCTTTGGGTGTTTGCCTCATGTATTGGGAACTGGTGAAAAGGGGATGGCAAACGAGTTGTGGAGATTCCTTTATATAGAGGAATCGTGCCATTTGGATGGCTACAGTGGCATAGTGTGGTGGCAGGGTCACAGGGGCAGCTGGCCTGGGTGCAAAAGTCTTTAAGGTACAAAATTTCAAAAGGAAGAAAAGAGAAAATAGCAATAATAAATCAATAGTAGTCCCTCCCCCTCACACAGAAAATTTCCCAAAGTTCACGGGGTGGACTGAGGAGTGGATTTGGGTGACAGCTGGTTGCTAGGGTGCCCCCTGAAGGGCTTTAGAAAGATACCCATTCCCGACCAATCCCCTGTCCTGTTCTCCGCCATGCTTGACGCTCATGGGGCAGCGTTGCTGCCACTCAGGTAAGTCACTGACCTATTGCCCCTTTGTTCCAGCCTATCAGTGGGCGGTGCCAAGGACACTTGCCTTGCCCTGGGTTTTGGCAACTCACGCTATGCCACTGGTTGGTGATAAGGCTTCCATAGTTTTTCAGAGCTGCACAATTAAAAGCAAGAAAGGTTTCGATTAACGTTACTGAGACTTAACAACAGATTTCAGGAACACACTAGATGAGCACAAGAGTCCTTCCACATCCTTATCAGTAGCGTTGACCAAGGCCAATGTCACCAGTTCCTCTAGACACTGAGATGGGAGTAGTACTTCCTAAACATTTCTGCAGAAGGAAAGGAAAGCCGTGAACTTAGTTTCTGCACTGGCAGCGAGATCAGTCTTGCTTAATCCACACAGCGTAGAATAATAGCTAACTGGAGAATTGCATCCGTTTCCTTGCAAAGAGGGAGCCTGGGCAATGTCTTTGTAGCTTTAGCGATGGGGGGACTAATGGAATTAACCTGTTATGCTTCTCTTATATGCTGACATTCTCTTCCTACAGGCCATGGTAAGTGGAGATCCAACCATACACTCCTTCCTGCAACCACCTATTTAGTTGCATTTCCCTTTCTGGTGGCTGTTCCCTCCCCCTTTTTTGTTTATTTCTGCAGCTTGCTCAATGGGGATACCCTGCCACACTCCCCTTCCTTGCCCATCACTGCCTTAAGGATCCCACACAGTCTTGCTGTGAAACGGCCCTAGTTCTGGGGGCTTGGGCCACCTTCAGAGTGAGCCTGAGTGTGGCTGGAGGGGCTCCGTGGATGAGGCCCTGATCCGCCTCCTGGCCCCCCTGTGCACTTGGCAGTGGGAGCAGCCAGTGGGCAAGCTCATTTCAGTCAATGCTGAATCTGGCATGCGGACGGATCCAGGCATGCATGCCCACTTCTCCCTTTCTCAATCCTCCATGCGTGGTGCCTGCCCCTTCTGGTCCCGGTGGTCTCTCTTGCACGGAGGAGAATTGCTGGTTTCCCCCACCCGCAGCCTGGGGAAAGGTCCGAACTGTCTCCTGCAGTGGAAGAGGCCAGCTTCCTTGAAAGCTGCCCTCAAAACATTGGGCAAAAATCTATCTGTTGGGGATCCTTTGGGTACATCTTGCCTTTTTTCCCAAGCAAGAGGCTGGATTCAGTAGGTCTGTTGGATCCATTTATGTGATCCCCCTTGGACCTTCCTTCTGTGCCCTGCCTGTGACACGAGGAAAAGCTTTGATGAGTGGCTAATTGGGGGGCCAAGTGGGTGACCTCCTTCTGGGCCCTTCTTCCTCTCAGGGGCAGAGGAGCTGTGGTGGGAATGGCAGAGCAGGCAAGGCTGCTGGAGCACGTAAGCCCCTTCTCACCTGTTGTGCTCCTATTAGTTTGGCTTCCTGCCCTCCCTTCAAGGAGCTCAGGGCGTCTGACCTGGGGGTCAGCAACATGCGCAGAGACCACCCTGAGCTGTGAACGATGCTCTTGAAAGAAGCACAAGGGTGCAGAGTAACTGAGGCTGCTTTTCTTTCCCAGTCGCTGGTCCAGTCCCGGAAGGCCGGAATTACCTCAGCCATGGCCACCCGAACTTCTCTCAAGGACGAGGAGCTGGTAAGGGAGCCGGAGAGCTCACCTCCGCCTTCTGGCAGGCCCCAGCCTGTGGTCTGAGTGCCCTCGCGCTCTCTGTGGAGCACAAAAGCCGGCTCAGAGCGAAGCTGGCGTGGAAAGTCCACCCTCGTCGGCACAGGCGAGATCAAAATAGCATGAAAGGGGGAGACTTTCAAAGGCAGCCAAGAGAGCTGAACTTGCTCCCACAGAACAGCCATTACAAGAACAATGGGGTGTGTGCCGGGGGGGGGGGCGGTTAATTACCTACGTGGGACTGCTGAAAGGGAAAACAGCAGCACCTGAGGAGACGGAACAGAGCGGCTCTTGCACTGCTGTTTCCATCAAGTCTCCTGCTCCTTGCCTGTCCTTTGAAAGTGCTGCCCAGGGCCTGGCTCTTAGGAGCGATGGGGCGGGGGCCACGGAGGGCTCCCCACACGCTGCCACCACAACACAATGCAGGCATTGCTGGCCTGGTCGGTTGCCGGGCCTTGTTGAAAGGAAGCTCACAGGAGAGGAGGGCTCTGCTTGCTCAGCCTACGTGGATCAGGCCCCACCACTCTGGCTTTGGTTACTAGGGGCAGCTCGCACACTCGAGGAGCTCTTCTCCTGCAATGAAGTACCACCCCCCCCCCCCGCCGGCCTTTTTAGGTTTGGAAACGCTGGCCCTGAACACGTCCTTGCTGAGTTTGGCAAGGAGCTGTTCGCCGTAAGTGCTGCTCTCTGTGTGCTGCCTGGAAGGGCGGCTCTGCTTCAGGGCTGACCCCGGCAGGCATCCCATAAAGCTGGCAGGTGTGGCGGCTGGGTCCCGTATTCTGACCCTTCAAGAAAACGGAGCCTGATCCCTAAACGAAACAATGCCAGCCGCGCATGCTGAAGCCTGTGCGCAGGCTGTGACTCCACTTCCTTCCTGTTTCAGAAATCACATGTATATAAGAAGACCTTGCAAGCCTTAATCTACCCCATCTCCTGCACAACCCCCCACAACTTTGAGGTCTGGACAGCCACCACCCCCACCTACTGCTACGAGTGCGAGGGGCTGCTGTGGGGCATCGCACGGCAAGGGATGCGCTGCACAGAGTGTGGGGTCAAATGCCACGAGAAGTGCCAAGATCTGCTGAATGCCGACTGCCTGCAGAGTGAGTAGCCCCTCCCTTTCCTGTGGGGCAAGAACTGCTAGGGGTAGAGGGGGCAGGCTGTAGGGCAGCCACATTTGTTTCATTTCTCAGTGGCTTGTTTTTGGGGAATGAGGCAAATGAATGGAAAGGCTTAAAAAATGGGGGTGAGGAAATGGAGAGAAGGCTCTTGAGATTCTGAACAGCGGTCAAGACGCTGTTGGGTCTCCCTGGTGATGGTGCTTCATCTGCTCTGGGTGGGGCTGGGTAATGGGTGGCCGCCCAAGTGTTGCTGGGCTACAGCTCCCCTCGTTCCATCGGGGCTGGGGGCGCAGGAGAGTTGGAGTCTAGCAGCATCTGCCGTGGGGCATCAGGTGAGCCAGCTCTGCCCTGCAGGAGGTGGAGATGTTCTTCAACCCAGCCTTGACACAGGAGACCCAAGTGACCTCAGTGGCCAGAAGACCTTGCAGACAGCTGTGTCCTCTCTAGACTGAGAGCATCTAACTGCTTGGTAACCTCCCCTCTGGATCTGATGCAGTCCACGGTTGTTCACTCATGTCAGCTGTCCTGGGAGGGGCCCCTCTTTTTTCCCTTTTTGTTGAAGGAAAAGCCAAAATCAAATAAGTTTACTCTTGTGGGTTTCTGTCTGTATCACAAATGGAAAGCTGTGTTTTTGTCTTTCCCTTCTTGGGGGAGAGGTCTCTTTCCCCCTCCATGGGGAAAACAAGCTGTTTCCTTGTTAGCTGCTGACCGCTTTGGCCTCCTGTCTTTGGGAAGAGTTAAAGCTCAGAAAAGCTGACACTTTGGGCAGTAGCTTTGTTCTGGGCTGGCCCCATCCCTCTCCCTTGATGCAGCAGGAAGGACATCAATACTCAGCCAGGCTTTGTGTTTCCTTTCCTGCCTCTGCTCTTGGCACCTGAATCTTTTAGCCAAGTAGCATTTTGGTCTCGGTGGATCACTTTGAATATAATTTCAACCATGGAGTCCCGGGAGGAGTTGCCTCTTGTTTTTGTGTGTGCAAATTGCCTCCTTTGTCTTGTGAAGGACAGATGGCTTTTTAGCAGCTCTGTGAGGGAGGTAAAAAAGAAAAAGAAGTCCACCTGGTTTGCAGCTTCACAGAAATAGAAATCTCACATTTTGAATGCAACAGGTGTGGCAGATGCATTGATGCCCAGATGGCAAATCCTGCAGGGAAGCTATGAGGCCTAATTTTGGTTTGGTTTTCTGAGAGTTGACCCACTACTGGCAACTTGCTGAGGCTGCCTGCTCAGCCCGTCTTTTCCTAGAGTTGAACTAGACAGGTCATTGCTGCTTGATATCATTCATCTGAATCACAACCATGATTTGTCAAGAGGCCTGCTTTCTGAATGCAGAAAGGAAATCTGTGGGGTGTGTGGAACAGGGAAGATAAGAGAGACCATACTCCAGGACCTTGGGAAAGCACTGGACAAACTAGGCAGAATCCTTGTCATGTCTGTTGCTGTGTCTTTCTTCCTGCTGCAACAGTTCACAGGGGCTCAGAACAGTTGCTTGTATGCCATGAATGCCATGACCTGGGATCATTATTTGGACATACATAAAAATCTGTACACTTCGGGACACTCCTGCAGGAGAACAAAGGATTGAAAACAGACTCTGCCATTTGGATGCCCCCTTTTCTTGGGTTTCATATCCTTATTTCTTAAGTCGTAGTTCGTGCAAACACTTTATCTTGGTGCCGGTTCTGCGCCATTTTGAATTGAATTTGATAGGAGCATGTAGCTTGCCTGTGTTCAGTTAAGGTCTGGAGCCCCATCACAAACCATCCTCAACACACCCCCCCCGGCAGAGCAGAGGGGAGAGACTATTTCCCCTAATGAAGGTAAGGGGGGAGAGGAGGGTGCCCCCCTCCCTGGCGCATCTTGCAGTGCTTTTAGCTGTGAGGCTGCAGCATCCTTGACTCAAACCCTGGAAGCCAACCAGCCGCTTTGGGAGCTGGTTCACTTCCGACTCCGCTCTGGTTGTTTGATCAAAAGGGGCAGCTTGATGCAGCTGGGAATTCTCGTTCTCTTCCTTTTACAAACCTTGGTGCTGAGTGTTCAGGCGGTGATTGAAGTGCAACCTTTGTGAGCGCCAGTTTCGTCACAGGCTCTCTGTCAAGAAGTGTTTGGGCAGCAGAAGGAACGCTGGTTTTTATTTTAAATCGCAAAGCCTATTTTAGGGTTCCAAGAACAAATCATTTTCAGGCATTACCCTCCTACCTAACAGATGTCCCCCATGCCATCAGCAGGAGGAAGGTGCACATTTCTCCACTAAGGCAAATGGCACTTGGGGGGAAACTCCCGAGGGGATCCCCAGTTCCTGTGCAGCAAGCACGTTCCGTTGGAGGCTTCCCTCACCTTATGACCACCCTGCACAAGATGCTGGGGGAGCCAGAAGCCACGGGGGGGGGGGGTTGGCTCCTGAGGCTGGGATGCTGTTCTGTCATCTGGCCAGGAAAAGACCTTTAAGTTACAGGCTAGCAGGATCCCCTTTCCCCCTACTCAGCCTCTACTTATAAACGCTGTTTCTGTCTGTCTGTCTGTCTGTCTGTCTGTGTGTGCCCATGCGGCTCTCCCATTAGCAACAAGTGCTCTGTTTCCAACTGCCTTGGGTGGCATCAGGAATCTCAGTCTTGCATACCACACAGCCCTGGCTTAGGGGAATTGAGTTGGGTCCAACTTCCTGGAAAGCTAGCATGATTCCAAGAGCAGTTTTGCTCCCCGGCCCTCTTTCCAGCCGGATCGACGGGGTCAGCTCTTTGCCAGCCGTCCCTTGCTAATCCTTTCCGCATTGTTTGCAGGAGCGGCAGAGAAGTGCTCGAAGCATGGGGCCGAGGATCGCACCCAGAACATCATCATGGCCATGAAGGATCGCATGAAGATCCGAGAGAGGAACAAACCAGAGATCTTTGACCTGATCAGAGATGTCTTCAGTGAGAGCAAAATGACCCACTCTCAGCAGATGAAGACGGTCAAGCAGAGCGTTCTGGACGGTACCTCCAAGTGGTCAGCCAAAATCACCATCACAGGTCAGCAAGGCGGCCTGAGTTGTTAGGGGGGTGAAGGTGCCTTAGCTGCTCCTGGAACTACCTCGTGTTTTTCTTTAGCTGTGCCGTCTTGTTACGATAATGTGTTTTTCTGAACCTTCACCTTTCTCCCCGTAGTGGTCTGTGCACAAGGCCTGCAAGCCAAGGACAAAACGGGGTCCAGTGACCCATACGTGACAGTCCAAGTCGGCAAGACAAAGAAGAGAACAAAAACAATATTTGGGAACCTGAATCCCATCTGGGATGAAAAGTTCCACTTGTAAGTATTTGTGTGTTGTTTTTCCCACTCCTCTTTCATAGATTCCCGTGTTGTCCTTTTTGTTTGCAAAACACCTTGGCGGGGGGGGGGGACACAAATACCTGCCAAATATCTCAATAATAATAAAAAGGCCAAAAGTTGTTGTTGTTGATTATGATGGTGATGGTGATGATAATGATGCTGATAATAATAATAATAATAATAATAATAATAATAATAATAATACACATTTGATCTATTTAGCCCTGATTCAAGATAGCAGCATCCAGGGGCGCAAGAAGGGGGTAGCCACCCACCCACAGGCATTTCTGGAAAAAGACATTTGAAAGGGGGGCCCAGTTGTCTGGCTTCTTGTCTGGTTTGTGTAGTGAAATTGCTTGGTAGAGGCAGGAGGTACAACTGCGGTGATCATCTGAATTACCTGCTGGAGATGGGAGTTGGAGATTGGGTGCTGCGGCGGAGCTGCTCTTTTCTGACGGTTGGATTGAGAAGGTGGTGCTCAGTCTGCAGCCATTGTACAATATAGCTTTATTCTCTCTTGTCCCCTGAGCTCTTCAGTGTCTTCTTGAAACCAACAGGGGAGGTTTGCCAGGGATTTGGGTATCTGCCTTTTCATCTGGTCCAGAAGAGGCTGTGGATGTCTGTGCTCCATGATGGGCTGGGCGTGGGCTGAGGAGCTGGGGCTCAGTCCTGGGAAGGTGGAGGTGCTGCTGTTGGGTGATGTGTTGGAGCATGACAGGTAGACGTCAGGGCTGCACTTTCCCTCTTGGCTTGGCAGCTCAGGGCTGCCTTTTGAGCCAGCTTTGCTGAGAGATGCCTAAGTAGAAGCGATGTCTTTCAACGACTCCAGATGTTGTGCAACCTGATTCCCCTTCTGGGAAGGGATGATCTTGTCTCAGATATCCATGCTGTGGAGGACTGCTATGCGGTATATATGGGGCTGCCTATGCAAAACATTTGGAAACGTCGGTTATTCCAGAGCACAGCAACCAAGATATTAGCTGGGACTCATTTGAGGGAACTTCACTGGCTTCTGATTTCCTTTGGAGCTCAAAGTGCTGACTCTAACCAAGAAAGCTATTTATAGCCTGGGGGCTCTTCTCCTGTAAGAACCTTCCTTTCAGTGGAGATCTGATCAGGCCCTTCCAGAAGCTAGAGGGGGCTGCCACTGCTGAGAGGGCCTTTTCTGTGGGGCTGTCCCACTTTCTTTGCCTGCTCCAGACACAATGACCCGGCCTCCTCATTACTCTCTGCTAAGCCTCCTGCTTTCCTGACCTTTTAACAGAACTTGGGATCCATCATCATTACCAGGTTTTTTATTTATTTATAGTGTTTATTTTTGAGTACTTTTGAGTATTGTTTCTACTTTTGCTCCTTTTATTGAAATCAGTGATATTTAAGTGGTTATTTGTAAACTGCTCTCAGGACAAGGCAAAGGGAAAAGGGAAAAAGTAAACTTACATGGGCCTCTGGTTCTCTGTTTGTTAGAGGCAGGGCTGGCCCACCCATGAGGCAAGGTGAGGCAACTGCCTCGGGCGGCAAGATCCTCAGGTGCAGCAGATCCCAATGTAGATCTTTATTCCCCTTGTTATGGATGTAGATCTTCATTCAGTCCTTATTCCCAAGCAGGGAAGGAGACACCATTTTGTGGTTCGCCTCAGGTGCCCAAATGTCTTGGGCCGGCCCTGGTTAGAGGGATTATGCTCCCTTCATCTTGCTTTAGGAAGGGCAGCAGAGTGCCTGCAGGGTGCTTCTCGGTTAACAGTGCAACCCCTGTATCTGTGCCCAAGTGGCGTGAAACCTGGTGGGCGGCACGGTGACTTAGAGAGCACGGAAAGCTGCAGCTAAGGACTTTGTTAGTCTGCAAAGTGGTTGCCAAGTTAACAAGATATGCCCTCAAGTTGCTGCTGCTGTCGTTTCACATTTAATTAATGCTAAACCTAAAGCGGAGTCAGCTGCTGCAGAACAGCTTTGTTCGATGGGTGCTCAGCTTCTTTAAAAGGGTCTCCTTCTTGACAGCAGTTGGCCAGCTTTTCCCTTCCTCCTCTTGGCCTCATCCCTCCCTGAGCAAAGGAGCCCTATGACCCCCGGATGACCCCAAAGTGTCAGCCAAGGGACCTTTTCGTTTGGTACTTTCGTCGGCTGTCTGAGCTGCCAAGGCTTTTCTTCCTTGAGAGCAGATTTTGAATGAAAATGGATGAAGTGGGTCTTCTGTGAGCTAGAGCTGGTGGATCTCACTCCATTCTGAGTGTAAGATGCAGTTTGTGTTTTCAAGAAAATTGCGCATGTTACAAAGACTAAGCTTTTGCTTGGATGGATGAGGAAGCCTTCCTGGTCTTTCTCTCGAGAATCATTTCCCCAGGAGGCCTGATGGGTTCCTTACAAAGTATTCTGCAACCCGTCAATAGTTTGCGGAGACACATCCAGGTTTAAGAGCATGAATGGAGGAGAGATGGTTTGCGTTGGGCTGAAAGGGGTGCATGAACATCCCGGGGATCAGCTGCCACCCCGTGACCCTTCCCAATGCCCCAGGGCGGGTTCAGCACCGGGAGTGGAGTTTCTCTTCCCTCTGGGCTGGGAAGCCAGTTTCCTCCGGACGTTCGCTGCCCGTTCAATGCCGGCACCTGGGAAAGCAGAAGAGCTGCCTGCTCACAAGGCTGGAGCTGGAAAGCCGAGACACGGGCACGTCGAGCCTCTGCTGACGTCTCCAGATGTAATTGTCTCAAAGGGGGAATCAGAAAGCACAGCTCATCGGGGAATAATCACGCATAAACACAGGATTTCGGTGAGATGCTGAGCGTGATAATAGGCTGGGCCCCTGCAAGAAAGATTACAGAGCCAGGCGGAAGCTTTTAAGCAGCGCCACTGTAGTTAACCACCCAGCTGGCTAGTTCGAGAGGATTTAATGGTAATCAAAACTGTTACATGCGACTGCCTCATCTACACCTGATATTGATCATCAGCTGCAGGGAGGCATCTCATCTCTTGTAGCAGCTGGACTGGCTTTGGTAGCGAGGGAATAAATATATCACAAAAGTACCCCGCTAACTCCCCTCCCCCTCCCCAGAAAGCACCCAGCTACATTGCCATGTGGCTGGAAGAATACCATGCCTGGCAGCTTCTGGAACATTGGCATGACTTGGGCAGAGAGAGACCGCCCACATGTGACCACTTGCAGTGTCATCCTCTTAAAAAAGCACAGTGTAGTTCTGAGAGAGGAGGAGTCGGGTTTTGTGTGAAGGATGTGTAGACTTGTGAAGAAATACATGACTGGAGCATAGAAAACAGATTGAGAGTATAGGGGTGAAAACTGTAGGAGACAGAAGCACCTTCCTGGGGGTGTCTGCTATAGACCTCCAAGCCAGACTGAAGACTTGGGTGATGCAGATTACCAACCATTCAGAAAAGAAAGATATCGTAGTCATGGGAAACTTCAGCTTCCCCGATATCTGTTGGAATGCAAACTCTGCCAAGAAGGTGAGGTCCAGCATGCATTTTGGCTCTGAGAAGGCCAATTTTAAAAGGCTTAAGGAGCTGCTGGGTGAGATTCCCATGCTCAGAAATGCTCAGAGAGAAGGGAGTCCAAGTTTGATGGGGATTTCTAAAAGGAGAAACTGGAGGTTCTGTGAAACACAGTGTTTGGGCTTATTATATGCGTCTCAGGCTCTCTCTCTCCACACACACACACACACACACACACACACCCCAACTACTGGTGTGTTTGACTCTTGAGAAGCCTGCTTGATGCAGCATTTCCAGAGTAGTTGAGATTCCTGCACCGCAGGGGTTGGGCTAGATGACTCTTGGGGTCCCTCCCGACTTTGCAATTCTATGATTCTAAGCCCGAAAAGAGAGGTGGCACCCCCTGGCCCATCCTCTTGGCAGAGAGGGCAGAGCAGTGCCACCCCCGGGGAGCGAGAGGATCCCACTCAGAGAGACGCTTTCCGTGAGTCTGAATGGAGCTCTTCTTCCCAGTGGGAGCTGACGGCAGAAAGGTTTCAGATGGAAGGCAGCCTCCCTGGGAACGTCTCTCATTTAATTCACTTTTAGCCATACAAATTGCCAGGAGTTTAAAAGGTGTCAATTAATGGATCCCGAGTTACAGGTCAGTGGCAACTGGAAGCCCCACAAAGGCTTGAGGGAGAGCGAGGGAAATGCCACTGTCCGGATTGACAGAAGCTTCGCAGTTCGCCCATGACCCATTTTTTCACTTTCTTCTTCATTTTCTTCGGGTTGCTTGGCAACAGATGGTGCATTCTTAAAAAGGCTAAATCCCAAGCCTTGAGTACAGGCTCTGCGATGAGGCAGGTCGTGCGTTTTCCTCCCCAGGCTGGGTAGTTGCCAGGGCTGGTTAGGATGAATAATTGTTCCCATCATGGGTCCACCTGGGCCTCTGCCTTTCATTCCGTCCTTTCTGTCGCTTGCCCTTTGTGAGCTAAGACATTTGCCACAGGAGCCAACCCGTCTTGCTACACACACACACATCTGTTTTGGGGCTGCGGGGAGAGAGGTGGACCCAAAAATGACTTTAGTCCAAACGCATGTATCCTCTGTGCCTTGTACCTTCAGGTTGGCTTCAGTATCGCATTTGCACGCCAGAGATTGCTTCCAGAATGACTTCTGAAAAGGCTGCGTGCCTCTGGAAAGCAGGTTTTCCATAAGGATTCAAGAGCAAGCTATGAGATGCTGGCTCAGTGTAGCACCCCAGGAAACAGCCGCAGGAGTGGCAAATGTTCATGTCACGTGATTTTTACCTGTGTCGCAATAAGCAGCCGTGCGGACAGGTTCCGAAAGAGCATTCCTGTGGGGATCCAGGACCAAGGAAGAGGGTTGCAGCTTTTTCCCCTGGGAATGAGCTCAGCTTCTCCTGGGGATTGTCCACGCTCCGTGCCAAGATCGCACGCAGGGGTGTTTTTGTATCGACTGGAGACTCAATGGCTTTAAACTGATGTGAAAAGCAAACGGCAGCCTGTCTTCACATCTTGAGGAAACATCATATTGGGCTGCCTGGGAAAGAGATGGTTGCCGGGCAGAGCCCAGCTCCCTCTGCCAGTTGTCTCCCTCTGAGAAGTCTCAGGTCTCCCAACCTCATAGCTGGCAGAGATCTCCAGGCCCTTCTGGGTGGGGGAAACGTCATCTGGCGGGCTCAGCTTATATGTGCAAGATTTCAGCTGGTTGTGAGGAAGGATGCAAAGTGGTGGCTTTGCATCTTTTTCCTTTGGCCTGGAATCCCTCAATCCTTCCTCCTTTCCTCAGCAAATGGTGCATTTCTTTAGGAAAGCTGAGCCTTATACAGCAGAGGGTATTTGGGGCAGTGGAGGAGTGAGGGAGATACTTTTTAAGGCAGGAGACTGAGCTACACGACAGTGCGCTCCCTCCTTGAACATCTTGAGACTTAGGCTGGTGCGCTGCTCGTTTGGAGCTCTTGGAGCCTCGGCCCAGTATACCTGAAGGAGCATCTCCACCCCCATCGTTTTACCCGGACACTGAGGTCCAGCTCTGAGGGCCTTCTGGCGGTTCCCTCATTGCGAGAAGTGATGTTACGGGGAACCAGGCAGAGGGCCTTCTCGATGGTGGTGCCCTCCCAGTGGAACGCCCTCCCACCAGATGCCAAAGAGAAAAACAACTATCAGACTTTTAGAAGACATCTGAAGGCAGCCCTGTTTAGGGAAGCTTTTAATGTTTAATAGGTTATTGTATTTTAATATTCTGTTGGAAGCCGCCCAGAGTGGCTGGGGAAACCCAGTCAGATGGGTGGGGTATACATAATAAATTGTTGTTGTTGTTGTTGTTGTTATCTTGACTCCGTCCCCTGCTGTCCCGCACTGCACAGGGAGGAAGGGGGCCGTTCTCCCTGCCCTCCCAGGCAGCCTTGTGGAGCCTCCTCACGCCTATGATCTCCTCTTCCTGGCTTGCTTTCAGTGAGTGCCATAATTCCTCCGATCGGATCAAAGTGCGGGTCTGGGACGAAGACGACGACATCAAGTCCCGGGTCAAACAGAGGCTGAAACGGGAGTCTGATGACTTTCTGGGGCAGACCATTATTGAGGTGCGAACCCTCAGCGGGGAGATGGACGTCTGGTACAACCTGGGTAAGAAACCTCTTTGCTTGCTGGCATTTAGGCAGATGCTGAATGGGAAAAGGGGCATAGCTCAGGGGTAGAACATCTGCTTTGTAGGCAGGTTCAATGTTCCTGGGCCTACGCTGCTTCACTTCAGTTGGAAATACAGTTTTGTAGACATGTGGACAGACTACCTTCAAAAATAAAGGGAAATTGTGTGAGAGAAACACAGAGAGAGACCTACTTCAGTCTGTGCTCAGCCAATAATTTAGTTTCTGGGCCTCAAAAATACAAGCTGCAAAATCTTTCCACCTGGAAGCCCTCTCAGAGTCTGGCAGAGAGGCCACAGAAGTGGCTTCCCTGAGCCTTTCCCTGCAGGGCTGCCTTCTGAGCTCTGACTCGGTTGCAGTGCCAGGAGCGTCTGCAACCTCTGACTGGGCTCGGAACCCAGATCCGCTGCCTCTCGCTGCGCAAGCAAGCAAGAGAACAGCTGTCGTGAAGACTCCCCCAGAAGAGTGTTGTGGGCAGAAGCAAAGCTGTCCGCAGACACCTCTCTTTAACACCCCCCACGAGGCAGCAATATTTGGGGAAGAGTCTGGCTTGGTGGGAGCTCCAGGCAGATGGTGCCTGGGTTTGGGGGGGGGGGCTTGGTTGCCTGCAAGAGTCCTCCGCTGCCCCCCTGCTCTGCTGAGACGTCTCCTGCTTTCTTGCCTGGGCTCTCCTGGGGAAGGAAGGTGGGGGGACGGGGACATTTCAGAGAGGGGCACTTGGCGGGAACCCTACCTCCTCTCACAGCCTGTGAAGTCCTGTTCTCCATCTTCCTGATGGGCACCTCCAAGGCAGGTGCCCCCAAAAGGCATCCTTGAGTTGACTTTTGGCTGAGCCATCCCAGGGTTCTGAAGACATGGAAGTCTTCTCCTGCCTCTTCCCTTGTCTCCTTCCTCTGGGAGGAAAGGGCTGTTTCAGTTTCTTGAAGCCCAAGGCCTCCAACTCCAGGATTTTATAGCCAAGGGCAGGATCCTGCCATTGACATTGCGGTGACTGAGGGGACACAGGGCTGCAGAGAATGGAGAATGGGCTGCAAAGTTTGTTTGTGAGCCAGGTAGGCAGGAGCAGGGCTGTCTTGTTGGCACGGCTCTCTGTCTGCAGAGCCCCAACGCTGATCTTTTAAGAGGCCCTAAAATGGGAGAAGGGGTGCAGTCCTAGCCTTGGGGTACAGAGCGCAGGGTTAACTCTGTTTTTTTAAAGAAAAAAAAATCAATTTTTTGTTTTTTTCAAAGACTTACAGACATACAAATTACAAAGACACAAATCACATACAGTGGATGCTCAGGTTGCAAACATGATACCTCGGGTTACAGACACTTCAGGTTGCGTTTTTTCGGGTTATGGACCACTGAAACCTGGAAGTACTGGAACGGGTTTCTTCCGGGTTTCAGCGGTCGCGCATGCGTAGAAGCGCTATATCACACTTTGCGCATGCTCAGAAGTGCAAGCCACATGTGCGCAGATGCAGGTTGCGAACGCTGTGGGTTGTGAATGTGCATGCCGCATGGATCACATTCGCAACCCGAGTGTCCGCTGCACACATATATTCGGCTTCCCTCCCCCACTTTTGTGGTTTCTTTTTATTTAAAATTTCCACCCTGAATTTTCCACATTGCTCCATCTTTAAATTATTATTTAGTTTCTCTTAATAATGTGTTTAGCTGTGTGTTTTACGTTAACCCTCGCAGGGTTGGCTCCGGCTGCCGCTCCCCTTTCTTCCTCCAGCCAACCTTGCTGTGCTTTTGTGGACGAGGCTCAGGGTTTCCCTCTTGAAAATGGCTCGTTTTTCCTTTTAGAAAAAAGAACAGACAAGTCTGCCGTGTCCGGTGCCATCCGCCTGCAGATCAACGTGGAGATTAAAGGTGAAGAAAAGGTGGCCCCTTACCATGTCCAGTACACCTGCCTTCATGAGGTAAGCTCCGCAGCACGGTGGAGGCCCAAGGCGGCAGCCTCTTTTCTCTTCTCGCAAAAAGAAGGTTGGGGTACAGCGAATTCAGCATCCCCAAAGGCGGTTCGTCTGACTCTGGAAACCCCTCTCACTTGCTTGCGTCTCTTGGACTCCAGGGGAAGCTGGCAGAATGGGGGGAGATTCTAGGCAGACAGAAGCATGTCCTTCTTTACACATGCTTAAGCTATGGATTGCGCTCCTGCAAGACGCCATGACGGCCACGAGCTTGGACTGCTTTAAAGAAGGATGAAGCAGATTCGTGGAGGAGGAGGAGAGGGCTATTGATGGCTACGAGACTCCTTGGCTTTGCTCTGCCTCCCTGTTGGTGGCAGGGATGCCTCTGAATGCCAGGTCCTGATTTGGCTTCAGGCACCTTGTTAGCTTCTCCAGAAAAGATTTGCAGGCTGCTGCCCAAAACAGTCCTCTGCTCTTGTGGGCACAGCCTGCTTTGATTTGTGCAGGGTGGCCCCCTGCCTAGGGAAGGACAGGCACATCTGTTTCCTTTGCTTATTTATTAGCTCCAAGGACGTTGTGCTGACTTTTAGTTGCTGCTCAGGAATGAGCAAGTTCATGGACTGCTGGCATCTCCTGCACTGCAGCCTCTGGGCTCCGATTAAAATCCTGGAAGAATCCTGGTTCTGTGATGATTAGACGGTCATGTCCTCAAAGTTTCAACAAGGAACCAAATGGAAAGGAAGATGGACTCCATCTTCCCAACATTGTCCTTTTCAGGCTGCATTGGCTGAAGGGCCTTTTGCAGTGGTGTGACTGTTCATTACTGAGCCCCAGAGCGGACAAGAGCTGTCCCTGAGCAGCCTGACAAGACGGAAAGCTCAAAGATGATTTGTGCCTGAAATTGAGCCAGTGGGGATGTCGTTAGGAAATTCATTTGCATGACAGCAGCCAAGAACAGAAAGCTGGCCAGTAATGAATGTCTAGCAGGACACCAGTATGTGAACTGCTTAAGCCATTTCCTCGCCTTCTTTCTCTGCCCGGCCACCTGATGCTTTCATAGCCCCTCCAAAAGGGGGGTTAATTGCGGTCACTTTAGGGAGTCCCATTTTGCTCTGGGAAGTGTGATTCAAACTCCACCTGAGTTGAAACAGGCAAACTGGTTCGCCATCCGGCCCTCGCCGCCAGCTGACTCATCCTCTGGGGCTGCCTGGCCTGTTTAAGGAAGCGCTTTGCTCCAGGCCGGCCTCACAACCTTCTCTGGTCTTGCCTGCCCAGCAGAGCTGCCCAGTCTGTGACCTGGTTCTGTCCCCATCGCGGTTTTCTGATCGCTTGTGGAGAACAGAAGAAGAGCCTGCTCCACGCAGAGGGATAGTTTGAGAGAAGCAGCACACTGATCTTGGTAGCTCAGACACAGAAGAGGAGCATTTTGGACCCTGCATGACACCACTCAGGCATCGAGGGCAGCATCTCTATAGTCACTTCTATCTCACCTTTGCACAGAGCTCATGGGTGACATGCCCTGATTCGATCCCCTGCCCATTTTATCTTCACAACACCCCTGTGAAGTAGAAAGGGTGTCGAGGTCACGCAGGGAGGATTTGAACTCTTCGCACAAGTTCTTGGCAATAGCCCTCACCCTGAGCTTTAGCTTTCCGCAGAAGGGGTTGATTAACCAGAAAAGATTTGGGTGGGCAGCAGAGGTTGTCAGGATGCAATGCTGGAGGAGAGAGCAGCCTTCAGGCCAGGGGGAAGGCGAGGGTGGGGGACAAAACCCCACAAGTTTCCCCAGGCTATGTGGACTCCGGCCACTGGGCAGCTGCTCTTCCCTTTCTGAGTTCTTTAAGAGTACGCCATGTATGTCAATGATAAAGGGAACCTGACTGTGAGGGTGCTCTGTACCACTCCGACCTTCTGTTGGGTCCACACCTGAAGCAGTGCTGTGTCTGTGTCTGTGTCCGTGTCTGTGGCAGCAGCAGCAGCAGCAGCCCCAGTGTTGATGTGCTGGTCTGCTCCTTTTCTGTTCCAGAACCTCTTCCACCACCTGACAGATGTGCAAGGAAACGGGGTGGTTAAGATTCCTGATGCCAAAGGGGATGACGCCTGGAAGGTTTACTTTGACGAGACAGGCCAGGAGATTGTGGACGAATTTGCCATGCGCTACGGGATCGAGTCCATCTACCAGGCCATGACGTGAGTTCCTGCCCGATGCTGAGCATCCCTTTCATCCCGGGTGCCACTGAAAGGTCCATTGCGGAAAGGTTTCCTGGTTAGGAAGGGGCGGGCTTGGGGTTGATGCGAGAAAGTCGAGTCTGAGAGCAGCTCAGGAAGTTGTGATGGTGGGACTTTTGAGAACCATTGTCCTTTAAAAACCTGGCTACCGCACACTCTTCTGCAGAATATAATCCTGGCCTTTGTCGGCCATCAGACTTCCATTTAAAATGCCAGTTTTGCCAACTGCAGGGTATCATCTTCTGCTGCCATGTGTCTTAATGCTGCTCCCTTATTCTGGGATGCCAGAGACAGGGCCGGGTGGGGCTGGAGGGGGCTGGGGCTCCAGCAGGCTGCGTCTGGTGCTCCCGTTGGGGAAACTGGATCCAGGTCCCCCAGGGAGGCTCAGGGAGCTTGTAGGTTCCTCTGGGCTCATCCTGCCGTCCTCAGGAAGGAAGTGGCCTCATTTGCATTTTCTCATTTAATTGCTCTCATTAAAGTGCAGAAAAGAAACCCTCCCGCAGGAAAACTTAAAACTCATTCCCCCAGCACTAGGGCTTGTGGGATGATTAAAGTAAACAATCAAAGAAAAACTGCTATAAATAAGGGAAAACAGTGCTTGAAAGGGGATTATGTCACGAGACACGACAGGAGAGAAGCACTCTCTAATTAATAGAGTTGGCGAGAAAGAGAGAGGCTGAGCGAGTCTTGCTGGAAAGTTGCTGGAGGGGAAGGGCGGAGCTGAGCAGAGCGGCTCTTGCTCCAGATTCCTGAGCGGGAGTCGGAGCAACAGGAGGCTCTGCTCTGCATCCCAGCTCCTGGGAGTCTCAGGTGGGGAGAGCCCCCCTCCTCCTCCTCCTCCTCCTGCTGCTGCTGCTTTTGCCTCCCAGGAGAGGCAGCGAAGGATGTCTTGGCGTTGGGGCTGTTCTTGCGCTCAGAGCGCTGGGCAGAGGCAGGGAGGCTTAGGTTCCTGGGCACTGGATAAGTTTATTCCCAGCTGCTTCCTAATTCTGGTGCATCTTTTAAGGCGGTCTGTAAAACCAGCAGGCTAGTTAGCTGTGCTCCCTCTTGTGGCCTCGTTGATGCTGGGGGTCAGGCAGAGAGGACTCTGAACCTTTCCTGGCAGCATCTGGACCACCTGGCACCAGCCCACTTGCAGCCGGGATTCTGTATGGTGTGAAGCTCTTTGCTGTGTCATTCTGTTTGGGATGGATCATGGGGTGGGTCTTGCTCATCTTCAGTGCCTTTTATGGGTTATGAGTGGGATTTCCCCCCCCCCCACACACACACACCTGAGCCTCTCTGCTAGATCCTGAGGCCCCTCTCCACTTCTCCCATAGCGTGGCGCCTCATCCAGTCTCTTGAGTCACTTGGAGCCATTTGCTCTGGGGGAAGCATTGGGCGGGGAGGAGGGGATTTTTGCTCCTGACTTGCACCCTGTGGCCTGGCTTTTGCAGGGAGGGGTGTGTGTGTTGGAGTGGATGAGCTTCCGCTTCCCACCCCCAGCATCCCAGTCACCCTGTGATTTCTGGCACAACAGAGGTTGGCTTGATGCTTGGTAGGAGAAGGGGGAGTCTTTTTTGAAGATAAAAGGCACTTTACGCATGTCCTTCCTTGAGATGGCTCTGAGCATCCCTGCAGCTTCTGCCTGATGGCCCCCCATGGCTTCTGTTCCCCCAGGCATTTTGCATGTCTCTCCTCCAAGTACATGTGCCCGGGGGTGCCAGCGGTGATGAGCACCTTGCTGGCCAACATCAATGCTTACTATGCTCACACAACAGCCTCCACCAACGTGTCTGCCTCCGACCGCTTCTCGGCTTCAAACTTTGGGGTAAGTGCCCCTGCTGTCTCCCCCCTGCCCCCCGCTTGCTTGCTTGTGGGTCCAGGTTCAAGGGGACAAGGAACATCATTCTGTAGGTTGGAAGAAATGCTGCCTCTTCTTCCTGCCAAGCCAAGTTCCTTTACACTCACAAAGACACTTGCCCGAGTGATGCTGATGTAGAAATTGGGGTTTGGCTTTTGCTGCCCAACTCCCCTTGGGACTGAGTCCCCTAAGTCCATGATCAGTCAGAGAAGAATGTATGGAGGCAGGATCCAGTGGAAAGCAAGGCAGATCTTTATTTTTCTATTGCAACAGAGTTCTCTCCGCTCCTTCCAAGGAGGGAGAGACCCTGAACAAAAGTGTGCAGGAACCTTTAAAGACTTTTGACATTGCCCAACCGCCTTAGCCAAAGACCACCACCAAATCACCATACATACATCACAGAAGGAGGCAGTTTACAGCAGAAATCCTGTCTGCCAGGATGCCTGATAATGGCCGCTGGTTGCATTACCTGGGCCGTCTCGCCATTCTTTTGTGAAGGTTAATACTTTAGGATTTGTAGGCGAAAAGACAATGGGAAGGCTTTCCCCATTTGACTCCCTTACTGCAGAGGAATATTTGAGGTCATTGGAAGAGTCAAAATGGCTTCAGGATTGCTCTCCTGTACTATTTCAGACACATGGCTTATATATTTAGATATGTGTGCATTTATGAATATTTATTCTATATTTGAGACCTTAGAATTCTGATAACAATGCCAGGGGCCTGCTCTGCCTGAAATGAATCAATCGGTGTTTGCATGCAGTTCTTTGAATTTTTGATGTTGCATGCCTGATAATGTAACAATCTTGAAATTGTGTTGCCGCTCTGTGGTTTTAAAGCAGAGAACGAAACCAAGTAGTGATGTCCCAGTCCTTAAACGTGGGCAGTGAAAATGCCTTTTAATCCTTTCAAATCTCCAAGGCCTCAAGAGTTCCAAAATAACACTGATTGGATGTTTTCCCTTACTGTAAAGTAAGTGGGGGTGCTCTAAATCTTCATGGGATTCTTTTTCCCCACAGAGGGGTGATTCCTAAGGGATCCTATTTATTTCCTGACAGAGCCGCCCTCCTCAGGGCAGATTCCTCTGCCACCACGTTACTCCTCAGGCCTGGGGGCCCAATGTGGCCCTTTGGGCATCTCTTTCACACTCTGGAATCTGTGCGGGCCACGCCCCTCTCCCCCTAGGCCACGCCCCTTCAAGGCCCCTGCTTCACGTGCTTCTCGGGTGCCTTTGCCCGGCTGGAATATGCCCTTGAAGTGACGGTGCCTCTCGCTTGCCTGAATGGAAGGTGGAGCAAAGTGTGTGCAGGAAAAGCACCTTAGCCTTTTGCAGCCTGCTGTCCGGATGTGGTGTGCTCACTTTGGCCCCTGCCATGGCGACCCTGGGAGGTTGCAGCCCTCGGACAGAAAACAATTCTGCACCCACTGCTTCAATGGATGCAAACCTTTTCACTCTGTTTGTGTGTCCCAACAGACTGAGTGGCCCTTTTGGGGGGGGGAGAGAGGAATGTACCCCAGAAGGGGAGCTCCCCTTTAGGCCTGGAAATAGGTTAGGACCAGTTTTTGGCCACCCCTCTAACACATCCTCTTTTCCTCCCGCACACAGAAAGAGCGATTTGTTAAACTTCTGGACCAGCTGCACAATTCCCTCCGCATTGACCTGTCCATGTACCGGGTAAGAGCCACACAGAGAGATTGTGAATAGTTCTTGGCACTCGTGAACCCCCCTCCTGAGCCTTCAAGTGCCTCACATTCATTATGTCCGTAATCCTCACTGCTGTGCTGTAAAGTAGGCCAGCCTGATTATCCCCATGTTGGCCTGGGAGGGTGAGAGAGGCTTGTCTCGGGTTTTTGGCTGAGGCAGGGGGCTTCCTGGCTCCCACTGAGTGGAGTCCTGCTAGTCCTTTCTGCTTTTTTAAAAATAAACCTAGGGTAAGAAATGTCTGAGCAGACAAAGGCTGGGTGGGTGGGGAGTTGTCCTTCCGCTTTCCAACTCAGAAATCCTCCTGTGGGAGGAGGACACTTCAGAATTTAAAAATGGAGTGTAATAGTGACCTTTTGCAGAGTTGTCGTGCTCCCATCTAAATTAGCAAAGATTGGGAACAGGCTTTTCAGCTCCCGCCGGCTTGATAATGCCCTCTCCAAAAGACCTGGGATGGGGAGGGGAGCCGCGCTCTTGCCTGCAGCTTCTGCACTATGAACCATGGTCAATGCGTCTGCCCAGACAAATCCAGCATCACTGCACCCCTGCCAGGAAAGCCCAGCCTGTAACACTCAGGATTCAGTTTGGATGGCTCTTAGTTAGGATCCCTTGACGGATGTTTCCACTGGGCTCAGCTGAATGGCATCAACTAAAGCAAGCCTCTTTGCCAATTATTTTCTCTTTACCCCCTTAAAAGGTGACCTTAGGAGGACTGTGATACCTAGATTGGGTCTTTATCATGTTTTGGATAGCCTCTATTCCCATTATTATTGCTATAGCAATGCAGAGCATGGCAGGGAGTCTCTCCTCCTTGCGCTCAAGTAGAGAGAGCTGCTCTGCCCTGGTATACAGCCAGTTCGGCACGTGGTGACGATGTTGAGAGTTTCAGTTTCAGTTTTGCAGTTTGGGGTTCTGCATAGCAATAAACAAAAAAGAATGTGCACCACCATTGGCTAGAAACAGCGCGAGGAAATGGCATTTGGGAATGGTGTAATTATACATTGTAGAATAATACCGCTCGTTATGGTGGTGGGAATAGCTAATCCTTGGATGAGATGCCTGTTCATTCTGCTGCCAAAAATAGTAGCCTAGTGTGAGCTGCAGTGAAATGTAATTAGATCTAATTTGTAATGATAAGACTCTGTTGCATAAATGGGCTCCTAATTGATTGTCCCCAAAGTGCAGCTGACGTTCTGTCTTGGGGAGCGAAGCCCTTCCACATTAATTAAAAGTGTCTTCTGCCCTGGAAACGTCAACAAGGAGGGAAGGCAGCTCCGGCTCAGAAGCCAGCAGGGCCAGAAGCATCCAGAGAGGTTTCTTTCTTGTTGCCTTGGCTCTTGCTCACCGCCAACTTTTAAAAGGAAGCATCCGATCTGTTTCCTTGACGTTTATCGGCCTGAGGATGCCTTAACACAGAGTGAACCAAGCGTGTGGCCGTTGGGTGAATTGGTATCATTGTTGTGACCAGGGAAATCCTGCACTGAGGGGGAAGTCTCCCTTCCTTGTGCCCCTCCCTCCCTTCCGCCCCTCATCCCAGTCGTTTAGCTATAAGCAGTTTTTCCTGTCGGGTTAGACTCATGCAGGGATGTGGTCTTCTAAGCGATGTGAAGCTCCATCAGCACCAGCCACCAAAACCAGTAGTCAGCAGTGATGGGAAGTCCCAAAAACACCTGGAGGGTCACAGGTTCTCCACCTTTGGAAGAGCTTCCCGTGCTGCTGCCTGTTTGGGCCACTGAGCTGGGTGTTTGAGCCATGCTCACCTTTTTGCCTTTTTTAGAAGGGGATTGGTTTTTCTGCCAACAGAACAACTTTCCGGCCAGCAGCCGAGACCGCCTGCAGGACTTGAAATCTACTGTGGACCTGCTGACCAGCATCACCTTTTTCAGAATGAAGGTAGGGGTCTTCCTCCCGGTGGCTGTTCCTGGCAAAGCCAAGCCCTCACTCTCTGGCAGAGACCTCCTCCTCCTCCTCTCTTTCTCTGGGGAGGAGCTTGAGAAAAGCACTCTCAGACTATCCAGTCTATGGACTTGTCCACACTTTTGCCCTGCTCTGTCCAGGCACAGCTCTGTGCTTAAAAGCTCCAGGCATGAGGTTTTTTCCCCCTGAAGCTTTCCCTGCAAAAACTCAGTCTTTAATGCTCAGTTGGAGCAAACAGCAGTTCGGGTTTTCTGCGGATTGCCATTTGCTCCAATTGAGCTTCAAAGAGTAGGTTTTTCATGGGCAAAGCTCCGGAGCAAAAAAGGGTGCTGCTCGGACATGGAGCTTTAAAATGCAGACTGTGCCTGGAAAGAGCAGAGAAATGTGAAGTGTGGAGAAGCCTTCAGCCTCCTAGTCCAAGGAGAGGTCAGCCTTTGCCTCCGAATGCAAGATCTCTCCTCCATCCTTCCAGCAAGTGAAGATTCTGCTGCAGGTCCCAACTGAGTTGTTATCACATCTCGCTCACTGATGTGGCTATGAACTTTCCCGTGTGCTTATCTGACAGCCTTATTCATTTGCCAATTAATTAAATGCTGCTTATTTGTAAATATCCCTGGAAACAAAGTTAAGTACTGGAACAAAACAATTCATTTTACAGGAACAAGAAGCCCATTATTCACAGTGAAGGCTGCTGATTGGTAATGAAATCTGCCTTTGTGCTTTTCCAGCTAACGGGGAAGCCAAGTGATGATTTCTGACACCCATAAAGCTATTACCGCTTCGATGTGAGTGCTGGTGCAGGAAGTGGCAGGCACACCTGTTTATTTTATCTGAACAAACAGGCTTATTCTGCTCCTGGAACATCAATACCTGTGCTGTCAAGTTCTTTTTCAGGCCAGGTGTCTGAGTTTGTTTTGACTGCTGCAGAAATTCAGAATAAATGTTCTGCAATGGTGTTTTCCTTTGTTTGCAAATGTTCTGAGAAGCCGCATCTAAGGTTTTCCCTCTTCCAAAAACTCTGGTTTTTAAAGTCACGGGGGTCCCGTGCATTCTCCAGAGCAGCAGGTTTCTAACACCCTTTGTAGGCAACAAAGCCTCGGCGATCTGACTTGTCAGCCTCAGAGGCGTTTCTTGTGGCACTTGCGGCTTCTCTCTGCCTCCCACCCTCTCCTGCCTTCCTTTCCAGGTCCAGGAATTGCAGAGCCCTCCTCGCGCCAGTCAGGTGGTGAAGGATTGTGTCAAAGCCTGCCTCAACTCGACGTACGAGTACATCTTCAACAACTGCCAGGATTTGTACAGCCGCGAATACCAGACAGACCCTGTGAGTCGAGGGTGACAATAGCATTTGTATTCCACTTCATCTGGAAAGCCCTCCCAGAGTGGCTTAGTAAGGGGTCAGAGTGTCTCTGCCCTTAGGCCCACGTTCCAGGCTCAGTCCACGCTTTAAAGCTCAGCGCCAGAGCATCCCCTGCCAGCGCTTTTGCCCGTCTTCTACCACTGAATCGGAGCAAATGGCAACCCACAGAAAAACCAGTTATCGTTGCTCTGATTTAGCAGTGAAACGCGGGTTTTCCCCTAGAAGGTGCTGGGGGGGGGGCACACACTTGGAGAAAGAGCTTTATAGCCCCGGCCTGTGCCTAGAAATGCAGCCCGAAAAGCAGACTGGATGAAGCTTAAGAAACACGACCCAGAGGGTGGGAGGGAGAAGGAAGCCCAGATCTCACTCGCAGAATTCTGAAAATGAAAAATTTGGAGAGCAGCGGCACCATCTCCAGGGAGCCCTGTGGGCCCAGGCTCCCACAATTATTTTGGCTATGGGTGCCTGGCTTCCCTCGTGTGCCCTGGCAGAAGGCGCAGGCCCTGGCCCAGTTGCCCATCTGGTGCCTTTTGCTTTTCCTCTAGAACAAAGCTCAGGACATGCCTCCCGAGGAGCAAGGTCCCAGCATCAAGAACCTGGACTTCTGGCCCAAGCTCATCACCCTCATTGTCTCCATTGTCGAAGAGGACAAGAACTCCTATGCCCCCGTCCTGAACCAGTAAGAGCCCCTCTTGCTTTGCTGCCGGAAGCAGACTCCGCGAGCTGGCCGGATTCACTTTGCCTGCCTGTCTTTTCTGCCTTTCTGACCTTTCTGTCTCTTTGGGGTGACACTGTTTCGATGGTGTTCCCACTCACACCCCTGCAGCGTTAGAGCTCAGATACTCTCCTGACGAGTGGGGTGAGAGCAGCTCCTCTTTGGGCTGGCCTTCCAGGTGCCTTTCTCTCCTCCACCCCACTCCCCTCAAGAGCTGTGTGTGGATGTTAGGTCTAAGCAGGGCTGGGGGAGGGGCTGCATGCGTAGGGCAAGTGAATAACGCAACAAGGTTGTCAAGGGAGCAAGAAGGGCAGGATGTAGCCCAGGGGCCTCTCACTCAACCCAGGAATTTGTGGTAATTCGGGAGATGGACCTCATTGGCCAAAGGTTGCAGGATCCTGCAGAATCCCTCTTGGCAGTGTCTTCTGAGAGCGATCCACCGTCAGGGATCTTCCCTTCCCTTTAGGTTTCCTCAGGAGCTGGCTGTTGGGAAGATCAGTGCTGAAGTCATGTGGAACCTCTTTGCTCAGGATATGAAATACGCCATGGAAGGTAGGTGGCTGGTCTTGGCATTCCTTACTGCTGCAGAGGGTTTTACAAAAGTGGTTCCTGGCCTTTGGCCCAGGTGTTTTGAAGGAAGTCCTTGGTCCCTGCTGATGAGCACATTTGCCAGGGGTCAGCAGTGGGCTGGAGCAGCTGCTTTTAGTGCCTTTTGATTTCCAGGAGGCTCCTGTCGAGGCTCCCAACCAGCCATAAATGACATGGGAGCTTTCCCTGCCCTGCTCCAATGAGGCTCCCATGGGTTGTGCCTTCCAGCTTCTTGCTCGGCAACTGGCCAGTCACGTTCCGCTTGGGTCAAAGCCTTGCAAAGGCTGGCTGTTCTCTAATCAAATTACTTCTCCACGATGCTGCAGCCGGAATCCCCGAGCTCTGTGCCGTGTTCTGTGAGGAGCTGCCAAAAGCTCCCGGGGGAGTTTCTCAGGCCATCTGAGGAAGCCTTGCCAGAGCTGCTCTGCCAGCTCAGCACCGCTGTCGCTTCTTGGAATGGAGCTTGGCATCCTTTGCCCCATCAGGAGACTGAGGACTGGCCTTCCTCCTGCACCAGGCGAGAAGCTGCCAAGCCCTAAGAGCAGCCGCTGGCTCTGTCCTCTCTGGGCACAATCACCTTCCCATTCTCTCTCCCCCTGGACAGAGGGCGGCATCTCTCTGCCCTTAGCCCCTGAATTCGTGCAGCTGGAGGAGAGGAAGTCCCTGCTCCCTTGATTCGCGCTGTGGGCTAGTACCTGAGTGGAGCAGGGCAAAGAGGGTGACCCACAGTTCATGGGATGTTTCCGAGGACCTTTGTCTTGGGTCTCTGCTTCTCCTACTCTCTGGCATCCTGGGATGTGGGGCAGGGGAGAGGGCTGCTTGCCCCCACCTCTGCCCCAGACCTGTTGCTGATGTCCACTTTTTCTTTGCCCCTTCTCACTGAAAGGTTTGCTCTACACTTTTATATATATGGCATGCTTTTTTTAATGTATGCTTTTTTAAATTGAAGCCGTGCTTGTGGTGGGGCTGGGGGCGGTCGCGATGGTCGGAGAGGCCTGTTGGTTGCTCCTCTCTGCACAGCCATCTGGGGAGACAGGAAGGGAGATCAGCCACATCCTGCACAGCCGGCTTGGGCTGGGAACAGAACCAGCCTCTCCTGAGCTCCAGTCCCTGCAGGAGGCTTGCAGAGCTGGCCAGACAGGGCTGAGCACTGATCCACTGCAAACTCCCCACTCCAAACTCTGTTTGCCACCTAAATGAGCCTCTAGTCTCTGGGGAGCATTTAGGGGTGGCATTCCTATTCTGGTTGTTACCTTAACTGATCAGAGCATTAGAAAAATCCGGGCACCTGAGGTTAGTTTGCTCAAGGTGAGGGATCAAACCAGCAGGAAGAATACACAAGTGTGAATACATGGCATGGATCCTGGCATTAGATACTCCTCCCCACCCTGCGATATCCTGGCAACATGCACGCTCATTTGAGTTAATAATTATTCCGGGCCTCCAGCTCCTGTTTATGCAAAACACAATGGGGGGGAGGAGGAGAGGGGGAAAGGGGCCAGGCGGTTAACTGCACTGAGCCATGATGAAGCCTCCTTCTGCGGGTTTGATTTTTCAACCTTTAAAGCCGTTGCTGCCTTTCCTCCCTTTTCAATGCTCTGGGTTTGAGCATCATGCATTTTGATCATGGCTAATAGGCACAGGGGATGTGATCTGTGTTTCAAGATGTCGCTTCAGGTAATTAGCATCCAATTGGTTCTGACACCTCAAAGAGCAGGAGTGAGACACACACACACACACACACACACACACACACTCACACTCCTAGGATTTTGTCCTCCCTCTGCTGCAGTTCTGCTGCGAAGTGGAGCTCTTCCTTAGGAGCACAAGTGTGACTCTTCCATCTCCTGTATTTTGGTGGGCTAAGCCTCTCCCCTCTGGGCTCCTAATAATGTCTGGCCTGTGTGTGCTTTTTGTCTCACCCCTTGCTCATCTCTTAAGTTCTGGATAGAATGAGCACCCTCAAGGCATCACGTGGTAAGAGCCTTCCCTTGGTGACCCTTCTGAATGTTCGGCTAAAGACCTTTCCTCTCCATAGTGAGAATAATAGCACATAGCCTCCCACCCCCCACCCCGTGTGGTCTTCCATGTTAACAGATGTAAGGCCTTTTCTGTGGTGGCTCCCCACTTATGGGGTGCTCTCTCCAGGGAGGCTTACCCAGTACCTCTCTTTAGATGCCAGGCAAAAACATCCCTCGTCTTGCAGAAACAATCTGTAGCCCTTTAAACTGGGGGGCGGGTATGCTTTTGGTTTGTCTTGTGCTTCTATTTTGCAAACAGCCCTGTGATCCTCGGACGAAGGGCAGCGTAGAAATTTAAATAATAATCATAAAGACTTGAAGGGTCCTTCTGAGCATCTCTCCCTAGAGGAGCGATTCCTGGTGAGGATGGGAGCCAACCGGAGGCCTCATATAGAGTGCTTTCTCTTTCTCTGGACGGGAGCCCTCTCGCCTTCCTCCGCTTCTGACATGGATAGACAGGAGGATTGGCAGCTTTTTGGAGTTGGGAGTCAGGGAGGGCTGTGTGAACATTGGTGGTTGGTTCACTCCTACCTTTTCTCTGTCCAAAGCCCCACCTATATTTCGCATCCGCATGGTCCTCTTCCAGGGCGGTAAGAGCCTTTTTTTTTTCTCCCTGACTTTATTCTAGTTTAGCAGGTTCCCATCCCCCTCCCAGGCTGTGCATAGATCGCAAACCCCGAAGTGATGCTTAGTTTGCAGAGCAGACACGTCTGCCTGAGCCCCTTTCCATGGCAGGCCAGTGGCGGCAGGAAGCGGCTTGTGTGTGTCGCTCCCCCTTGCAGAAAACCCCGCCTGCTGCTGCTCCTCTGCTCTGAGTGCGCTTCCCCTCCCAGCTGCTTCTCAGGTTCCAGATACTGGAGGGCCTTCTCCTGGCCCACCCTCCTTCAGAGAGCCTGACTGGGAGAGCACCACTGCTTGGCAGTGTCCATGCAAAGCTGTCCTGGTTTTGTGTTTTCATTTCTGAGCACAATTCAAAGTGTTGGTGCTGACCTTTAAAGCCCTAAACGGCTTCAGTCCAGTATACCTGAAGGAGCGTCTCTGCCCCCATCGTTCATCCCGGACACTGAGGTCCAGCTCCGAGGGCCTTCTGGCAGCTCCCTCACTGCGAGAAGCAAGGTTACAGGGAACCAGGCAGAGGGCCTTCTCGGTGGTGGCACCCTCCCTGTGGAACGCCCTCCCATTGGCTCTGTTTTCCCTGGATATTATCAAGTGGGGCTCAGTGGCATTTACCAGCAATTTTAAAGGAATTAGGCAGCCCAAGGTTAGAAAAGTTTCCGCCAGGATAGTTGGTGTTTTTTGCATTGAGACAAGTGTCATGAAAACATTCTGGAAGCGAAGGTGCCAAAAACTGAAGGCCCTGCGTTGGCTTTGAAGTCTCGTCTCTCCTGGCCCTTCTCTCTCTGCGTCCTGAAGTCTTAAGATGGGCTGGGAGAGCCAGGCAGCAAGAGGCCTGAGCCCAGGAAAAACCCACAGGGAGCCTCGAAGAGCCAGAGTGGTGGTGTGGTTCAGAGCGGTGGACTCGTAATCTGGTGAACCGGGTTTGCTTCCTTGCTCCTCCACATGCAGCTGCTGAGTGACCTTGGGCCAGTCATACTTCTCTGAAGTCTCTCAGCCCCACTCACCTCACAGAGTGTTTGTTGTGGGGGAGGAAGGGAAAGGAGAATGTCAGCCGCTTTGAGACTCCTGAAGGGGAGTGATAAAGCGGGATATCAAATCCAAACTCTTCTTCTTCATCACACACACAGAGGAGACAAAGAGCCTGAGTGTTTCCTGTTCTCTTCAGAAGTCTTGTGGTCCTGAGCAGTAAGGGTGAAAACGGTGTCCTGAGCCTAAGGTGTGGGGAGGAATGCAAAGGTGTTCTTCAGCTGCTGGGAATTCCCTCAAGGGGTCTTGGGAATGCCCTCCATGCTGTGGGGTGCTCCTTCTGATGTGTAGCACTGGTTGGTGTTGGCAGAACAGGAAAAGGTGGGCAGGGGATTTATTCCAATTACCTAAACCTGATTAATTTAAAATGAGACTGAGGATAGTGATGGAATTTACCCTATTTTTCCGTCTATAAGACGCCCCCATGTATAAAACACCCCCTATTTTGGGGAACTCCAACTTAAGAAAATGGAGGGAGAGCTATAGGTGTATAAGACGCCCCCACATTTTGGAAATTATTTTTTAGGGGGGAAACCTAGTCTTATACACGGAAAAATATGGTACATTGGTCCTCCAATTATTCTGTAGCAGAAGATCTCTTGCTTTCAGGAAGGCGGCTTCCTCTTACCAAATGCCTGGGGCTCTCCTCGCGCCTTCAGGCTTAGATGGGTATCCAGGTGACCTCCTTTCTTTCTCTTTCTCTCCCCCAATAAGTCTTAATTACTGGCCTTTGCCCTCCTTGAGTGCTAATAAAACCCTCCTGCTGTCTGAAGTGGGACACAGAATTGCTCTGCACTTGCTTTCAGTAAAGCCCCTTTCCCCTGGGGGCTTTCGGGATCTTAGACCGGCCTTGCAATGCCTGGCAAACGACCTGTCCTTGGGGATCCCAGGACCTTGACGCTTCCCTGGCCGCCTCTGCTGAAGAGAAGGAGGGGGGGCGCCCTGGCCGGGGTCATCAGCACCAGAGGATGGTGGCACATCCTGCTGCCCCTCTTTGCCCAGAGAATGCGCAGCTCTGCTCCTGGGAGGGAAGGGGGACTGCTTCTTGCAAGCAGTGGCTTCAGCCACACAGTTAGGACCTGCAGATCCTCAGGTGGCTTGAAAGAGTGAGCTGGTTAGATCTGTCCGTGCCTCGGATGTGCCTCCTGGGCTTGGCCTTCGCTTGGATGGGAGACAGGCCAGGAGCCCCCCATGCTGCTGTCCTGAGCTCAAGCGGAAGCTTGGGGGAGGTCCGTTTCACCTTGGGGAAGAGCCCAGGAGCCACTGGCCTTCAGCAAAGAGAGCAGAAGCTCCCTGGGCCTTGTGGTTGCAGAGAGTGGGTCACTTCTTGGCAAAAGGTGCCGCTCAACTTGGAGAGCACCCAGCTGTCTGCCAGAGAAGGGGGTGGACAGGAGGGACTTTGGAAAAGGAGAAGAGGAGAAATCTGTGCTTGAGGTGAGAAGCCTGGAGACGACTGACCTGGGGCAAGATGGAGGCATCATGAGCCCCAATGGCCTTGTGGGAAGTGTCTCTCTCGTCACCTGGGCAGGCAAGCAGTGCAACCTGTCTTCAACTTTTAGATTTGTGTCCTTCTTTTCCTCCACGATGGAACTCGAGGCAAAGTCATGGGGTTCCCTGCTGGTCTCCCATCCAGTGCCAGACCAGACCCAGAGCTGCCCAGCTTCAGCAAGGCGGCTGCTGTGTGCCCTTTCGAACTGGACCTGGCGACCTCTGTGGGGCAGGCAAATGCTTCTCCCGGCTGGTTCAGGAAGCTGCCTGTGCTGGATTTGGAAGCTCGTTTTAGAGAGGCTGGAGGAGCCTGGAAATCCAGGAGGCCAAACCCAGTGCCCCCCCCCCATTCCTTCTGGTTTGCCCAAGGACTGGGCTGGCTTGGGTGAGACGGGGGGCAGAGGGCACTCCAGAAGACTCTCCAGCATTGGGGGCTGCTTTTGTTTCTAGGGATTTGCTTTGTGCTTCCTCCTCTAGGAGATGTGTGCAGCATCTTAGGAGGAGGACCAGCCCTAAGAAGCTGTTCTCCTCTCATTGCCATGGCAACCAGAAACTCTTCCCATCTATTTTTGAAGTGCTGTGTGGAAAATCAGCTCCGGGCCCCAACCGAATGAACTACCATGCCCTGCGATCGTTAGCAGGATTCCAGGTTGCGGGGATTTCATGGGTTTTGGACATGCACCGTGTGGCAGGGCCTTCTGCCCCGCGGATGTGTGGAGGCTCCTGTTTTTGTGGCAGGTTGCTGGGAAAGGAGCCGATTGAATTACTCACCTGACAGCATCCTCATTCCTTCTCCCTCCCTCCCTCCCTCCCTCTCTCCTCGTCTCTCTCCACCTTCCTCACAGAACACGAGAAGCACCGGCTGTGCAAAAGCGCCGACTACATGAACTTGCACTTCAAAGTGAAGTGGCTGTACAACGAGTATGTCTGCAGCCTGCCAGCCTTCGCCGGGAAAATACCTGAGTACCCTGCGTAAGTACCTGGCTCACCCTGGGACCTCCGGCTCCCTTGCAAGGCACACACCCCTCGCCACCCCTGTGCCACTGCCTCCCCCCTTCGTAAAGCGGAGGCGCCTTAAGTTCTCCGGAGGATTCGGCTGTGTGACTCACAGTGCCCTTTCCCGACGGCCTCCTTCCTCCTTCCTCTTATGGGTACGTGGAGCAGGATGCTGCCTCCCCAGGTTAAAATGCTCACTGGGGAGGCCTTTCTGAGGTGTGGGGTTACCTCCCGGAAAGGCTGGTCTCTGCCACTTACTCTTTCGGTTGTCCAACGAGACACACATTTCTGTTGGTGTTTGTTCACCGCCACCTCCCCATTCAAGAAGAAACTTTAGAGGGCTCAGCCCAGCATCACAAAAGAAGTTCCAAAGGCTGGCAGTCTGCTGCCAGAGGGCTCTGAGCTGGTAGGACAAGCCAGAGCTATTTGTCCTTGCTTAGTCCCTCTCCTGAAGGCTGAGGGGGCAGCTCTGGCACCAGATGTTGCCTCTGGCCCCACAGAGGAAGAGCTGACGTAGAGTAATGGAATCATAGAATTGGGAGGGACCCAAGGGCCATCTAGTCCAACCCCTGCAATGCAGGAACCTCAGCTAAAGAATCCCTACCCAATGGCCATCCAAGCTCTGCTTTAAAACCTCCAAGGAAGGAGGGAGTCTTCCACTGTCGAGCAGCTCTTACTGCCAGAAAGTTCTTCCTGATGTTTAGTCAGAATCTCCTTCCTTGTCACTTGAAGCCATGGGTGCGAGTCCTGCCCTCCAGGGCAGGAGAAAACAAGCATCCTCCACCCTCCATGTGGCAGCCCGAGAGATATTTGAAGACAGCTCTCATAGCTCCTCTCAGTCTCCTCTTTTCCAGGCTAAACATACCCAGCTCCTTCAACCGTTCCTCATCAGGCTTGGTTGCCAGACCCTTGATCATCTTGGTTGCCCCCTTCTGCACACCTCCCAGCTTATCAACATCCTCCTTAAATTGTGGTGCCCAGAACTGAGTGCAGTGTTCCCGGTGGGGTCTGACCAAGGCAGAATAGATTGACTTGCAGCTCTGTTCTGCTGCTTTCTCTCTTAGGTCTCCAGTTTCACCCTTGAAGGGAGAGCCACAAAGGCCCTTGCCAGCCCCTCCCACTTTCCTCCAAGGGCTCATCCAGACTTCCTTTTGCACCGCTCAAAAAGGTTCCCCAGCCCTTCTTATAAAAGGCCAGATGAGACCCTTGGTCCATCTAGCTTAGTGGTATTGACTCTGACTGGCAGCAGCTGCCCAGGCTTTCTGGCTGGAGTCCATCCCAGCTGTGCCTGTAGCTCCAGAGCCCTTGTTCATGCAGCACTGAGCTGCAGCCCTTCATGTTTGCAAAGGGGGAGAGACCTGCCTCCCGGCGCTAGCAGTGTCAGAAGCAGGGCAAACACATGCAGCCTTGCCGTTCCTTGTGTGCCATCCTAGGCCATAGAAAGGGGAGGGAGATCGTAAGAGCAGGAAGAAGTTTGCTCAGTTAGCATCCTTGCTGGAAGTCTGCCAGCACTTCTTGGCAAAGCTCCAGAAATTAAATGCGGCATCTGATTCTGGGACTGAATTGCTCCTGTAGCTGTGAAGTTTCAGGCTGTGGATTAGAGCAGAACCTGGACCTGATTGGGGCCAAAGTACCTCCTGAGTCTCTCGTGGGCTGGAGCAAGGCTTCCTTCCTGGCCTTGTCCTGAACAAAAGAAGGTTGTCACGTGTGATATGCTGCCTTGTTAACTGTGGTTCCAGACCTTTCTGCTCTTGTGGAAACTGCTTTTGGAGCCTGCACAGCCACCAGCAAGAACCTCCATCAGAATCCCATCACGCTCTGGACCTCTTGGGTGCAGCCAGGCGTTGGCTCCCTGGTCCTGGACCTGCAAAACAGTCTGAAGAAGGAAGTGTTCCGGAGTGTGAATCAGACGCCAGGATCGGCAGCCACGCTGTGCCTCTGTGTTTCTGAGCTGTGAAAGGCAGAGTGTTCGGATCACGTAGAAGAGATGGCGCGCGTTCCGTCCTGCTCATTATTAAGGGCTAATTACCCCCTTCCCCAAGCCAATTCCACGCTTCCTGTTTCTAGCCCACATGAGAATCTCCGCTGCCGGCTTCCACCACACACAGCCCCGACTCTGAGCCCAGCGCCAAGGATGATTCAGTCGCTTTCAGGAGGATAACAAATCCGCATTTCTGAGCTGTCTCCCTGTGCACCAGACTTGCCTAGGCTGCCCCACTGAGAAAGCCAGGAGAACGCTGCAAGGAACCTGGCTCTAAATTGGCCCAAGTCACCTGCTTTGCCTTGGCTGTGTGGTGAATTGGGCTGTTAGTCAGCCACCTGCCATCTGCAGATGGAGAACGGATCTAAATGCTAAGCGTTACTAAGCAGAGGGCGCACTGAGAGCCAGTGTGATCTTGGCTGCCCTCTGGACTGCCTCTTGATGGCAGCCCTGTTGCCATGGCACTTCTCTGCCACCTCCCAGCACCTTCTGCCACTGGGCCAGGCTCATATTTCAGCCCAGGGGCTGTTTGTAGACACCTCCTGCCTCTTCCAACCCCCTGCCTTGCCTTGCCTTGCCTCTTGGCGGCAGCCCTGGCAGGGTCCCGGGTTTGATGCATGTGCGTTTGCTGAGTCACTTGCTTTCCTAATAATCTGCATCGCCATCAAATTTGGACGATATTAACACTTCCCTGCTTTGGCTTTCTCTCCAAATGTCAGCAAACAACTTAAGGCAAACCGGAGCCTCATCACAGTTGGAAGCGGGGCTCTGCGTGGGCAAGAGATGGAAAAATAACATGGGATGGCGTCGTTGCCCACTGCTGGCAGACTCCAGTTGGTTCAAAGAGTAGGGGGAAGGTGCTGGGCAAGAGCGCCTGGTTGCGCTTCCCTTCCTTCCAGCCTCCCTGTTCAAACAGGCAGAGAACTGGCTTTGCCTGTGGGCCGTCAGAGCCTTCCTCCCAGCCCCGGCATCTCCTCACTTGCAGCTGCACATTCCTTTCCTTGGCACCGCAGGGAGTGTTCAGCGCTGCCGAGAAAGGCTGGTCTTGCTCTTGACTGCCTTAGCAGGTGGCACCAGCCCCTGATAATCTTCTGGCTCAGCGGAGGCCTGCCCAGCCTTAGCAGGAACGGTGGAGGGAGTGGGAAGAGAAGAATGAGAGGTGAAACGAGAGCCATCTTCCACTATCTCACGGGCTGCCTCCTGGAAGATGGAGCAGCCTTGTTTTCTGCTGCTCCAGAGGGGAGGACATGAGCCAATGGCCTCAAGTTCCAAGAAGAGATTCCAACTAAACATCAGGAAGAAATTTCTGATGGTGAGAGCTGGTCAGCGGTGGAATAGACTCCTTTAGAAGGTGATGGGTTCTCTTTCATTGGAGGTTTCCAAACAGGTTGGGTGGCCACCTGTCAGTCAGGGATTCTTCACTGTGATTCCTGCATTGCCGTGGGTTTGCCTAGATGCTCCTTGGGTGTCCCTTCCAACTCTGCAAATCCATGACTCTATGATTACAGCACTTGAGCAACTCTCAAGATGCTTACGCTTTTTCCCAAGGTGTCAGAGATTCCCCAGCCTTCCTTCTTACCCTCCAGCAGGCCTTGCGCTCCTCCATGAAGACTCCCTGGCCTCTCCCAGCTCTCTGTCTGGAGGTTTCCAGTTGCCTCTGCCTTCCAGCCCCCTGCTGGCCTGATGTGGCTGTTCCTGTCCACTCCGGATGGGACTCTTGCATTGTTTGAGGGCTGCTGGTTCTGGGTCCTAATCATGGCTCAAGCGCCTCCCAGGCACTGCACAAGCAGCTTTGCCCTGTGGGCAAAATAGTTCTGCCAGAGCAGGCTCTGCTCCCAGTCCCAGACCTGAAGATGTCATTGCTTGAGTGTCCTTGCTAGACAGAGATTGGCAATGTCCTTAGACAAGGCTGCCCTCCTGAGTGAGGGCTGGGGGGAGTCACAGGTACCATATTCTGGCGCTCTGGAAACATAGGGTTACTACTGCCATCAGCACATGTTTAAGGGGTGCATAGAAGGTCTCAACAGGAGACTTCGCTGTGCCTCAGAATTTTGGGGGCGTGTTTGTCTCATAGCCCCAATACGGGGTGCCTAATTCCTGGACCACTTTTGTGTGCAATCAAATTTCTCAGATTCTTGTGAAATGTCTCAACTGCAAAATACCCTGCCGTGTGTGCATTCAAACAGAGCTTTGTGGTGCTTGCAACTTGCTGGAAACTTGCTGGCTGCGGTGCGGTTGGGCCGATACCAGCTTTTTAACACCATGCCAATTACAATTCCCAGCATCGGGTAGGCTGTGCCTTTCTATTCTGAAGTGTGAAGGGTTATTTCAGGCTTCCCAGCATGCTCTGGGCTTTGCTCTCACTCCCTCCGTAGTGTCTCTCACTTTCTTTGCAAATTTAAGCACCCCATAATTAGCGCCGTTTGTATAAACTCAGCTGCAGGTTTGGAGAGGGCCTTAATCGGCTGCGAAGATCGCACAATGTGCCGCTTTGTTGACTCCCCTTCCCTTGTTTGCAAGCACCTTGTGTTTCAGCCGCGTTTCTAGACAGAGGCGGGCTCTGGCTCTGCACGAACACAAGCAGGCAGACAACGGCCTCGCAGCCCCAGGCGGGTGTTTCTGTTCTCCTGGCCTCTTCCGTGGCTTGTTCTGCCTCCGGGGCCTGAAGATGCCTCTTCTCTGGCTGCTGTTGGAACTTCAGGCAGTCCCGGTTGACAAAGAACCGGTCCTGAAAAGCAGTGCCTGGACTGGGAGGGGTGAGGAGCATCCCAGGGCAATCCAGCCCATGTGAGCAGAGTTTAGGGTGATTTTGGGTCTGGGCAGGCGGGAGGGGGAGGCTGTGCCTTCCCTCGACTGCTTTCCATAGCAGTGTCATCTGCCGCAAGAAGACACACAAACACAAGCTTGGGAAAGAAGCCATCTACTTGACATGCACCTAAACAGAAAGATTCAATCATCCAGCATTTAGGTAAAACGAGCGAAGCAACCCGAAGGCCAGTCACTCTGTTCTCCACACTTGGACGGAATAATGGCAAGCTGTCCTTCTTTCTCTGAAAGAGATTCTGCCTCGGGAGAGAGACCTCTCGCTGCAGCAGCTCTTATTAGGGTATAAATGGAGACATAAATGGAGACCAATTTCCCCCAACTGGTCTTTTGTCTGCCTCGCCATAACTTTCTGCAATCTGCAGCTCTGTCACTTTCCCAATATCCCATCTCTTACATCGATTCTGGGCCTCTGGGGATGCTGTGATAGCCTTGGCTGTGGCAAAGAAGACGTGCAGTCAGTGTTTCAGAAATACCTGGGACATGTGAGGCACACTCAGAATGCCCACAGCCCAAGGGGCCACATCCAGACCTTGGGTCCCTGCCCCCTTCCTTGGGTGTTTAGTCAAGAGCAGGATTCTCCCTTCATTCACTGGAAGTCATGCAAATCCCTGTAATTTCCTTCCCTGCGGTTTGCAGTGCTACAAGGCAGAGGACATGAAACGAAGGAGGGAGGGGGAAAGCAGGGGGCAAGGGCCTGTGAATATTCTGTCTCCTTCCAGTGCTGGGGGGCAGTTTTGGGTGAGTTCGGCCCCAGAGCGGCCGGATGGTGGGGAAGGGCTTTGCAAACTCAGATGACGTGGGCTTCCTTCCCTCCCCAACGCAGATGGTTTGAGCAGTTTGTGATGCAGTGGCTGGATGAGAATGAAGACGTGTCCCTGGAATTTTTGCATGGAGCTCTGGAGAGAGATAAGAAGGATGGGGTAAGGTTTTGGAACACAGAAATAAAGTAAATCACCAAACCACCAATTCTAGCATGTGAGGACCACCTAAATTGTATAATTTGGTATTTGAATGATTGGTATTATGAATTGTATTATAATTTGGCATTGATATAATGAGGCTAATATTGGATTATTGGCCAGTGGTGCTGTCGTCCAATGTTTGAATTGTTGTATGGCTTGTGCGTTTTGCCGCCCTTCCGTGTATAAACTTAATAAATAAGGAAGCCAACCGGTATCCTTCAGGATTGTGGAAAGCTTGGTAGAAAACAGAAAAGTGTTACATTAGTTCAGTAAGTGAGCAACTATTTGTTTTATTCATTTATTTCATAACGTATATACACTGCTTGATTGTAAAAACGAAGCAAAACCTCAAAGCAGTTTACCAAAACGTAAAACAAGAAAACCCAGAAAAAAATACAAAACATACAAAAAGTTAAAATGCTAATGCAGATTAAAATTCACATGGTAAAAGGCTTGCATGAACTCAAAGGCACCAGGTAGAATCACAGAATCGTGGAGTTAGAAGAGACCCCGAGGGTCCTCAAGTCCAACCCCCTGCAATGCAGGAATCTTTTGCCCTGCATTGACACTCAAGCCCATGACCCTGAAATTAAGATTCTTGAGCTATCCTGCCTTTCTTCACCCTGCGTGTTTCTTGTTTGCATACAGTTCCAGCAGACATCTGAGCATGCTCTTTTCTCCTGCTCGGTGGTGGATGTCTTCACCCAGCTCAACCAGAGTTTTGAAATCATCAAGAAGTTGGAATGCCCCGACCCGGCCATCCTGGCCTGTTACATGCGGCGCTTTGCCAAGGTGATGCCTCTCCTCCCACGGGATCTCTAGGAGCGTCGTTCTCCGGGGGAAAGGGGTGCAATTATCATCACAGTCAACAGCAGCATTTGTTAGTGGCTTTTTGCCAAAACGAAACTTCAGAGCGACTTAACTAGATGAAATTCAGCTGTGGCAAACCATTAAATGTTTCTGCTGCGCCGCTCAGAACGAGGCAGGTAACCTTTCTGGTCTCCTTGCAGACCATCGGGAAGGTGCTGATGCAGTACGCAGACATCGTCTCCCGGAGTTTCCAGGCCTACTGCTCTAAGGAGAAAGTGGTGAGTCCTTCTGCCTGGTTGGGATGGGGGAACGCAGAGGACAAACGGGGAGAAGACGTGCCCCTCTCTTCTTAGCCATATCCTCAAGGCCAGGCGCCCTTGGGCAGATAGCTGCCCAAGACCTTGTTGCAAAGATGGCTCTGATACCAACTTAGTGTGGAGCCAGCATGCAGGCCCCTTGCTTAATTTGCAAGATTTGTTGACTCTGTGTGTGTGTGTGTGTGTGTGTGTGTGTGTGTTGATTGCCAGAAGCCACCCAGAGTGGCTGTGGCAACCCAGTCAGGTGGGTGGCATTTAAATATTAAAATTGTTGTCTGTAGACCGATGGGCGTTCTTGGAATGCACTTTTTGCAGCCTGGTTCTCAAGGCAGGAAGTGCCTCGTAACCCTTTTCTGCTGCTTAGGAGTGGAAATTTGCTCAGCCTTAGCTCACAGAAGGGTCACAAAATGAGAGGCGCTTCCCGTCCCCGAACATCGTACTTGTTCGTTCATTGGTTCCCCGGGAGCTAGTGCTCTTTCTGCCTTGACAAAATGTTCCCTCTGACTCTCTCCAACTCCTGATAGTGGTGGGAGGGCATCAGGTCCTGGGGCGCAGGGGCGGGCATGGCACTCCAGCCATTTCACTTGTTTCTCACTCCAAGACACTCTGCCAGTTGGGCTTCCAGCTCCAAACATCAACTGGGCTTCTCGGAAACTGGCGGGGGGAGAGAGATCCGCTCACTTCCTGCTGGCTGGGCTACTGAATTTGCAGAACTCACTTCCTGCCTAAGGAAGAAAGGTCTTCCTCCATCCATCCCTGGCCTTCTCACCTGTATCTGGCCTGAAGGCTTTGCGCAGAGAGAGTCAGTGGCCTTCGCATTTATCTGTCTCACTAGTAACCTGTCTTTGGTGTTTTCTCCTTCTGCTCAGCCCTGCATCCTGATGAACAACATCCAGCAGCTGAGGGTGCAGCTGGAGAAGATGTTTGAAGCCATGGGGGCCAAGGAGGTGAGAGCTCGGAGGAGCCCTTCTGAGCGTGGGGCTTAGCACTGCCTCGTCAGCTGGTCGGGGATTGGATTTTGTGGCAGGGGAAATGGGTAGCTTGCAGGCCTGCCCCTGCTTGCATCATGCACCACCAAGAGTCAGAGTGGTGAACTATAATTCCCACCAGGCCCAGCCTGAAGGCTAATGGTCAGAAGGGGGGGGGGGAGATGGACAGACATGTTGGCTACTCCTGTCATAGTCAGAGAAGGAAGGGAAGATGAGATCACGGCCTTCGTTGAACACATTTCCTAACTCTTGAGTTTCTAAAGGGTTCGTATGGATGTGCTGATTCTTACTTTATAAATGGCCTGAAACATTCACACCATCGGTTTGCCATGTGGCGGCCAACTTGAGTGAAGCTGGGTTGCTGAAAGCTGAGATGCAAATGTGTAAAGACTTTGCTGAATGAGTCTGGTTTGAAAATGAGTCTGGTTTTCTTCCAAAAGCAAGTTCCAGCTGCTACAATTGGCTTTGGGTCATCCTTCGCAGCTGAACAGACTGTGTGTGCCCTTTCTCATTATTCTGGATACTTGCTGGGCCTGTGTGGATACAGCTGTGTTGCCTGATGCCTTCCAAGCCTTAAACGCCTGTTGTCCTTAACTGGAGGCAGGATTTCCCTCTATCACTGATTCAAGCTGTGAGATTTTCTGTAACGCTGTGAGAATGCCTGGTCTAACCTTTGCATGTCTGTCTCTGTCTTTCCCTTGCTTTCCAAGACTGAGAATGTGGAAGAGAAGGAGAAGGAGAAGGACCAGGATCAAAATCAGAATCAGGATGAGACTCAGAATCAGGATGAGAATCAGGAACAGAATCAGGAACAGGAACAGGAAAAGGATCAGAATCAGGAACAGAATCAGAATCAGAATCAGAATCCTGAACCGAGGAATCCTAAGGCTGTTAGAATCCATATTGCTTACTCTTGGCCTTAAGACACTTCCTCCTTAGCTGTGACTTCCTAGATCAGAGCTTTCTAGACTGTGTGTCGTGACACGCTAGTGTGTCGGCTGCAGAATGTAGGTGTGTGGTGCAAATGCTCCCCGCGCTCCTCCCGGGGCTGGAAAGGGGTTAGTTCAACCTCCGGTTTGCTTGTAAAACTGAATTCCTGTGTCATGAAATGATGCCTGTCTAAAAAGTGTGTCGCCAACATGGAAAGTTTGGAAAGCTCTGCCCTAGATCCTGAATAGATGTAGGCTCTGCACGTGGCAGGGAACTCCATGGTGGCACCGTGGCATAGGGTGGCTTCTCCCTGGCAGCATGTCAAGAAGCAGCTCAGAGCTGTGCAAAATATCCTTAGGAAAAAGCATGGAATGGGAAGTGATGGCAGAGGCTATTGGTTGGTGCGGAGAACAGACCCAGGCTGCCTTGGGCAAAGTGCTGCCATCCATTGGGTCTCTCTTGCTCCCTGTGGCCAACTTTGGTCTCCAGCACTGCTGCTAGGAAGAGGCCTTGGTGTCCCTGAAGTGCCTTAAGCGGTTTCCCCCTGGTGCCTCCATTCCGAGTTCTGCTCCGTGCAGATTCTCAGTCCCTCTTGCCTTAGCCTGTGTGCCATGCAGGGACTCTGAATGCTGTTCCTCAGCCTGGCTAGCGAGTGTCGGCCACTGAGATAACGTAGCTCTCCCGCTTTCGGATTTAGTCAGCTGAACAACTAGCTAGAAACATTTGCTGCTCGTTTTAGTGCAGAGCTTCACCCTTCCCTCTCCGAAGCCTTTCCCCTTCCCAGCTTATCTAGAGTTTCCCAGGAGTCACCTGCTGTTTTTTCTCTAGGTCTTCTGCAGCGGGAAGGCTTGCCAAATGAAAGCAAATCCTGCACTTACAGGAACTTGCCTTCCAGGAATTAGTGTAGTCATAGTCATTGGTGGCCTTATCTAGCCTGTCATGTGTGAGTGTGTTGACCCTTTCGTTGTGAGTCTCCATGCAGTTGAGACTGGGGGAACATGGGAATAGCCTGCTGGATCAGACCAATGGCCCAATTGGTCCAGCATCCATGGACCTCCATCAGGCATTTCCCAGTTTTTTGCAGGGGGTGGGTGGACAGGAGAATGGGGGTGGGGTGGGCCTGGGCCATCTGTCTGCCTGCCTGTCTCTTTCTGAGCTTATCCACATTTTCCTTTCCTCCACACTTTTCAGGCACTGTCTGCATTTTAAAGTTTTATGTCTGAGCACTTTTTCTTGCTCCAGAGCAGCCATAGGCAAACTCAGCCCTCCAGATATTTTGGGACTACAGCTCCCATCATCCCTAGCTAACAGGACCAGTGGTCAAGGATGATGGGAGTTGTAGTCCCAAAACATCTGGAGGGCCGAGTTTCCCTATGCCTGCTCCAGAGGTTTCCACATGAAAACTTGCTCTTTACTGCTGAATTGGAGCAAACAGCAATGCACGGAGGCACCCAGTTGCCGCTCCTTGCATTTCATCTTTAAAGAGGAGGTTTTCACGAGGAATGCTCCAGGGCAAAAGAAAAAGCAATCCGGGTTTTAAAGTGCAGATTCATGCCTAGAAAATGCCAGGCAAAAGGTAAGTGTGGATCAGTCCTTACTTTCTCTTGTTTTCCTGCCGAATGAACACTGGACTGTGTTAAGCTGTAAGAGCCATCAATAAATAGTATTATTTACAATAAGCACATAGTTTAACCATGGTTTGTTCAACAAGCCACAGGTTGTCTCACAGTTGAGCAGAGAAGTCAGGACTTCTTTCCAGAGCCGCCTTTGTTTCCCAGATGCCCTTGCCTCCAGACTCTGTTGCTTAGCACATGCCCAGCGTGGGATGGGCAAACCATAGTCGGTTAAGACACTTGGTTTCAGACATAACATAAAACCATAGTTAAAACATGGTTCGTGAGCCATTTACAAACTACAGCATCACATCTGTGGTTTGTTACCAGAAAGTAAACCACGGTTATTGTGGTGGGCTGGGTTTGGACATTCAGAGAAGCCGCACTTTGGCTAGGAAAGCCATGGCTTAGTGTTAGATGTGTTTCATTCGCACAACCAAGTCATCCCACAACAACCACATCCCCAGCAGTGTAAGAGCAGGTGGGGAGTTGAGACCAGCCTAAAGCAGAGCTGATGTTCGTCCTCCCTGACTTGAGCCAGCGGGGCTGAAGCTGGCTGAGTTGAGAGATATTTAATGTTATGTTATTAAGTAAATTCAGTAAAATTCGAGAGAGAGAGATGATCTCCCTGGCTACCCACCTGCATCTTGCTATGGGCTATACCTGTGGAGTAGGAAGAAAGATGCTGGGGCCGGGAGGGAGGGAATCTTGCTCTTGGCTGCGCTTGCCCAGTGCCTGCCTGTTCCTGGGCAGCGTGACTCATGCCAGGGGGCCAGCCGTTCCCTCGGCGCTCACACAGTAATGAGACCGGCTCCCTTAATAAGGCACGACACACACCAGCTTCAGCTGGTTGAATCCTGAGAGGCTTTTTTAAGCAGCCAGCTCTGCGTGCTCCCTCCTCCTCCTCCTCCTCCTCCTCCTCCTCCTCCTCCTCCTCCCGGGGAAAGGGAGAGTTTGCCTTCTGCCGCAGGGTCACAGCCCAGTTTCCTATGCCAACTGGGACGAGGAGGGGGGGGAGGTGTGGGGCTCCCACCTGACTCAGTCCTGAGATGCACTCCCATTCCAGGGCAGGTGAGAAGTCTCCAAAGCCCCAGCATCAACAGAGCATTCGCTTGTGTGTGATCTTGGGGCTCTGTGATGTGAAGCTCTCTAATAGCTGCTGATTTAAACAGAGGTCCTTAATTTGCCCCAGTGGGCGAGAGGGTTGTGGTATCATCTGACCAGAGGCTGAAACCCATTCGCAAAATTTATCCGAAGTACATTGGCAGGAAAGCAGTGAAAGCGTTTCAGTTGTGGGAGGAAACACATCAGGTTATAATGATTGCACGCGGAAATAAAGTGCGAATTTAGGATTAAAGCATTGGATGAGGTGGCTGTTAAATGCAATAATTGTGGCCAAACTATTATTATTATTATTATTATTATTATTATTATTATTATTATTATTATTATTATACTAAACTCTACTTTGAAATTTGTCCAAGCAAGTCCAATGCTCTCATGGGCTCAGGTAAAGGTGACCAGAAAGCAGCTTCCCTTTTTCTTGGGGGGCAAGGAACACGCTCCCTCCCAGGGTCTTATCCGAGAGCTCTGAGCCCCGAAAAGCATCGTCCTCCTTCCCACTATGGTCCATGGAGACACAGTTTGGCCCCGGCCTCATTGCCATGGCAACCCCTTGTCTGTCTCCCCCTCCGTTCGGAATCCGGCAGCTCTGCCCTCCTTCGCAACTGGAGACAGGCAGGCTGTTGGTGAGCTGCCCTTCACACCCAGGGCTTTTATTCCATAGCTCTGGAGGCCTCGACTTCAGAAGCCTTAGGCTCTCGTAAACAGTCTCTGAAAACAAGAGCAGACCCACATTGTCGCTTAGGGAAGCAGGGAAGCAGGGAGTAGGGTGAAACAGTATTAAAGGCTGATTGGGAATAGTTTGCAGATTATACGAAGAACTATCATAAACAGGTTAAATTGCTAGCAGGTTTGGAGAAAATTCAATAGTAAAAGTTACATTAGAATAAGATGGGGGAAAGAAGGTATGGTTTGATTGTAATATTCAGCAATAATTGTTATATGGAGGAAACCATGGAAGGGTGGAAGGGAAGCCAATGTTTAATGTATTGTAGGGACATTACATATTGTCAGAGCTGCCCGAGGTCCCAGCTCACAAAGGACCAACGCCAGTTCCTTGTTATATACAAAAGTCTTTATTGAAGTTCAGTTTCGATTTCAAAGCCGCGGCGCGCAGCTCTACGTCTCAAACTCTAGACCGCTGAAGCTCCGTCTGAATCTCCTCCCCCCAGACACCAGTTTAAGACTCTAGCCTTGCTCCACCTCTTCCTTTGCTCTTTCCTCCTCTGGGTCTGCCTGTCCGCTGGGGTCTTGCCCTTTCTAGACTCTTCTGACACTGAGTCCCCTGAGTCTTCCCCCTGCCTCCGGCGGGCTTTAGAACCTGGTTCCCAATCCGGGTTTTCTGCTGTCCCGCGCGCCTGTACATTTGAACTTGGCGCGCGCGCCCAGCCGGCAACCTTTCTCCTGACCGTTACACTGCTCCTGTCACTGCTTCCCTCTTCAGGGGGGCTAGCTGGACTTGACTTCCCCTCCGTTCCCTCACTCTGCGATAGAGGCGTGGTCAGCCCTGACTCATCTTCTCTCCCTGCTGGAGGAGACGCTGGCCCTGATGCATGGGACTCTTCCCCCCCACTCCGCTCTGGTGGGGGAACTGGTCCTGATCTCCCGCTGCTGCTTTGGGAGTCCCCGCTGGCCCCTTGCTTCTGGTGCGTCCCCCCTGGGACCCCCCTTGCCCTGGCCATCGGCGCCCCCCTCTGGGAATCTTCTGAATCGCTGGAGAAGCTCATGGAATCTCTCGGGCCACTGTCATACTCCCCTACGCTGCCCTCCGATTCTTCCCCTTCGCTCTCCATTTCCTCTCTCCCCTGTGCCTCTGCTCCTGAGCCCCTGACACATATATATAAAAATATAAGTTTTTGTGGGCAGGCGTCTCTCAGGGGTGCAATAGGCAGAGGCCAGGGGTGAACTATTGGGGGTCCCTTTTGTTGCTGCAACGCCCTGTCTCCACAGATGGGCTCCTGTCTCTGTCCCCACCCTGCCTGGAATATAATGGAAAGGCAGAACAAGTGTACTTAAAATGATAATCCCTGGGAAAGAACTGACAGCACATCTGTTGAGAGAGACACTCCAAACCAGCTTGAAAAGGTGCTTGTTTTTAATGGCAGTTGTTGGCCCAGAGCCCAGAAACCAGCAATGCCTACAGGTAGCTAAGGAACCTCTCTTGCCAAAGGCTCTGGCAGGGTGGCTGAGTGGAATTTGGCGTGTTTGCAGCATGGAAGGGAGCAGAGACAGGCAGCGTCTCCCCTCTGCTGCCCTTCTAGATGGGCTTCTACCCATTGCTGTTGGATCTGGGGGTGCCTTCCCCTTTCTTTCCCCTCTCAATTCTCCCATGAATGTGCGTAGCCCTGAGTCGGGACCTAAGTCTTGAGTTTGCCACACAGGTTGGCGCCAAGAGAGTCTTGCCGGCTTGGCTCGGCAGGTCTGGACTGTCCTCAACTCCGCAGTTGCTGGGGGACAGAGAGACGTGGCCTCGTGGACGGTCTTTCGCTTGCTACGTCCTTCGCCAGGCAGGGCTTTCTGATGCCAGTCAGATGTTGCTAGAAGCGGGAAAACTTTTGGAGCTACCAGGCGCTGCTGCAGAGTTGCTTGCTCCTAGTTCCTAGCGCCAGCGTAGTACCGACAGACCGACGCACCCTCCTAGCCAAGCGGCCGTTGATCTAGAACTCTGTGTCCCAATGGAGGCAGTGGGCACAGATGCCCTTGACGCTTCTCACTTCCCTTCCTTCCTCCTGCCCACAGCTGGATCCAGAAGCCAGTGACTCTCTCAAGGAGCTGCAGGTGAAGCTGAACAACGTGCTGGATGAGCTCAGTGCTGTGTTTGGTAACAGGTGGGTGCCAGCAGCCCAGGGGTTGTGGAGGGAGATGGCCTTTCTTCTGTGTCTGCTTCACGAGATGGAAAAAGAGGCCTGGTGTTTGCTCCTTTCCCTTTTGTTAATCCTCAAATTCTCACGCACGAAAGTAACCGAAGAACCGAGAAACGTTTACGCACTTCTCGCCTGGCTCAAAGTGAAATAGTCTCTGAACTGTGAAATCCGCCGCGAGTTCATATTCTTGGGATCCTATCGGTGCCAGATTTTGCTTGCCGGCTCATTGACCGAGTGCAATTTCTCTCTTAACATTCAGAGGGCGATATGGCGGCTTTAGCAAGCGGCAGCTGCATTAAGGGAGAGAAAGTGCTCTCTCTCTCGGTGCAGCTCTGCTATCAGCACACAAGCGCTTAGTCAGGGCTGGGAGATAAGGGCATTCCTTGTGCTCTCCTCAATATTGACAAGGCAAAGTCGCCTTCCTCCTCTGGAATACAGAATCAAAACTGATCACAAGTTCTAGGGGCCCAGCCAAAAATTTTAAGGGTAGGGTAAATCCCTTGCTTGGATTTGGGACACACAAGCCCATCTCTTAGGTCCTGAACTATTTCCTTCTAGTAGTGAATGCCCATCTCTTCCGCTGGCAACCAAATATGGGAGGCATTTTAAACTCTGGGGACTTTCCTTTTCCGCCTCCGCTGCTTCTCCGGCGTTCCCTTGCTCTGCCAGCACAGTGGGAAGGAGAGTTAGAAGCATCCTGGCCTGGCTTCCTTTCAAGGATAACCACGTATCCTCCCTACGTCCCTCCTCCTGAGAAGTGTAAGGGGGGAAGAGGGGAGAGCTTGAATTTCTGGGAGCATAAATCCCCCGACCCGTGAGCTGCCCAAGGTGAGGTGGTCCAGGCTCATGTTAGGGGGCTGCTGAGCGCTGTGCTTTGAGGGCTCGCCCTGTTTTCCTTCATGCACAGGCAGACTTTGCCCACAAGCAAGTGGCACCAGCCTGCAAGGGAGGGAGGTGCCCGTAAGTGCCGCATTGCCGCGCCCAGAGTGATCTTGTCCCTTCTCGCCTCTAGTTTTCAGGCACGGATCGACGATTGCGTCAAGCAGATGTCGGATATCCTCTGCCAGGTGAAAGGGCCGGGGAATGCCCCTCCGAATGTGGTGGCCCAAGATGCAGACAACGTCCTCAGGCCCTTGATGGACTTCCTGGATGGAAAGTAAGGGCACCAGGCAGATCCGCACCAGATTTAGAGGGTTTGCGCAGGCCTTTTGGGGGCCGTCTATGAAGAGCAACCTCAGCTTGAGCCCAGGGCTGGGAAATGGAGGGGGCTGCTTCTGCGGAAGAATCCCCCACCCTTTCTTGGTTTCTCTGTCAGTCCCAGCTGAGGCAGAAGGACTTTTAAAGCGGCCCAGAGTGAATTGCAAAAGCTCCCCTACGAGCTGGAAGTAGCAATAGCAGTTGGCCTCGCCACACCTCAAGGCATGGCCACAGCTGCTGGTTGCGTCCGGCCAAGGGAGTCGGCTGGAGAAGACCAAATGCAGGCTGGATGGACCTTTGGTTCTGGCCAGGCACTTGTGGCCACCAGGGAAAAGTCAGGGATCCCTTTGTCCAGCTGAGGTCCTCTTGCTTGAGCCTAACCCTCTGCTCTCCCCCTGCAGCCTGACGCTCTTTGCGGACGTCTGTGAGAAGACGGTGCTGAAGCGGGTGCTGAAGGATCTCTGGAGGGTGGTCATGAACACGCTGGAGAAGATCATCGTGCTGCCCCCCCTCTCGGACAACACGGTAATCCTCTTCCCTCGCTCCTTTTGCCCCAAGGAGGTCAAGCGAAGGGGCAGCAACTGCCCAAGTCACAGCTCACAGAGCCTCCTGGCCAGGTGGGGGGTGGAGCCCTGATCTCTCCCAGGTCCTGGTCTGACACTCTAACCACTAGGTCACGCTGCCTCTCTTGCCTTTTGCCAATCTTGGCTGCTCTCAATGGTCTTTGCAGTTGTCCCCTTCCTTCACCCCCCCCCCAACAGCCCCCAAGTGAACAGCGAACAGAGGTGGTACATTTTTAAGTGTAAGCAAAGAGCTGAATGGCTGGCTGGGGGGGGGGAGAAGGAGGGGGTCTGAACCAGCCCAGGGGCGTTTGAACCAGATGGGAAGGAAGGAGCAGGTCTGAGCGTGAGGAGAGGGGGTTCCAGAAGGAGCCGCGTTCAGGCACAGCCAGGGAGGTGGGGCCTTCCTTCCCCGGGATGCTTCCTCCTCCAGCCTGTTCCCACCTGGGCTGCCCTGAGTCTGCTTCTGCCCATGCAGAGGGGCAGCAGAAGAGCCGCAGAGCCAGCTTGGAGGCTGGGCTTCCTTTAAGGCTGCCAGCGATCAGCGCTCCTGCTGCTGCTGCTGCTGCTGCTGCGTGGGCTTGTGTGGGTTGCCGAAACAGAAGGAGAAGCCCTGCCCGCCTTTGTACGCTTATCGCATGCCCTGCCGCGAAGAGGTTTAAGCGGAGCTGTGAAAATGGCTGGGTCAGGCTGTCTGCGGGGCAAGCCCAGCGGCAGGCGGCAACCAGCCTTTTCAGAAAGAAAGAAGGAAGCGAGACAAGCGGGGGGGGGGGCTGGCTGGCTGCAGAAACCCTTTGAAGCTCCCAGGAAGGGGAGGGAAATGGCCCACCAGCCTCTTCTCTGCACAAAGGCCACCCCACACTCCGCGGAACAGAACGGACCCAGAGAGAAACGGGTCCCAATTGCCATGGGCAATGGCAGCAAGTGCCACATTGTGTTCCTCCAAGGAGCCACCCGTTGCCTTCTTGAGTAAAGTGCCAAGGAAAGCCCCCACCCCACTGGTGCAGGGGCTGGGGAGTTGCATGGGCAGCCAAGAGACCTTTCTTTGTGCACCATTCTTTGAAATCTTTCCTCTCTCTTGCCTGGCATGGGGAGGGCAATTTTCGCCCAGCCTTGTAGCAGCCATTAACAGGAACAAACAGGAACATTTTGCAAAGCCCGTTTTCAGCAGCCCTGTGTCCACGCTGTGCCTGCAGGGAGAGCTTTAAGGGTGATAAGGGAAAGGTGCTGCCGCCTGGCCAGAGACCTCTTCCCTCCGGAGGGCAGAGGAGCCTGGCTTGGGTGTGCCTGGTGCTTCTTGGCACAGTCCCAGGAGCAGCCAGGAGCCCCGAGGGAGAAGAGGGAGCACCAGGCTCAGCCAATCGACTCTGGTGCTGTGGAAACTGAGGGATGTCTCCATGCTTGGAGGCCAGAAGCCCGTCAGACTCTGGGTCAGGGACCATGGCTGCCAGCTCCCTAGAGCCTGGTGAAATCTTGTGCCCTGGGAAGCACAACTGGCCTGCGGGTGAATGGAAGGCACACATGTCTTTCTGTGGTGCGTTTGCCAAGGCGGGAAGAGCTGAGCTGTCCCTCAAGGTCTGCAGTCAGCGATGGTGGCCAAGGGTGGGGGGGGGGGGTTTGCCCTGATCCGCAGGCCCAAAGGAGGAGGGCCTGCACAAGTGGTTTGGTGCAGGGATACCAGAGGAGGTCAGAAACACCAGAGGGATCCATTCTAGCTCTTTATTAGAAGAACAGGCCAATGTACCACACCGACTGCAGAGCCAGACTCGGCACAGACCCTGAAGAGGCAAGCGGTCACCACGACTTGTTGGCACCCGGGAAAGCATTTAGGCATCACGTCTTATACAAAAACAAACTATGTAATCTGGCCCCAGGAGCCCAGTTAACTTGCCCCCGGCTTGGAGGCCCCTTCCCAGCTCTCCTCCATCTCTAAGACCAGGGAACACGAGAAGCCTTGCATCTCCCCACCAGCAGAACCAAAACTCAGGCTTCCGATCTTCCAAGCAGGTGAACATAAGCGAGCTCATTCTTGCAGCAAATGACAATCAGCCCCAGGGTTATCCGGACTACCAAGGTGGTATTTGCAGGCCTTCTGGAACATGGTCACCAGTTTGGTTCCACACAGGGTTCCTTCGTGCCTCTGCCAGGCGAGATTTCCCAGCTGGCTCTTTGCTGCTCCCAGTTTGATTCTAGGCTGAGGTTGGAGGGGTACATGTGCATGCTCCCTCATATGCGCCTGGCCACAGGGTGCGGGGAGGGAGGGGTTTCTGGTGCAAAGGGGCCTGGAAACACTAAAGCAGAGTGCTGTCAACTGGCCCTTTCCCCACAAGCGCAGCAGACGGGGGGGGAGGAGGTTTCTTTGCTTGGGTCTTCTCTTGGTGCTGGAGGAAGAGCCTTGCTTCCCCTGGGGACCTCAAGGGGCCGCCTCAAGCCAGCACAACATCCCCAAGGCTGGCTAGTGGCAAGGGCTTCGGAGCCGAGGGGCGATGGTGAGCAGATCAGGGCAGCTTCTACTGGCTTGGAAGTGAAGTTTTCCTCTCCTTTTTTGTTTCTGCTGGAACCTTTGTGCAGAAAATACCCCCACGTCTGACCATACCAGCCTTGTATCCGATCCTTCCAGCTGAGCCCTGGGTCTTCCTTAGGAGTGAGGGGCTTTAGTGGAAGGAGGAGTATGCAGGTAGCCTCTCAGCCAGGGGTGAGGACCCTCTAGCAGGGGTGTCCAAACTTTTTAAAAGAGGCCAGATTTGATGAAGTGAACATGCGTGAGGGCCCACCAAGTTTATTGAGCTTTTTTTTAGGATTGAAGTTTAAGGGTAAAATAAACTGAATTAGGCCCCTGAAACAGACTTTGGACTCTCTGCCTTCTTCCTGGACTCTTACCAACACTTCTTCAGACCTGCCTTGGATGTTTCTGCCTGTCTTTGAACCCTGATGATGCCTCTGGGTTGCCCAGATGGAGGGCGGAGGCGGTTGTGTGTGTAGAAGTGCTCCTGCAGTACAATGATCATATTTGCCCTCGTTGACCTCTGGCCCAGCCCACTCCTGGGAGGTCACCTAGGTGGGAAAGTAGCCCTGTCTCCACTCCTGCGTATCTTGGAGATTGCCAAGATGGTCGTTTGACGGCCAAGTCGAGATAAGTGGGGCTTCCCCCCGCAAGCGCCTCTCCTTCCGTTCACAAGTCAGCATGTTCCGCTCGACGCAAAGCCTTTGAGGCCTCCTGGTCCCTCTTCCCTACTGTACTGCTGTGACCCACGAAGGCTGCCCCCCTTCGCCTTGTTTTCCCCCTGATGCAGCCCTAGTGGGCACCGAAGCAGGCGCTTGCAAGAGGGTCTCCTGCCTTGGCCAGGGTCCCGCTGGCTGCCCTTGCCTTATCACAATCCGGGGTGTAACCTTCTGCTCCTCCTGTCTTGTCTTTCCTCTCTTGCTCGTCATGCCCGCAGGGGACCCCGCTGATATTCAGCGCCGCTAAAGAACTGGGACACTTGTCGAAGCTGAAGGTATGGGGGGGGGTAACCGCTAGCGCATGGCCCTCCGCCTGCCCTGCCTGTGACTGTTGCTGTCTGCTTGTGCGTCCCGCAGAATGCCCTTGGTGTCCCCTTGTGTGTCTTGTCACTGTTGTCGTAACCGTGGCCAGTGCCTGAGTCCCTGCCCAGGCGCAAGCTGGGTTTTGCCTTGGCTCTCAGCGCATGATGCTTGACCGCAGGCCGTCACACCGTCTCTCCGCCCGCCATCCCTGCAAGAATGAAGCCCTCGTGCCTCAATGGGGGGCCCTTCCCGACGGCCGGACGAGAGAGAGGGGCTCCGAATGGGCAGGAGCTGCGGGGCTGGGCAGGGGAAGTGGGTGGGCTGGGACTCTCGGCTGGGATAGCTCAATTGGCCAAGCATGAGACTCTTTTTTTTCATTTTTTAAAATTTTATTTTCCAAATTTATAACAAACATAAAAAGAAAAACATTACAATCTGAAAAAACAAGCAAATAAACATAAATTTATCCTAACTGATAAATTCCCAATTTTGTTATCCTTGTTAGATGACTTCCTCGAATCCCCCTAGCTGAGTTTCCATATAAGTCATTGCAGCAGTTTTCCAATACTACTTTCAGATAAGATTAGCTTAAGCAATTAACATCTTTCTTTCTTTTCATATTAAGCATGAGACGCTCAATCTCCGGGTTGTGGGTTCGAGCCCCACCTTGGGAAAAAGATTCCTGCGTTGCAGGGGGTTGGACTAGATGGCCCCGGGGTCCCTTCCAGGAGACCTTTGTGCCGTGTTTTCTTCCTTGCAGCTGGTGTGTGTGTGTGTGTGTGTGTGTGTGTGTGTGTGTGTTGTCTCCTCCATCGTCTCTCCCATGTGAGCTTGCATAGGTCTCCAGAGACAGGCCTGTGGCCGCATTCCCACTCCCTCTGCCTGCTCAGCTCGTCTTTCTGCCGCGTGTCTCCGCTGGATCCCTGACCCACCCCTATGCTTGCCTTCCCTTTTGGCTCCTTACTATTTAAGGACTCCCCCCCCCCGAAACAGCCCTAATCTCGCCATCTACTGTTTCAGGATCACATGGTCAGGGAGGAAACGCGGAGTCTCACTCCAAAGCAGTGTGCGGTGCTGGAACTGGCTCTAGACACCATTAAGGTTAGTGACACCCCCCCCCCCCCCGCCTCAGTTTCTGAAACACAAACAATGGTGATTCCTGCATTTCAGGGGGTTGGTCTAGATGACCCCTGGGACCCTTCCAGCTCTGCAGTTCTGTGATTCTGTGAATTCCAGGGAGAGCATGAAGCTCAGCAGTTGTTGCTCACCTGCCCAGGGGGTGGGGATGTTGGCCAGCACCAGAACCTCTGGGGCAGAGGGTGGGTCTAAATCAGGTTCCCAGGTAAGACATTTTATCTATTAAAAAAGGCAGCAGCAGAACGCATAAAGTTCAGTGAGTTCAGATGTGTCCCAAAACAGCCTGAGACTAGATTCTAAGTAAATTCTGTGTCCAGGGCGGCTGTCTATCAGCTCCATTTGGTACGCAGGATGAGACCCTCCCTGCCCGCAGACTCTCGCCAGAGTGGTGCATGCTCTGGTTCTCTCCTGCTTGGACTACTGCAATGCGCTCTACGTGGGGCTACCTTTGAAGGTGACTCGGAAACTGCAATTAATCCAGAATGCGGCAGCTAGACAGGTGACTGGGAGTGGCCGCCGGGACCACATAACACCGGTCCTGAAAGACCTACATTGGCTCCCAGTACGTTTCCGAGCACAATTCAAAGTGTTGGTGCTGAACTTTAAAGCCCTAAATGGCCTCGGTCCAGTATACCTGAAGGAACATTTCCACCCCCATTGTTCTGCCCGGACACTGAGGTCCAGCTCCGAGGGCCTTCTGGCAGTTCCCTCACTGCGAGAAGCAAAACTACAGGGGGCAGGGGGCCTTCTTAGTAGTGGCGCCCACCCTGTGGAACGCCCTCCCACCAGACGTCAAGGAAATAAATAACTATCTGACTTTTAGCAGACATCTGAAGGCAAGCCTGTTTAGGGTTAATTTTTTAGGGAATATTTTAATGTTTGATTCTATTTTTAATATTCCGTTGGGAGCCGCCCACAGTGGCTGGGGAAACCCAGCCAGATGGGCAGGGTGTGAATAATAATAATAATAATAATAATAATAATAATAATAATAATAATTTTATTATTATTATTATTTGAGATTGCAGGCCAATTTAAGAGCAGTTATTGTTTTTTTTATATAATTTTTTTTATTAAATTTTTTTCCATAAAAAACTCCAATCATATCAATTTGCACATCACATATTTTAGCTTATTGGACCTCCCTCAACTTCTCTGACAATCATTCGTAGTTCAAATCCTATCTTCACATTCCTTAATTTTAATATTGCCATTAAATACTATATTTCTGTCCTTATTTGCTTTCTAACAATATTCCTTGTATTTTCACAAAGCTTCTTTAAAGCACACTAGCGTTGTACAGTCCTCACATACAGTTTTCAAATACTCCGTAAATTTTCCCCAGTCCTCAAAAAACCTGTGATCCTTTTGGAATCTGATTTTCCCAGTTAATTTATCCAGTTCTGCATAGTCTGTTAATTTTGTCCTCCATTCTTCCAAAGTCGGTACTTCTTCTTGTTTCCATTTTTGGGCCAACAGTGTTCTTGCTGCGGTGATTGCATACTGAAAAAGTTTACAGTCTCTCCTATTTATGTCCATTCTTGTTATTCCCAGCAGAAAGGTTTCTGGTTTCTTAACAAAGCTATATTTTAGCATTTTCTTTAGTTCATTATATATCATCTCCCAGAACCCCCTTACTTTCTTACAATCCCACCACATATGCATGAATGTACCTTCTTTCTCCTTACATCTCCAACATTTGTTACAAGTTTTGTACATTTTTGCTAATTTTACTGGTGTCATATACCACCTATATACCATCTTCATAACATTTTCTTTCAATGTGACACATGCTGTAAACTTCAGGTTTTCATTCCATATTCTTTGCCAATCATCCATTTCTATGTTATATCCTAAATCTTTGGCCCATTGAATCATAACCACTTTTACTTCCTCATCCATTGTATGCCATTCCAACAGAATTTTATACATTTTGGAAATTATCTTACAATCATTATTGACAATTTCTGTTTGAAATTTTGAGTCTTTTTCTTTGTACCCTTTTTCTTTCACATCCTTTTTAAACATTTCACTTATTTGATAGTAGTGCAACCAATCATAAACATGTTCTTTTACTTGTTTGTATGGTTTTAATCTCCACTTCCCCCCTTCCTTCACCACCAAATCTCCATAGGTAATCCAGTCACTTCTCATATTAATTTTTTTGACACCTATAACCTCTAATGGGGATAACCAATGTGGGACCCCCATTTCTAATATATTTTTGTATCTGTCCCAAACTTCCAATAGCGATCTCCGGAAGATATGATTTTCAAATGATTTATAACCCTTTTTCTTTTCTTTCCAAAGATGCGCGTGCCATCCGAATCTGTTATCAAATCCTTCCAAATCCAGGAGCTTTGTATTTTTAAGTTTAATCCATTCTTTTAACCAGCAAAGACATGATGCTTCATAATATAACTTCAAATCTGGCAGGGCAAAGCCTCCTCTTTCTTTTGCATCTGTTAGTAGTTTATATTTGATTCTCGGCTTTTTGCCCTAAGAGCAGTTATTGTTTTAGCTGCTTTCTCAGTCTACAAGGGAGATGGCTGTAAGACAGAGACTGCGCTAGACTTTCTTCTAGCCGAGAGAGAAGCTCTTGCTCCTTCCATCTTCTGGACCACTCGGTTCCGGAGCCTCCTTGGTGGGCTTGGGGGAGAGCCAGTTGGGGGTCCCCACCCCCTGTGGCCAAAGGAGCAGGGCAAGTGGGTCCCTGGGTGGGTCCCTGGCTGCTTCTTCCTTCTGCCTCTGACATGTATGGGCCAAAAGGGGAGGAAATTGTCTAGTTTTTGGTGAGTTTTTTGTTTTTTGCCTCGTTTTTTGCCTCACCCAGAGGCAGTGAGGCCTCCTTCCTTGTAAATCCCACAAGGACTGCAGGAGAAAATGTCGGTAGCGTTGAAGGGCTAGGAAGGGCCCGTTCAATTCAGGCAGCCACCCTGTCAGGAAAGGGAAAAACTGGGATTCCAGCCTCCAGTTGCGTGTTTGGTTTTTAGTATTTTTTTATTAGAATTTGTGAAAAGGGATACGAAGATTATTATCCAATTTCTTTTTTTTTTTAATCAAAACTAAAATGTTAATCTAAGTAAAGACCCAAACCCTAAAGAGAAGAAAGACAAAAACAAATAGAGAGATAGAGCTCGAGAGAAGGGAGAAGGGAAGAGAAAGAGGAAATAATGAAAGAGAGACAAAGGGAGGAGAAAAGCGGGGTGGAGCAAAACTGTTAGACTATGCGGAGATGGACAGATTGACGGGGAAAATTAGATATTTAAAAGACCAAAGGTTCATTGATGACTGGGGGAAATTTGTGGAGTATCTGGATAATACAAGTGAGGGTCAGATAACGCTAGTTGGGTTTAAAAAGGCTCTGTGAAAAGGTTGGAATATTGTCTAAAGAGAAAAAGAAAAGGAAAGAGAAAATAATGTCAATATAAACTAGGATTTGCGTGAATTTGTTAAATAAGGGCATGGATGATTCGAGGGGAAGTTGAAGGAAGTCTCAAAGAAAGGAATCTGTGATAATAAGATGTAATTTTTTTAATTTTTCGTTTGTTATGATTTAAAAACAATAAAAATCATGTATGAAAAAAAAAGAAAGAAAAGCGGGGTGGAATTAAAGTTAAGAGAACAAGGAATTTCCTATTCTTTGTCTGTCAGTTATATATAAATGTTATTTAACTCATCCCCTCTGATGTAACACCCAACAAAACTACTTTCTGTAAACCAAAGATGTCGTTAAGTCATGCTCCTTAATTCATGTTGTGAACTGCTTGTGACGCTGCCTGGTGGGTCCCTTGGAGTGTTCTGGGATGACAGGGGGACCCCCCCCAAGAACCCCCAGCCATCACACACACCCCAACTGCCTCTTTCCCACAGCAATATTTCCACGCCGGGGGAAGCGGCCTGAAGAAGACCTTTCTGGAGAAGAGCTCAGACCTGCAGTCTCTGCGCTATGCGCTGTCCCTCTACACGCAAACCACCGACACGCTCATCAAGACCTTCGTGCAGACGCAGACAGCACAAGGTGAGGATCCTGTGTGAGTGCGAGACTCATTCAGGCTGGGGGTGGGGAGGCAGCGGAGGCGCCATGGGGCAGGGCTGGGGGGGCCTCTGTGAGGTTGCCTCTTTGCGCCCTTTGTGCCTCTTTGGGCATGTGCTCACCAGAGCAGGTCATGCGCAGCCATGTTCTGGGCACAGTCCGGGGAGTGAGCTCAGCTGAACCCTGGAAAAGCGGAGAGAGAACGCATGCCCACGTTGTCTTCCCTGTTGATGCCCCGGGGGGTAGTTTTGGGTGGTCCCTGCCTGCTGCTCCGTCCCGGCAGAGCCAGCAGTGTGGCCCCTGGAGCTCTTCTTGTCTGGGACGGGGTCAGCCCCAGTGCACAAGCAACCCAAGAGCCCTTTCTCCCTGGAAACGCCAGAGAAGCAGCGACCTGTCCAAGAGGGGCCCCTCAATCCAAAGTGGGGGGGGGACCTGTCCAAAGGATGGACCCCCTTTGGAGCGTGTGGTGCCTCTGCTGGGGGTAAGAAAGGTGCCTTGGGCCACTCCTGCACCAGAGGTCCTTTGATGCTCCCCAGTCTCCTGACGGCGCATGTCTGGCCTCCTTCCGCTCAGCTCGGCAGCTGCCTTTGCCTCGTGACTCCACCTGGAGGCCGAGGGGAGGGACTGCTGCTGCTGCTTTGACTCAAGGCCGAGTGAAAGGGTGAGAGAGCCAGCCTGGCCCGCCCAAAGGGGAGCAGGTCACCAGCCCAGGGGCGGAGCTACCCTGTTGCCCCAAAAATAAGACCTCCCTGATAATAAGCCCCCCCCCCCTGAACATAAGGCCTCCCTGGAATATAAGGCCCCCGAAGCTACCGTGAGGCGTCTGACTCCTCTGGACCGTAGTGGCGGGCGCCACCGCGCAGCTCACTGATTGGCCGCAGCGCAGCCAGAGCTGTTCAGGCAGTGCAAGGTCCCATTCCCACGCCCCGTCCTGCCTTTTCCGCCCCGGTGGGATTCTGCATCGTGATCTCGGCCGGGTGGTAACCAAACTCTTCTCTCTCTCCGTCCTGCCTACTGCTTGCCCCAGTGCATGGTGGGAAAGGGATTAGGTTTACGGCTAATGAGGATGTCCGTCCTGATAAGGGTACGTTCCAGGCCAATGTTGCCATAACAACATTGGCCGGCTGCAAACCTGCTGTGCTTTGGAGCCCCCCATCCTCACCCCCTGTTGGCCTTTCTCTGCCCCCCTCTAGCACCCCCAGGCCTATTCTCCCCTCCTGGATCACTCGCCTCGTAGTATCTTGTGTCGTGCGCCTTGCAGGCTCCCTCCTGGGGGTGGGGAGGGTGCTCTCCCTGGGGAGTTTTGTCAGCCTGATGGCAGAAGTCTGCAGCTCTGGATGTTCGAACAGCCGTCGTGGCGAGAGAAATAGGGTGCTTCACACTTTGCAAGGTAGAAGGCTCCTCTGAGCATGCACCGAGTGCACTGTAGAGCAGCAGCCTGAGATGGTGCTCAGTGCTGGACCCAGGCGAACAGTGCGCTTCTTTTGGTGGACAGTCTGATGAAGGCTTGGCTTTCGGCTGCAGCTCTTTCTGCAAATCTGGCCAGGTGAAGGATGTGCATTGGAAACCCTGCTTTGCGGAGACACAACTGCCACCCCAGAGGGCCTGTTTTAGCCACCTGGCAGCCCCCCACCCCCAAAACACACCCTCTGGCCCTGCCATTGCCTTCATGTTGTGTGTCTGAGAGGACAGTCTCCAGGAACCAAAGTGTTGAGCGTGTGGCAGCTCTGAGCCAGCGCCTCTGCCTGCTTTCGCAGTGCCCACTCTCTGTCCCGACTGGGTCCCTTTGGTGCTAAAATGCCTCGAAAGACACACACCCGTCAGCAGTGGGAAGCGTTGCTGAGGAGCGGGAGAGAGAAGCCTCCAGGGGGGCTGTGGATTCGCAGCCAGCAGGAGCTCTTGACTGTGGAACAGCAGCCCCTCCGTGGGGCAAGAGGCAGCCAAGCCCCCCTGCCTAGTGCTAGGCTAGTGCTTTGGGCTGGAGGAAAGAGAGCAGGGATCCAGTCCAAAGAAGATAGCAGAGAACTAGGCTTCAAAACATAAAGGCAGGAGGGAGCTCTCCGTTGGGGGAAGAGAGCAGAGGCGTGGGGTGGGAGTCTTTGGGCAATGGGGGAATGCAGTTGCCCTCCCCCCCCCCAGCTCTAGGCACATGCCAATGCCGTCTGTGGCGCTCTTTCTCTTTCTCCGCCCCCCAGGCTCAGGAGTGGACGACCCCGTGGGTGAAGTGTCCATTCAGATCGACTTGTACACACACCCCGGCACCGGGGAGCACAAGGTCACGGTGAAAGGTAACCAAACACAAACACCGCCTCCCGCTCCCCTGATGGGCTGGCAGCCAGGCCTGGTCTCTTGGGCTGGCAACCCCCGAGACGTCAGCGCAGCCGCTGTGCTGGAGAGTTGGCCATCCAGGCGGGCACTGAGTAAGCCTTTGAGCAGAAGAGGCTGCCCGCCTTGCTCTCCCCCCACAATTGCCCCCAGAGGCTTGAAGGACTGTCACTGACCAGGGCGGGGGGGACTCCCTTTTGGAGCAGCCTTTTGTGGACATGGCTCAGAAACTTGCTCAGCTGATAGGCTTCAGGGCAAATGCTCTGGAGAGGCCAGCAGCCTTGAGAGATGGGCTGAGCTGCCTCCCAAGTTGCACAGCCATATACTGGTCTAGGGGCTCCTCAAATGGCAGAAAGAGCTTTTCCCTGGTCAGGACAGGCGTGGGGAAGATGCGTCTGTGGGAGGCCAGCCAGCGGCCGAGGAAGAAGCTCCAATGAGAGCGTGTGCCTTAGCTGGGCAAGAGGGGCTGGGCTTCTGCCAGGGGGTGTGGAGCGGCTGAGCTGAATCTTTTCCCCAGCCTCTTTCTCTCCTCCCGCAGTGGTGGCAGCCAACGACCTGAAGTGGCAGACCTCGGGCATGTTCCGCCCCTTCGTGGAGGTGACCATGATTGGGCCACACCAGAGTGACAAGAAGCGGAAATTCACCACCAAGTCGAAGAGCAACAACTGGGCCCCAAAGTACAACGAGACGTTCCACTTGTAAGTCCCAAGAGACGGGCAAGCAGCCCCTCGGCCTGGGATTGCAGGATCAGGCCACGCAGAGGGAGCCTTGCAGGAATCCCACAGCCCTTATCTCCCTCGCCTCCTCGCCTTGCCCCCTGCAAGCATAGGGCGGCCTTGGCAATATGTGTACGGTATTTCTTAGGCTTTACCAAAGTCATAAAACTGAATATGATGAGACGAAGCAAGAGAGCTCCTGGCAGGAGCAAGGCTCAGGAGCTCCGGAGGAAGATGCCAACTTCCCTGAGGGCTTTTTCCGCTGGGGTGGGGGGCTCCTGGTCCCGGGACCCCATCTCCCTGCCAGAGCTTTAACGGGGCTTCCCCTCGCTCTCTTGCAGCATCCTGGGGAATGAGGACGGGCCGGACGCCTACGAGCTGCAGGTCTGCGTGAAGGACTACTGCTTTGCCCGCGAAGACCGTGTGCTGGGCATCGCCGTGATGCAGCTCCGGGACGTGGCCGACAAGGGCAGCTGCGCCTGCTGGTGCCCGCTGGGGCGGAGGGTCCACATGGACGACACGGGGCTGACGGTGCTGAGGATCCTCTCGCAAAGGACCAACGATGAAGTGGCCAAGGAGTTCGTCAAGCTGAAGTCGGAGTCGCGCTCCACGGAGGAAGGGAGCTGAGCCCTCCTGCGTTTCCACCCTTCTTGGGTGACCGATGCCAATGTGTGTGGAAAGCGCAGCCGCCGGCTCTCTTGGACCCGGGAAGGAGGCTTGCGTCCCAGTCGGCCCCTTTGCCGGCCGCAGGAGACCTGTCTGGACCCTCAGCAGAAGGCAGAGAGTCGGAGCCGGGGGGGGGAGGTCTTGGACTTGGGGTGCCTGCCTCCATCATGGCTGCTCCTCTGGGGTTGGCGCTGCGGAGCAAGGAACGTTATTCTCTTGCGTGGGCAGGAAGACAAAGCCGAGGTGGGCCAGACACTCCTGGCCTGAGGGGGGTTGGGGGGTGTCTACGTTCTGCCGAGGAGAGTTCAAGGAGGAAGGTGAGCAGCTGCTTGTTCCAGGCTGATTCCTTGCATCCTTTTGGGGGCCAAGAGGTGGGGAGTCCAACCTGTTGGTGAGCCTGAAGCCTTTGCTGGTTTTGGGTGGGCAGGAAAGCCCAAGGTCAGCTGTGTTTTGCCCGGAGCCTGGTTGAGCCTGGGTCCAAGTGGAAGCAGGAGGGGGCTGCAGGAGCTTCGCTGTCCCCTACCCCCCACCCCAGACAAGCACAACACTGACCAAAAATCCCCCCTTTGCCCACCTGAGCACCATCCTCTCTCTCAGGGCCGCCTTATTCTCCATCCTCTTCTGTTTCTGCGCCAAGTCTTTGTCCTGGGAGTCTCCCCCCCTTCTCTCCCCCCCCCAAGTGTTGCTTTTGGGCCGTGCAGGGAGGGAGAGGTTTTCCTGGTGCAGCCATCATGAATACACCCACCCACTGGAAACAACTTTGCACTAGGAAGCGTGCAGGAAGAAGCCAAGCTGCCGACTGCCGAGGCGGATGACCCGGCCCCCGCCCTCCGTGTGCTGTAGGCCCTCAAAGAAACACCCAAGAGCCGCATGTTGAGGGGGGATTCTATTTGTATATTGGGGGGGGGGGTTGTTTTTCTATATTTTTTTTCTCTTGGCACTTGTACAGCTGTATAATAACAGACCTTGTATTTCTCAGACCTGCTTTTAGACGCCGTGTAGTTGTTGTCAATGGATGTAAGATAAAACCGCTCTTTGGGTCACCACAATTATTACTGTTGCGGTTTTTAATCCCTGTTTAATGTGTCGCTGTGGCAGGAAGCGATCTGTGTAACCTTTAATAAAGGACCTTTTAGCAGCACCTCCTGCCTCCAGCCCCTCTTACTGGACTTCCCCGGTTGAAGGTGCACGCCAGGCTCCAGCCGTTCCCTCTTCAGGCTCCCCCAGAGGCCTCGGGGCCTCTTCCTTCAACCTTCACGGAGCAGCCTTCGTTGCAGAAGGGGTGGGCCTGGGGAGAGCCCCCCGTTCCTTAGCCTCCCAAAGAGTGTCTCCATCCCCAAGGTGAGACACTTCCCATCACAACCCCAAATGGAGGGCGAGTCCAGAGCCCTTCACTGCTGGGCCCCCCAGCACCAATTGGCTTCTGGCCTTCGGTTGTCTGCCGGATTTGACCCAAGGCCCGTCCGGATCTCGTCCAGCCTCCTGATCCCCACGGCGGCCAAGACGTCATCTCCCAGCCGTTGCGTTCCCCAGCACCTGGTCCTTTGAAGCATCCTGCCGTCTCCTGAGGGAGCTTAGCAACCATCTGCAGCCTCATTCCTCCATGCATGAGCCTGGTCCTCAGCTGGGGATCGTTGCCACAGCCGGTGGCAGCAATTTTGTAAGCTACCTGTGTGTCGTGTGAAGAAGTCTGCTGTCACCTGGAAAGTCATTCCCTCGACACTTGTCCCCAGCTTCCAGGGTTGTGTGTGTGTGTGAATCCTGCCTCCTAGCGGTTTCTTGGCAATTGCTCCTTGCTAGGTCAGAGTGTTGGCTTTCAGGCATCGTCCAGGCGCCTTGTCTATGCAAGAGCTGCCAAGAGGCTTCCTTCGTGTCATGAAATTCTACTCAGTATTGATCCAGAGCAGATTCCAACATATACCGTATTTTTCGCTCTATAGGACGCACTTTTCCCCATCCAAAACTGAAGGGGAAATGTGTGTGCGTCCTATGGAGCGAATGCAGGCTTTCGCTGAAGCCTGGAGAGCGAGAGGGTCGGTGCGCACTGACCCCTCTCGCTCTCCAGGCAGCTATCCGCAAGCCTGCGGAGCCCGGCGGGAACTCCCACAGGGCTGTGCAGACTTGCGGATAGCTGCCTGCAGCCCGAAGCCCAGGGAGCGCGGCGCTGGGGCTTTGGGCAGCTCTCCACAAGCCTGCGCAGCCAGGCGGGAGTTCCCACCGGGCTCCGCAGACTTGCGGACAGCTGCCTGCAGCCCAGAGCTGTTCTAGCTTACCGGGATGGCTGCGCAAAGCCTCCGCAGGGCGGGGGGGTGAAGGCACCCTGCCGCCCTGCGGAGGCCTGAAAGGCTGTCCCCGAAGCTGCGCTCCAAAGGCTTCAGGGATCTTTGAGGTTGGCGGTGGGGGAAAGCAGCGCCACAAGCTCGGGGGGCAACGGCAAGGCTGCCCGACCTCCTCTTGAACGCACCTTGTTTTTGAGGGGGAGAACAAGAGAGAAAAAATCCCCCCCCCCGTTCTCCCCCTCCTATGGTTCGGTGCGTCCTATAGAGTGGAAAATACGGTAGTTAGCAGAGTGAAGACCTAAACACGTTGCAGGATTCCCAAAAAATAGACCAGAGGCAATTAATATTTCATCCATCAGATCTTTACTGCTGCTGAAGGCAAAAGAGCAAAATGGTCACAGATGCAAAAAAATCAGGATTGGCCCTGTCCATAAGAAATCCAGTTGCAACAGACTTAACATAAACTTACAATAATTTATAATAAGTCTAAACCATAACACGAAGCATACTATGTACAGAACACCAGAAGGAAGAGAGATAGAAAGAGAAAAACAGGCTCCTTCTGGCCTCTTAGTATAGTCAACATGACCTTGACAGAAGGGATAAGAGAACCAGTTTAAAACAATTGTACTCAGAATCTCTGAAGGAAGAACCCAAACACTATGAACCTTCTGCCTGTTTCTTTCACGCAGAGACGCTTCCAGAACCCTCTTGAATTAAGTAGAATAGGAAAGATCTCTGCACATCAGATCAATGTGAGAGCCAGTGTGGTGTAGTGGTTAAGAGCGGTCGTCTCGTAATCTGGGGAACCGGGTTCGCGTCTCCACTCCTCCACATGCAGCTGCTGGGTGACCTTGGGCCAGTCACACTTCTCTGAAGTCTCTCAGCCCCGCTCACCTCACAGAGTGTTTGTTGTGGGGGAGGAAGGGAAAGGAGATTGTTAGCCGCTTTGAGACTCCTTTGGGTAGTGATAAAGCGGGATATCAAATCCAAACTCTTCTTCTTCTTCAATACTTTCTGCACTAAGAAATGCAAACTGACGCTTCTTTCAGGGGGCCAGGAGATGCAGGGCCCAACCCTGAGGGACGAGGGGTCAGTCTAGCTGAGCTTTAAAAAGAAAGAAGATCCTCGAGGACTTAGTGACAAAGAAAGCAAAATCTATATTGCTGGCACCAGCAGCAAAAATAGGCAGTGTGTTTAGTGTGTCTCCCCAGGCCACACCCAGGGGGAAATTCAGCAGACACTGCCTGGGCAGACTGGATGTTTTCACCTGCTGAGCAAGTCATGACTTTCGGAGGAAGCTCAAGACCATTTAAGGCGCTAGCATCTTCCATCAGAAGCAGGATTCTTGCATAGATGGACCACTTTTGGAGCATCTCTGATTGAGTTCAGGCTGAACCGCTTTATTATTTAAACAACACAGTAATGTGGTGCTTTAGAGAGTAACGGCCAAAGAAAGACGAGAGAAGCCTTGCAGTGTGATTTCTGTCTGGAGGGAGAGTTGAAGGTCGCCACAAAGATGCCAGGAGAACCTTTCTTGCCTTGAGAGGCAGCTGTCCGGGAGCCACGTGGGTGGGTGGGCTTTGTTCTATTCCTGCCGGCTACATCGGAGAGCTGCTGCTTGCCCACCTCTTCCCGTGGGAGCGCTGATCGACTTCTGCAGTGCTGCCTCGTCCCTGTTGCTTTGCAGTCAGGAAAGAAGCTAAGGAGGTGTGAGGTTTTCTCTTGGTGAGTGTCTGGATCTCTGGGGGGCTGAGCTGTTCCTTGGACAGAAAGGGGAAACATTCAACGCAGAGGACTCCTGCCTCCTGTAGAAGATGGTCAGCTCTTCTCCCCCTGTTTAGAAGCCAGACAGGAACAGACCATTCTGAAACTGATTAGCTATTTCAGCCTCTTTCAAGACATCCAGATTTAGCATTTCCACTGCCTTTCTTTTGCAAAGGACGCCACAGGACGAGATGCCTCCTCTGGGTCATTACTGGGACGCTTTCCTGGAAACTTAATTGCCTTGAACCAGGAATACTCAGAGCATCAGTTTGTGTAGACAGAGAAGCAACGTGGTTGAGCTCAGGCTCTTGGTTGCTTTGGAGCAAGGCTGGGTTTGGGGGGTGTTATGTAGTGAAGTTTCACCCTGGGCCAGCAGGGGGATACTGTATATAGTTTTCACTCAGGTCTGTAGATAGTTTTCACTCAGGTCCACGTCAGTTATTTTAGGCGGGAACTCTGGGCTGTTGTTGCTACAATGTTGACAGCCGGCTGCCTATAAAAGCAGGCCGGCTGAGCTGTTTGCAGTCAGTTCTATTCCAGCTTACAAAATAAAGAGCTACTTGGAGAAATCGCTGTGTCGTCTGCTATGTCAACCCACAACTTAACACTGGCAACGAGGATAGGATCGATGGACATCAGAGCACAGCCAGATGCGGCCAGCCTCTGAACTGAGCTGAATCACTGAGCTGAATCACAGAGCGAAATCACTGAGCGAAATCACTGGACAGAACCAATTCAGAGCTGACTGTTCTGGCTAGAGCACTGTGTTCCATTCATCGCCCTTCACGCCGGCATCGGAATCATGGCTTCACTTGTGCCTCTACCGCCGTTTGCGCCAGCCTCTGAATCATGGTACTCCTACCTCGCTCGGTTCGACTGCTACCTCCAAGCCAACGAGCTGACAGCAGTATCAAAGGATCGGAAGCGGGGCCTATTCCTCAGCCTCTGTGGGCCTGAGGTGTTTGAGACGGCCCGAGCATTGGTTGCTCCTGAAGCAGTCCAGGCAACACCATGGGACACGATCCAAGAGATGCTCCGCAACCACTACGCACCAAAGCCGTCCAAGATTGCTGCCCGCCATGCGTTCTACCACCGGAACCAGGCAGAGGGAGAGTCAATCAACAACTACACCACCGCCCTGCGACAGGCTGCAATGCACTGTGAGTTCCGAGACTTAGATGATGCCCTGATGGATCGAATCGTCTGCGGGGTCCGGGACATCCATCTGCAATGGCGTCTCCTCGCCAAGCCAGACCTCACGCTACAGAAAGCCATTGAGGAGGCTGTGGCCTCAGAAGCTGCTGAACGCTCCGCCCAGGAGATCCGCAAGTCCAGCAGCCCGCGTCTTGCTAGGGAGCCAGTTCCGGTGCATCATGAAGAGGCCAGCAGTGATGAGGCATCCTCCAGTGAAGACGATGATGTGCACCAGACAAAGCGGGAGCGCAGGAAGTTCCAACAGAAGTCCAAGGGCCAACCGGAATGTGCCGGCTGCGGAGGCAACCATTCCCATGCCAAGTGTCGATTCAGAGACGCCATCTGTAGGAAGTGTTCCAGAAGGGGCCACATCGCTAAGGTCTGCCGATCGGCTCCGTCTGACACCCCCCCTTCATCGACTCGCAAGTCCAAGTCTTCAGTCTGCCAAGGAAAGTTGTTTCGCTCTCACCAACTGCCGCTGCCCGTCTGGAACCACGATTGGCCAAACCGACTCGCCTACGCGACACAAGCTGAACGTCACGGTGCTCATTGAAGGAGCTCCATGTGACATGGAGATCGACACCGGGTCTGCCCTGTCCATTGTGTCATGGAGCACCATCAAAAGACTGGTACCCAGAGTGTCCAAAAGGCAACTCGACTCTCACTGCGTACACCTGAGAGACTACCAGGGAAATGACATTCCCGTGGTAGGCGTTGGCCGGTTCCGGATCGCCTTCAAGGATTTTTCGGGCCTGCTCTGGTTGGTGGTGGTCGAAGGTCAGCGGCCAAGCCTCCTAGGGCTAGACTGGTTTGATGCCCTCGGCCTGGAAGTCACCGGCATCAACTGCATCTCTAACGCAGAGACTGAGGGTCTGGTCAAAGACTTTGCCGAGGTTTTTGACGGCACCTTGGGGCAATATACAGGTACGCCCATCTCCTTTAGCCTTGATCCACAAGTCGCCCCCATCAAGCTAAAGCCACGCCGGGTTCCCTTTGCTCTCAAGGCTAAGGTGGACGAACAACTGGACAAACTGATCGCCCAAGGAGTTTTGAAGCCGGTTGACCACGCCAAGTGGGAAACCCCCATCGTCACGCCTGTCAAGCCAGATGGGTCAGTGAGAATCTGCGCTGACTACAAGTGCACGATCAACAAGGCACTTCAGCAGCACGCTTATCCGGTTCCTGTTGTCCAACACCTGCTGCATTCCCTGGGTGAGGGTAAGGTCTTCGCTAAGCTGGACCTTGCCCAAGCCTATCAACAACTGCCCGTCGATGATGCCACTGCTGAAGCCCAGACGATCGTCACCCACCGGGGGGCATTCCGTTGCCACCGGTTGCAGTTCGGGGTGAGTGTGGCTCCTGGCATCTTCCAAAGCCTTATGGAGCGTCTCCTGCAAGGGCTTCCGGGCGTGGTACCATATTTTGATGACGTCTTGGTGTCTGCAGACTCACACCAGCAGCTGTTCGAGTGCCTCCGTGCCGTGCTGACCAGGTTCCAAGAGGCTGGGCTCAAGGTAAAGAGGGGAAAGTGCCAGATCGCCGTTCCACAGGTAGAGTTCCTGGGCTATCTTATCGATGCCTCCGGCCTTCACCCGACCACATCCAAGATCCGCACTATCCAGCAGGCCCCCACCCCAAAGAACAAGACGGAGTTGCAGGCATTCCTGGGGCTGCTGAACTTTTATAACATGTTCCTGCCCCACAAAGCCACAGTGGCTGAGCCTCTTCACCGACTCCTTAGCACAAAGACGCCTTGGGCCTGGGGTCATCGGGAGACGGCGGCCTTCAACGCGGTCAAGGCTCTCCTTTCATCAGACAGTGTGCTGGTACAGTACAGTGAATCCAGGCCGCTGGTCCTTACCTGCGACGCCTCACCTTTTGGCATCGGTGCTGTCCTTAGTCACCGTTTTCCAGACGGAAGAGAAGCACCGCTCGCCTACTTTTCCAGGACGCTATCTCCGACGGAACGGAATTACAGCCAGCTCGACAAGGAGGCACTGGCACTTGTGGCTGGAGTGAAGAGGTTCCATGAATACCTCTATGGCAGGACTTTTGACCTCATCACTGACCACAAGCCACTCCTGGGCCTCCTCACCGGTGATCGTCCAACTCCACCGGTCCTCTCGCCACGCATGCTGCGATGGACTGTTTTCCTGGCTGCCTACCACTACCGGCTCATCCATCGCCCGGGGAAATCGGTGGGCCATGCCGACGCCCTCAGCCGTTGCCCTCTTCCAGCATTTGTGGAAGACCCGGCTCCAGCTTCATCGCTCCTTCTGATTGAGGATCTTCCGGCAGCGCCTGTATCGGCTGCCACTGTGGCCTCCGCGTCTGCCCAGGATCGCACCATCAGCCGGGTGCTCAACTGGGTGTGGAGGGGGTGGCCACAAGGGCCTTTTGCATCGGAGTTCCAGCCCTTCGCAACCAGACAACATGAACTCTCAGCTCATCGCGGCTGTCTGCTGTGGGGAGACCGCGTCGTGATTCCCCAGGGACTCCGTCAGCGCGTCCTGGAGGCTCTGCACGTTGGCCACCCGGGAATTGTCAAAATGAAGGCATTGGCTCGGTGTTACGTCTGGTGGCCTAATATGGACGATGCCATCACTGCCTGGGTGTCCGCCTGTCAAGCGTGCCAAGAGTCGAGGCCTGCACCACCGGCAGCTAAGGGACACACCTGGGAGACGCCAAAGACACCCTGGTCGAGGGTGCACATCGATCTGGCTGGCCCCTTTCACGGCCGGACCTTTATGGTAGTGGTGGACGCCTATTCCAAATGGCTGGAGGTCGCCCTGATGCCCTCCACCACTACCGAAGCCGTCATCCGGGTGCTGCGAGGCCTGTTTTCAACGCATGGGTGTCCTGATGTCCTTGTCTCTGACAACGGACCGCAGTTCACGTCAGGCACGTTTGAGCGGTATCTTTTGGGACTGGGCATCCGCCATGCCCTAACGGCACCCTTTCATCCATCCAGCAACGGGCAAGCGGAAAGAATGGTGCGCTCGGCAAAAGAGGCACTGGCGTGCCTGGACCGGGGAGACTGGCATGAGCGGGTCGCCGAATACTTGTTCGTGCAACACATCACCCCTCATGCGGCCACAGGGCGGAGTCCTGCTGAACTGCTTATGGGCCGCCGCCTCAGGTCACCGCTCGACCGGCTACACCCGGACTTTGCCGTGGCTGAACCCCCAGGCTGTGCCAACGCGCCACGGTCATTTGTCCCAGGAAACCAGGTCTTTGCCCGGAACTATGTGGGGGACATTCCTTGGGTGCCAGCCACAGTAGTGGGAGTCACTGGACCTCGCTCGTACCAGGTGGCACTCGAAGACGGACGCTTGTGGCGACGGCACATAGACCAGCTTAGGCGCAGGGTTGGGGACTTGGACACTACCGTGGTGCCCCCAACTGCGCTTGCGGCTCAAGAAGAGACACGTACAGATGGCGAGGCCCCACCTACACCTCCCTCGCAAACTGCCAGCGTGGAGCCGAACCAAGCCGCTTCAGAGGGTCTGCCAGACTTACCACAGACTCAGACCACTCCACTTGCGGAGGCTCCACCCACAGCAGCGGATCCAGGGGAGTTGGTTCCAACGCCATCTAGGGTCGCACCACAGCCTCAGCAAGAACTGTGTGGCCCTCCGGACTTGGCTACCAGTCCCCGGCGGTCTGGCAGAGTTTCCAAGCGCCCAACTTATTTTAAGGACTATGTTGTTGGACATGTATCGCTGTTGGTCTAAGTATGGGAAATGTAACCGATATGCTTTTGTGCCTAATTGAACCATTACGCGTAGTGCTGTATATAAGGAAACCATTACGATTGTAACTAACGCCTTATCTCGGTGGGGAGGGGTGTTATGTAGTGAAGTTTCACCCTGGGCCAGCAGGGGGATACTGTATATAGTTTTCACTCAGGTCTGTAGATAGTTTTCACTCAGGTCCACGTCAGTTATTTTAGGCGGGAACTCTGGGCTGTTGTTGCTACAATGTTGACAGCCGGCTGCCTATAAAAGCAGGCCGGCTGAGCTGTTTGCCGTCAGTTCTATTCCAGCTTACAAAATAAAGAGCTACTTGGAGAAATCGCTGTGTCGTCTGCTATGTCAACCCACAACTTAACAGGGACAGGCAAGAGAAATTGGCTGGAGGTTTTCCAGAGATACTGTGAAGAAAAAGCTGCTGGTGGCGAAATACTCCTGCCATCACGGCAGGGAAGGTTACAGGTCCTTGTCGCCCATGAAGGGGGAGCAGGAAAAAACTTCAACATGTAACAGAGTTTCCAAAGGCAATTGAGTTTTTTCCAAAGGCAACAGAGTTTCCAAAGGCAATCATCCAGCAGAGCTTTTACTGATACTGAAGGGAAATGAGCAATAATGGTCACAAATCCAAAACATTCAGGATTGGCACAGTCCATAAAAATCCAGTTGCAGCACTTAAATAAAGCTTACAAACTTGTAATAAGATGAAACTTTAACACTACAGCATACAGAACACCAGAACAAAGAAAAGAGAAAGTGAGTGAGGTCTAGCCTCCTCCTGGCCTGACTATAATAGCCAGTATGACCATGACAAAAAAGGACAACAAAACCAGTTTAGACCAGCTGTACTCAGCTTCCCAGAAGAAATATAACCCAAACAACAGAAACCTTCCTGTTTCTTTCACATAGAAACCTTCTAGAATCCTATTCAATTAATCAGAAGAGGAACGATCTCTGCACATCAGATCAATACTTTCTGTACTAAGAAATGCAAACTGACCGTTCTTTCCATCTCTGGTTTTGAAAGTGCTTGGGAGACCCAGATGAAGGTGCACAGGTAGTAGAACAGGTGATGGGGGTGCAACCATTCCCTCCAGGGACCATGTGCTGCTCTGGCACCTCTTAAGCCCCCTGCATTGCAGGGGGGGGGGGTGAGACGACCCTTTGGGTCCCTTCCAGCTTTACAACTGTGCACAGAAATGCAGCTTTGCTCTCCTTCCAAGTTGCTTGCTGTGACTGAGCTGCACATGCCGCCTCTCATCTTGCCCACTCTCTGCAATATTTGCCCAGACCGGCTGCGAATTCTCCAAGTGCAAGCCAAATGCCTGCAGGGGGCTTTGGGGGGCTGAGCCTGTGTGTCACAGATCCCAGCTGGGGCTGCAAAAGGCTGTGAGCTGCTGCTGCTGCTGCTGCTGCCGCCTCACTGCTGCCAGGGGGCACTGCAAAATGGCACTGGCCTCTGCAACACCTCCTGGCTGTGTCATTCTCAGGAGTTTCAGCTCCATCTTTGGTGCGGCTATTTCTCCTCCCCCCCCCCCCCCCCGCTTGGGGCCCTGTTTTTAGAACACCAGGATTTCCCCACCGGCTCTTGCTTCTGTCTGGCCTCTCAGTTCTCCAAAGTTTTGATGTGCTCACTTCCTCTCCGAAACGTGTGATCTGTTTCCCACAAGTCCAGTACAATGCAATGGCAAAGAACCTTCCCATTTCTCAGTTCCCTCTCCAGATAACAACAGCCTGTCTGAAGCAGCTATTGGAGAGAAACAGATCCCTTTTTGTTGATTCCAGGCGGACAGACTCTGGGGCACTTGGCAGCAAGAGCAGAGTGCGAAACACAAATAACACTGGCTGTGCCCTTATAAGAACATAAGGAGCATTTACTCACAGGGTCTAGAAGCGGCCATTACAGCAGCAAAATGAAGGCAGGGCTATAACTGCTGTCTAAGTTACAAAAGGGCAAAATGTAAGTTCACAAATGGCGTCTGAGCTGCATTTCATCTCACAGAGTTCTCTCTAGCAAATGTGACAGGGAAGCTCTGTGAGTCTCAGACCCTTCATGTTCCCACCTGCCAAAGCATGACTTGTCAGTTTGGCTGCAATAATGCCCCTACAGTATTCTGAAGCATCGCTGTGGAATTAGAGCAGAGCCCTCTCCTCCTCCGTGAATTTGTCAAACCCTCTTTTGAAGCCACCCAACTTGTTGGCCATCCCTTCCTCCTGTGGGAGGGAGTTCCATAGTTTAACCCTGCGAAGAAGGACTTTCTTCAGACACTTCCACATGCTCCTCCTATCCAGGCTTAAAGAAGCTCATGACACCTGAATGCTTGCTGCTTTACCAGCCCTCTTCTCTGCCCACCTTTTCGTCCACTCGCTTTTGGTGGGGGATCCGATGAATGTGCTCTGGTGCTCGCCCCAGCTCAGCCCCTCTCACTTGTGCACCCAGCCGCCAAGAGGGGTGTGAGCTTTTCACGGGGCTGCAGCCAAGGGAGCTCTGTGGATTGTGCAGGAGCCCCGAGCAACAGCTCCGTGTTCAGTGGCAAGTCCAACGATCAAAGGCTTCTATTTGCTCAGTGCTGCTCCGTGCCATCTCCCGCCCTCAGGAAGTTGGCCAAGCCTCTCCGCTCTCTCTGCCCGCCTGCAGTGGCCGCCCAGGTGCTCCTGAGCTGTGCTGCTGCCAGGATCACAGCAGGCGCTACTGGGGTCTACTGGGCAGGGTTGGGGGCATTTAACGGATTCTCGGCAGGACTTCTGGCTGCACCCATTGGGGGCTGCATGCATGCCTGAGTTTCAAAGGAACGGGAATGGTTATATGGTTGCAGCTGGGAATCGTCTTGTGCTTGCCCTGTTGGATGACTACGGAGGAAAATAGGAGAGCCTGCAAGTGGCTGGGTAAGTCTGGTCATTGTATGGCCTCTGAAGGGAGAGGGGGCCTCAGTGCCCATTGGCCTGTCTGTGCTGGCCACCAAATGATACCCCATTCTTCTCTCTCACCTGGAGCCTCCCCCCCAATGGTGTGGGGACTCACACGCCAGGCTGGTTCAGGGGCTCATTCAGCTCCTCTTCACACATTGCAGGGCTCACTCCTGGCCTTGCAAACAGGACCCAGCACCCGCTAAGCCTGGATTCCCTCGCTTTTCTCCCTTCCCCCGCGACAAGTAGAAAAAGATGGTGAAAGGGAATAAGGCGGGGAAGACAGCTAAGGTTTGTTCCCTCAGGCCTTCTGATCAAATGCGTGAAGGAGGAAGCAAGGAGGGTCAGGGGCATCGTTCCACTTCCATCCGTTGCAAAGACCCTCCTCTTCCCAGGCCACTGAGACTTGGCACCATTTCCCCCCACTGCTTCCTTTTCTTTATTGAACATGATGTTCACATTCCATCTTTGCACTGAACAAGACAAGAAAAAGTTTGAATTCATTTCAACAAAAATAACAAAATGCTGGAACTGCACCAGCAGCAAATAAAAGCAGAAGAAGGAATCAGCCCGAAACCCGAGGTGCAATAAAGATAACTCCCACTAATGATAAAAATCAAGTGGCAGCATAAAACAGGGCTGTTTTATGGTTCAAGCCATGTGTAAAAAAACCCAGATGGTTCTACCCTGGCACCTGAAACTAAGCCGAGCGGGTGGCAGGTGAACTTTTCTGGTGAGGGTGTCACCACATAAAAGCCCCTGCGCTGGCTTGACATCTGCCGCTCCACTGTGGGCGGGGTTTGCAAAGAAAGGAGTCCGCTGCCAAGGGGCTCAACCCGCAGGAAGGGTCCTATGGGAGCAGCTGGTCTGTCCCATTACCAGGCCCCAGATCCCATCGGACTTGGATGGCCAAAGCCAGCTCTTTCCATTGTGCCCGGAATAGGGTTACCAGACATCCCCGGTTCCCGGGGACAGTCCCCGGATTCACCAATCTGTTCCCAGACAAAATCTGTCCCTGGAATGTCCCCAGATTTTAATTAATGTCCCCTGATTTATGCCTGGGGACTTCAGCAAAGCAACATGGAGGGTGCCTGGCAGCAAGCAGCACCGGAGGTCCAAGCCACGTCAAAGTTCTAGCCAGCCAATCCGCTGGTTGGGGGGGGGGGCTATTTAAACCGAGGCGCGAGCCAGAGAGCTTCCTTCTGGCTCGCTTCCTTGATAAATGCTCACCCCAAAATCACACAGAGCTGCCTGCAGCAGAAGAGTCCGTGGCGCTCTTCTGCTGGGGGGTCTGTGCAAGTTGGGGGGGGCGGGCAAGCAAGGCGGTGAAAAAGAGAAGTCTAGAAAAGAGCTGAGCTGCGTTGCAAGACAGAGAGAGAGAGAGAGATGGAGACTTGTGTGTGTGTTTTCCCAAGACCAGTGAGCGCCTTTATTCAATCTCTCCCCCCACCCCAACCTTTTTTGGGGGGTGTTTATGTGTTTGGAGATGGGCTTCTCCGCCTGCCTTGTGTCGAGGTGCACGCCCGACAACTTTGGGGTCCCCCCTTATAAAGGTCAAGAACTCTGGGCAACCCTTTCCTAAAATAATAAAGCATGAATTCTTTTTTTTTTTTAAGTGTCCCCGGATTCCTTGAAAAAAGTCTGGTAACCGTAGCCTGGAAGCACAGCTCTCAGGCTGACGGAGCGTTGTTCATGCGCTGCACCCCAGCTCTGGGCTCCTGCAGCCAAGACCCCCTCTGGCTGGTGACCTGTTGCGCTGCTGCGCCCTGTGGGCATCCACCCAGCATTGGAGGAGCAGGCTTCTTCTGGAGCTGAGCTTGTGACCAAAGTGGTCTTCTGGCCAGCTCCACTTTGTAGGGGCTCCTGCTCCTCTTCCTCCTTTGGTAGGCAAAGCTTCCCAATGGCGGAGGAGCCCCATCTCTCCCATGACCAGGGCCAGGCAACTGTCTCTCCTACATCTTGCTCCAGTTTTTCCTGAGCTGCTTCTTCCTGCGCAGGAGACCATCTCTTTGATTTACGCCTCCTTTATCTCCTGCCATTCCTCCAGGAAGCTCAAGGTGGTGGGGCCGGCTCTTGCCCTCACCATGTCATCCTCACAACAAACCCCCCCCCCAAGGTAGGTTAGGCTGAGAGGCAGTGACTGGCCTAAAGGCCACCCACCCGGTGAGCTTCATGGCTGAGTGAGGATCTGAACCCAGCTCTCCCAGGTCCTAGTCTGACACTCTCCCTCCTGCACCACGCTGGCTCCCTTCTTACAGTTGGTGAGGGGCTGATTCTTCTAGCGAAGGCTTCCTAGGGGCTCAGGCAGGGGCCGCCTTCATCCTCGCAGCTGATAACGTTTGCCAGCGCAAAAGTTTCCTGGCCCCCAAGTGACCCTGGCAGAATACGATGCCAGTGCTCTGGGGCTCGACCCTCCTGAGTGGCGCACAAGGCCAGATTGAATGACACGGCTGAAACTCTTCCAGTCGTGGAATTGGATTGCCTTTGGGGCTCTTGCTTGCTCCCGGGCAGCGGAATATTGCCTGAAGCTGACTTTGGGGGGATCTGGGGTGTGCAGGAGGTCCTGGGGAGCCTCAGGCTATGAAGGAAGCCAGGTAAAGGTGAGCAAAAGTGGCGCAAGCCTGGCTTGAAGCCGACCAGGTGCTGCTTAGCGCATGGAATCGTGCCCCCCCCCATGCAGCAATGGCACAGGCTGAAAAGAAGGCTCCTTCCACACCTGGCGTGGCACCTCCTAGTGGCCGATGGGTGCAAAATGCAGCTGGTGTTGTAAACTAAATCTGCCCCTTTTCCCTTATGGGGTACCCAAGAGCCCATATAGAGTCCTTACATAGGTTCCCTATTGGTAGGAGAAAATAACAGAGGCCAACCAGAGAATATTGAGAAGCAAAGCGGCTAGTAAGCCTGATCTTTATTGATCTGTTGCAACAGGGTGCTCCCCTCACACGCAGGAAAGGAGGAGGAACCCAGAACAATGGCGCGCAAGCCCTTATATGGACATTTTTTAAATAATAATAATAATATTTATTGAGGTTTTAAAGGTTACACATGAAACAGAAAAACACCAAATTAAACAAAAAACAAAACAATGTATCACAATAAAAAAGAATACAATAAAAATAAAAATAAGAAATAAGAAAAAACAAAAAACAAAAGCAAAAGCAAAAGCAAAAAACACATGAAACCTTCACATAATTTGTCTTTCATTTGCTTGTTTCCTTGACCTCCTCCCACCTCCCTTTTTTGTATTCTAATTCAGTTAGATATTTCAGCAAATCCTTTCCCTCTTTATTTTGTCCTTATAATCTATCTTAATGTACTGTAATTTTACATTCTCTTCTTTCACCAATTAACAATCCGTTTTTACTTTTTAATTTTATTTCTCACTAAAACTAATATATCTATTTGAACTTAATCTCTTAAAACATTTCCACCAGGGTCATAAAAATTTCATTCCACGATTTTTCTCTCCCTCATTAAATTTTTACACAATTTCCAAATATAGACTTTAAATTCCCAATCTTCTTCCACCGTCTCCTCTCCCTGGTCTCGGCCTCTGCCGTCCCTTCTGTCAACTCCAGACAGTCCATCAACCTGGAGATCTTATATCCAAGGCTCTTAACTCTTCTTCACGTCCCTTCTGCCGATCTTCTTCATAGTCTTTAGTGCTAAAAAGCAGATCTCGGGGGAGCTCCATCCCAACAATGCCTTTATTCCTTCTTAACAGGACAGCCAGATTTCCATAGTTAAAGCTATCACACTGGCGCCTGGCTAATTTTGAACCCTATACTCTCCATGCATCACCATTGATCTGAGAGGGAAGGGTGGGCCAGAAAATGTGCTTTGGTAGGCTTGGCTGCATCTTGGCTCCTCTGTCATCTCAGGGAGCCCAGCAGGCGCCTTGAACAAAGCGATGGAGGGGGCTTGTTGGGGTGTGGGTGTGTGTTAGCCCAGGCTCCCTGTGAGGCTTCAGGGCTCCCAAGGAGAAGCCCCGAAGCCAGACCCAGGGGAGGGAGCCAGGCAGCCAGACCCAGCACGGGACACAAGGGGAGTCGGCTGCATCAGACCAATGGCCCATCCGGTCCAGCATCTTGTTCTCACAGGGCCAAGCAGATGCCTCAGTGGGAAACCCACAGGCAGGATCTGAGCCCAAGAGAAGCTCCCCTTCCACTGGCATTCAGAAGCATGGCTGCCTCCAGCTGTGGAGGCAGGGCAGGGCCAGCAGGGTCGTAGTCATCAATAACCCTCTCCTCCTCCTCCTCCTCCTCCTCCTCCTCCTCCTCCTCCTCCTCCTCCGTGAATCTGTCTCATCCTCTTTTATAACCAGCCAACTTGGTGGCCATCCCTGCCCCCTGCAGCAAAGCCCCCAACATTTCTCCAATGAAATTAGGGATGTCCCATCCCATAACGATGATTTTACTCTTTAAACCCCACACATCTGACTGGGCTGCCCCAGCCACTTTGGGCAGCTTCCAACATATATAAAAACATTAAGCATTTTTTAAAAACTTCCCTGTACAGGATTGCCTTCAGATGGCTCAGGGGTTGGATAACTCCATACCTTCCAACATTTCTCCAGTGATAAAAGGGACATTCTAAGGAAAAGCCGGGCATTCCAGGCTCAGACCAGAAACCGGGATGTCTTCTCTAAATCAGGGACGTCCCTGGAAAACAGGGGCCCTTGGAGGGTCTGCTGCAGGAGGGAGTTCCTCAGTTGAACTCTGCTCTGCATGAAGAAGGACGTCCTTTGATCCGTGCTGATTCTCCAAACCTTCTGCTTCAGTGGAAGCCCTCCGAGTTCTTATGTTAGGAGAGATGGAGAAGAAGGAGGTTTCTCTGTCCCCTTTCTCAAGGCCAGGCATCAATATATAAACTCCTATCACGTTGCCTCTCCCTTGCCTTTTCTCTAGACTGAAAAGTCCCAAACGCTGCCCCTTTCCTTTTGGGGAGCCCCTCCGTTCCCTGGCTCTGCTTCCCAGAGTGGCGGCTGGCTTGTTTGGATGCCCTTCCGTTGGCACCAGCTCCCTGAGCCCCCTCCCTCTTGGTCCTTCTGCTCCAGGCTCCTCGCCTGCAAGGTCCTTGCCTGCCCGGGTCCTTGGCTTCCCTCAAAGCCTTGCAGCTGCTTTAAGGAAGCAAGCACCCTTTCCCTATCTACAGGAAGCGGCGGGGAGGGGGGGGGGCTGACAGAAGCCTTTGGCCCCAGGCCAAGACCACAGAGTGGAGCAAAGAGGAGGAGGAAACTCTGCAGAGCCCAACTCCTCTGCTCGGGACCTGGAAGAGCTGGCTGGCCTTTGCCTGGCTCTGAGCCCCTCCAATCGGCAGGTCTGGGGTGCCTCCTGTTCCCCATAGCTGTGCCCCCTCTCTGCTCCCCTCCCCACAACTAGCTTCACGCCGAGCAGAGTCGGGTTTGGACTGGGGAGGGGGTGAAGCGCCTGACACATCTGGAAGTTGCAAAGGGCCCATGGAGGCGGAGGAAGTGAGCAGCCTGGCTGCTGGGAGGCGACGCCTTGCAGGGTAAGATGGGAGCTCCTGGGGTGACTTGTTTGCCTTCCTGTCAGCCCCAGATGTGGCCCAGCTGCTGTCTGAGAGGAGGAGGAGGAGGAGCCGCCGCTTGGGGAACTCTTTCCCCACGCCTCCTTTCCAGGAGGGCGTCAGAGCCAGAGCAAATCTAGGAGCTTTGCTGGGGGGTCAGGCTCTGGAGCTGTGCCCCCTGTCTCCTTTGCAGAAGCCCCTCTCCACTCTGGGGCGAAGGAGATGCCAAGGGACATGTTTGGGCTCCTGCAGAGGGTCTTGGCGTCAAGGCAAAGGAGCGACAGGGAAGCCCATCCTCCTGCGGAGAGCAGGGTATGTTGGTCCAGGGCAGGTCGGAGGCGCAGGCAGGTTCCTGGCCTGGGTTCAGCTGGGCATGTGGTGGCCGCAGGTCTCCTCCTGAGCCCTTGGGATGTTCTGACGGATGCAGGTTTCCCTGCTTGGAACTGACAGTCTAGCTCTGATGCGGGTTGGTATGTAACAGAAAAGTGAGTCGGCTTTTGCTGGCTGTCGTGGGTGCTGCTCTGCTCCCCTTGATTTTGCTCTTGCTATGCGGCCAGGATCCTGGGTCTTCCCTGGGAAGGGAGAGCAGGAGGGGGGGGAGGGAGACAGGTGGGGAGCCTCGTGGGGCCCCTGGATCAGGAGGCCTGCCTGGGTCGGGACGAAGGTCCTGGAAGGCCCCTGGGAAGAGACAGGCTTCCGCTTGGCAGTTCAAGCCAGCGAGGGGAGCTACCCCCCCTCCCCAAATTGCTCTTCTGGGTTGACAAGGAAGTGGAGCTTTGGCCAAGTTGGGGAAGAAAAATGTGGCTAGAAGCCCAAAGCTGGGGGACTGGATAAAAGGCAGAGCCTTGCCTTAATCCCAGGCCTCCCCAGATCAGAGGTTTGTGTGTGTGTGTGTCTTTTTTGTGCACCTGCATCCTGGCTGGTGAAGCCAAGGCCTCCCACCTGCTTCAGTCGTTTGCCTTTGATCCGACTATGTGAGTTTGCATGTTACCCAAATGCTTTCCTATTTCTGGGACCGCGAGGGGAATCATCGAGTCATCGAGTCAAAAGGGACCTCTGAGGGTCATCCAGCTCAACCCCCAGCAATGCAGGATTTGCAGCCCAAACATCCCTGACAGGTGACCTCTACTTAAAAACCTCCAAGGAAGGGGAGTCTGCCGCCTTCCAAGGGAGAGCCTTCCACTGTCAAGGAGAAAGTTCCTCATAATGCAGAAGGCAACTTTCTACCAAATAGCCAAAAGCTCCTGGTTGGAAGGGAGCCTTACTCCTCTCTCTGGCAGCCACAGGCAGAACCAGAGCAGCCCCTCCAAGTCAGAAAGTGAAGGTGCCTCATTTTCTCTCTTGGTTCCTCTTCCGCTTTCACACTGCCTGACGATTCCCAGGCAGCCCAAAGCAGCGCTTGTTGCCTCCCCCTTCCAGGCCAAAGGAGAAGCCTTATAATTCCTCGACGCTCTCCTGCTTCTGGGATGCTGTTCCCAAGAAGGCTCACCTAGTGCTTTTGTTATATATCTTTAGGTGCCAGGCAAAAACTTCCCTCTGTAACCTGGCCTTTGGCCTTTAACTCTCTGTGGCCTTTTTGAAGTGGGTGGGATGCTAAGTCACTTTGGGTTGTCCTGGGCAAGATGAACAAATTTAATGAATAATATTGTTGGCATCTGCCTGTCTTGGAAGACAGTGGAGTGCACCTCTGGGGGGTGAAGTCAAACCGCTGCGCTGGCAGCACCAAAGTGACCTCCTTGGGGTGCAAGCCCAGGCAGTGTGTCTGGAGGTCCTGGTCTGCCCAGATGACAAGACCCCCCTTTCGACCTCCCTCATGTGGTCCTCAGGGAAGCAGAGGGAGATGTTGGGCACCAGCTTGGCTGCCAGAGTTGCCAGGAGGCGGCGGCATTCAAGGCAACATCCAACTGCCTTAGGGACTTCACTCTGGATTTGTGTTGGGCTTCCTCCTGAAGCCCTTCTTCTCCTGAAGATATCCTGCAAGGCAGCAGAAGTTTAGGGTCAGACATGTCCCTGCCTAAAGAGGTGTAACATGCATCATTTCTCTGGCAGAGATCCACACAGCTCTAAGCGGCTTATTCGGCCTCCACTCCTCCTTATTTTTTAACTGACCTGGATTTCTGGCCTGCTGGGCTTTGGTTCTGCCAAAATTATAGTCTTACCACAGGAAGCAGAACAGAATATTTGCTGGAGCTGCCGGTGTCCGAAATGCTTGGAAGGACATCTTGGAAAGGGCATGAGAGTCTTCTTTCGGCAAAAAAGATGTGCAAAACGGAAAATTAAAAATAGATTTGGTGACGCGACCAGAGCTGGAGCCGACCCTGGACAGTGGTGCGATCTCCAAAAAAGGAGACGTTCCACGCTGCTCCCAGGCAGATGTCGCTCAACTGGATAATTTATTATTTCTTCATCCTAATGCGTATGAGAGATGCAGCAAGGCTAGACCAGGGAATGAAACAATTTATCAAAACATTTCAAATGTCAGAAGTGGAATCTCTCATTTACTCTATTGAGCATCACAAAAACCGTTCCTGTTCATCACAGAGACTGCTAACCATTTCCCTCTGAGCTACTGACTGACTGACTGAGCTCACTTGGGAATGACTTCGGCTGGTTTGTGTGAATAAAGGGAATGAGTTTTGTTCTTCGGAACAGAACATTTAAAATGTAGTTTGGCTCTTAAGCAAATGGATTGTTTATACACTGCTTATCTCAAGCCCAAAGCAGTGGATGTCTCATACATATATCTAAAATATACCTCCTCTTAATTCAACTACCGATCAAAACTAATCTTCAAACTGAAGACATTTGCTTTGCTTTTCCCTCTTGCAAGAGGCCTTCTAAGTCAGGGCGTCCTCTCAGTCAATGAGGCACAGCCAAATCTGTTGCCCCTCCCCACTCATCTCCAACACCCTGAATGCTAGGAGGGTCCTCAGCCCCTCCTCTCCTCCCTCCCTGCCCCTTTCTTCTAAGAGTCCAGTTTTCTAGGGCTTAACAGCCCCTCCCAGGTGATCTCCTGAGCAGGAGAGGCCAGCCTGACTTGATTTTAACATGCTAAATCCAGTGTCTGGTACCCAGGAATCAGGAGGGGTGGGTGGGTGTCCAAGCAAATTCATAGCAATGTTTTTGCAGGCCCTGGAAAATAGTACAGGCTGCACCCCTCTTGCTACTGGGGGGGGGGGGTCAAGGACCAGCACTCTCGCCCTGCTCCTGAAGGTCTGTGCCCGAGCTTGCTTCCCATCCTGTGTATGGAATGTGGTTTGCAATTTCTTCCAGAAGCAGAGCAAAGCTTTCCTTTTTCCTTTCTCCTTCTGTGATGGAACTCCTATTTAGGGACTTCCCTGGCGTTTTTCTGGCCCACGTAGGACCAGTCTGGATAGTTGGCCTTCGTGAAGATTTGACGTTTTCATCCCCAAAATGTTTTTTATTTGAGTTTCTACTGAAATGAGGCTGCATTTTAATGTTGTATTTAATCTTGTTTTTAAGTTGTATTTTAATCAATTGTTTTTATACCTGGTGTTAGCCGCCCTGAGCCTGGTCTTGGCTGGGGAGGGTGGGGCATAAAAAAATGTATTATTATTATTATTATTATTATTATTATTATTATTATTATTATTAGGCCTTCTGGGCAGGTCTGGTTCTGGCCTCCGCAAAGTCTCTGGGGGCTTCCCTCCCTGTTGGAGCCGAGCAGGGCTAGTTGCCACCACGTCCTAAAGCGCCATTAGCGGCGACATCGCGGCCGTTGTGCAAATCTGTTTTGGGCCCCGGCTGCCTATTCTTCCCCCTCTCTCTGTTTCTGCAGAGGAACAATCCCTGCGCACTGGAGGGGAACGGTAGGCCCTTAATTGCTGGGCTCTCCTGTTACTGCAGATGGTTGTCTCGGAAGGGGTGGCAGACGCCTGGTCAGCTCTGGTTACTTGGCACCTCTCAGGGCAGGTAACCGTATAACGGAGTTAAAACACTAGACGAAGACCTGTAGATGGAGGGAGGGCGGCTCTTGCAGGGTGGGGCAGGGATACAGAAGGCTTTGCCCCTGCCCTGGTCCAGAGACCCCCTCCCCACCGAGGCCATTTGCCACAGGATGGAGGCGAGATGCCATTTGCCTTTAAATTGTCAATGAGGAAGCCTCAGTTTAGCTCTGCTGGTGGCTGTCTCCTCCTCCCTCCTCTTGGTGTCTCTGTATCTGATGGTTGCTTGGTCCTGGGAGCAGGTGAGGGGCCCCTGTCCCCCCACCCCAATTATGGCAGGGGCAAGGAGGGTGGGGGTGGAAGACTAAGAGGACAGAGGAAAGGAGGGGAAGGGAGGGGAGGGGAGCAAAGGAAGACTAGCACCACACACACCCCTCTGCCCTGACGTGGCTGCTTGGTGTTCCTTGAGGGCTAGTAGCTTGCGAGGCAGACTGGACTCCCTTGGAAAGGGTGGGCTCTCCTTCTGCTGGATGTTTTCAAGCAGAGGTTGGGCAGTCGTCTGTCAGGGATGCTTGAGCTAAGATTCCTGAATTTCAGGGGTTGGGCTGGATGGCCTTTGGGGTCCCTTCCAACTCTGCAATTCAAGGATTTCAGGTGCTGCCCAGGAAACTCCTGGCAACCTGAGATTTGGCTTCTCCCTGTGATCTGCAGGTGGAGCTCTTCCTTGCAACAGCTGCTTGCCTTGCGGACCACCCTTCTCCCTGTTTCCCCCTGGGGTGCAACTGCCTTTGGCCTCTTTCAACTACCTGAGGGTCTCAGGCAGGCATGTGGGGCCGGGTGCTGCTGTAGGAGTTGCAGGGGCCTTCAGGCGGACTGGGGGCAGGCAGGGTGCTGGCAGCTGCCTCTGCTGGCCCCCTGCTGCTTACTGCTCCTTTCCCACGAGGAGGAGCTCCCGGCAACAGGCAAAACAGATCCCCCCTCCATGTTGGTGAGGGGGGAGGGTTTCGCTCAGCATCATATTGCTTGGGAGGCCTTATGCACTGCATCTCAGGACAGTTATCTCTCGACCTGTTCGCTTTTATTTTTTAATTCATAAAATTTATACACTGTTTGATTGTTTTAAAAAAACCCTCAAATTAGTTTACGGAAAGGACAAAATGCTAAAATTATCAAAAGAAGAATTGGCAACAACGATTTAAGACTTCTGAAAAGTTAAAGCAGCAACAGACTCAAAGCAGGTTAAGAATTGCACTGGCCTTCTGAATCTCTCGACAGGCTTGTCTAAGCAAAAATGCCCAAAAGGGCTCATTGAGGACACCTGCCTGGTGTCACTAGGGCAGGGGGTTCCTAGTGTTGTTCTTGCCCTCGTACGGCTGCTCTGCCCTTTTGGGGAGGCCGAGAGGCTGTTGCTTTGCCCCTCCTGCCTCTCCACGCTGAACACCTGGGCAGCAGGACAGGTGAGCAACAGGCCCCCAGGTGGGCTGCAGCACACAGTCACCTGCTGCGAGGCAAAGTGAGTAGCACAGGTGAGCAGCAGCAAGGCGGCCACTTTCCTCCTCCTCCTCCTCCTCGTGGTGCTGTAACCGTACCTGCCCCCTGAACTGTGTCTGCTTCCTCAGAAATAGGCTGAGCCACCTGGCTGGAGAGGCAAGAGGCGCCCTTGGAGTCAAGAGCCTTCTTTTTCTCCCTCTGCAGGAACTCCAGAGCAGACTGCTGAAAGGATCTGCTGGGATGCCGCTCTTCGGATTGGGGTCTGGCCAGAAGAAGCGGCTGGAAGGTAAGCGAGCTGGACTCTTGCGGTGGGCACAGTTCCTTGGCTCTTGCCCGGATGCCCTGCAGACTCAGCTGCCGCCTGGCGCGCCATCCACCCGTCTCTCCAGCGGCAGAGCAGAGCATGCACCTGCTGGGCGTCGGGTTACAGCTCCCTGCCTGGAGCGCGGAGCCCAGGCCATGTGCCCAGGAGGCTGGGTAGGCAGCCCCTTCCCACAAGGGGTGGGGGGCAGGGGGTTTCTCTCCCGGAGAGATCAGATCTGTGGGTTGCAGAGATGTACATGGGACACCCGGCTTGGTCCAGTCACTTTGGCCTGGGGAAAGAGCCCTTGCAATTCATGGAATCGTGGAATTGTTGCGTTGGAAGGGATCCTGAGGGTCATCTAGTCCAACCCCCTGCAGTGGAGGAATCTGTTCTCACAGTGGCCAGCCAGAGGCCCCAATGGGGCACCCTCAAGCAGCCCTCCTGTGGTTTCCAGCAGCTGGGCTGCCTCTCACTATCAGTGCCTGATTAAACCCTATGGAGGCCCCTAGGCAGCTGAAATCTCAGGGACCCCCTCCCAAATCATCTCTTAATTTTTAAAATTTTCTTTCAAGACCAAATCAATATTCTTTTGATCTATTGCCGTGGGGCACATCAGCCAGGACCTCCTCTGCCTGTTTGGTAATCTGGCACTGCTCACTGAGCAGGCAGAGCTGAGCCGCCACGGAGCATGGCCTCGAGTGTGGAAGTGCTGGCTCTGTTGCTCCGTCCTCCCCAGGTGATGGGGCAGCTTCTGCATGAGCCCAGCAGGCTCCTTGCTGCAGAGGTTTCCTCTCCAGGCTGTGGGGTGGAGCAGGAGCACTGCCCTCTCTGAAGCAGCAAGGGGTACGGAGCTCCCTCGTGCCACGCTAATGCCCAGCGAGGGCTTCTGTGTCTCCCACCTTCCACATGTGCAGGGAAACGGGAAGTGGAAGGAGGTTTGTGGCCCAGCCAGAGAGCCTGGCCCCTTTCCCCTTTCCCCTTTCGCCTTTCCCCTCTCACTTCTCCTCTGACCCTTTGGTGTGGGGAAGTGCAAGGACCACGTCCAAGAGGGGGGCTGGACCTTTGGGAAGCAAAGGAGGAGACCTTCTCCCCAGGGCTGTTCTGTGGCTTTGAGCAAAGTGGCTTCCTGCATGTGGCCTGGCTTGGGGGGCTTTCAGGGCTGCCCCCTCCCCACCCTGTGATTCAAGATGAACTCTGGCAGTGCATTTTGGTTTGTGTGTGTCGGGAGGGGGGTGGGGAGGCTAAATTTCTGGTTTTGTGCTCAATGGGCAGCTTAAGCAAGAAGGGAGGAAATTGTGCAACCTGCCGGATCATTGCCTGCTGACTCCTCCTCTGAAAGCCTTTGACTTGTCCACGCAAAGTCCCCCTTCGCTCACCCCCGCCCTGGCCAAGAGATGTTTGGAAATTGGTCTGCCCCTTTCATGCAGGAGGGAAAGTGGGGCTTGGCTGCTCCTGCAAGGTTTATTTCTCACCCACCCCTCACCCCAAACTTATTTCTTGCAGGAGAGCAGCCCAATAGGAAACCACGAGATTTGTGTGAAGCCAACAGCCATAAGTTGGGGTGGGGGTGGGGGAGATTCAAGGCTGCCCAGTGATCTTTATTCCAAGGAAAGCTTACCGATATTTCTTTGTGCTGCGGTTTAAAACAGTTTAAACGCAAGCAGTCGACAGCACACATGAACCAGACCTCAAATGGCTTTCAAAACACCCTTATTATGTAACAGTGACGCCATGGATAGGTCTCGTGTCTTGCAAGCCCCTTTTGGGTCCTTCCTCTCTTCCTCTTCCTCCTCCCTCCGGTCTCTCCTGGCCTCCCTCTCCTTCCAACTGCCACCAACTGACTTTCCCTTTCTTAGAACTTTCCCAGCGCTCTCTTCCTCAGGACCCCCCCCCCACATCCTGTCAGCTCAGGAGAGGGTGCATGGCACCCATCCCCCCACAATCGCCCCCCCCCCCCCCCCGCTGGCCGTGGCTGGAGAGAGTGGCCGGGCAGAGCTGCTCTCCTGGGGAAACCTCCAATAAATGTATGTTTACGATTTAGGGGGGCTGCGTATGACAGCGTCTGGGGACCCCGGATCTGGGGGATTCGGAGCTGATTCAGCCGGGGGGGAAAGATGAGAAGAGCAAATATCCAGAAGGAAAGCTCAGGATGTCTCAGCTGAAGTAGGTTCCCCTCCTCTCCCCCTTCCGAAACAATTCCCTCTTTTGAAAAGACCAGAACCCCTAATGCTGCAAAGGATGGGGTGGGGGCGGGTGGAAGCCTGTTCTGTAGCCTCAGGCCAGGCGGGTGGGAAACAGGTTTGGGGTGGGCCTGAGCTCAGTGGGAGCTAGAGCTTTGCATGCGGGCGGGGGGGGGGGTCCTGGGTTCAGCCAGGAGCATCTTCAGGAAGGGCTTGGAAAGACCCAGGCAGAGACCCTGCCAGACAGCGGGTGCCGAAGATGGGCTGGCGGCAGCTTCCTCTGCTCCAACCTTCCCTGAGCTCTGGCTCCAAGGAGATGCTGTGAGTTATGAGAAAGAGGCCTTCTTGTAGCTCCTGAATCAGGAAGCCTCAGGGGGACCATGTGAGCAGCCCAATATCCGAGGCAGAACCATACCAGTCTCTCTGAGGTCCAGCAGCCCAGCCAGCGAAGGACCTGCCCAAGGCTGGCATGGGGCTGTGCTGGGCCACAGCTGGGGCTCCTTTGGCCTCTGTGACCTGGTGGCACTAGCATGTGATGATGGGTCAAGCGGCAGAAGAGCCGAGCCCTGGCTTGCAGCCGAGGAAAGATGAGAATGTAAGAAGAGTCTGTGGACCCGGCCAGTGACCCCTCTAGCCGAACATCCTCTTCTAGGTGCCTCTTGGGGGAACCTGCAAGCAGCATTGAAGCAGAAAAGTTCTCCTGCCATTTCCAGAAACTGGAAAAAACATTGCTGCCTCTGTGGAGGCAGAGCAGAGTCATCCTGGCTGGGAGCCATTTATAGCCCTTCTTCAGCTGCCTTGCAAAGACCAAGAGCTTCCAGTATAGCAAAGCCCCTTCAGGAGCCCCCTCACCTTTCCCCTTTCTGGCCTTGTTGCCTTGGCGTAGCTGCAAACACATCTATTTATTCCCACATTTGGAGCTGGAAGACGAAAAGGGGTTTGTCTGTTTCCTGGCTGGCCTCTGGCTCAGCCTTCTCGGCCTTGACCGTTTCCTGCTTTTCTTTGCACTTATCCCGGCTTCATGGGAAAAGGTGGACAGAGCAGAGGCTTTCGAAGAGAACAAAGGCCAGCAGAGACATTTACTGGAAAGTCAAAGGATGCCTGCGGAAGATGGAAAACCCCGCTTGGCCCTTGCCCAACATAAGAGGAGGAGGAGGAGGAGTCTGAGTCTGAGTCGCTGTCTGTGCCCTTGAGGCCATGCAAGGAGCAGCCGGTCCCTCCTGGAGGCAGAACTGATAACAGAAGAGCCTCTTAGCCGAGGTCGAGCATCACCTCCTTCCTCCTGTCCTCTTTCAGATGTGGCTATTTAGGAGGGGACTGAGCCTCTTGTGGGAACAAGGTGCTGTGAAACTCTGCAGCAGGAGTTTGGGTTCTCCTTTGGAGAGATGAACATGTTGCTCCCCCCTCCCCCAACAGCTCTTTGTGTGGATCTGAGTAGGAGGAGAGAAAGCAAAGGCCAGCCTGGGAAGGGGGGTGCTTGGGAGCTTCCTATGGGGCACCTTCTCTGCTTCTTAGGGGAACTCCCCAACCTCCTTCCCTCCAGATGTTCTGGACTCTTCAGGCTTGGCTCTCCAATGCCTGGGAAGAAGAAGAAGAAGAGTTTGGATCTGATATCCCGCTTTATCACTACCCTAAGGAGTCTCAAAAGACACGGGTGGCACTGTGGGTTAAACCACAGAGCCTAGGGCTTGCCAATCAGGTCAGCGGTTCGAATCCTTGCGACGGGGTGAGCTCCTGTTCTCAGTCCCTGCTCCTGCCCACCTAGCAGTTCAAAAGCACACAGTGCAAGTAGATAAATAGGTACCGCTCTGGCAGGAAGGTAAACGGCATTTCCGTGCGCTGCTCTGGTTCACCAGAAGTGGCTTAGTCATGCTGGCCACATGACCCGGAAGCTGTACGCCGGCTCCCTTGGCCAGTAAAGCGAGATGAGCGCTGCAACCCCAAAGTCGGTCATGACTGGACCTAATGGTCAGGGGTCCCTTTACCTTTACCTTTAAGGAGTCTCAAAGTGGCTAACATTCTCCTTTCCCTTCCTCCCCCACAACAAACCCTCTTTGAGGTAGGTGGGGCTGAGAGACTTCAGAGAAGTGTGACTGGCCCAAGGTCACCCAGCAGCTGCATGTGGAGAAACGGGGAAGTGAACCCGGTTCCCCAGATTACGAGTCCACAGCTCTTAACCACTACACCACACTGACTCTCACAAGGGAGCCTTGGTCAGGCTGGCTGGGACTGATAGAAGCTAAGAGTCCAGAACATCTGGAAGGCACCAGGTTGGCCAAGGCTGACCAGAAGCCTGCAGGTGCTGGAGGTGCTGTTTGCATGGCATTTGGGCTTCCAGGAGGAAGCGAAGCAGCTGCTGGTTTTGCTTTCTGCCATAGGAGTGGCAAAGGGCAGAAGAGGAGGAAGAGGAGGAGATGGGCTTCCAAAGATGTGCAGGTGGCCTGGGGGTTGGGGGATGCAGGGCAGGTACTGGGAATCTCACTATTAAGTAAATCACAGAGAAGCAGGAAAGTCCCTTGGCCCACCTGCATAAGTATTTGCACAGGGCATGAGAGTGACCCTTCTCCACCCCAGAGTGAAGTGGAATATTTTGTCCTGGGAAAGGGAGGCTGTCCCTGGTGGTTCAGACAGAATACATCTGGTTGCAGCAGCATTAGCATCAACAAGAAGACCTCCCACCACACTGCCGCTGTCCTCTGAACTTCTGTGTGGAGCATAAGGGACTTGTGGGACTTGTCGGCCGTTGGTCTCCTGGGCCGGTTGCTGGAAGGTCTCCTAAGTCCAGCGGCAGGTGACTTGCTTGTGGCCTCTGCTGGGCTCCTCTCATGGGGAGGGCCCTTCTTGGGTTTGACCTCCCAGTAGGTAGGGAGATGGGGGGGCACAGTCCCTCCTCTTTATCACTAGTTGGCAGGGAGTTAGAACCAGGTAGAGGAAGCAGTGGTGGCTTGTCGTAATGTGACCACAGTTTTTGCGTGTGAGTGAGCGAATGGATAACGCTTCTGCTGCCCCCTCCCTCCCTCCCTCCCTCCCTCCTCTCTGCAGGGGACCTCTAGCTCCTTAGTAAGCGAGAGACACCTGCCAATCAATCCCGCCCACAGCGCCATGGAGTTCTCTTGCCTGGACTGATTTCTTCAAAATGGGGTAGATTCTTCCCGCGGTGCCGCCAGATGCTGCATTCATGAGTGAGAACGGTGTCCGCCGTCAATATCACCGTTTAGATGCCCTCCTTTCCTGGGCCTCGACAGGTGCGAATAAATAACAGCATTTCTTCTTAGTGCTAAAGTAGACTTGAGTCAGGGCCCCATAGCGCCAGCTCACTAACCAGAGGGATCTGGGATTTACTGAGGGTGCTGAGAACTGTAGCTCCATGAGGAGGTCAACTGCAGTTCCCAGGATTTTGGGGAGGGGGCTAAGTGCTTTAAGTTTGCTCTGCATAGATGGTGTGGCTGAGACGGGTGTCTGCCTGTTTGCTTGACTGACGGTAGCACTTCTCCCAAGTTTCCTAAATGGCACAAAGATTGTGGAGCATGAGAGAGTTGCCCATTTTTCTTTATGCCTTTGCTTGTTTCCATTTCTTCCTACTCGGCATTTCTCCACTAAAGTCCATGCAGGGTGGCTTTCAATGAAACATCAGATTGTGAAAAATAATTATATATACCCCACCTTTTCCCCTAATAAGGACTCAAGGCGGTTTAGAGATAAAAATCATAAACACAAAACAGCAAAAGCCAACCATCCCTTGTGGATGACATGGACACTGACCAGTAGGGCCCTGAGACACACAACCCTCTTCCACATAGTGCTTGCAACCTCAATGACTTTGCTTGCTGGGAGAAAGACCCCCCCACCCCCATTTCCCTAGGGGCTCCTGGGGAGCACCAAGACATTGCGACCCCCAGCAGCCGAGGTGCTTGCTGGATCACGCTCAGCAATTCAGTCCTCCCTGCGGATTCCTTGCACAAAAGCCTGCTGTCTGGGGAAGCCCTGGGCTCCGGTTCCCCTTATCTCTCTTGCTGTTTAATCATTGACCCTCTCGCTGAGGGCAGGCAGCCTCTCTTGGCCCCCCTGCTCTGGAGAAAGGTTCTCTGGATTCCTGCGGATGAATCCAGCCATTATCCCCCAGACCAGAAATGGCTCTGAGGTCTCTGGAGTCCCACCACCTCTCGGGAAGGAGGGCCAAAACTGCGGCTGAGCCGCCAGACCTTGTCCTTTCAGGTGAGTGAGCTGGGGGGGGGGCTGCCCCCAGATCCTTGACTTTGAACCCAGGTGTCAGCCGTGACACTGGTGACAGAGCGAGGAAGAGGGCGTCCGAGTGTGCCAGGGTGCCCTATCTCTCGCAGCGGAATAAACAAAGCCTGCATTGCAGCAGGTTGGACTAGACCCAACATTTTACCTCGCGGTGAGCATCCTTGAGCACTCACTCCACAGTGTAGGAACAGGATAGAAATCTTAAACACATTGTTGTGACAGGACTAGTGTCACAACTCTCCCACCGGCACCGGTGCTATTTAAGAAGCTCTGGAAAATTAAAGGTTTCATCTCCTCCTTTAGAGACTACGAGGCTCCTGTGGGAGCGTCTTTTAAAAACATGGCTTTTGAAAAGGGTCTGAAGATCTGTGGCCGAGAGAAGGGGGTTCGTGCCACCTGCACACAACTCGCTTGTAGAGCAGAGGCGCAATGGCACAAGTGCTTGCATGCGCCTGCGGTCGTGTGCGTGTTTCACGCTGCCCCAATCTCTGAATGGTGGGAGATGCCAGGGGCTCCAGGCACTTGCCCAGAGTTCGTGTTTGCATTTGGGAATGAGGCGCAGTGAAGACACACTGGTGTCTTTATGATTGATGGTTTGTTGATGCACACATGCTGCCTGAGCCTGCGAAAGAGGTTCACAGCACTGACACCCCAAAAGAGTCTTGCTTCTCCCAGAGATGCAGCCTTGAAGTCAAGCAGAAGTCAGCCTCTCTGTGTGCTTGCTGCCTTGATTTTAGGTAACATCACTCAAAATTCAACTCTAAACTCTGGCTTTTGTCCTCCCCCTTACCTGTGAGTTAACAGGTGGGCCCCACCCATTTGCCCTCCCCCACAGAGCCCCTTCCTTGGCTCTCCTTCCCTTATGAGAAGGCTAGCCTGGATATTCCAAGATTCAGAAACCTCAATTAGATTTTAACACCTGCTTTGTTGTTGAGTCGTTTAGTCGTGTCCGCCTCTTCGTGTTCCTGCCAGTTTTTAATTGTGTGAGTAGATCGGAGTCTCTTGGAAGTTGGCTGTCCCTGGACTAGATGATCCGGGGGGGGGGGGCGTACAACTCTGCAATTCTTTGATTCTATGACCTCTGGTTGGCCACTGCAAGAACAGGATTCTAGACTAGATCCTTTGGCCTGATCCTGCAGGCTCTTCTTGTGTTCTACGCTGAAGGAGGCAGCTTGGAGTGAATCACAACCGCAACCCTGCACTGGAGCTGGATGGGAGAAGGTTTCTCTGTGCTAGGCAGGCCCAACTCAGCCCTGGGCAATTCCCTCCTTTCTTGCACCAGGTGGGCTGAGGTTGCAACCTGTCGCACCACCACTGTTGCTGCTGACTTCTGCCCCATTGTGTTTGTGTGTTTGGTAGCAGCAGCAGCAGCCCCCTCCGCTAGCCCAGATGTCCCACCCACTGTCCAGATGTTGCTCTGCTGTGGCATCTTTCCCAAATCTCACTGCCTGGGGCAGCGGAGAGAAAGGACTCCAGTTTCTGCCACGAGAATCTTGTTTATTTTCCACATTGTGAAATTGGAGGTTGGATGAGTCATTCCCTCCAGTGTACTTTAAAAAAACAACAAAAACCCCCACTCTTTCCCCACCTCCCTGCCTTTCCTCCCAAATATGTGGGTTGATGTGCATCTCCTGACCCAGCCATGCGTTTCAGTGGGGAATTCAAATCTGGGTCTTCTTGACCTGACAGTCCTCCTCCTGCCCCATTTCTTAAATGCAAGGGGCTGAGAGGCATCCTTTGCAGACCCATTAACTCTGAACCCCAAAATGTGGGGTCCTCTCCAAACCTGTGCCAAAGTTTTGCCAGGGTTTGGGGGGGTTGCAGCATTTTGCAGCAAAACCCCTGCATTTTGCAGCACCCCACAAACTAGCAATTGATATATCAAACACGGGGTTTGTACTACCCATTAACTGCGAACCCCAAACTGCCTGCTCTCAGGCAGCCCATTGGCCATGGGAGATAAATGCCAGGGGGCTCAGCTGGGGCTGAGCAGACCAGGTCACACCATGGATTCACCCCAAGAAGGGTGAGCGGTGGTTTTTGGCTGCCACCCTGCAAGGCAGAGGAGGGAGATGGGCAAAGCTCAGTCAGAATCCCCTCCTGGCTTCCTGGCAGCCATTCATATATGTTGTTGCTGTTGAGTCGTTTAGTCGTGTCCGCCTCTTCGTGACCCCCTGGAGCAGAGCACGCCAGGCCCTCCTGTCTTCCGCTGCCTCCCGCAGTTTAGTCAGGCTCATGCTGGTAGCTTCAAGAACACTATCCAAGCATCTCGTCCTCTGTCGTCCCCTTCTCCTTGTGCCCTCCATCTTTCCCAACATCAGGGTCTTTTCCAGGGAGTCTTCTCTTCTCATGAGGTGGCCAAAGTATTGGAGCCTCAGCTTCACAATCTGTCCTTCCAGTGAGCACTCAGGGCTGATTTCCTTCAGAATGGAGAGGTTTGCTCTTCTTGCAGTCCATGGGACTCTCAAGAGTCTCCTCCAGCACCAGAATTCAAAAGCATCCATTCTTTGGCGATCAGCCTTCTTTATGGTCCAGCTCTTACTTCCGTACATCACGACTGGGAAAACCAGAGCTTTTACGGACCTTTGTTGGCAAGGTGATGTCTCTGCTTTTGAAGATGCTGTCTAGGTCTGTCATTGCTTTTCTTCCATGAAGCAGGCATCTTTTAATTTCGTGGCTGCTGTCACCATCTGCAGTGATCTTCATATATGAGGTGTAGCCTTGTCTATGGGCCTTGTTGGGAGATGCAGGCTGGATGGCGTTGGCTGGTGCTTTGAGGCGTCAAGCTCTCCTGGGCCAGGAGACCCACTACTGTCTCTCAGCAGCTTCGTGGCGCAGGCTTGGCTCTGTGGGCAGAAGAATCCTGGGCAGTGATAAAGGTCTGGAAGCCAAGCCTTAGGAAGAACAGTTGAGGGAGTTTAGCCCGTAGAAGAGAAGCAGTGATAGGAGAGCCCTCTTCAGATATCTCCAGGGATGGAGGAAGCTTCTTTTCTGCTGCTCCAGAGTCTAGGACCTGAACCAAGGGGTTCAAATGGCCAGAAGGGAGATTCTGACTCAACATTGGAAGGTGGTGGACTCTCCTTCCTAGGAGGTTTTGTAGCAGAGATGTCCGCCTGTCAGGGTTTTCTTCAGCTGTGATTCCTGCACTGCAGGACTAGATGACCCTTGGTGTCTCTTCCAACTCTTCAGTTCTGTGCTGGGTGCCAGAAATCTCCCTGCTCTGCTTTTCTGCCTTCACCCTCCCTGGGGTTCAAGAGCTGCCATGCAGAGGACCCTTCCAAGTTCTCAACACCTTGTAGGTGGGATTCCCTCACAGGTTGCCAAATTCAGGTTTCTGCCCTGATTTGGCGCTCTTTGGTTCCTCCTCCTTGAGGAGGATTCCAGACTGGGAGCGGTCAAGAGCAGCTGAAAAGGGGAGGAGGTGGAGGATCAGAAGACTCCCAGTGGAAGGAGCATCCTGCTTCCAGGATCAGAGACAGGATGGGAACAGCAAGAGGCTTAGAACGTGGCTGTTGCAGCTAGTCCTGCATTTGAGCTTCCTCTCTGGTTGGCTACTGCAAAAAACAGGTCTCTGAACAGGATGGGCCTCCTTTGGCCTGATCCACGCCCTGAGCTCCCTCCTTGGGAGGGAGTTGAAGGTGTCCTGGTGTGTCCTCCATCCCTTGCTTTCCTTGCAATTCCTGTCCCATTTTATGACTCCTATCTCATCTTCGCTCTGCCTTTATCTCCTCCACCCTTAACCTTTGTCCCAGGCGACACACTTGGCTTGCACAGACCTTTGGGTCCCGGCCTTATCAGTTCTGCACAGACCTTAGCCTGGTGTCAGTGGTGCTGGCTCCCGGCAGGTGGCTTGTAAAGCAGGAAGAGAAAGAGCGTTCCTGGATGTGCATCCCACCTCTAGCCAGTCCCCAGCGGCTGCAGGACCCACAGACACCTTGGGGGGGGGGGAGAACATCAGAGGAGCTTGCTGGATCAGCGCAGAGACCCACCTGGTCCAGCCTCCAGTTCTGCCTGTGGGAAACAAGCAAGTGGAATTCAGAAGCATTGCCCAGCTGGAGGCAGAGTGTAGCTTTTGCAGCTCATGGCCACACTTGTGTTTAAGAACATGGATAAACAGGTTTTTAAACAGAGGTTGGGCGGCCCTCTGTCAGGGATTCTCTAGGAGTCATTCCTGCATTGGACTAGATGACCGCAAGGGTCCCTTCCTGCTCCACAGTTCTATGATTTTCATGTATCTCTAATAATAATAATAATAATAATAATAATAATAATAATAATAATTATACCCCGCCCACTCTGGGCAGCTTCCAGCAAAATATTAAAATACAATAATTCATCAAATATTAAAAGCTTCCCTAAACAGGGCTGCCTCCAGATGTCTTATTAAAGTGATAGTTGTTTATTTATTTGACATCTGATGGGAGGGCGTTCCACAGGGAGGGCGCCAGTATCGAGAAGGCCCTCTGCCTGCTTCCCTGTAATTTCTCGCAGGGAAGGAACCGCCAAAAGACCCTCGGGAGATGGACCCTGGTGTCTGGGGTGGAGACGCTCCTTCAGGTATATTGGGCGGAGGCTGTTTAGGGCTTTAAATGTCAGCACCAACCCTTTGAATTGTGCTCAGAAAGGTACTGGAAGCCAATGTAGGTCTTTCAGGACCGGTGTTATGTGGTCTCGGCGGCCGCTGCCAGTCACCAGTCTAACTGCTGCATTCTGGATTAGTTGCAGTTTCCGGGTCACCTTCAGAGGTAACCCCACATAGAGTGCATCTCCAAGCAGTGTCCAAGTCCCATTTTGTGTGTCTTAACTTCTTCTCCCTCCTCCACAGAGCATGAGAGGCACCTTCGCGCCAACGACCGAGCCTTCAACCTCCAGTTTGAATATGCCGTAAGTAACTGGGCGCCAGCAGCTGCGTATTCTAGCCAAGCTTGAGCCAAATGGTCGCAGAGCAAGAACTGCTGCCTGTTTAGAGTTGCCACTTGGAGAGTGTGGGGAGCAGGGAGCCTGAGCTCGGGGGGGGGTGCTCTGCTGGCGGGGGGGGGGGGGAGCAGCACCTTGGAGTTGCCAGGCTGAGTTTTGCACACCGTCAGTTAGAGAGTTGCACTAGGACCTGAGAGATCAGGGTTCAAATCTCCCCACTTGGCCATGATGCTCCCTGAGTGACCCGTCCCAGGGGGCAGCTGATGGGTGCTTGAATGGCATCTGGGTGTGTTTGTTTTGCTGCAGCTCTTCCAGCTGGCCAAGGGGTCTTGTTGTTTAGTCGTTTAGTCATGTCCGCCTCTTCGTGACCCCCTGGACCAGAGCACGCCAGGCCCTCCTGTCTTCCACTGCCTCCCTCATGCTGGTCCCTTCAAGAACACTGTCCCACCATCTCGTCCTCCGTCGTCCCCTTCTCCTTGTGCCCTCCATCTTCCCCAACATCAGGGTCTTTTCCAGGGAGTCTTCTCTTCTCATGAGGTGGCCAAAGTCTTGGAGCCTCAGCTTCAGGATCTGTCTTGGAAACCTGCAAAAGCAGGAACTCAAGCAAAGCACCCACTAAAGAGATGTTTGCAGGGAGCGGGAAAGGGGAGCAGCCAGAGCATTGCTGAGCTCCAAACAGCACTGCCGGCGCCATGGCACTAGGCTTCTTTTCCCCATTGCAACCCTCCAATGAAGTGCGGGGAGCATTTTCTGGGGGAAAGTGGTGGGGCAGAGGCAAAGTGGCTCAGACCTGTGCTTCTTAGGTGCAGGACAAGCTGAAGTGTGGGTGAACCCTCCGTGGAAGCAAAGAGCCCCACAGATGGAGAGAGTCTCTGGGGTGTTTTGGGTGTGCACCACGGACAGCCTTTGCAACACTGGCAAAGGCTCACTCCAGGGCTTGTGCAGAGTGACTTTCAGCCGAGTTCCTGGTGTTGAAGACACTTGGCAAACCAGTCCCCTTCCACTTTGTGAGGCGTTTTCCTGCCACAGAGCCTCAGGGCCAGGGAAACCTCAGCTTCCCATGTGAACCTGTCACCGGATTGTGCCTGTTTGTTCCTGCATTAGCTGAGCAGAAGGCTCTGCAGGAGTGAGGAGGAAGGAGGCAAGAGGGAGGAAGCCAAGGAGCCTGACAGCCTGCGCCGAGGACACACACAAACACACGCCAACTTTTCCAAATCTCACATTGTCAGTCGCCCTGAGATCCGCCAAGCCTCCTCTCCCTTCCCAAAATAGCGCTGTGGATTCCCACTCCTTGCTGCGAACCGACACCTGAAGCTGCTCTATTGAGTGAGAACAGGAGCCCCCAGGCTGGTGAGCAGCCCAGGGCGGGCAAAGGCCTGGCAGGAAGAAGGTGTGATCACATTGCAGGCCTGGAAGGAGGAGGAGGAGGAGGAGGAGGAGGGAACAGAACGCAAGACCCTCAGAAGAGCCCTGCTGAATCAGGCAGCAGAAGAGCCATCTCGCCCCACCGTCCCATTTTCACTGCTGCCAACCAAATTGCCTGTGAGAAGCCCACAAGCAGGGCATGAGCACAAGAGCTCTCTGCCCACCAGCAGCTGGCATTCGGGGGAATAATGCCTCTGACACTGAGCGCCTTTCTCTCCGTGAATTTGCCCAGGCCTCTTATGGGCAGCTTAGGGGGCAGCTGGCTCCGTGGAGGCTCCTCTGTCCAGGCATGGTGCTGGCTGTCTCTGGAGCCAGGCACCCTGATCCTGAGACCCACACCTGAGTCCCTTGAGGAATCAGGAGCTGGGATCCCTTTGGGGTTTGCATCCCAGATGCCATTTGGAGGCGCATCCACGTTCTCAGTGAAATGGGCTCAGTCCAGCTTCCTGCCTGCACTTTGGTCCACCTTTGAATGCATGTACAGTTGTTTAGATTTATGTCCCACCGTTCTGCCCAGTGGCGCCCAAGGCCACCATCCACGAGGGCTGGCGAAGAAGGCCAACTTTGCTCACAGATCTCCTTAGCTGGGTGGAGGAGGAGGAGGGAAACCTGGTCCCTCTCCGCCCTTGTCTTTCTCTCTCTCTCTCTCTCTCTCTCTCTCTCTCTCTGTCTCTGCGTATCCGCGCTTGCCGTTTTGCCTTGTACCAATTGTAGGTGGCACCCTGCTAGGCCCAACCCTGGCATACGATGGGTCAGAACTCTAACTAGGAACAAGGAAGCTTTTAATATTCCAAAAGAAAAGGGGGAAACCAAATACAGAACAATTAGAGCAGTGAGCATGGCAGAGAAGGAAGTTGGAGGGAGAAAAGAAGGGGTCGCTTTGGGGCATGTACAAATGCAAGCTATTTTGGAAGCAAAAGCTGCTTTCTGGAAGGGCTTCCTATCTGCTGAGGACGGGCGTATCTCTGAACAAGTGGCATCTACAGTCTTTTAAAGCAGAGCTTGGCCAGCCCTCGGTCAGGGATTCTTGAGCTGCAGTTCCTGCATTGCCAGGGGTTCGACTAGATTACATTTGGGGGATCCCTTCCAACTCCACAATTCTAGGATTCTGTGCTTGTCCTCCCACTAGAGCCAGTTGGTCAAGGTGGTGGACCCCGGGGCAGAGAGAGAGCCCAGGCCCTGCATCTCCCGCTTCCTCCTCTGCTGAGCAGCCCTTTCTCCTTTTCGGCAGACAACTTCCCAGAAGCTCCTCTGAGCTCAAGGGGGGCTGGGAGCAGAACAATTGGTGGGGGCTGCCTGTCTGGAGGCGGCCTGGCTGAAGAGGAGAGCAAATGATTTTGAGGAGGAAACGGGCTGGCCGGCAGCCTGGCCTTGGCTGTCAACCAGCCCAGCTGCCCAGGGTGGAGGAAAGAGAACTGGGCGCCTCTTTCGAGGGCAGAGAAGGCGCTTAAAGGCACAGGAGCCGCAGCTCAGACTGGCTGGCCCTGCCTTGGCTGCCTGCTCTGGTGCTGAGGATCCTGGCTTGGCCACTGAGCACTTCCCATGCGATGCCCCTGGAGAAGGACCAGGCCATAGAATCCTAGAATGGTGGAGGGACCCCGAGGGTCATCCAGTCCAACCCCCTGCAATGCAGGAACATGCAGCTGCCCCATAGGGGGCCTTGGTGTTATCAGCAGCACCAGCCTCTGACCAACTGTGCTATCATGCAAGCATCAAGGCTGGCAGGCAGGCAGCTGGGCCAAGGCAAAAGAGCTCAGGATACCAGGAGACTCCTGCAGCGACTCAGGGAAGGAGCATCTCCCCAGCATCAGCATCTTTGCTGCAGTGGCCAAGAGGGAGCCCCAATGGGGAGGCAGGAAGCAGGGCCATAGCCCTCCTGTGCTGATTCTCCCCAGCCACAGGTTTCCCGAGCTAGACGGCCTCTGAACATGGAAGCTCCACTAAAGCTGTCATGACCAGAACCAACAGCCTGATCTATCCTAAGCAGTTCCCAGGCACAGATCTCGTCCCGTGGGCACCTTGGCTGCTCTTAAGAGTCCTGCCTTATGCAGCCGTGGACTTTAGCAGCAGGGGAAGAATCCAGTCACCCATCCCTGGATGGGGGATTCAAATGACAAGAAAGGAGAGTCTAAACAGAGTTTGGATGAGGGCCTAGCGGAGAGTCTGTTGCTGCAATTCCTGCATTGCAGGGGGTTGGACTTGATGACCCCCGGGTGTCCCTTCCAACTGCCGTTCTGTGATTCTGTGACATGAAGGGCCTCCTGCCAAGGCTCACTGCTGCAGCCCTCTTGGCACCCCCCAGGTGTGGCCCTGTGCAGCAAGAGAATTGGAGGAAGCTGAGAAGAGGAAGCTATTCCAAGCCCAGGCCAGGCCAGGGGACATGTCTTGAGCCCCCGGCCAGTTGTGAGCTGGCACATCACAGCTAGCATGGCAGGGAAGCAGGGCTGCAGCCTCTGCCTGCCAGTTCACCCAGAGGTGAATGAGATGCCTTTCCGTGTCACTCTCACTGCCTCCCAGTCCGGGTCAGCCAGGGCAGAGTCTTTCTGAGAGATGGTTGGAGGAGCTGGGAATGCTTGGCCTGGAGGAGAGAAGACTGATACCCAATATCTTTCGATATCTCAAGGGCTGTCACATGGGAGAGGCAGCAAGCTTGTTTTCTGCTGCTCTGGAGGGTAGGACTCGAACCCGTGGCTTCAAGTTACAAGAAAGGAGAGTCTGAATAAACATCAGGAAAAACTTTCTGATGGCAAGAGCTGTTTGACTTCAGGGTGGAAGATGGCGGACTCTCCTTCCTTGGAGGTTTCTAAGCAGAGGTTGGAAGGCCATCTGTCAGGGATGCTTCAGCCGAGTCTCCTGCATTGCAGGGGGGTGGACTAGATGACCCCAGGGGTCCCTTCCAACTCTCTGCAAATCTGTGGTGCTGTGATTCTCTGGCAGAGCGCTTGCGCAGGGCAGAGGGGGGTCTCCTTGGGAAGGGAATGTTTCTGCTGCAACTTCACGCAATGGTAGCAATCATATGGGGGAGGATTCCGGCAAGCTCAGCACGGAAGGTGCCGCCGAGTGCTAATCACCCGCTCATCTTGCTTCCGAAGGAGGTGGAGGCAGTGCTGTGCTGTTGCAATCCTTGCCGAGTGGCGTCTCCTAATGACTGAACCCCCAAAGGCGGCAAGAGCAGGGGGTGCTGAGCCAGCGCAGCTGCTCTCTGGGGCATCTCCCCAAATTTAGGGGGCTCTCTTGCAGTCTGAGCAGCCCAGAACTTGATGGTACCAACAGTTCAGCATCACCCTGCATGTGAAAGAGTTTGCACGAGCATTTCTGTGTCTAGAGGCACTCTAGAAATGCATCTCCACATTTTTGCAAGCGTTAATCCTGCATCCTGTTTATGCATCTGGGAGAACATTCAGAAACTTTGCAGAACTGGGCGTGTGAGCTGAGCCTTCTTCCAGAGCTGCTGGGTTTGGCTCAGTTCAGCCAATAAGCTTGGGATTGGGGTCCTCTTTTGCCTTGCAGTCCTGGGCGCCACAGGATTTAAGTTTAAAAAGAAGGAAACTGACAAGTTGGAAGGGGTGCGGAGGACGGCGACCAAGATGAGCAAGGAAACCCAACCCTATGAGGAGTGGTTGAGGGAGCTGGGGATATCTAGCCTGGAAAAGAGAAGGCTGAGAGGTGCTATGAGAGACATCTTCAAACATCTCAGGGGCTGTCATACTGGAGATGGAGCAAGCTTCTTGTCCCCTGCTCCAGAGGGGAGGACCCAAACCAATTCAAAGCTCAAGAAAGGAGATTCTGACTTAACATTAGCAAAAACTTCCTGATGGGAAGAACCATTTGACCTCCCTCGGAAGGTGGTGGACTCTCCTGCACTGCAAGTTTCTGAGCAGAGGTTGGATGGCGGTTTGTCAGAGACCCTTTAGCTGCGATTCCTGCACTGCAGGAGGTGGGACTAGATGGCCTTTGGGGGTCCCTTCTAACTCTACAATTCTATGCTTCTGTGCTTCTATATGACGGTGCAGCTCATGTCTCTGACTAGCCATGTCAGGCCCTCTCTCTGCTGCATCCTGGCTGTCCCTGGCTGGTGCTGTGTCCCACTGGCCCATCTTGAGGCTCTGTGAGTGTTCAGTGCACCTTCCCGGATCAGGAGATTAAGAGGCACGGAGAGCAGAGATGGGACATTTGACTCTCAGCAGGCCCCTAAATGGAACTGCTAAAGTGCCTCTGGAGGCAGGTTGAGCTTCTGAAAAAGCAGCTCCCTGTAAAGTGATGAGGGGTTCTTTTTTCCCCTTCTTTTTTTTGCATTTTCATGCGGCCAAGAAGGAAACGTGGTTGTTGGCGCTTGACTTGGGGTGGATCTGAAAGCAAGGCCCCCCATTCTCTCTGCCTCCATCCGGGGAGCCCCTGATTCCTCACACCCTCTTCTGAGCCACCAGGTGTCAGGGGCCGTGCTGAGGAGGAATGGTGGGAGCCTCCCCTCCCCCACCCCTGCTCCCGATCAGGATCCTGAATCTTCCCAGGAGCAGGAGGACAGTATAGATTTGGAACAGTGGTTTGCAGAGGGACATAGCACAGAAAGCAGAAGCTGGGAAATACTGGGTGGTGAACAACTAGGAGACAAAACACTGGGAGGGAGGGAGAGTTAACAGACTCCCTTTTGCTGGAAAGTGTCCATCCGCTCAGCCCAAGGTCAAGGAGAGCAGATAAGGGGGCAGCACAGAAAGCACACTGGTTGGGAGACACGGAAGTGATGCGGGTGATTAGGGGGAAGTGGGTGGGACCCTTAATGGGGGAAAGTGGTGGGGAGCACCTTCATTCCTAGAAATGGATTCTTTGTTCTCTCGCTATGATCATTAAAATTTCTAACTGGTAAGAGACTCCTTTCACTTTGTTCTACTTGTTGTTGTTGTTTAGTCTTGTCTGGCTCTTCCTGATCCCAGGGATGATAATAATAATAATAATAATAATAATAATAATAATAATAATAATAATATATTATTTATACCCTGCCCATCTGGCTGGGCCTCCCCAGCCACTCTGGGCGGCTTCCATAGAAACCAAAAATACAGTAAAATATCACACGTTAAAAACTTCCCTGAACAGGGCTGCCTTAAGATGTCTTCTGAATGTCAGGTAGTTGTTTATCGCTTTGACATCTGCTGGAAGGGTGTTCCACAGGGCGGGGGCCACTACCGAGAAGGCCCTCTGCCTGGTTCCCTGTAGCTTTGCTTCTCGCAATGAGGGAACCGCCAGAAGGCCCTCGGCGCTGGACCTCAGCGTCCGGGCAGAATGATGGGGGTGGAGACGCTCCTTCAGGTATACTGGACCAGAGCACACCAGGCCCTCCTGTCTTCTGCTTATCTACTGCCAAAGGGGGAGGGGGAGCTGAGTCCCTGAAGCAGCTCTTTGCATGTCATATTAGCTGAGGAATACTCTGTTTCTCATTAGGCAGCAAGGAAACTCTTGGGGTGGGGCCAAAGGCCAGGGACAGTGAGGGGCTTATGCTGACTCACTTTCTCCATTGCTTGTGGGATGAAATGGAGACCCTGCCTCCCATTCCCCCCACCCTTTGTGGTGTCTAGCAGAATTCTCTTCGGCTCCTCCTGCTCCCCCCACCCCCACTCCCAGTGGCTCCCAAAGTGCGTGGTAGCACCCCAGGGGTTGGAGGATTACCTAGGGGGTGGTAAGAATTGAGGGGGTAGCAGGGAGGGGGATGGAGGTGTAAATGACAACAAGACTTTGCAAAGCTGGTAGCACTGGATCAACTTTGAGACTTTTGTTGCCATAATTAAACCAAATGGTTTTACTGGGTTTTTGAATGAATGTGCAACTGATCACTACTCTTTTGAATTTTATTGCGTTATTACCTTTCTGAGTGGTTTGTGGAAGCTGCTGTTCTGAATAATGCTTTTGATAGGTTATGGTGGGACACAGGGGGTGAGTTTATGGGAGTTTGGGAAGCATGGGGTCAGGACCTCTTTGCAGCCCCCCTTGTAGATCCGGCTCTGGTCAAGGAGATTGAGGTGGGTGGCTCAGCTTGGGAGCAGGTGGCTGCCTTCGGGGGGGGGCGGGGCGGTGTGCTGGCGTGCTGCCCTCCTTGTCTGCTGCCAAGGGGAGGGAAGTGGACCGGGTGCCCCTTTCTCTCCTGGCCTCAATCACTGCCTTTTCTTCCTGCAGAGAAACTCCATCCAAACTTCCAAGTACAACGTCTTCACCTTCCTGCCTCTCAACCTGTTTGAGCAGTTCCAGCGGGTGGCCAATGCCTACTTCCTCTTCCTCCTCATCCTGCAGGTAGGAGTTCCCCAGCTCCTCCTCCTCCTCCTCCTCCTCCTGTCTCTTCCCTCGCTTTTGCTCCCCTTCCGCATCTGGAGGCAGCCTTCCCCAACCTGGCGCCCTCTTCCATCAGCCCTGCCAGCTGCATTTGGATGGGCCGCGTTCCAAATCCTGGTTGGCGGTGTGTTGAGCCCCTGGCAGGGAAGCAGGGCAAAGCCGGCTGGTGACCCTTTTAATGAACACTTTATAGAGCCATTCGACAGCGGAACGGACTCCTTCCAAAGGGGTCAGATTCTCCCTCCTTGGAGATTTTTTGGGCAGAGGCTGGATGGCCGTCTGTCAAGGGAACTTGATCTGTGATTCCTGCATGGCTGGGGTTTGGACTTGATGGCCCTTGGAGCTCCTTTCCAGCTCTGCAATTCTAGGAGGAATTTGTCATGGAATTCTATTCAATATTGATCCGGAGCAGATTCCAATGTATAGTCAGTGGTGGAGTTGGCTGCATGGGCTCCCAGAGCGGCGGCCCTGCTGTGCACCCGGGGGGCGGGGCGAGCTGTGCAGGGGACAGGCAGGGCGATCTGCCACGCACAACGGCTGCAGCGGGGCGCCGCGCATGGGGGCAGTGGCTCAAGCCCCCTACAGTGTGCCTTTTTGTCACCCGCCTCACGGATGACACCCGGGGCTGACTGCCCCCACCGCCCCCCTTCCTATGCCCCTGTGTATAGTAAGCAGAGTAAAAACTTAAACATGTTGCAGGAGTCCCAAAAAGTAGACCAGAGGCCATTGTATTTCATCCAGCAGAGCTTTACTGCTACTGAAGGCAAATGAGCATCATGGTCACAAATCCCATACATTCAGGATTGGCCGTGTCCATAAGAAGTCCAGTTGCAGAAGACTCAACTTAAACTTACAGTAATTTATAATAAGTCTAAACCATAACACTAAGCATACTATATACAGAACATCACATCGGAATGAAGAGAGATGGAAAGAGAAAGTGAAGCCCAGGCTCCTTCTGGCATCTTATTATAGTCAGCATGACCTTGACTGAAAGAGATAAGAGAAGAATTTAAACCAGCTGTACTCAGCTTCCCAGAAGGAATAACCCAAACATCATGAACCTTCTGCTGTTTCTTTTACGCAGAGAAGCTTCCAGAACCCTCTTGAATTTGCTAGAATAGGAAAGATCTCTACACATCAGATCAATACTTTCTGCACTCAGCAATGCAAACTGACAGATTCTGCCTGTTCTTCCCCCCTGCAGCTCATCCCTGAGATTTCTTCCCTCTCCTGGTTCACCACGGTGGTCCCCCTCATCTTGGTGCTGGCCGTGTCGGCAGCAAAGGATGCCATTGATGACGTGGTAAGAATTTTGAACCTGCAAACGCCTCCCATAAAGAGCTTGTCCTGCGGCCAAACCCCTTTAGCGCAAGCACCCAGCTTCCTCTCTGCACCCGGTGGGCCTCCAAGCGTCGCCTTCCTGGCCTGGAAGTGTCTGGCTGTTCTGCAGTCAGCGTGATGTGGGACAGTCACAAAAACAAATTAACCTAAAAAGCCTCAAAAACAAAAACATAAAATAAATAGCAAAAACAAAAGCGCCAAACTTACTCCATTCCGGAAGTCTGTTTGACTTCCAAAATGTTTGAAAACCAAAGCCCAGCTTCTGATTGGTGCAGGTGCCCCGGAAACAATAGCCAACAGCCACATAGGATGTCCAGCTTCCGAAAAATGTTTGAAAACTGGAACACTTCTGTGTTTTTGGTGTTTGAGAACCAAAGCGTCTGAGTACCAAGGCACCACTGTAATTCTGTTATTTGCCCCCTGCCCAATTGACTGGGTTGCCCCATCCACTCCATCATATACAAAAACATAATAAAACATAAGGGGGCAACACTAATGTCTAGGATACGCTGCCGGAGGGAGAGAGGCTAACTTCCGACTCCCTGTCTGAGTTCAGGTTCCATCTTTGCCTTCCATGTTTTCCAGAATCGACATGCAAACGACAAGCAAGTCAACAACCGTCCTGTCAAGGTGCTGATGAATGGCAGGTGAGCAGGGCTCTCTCCCCTTGTGACAGCCTCGTCAGGCTGCCAGCATCTTTGCAGGGCAACGTAGAGCTCATCCACAGTTCCCTCCCCCCGTCCCCAGGGAAAACTGCTCTTTAGTGCTCCATCGGAACAAATGGCAATTCAGGTTTTCTCCGTTTGCTCTGATTTAGCCCAAACAAACAGGTTTTCTGTTATGTCTTGAGTTTGGATCCCAGAACAATACGCAGGTAGGATTGTAGAATGCAATAACTTGATTGGCCTATAGGAGCTGTCCAATCCAGGAGGGGAGTTTGAATCAGCCTATCCCGTGTGACTGATGGTGTCAAAAAGGTATATATAGCCTACAGGATGACTGACTGTTTTCACTGTGAGTTGAAATAAACACAAGGAAACCGATGGCTCTACATGGAGTTTATTCCATTTTCCTCAGAAAAGGAGCAGGGCAAGGGGGAAACCGCTCAGACACAATCTTTCTAGGAGAAGTGGAAGTGTGCGTTAGGCAAGGGACTTGGGTTCAAGAGCAACGTGTGTTTGGAAGGTGGCCATGCCCTTGCCCCTTCTCCCCCCACTCCCAAATCCCTGAGTCTCTGAGCTGGGACCTCAGACCCAAGAAGCCCCTTGAGAAAGGCAGCCACTGTTGGACTTTCTTCGCCAACTGAGTTTGCGCAGTGACTGGGGCGATGGAATAAAAACTTGCCCGCAATATCTTTGCTTATTTTTATTTTAAATAATAACCAAACAGCTGCAACTCACCACTCTACACCAGCCAGTACCACACAAAGCATTTGGTCAACTTAAATATAGTTTTCAAAATAATCAATTACCCTATCACATCACTGCATTCGGTGCAGCAGGTAAACCCTGCCCCCCCTCTAATTAGTTAAATTGTTAAGATGCCACAGCTGTGTTGAATTGTTAAGCGCCCACAGATGTGCTGCCATGCAGGTTATAATTACAAACACACACCACTGAGTAGCACCATTGACCACATCAATATTAAGGAAACTCAGCAGCCGCTCCTTTGCAGAGCCCAGAATCCCTTCTGGATGGAGCCAGACTTTCCTTGCCTTGGAGATCCTGGGGGCTCTGCTCTGGGGGTCTAGGCAGCCCCTGTAATGGTGGGGGGGGCTGCTTCACTCTTTTTCCCCAGGCAGAGGAAGCAAAGGCAGGGGGGGATGGGGGTGCAGAGCATGCAGCCCCCCTTCAGCCACCAGGGAAGGGGGCAAAGCGGCTGGATCGGCTTGCGGGTGTCTCTGTCAGCCCCATTGCAAAGCCAGGCCCACCCCCTGGCTGAAGGGCTCCCTGTGGGGGCTCTTTTCTCATTACTCTCGTCTTCAGCTTTTGCCTATCTTTCCAATGGATTTATTCGTAATCGGCTTAGGCGACACATTTCCTCTGATATCCCACCTTCCCTTGAAATTAAAATTGAGGCACTGCGGAGAATTAAGAGCAGCAGAGTCCATCAAATGCTAAATAGCCTTTTCAGAATTTGCTAATATAAGAGGCAGGATAAAACAGACAACATTTTTTCCAATGTTTTAGTGCTTTTACTGATAATTTTATTGTTTTATTCTCTTTGTAAACCACTTTGAGGGTTGTTGTTTTTTTGCAATCAAGTGGTATGGAAATTTTATGAAATAATCATAATAAAACAACAACTGCTGATTAAGTGTGGTTTTCTTCCAGCCTGAAGGATGATCTGTGGCTGAATGTCGAAGTTGGGGACATAATCAAGTTGGAGAACAACAACTTTGTGACGGTGAGCGCTGCTGCCCGGCCCAGCTGCCCCCCCCCCTCACTCCTGGGGCCACAAAGGCACCTTTGAACTCCTTTGGAGACACAGTTCCAGAGCTGCTTCTGGCTCAAGGACTCTTGTCCTCCCAAGTTGGGCACCCCAGACCCCTGCCCTGGGAAACAGGGAAGCAGCAGCTCTCCATGATTGCCTCAGGCACAGAGGGAGAGGAAGAGGAAGAGAGAGAGAGAGAGAGAGAGAGAGAGAGAGAGAGAGAGAGAGAGAGAGGTGGAATCTACACACATTTTTAAAAGTTCTAAAAATTCTTTTCTTAAAAGCATTTTAAAGAATACATTGAATTTTCCATAAGCCTCACCATCACCTTCTAGTGTCACATTGTGCATTGCACTTAAAACACACTTAAATTGTTTTATTTGCAGCTGTATAGCTGAGTCCAGGGACGCGGGTGGCGCTGTGGGTTAAACTACAGAGCCTAGGACTTGCCGATCAGAAGGTCGGCGGTTTGAATCCCCACGACGGGTTGAGCTCCTGTTGCTCGGTCCCTGCTCCTGCCAACCTAGCAGTTTGAAAGCACGTCAAAGTGCAAGTAGATAAATAGGTACTGCTCTGGCGGGAAGGTAAACGGCGTTTCCATGCGCTGCTCTGGTTCGCCAGAAGCGGCTTAGTCCTGCTGGCCACATGACCCGGAAGCTGTACGCCGGTTCCCTCAGCCAGTAAAGCGAGATGAGCGCCACAACCCCAGAGTCATCCACGACTGGACCTAATGGTCAGGAGTCCCTTTACCTTTACCTAGCTAGTAGTCATCAGTAGACTTTGTATCCTCCATTAATTTCTCCAACCCCCTTTTTAAAGCCATCTAACTTGGGGACCATCACGGCCTCCTGTGGCAGGGAGTTCCACAGTTCATAGGAGGCTCTATTTGCCCCATGAAATCGGTTGGAAAATCTGGGACCTTTTTCTTGAGGGAAGGAAGGATGAATGGATGGAGGTTGGTGGTGCCTCTCGTCATGCGCTCTGCCCCAAGAGCCGGGTCTCCTGTCACTCTTGCCTCTCGCTGTTCTTCCCCTCCAGGCAGACGTGCTGTTGCTGTCCAGCAGTGAGCCCCACAGCCTGACCTACATTGAGACGGCCGAACTGGATGGGTGAGTATTGTTGCTCCCTGGAGCAGCTGCTGATGCAATGGCAGCCCTGAAGTTGCAAACACAAAGAAGGGGGCCTTTGGGGGACCGGAGCTGAGGGTCTGCAGGGCTGTTTGAATTTTATTATTACGGTCACAGACCACTTCTGACTCACTTACAATATCAGGAAAATCATAAAACACCACAGGAATACATTGAATTGCAATTGGGTATAATAGAGACAATTCAGATATAGCGGTAGTTAAAATATATATTAAATATTGATCACTTAAATATAACCTAAAATTGTTATTTAAAACCGTTATCATTTTGGTAGTACAGCTTGTTCCTTAAGTTTTATGGCAGTCGCACAGAATTTGGCCACCCTTAGTGTAATCTCTAGATCCTTGTCCTCTACCAGGAGTTTTAGACATTGAATTTCGGATCCATTTGGAGATTTTTGTATAACAGGAGTGATAAATACCGAGCATATATCCCCATAGAAACAGCAGAGAAACAAGGCATGAGAGACAGTTTCTACCTGCATCAAGCCGCAGGGCCAGACACGTTCCACGTACGGTTTACCCTTGAATCTGCCCTGCAATAAGGCAGGTGGCAGCACGTTGAATCTAGCGAGGGCAAATGACCGTCTGTATTTGGGTACTGCTGTTTGGTTACAGACTGGACTGGATTAAAGTGCTCTGCTGCCCCAGCACAACAAATCTACCTCGAAAAATAAATGGACTTTTTGCAGTTAGGAAAGCGATAAGGAAATGCATTGAAAAGTATGGAAGGAATCAAACAAGAGTTGGAAATGTAAAGAGAAAGAACGTTCTTTTTACCAAATGTGGTGGTCTTGTGGTAAGGTCAAAGCTTACTGGGAAATGATATACAATGAATTGAAAAGGATATTTAAAATAACTTTTGTAAAAAAAAAAAGAAGAAGCTTTTTTTTGGGAATCATAGGGATAGAACTACCTAAATGGTATAGAAATTTATTTGTGTGTGCTACTACAGCAGCAAGAATGCTACTTGCCCCAAAGTGGAAAGAAGTCCCAGCAAAGGAAGAATGGATATAAAAACTTATGGAATATGCAGAAATGGCAAAACTTACCGGAAGAATAAGAAATCAAGATAACAAACTTTTTATAAAAGAATGGAAATGGTTTATCGAATATTTACAGATAAATTGCAAATAGATAAAAACATTGGCAGGATTGTTGTAATAACCTGCCATTTTATAAGAGTATATATTTAAAGTAGATAATTAAATGAGCAAATTAACTGAAGTTGGATATGCAGAAGATGTTAAAAAATTAATTTAAGGAACCACAGGAAGAGGGAAGGAAGTCAAACTTTGCAATGTTAAATTGATTATAATATTAATGAAATGTATAAACTTGAAAAGTATAAATAAAAACTTTTAAAAAAGAAAAGTATGGAAGGAAGGAAGGAAGGAAGGAAGGAAGGAAGGAAGGAAGGAAGGAAGGAAGGAAGGAAGGATTGTTAGAGCGATGTACAAGCATCCCACAAGGAAAATGGAATGAATGCACATTATTGCATAATCTCCCTGCAAATGAAGCCAAACTAACGATCAGTAAAGACTGGATACCAACTTCTGCCCAAACTTTGTGCAAAACAATCAGGATGAATGTTCAAGAAAAAGGTTGTCTGGATGATGGCTGGCAGTCAGCAGCCATTGTGCAAAGCAGGATCATGCTGGGGACCCTCATTGCAAGGAGCAGGATGCGGCCAAATTGGGGGAGGGGGCACGATCCACCAGTCAGCTGCAGGAACTCCAGGCCGATACTGATGAATTGGAAAAATAAAAACATGGCTCCCTTCTATGATTGGAATGAAGACTTATACAAGCTCACAACATAGGAACAACTTGCACATAAACACAGACTTGCCACAGACAAATTAAAGGATATTTGGAATCCATTCTTACAAATACTGTAATAGGTTAAGATCTGGTGAAGTACAAATAACAACCTTGTAAAGTAGAGAGTTTGGGGTCCCCTCCCCTTTATTTTCCCTTCTACACGTGTTCTCTTTCTCTTTCTCTCTCTTTTATTTACGTCTCACAATGTTTAGTGCACATATAATTATGCACTTTCTGAACTTTCAATAAAATAAGGGAGAAAAGGGAACTCAAGCGTGAGAAGGAAGGACCTTGTGGTTTTGCGTCTGATCCAATTTCTCATTGCAGGGAAACCAACCTGAAAGTGAAGCAAGCCTTGACGGTCACGGCTGAGCTGGGAGAGGATCTGCAGGCGCTGAGCAGCTTTGATGGTGAGTGCCCAAGGGAGGAGCTTGGCAGCCCCACAAGCAGGGGGCCTGGGGAGCCCGGGGGGGGGGGCAGGAGCTGAGCTGCAGGTGAGAGGGGCTCCTGACGCTCCAGCCAACAGGGGGTGGCTCTGCTGCTCTGGGATGCACACATGCTCCAGATGTTGTGTTGTTGTTTTTCGCATCAGAGGCACAAAGCACAAATGGTGCCCCTCCCCACCAGGGAATTCCTGCATTGCGGGGGGTTGGGCTAGATGAGCCTTGGGACCCCTTCCAACTCTACAGTTCTGTGATTCGAGTCTATCTACACCAGGAGTAAGAAGCGGAATCAGATCAACCTTAAGTCCGTGGTTGAAGTGGGAATCCATCTAGACTTGGAAGGAACCCCGTGGGCCATTGTGGGCCAGGGGACCTGGCGTTGGACGGCTCAGATTTTGGGGAGCTTTGCCTGAAGATGAGGAAGGGAAAAGCAACTCTTGCAGCTCAGCCTTGCTCTGCAGAACAAAAAGGACTTAGGATGGGGCAGGGAGGCCCATGTGGTTTGGGGGGGGGGGCTCATCCCAGGGCAAGGCAACTGCCCTGTGCAAGGTCTGCGGTTCAGTCCTTGGCAGAAACTGTGCAGGGATGGTGCCAATGAAGGGACAGGAGAAGGTGCAGCACTGGGCAAGGGGGACAGGTGGCCTTTTTTTACCTAAGGCACTTTGCGTGTTCATATGCCAGAAAAAAATGAGTTCCTGTACGCAGGCTGAGACACTACCTGCCTGCGGACTGTCTGGCCAGAGTGGTGCATGCTCTAGTTATCTCCCGCTTGGACTCCTGCCATGCGCTCTATGTGGGGCTACCTTTGAAGGTGACCCAGAAACTACAACTAATCCAGAATGCGGCAGCTAGACTGGGGACTGGGAGCGGCCACCAGGACCATATAACACCGGTCCTGAAAGACCTACATTGGCTCCCAGTACATTTCTGAGCACAATTAAAACTGTTGGTGCTGATCTTTAAAGCCCTAAACGGCCTCAAAGGCCCAGTAGACCTGAAGGAGCATATCCACCCCCATTGTTCTGCCTGGACACTGAGGTCCAGCGCCGAGGGCCTTCTGGCGGTTCCCTCACTGCGAGAAGTGAGGCTACAGGGAACCAGGCAGAGGGCCTTCTCGGTAGTGGCGCCCACCCTGTGGAACGCCCTCCCTTCAGATGTGAAGGAAATAAGCAGCTATCTTATCTTTAAAAGACATCTGAAGGCAGCCCTGTTTAGGGAAGTTTTAAATATTTAATGCTGTACTGTTTTTAACATTCGATTGGAAGCTGCCCAGCGTGGCTGGGGAAACTCAGCCAAATGGGCAGGGTATAAATAATAATAATAATAATAATAATAATAATAATAATAATAATAATAATTCTTGGTGCAGATCCCTCTGTCTTCAGGGCCCTGGAGGTTCCCAGGGATATTTCAAAGTCTTTGCTTAGCAGTTGTTGGGTTTTTTAAATGTCCTTTTGACAGGCATTTTAACCCCAGCAAAATCCCTTGGACGGGGTGGTTCTTTGGGCCACTGCCCAGAGTTCCCCCCTCTCATTCCTGGGCTGTTGGCTTGACCCTTCCATTCCCTGTCCAAGGCTTAAACAAGCGATTTGCAGAGGCCACCTTTTCTCCGGAGTCTGGGAATAAACAACGGGTGTGAGGCCAGGATGGGGTGTGTGGGGGTGACCTTTTGCATCTGTTTTTATCGCTTTGGTTTTCTGGTGCTATTCAGGGAAGTGGAGAGGAAGCAATATTCTGGGATGGAGGCAGCTCTTCCCTGAATGCTTTGAGGCAGAGAAACACGGATCACTTTCTGCCCCTGGAGGGGATGCTCTCTCCAGCGTTGCCTGAAGCTGTAGGGGTTGTGCCAGAAGGTCAGATTGGCCCACCAACCATTTTTCAATATATATTAAAAATATATATTTCAGCAGATAACATCATACAGAAAAATAATGACATATCCCACCCGACACCGAAAGCTGGTGCTTGGACAATTTGTACCAAATAACATCCCAGAAACATAATAAGCTATTATCCCAGACTTCTATCTATAGAGAAGGCAATGAACAGTTTCAATGAAGCAAAAAGTTTTATAATGTGAGCCTCCGTTTTAGCCATGCACATAGCCGAGCTGTGCCAATCACTTACAAAGGAGTCTTTGGGCTTCAAGCTTTGTGCCAATTTTATTTTATTCTTTAATTCTTCCGTAAGCGCTCTTTGACATACTTTATTGTTCCAATGATCAGAGAAGCTATTAAGTTGTGGGTTGACATAGCAGACGACACAGCGATTTCTCCAAGTAGCTCTTTATTTTGTAAGCTGGAATAGAACTGACTGCAAACAGCTCAGCCGGCCTGCTTTTATAGGCAGCCGGCTGTCAACATTGTAGCAACAACAGGCCAGAGTTCCCGCCTAAAATAACTGACGTGGACCTGAGTGAAAACTTTCTACAGACCTGAGTGAAAACTATATACAGTATCCCCCTGCTGGCCCAGGGTGAAACTTCACTACATAACACCCCTCCCCACTAAGATAAGGCGTTAGTTACAATCGTAATGGTTTCCTTATATACAGCACTACGCGTAATGGTTCAATTAGGCACAAAAGCATATCGGTTACATTTCCCATACTTAGACCAACAGCGATACATGTCCAACAACATAGTCCTTAAAATAAGTTGGGCGCTTGGAAACTCTGCCAGACCGCCGGGGACTGGTAGCCAAGTCCGGAGGGCCACACAGTTCTTGCTGAGGCTGTGGTGCGACCCTAGATGGCGTTGGAACCAACTCCCCTGGATCCGCTGCTGTGGGTGGAGCCTCCGCAAGTGGAGTGGTCTGAGTCTGTGGTAAGTCTGGCAGACCCTCTGAAGCAGCTTGGTTCGGCTCCACGCTGGCAGTTTGCGAGGGAGGTGTAGGTGGGGCCTCGCCATCTGTACGTGTCTCTTCTGGAGCCGCAAGCGCAGTTGGGGGCACCACGGTAGTGTCCAAGTCCCCAACCCTGCGCCTAAGCTGGTCTATGTGCCGTCGCCACAAGCATCCGTCTTCGAGTGCCACCTGGTACGAGCAAGGGCCAGTGACTCCCACTACTGTGGCTGGCACCCAAGGAATGTCCCCCACATAGTTCCGGGCAAAGACTTGGTTTCCTGGGACAAATGACCGTGGCGCGTTGGCACAGCCTGGGGGTTCAGCCACGGCAAAGTCCGGGTGTAGCCAGTCGAGCAGTGACCTGAGGCGGCGGCCCATAAGCAGTTCAGCAGGACTCCGCCCTGTGGCCGCATGAGGGGTGATGTGTTGCACGAACAAGTATTCGGCGACCCGCTCATGCCAGTCTCCCCGGTCCAGGCGCACCAGTGCCTCTTTTGCTGAGCGCACCATTCTTTCCGCTTGCCCGTTGCTGGATGGATGAAAGGGTGCCGTTAGGGCATGGCGGATGCCCAGTCCCAAAAGATGTGAGAGTTCAGAACTTAACTGGTTAAGTGTTCTGAGGTGTGCGTCACTTTCTGACGTTAGAAGCTAAGGAGGAGCTTGTGTTCCTGTACTTTCTGTTGTTCTCTCTGTGTGTTTGAGAGAGACGGACATGGCTGAAAGAAGCCCCGGTCCTTGTTGCTGAAATCTACCAATAAAGAGCTGTAAATAGACAAACCTGTCTGTGTATGCTTGCATGGAGCAAGGGAGAAAAAGACTGCTTTACACCGCTGTATGCTACTCTGCTAAGCCGTGGCGAAAGAGACAGCAGAATTTATTGCGCAGCGCAGAAGGAAGTGTGCTGGACGCTGTAAACGGCTGATTGAGATCGTAAACTAATCAGTGGCCACGGCTCAACGATCAAGCTCCAAAGATCGTTATCTTAACAAAAGAGACCGCTCAAACGTGCCTGACGTGAACTGCGGTCCGTTGTCAGAGACAAGGACATCAGGACACCCATGCGTTGCAAACAGGCCTCGCAGCACCCGGATGACGGCTTCGGTAGTGGTGGAGGGCATCAGGGCGACCTCCAGCCATTTGGAATAGGCGTCCACCACTACCATAAAGGTCCGGCCGTGAAAGGGGCCAGCCAGATCGATGTGCACCCTCGACCAGGGTGTCTTTGGCGTCTCCCAGGTGTGTCCCTTAGCTGCCGGTGGTGCAGGCCTCGACTCTTGGCACGCTTGACAGGCGGACACCCAGGCAGTGATGGCATCGTCCATATTAGGCCACCAGACGTAACACCGAGCCAACGCCTTCATTTTGACAATTCCCGGGTGGCCAACGTGCAGAGCCTTCAGGACGCGCTGACGGAGTCCCTGGGGAATCACGACGCGGTCTCCCCACAGCAGACAGCCGCGATGAGCTGAGAGTTCATGTTGTCTGGTTGCGAAGGGCTGGAAATCCGATGCAAAAGGCCCTTGTGGCCACCCCCTCCACACCCAGTTGAGCACCCGGCTGATGGTGCGATCCTGGGCAGACGCGGAGGCCACAGTGGCAGCCGATACAGGCGCTGCCGGAAGATCCTCAATCAGAAGGAGCGATGAAGCTGGAGCCGGGTCTTCCACAAATGCTGGAAGAGGGCAACGGCTGAGGGCGTCGGCATGGCCCATCGATTTCCCCGGGCGATGGATGAGCCGGTAGTGGTAGGCAGCCAGGAAAACAGTCCATCGCAGCATGCGTGGCGAGAGGACCGGTGGAGTTGGATGATCACCGGCGAGGAGGCCCAGGAGTGGCTTGTGGTCAGTGATGAGGTCAAAAGTCCTGCCATAGAGGTATTCATGGAACCTCTTCACTCCAGCCACAAGTGCCAGTGCCTCCTTGTCGAGCTGGCTGTAATTCCGTTCCGTCGGAGATAGCGTCCTGGAAAAGTAGGCGAGCGGTGCTTCTCTTCCGTCTGGAAAACGGTGACTAAGGACAGCACCGATGCCAAAAGGTGAGGCGTCGCAGGCAAGGACCAGCGGCCTGGATTCACTGTACTGTACCAGCACACTGTCTGATGAAAGGAGAGCCTTGACCGCATTGAAGGCCGCCGTCTCCCGATGATCCCAGGCCCAAGGCGTCTTAGTGCTAAGGAGTCGGTGAAGAGGCTCAGCCACTGTGGCTTTGTGAGGCAGGAACATGTTATAAAAGTTCAGCAGCCCCAGGAACGCCTGCAACTCCGTCTTGTTCTTTGGGGTGGGGGCCTGCTGGATAGCGCGGATCTTGGATGTGGTCGGGTGAAGGCCGGAGGCATCGATAAGATAGCCCAGGAACTCTACCTGTGGAACGGCGATCTGGCACTTCTCCCTCTTTACCTTGAGCCCGGCCTCTTGGAACCTGGTCAGCACGGCACGGAGGCGCTCGAACAGCTGCTGGTGTGAGTCTGCAGACACCAAGACGTCATCAAAATATGGTACCACGCCCGGAAGCCCTTGCAGGAGACGCTCCATAAGGCTTTGGAAGATGCCAGGAGCCACACTCACCCCGAACTGCAACCGGTGGCAACGGAATGCCCCCCGGTGGGTGACGATCGTCTGGGCTTCAGCAGTGGCATCATCGACTGGCAGTTGTTGATAGGCTTGGGCAAGGTCCAGCTTAGCGAAGACCTTACCCTCACCCAGGGAATGCAGCAGGTGTTGGACAACAGGAACCGGATAAGCGTGCTGCTGAAGTGCCTTGTTGATCGTGCACTTGTAGTCAGCGCAGATTCTCACTGACCCATCTGGCTTGACAGGCGTGACGATGGGGGTTTCCCACTTGGCGTGGTCAACCAGCTCCAAAACTCCTTGGGCGATCAGTTTGTCCAGTTGTTCGTCCACCTTAGCCTTGAGAGCAAAGGGAACCCGGCGTGGCTTTAGCTTGATGGGGGCGACTTGTGGATCAAGGCTAAAGGAGATGGGCGTACCTGTATATTGCCCCAAGGTGCCGTCAAAAACCTCAGCAAAGTCTTTGACCAGACCCTCAGTCTCTGCGTTAGAGATGCAGTTGATGCCGGTGACTTCCAGGCCGAGGGCATCAAACCAGTCTAGCCCTAGGAGGCTTGGCCGCTGACCTTCGACCACCACCAACCGGAGCAGGCCCGAAAAATCCTTGAAGGCGATCCGGAACCGGCCAATGCCTACCACGGGAATGTCGTTTCCCTGGTAGTCTCTCAGGTGTACGCGGTGAGAGTCGAGTTGCCTTTTGGACACTCTGGGTACCAGTCTTTTGATGGTGCTCCACGACACGATGGACAGGGCAGACCCGGTGTCGATCTCCATGTCACATGGAGCTCCTTCAATGAGCACCGTGACGTTCAGCTTGCGTCGCGTAGGCGAGTCGGTTTGGCCAATCGTGGTTCCAGACGGGCAGCGGCAGTTGGTGAGAGCGAAACAACTTTCCTTGGCAGACTGGAGTGAAGACTTGGACTTGCGAGTCGATGAAGGGGGGGTGTCAGACGGAGCCGATCGGCAGACCTTAGCGATGTGGCCCCTTCTGGAACACTTCCTACAGATGGCGTCTCTGAATCGACACTTGGCACGGGAATGGTTGCCTTCGCAGCCGGCACATTCCGGTTGGCCCTTGGACTTCTGTTGGAACTTCCTGCGCTCCCGCTTTGTCTGGTGCACATCATCGTCTTCACTGGAGGATGCCTCATCACTGCTGGCCTCTTCATGATGCACCGGAACTGGCTCCCTAGCAAGACGCGGGCTGCTGGACTTGCGGATCTCCTGGGCGTTCAGCAGCTTCTGAGGCCACAGCCTCCTCAATGGCTTTCTGCAGCGTGAGGTCTGGCTTGGCGAGGAGACGCCGTTGCAGATGGATGTCCCGGACCCCGCAGACGATTCGATCCATCAGGGCATCGTCTAAGTCTCGGAACTCACAGTGCATTGCAGCCTGTCGCAGGGCGGTGGTGTAGTTGTTGATTGATTCCCCCTCTGCCTGGTTCTGGTGGTAGAACGCATGGCGGGCAGCAATCTTGGACGGCTTTGGTGCGTAGTGGTTGCGGAGCTTCTCTTGGATCGTGTCCCATGGTGTTGCCTGGACTGCTTCAGGCGCAACCAATGCTCGGGCCGTCTCAAACACCTCAGGCCCACAGAGGCTGAGGAATAGGCCCCGCTTCCGATCCTTTGATACTGCTGTCAGCTCGTTGGCTTGGAGGTAGCAGTCGAACCGAGCGAGGTAGGAGTCCCATGATTCAGAGGCTGGCGCAAACGGCGGTAGAGGCACAAGTGAAGCCATGATTCCGATGCCGGCGTGAAGGGCGATGGATGGAACACAGTGCTCTAGCCAGAACAGTCAGCTCTGAATTGGTTCTGTCCAGTGATTTCGCTCAGTGATTTCGCTCTGTGATTCAGCTCAGTGATTCAGCTCAGTTCAGAGGCTGGCCGCATCTGGCTGTGCTCTGATGTCCATCGATCCCATCCTCGTCGCCAGTGTTAAGTTGTGGGTTGACATAGCAGACGACACAGCGATTTCTCCAAGTAGCTCTTTATTTTGTAAGCTGGAATAAAACTGACTGCAAACAGCTCAGCCGGCCTGCTTTTATAGGCAGCCGGCTGTCAACATTGTAGCAACAACAGGCCAGAGTTCCCGCCTAAAATAACTGACGTGGACCTGAGTGAAAACTTTCTACAGACCTGAGTGAAAACTATATACAGTATCCCCCTGCTGGCCCAGGGTGAAACTTCACTACATAACAGAAGCCCCTTGGGGGGTTCATCCAGACTTCTACCTCTCCATTGCTAGAAAGCACAGATCCAGGCAGTTTTCCTCCTGCCCTGTGCCTTCTAGCCACAGGCCTGAGCTGTTTTGCCCTTGTCTCCCACTTCCCCCCAGAAAGCCTGCTCTTCTGCCCATCTGGAGAAAAGCCAGTTGCTCTTCGTTCCAATTCAGCGCCAGAACACAGATTTTCCTGGGGGAAAGCAGCAGCAGTGTGAATGAGCCCTAAGTTCTTCCAGTATCTTGTTATTATCAGCCTGGCTACAAGCAGAAAGAGAACTAACTAGAGTTTTGAGCAGCAAGTTAATTTTGTCTCCCGTGAAAAGATTGAGGAGAGCCAGATCCGGACATTTTGTCCAGCAATTGCTTTTTTAATTGGACAGATTCTTCCTCGCAGAACCGAGCCACTTTCCCACATGGCCACCCCACAGCATTCTGCACCCCCTCCAGCCGTTTGGTGCGTAGGAGGAGCTATTATGGGCTACCCGTATAGGCGGGTGAGGTGCCATTTTCGCCCTATTTTAAGTGCCACCTCTTTTGCCGAGGCCGATTTAAAAGGAGGCATCATCCACGTTGAGGTCCACCCTTCTGCACTGATAGCAACCTGCCATTCAGCTTCCTTAAACCACCTGCCTTGTGTTGTCTGAAGCTGTTGTGCCAGGATCCTGTACACCAGAAAGTCAAATTAGCCCTTTGGACATTTCAGTCCTGGACTCTCAAGGGATCTCAGCAGCGACCCAGAAAACGTGAACCATTCTGTAGGTGGTCTGAAGCCAGCCGTTTGGGGACCCTGTGTGCCTCCAGATGGAACTGAATCCCACTCCATTCAGCCCTGACCATTAGTCCTGCTGGCTGGGGCTGATGGGATGTGGGGTCCTAAAAGCACCTGGACGGGAGGAGCTTTCTGCATGCAAAGGAGATGCTCTACCCTTGAGCCACAGCCTCTGCCCCTTTGGCACAATCTGGCACACTAGTGGGGGAGAAAATAAACGGTGGTATTTTGTGCCAATGATATTTGGAAGTGCAGGGTTAAAGTGATAGAATTGATTCCTGGAGGAGGAGGAAAGGGACAGAGACCATAGAGAAGGAACTGGGTAGAACAATTGACACAGGTCACAGCTGGCCAGAAATGTTACTGAGCCGGCGCACAATGCGTCAACTGCACCTGGGGAAATTGCACTGCTATTCCATTCTGTGTGCATTTAAGAAAAACTGGTTTTCTGAGCTCTGGTGGGAAAATGTAGGAGAGGGATGTTTGGATCATGATGAGTGAAGAAAAGTGTGGCTCTTCTGCAGTAAATGCCCCGTGTGACTGTAGGAATCTCAACATGCTGTCTCCCATCCAACTTGAAACTATACTGGACCCTACTTAGCTCCGCAAAGGTGCCAGCAGGTCCATTGCTGCCCCACTAGGAGAAAGCCAAAGAAGTGTTCCCTGCGGAAGCTGCCCAGGATGGTGGAGCACTTTGCCTGCCAGGCATGGGGGGGGGGCAGAAGTTTGCCTAGAATTCCTTGTCTCTCCACAGAGATGTCTTGCACAGAGTGGCACCTGGTGCCTGGTCATGTGTGCTCACACAGGACCCAAGCTGGGCGTTGGCATGGGTGCCTTGGCTTGTCCGCAGGGTGGGGGTGGGGGTGGAGAGGACCCTGTGTTGCTTTCTGCCTGTTTCTTTCCCTCACACCCCCCTTTCTCTTTGCAGATCTTTGCTCTCTTTGCTTCTCTTCCGAGTCCTTTCCTGCTTCACTTCACCCCTCTGGGTCCTAGTCCCACTCTGCCCTCTGGCCTCGCTTGCACCCGTCCGCCTGGTGTTCCTCGGAGAGTGGGTATGCCAGCTGTGCACAAGGAGGGGCAGGGCTGGCCGGGTTGAGGAGATGGCTGGCAGCTGTGGGCGCTGGGCTCCCTTTCCTTGGAGACGGAGAGAGGCTTTGCAGCTGCCTCCCGGGAGGGTCTCCAGCCCAGCCCCCTGCCCTGCACACCTGCCCCCTGGACAGAGCGAATGTTGTGCTGCCCAGGCACCAAACAGGTGGGGAGCTACCAAGGTGGGGGGGGGGCAGGGTGCAGAAACGCCACCTTCTTTGGATGTTGCCATGCTGACCCCCCTGGGCTTCTGTTTGGGGTAAACCCGAAATGACTCTTACAGAGCCCCCTTCTGGCATGGGGCTAAGGCAAGGTTACTGGACGTCCCTGTTTCCTGGAGACAGTTCCCAGATTTACAAATCAGTCCCCTGGCAAAATCCTGTCATTCCGACTCATTTCAATGGATTCATTGAAAAAGATCTGGTAATCTTCAGCTATGGACACACAGGCCCTTGACCCTCGGTGAGGTGGGGTGGCCTCACAGCCTTTGCTCTCCTGATGCTGATACTGTCAGCAGGCAGAGCTGCATGGAATCCTAGCTCTAGTGCTGGAAGAGAACCCCGAGGGGAGGGTCATCTGGCCCAACCCTCTGCAGGAATCACAGGTTTTGACCTTTAAAGCCCTTTGTGGCTTTGGGCCCTCGTATTTACGGGACCGCTTCTCCTGGCATGCCCTGCAGAGGACCTTTAGGTCCATGAATAACCATAGTTTAGAGGTCCTAAGGAAGTCAGGGCCTTCTCAATGATGGCTCCGACCTGGTGGAATGCCCTGTCCCATGAGGCCAGGGCCCTGCAGGATTTAACCTCCTTCCGTCAGGCCTGTAAGACAGAGCTATTCCGCCTGGCCTTTAATTTGAATTCAGCCTGATCTTTTATTTCCCTTCTCTTCCCTCCCCCTTCCATTTTATGAAGATTACCTGCTCTGAGACCCCACAGCTAATTCTCCCCTGGCCTCCACACTGGCCCAAGTAGGACCAATTCAGCCAGCTAGCCCTGGGGATTATCTAATGCTTATTGGATGGATTTCCCCCAGATTGATTTTTGAACTTTGAATTTTATTGTTATTCATGTTTTTATACTGTATTTTATGCTGCTTCAATGTTGTATTACAATTAAGTGTTTTAAATTTGTTGTTAGCCGCCCTGAGCCTGGTTTTCTGAAGGGCGGGGTATAAATAAATTATTATTATTATTATTATTATTATTATTATTATTATTTGCTGTGAGAGGGCAAAGAGCACCTGAGCTCACCCGAGTGCCTTCTGGGCAGCTGCTGTTCCTAATGGGGAGAAGAGGAAACGCATCAGAGAGAGTGCTGGCGGTGGACCACCGAGGCCCGAGTTCAAATCTCTGCCTGGCTATGAAGCTCATTGCCAGGGACTGACCCTCAGCCTTGCAGGGTGGCTGGGAGCAAAAAGGGGGAGGCCCTCCTGCCCCCTCCCTGCTGCGAGCTCCTCTCTGCTCCTGGGTTTGCCTCCGTCCCAACAGAAAGGGCAGCAGATCTGATGTCCACCCAGATCTCCAGGCTCGGCCTGGGACTCTGGCCAGCGGTGGACGGTGCCGACTCAGAGCGCCTGTTCTTTGCCTGCAGGCGAGATCAAGTGTGAAGCGCCAAACAACAAGCTGGACAAGTTTATGGGGACCCTCCTCTTCAAGGGGGAGAAGTACGCCCTGGACAACGAGAAGATGCTGCTGAGAGGCTGCACCATCCGCAACACGGACTGGTGCTTCGGACTGGTCATCTTTGCAGGTAAGAGCAGCTGGCCGAGAGAAGCAGGAGGAAGGGACCAAACGTCTCGGGTGTAACCAGGTAAAAGCCCCTCTCACTGGGATAGGGGGTTTGTGTCCTCTAGCTCTTGAAAGGGGTCTTTTGCCCACAGCTGGGGGGGGGCACAGAAAAGAGCCTGGCTTGTGTCCAGGGCCAGATTGAGGTTTGAGGAGGCCCTCAGCTCCTGAAGGTAATGGGGCCCTTTCTATGTCCAGCTGTCCTTTGTCAACAACAAATTGTCTCTGATTTTATGTGTCATATATATGCTATATGGTAATTTATGGACTTAATAGGTCCATACACAACACAAAACACTGTTGCTGTAAGTAGGTTTTATTTTATTTGTTTTTTCTCTTATGTTTTGGAAATGTACATCCAGTTTTTTCCCTTTGATTTTTTTGGGGGGCCCTAAGCTATAGCTTGTTTACCTTATACCTGAAGGAGCATCTCCACCCCATCTTCCAGCCTGGACACTGAGGTCCAGCTCCGAGGGCCTTCTGGCGGTTCCCTCATTGCGAGAAGTGAGGTTACAGGGAACCAGGCAAAGGGCCTTCTCAGTGGTGGCTCCCGCCCTGTGGAACACCCTCCCATCAGATGTCAAGGAAATAAACAATATCTGACTTTTAGAAGACATCTGAAGGCAGCCCTGTTTAGGGAAGTTTTTAATGACTAATGTTTTAATGTACTTTTTATATTTGTTGGAAGCCACCCAGAGTGGCTGGGGAAACCCAGCCAGATGGGCGGGGTATAAATAAAAAAAGATTATTATTATTATTATTATTATTATTATTATTATTATTATTATTAATTTCCGGCACTGCTTATGGGGCTGCCAAGCGCCTCCCTTCCCTAGATTCCTGCATTGCAGGGGTTGGTCTAGATGAACCTCAGGGTCCCTTCCAACTCTGCACCGCTATGATTCTGCAAAGCACCTGCATCTCCCACAGGGCCCAGGATGCCCGGACCCGATCCCACCTAGTGGCTTTGTGCAGTGGGGTCCCTCTGCCCCTTCTGCAACCTGAAAAGGGGGCCGACTCTCCTTTGGGCAAAATGCTGCCTGCCTTGGCCTTCCCTCAAATCCATCAACAGCTGCCATTTGTCAGGGTCTCCTGCCTCCCAGGAGGTGCTTTGATCTGGAAATTAAAATCCGATCGTGCAACAAAAAATCAGACTTTTGTTTCAACTGCCAGGGCCAGACACCAAGTTGATGCAGAACAGCGGAAGAACCACGTTCAAAAGGACCAGCATTGATCGCCTGATGAACTTCTTGGTGCTGGTGGTGAGTGCGAACGGCAGCTTCACTCCATCTCTCAGGGCATGAGAATAGCAGCAAAGGGGGGGGGGGCATGCATGGACTTTATTCATAAGATACTCAGAAATCAATTATTCCTTCCCTCCTTCTTTGCAAGGACCAGGCAGCAACTAAGGTTCCTCACATCAGTAGATGGTAGATTTAGGGAGTAGGGTTAGAAATTTACTGGCATTAGGGGGGGGTGTTATTTCATGGATTAGCTATCTTTTTTTTGAAATCATTTTTATTTGATTTTACAAATGCAAGGTTATAAAAATCCAGACATAAATCCATATATAGAGATTCCCTGAGTCTCACAACTTCCCCCACCCCCTCCATGAGGTCCCATTTTAAACATTTACAACTGCATATTCTTCCATACTCTATCTTTTATCTCAATCCATAATGTCCATAGTATTCGTTAGACTACAAGTGAAATCAAAATCCTGTCAGTGTTTCCTTCCTTCTGCTTACAGAGGTCTCCTAAATAACTGATAATTTTTTTCCATTCTTTTATAAAGTTTTTGTCCACTTAATATCTGAGTTTTCCAATCAGTTTTGCCATCTTGGCAGAGTCCATCAGCTTGGTTTGCCATTCCGCTCTGGTGAGGACTTTATCTTCTTTCCATCTCTGGGCTAGTAACATCTGGGCAGCTGTTGTTCCATACACAAAAAGACTTTTATGCTCCTTTGGGATATCGGCGCCTATGATTCCTAATAAAAATGCTTCTGTTTTTTTTAAACAAAAGTTATTTTAAACATTTTTTTCATTTCATTGTATATCATCTTTTGACAATGTTCTTTTACACAAACTCTGTATCTATACAGTGGGACATAGATGTTCTTCTGCTTTCTTCCCTCCCCTTTTCCTGGCAGATCTTTGTTCTTCTGGCCGCCATGTGCTCAGTGCTGGCCATTGGCAACAGCATCTGGGAGTACAAGAGAGGCTCTGCCTTCCAGGTCTACCTGCCCTGGCCGCACGACGTCCACTCGGCCTTCTATTCCGCCTTCCTTATGTTCTGGTCCTACGTCATCATCCTCAACACGGTGGTGCCCATCTCCCTCTACGTCAGGTAAGTGGGGGGGGAGGCATGTGTTCTGCGCCAGCCCTCAAACGGCCCATTTTGCACCGGTGTGTATGTGTATGTGTCTTTGTCATGGTCCGGTCTACGGGCGATCGAAGTCCCGGCTGAGGACGTCGGGACTGGAGGCAAGATGGCGGAGTGGGAGCAGGAATGAGAGTCCAGAAGCCAGGGGTCTGAGGGTCAGGAAGCAGGGAGTCACAAAGTCAAGGGTCCGAGGGTCGAGAGCAGGGAGCCACGAAGCCAAGGGTCTGAGGGTTGAGAAGCAAGGAGTCAAGAAGCCAAGGTCCGAGGATCAGGAAGCAAGAAGCCAAACTCACCAAGGCAGGAAGCATGTTGCTGTGGCAAAGAGCCGAAGGGAAATGCTGACCTTATATCCCTTCCCAGCTCTTGCCACCAGTCCTGCGAAGCCCTACTGGTCACAGAGCCTGGCTCCTGCACGCACTCCTGACAGCCTTCCCTATTGTCCTTCAGTGAAACGTTTGGCATTCCAGTCCCAAACACGGAGGGCTCAAGAGTCACAAGCCATCGTGTCCTCATGCGCCTCTACCCTCACGGGGTCTGGTCTGGCAGGGCAGATGTGGCGATGGGAACTCCATGTGTGGCCACACTCAGGAGCATTGGGAAAGGAATGGGAAACGAGACTGTCAAGATTGTAATACCGTTATAGTGGTACCTCTGGTTACGAACTGAGGCCCGTTCATAACCGGAAACTGTTCTTATCCTGCGGCTCGCTTTCGCAAATGGTGCCTCCCGCTGCACGCACACCTCTGGTGCGTGATTTCCGCTCGCATCCTGGGGCAAAGTTAGCAACCAGGAGCACCTACTTCCAGGTTAGCGGAGCTCGTAACATGAAGTGTGTGTAACCAAAAGCGTTTGTAACCAGAGGTACCACTGTATGCAAATCAATGCTGCGAATGCACTTGGGATTGTATCTGAACTTACTTCTACCCAGACCAGAGCTGTTGCTATGACTCGCTCGGCTCCATTAATATCAATAGGTCTACTCTGAGTAGATGGAACATTGGCTACAACCCACTGTCTACAGTTCTGGTTACATTGCCTGAAAAAGAATATTAAAAAGTTCAGAAAACGGCAACCCAAAGATCAAGAGGTTGTCAAGACTCCTCTATGAGGAAGTCAACGGTGGAGTAAGCCGATCAGGTGCCCGGGGTGGCATTCATGTCCTGCGCCCAGGGGCGGGGCCAACCACCCATGGGGGTGGGGCCAGCTGGGGCAGGATGCTCTGTGGGGCCTCCAAGGAGTCTGTCCGCCTCCTCCCACTCAGCCACCCTACAGCTGGGGGAGAGATGCGTGGCTCGGGCGCACTGCAGGCCCCATGGTGAGTGCTGCCCAGCATTTTGTCACCCCCTCAGTGGTGGTACCCGGGGTGACCTGCCCCTTCTGCTCCCTTCCTCCGCCACTGGAGGAAGTTACTGCATTTGGGATTTTTGAGTTTAAGGAAGAGGCCAGTCCAAGTGTGAGCCGAAAGGAGTGGGAGATGTCCCAGCATGCACTGCTCCTCCAGCCCTACTTTCGCTTTCTGGGCACCAATAAAGGCACCAAAAGGGCCAGCCCCCCCCCTTCTGGCGTGCTTCCTCCTCTTGCCCAACCAGGGCAGGCAGTGTGCTCTGGCAGCCCAACCCTCGGGGTGGGGGAAGGAGGAACCACCTCGTTGGCAAGGCTGGTGAGCTTTTTGAAGGAGCTCTGTGACTCTCCTTTGACTCCACAATGATGGCGCTATGCCCAGGCTCCGACTCAGCCGCTTCCTTCTTCACAGTGGACGCGGCATCGCCCTTACAGTGGTACCTTGGTTCTCAAACTTAGTCCATCCCAGAAGTCTGTTCCAAAACCAAGGCAAGCTTTCCCATAGAAAGTAATGGAAAATGGATGAATCCGTTCCAGACTTTTGAAAACAATTCCTAAAACAGCAATTTAACATGAATTTTACTAGCTAATGAGACCATTGATCCATAAAATGAAAGCAATAAACCATGTACTGCAGTCACACAATCAATCTATCAGTAGCTGAACTGGGTTCCACACAGTCACAGATACAAAACAAAAAAGCCACAAAAACAAAAACGCAAAATAAATAGCAGAAACAGACAGACCTCAGTGTAACACTCAAAATGGCGCACGTTCGGCTTCTGAATAAGGTTTGCAAAATGGAACACTTCCGAGTTTGTAGTGTTTGGGTTCCAAGTTGTTTGAGTGCCAAGGCGTTTGAGAACCGAGGGACCACTGTACGTCATGGGGTCCAGGGAGGATGCTTGTGACTTCTGTGTCAGGGGAAGGTCAGGGGGTGAGGGAGAGGGAGCCGAAGTCCCTGGCCAGACACCTGGGAAGGCCTTTTCCTTGAGGGAGCAGCCGGTTCCGACTTCCCAGCATGCACTTGTGCTGCAGTTTATGGACTGCATTTCTGTCCCACCCTCCTTCCTCCAAGTTGCTCAAGGGCGTGTGCAGAGTTCCCTCTCCTCTCTTTGGTCCTCGAGGGAGGCTGAGAGACGGCGACCCTGGCCCAAGGTTGTCCAGGGAGCAGCATGCTCAAGTGGTGCCTGGAAAGCTGGCCTCCCAAATCCTAGCATGGCGTTCTAACCACTGCACCGCGCTGCCTCTCTGTGTGCACAGGCTGCACACGGGTCACCCGCTGACCCCCCCCCCCAGAAGCAGCATCTTCAATGGCCTCTTGCAGCTTGCAAAGGGACCCCAAGCACCAGGAAGCTTTTCCTGCCAGGTCTCCAGCCCATTCCTTGGTCTCCCCTCCTTCCTCTCATTCAGCGTAGAGATCATCCGTTTGGGCAACAGCTTCTACATCGAGTGGGACCGCAAGATGTACTACCCCCTCAATGACACCCCTGCCCAGGCCCGGACCACCACCCTCAACGAGGAGCTGGGGCAGATCAAGTACATCTTCTCTGACAAGACGGGGACCCTCACCCAGAACATCATGGTCTTCAACAAGTGCTGCATCAATGGGAAGATCTATGGTAGGGGGCGCTCTCTTGGGGCTGCTGCATCCGTTCATCTCTTTGAAATAATTTTTATTTGATCTTACAAGTGTAAGATTATAACAATATAAAATACATATCCATATTTAGGGAGTTCTCCCAGTCTCTGCACCTTCCCCTCCATGGCTCCAATTGTCAACTTTTTCGATTGCGTATTGTTCCAGAATCCATATTTATGTCACTCCATTTTGTCCATAGTATCTGTGTTACTGCAATCCTGCTAATGCTTTCATCTGCTTACAGCTGTCTCCCAGATATATTGTAAATTTCCCCCCATCCTTTATTAAAGCTTTGGTCTTCTTGATTCCTGAGCTTCCTGGGCAGTTTTGCCATTTCGGCATAGTCTAATAGCTTAGTTTGCCATTCTTCTCTGCTAGGGACTTTGTCTTCTTTCCATCTCTGGGCTAATAACATCCCTGCAGCTGTCGTCGCATACATTAAAAGTCTCTTCTGCTCCTTTGGAATATGGATCCTTTGCCAGCCTGCTGTCCCCCCCCCCCCCCCGAGATTTTGTTCATCCATTAGTCCCAGTCAGCATGGGTGGCTTGGGGGAAGGAAAGATGGTTCGGATACTTCAGCTGGTGTAGAATTCAGCGGCCAGGTTGCTCACCGGAGCAAAATAGTTTGAGCATATTATACTAATCCTTGTCCAACTGTGCTGGCTACTGATTAGTTTCTGGGCCCAGTTCAAAGTGCTGGTTTTGACCTATAAAGCCTTAAGCAGCTCAGGACTGCAATACCTCAAGGACCGCCTCTTCCCATATGAACCTACCTGGACCCTGAGATCATCTTCTGTATGCCTCCTTCGTGTGCCTCCTCCTTGAGAAGTCCAGAGGGTGGAAACACGAGAATGGGGCCTTCTCTGCAGTGGCTCCCCATCTGTGGAATGCTCTCCCTAGGGAAGTTCGACTGGCGCCTTCATTATACACCTTTAGGCGCCAGACAAAAATGTTCCTTTTTAACCAGGCCTTTGCTGATCTGTTTGACATCCTATACCCTTTTAAATGGGTACACAGGTGGTGCTGTGGGTTAAACCACAAAGCCTAGGACTTGCCGATCAGAAGGTCAGCGGTTCGAATCCCCGTGATGGGGTGAGCTCCCGTTGCTCGGTCCCTGCTCCTGCCAACCTAGCAGTTCGAAAGCACGTCAAAGTGCAAGTAGATAAATAGGTACTGCTCCGGCGGGAAGGTAAACGGCATTTCCGTGCACTGCTCTGGTTCACCAGGAGCGGCTTAGTCATCCTGGCCACATGACCCGGAAGCTGTACGCTGGCTCCCTCGGCCAGTAAAGCGAAATGAGCGCCGCAACCCCAGAGTCAGCTACAGCTGGACCTAATGGTCAGGGGTCCCTTTACCTTTTTTTACCCTTTTAAAATGTGGCTCTTTTCGGTGTGGGTGTGTGTTATTGGGTTGTTGTTATTCTGATTATTTACGTTGTGATCTTTTCTGTGAACTGCCCTGAGACCTCCGGGTATAGGGCGGTATATAAATTCAATAAATAAATAAATTCAATAAATAAATAAATAAAGTGCCAATACAGGAACCATTCAGACCTTCTGGAGCCCCACACCTGCACCTGTTTTTCAATGCCGGCCTGGTGTCTCCCCTGCTTCCCAATGGGCAGTTGTAGATCCTTGGCCAGGGTCCCGAAGGTGCCCGGGTGCCCCTGTCGTCCCGCTGGCACAAACTGGCCCAGGCCCGGAATTCACAGCCAGGTGTGCGTTTGTTGTCATCTCAGCTGGGCTCTGTGCTTCTCGCCCACAGGGGATGTCTTTGACTTGGACGGACAACGGGTGGAGATTACGGAGGTAAGGGGCTGCGAGGGGGCACAAAGGGTGGCAGGCAGGGCCAGTGGGCATTGTTGTGGTTCCAGCCCTGCCCGGCACTTGCCAGGACGTGTCCCAGTGTGGCGGCTGAAGTGGACAAAAGGAATTTCGACTCCCCCCCTTGTGCTTTGAGCTTCCCTCCTGGAAATTTCCTTCTTCCTTTCCTCTCTCGGGGGAAGTTCTGGACCTTCTGCCCTGGAGTTTGGCAGGCTGGTCCCCAGAGCAGCCAGCTCCCTGGGAAGTAGGAGGAGCCTCTGTGTGGTCTTTCATGGTCTTTCTCCAGCCAGAAGGAAGGAAGGCAGATGAGCCCAGAGAAGTTCTCATGGTGGCAACCTTTCTCTCGCCCCCCCCCCTTTCAGAGTACCCCAAAAGTTGACTTCTCCTACAACCCCCTCGCTGACCCCAAATTCTCCTTCTACGACCAAAGCCTGGTGGAGGAAGTGAAGGCGGGAGACGTCATCACCCACAAGTTTTTCCGCCTCCTTTCTCTCTGCCACACGGTGATGCCAGAAGAGAAGAAGCCAGGTGAGGGGGAGGGGTGGAGTTGTCCTTCCTGCCTTGCAGGGGGTTGGACTAGATGACCCTCAGGGTCCCATTCTGCAATTCTGTGGGGAGACAGCACCTCTGGCTCAGAGCAGCGGTGTGGCCTGTGGGGAGAGGAGGGACCTCGCCTGGGGGTGCTGTGCTGGGGGGCTCTTGCGGGTTGGACTCTGAAGGTCTCCTGAGAACATGAAAAGAGCCCTTATGGGTCAGACGCTGCGCCCTGTTCTCATAGGGGCCAAGCAGAAACCCGCAAGCAGGATCTGAGCCAAAGAGCAGCGATTCAGAAGGAGGAGGCAGAAAACATGGTAGCCACCCGTTGTCTTCTCCTCCAACATGAATTTGTCTAACCCTCTTCTAAAGCCATCCAAATTGGTGGCCATCCCTGCCTGCAGTAGGAGGGAGTTCCACGGGTTAGCTATGAGCTCACTCACACTTCTGCTCGTCCTGCACCTTCTAAGCATGGGTTTTGCCTTTGCCCTGGAGAACCTGCTCTTTAGTGCTAAATTGGAACAAATGGCAGCCTGCTGATGGCTGTTTGTTCCGATTCAGCACCAAAGATGAGGCTTCCCCCGAGGAAAGCAGGGAGGCAAACGGAGGTGTGGATCAGCCCTGGGTGCTGCATGAAGAAGATCTTCCTTTTATCTGTCCTGAGTCTTCCCAACATTCAGCATCACTGGCTGCCCAAGAGTTCCAGTGTTATGAGCAGTGTCAGATTGACGTATAAGCCAAACAAGCTATAGCTTAGGAGCCCACTCTCTTGGGGGCCCAAAAAATGTAAAGGAAAAAAACTGGATGTACATTTCCAAAATATAAGGGGGGGGAAACAAATAAAATAAAACCTACATAGAACAACCATGTTTTGTGATGTGTAGGCTCCTATGACGTAAGTCATGGGCCCCACCTGCTAGCCTGCTCCCTAAAATATCCCTGGTTTGCTCCTTTCTATATATAGGGTGCCGACATTCTGCATGGACTGGTTGCAGGGCTGTGCAAAGGGCTGAATTATGAGTCTTTGTAAATTGTGTTTCTAAAGGAACTTTTGTTATTGCCAAATGCCAATGTGTTTGCATTATTAAGTTTTTATGAATAAAAATAATTTTAAGTTCGAGCTTAATAATGATTTCACTATTAATATACTTCTTCTTAATTGTATTTCAGTTCAACAATTACTTAGATAAAATACATATTTTGTTATGTGCAAATGACTTGAGATACCTATTAGGTTCATAAATTACCATATAGCATATATACAACACAAAAAATCAGTGACAATTTGTTGCTGACAAAGGACAGCTGGACATATAAAGGACCCCATTCCCTTCAGGAGCCGAGGGCCTCCTCAAACCTCAGTCTGGCCCTGTCCTGGCCTCGGGGGTCTGGCTTCCACCTCCTGCAGAAAACCTTTCCCTGCTCCCCTTTGTCCAGGCCAGGCATCATTTTAGGAACTTTAAGGGCGTCTCTTCTTGTCCGCCTGTTCCCTCAAGACTCCGAAATCGGTTGCTGCGCTTGGGACTTTTCCGCCTCCCTCTTGCAAGTGACGCTGCCTCTCCCCCCCCCTTGCCCTCCCTGGCAGGTGAGCTGGTCTACCAGGCGCAGTCTCCGGACGAGGGGGCCCTGGTGACGGCCGCCCGGAACTTCGGCTTCGTCTTCCGCGCCCGGACCCCAGAGACCATCACCGTGGTGGAAATGGGGAAGACAATCGTCTATAAGCTCCTTGCCATCCTGGATTTCAACAATGTGCGCAAGCGGATGTCTGTCATTGGTGTGTGCCCCCTTCCTCCCCTCCCCCAAACCCCAGGCCTCGCCTGTGATTGGTTCTCAGGGAAATACTCTGCACATGCCCGGGTCTCCTCTTTGTGTCCTGGTGGAGTGGCTCTTGCTGAGTTGTTTCCACCAGCGTCAACCAGCTGGGCAGACTTTTTCGACGGGAGTTTGACTGAATTGGTGCAAAGCGATTTCCACTACCTGCTCGCTATAGAAAAGGAACTTCTAGGGGGCTGGACTCTTCTGACACCCTTTGAGGGACTGCGTGAGAAAACCCCAGAAGAGAGAGAGATGCCATGCCCTGCAGTTAGGAAGCTTCTGCCCACTGGCACAGCTCACTCAGTGTGGTCTGCAGTGACAACGGGCAGCAGTCGTCCAGGACCTCAGGCAGGGCTCCTCTCCTTCTGCATGCCAAGCAGATGCTCTGCTGTTGATCCGCTCTGGCCCTTCCATCCAGGAAGACTAGATCTTTGAAGGAAGGGGGATGAAATATACAGTGGTGCCTCGCAAGATGAAATTAATCCGTTCCGTGAGTCTCTTTATCTAGTGGTTTTTTCGTCTTGCGAAGCAAGCCCATTGACGCCTTAGCGGATTAGCGCTATTAGCGGCTTTTAGCGGCTTAGCGGATCAGCTGATAAGCGGCTTAGCGGCTTAGAAAAAGGAGGGGAAAAGGGAAAAAAACCGCAGGAACTCGCAAGACATTTTCGACTTGCGAAGCAAGCCCATAGGAAATTCGTTTTGCGAAGCACCTCCAAAACGGAAAACCCTTTCGTCTAGCGGGTTTTCCGTCTTGCGAGGCGTTCGTCTTGCGGGGCACCACTGTACTTGGAGTCGAGACTGGATTTCATGCTCTTTATTCAGCTCACAGTGGTGAGGAGGAATGGAAGTTCCCCCAGAATGTCTGCTTTATGTACATTATTTACACAATGGGCCCCACGTGATTGGCTAATTCTGGGATTCTCCTGTAGGCCAATCAGGTTGCAGATTCACTTCCACCTGGAGCTGGTTTGGGTGGCTCATGTGGACCAATCAGACTGCTGCATTCTGAATCCTATTGTTCTAGGACCAATCAGACTGCTGCATTTTGGATCCTATTCAACTCAATACATGATGTTGTTGTTTAGTCGTTTAGTGGTGTCCGCCTCTTTGTGACCCCCTGGACCAGAGCACGCCAGGCCCTCCTGTCTTCCACTGCCTCCCACAGTTTGGTCAAACTCATGCTGGTCGCTTCGAGAACACTGTCCAACCAGTTGACAAAGACAACTCAATACATAATAGGGGACAAACCCTCCCCCCAGCCATCTCTGACTCTCTGCCCGCGTGTCGTGTGTCTGTCCAGGGTGGGGAGCGATTCTGGGCCCCCTCTCATTTTCTGCCCTTCTTCCCTTCTCCCCAGTGCGTCGCCCCGACGGCAAGGTGACCCTGTACTGCAAGGGGGCGGACACGATCCTGTATGAACTCCTGCACCCTTCCTGTGTACCTCTTAAGGAGGAGACTACCGAGTACTTGGAAGTAAGCTGGCAGCAGAGTTTGCATGCAGAGCCTCCCCAGAGTGATGCCCTTGCGGCTTCATCTTCACCCCAGCCCACCCCCTAGGGGCTTCGTGAGACCCACAAAGAGGGTGCTTTAAGAAGGGGAGTCTCTGTGGAGCTCCTTTCCCCTGACCCCTCCTGTGCTCAGTTGCGTCCCTGAAGGACCAGGTGCACAGCCTGGGAGTCATTTTGAACTCACAGCTGTCCATGGAGGTCAATTCTGTGTCCAGGGTGGCTGTCTGCCAGCTCCATCTAGTATGCAGGATGTGACCCTCCCTGCCCGCAGACTGTCTTGCCCGAGTGGTGCATGCTCTGGTTATCTCCCGCTTGGACTACTGCCATGCGCTCTATGTGGGGCTACCTTTGAAGGTGACCTGGAAACTACAACTAATCCAGAATGTGGCAGCTAGACTGGGGACTGGGAGCAGCCGCCAAGACCACATAACAGTGGTCCTGAGAGATCTGCATTGGCTCCCAGTACGTTTCCGAGCACAATTCAAAGTGTTGGTGCTGACCTTGAAACGGCCTCTGTCCAGTATACCTGAAGGAGCGTCTCCACCCCCATCATTCACCCAGACACTGAGGTCCAGCTCTGAGGGCCTTCTGGTGGTTCCCTCATTGTGAGAAGCAAAACTACAGGGAACCAGGCAGAGGGCCTTCTCGGTGGTGGTGCCTGCCCTATGGAACGCCCTCCCACCAGATGTCAAAGAGAAAAATAACTACCAAACTTTTAGAAGACATCTGAAGGCAGCCCTGTTTAGGGAAACTTTTAATGTTTGATAGGTTGTTGTATTTTAGTGTTCTGTTGGAAGCCGCCCAGAGTGGCTGGGGAAACCCAGCCAGATGGGCGGCTATAAATAATAAACTATTATTATTATTATTATTATAGGAGTTTGCAGGGGAAGGTCTCCGGACGCTGGTTGTGGCCTACAAGGACCTGGAGAGGAAGTCCTTTGCCAACTGGCAGAAGCGTCACCACGAAGCCAGCACAGCCCTGCAGGACCGAGAGGAGAAGCTGTCTGAGCTGTACGAAGAAATTGAGAAAGACCTGATAGTAGGTGGGGGTGCCCAGGAGGGAAGCCAGGCGCTCAAGGCTCAGACACCGAACAGGAGCAAATAGGGATTGGTCAGCCAGGGTGAGGGTTAGCTGAGATTGCTGCCTTGGAGGGGGTTGGACTAGTTGACCCCTGAGGTCCCTTCCAGCGCTACAATTCTGTGATTCTATCAGCCTTGCAGCTTAAGCGGCTTGGAATGCCGTTGTTACTTGTTTATTTTAATTTGTCTGAGTATTTCTAAACAGTCAACCCATTCAAAAAAAGAATCATGGCAACGAAGCATAACATAACAAGCAGGCTTGCTTTCTCTTGCTCCAGAGGGAAGGACCCAAACCAGTGGGTTCGCGTTACAGGAAAGTAGAGCCCCCTGCCTTTGGTGCCTTCCTGGCTTTGCGTTTCTGACGCTGCCTGATTCTCGCTGCCCCAGTGGAGAGATGTCCTTCTTCCCCCTTTCAGTGTGTGCATCTCTTTTCCTTTTCTGATTTTCCACTCATTAAAAAGCTCTTTGTTGAGCCCTGGGGCTGGACTCGCAATGATGCGTGGCTCCTTCCTGCTGCTGCCTTTTAAGAGTCTACGTGAGAGCGCATTTCGCAAGCCTCTTCCTGAGCCGCCTTCATCTGGGCCGCTTCCCTGGAGTCCCACAGGCCGGCGGAATGGAGCCAGCCAGGGCTCCGCTGGGCCAGATTGTCTTCTGGGAGGTCAAAAGAACATAAGCAGCGCCCCCTGGATCAGGCCAATGGCTCGTCCAGTTCGGCATCATCCTCTCATTATGGCTGAGCAGTTGCCTGTGGAAACCTACTGTTATAAGAAAAACCAGACACTGGAGAGACCTGTCAGGAGTAAGCATGGACCAATGGTACCAAATAGTATGGGAAACAGCCCTACTAGAAAAATTAACTAATAAACTGAAACTGACACGGGGACAAACAGAAGAAGACGCCTTCACCCCGGTATGGCTCCCCTTTATCACATACACAGCCCAACAGGACAATGACAATAATCCACCAACAGCATACAAATCAATATGGCTAACCTGATCCAAAACACCCACCCACCTCACTCACACACGATAACAAAGATCACCACAGCCAATCACAAGCAAACAATCACACCCTAAGCCAACCCCAACCTCTCTCACCACCAAAGGAACACAAGTGAACAACACAAGCACGCTGACACCAAACTACATACATTAAACATAATAGAAACACCACCACCCGACCCCACCCCCATCCATCCTCCCTCTCCCCACCCCCCACCCTTTCTTTTTTCTTTCTGTTTTCTTCTCCCCCTAATGCCTCAACAAATGAAACGGATTTGTAAAAATGTTACATGGAAGAAGAAGGGGGGAAAAAAAATACGAGGCACTACACTTCTGTAAAACAAGAAAATCCTTAATAAAAAATTAAAAAAAAAGAAAGAAAAAAGAAAAAACTGCTCCTTTTCCCATCATGGGGTACCCAAGAGCCTGTATAGAGTCCCAAAATATTGGTAGGAGAAAAGTAACAGCTGCCAGCCAGAGAATATTGAGAAGCAAAGCAGCTAGTAAGCCTGATGTTTATTAAACTGTTGCAACAGGGTACTCCCCTCACATGCAGGAAAGGAGGAGGAACCCAGAACATTGGTGTGCAAGCCTTTATATAGACTTTTGAGATTGCCCACCCTGTAGCTCAAGACCACCCCCCAAAACATCATCCATACATCACAGAAGGAGGCTGTCCCCAGCAGAAATTTGAGAGTGTTGCTTCTCTCCTGTCTGCCAGGATACCTGATAAGGCCTTATCAGTTGCCTTTTCTGGTAGCCTGGCCATTCCTTGGAGGTGGTAAATACTATCCATACACAAATATGCCCTTAAGACAGGATCTGTAAGCGAAAACACAATGGGAAGGCTTTCCCCATTTGCCTCCCTTACTGCAGAGAAATAGTTGAGGTCGCTGGGAGAGTGAAAATGCTTCAGGATTGTTCTTCTTTACTGTTTCAGACACGTGGTTTATATACTTATGTATGTGTTTGCCTTGTACATTTATGAACATTTATTTTATATATATATATATAGGACCTTAGAATTCCTATAACACTACAAACTGGATCTGAGCCACAGTTTAACTGCGCTGCGTGACGAAGGATTTTTCTTCCATCCATCCTGAATCTTTCAACCTAAGGGCTCACCTGTCCTTCCATGTCCCACGCTTAGAAAGCAGGAGTCTGAGTGGTTTTTTGTTTGCCTCCCCACTTTCCCCAGAAAACCCGCTCTCTAGAGTTGAATCGGAACAAACATCAATCCACACAAAACACAGCAGTCATTTGCTCCAATTCAACCCACTATAGGGCGGGTTTTCCTGGAGGAAAACAGCAGGATAAGTGAAAGTCTGGGTGGGCCCCCAACTTCATTGGGTGTCCGTTGGTCACCCCTTTCAGAGCACCCCTTTGTGACCCCCCCTCTTTCTGCAGTTACTTGGTGCCACGGCCATCGAGGACAAGCTGCAAGACGGTGTCCCACAGACAATTGAGACCTTGGGGAAAGCGCAGATTAAAATCTGGGTGCTCACTGGAGACAAGCAAGGTACTGCCAGAGGGGGAGACAACACACTGCTTTCAGCCCCCCCCAAAACAGCTGGCGGTTGATTCTGCCCCCTTCTGGGGTGCATCACAGGGCGGGAAGAACACCGCAGCGCCTTCTCAGTTCGTGGGGGTGACTGTGGGCCTCCTCTGCTCCCTGCGCAGAGAGGCAAAACTCCCTTGATCTGCCCCTGGGTGAGAAATGCCTGGTGGGTGAATCTCAAAGTGGGTGAGGCTGGCCTCCTTGCTCCCACCAGCCCTAAGTCGTCCTGGAGTTGTCTCAGCAAATGGGGGGAGCTGGGAAAGAGAGGTGGGCTTGGATCACAGCGAGCGCCAAGGAAAATGCGCTGAGAAAATCAGGATCATAAGAGATCTGAGAGAAGCAGAGTAGCAAGAGAGGAGAGTAAAGACAACAGGAGCAAGAGAGAGAGAGACAAAGAGCACTGAAAAGTTAAAGCCCTTTAAAGCGAGTACAGGGGGGCTAGATGTGGTTTTAAGTGCAGGCAAGAAAACCGAGATGAACCGCAGAGTAAAAAATCCATTTGAAGCATTGCCAGCATACATTTAATGCCCATCAGCTCCCCCAGAGAATCCTGGGAAATGTAGTTCTCCCCTCGCAGAGCCACAGTTCACAGCACCCATGCAAACTACAGTTCCCAGGATTCTTTGGGGGAAGTGGTGAACTTTAAATGCGTGTTTGAAGCATCTCTGGCGTTTTGGTGGGTTTTCCAAAAGAAGTCCAGCAAGGCCGTCTCCAAGCTGAGGTGAGAAGGAGAGTGAGCAAGAACCTTCAGGAATCCCTGTGCCAATGTGAGGGCACAGGAGGGACTCTTGCCCTCTGCCTGGCTGTCTGGGATGGAGGGGGCCCTCAGGTCAGCTGACCCAGCCTGAAGGGTCCATCTCAGGCAGAGGCGTTGCCACGAAAGGGGAGAATGAGCGAGGGAGAGTCCGTCCCCCAAGGGGCCAGGGGTGGATCCTAACGGGTGCACCTCCTCCTTCCATGGAGCTGCTGAAGCAGAAGTTGGCTGGGCCTCTGCCAGAGATTCCTGCCTTGCAGGGGCCTGGACTAGGGGACCCCCTCCCACTCTGCCATTCTGTGATCCTTCTCCAGAGACGGCCGTGAACATCGGCTACTCCTGCAACATGCTCTACGACGACATGAAGGACATCTTCTTCATCCAGGGGGACACCTTTGAGGAAGTGCGTCATGAACTCAGGTAAAGGCCTTCTCCGCCTATATTCTTTATTAATATCCTTCCTAACTTGGGCTAGCAAGTTCCTTTACTTAGCAGAGTTTCACATTCCCCTTTTAAATGCACAGCGGGTAGCTGGTTGCAGGCTCGTGTAAGCTTCTCACTATCATACAATTCAGTACAGCAGTACCTCGGGTTAAGTACTTAATTCCTTCCAGAGGTCCTTTCTTAACCTGAAACTGTTCTTAACCTGAAGCACCACTTTAGCTAATGGGGACTCCTGCTGCTGCCGCGCCGCCGGACCACAATTTCTGTTCTCATCCTGAAGCAAAGTTCTTAACCCGAGGTAATATTTCTGGGTTAACGGAGTCTGTAACCTGAAGCGTATGTAACTTGAAGCGTATGTAACCCGAGGTACCACTGTATTGAATTGTATGTTCCTGGTAAGTCCCCTTATATCCCTCTTAAAAGAATAAGCACGCCACAATCTTGTGTAAAATATATATAAGAAGTTTACTCACATTCAGTTCCCAGTTGGATCCCTGAAGGCAGACTTAGTTACAAAGTATATACATGTGGATCTATCCCATATGGGGATAGCTAGTTAAAGAGCTGCTCCAACAGAGGAAGTCAAAGAGAGAGAGGGTGCTGCGTGCCTTGTCCGTTTGTTACCTGGACAGATAAGGTCACGCCCACCTCTAGTCACATGCAAAGGAAGTATGTCCCATTAAGAAGGAAACAGGAAGTTTTCTGCTGACTGGACCAAACATCCCCCTGCATGTCCACTCTAGGAAAACAAGGAATGTTGCTACTTATGTATCACATCCCACATGCCCTCCAGATCCAAGGCTGTGGCAAGGCTGCCGTGGCTACTAGGCAAGAGGGCCCCTCTCTCCCCCTAGCATGCCCCTGACTGCCAGTTGCTGGCAGCCGCAGGTGGGCAGAGCGCTGCTAAACTCAGGTCCTGCTGGGGGGCTTATCCCAGGGAGGGGCTGAGATGCTCTGCTTATCTTTTTTTTTTTTTTTAATAATTTTTATTAATTTTCCAATTTTAAAACGATACAACATACACACATCATCAAACAAAAACAAACACACACATATAGTTTCATAACCTCATTTTCATAAGCCTTCTTTCTCGGACTTCCCCATACCTCACCCTTTTTGCATCCTTATTTTACAATTTTTCAGCAACCCTTTACTCCAATTAATTAAAACTTATTATCTTTCTCAATTTCATCTTAATTCCACAAACAATTTCAGCTGCAATTCTGTATCTTCCTTTCCCTTGACATTTTAGCACTCATCAATATTGTAACAGTTCTTAAGATAAGCTTTGAACTTCTTCCAATCATCCTCCACCGTCTCTTTCTCTTGGTCACGGATTCTGCCAGTCATTTCTGCCAATCCCATAAAGTCAATCACTTTCGTCTGCCATTCTTCCAGTGTGGGAAGTTCTTGTGTCTTCCAATACTTTGCTAGAAGGATCCTTGCTGCTGTAGTGGCGTACATAAAAAAAGTCCTATCCTTCCTTGACACCAATTGACCGACCATGCCCAAGAGAAATGCCTCTGGTTTCTTGTGGAAGGTACATTTAAGTACCTTCTTAATTTCATTATAGATCATTTCCCAAAAGGCTTTAATCTTTGGGCAGGTCCACCAAAGGTGAAAGAAGGTACCTTCAGTCTCATTACATTTCCAGCATTTATTATTGGGCAGATGGTAAATCTTCGCAAGCTTGACTGGGGTCATGTACCACCTATAGATCATTTTCATAATATTTTCTCTTAAGGCATTACATGCCGTAAATTTATTTTTTTTTATAATAATTTTTATTGATTTTACAACATAAACAAAAAACGAACAAACATAATGCGACTTCCCCAAACCTCCCCTTCACTGCATCCAAATTTCAAAATTTTTAGCAATTCTTCATCCCATTTTTATATTTAGTTCTCTTTAAAAAGAGTTTCTGCTTTATAAATTTCGATTTATAGCTGTAATTCTTTGTGTCCAATCCCCTGACATCTTAACATTCCGAAATTTTACAACAATTTTTAAGATAGATTTTAAATTTTTTCCAGTCCTCCTCCACTGTCTCTTTCCTCTGGTCACGGATTCTGCCGGTCATCTCTGCCAGTCCCATAAATTCAGTCACCTTGGTCTGCCATTCTTCCAGAGTAGGTAATTCTTTAGTCTTCCAATACTTCGCCAAAAGGATTCTTGCTGCTGTTGTTGCGTACATAAAAAAGGTCTTATCTTTCTTTGGTACCAATTGGCCGACCATGCCCAGGAGAAAAGCCTCCGGTTTCTTTACAAATGTCCACTTAAGGATTTTCTTAATTTCATTATAGATCATTTCCCAGTAGGCCTTAATCTTTGGGCAGGTCCACCAAAGGTGATAAAAGGTTCCTTCACATTCATTACACTTCCAGCAATTGTTATTGGGCAAATGATATATCTTTGCTAGCTTGACTGGGGTCATGTACCACCTATAGATCATTTTCATTAAGTTCTCTTTCAGGGCACTACATGCCGTAAATTTAATACCTGTGGTCCATAACTGCTCCCAGTCAGCAAACATAATATCATGGCCGATATCTTGTGCCCACTTAATCATGGCTGATTTAACCGTTTCATCTTGTGTGTTCCATTTTAGCAGCAGATTATACATTCTAGACAAATTCTTAGTATTGGGTTCTAGCAATTCTGTTTCTAACTTTGACCTCTCCTTCTGAAATCCTAGTTTTCTGTCCTGCTTAAAAGTTTCATTAATCTGGTAATAATGTAACCAATCTCGGACTTTAGGTTTCAATTTCTCAAAACTCTGTAGTTTCAACTTTTCACCATCATATTCTATAATTTCACAATATTTTGGCCAGTCTGTATCCATGTTCAATCTTTTTACCGCCTTAGCTTCCATTGGTGACAGCCACCTGGGGGTTTTACTTTCATTTTTTTTTTTTTATTAAATTTTTATTGGGTTTTCAAATTTTTTAACAACACACAACATATATGACTTCCCCCCACCCCCCCACATACATCCCACTTCCCCCATTTAATTCAGCAAGTTCTTATTCCTCTCTCTAAACTTAATCTCTTTATTCTCCAACTTAGTTCATCTTATTAAACCCCATAATATTACCCTATCTTCTTATATGCAATAAATCCTTGTTTCTAAGATCAATCAAAATTTATATACCAATCTCCCCTTTTTTTATATTAAAGTATAAATCGAATTTACAATAGCCAAAAATCATAAAGTTTTTCAAAAATCTGTTTTCCCCCCTCCCTCCCTGCCCGGGTATCTGTCCCTTCCCAAGTAGTTATCCTTCCATAAAATTCCTAGCCAGGATTCCTCACATCTCCAGCCCTCAAGTCTATTTCAGTCTCTCTCCGGTTTTTCTGTTGATATTCCTTTTTGCTGGTTTCCAGGTCTCGAAGGGTGTCTGTTACAGTTACTTCCTCTTCTCCCAGTTCAAACCTAATTGAGAAAACTTGTTGCCAGGGTTCTTCCAAAAGTCCTCCAGGTTGCAGATAATAAAGGCCAGAAAAGAGGAGGAAGTCCCAGTTATATTTCTTTACTCCTTTAATTTTCATAATTCCACAGTTTCCAAGGGCTTCCTCCTTCACTTTTCTCCTCAGTCTCATGTCTTCATACTTTGTAATCCAAACGATTTCTTTGTTCTCTGGCACCATAGGTTTCCACACTTTCTCTTCTCCGACTTCCTCCTTCACCCCCTCCAAAGATGTCATATTTGGTTGAGCTACAGAGTCTCTCAAGAACAAGTCTCTAGTTCCGTCAGCAAGATTGTTTGTTTTGAAAATCAAGGTCGTGTATTGTTCTTGTAAGATTCCCACGAGAAAAGAAGCTCTCTCAATTTGTGCTAGTAATTTTCCTTCTGCAGCCATTGTAGTGTCACTGGTTTCCCCTAGGGGGATTTCCATTGTTCACAGTTCTACGCCAGCAATCCTTTACCCTATTGTTTATTTACTTTGTTTCAAAACACGTCTGTTTATATGTAACACCTTTAAACCAAAGAGATATATAGTAATACAGTTTTGTCCTTTGTTCAGCTGTTTGACAGCTCAGTTGACAGCTGTCAAACTCCGATTCCTTAAGGCTAGATTGGTGCAGGACGCTCCCAGGTCCAAGGGGGGGGGTCACAAAAGTTTCCAAAGTTCGTTTCTTCCCTCCAGCACAACTTGACAAGATAAAACTTGTTCTTAAAAGTTATTAAAATCTCTTACCAGTTTCCGTAAACGTAAAATCTTTTTCCCGATCTTAGATTTTCGCTCCTTGCTTCCAATTGCCTGTATGAAGGGGGGGTGCGGACTTCCCTTTAGCACATCCCCCCGTTTGCCCAATTTAAGGATAACGGTTTTTTTAAAAGTCCAAATTTTCTTCTACTCACGGGGTGTTTGTATCCAATCGAGTTTTCAGGTAGAAAGTTGACGCTCTCCGGTGAATGGCTTGCGGCTTCACTCCACTGAGGTAGCGGTTTACTCTCAGCACCACGCCACCCCCCGTACCTTCTCCGCAGCCTTTAAAAAGGCTCTTCGACTGTCAGGGGGGGCGCTTAAGGTGCCCACCGAGTCACCAGGTCCACAGGTATCCGCACCTGTGGTTTCTAAGGGTCCCCGCGTCGCCGGCGCGGCAAGACCCGTCCTCAGAGGAGCCGATTCCCTCCGGAGCTCGGAGGGAATCCGCCATTACACCGATCGCATCAACCCGGAAGTCGGGGGTTTTACTTTCAAACAAATCTTTATATCGATTCCATACATTATACAATGCTTTCCTAATAATATGATTTTTGAAATTTCTATGTACCTTTACCTTGTCATACCATAAATATGCATGCCAACCAAAACTATTATCATAACCTTCCAAGTCCAGAATGTCTGTATTCTCAAGAAGTAGCCATGGTTTCAGCCAGCAAAAAGCTGCTGCTTCATAATAAAGTTTTAAGTCCGGCAGGGCAAAGCCCCCTCTATCCTTTGCGTCAGTCAAAATCTTAAATTTAATTCTGGGTTTTTTGCCCTGCCAGACAAATTTAGATATATCTTTCTGCCACTTCTTGAAACAGTCCATCTTATCTAAAATTTGCAATGTCTGGAACAAAAACAACAGTCTCGGCAATACATTCATCTTAATTACAGCAATTCGGCCTAACAAGGAAAGTTTCAATCTTGACCATATATCAAAATCTTTCTTCACTTCAGCCCAGCATTTCTCATAGTTATCTTTAAATAGGTTCACATTCTTAGATGTTAAATTCACCCCCAGATATTTTACCTTTTTAGTAATTTCCAAACCAGTTTCTCTTTGAAAACTATCTTTTTCCTCCACCGTAAGATTTTTTTCCAACACCTTTGTCTTGTGTTTATTCAATTTAAAACCTGCTACCTGACCAAATATTTCAATAAGTTCCAGAACTCTTTTTGTGCTAGTTTCTGGCTGTTGTAATGTCAAAACTAAGTCATCTGCAAATGCTCTTAGCTTATAATGTTTAGTTCCGACCTGTATACCTTTAACCAGCTGGTCTCTTCTAATCATATTAAGGAAAACCTCCAGTACCGATATAAACAATAGAGGGGAAATTGGGCATCCCTGTCGTGTCCCTTTCTCTATTGGAATTTCATCCATAACCATACCATTTACAATAAGTTTAGCCTTTTGCTCAGAATAAATTGCACTTATACCATTTTCAAAGTTCTTGCCTACCCCCATTCCTTGGAGATTCCTCTTCATAAAGCTCCAACAAATATTGTCAAAGGCTTTCTCTGCATCCACAAAAATCAAAACAGCCTTTCTATTTATATCAGTTTCCAAAAGTTCTAGAATATCTATAATATTCCTCACATTGTCTGACAATTGCCTGCCTGGTAGAAAGCCTGTTTGGTCCCTGTGAATCTCCTCTAACAAAACTTTTTTGAATCTTTTTGCTAGGATGTCTGCAAAAATTTTATAATCCACATTCAAAAGTGATATAGGGCGGTAATTCTTAACTTGATGTTTCTCAGTTTCTGTCTTTGGTATAAGTGAGATGAATGCTTCCTTCCACGATTCGGGAGCCTTTTTCCCCTCCAAAATTTGATTGCAGACTTCTTTCAGTGGTTGTATTAACCAATCCTTCAATACTTTATAATATCTCGCGGTTAGTCCATCTGGTCCTGGTGATTTTCCCAGCTTCATATCCTGGATGGCACTCTCTATTTCTTGATCTGTAATTTTCTCATTTAAACTCCTTCTGTTGTTTTCAGAGATTTTTGATAGTCCGTATTTTCCAATAAATTCTTCTATCTCCTGTTCATTTTTTGGCCCTTGTTTGTATAATTTCTTAAAGAAACTTTGAAAACAATTACTTATCTCATTTGGTTTATTAATAGACTTCCCATCTACTTCGAGTGATGTCACTGTATTCAGTTTTTGTCTCTTTTTCAGTTGCCAAGACAGTAGCTTCCCACATTTATCTGCAGACTCAAAAGTCTTTTGTCTCATTTGTTTAATTTTCCATTCTATTTCCTGGTTCATCAATTCCATATATTGTGTTTGATAAAATTTTATTTCTCTTAATATCTCCTGGGATTTAGGCTTAGATCTCAGTTTCTTCTCCCCTTCTTTTATTAGATTCCAAATTTTCTCTTTCTTCTCATTCTGTTTTTTCCTCTTTATTGAATTCTGTTGTATTAGGAAGCCACGCATCACGGCTTTACTTGCGTCCCAAATGATTCTTTTTTCTGTGTCTGGTCTCAAATTGATCTCGAAGTAGTCTTTAAGTGTTTTTTGGGCCTTTTTGCAAATTTCCTCATCTCCAAAGAGGGTGTCATTCATTCTCCATCTAAAGGTTCCAGCTGTTGTCAGTTTCATTTCCATCTTGACAGCATTGTGGTCAGAGCAGGTCTTTGGGCAGATTTCTGTTTTTTTAACCTTTGATGCCAGATTACTAGAAATCCATATTTGATCAATTCTAGTCCATGTCATTTTTGCTTCAGAGAAGAAGGTCCCCTCCCTTTCCAGAGGGTTCCTAGTTCTCCAAATATCAATCAGATCCATAGTGTCAGTCAGGTCAAAAAAAGTCTTTGGTAGTCTTCCATCATTAGATATTGTTTGTCTTTGGGCCTTATCCATATTTGTAGAGACGACTCCATTCATGTCACCCATCATTATAATTTTAAAGTCCAAAAAGTCCATTAAAGTCTCATGCAACTTCTTAAAGAATTCAGCCTTCCCCTCATTTGGTGCATAAACTCCAACAATCAATATTTTTTCTCCATGAATTTGGATTTCCACTGCCAGGTATCTTCCTTGATCATCCTTAAAGATCAATTTTGGTTCAAATTTTTCCTTGACATAAATCACAACTCCTCTTTTCTTGACTCTATCTGATGATATAAATTCTTGTCCTAATCTCTTATTTGTTAAAAGTTTTCTATGTATCCTGGCAATGTGGGTTTCTTGTAAACAGATTACATCTAGATGTTCCTTCTTTAATAAATGAAATACTTGGCCCCTTTTTCGAGGGTGGTTCAAACCATTGCAGTTCCAACTGAAGAGTTGCAGAGACATTTTGGTTACTGGGTAGATCTTCCACCGACTGCACCCAGTTGTTGTTCCTCCTCGGTCGGTGCTCGGTTCAGTCCAAAAGATAGATTTGAGATGTCCGGTACTTCCTCCTCACTGACAGTTCCTTTCTGAAGATCCTCTTGATTTCTTTCCAAAAAGATCTCTTTATCCTGGTTTGTTTTTATTTTAATTTTCTTCCCTTTGTAGCTAAAGGACAGCCCTTGTGGAAATTCCCACCTGAATGGGATATTGTTCTTCTTAAGTAGATCAACTAGTTCTTTAAATTGAGATCTAACCTCCAAAAAATATTTAGGAATATCCTTGAAGATTTGAATCTGAGAATTTTTAATGACCAAGGCCTTCTGGAAGTGTAGGTTCAATATTTTGTCTCTTTGTTCCTTTGATCCTAAGGTAATTAAACAGTCTCTTGGCTTCTTCCCTTGCTTCCTGCCAATCCGAAAGGCTGAGGTTATCATAAATTCCTCTTCCTCTCCATCTAGCTCATCATTCCAGAAGTCTTGAAATTTATCTGTGAGAAATTCCCCAAGCTTGTCCTCTTCCTCTTCTGGAACCAGTCTTAATTTCAGATTCTTACTTTTCCTTTCCAGTTCTAGTAGGGCTAATGCTGAATCATGTTCATGTACTTTTTTTACAATAGGCGCAAACTTTCCTTTGGTTTCTTCAGCAGTGGACCTGGCACTCTCAGCTATTCTCCTTGTTTCCGTAGATTCTTGAACCAAACGGTTTATAGAATCTGTATTAGATGAAATTGTTGTTGTATTCAGGTCTAGTCTTGTTGTCAATTCCGTCAGTTTCTTAGAGTTCTCTGTAGACTGTTTGGTAAGTTCTGCAGATTGCTTAGTGAGCACTTCTAGTGACTGATTTATTTTAAGCAGGGCCTGTGTCATTGACTCCATTGATGCTGCTGTTATTTTTTCTTGTGCAGCTGCTGCTCCTGATAAGGAGCCTCTTTTTTGAGCTTGTTTTTGAGCCTGCTTTGTTTTACTTCTTGTTGAAATCTCTTCTGACGGGTTGCTCATAACTCAAGGTCATTCACACAGGAAAGTTGCAAGTGGAAAATCCCACTGGATACACTGTAATGTAACTAAAGCCCTCTAGAGGGGGAAATTGTAACCATCCAAAGGCACCCAGAACAAAGAAACAGAAAGTCCAAAGGCAAAAGTCCCATTAAAAGTCTTTAGTTTGTAGCACTTTACTGTTAAAATTGTAATCCACCAAAGTCCCGAGTATGTTTCAAAATAAGTCTTACTTTGTAGCCGCTGTCCTTTGACAGCTCACTTGACAGTTCCTTTTTTCAGGCGATCGCTGCTCCGGCAGCCTGGCCAGAAGTATCGGCAGCAGAGGTTTTTTATTCCTTATCCCTTTCTTTTGCAGGTTAAAATTAATTCTGTTTCCTCCCCCCCTTCTCCTGCACAACAGGGGGGAGATCCTTTCGATGTCTGGTTTAATAAGAGTTAAAAGGAAAGTCCATTTAAACACAGCTTAGTCTTTTCATTGCTCCGTTAGTCATGCAGTTCCGGGAGGCTGACTTCCTTAATTTTGCCTTCCCGTTTTCAGCCAAATCTTCTAAATTTTTAAGTCCCGTTTTACTTTTGCGATCTTACTCACGGGTATTGTTGTTGCCAATCGTTGATTTCAGAAAGGAATCGGCGCTCTCCGTTAATGGCGACGCGGCTTCACTCCGTAAGCTGGGTAGCGATCCTCAGCACCGCGCTCACCCCGATGCCGCTCCGGAGCCTTTAAAAAGGCTCTTTCACGATGCCGGGGGGGCGCAAAGGTGCCCACCGAATCTCCTTGCTCACAGGCTTCAGCGCCTGTGATTTTAGGGGTCCCCCGCTTGCCGTAGCGGGTAAGACCCGAACTTACGGAGCAGTCCTGCCTCGGAGCTCGAGGCTAGGACCGCCATCAAACGCTGGCGCCGACCGGAAGTCTACATGCCGTAAATTTAATACCGGTGGTCCATAACTGTTCCCAGTCAGCAAACATAATGTCATGACCAATGTCCTGTGCCCATTTAATCATGGCTGATTTAACTGTCTCGTCTATTGTATTCCACTTCAGCAACAAATTATACATTCTTGATACATTCTTAGTATTGGGTTCTAACAATTCTGTTTCCAATTTCGATTTCTCCACCTGGAAGCCAATTTTCCTGTCTTGTTTAAAGGTTTCCATTATTTGATAGTAATGGAGCCAATCTCGTACCTTGGACTTTATTTTCTCAAAACTCTGTAGTTTAAATTCACCACTTTCTTGTTCTAAAATTTCAGAGTATTTTGGCCATTTGGATTCTATGTTAAGTTTCTTCACCTCCTTAGCCTCCATAGGTGATAACCACCTAGGAGTTTTATTTTCCAACAAATCCTTGTATCGAATCCAGACATTATATAGTGCTTTCCTGACAATATGGTTTTTAAAACCCTTGTGAACTTTAACCTTGTCATACCATAAATATGCATGCCAGCCAAACCTGCTTATCTACTAGTTAGGGGGTGGGAGTCTTGCTTTGCTTCCTGTGTGCATATTGCTAACGTTTTTGTTATTATTCACTTATTTCATTTATTACTGTTTTGGGGAAACTCCCTGCTGACTTCTGCAGTGCTTGTTATTGTGGGTCTTCTCTTAGGAAAGCGAGGAAGACGATGACGCAGGAGGCTGCCATGGATGACGATGAGATGGACCTCCAAGTCAAGAAGTCTGGCAACTGCAAGGTCTTGCCGGAGGAACAGCCCAACGGGGAATACGGCCTGGTCATTAATGGGCACAGCCTGGTAAGGAGGGGGCAAGGAGCTGTTGCAGGAATCTATGTAAGGGTTGAAAGGAGGGTTTGCCCCTCCAGCGGACATCGTACACACACCACCACTACCAAAATCAACACAATCACTTCTGAAAATGTCCCCACAAATCACAGTTTTTCCTGTCCTCCGCTGCACATTACCATATGCAACAATTCACTGATAAATGTATCTATGTACTGGCTCACTGGGGAAACTTCAGAAATTCGGATAAAATCACTCCAGTATCGGATTCACGCCATTCCAACGTTCTGTTCAGGAAGGAAATGGCTACCAAGCGGGGAGCTTGGGACATGAGGGAGGGCAGCCGCCCCTCTGCTTGAGTGATAATCTCTGGCATCCTGACACCTGGGTCAGCGGCGGAGGAAGCTGCTCGGGCGCCTGGGGTGGCGTGCCCAGGGGCAGGGCGTACTGTGGGGCCTCCAGAACCTGCCTGCCTCCTCCTACTCAGTCGCCCTACAGCTAGCGGGGGGGGGGGGGAGGCAGCGGGCGGACCGTTTGGGGCAGCCCAGAGCCTGCGGGTGCCCAAGCCACTGCGTCTCTCCCAGGAGAGATGCGTGGCTCGGGCACGCTGCAGGCCCTGCGGTGAGTGCCGCCTGGCATTTTATCACCCCCCTCAGTGTGACACCCGGGGTGGACCGCACCCCCCGCACTCCCCTTCCTCCGCCCCTGACCTGGGTGCCAGACAGGTAGCCATTCCAGAAACAATTACAAACCGAGGTGACGACAAAAGGGTGTGATTAACTTGGCTGGGAAACAGGGAAATGTAAATATCTCTTTTGTATCACTTGATGTGTGTATGGTGGGGTCAAGCCCTGATGCTCAGGTTACTGCATCCATACCCTCGCAGTGTGTGATGTACTGAGGTTTACTCACATCAGTTCACAGTGGGATCCCTGAAGGCAGACTTAGTTGCAGATACAGTGGTACTTTGGGTTAAGAACTTAATTCATTCTGGAGGTCCGTTCTTAACCTGAAACTGTTCTTAACCTGAAGCACCACCTTAGCTAATGGGGCCTCCTGCTGTTGCCGCACAATTTCTGTTCTCATCCTGAAGCAAAGTTCTTAACCCACGGTACTATTTCTGGGTTAGTGGAGTCTGTAACCTGAAGCGTTTGTAACCCAAGGTACCACTGTGTATACATGTGGGTCTATCCCATATGGGGATAATCCCAGTGTCTTCTGTCGGCTGAAAGACAAAAGGGCATTTCTAGCTAAAAAGCTGCTCCAATGATGAAGGAAGTCAAAGAGGGAGGTGTGCTGTGTGCCTTGTCCTTTTGTTACCTGGACAGGTTAGGTCACGCCCACCTCTAGTCACATGCAAAGGAAGGATGTCCCAGCCAGGAGGAAACAGGAAGTTTTTGACTGGCTGGACCAAACATTCCCCTGCATGTCCACTCTAGGCAAACGAGGAATGTTGTACTTGACTGCTACTTATGTATTGCCTTCTCCTGTTCCTGTCCCCCCACCCTCCCTGTGTGTGTCTCCCCCCGCAGGCCTATGCCCAGGAAGGGGAGCTGGAGCTGGAGCTGGTGCGCACGGCCTGCCTCTGCAAGGTGGTGATCTGCTGCCGGGTGACGCCTCTGCAGAAGGCGCAGGTGGTGGAGCTGGTGAAGAAGTACAAGAACGCCATCACGCTGGCCATCGGGGACGGGGCCAACGACGTCAGCATGATCAAGGGTGAGGGCCCTGCAAGCCCATCGGAAGGCTAAGGGGGGGGGCCTTTGTGAGGGGGGGCACCTGGGCCACTGAAGGCAGGATCCAGCCTCAGAGTCCCAGGGAGAAGCAGCTTCAGGACTTCATCGGCTCATTGCGCTGCAGAAATCTCCACAGCAGCCCGTCAGCCTTCGGGAGCATCCAGTGCTCTCATTAGTTAAATGTGCGTAATTGGCTGTCAAGCGAGATGCTGCGGTTTCTGAGCAGTGGGGGAAATAATGGGATGGATTAAAAGGACCTCACATGCAAAGCAAGGGTGGGGTGGCAAGGACACCCAGCCCCCCAGCCCCAAGAGAGGGGTGCCCCATAGCAACTTCCCAGGGACGATGAGCCCCACCTGGGACTGTGGCTAGAAGAGGAATCTGCTATGGGGTGGGGGCTCTATTTGATGAGGAAGGGGGAGACCACCAGGGTTGGGGCTGTGCTCTCTCTCTGGCCCTGATCCTGGAGATTTGAAAGAGGGTTAGAGCTATCCATGGAGGAGAGGACTATCGGTGGCTCCTAGCCAGCTCCTAGCTCCTAGCCATGGTCTGCCTTCCTGGTTGGAGGCAGCAATGATCCTGGAAACCCCAGGCGGGGAGGGGGCTCTTGGGGTCAGATCCTGCTTGCGGGTTTCCCATTTGAGGAATCTGCTTGGCCACTCTTGAGAGCAGGAGGCTGGACCACGGGCCTGATCCAGGAGGCTCTTCTCCGGTTCTGCAGAGGTGGAGAATGAGGCAGAGAGCCCTCCTTCGACGGGAAGAGAATCTCTACTTACTCTCTCAAGCCGTGTTTAATACGATAACGTCTTATTCTCTTGCTAATTATGCTCTTTCAAATGTGTGTTCTCGACCTTCCTTTGTAAGGCTTTGTTTTGAAATCTTTACGACACAATTTCAGTTCTCTGTTGACGACGTCGCTTTGAATGTATATGGTGCAGCTGATTTTCTTCTGTAATGTTTTGTTTTGAAATGTGCTGTTTGATGTTTGAATGTAGGTCGTAAAGTGCCTTGAGGTTTTTTTCTTAAAAATTTAAAGAGGTATAGTAATGAAATGAGTCAAGAGTCGACCCTCCCCTCCCCCACTTTATTTGTAAGAAAGCAGATGGTGGGGGTAACCTGCGTAAGAGAGGTGGGCACAGGCAGGGGGCTGGCAGGGGGCACAGACTCATGCCAATTATTGCCCCATTGGATGCCCCTGAGTGCCAGTTGCTGGAAGCACAAGGGCAGAGGCTGCTGCTGCTGCTGCTGCTGTTTGTGGCCCCCTTTCCAGCAGGGCGCTGGACCCCCTTGGCCTGACGCGGCTGCTCCCGGGCTCCCTCTCCCTCTCTTCCAGCCGCCCACATTGGCGTTGGCATCAGCGGCCAGGAGGGCATGCAGGCTGTGCTCTCCAGCGACTTCTCCTTTGCGCAGTTCCGCTACTTGCAGCGGCTGCTCCTGGTCCACGGACGCTGGTCCTACATCCGCATGTGCAAGTTCCTGGCCTACTTCTTCTACAAGAACTTCGCCTTCACGCTGGTCCACTTCTGGTACGGCTTCTTCTCCGGATTCTCCGCACAGGTGAGCCCCATCGGCAGGCGGCGGCCGTTCTGGCAGGCCTCTGCTGCTCTCTGCTGACCGCCCCTTAAAATTGCCGGGAATTGCCAACGTTTCCTCTGACAGGAGCAAGCAAGAACTGAGAATCCCGGTACCTCTCCTGAGAGCGGAGCTACTCAGTTCATTTATGTCTTTTTAAAAAAAAATCAAAAAAATTACATATTGCTTGATTGCCATTAAAAAAACAAAACACCTCCAAGCAGTTTGTGCTGGACTGCCAGGCTTTGCTGGATCCATGCAGCCCCAAATCCAGACTCTGAGCCTGCACAGAGCAACCCTTGGGATCTTCTGGAGCTGGGCAATGCCTCGTTGGGCTCTGGGGGTGCTGGGCCCCACCTTCCCTGCCCCTCTTTCTGACTGCTGCCCTCCTTGCATGGTCACACTCTGGCCAGCTAGTCTTTCCTCTGCCTTTTGCCTTTTGTTCTCTCCATCTTCTCCGAGATTTTCACATTTCACTTGTTGCCAGGGAGGGGTCTTTTGCAGGAGGGGACAGTTCAGGAAGGGCGGAGGAAGCTTCCAGTCTTGGACAACAACAACAACAACAACAACAACAACAATTAATGATATTTATGCCCCACCCTCCCCGGCCAGAGCCGGGCTCAGGGCGGCTAACACCAATAAAATCACAGTAAAAACATAATAGGTGGGAGGGGAAAAACAAAAACAAATTTAAAATACAGGTTAAAATGCAATTTAAAATGCAGCCTCATTTTAAAAGTAGCCGATAGATCAAGACCTTAAGGGAGGGATACATAAGGGTCAGACTGAGTCCAGGCCAAAGGCCAGAGCGTTCCACCAAGTCGGGGCCAGTACTGAAAAGGCCCTGGCCCTAGTTGACACGAATCTAACCACCTTGCGACCTGGGACCTCCAAAATGTTGTCATAGCACTGTGGAGCTGGAAGGGACATCAAGGGTCATCTGTTCCAACCCCCCGCAATGCAGGGTGCTCACAACCATTCTTTGCAGGCGCCAAGGGCTCCAGAACACCCCAGGGACTTGGCGCAGAGCTTTGTTCATGGGCAGCAGGAGGGGGGCTCCTGCAGTCCTGGGGATCAGTGACACGAGAGGGCTCCTTCCCTTTCCAAAGGTCTCCTGCCAACTTGCAGCACCTTGCTTCAGCTGTGATCCCTTCACGGCACGGGGCCAGGCCAGACGGCCTTTGGGATCCCTTCCAGCTCTACAGTTCTGTGATCCTTAATATTGTTGTGAATTGAGGGGCTCCACGCGCATGGTGTCCTGAGGACCTCCCTGTTTTGGGGCTCCTCTATCTGTGGGGGTAGTGAGTCCGAGAGCAAGCTTGCCAAAGCAGTCCCAAACCAGTTTCTGTGGTTGCACGCGGCACCTCAAGACGCAACTCCAGGACTAAGGCTGATTTGTCACTGATTTGGTGCATGGCGCACACTGACACCGACACCACCCCACCCCCAAAAATTCACAACAATATTTTCACCTCTGTCCTGGCTGACAGGGGAGGCCATTTCCAGACACCCCCTCCCCAATTCACTGCTGAGCGGAGATTTCCACCTGGTTCTCCCCACTGAAAGGGATGCGGGTGGCGCTGTGGTCAACCACTGAGCCTCTTGGGCTTGCCGATCAGAAGGTCGGCGGTTCGAATCCCCATGACGGGGTGAGCTCCTGTTACTTGGTCCCTGCTCCTGCCAACCTAGCAGATCGAAAGCACGTCCAAGTGCAAGTAGATAAATAGGTACCACTCCGGCGGGAAGGTAAACGGCATTTCCGTGCGCTGCTCTGGTTTGCCAGAAGCGGCTTAGTCATGCTGGCCACATGACCCGGAAGCTGTACGCCAGCTCCCTCGGCCAATAAAGCGAGATGAGCACCACAACCCCAGAGTCAGCCACGACTGGACCTAACGGTCAGGGGTCCCTTTACCTTTTACCTCCCCACTGAGATACTCACCTTAGACCATGCCCTGTGGGCTCCTTATTTCTGCCCCTGTCTTTTGACCACAGATTTACACCCTTGGCTTCCCAGCAGATGCCTGGGCCTTGTTCTCCTCTCTTGCTAGCCCTCCCTTGGGACACCCACCCGCTTGCACCAGAGGCCACCCGGTGCACCCTTGGGCCCAAGGGCCCTGGGACTGCTCCTCTGCTGCTGCTCTGCATGGGGCTTTTCTCATTTCCTCCCTCTCTTGGTCTCTGCAGACGGTGTATGACGAATGGTTCATCACTCTTTACAACATGGTGTACACCTCCTTACCTGTCCTGGGAATGAGCCTCTTTGACCAGGTACGGCTCCTTGATTTGTTTGCTGCCCTCTTCGTTCGGTCAGGAGTTTGCCCCACAACTGGGAGCAGAGGGCTCTGTTTCTGGCCCCAGTCCTGCCATCGGGGTGACTTGCCTCTCTCTGCCTGGGGGCTGCCCTGGGGTCTGGCTGCCCCTCCAACACACAGGCACACACACAGCACAGGTAGACAGGCATGCGCAGGTGAGCACCAGCATGCTCAGCCCAGGAGTGTGCGCTGGGTTCCTCCCTGTCACAGGGCTGGGCTGGGAGGGGAGGAAAGCATTTTCTAAATGGGGCGTATCTAGGGTTGGAAGCCTAGAGGTCCAGGCTAAGACCAGCGGGTGGAACCAATTTTTGCTGAGGCTTCTTGGTGAAGGATGGCAGGGGAAGGACCCCTCAGTGAGGGGCAGGGAAGGGAAGATCATCTGAGGTGGGACAATGGGGGAAGCAAGAGATGCTCTCAGGCGAGAGTCAAGATGGTCCTCCCATTTCTGTGTGATACAAGGCTTAAGATCCACCTTGAATTCTTCTTCTTGCTCTTTCTGTTTTTATTTGGATTACAGTTGTACCTCTACTTACGTATCCCTCTGGATACGGAATCTTCAAGTTACGGCCACGGCAAACCCGGAAGTGTATACTTCTAGGTTTTGCTGTGCATGCATGCGCAGAAGCTTTCAATCGCGCCGTGTGCATGCGCAGAAGCGCACCTCTATTTACATAATTTTCGGGGTGCGCACGGACCCCGGAACGAATTAAGTTCATATCCAGAGGGTCCACTGTAGTCTGTTTTTTATTGTACTGTATTATGAGAAGCTTTAATAAAATCTTATATATAAAACCAGAAACTTAGAAGAACCTTCCTAAGTGAAAGAGCAGGGGAGCAGCCTGTCAGTTGGGAATAACTGGTGGGTCAGAGATGCTGATGTTGCATCTGGAATGGGGCTCTTCTATGGGGCAGGAGGCGATCTAGGTGGCCATCTCTAATCCACATACAAAACAACCCATCACAGCCTTGTGCAGATGGAGGGAAAGGGAAAAGATGTGGCTCTGTGTCACAATAGCCCTGAAAGCATTGCAGGTTTGCATATTATTATGGTTTGTCAGGCCGGCCCAAGACACTTTGCCACCTGAGGCAAGCCACAAAAAGGTGCCCCCTTCCTGCCAGGGAAGAAGGGCTGAGAGAAGATCTATATCCGGAGCAAGGAGGGGGTGGGGATAAAGATCTGCGTCTGAATCTGCTTCTCCTGCGGGTCCTGCCGCCTGAGGCAGTTGCCTCATAGGTGGGCCGGCCCTGCATGGCTTCAACTTACTTTTGGTTTGAGGGTGAGTGAGTTCTGCCAGTTTGAGCTAGAGGCTTTGCAGAAGTGGTGGGTGTCGAGGGCGGATACTGCAGGGTGGGCGAGGAGGGGTGGGCAGCCGCCTTATTTGCCATCTCAAAACACACACCCTCCACTTTCCACCCCCAGGATGTGGATGACCGGTGGAGCCTGCAATTCCCGCAGCTCTACATGCCTGGCCAGCAGAACCTCTACTTCAACAAGAAGGAGTTTGTCAAGTGCGTCCTCTACAGCGTCTACAGCTCCCTGGTCCTCTTCTTCGTCCCCTACGGGACCCTCTTTGACTCCCTGAGGAGCGACGGGAAGGCCATCGCCGACTACCAGTCCTTCGCACTCATGGCCCAGACCTGCCTGCTCATTGTGGTCTCCGTCCAGGTAAGGAGTCGCGGCCTGCCACGGGGGGGGGGGGGGGGGCTTGTGTGGGGCCCTGGGGCCTCTGCCAGGCCCGTGGGGAGAATGCAGGACTTCCTGTCCTCAGCTGATGCAGCAAAATGACATATTGGAATGGGGAGTGTTATGTACTGAGTTGAACAGGATCCAAAAGGCAGCAGTCTGATTGGTCCTAGAACAATAGGGTCCAGGATGCAGCAGTCTGATTGGTCCACAGGAGCCACCCAATCCAGCTTCAGGTAGAAGGGAATCTGCAACCTGATTGGCCTACAGGTGAATCCTGGAATTAGCCAATCGCAGGGGGCCCATTGTGTAAATAACGTATATAAAGCAGATATTCTGGGGGAACTTCCATTCCTCCTCACCACTATGAGCTGAATAAAGAGCATGAAATCCACTCTTGACTCCGAGGATATTTCAGGGAGTGTTAAAGTGGGCCAGAATTTATTCTGGTCTGATGATAATAATAATAATAATAATAATAATAATAATAATAATAATAATAATAATAATAATATATTTATACCCCGCCCATCTGGCTTGGTTTCCCCAGCCACTCTGGGCGGCTTCCAACAAAACACTAAAATACAATAACCTCTTAAACATTAGAAGCTTCCCTAAACAGGGCTGCCTTCAGATGTCTTCTAAAAGTCTGGTAGTTGTTATCCTCTTTGACATCTGGTGGGAGGGTGTTCCACAGGGCGGGCGCCACTACCGAGAAGGCACTCTGCCTGGTTCCCTGTAGCTTGGCTTCTCGCAGGGAGGGAATCGCCAGAAGGAATGGCCTTGCCTGGAGGAATGGCCTTGCCTGGAGTGAGAGAAGCAAGGGTCAATGCCTGTCCCTATTTCTGGGAGGCTGGAGTTCCTTGGGGAGTTTAGGGTGGGATGAAGACCTCTTCAGCATAGCAGAGAACAGAGGGGAGAAGAGAGAGAGAGAGAGAGAGAGAGAGAGAGAGCGCGCGCAATGGGAAACAGTCAAACAGAACACCTCTGTTTTGGAATGTTTTGGCTCCCGATTGCCCAAAACCCAAGCAAATGCTCCGTTTTCTGAACATTTTTTGGAAGCCAAAAGTCTGACGCAGCTTCCTCTTGAATGCAAGAGGCTCTTGCAGCCAATTCATAATAATAATATAATAATTTTTATTTATACCCTGCCCTCCTCAGCCAAGACCGGGCTCAGGGCGGCTAACACCAGGTATAAAAACAATTGATTAAAATACAACTTAAGAATAGGATTAAAACACAACATTAAAATGCAGCCTCATTTCAGTAGAAACTCAAATCAAAAACTTTTTGGGGATGAAAACGTCAAATCTTCACCAAGGCCAACTACGTGGGCCAGAAAAAAGCCAGGGAAGCCCCCAAATGGGAGTTCCATCACAGAAGGAGAAAGGAAAAAGGAAAGAGGGGGAGGGGATTAGAAGCTGCGCCTTGGTTGTTGAACATTTTGGAAGCCAAACAGGCTCCCGGAATGGATTACGTTCAACAACAAGGTTTGACTGTACAGTGACTCCCCAGGGAAGAAAAACTGCAGCGCTGGGGACTTTTCAGTTTAGAGAAAAGGCAGGGAAGAGGGGGCACGATAGAGGTTTACAAAATGCCAGGCATTGAGGGAAGGGACGGAGTTTTTCTCCCTCCCTCTCTCTAGAACTATCTGGGCATCCAGGGAAGCTGAATGTGGGAAGAAGATCCAGGCCAGAGAAAAGAAATGACTTCTTCACACAGCACGTAGTTAAACTTTGGAACTCCCTGCCACTGGGTGTTGTGACAGCTTTAAAAGAGGATTGGACAAATTGACAGAGGAGAAGAGGGCTTTCGAGGGCTCCTGGCCAGGAGGCAGCCATGCTTTTGAGAGGCTTGCTTGCCAGACCCCCCTGTGGGGCATCTGTTTGGCCCCTGAGAGAACCGGCGTCTGGAGGGGCCCCTGGCCTGGTCACGGGTTCTCCTGCTGTCCTCCTCCTCTCACGCTCTCCTTGGCCTCCCTCTTGCAGATGGGCCTGGACACTGCCTACTGGACGGCCGTCAACCAGCTCTTCATCTGGGGCAGCCTGGCCATGTACTTTGCCATCACCTTCACCATGTACAGCGACGGCACCTACCTCATCTTCACCGGCTCCTTCCCCTTCGTCGGTGGGTATCGGGGGGCTCGGCAGGCAGCCCCCTTTCTGGCTCGTGGGCCGTAGAGCCACCTTCTTCCAGGGACAAGGGCGGGGGGAGCCAGCCCCTGTTGAATGCTGGCGTCAGCTCCACAGAACGGTCCTTGGGCGTGCAAAGGGGCCCTGGGGAGCCCGGAGCAAAGGCAGCTGGGGGAACAGGTGGTGCCAAGGGCTGCAATCGGGGGCAGAGGGTGGCGGGCACCTGCATTGCAGGGGGTTGGGCTAGATGACCCTCAGGACCCATTTCTAACTCTGCAGTTCTGTGGTGCTATGATGATGCTCCTTGGGCAACGGTGTCCTTCAGAGGCGAAGGGGCAGAAAGGCAGGTGTGGAATCACACAATCATGGAACTGTAGAGCCGAAAGGGACCCCCAGGGGTCATCCAGCTCAACCCCTTGCTATGCAGGAATCACAGGCAGGAAGGGCCTCCGGAGCAACAGGACCCTGGAGGCTCCTCGTTCCCCCTGACCCCTGCATAATAATAATAATAATAATAATAATAATAATAATAATAATAATAAATTTTATTTATATCCCACCCTCCCCAGCCGAAGCCGGGCTCAGGGCGGCTAACAACAATAAAAATAACACAGCATTCTAAAATCAATTCATTCTAAAATCAGTTCAAATCAAATTGATGGCAACCATTGGGCTAGAGTTCTATGAAGAATTACCAAAGGAGGGGGTCAGACTGTGCCTTGGCCAAAGACCTGGTGGAACGGCTCTGTCTTGCAGGCCTTGCGGAAAGATGTCAAGTCCCGCAGGGCCCTAGTCTCTTGGGACAGAGCGTTCCACCAGATCGGCGCTACAGCCGAAAAAGCCCTGGCTCTGGCTGAGGCCAGCCTAACCTCCCTGTGGCCCTGGATCTCCAAGGTGTTTTTGTCTGAAGACTGTAAGGTCCTCCGTGGGACATACCAGGAGAGGCGGTCCCGTAGGTACGAGGGTCCTAGGCCGTATAGGGCTTTAAAGGTTAAAACCTGATCCTGTCCTCCACCTGGAGCCAGTGCAGTTGGCATAGCACTGGGTGAATGTGATCCCACAGCGAGGACCCCGTAAGGAGCCTCGCCGCGGCATTCTGCACCCGCTGGAGTTTCTGGGTCAGTCTCAAGGGCAGCCCCGTGTAGAGTCCCATGTCCTGAAAGCAACCCTCAACTTGGGAATCAGTTTCTCCGCCAATCGCTGACCCCCAGGACCTCCAGCCCTGCTTGTTCTGCCCGCTGTGTCCCAGCAGCAGTCTCAGGCAGCTGCATGGCCTGCCCGCTTCTTATTCTCCCTGCCAGGCTCGGCTCGGAACACCCTGAACCAGCCCAACGTCTGGCTGTCCATCTTCCTCTGCGTCACCCTCTGCGTCCTCCCCGTCGTCGGCTTCCGCTTCCTGAAGGTGCAGCTCAAGCCCACCATCAGCGACCAGGTAAGGCCCCCTCCCTCCTCCTGGCAAGTAGAGGCCACAGGTGCTTCTGGGGGGGGGCTGCTTGCCTCTAAGTGGTGAGGCGAGGAGGGGCACAAGGAGCTGCCCCTCACTCGGCCTCTGCCTGCTTCTGCGATGCTTCCTGCCATCCCAGGGGCCAAGTGACCCCGGCCATCTGTGGCTGAGAGGCGAGTGTGGATTATGGACATGGATTAAGAGGAACTGGGGCAGGAGGAGAGGGCTATTTTTAGAAAGAAGCGGGGGGGGGGGAGGCGCAGCTCAGGGACTGTGACCCCCCCCCACTCCTCCTGTGGGCTGTGGCCGGCTGAAGCCCCCACTACCCTGCTGTGAAAGAAATCTGAAATCTCTAGTCAGGGTGCAGCTGAGAGCATGCCCAAACTGGAGTTATCATTGCTGACTTTATTCAGTTTATTTCTATATTGTTTTGTTTTGGGGGTGGGGGAATCTCAAAGTGGTTTAAACATTAAAACACCAAAAAAAAACATTATGGAAGCAGATGAAATACAAAATATACATTCGAAGCAGCATAACAAACAAAAATAGTAAAACGTTGGTCTTAAAGATTTCCAAATAAGACATTACAAATAAGAAAGCCGGTTACAGGATTCACATTTAATGCAGCAAAGCTAGCCAAGGAAAAAATATTAACATTGAAAAATGCTATTTTGAACATTTCAGACCCAAACAAACAAACAAACAAGCCTTAAGACCCAGGAACGCTCCCTTGAGAGCCGAATCTGCTAGAGCAGCCATGCATCTCTGCTGCCCCCTGCTGCTTCCTCCCAGCCTGCCAGCCCCAAAGTCTGGTGCCCTGGGGGGCGCATAGGGAGCCTGCCCTGATCTCCATGGCTGCATCTTGGCCCTGCAGGGACCCCTTTCCCTCCCCACTCAGCCCCCAGGTTTTGCTGCAATCTTGAGTTACAGAAACTGCCTTTCCTGGCAGTTAGGAACAGAACATTTCCATTTCTTTTTACGATATTCCCGTTTTAAGCACGGGAATAGTTGCACGCCCAGATTGCCTTCCCCTTTCGCTCCCAGGCTTGTATGAATTCCCTGGGCATCTTTTCTTTAAAAGGGCCAGAACGAGGGAGTCTCCTGAGCAGGGCAGGGTTGGTTGGGGGGGGGCTCCTCACTTGCATAAGTATACGCAGCGTCCGCACAACTTCGCTGACATCAAAATCTGTAGGGAAATCTGGGCCAGGGGGAAAGCCTGTTGCCGGTGACCCATTGGTGCCATGTGGTCAACTCCAGGAGGCTGTGGTTGCTTCGACACCCACATTAAAATCTTTGTGGGTGCTGGGCCCCCTCAGAGTCAATGGGCAAAGTTGTTGCAGCCACCCACAATCTTGGCTGTGAGATGGAGATGGCACCTGTGCATTGGTGATACCTGAAGGGCCCTTTGGCAATCCTCCTTGTTGCTTTCATGAATTTCTGTCCTCTCCAGGCCGCCCCATCCCCTGCACTCCTGGCAGATAGAAATGAGAAGCTGCTGCGGCTTAATCTGCCACAACTTTTCTGAGGCTTAGGGGAGAAAATAATAATAATAATAATAATAATAATAATAATAATAATAATAATAATTTTTATTTATACCCTGCCCTCCCCGGCCAGAGCCGGGCTCAGGGCAGCTAACACCAATAAAATCACAGTAAAAACTTAATAGGGGAAAAAGAGGGGGGGGATTTAAAATACAGTTTAGAAAGAGGTCCCTAGAACTGTAGAGTTGGAAGGGACCCCCAGAGGTTCTCTAGATCAACCCTAAAGCATCTCTGACAGACGGCCTCTGCTTCAAGGCATCCAAGAAGGAGGGAGCCCCACCACTCCCCTGCCCCTGCTCCCAGCCAATGCTTCCGCCTGCCCTTCCTCCTCCCTCCGCGCAGCTTTTCCTCTCTCTCCTTCTGCCCGCAGGTCTTGCACATGGTGAAGCAGCTTCAGAAGGGGCAGCTGCCTCCGTCCCCCAAGCGGCGCCTGCAGCGCAAGGCCTCCCGCCGCTCCGGCTACGCCTTCTCCCACCAGTACGGCTTTGGGGCCCTCATCACCTCGGGGAGGAACATGCGCCCCTTTGGCGTCACCAGGTCCTTCTCCCCCAACAGCGAGAAGTACAGGCAGAAGTGAGGTGCAGGGGGGGCGGGGGGGCTCCGTGAACCAGGGACAGGCAGAGCTGGCAGGACAGCCTGGGCAAAGGGGGCCCTCTTTTTCTGTGGGCCCCGGGCCCTCAGGGGCCAGACTGTTTGGTCCTGGGGAGCGAGAGAGGAGATGGGGCGCCACGCGGAGCTCCCTGGAGGAGGAAGGGGGTCCCCAGGGGAGAGAAGGAAGAGGGGACCCCATGGCCCCTGCACCACAGCCCTTTCCAGAAGAGAGGCCGGTCCCTTCTCATCTCCATGGACCCCTGAAGCTCTTCCAGGAGAGGCGGGCCCAATCTGCCCAGAACCACGTAACAGGAGACGACAGTTGCGGAGAGGCCATTGGTGCTGTTTCCAGTGTGGCAACCAGCTGCTCGATGTGGCAGGATGAGGCCTTGGCCCCAGAGGATTCCTGGAAGCAGGAGGCATGGATTTGGCAAAGCGTGGAGGGGCCCTGCCAGGACGCCCCCAGAGACTCGAGACCCCCCTCGGCTGGGAGCCTGGATACAGTTTGGGGCGGAGAGTGCCGTCCCACGTGGCTGAGTGGGCGAGATGCTGGGGTCTGGGTGGGGCTGGGCTGCCAGCCTGGTCCACTCTTCCCCCTGTGCGGCCATGATGCCCTTCCTCGATTCCAAAGATGGCATGGGGAGTGGCACGGCTGGGGCCCCTCGGTGCTGGCAGTGGGCGACGTCTGCCCCCCATGGGTCTCGGTTATTCTTCCCAAAGCACCTTATCAGTGGGAGGGGGGCAGAGTGATGCTGCCAGGCCAGGTCAACTTCTCCCACCCCCTAACTTTGGGACTTTGTTGCTGTCCGTGGCAGGAAGGCCCCTGGCCACCGGTGGCCCTCGCCCCATGGCAAAGGGGGGCTCATGCTGGGGTGGGGGGCTGATGCTCAGGGAAGAGCAGAACCAGTCCCGGTTGGGTCCCTCTCAGGGCTTCAGATTATGGGGAGGGAGGAGGCCACATTTGCACTGCTCTGGGTGGGAGGGAAATATAGGTGAGGCCGCCGTGGGGCGCCCCACAGACTTTGGTCTTCCATTTGTACAACCCTTTGTAATAAAACAGCAAATGAAAATGCTCTGCATCTCCCTGTGGTCTTTCAGCGAACGGGGCTCATTGGTCGAAGTGGAGGGGGCAGTAGGGGGCTCTTTGGGGGGGGAACCCCAGGAGACTCAGCAAAGGGGGCTTTTCCTGCTGGCCAGACCCACAGGGCTTTTGGGGCTTGGTCTACTCATTCCAAGATGGGCTGAGCCAGCTAGGCTGCAGCATTTGGGCTGGGGGGGGGGTTCCATTACGATGGGGCTGGGGGAGAATGAATGGAGGCGCCTTGTTGCACCACCAACCCTCAGCCATCTTTCCCCTTTGGATTGTTCAGTGGGGGGAGAGCAAGGTGCGTGGAGACCTCTGAAAGATGCCCCCATCCCCTTGGGAGAGAGAGAAAACGTGGGGAGGGCTTGCAAGCTTTCCCAAATGACCCAGAGGCAGCGCTGCCCAATGGTCACAGCAGCATTCCGCCTCCAGTCTGCTCCTCTTCTTTTGACGCAGTCCAGCCTGGTCAATGCACTAATCCAGACCCTCCACCAGTTTAGGGAAATTGGGGGTGGGGGTGGAGGGGTGTCTGGATTTTTCCCTAATCCAAAGAGAAGACCCCACTGCAACTCCTGGCCCTCCGCACGTGCTCAGAGGCCCTTTGGCCCTTCTCGCCCTGGCATATGCTCCTCCCAGCTGATCCCCAAGCAAAATCAAGCTAAATTTTGTCCATGGCTGCAGACAGCGGAAGTGAGTTTTGTTCAGCTCCTGCTCTGTTAAAATGGAAGGACCTTTCACTGACATCACAGGTAAGTCAGAATAAATAAGATATAAGACGATGGTCAGCGCCTGGTCTGACAACTCCGTATTGTATTCAATCACTAATTCCAGGCTGAAATTACTTTTCCACGGAGCTTCCAGCTGCCGACCTGCAAGGAGGCTCTTTGGCAACTCTCTTGTTTTGCCAGTTCAAGAAGAGCAGGCAAAAAAACAGTAGAAAGAGGAGAAACCACCAACATGGTAGTCAGAGATGGAGGAAATAATGTGTTCTGGAATTATTATGAGTTGTATCCAACTACGTCCTACTCAGAGAAGGAAGGAAATGTCACAGGGGAGCTGACGGCAAACACCCTCTGGGAAGAGCAGAAGGAAGCAAGGCCCTCCGCTCAGATCCATGAAATAGACTCCCTCCTCATGAGCTGGGGCTCAGAATGTGTGCCCCCCCCCGACTATTTTCTAGGTCTCAGACCCCTCCCTCTGCCCACGGTGAGGCACCAAGCACATTCCTTGGGGTTTCCTGGTTTCCTGTTCTGTTCTGTGGAGTAATCCCCTTGTTCTAGGGGTGGATCTACACACAGGGGTGGGGGGACGCTATAAATAAGTCAGAAATTAAATCATTATTTTTAAAAAGCCCTATGTATAAATGCTAAAGAAATGTCTTGTGCTCTCTGGCGCCATCTGGTGTTGCATGTTTATAACACATACAAATTGCTGAGTTTTTTTGACTAATGTAGCTGAGTCCTGAGGGTGGGAGGGGGGTCTGGCAGACTGTCCACTCTCAGCTGGTGCTGCCTCTATTCACCCTGATTCCTGTCCTTGCTCAGGCCCCCGACTCCCAGCCACCAACATTTCCCAGCTCTCCTCCTCCTCCTCTGGGGTGTGTCCTGTTTCCCCCCACCATGAACCTGGGTCCAGGCTGCCCTCTTCTGCCCTCTCCCTGGGAGCCTCTTGGCCAGACCGTCTCCACTGCTGCTCCTCATCAACAAGCCATGTCTATTAACTTCAGTGGGTCTACTCTGCATAGGACTAGCACTTGAGCACAACCCTGTGTCTCCCTCAGTCCTCCACAGTATCAGTGTTATGTACTGAGTTGAATAGGATCCAAAAATGCAGCAGTCTGATTGGTCCTAGAACAATAGGATTCAGAATGCAGCAGTCTGATTGGTCCTAGAACAATAGGATTCAGAATGCATCAGTCTGATTGGTCCACAGGAGCCACCCAATCCAGCTCCAGGTGAAAGTGAATCCGCAACCTGATTGGCCTACATGAGAATCCCGGAATTAGCCAATCACATGAGGCCCATTGTGTAAATAATGTACATAAAGCAGACATTCTGGGGGAACTTCCATTCCTCCTCCTCACTACTATGAGCTGAAGGAAGAGCAGGAAATCCAGTCTCGACTCCAAGTATATTTCGGTCAAGAAGGCAGAAAGTGCTCGTTTCCATCAAAAGAGTCACAAAAAAGGCATGGGGAGCCAAGACGCGAGGGAGACACTGTTTAGTTTAGTCTATTTCAGTTCTGAGCAGTGAGTTTCTGATTCTTCATATTTTTCATCAAATGCATCCTGGACTTTTGAAAACGGAAGGTTTGCCCAGATCAAAACAAACTTATCTACCCTTTCATATGCCATAATCTAACATTTTTTTCTATTTTTTCCATTTGGGGGGGAGATAAACAAAGGCTTTGCGGAGGGGGGGGCAACAGGGATACCCCCCTTATTCAACCCCCCCTGTCCCCGAGGCCCTTACATCTCTAATCTGGTTCTCACTTTCCTGGCCCCCAAATGGATGTGGCCCAGTTTGCCCCCTGCAGAGTCCCACGGAGACATCGCCCAGCTGCCACTTGCTGCATGATGGGCCTTTGTTGTCGGGGTCCGGATGGGGTGGAGTTTGGCCCCCGTCTTCTGTCTTGGCTGCTCTTTGCAGCATCCCAGGCTGACAAGAGGAAAGGGAGGCAACTGCTGCATGTGTTGCTGGGTGGAGGTCATGGGAGAACTCGGTTTCTGGAGCCCAGAGTTCAAGGAGGATGCTGGTGAACTGGAAAAGGCTCTCCAGAGACGGACAAAGAGGCAGGAAGGGATCAAATCCTGTAATAAGAGGCTGAAGAACTGGATATATTTAGCTGAGAGAAAAGGTTATTTTCAGGCCAAGCAAATAGGCTGCTGACTGTTTTGCAAAACATTCTTGGAACAGGGCTATGGCTGTTCTCTTCCTCTTCAGAAACCATTATTGATCAAGGTTAGTTCAATAATCAATGGTTTTGAACTGTGGCTGTGTCAAAAGGGGACAGCACAAGTAATTGGCAATTGCTGAGGGTCTGGTTGGAGCAAGTGGGATGTGCTGGACTAGAGACTGTAATTTCAAACTGTAATTTTATTGCTTCCCATATTGCTTTCATCTTGCATTTTATTGTATCATGATTTGAATTCCCTAGAACTGAAATTGTGTCACAAGAAATAAAAGAAGCAGTAAAAACCATTATAAATCAGTTAGGATATTCATACAATTTTATATATTGTAATTTATTGTATTTCAATCTGAATTCCATGCAATATATAAGAAATTAAAGGAGCAATTAAAAACTAATGTGAATATGATGAATGTGCCGTCTTCAACTGCAGATCCACAGGCCGTAAAGAGCTGATCGACCGTGAAACGGACTTAAGCATAAAAGAATGGAATGTCTCTGTAGCAGCCAACCTCCTTTGAGGTTTTTAAGCAGAGCTTGGGTGGCCACCAGTCTGGGATGCTTGAGCTGAGATTCCTGCATTGCAGGGGGTGGACTAGATGACTCTGGGGGTCCCTTCCAACTCTAAAATTCTGGGATTCTCCTCCCACAGGGAGTTCCCAGGAGCCAGTTCATGGGCCACAAACTAAGGAACCCTTTAGCCCGCTTGCCATGCTCTGGAATTAGTTGGTGCATCACTTACTTAATGAGAGAGTTTGACTTCTTGTAGCCTTCCTGTCTGGCTCATCTGAAGTCTGGCAGCTCTGCCTGGAGTGTGGGTGGGTTTTAAGAGCCCCCACTTCCAACTGCACCCCCTCGTGTGTGTCCCGTCCTCTTCCCCTGGATTCTGGACATAACTGGTGCCTGGGAGTTTGGGTGGGGCTCCTTCTGTGCTGCTATGATACTTGATTCTGATATTGTGACGTGAGCCTGTCATTCTCCTGGGCATGAGGCAGACTCACCACCAACAGGCCTGTTTTTATGTCTTGACTTGGCCGCTGCAGCTGTTCCTGAGCATGTCACTTTAAGAACCTGCAACTTTTTAATTAGCCGGTCAGCTTCCTTGCCGCTGCTTTTTCCGCAAGGCCAGAAGCTGATTCAACAGACACTCTTCTTAAAATAGGTTTGTTGGTAACCAGCTTTGCATTCTCTCTAGCTGTGAATTGGCTGCTATTATTGGCTTTGGGTGGTCCCTGTTGATCTTTTGGCTCCCCAAATTATGCAGTTTTAGACATACAGCAGACTCTTTAGGATTTAAAAATTCATTTGGGTGATGCTGGACGCTGCTGCCTCGAGCTATAAAGAGGCAGGGTGAAAATGTTTTGAACTGTTAACAGAGAAATCTGAGGGCTCCTTTGGACAAAAAACAAGGAGACCAGCCAGGAATCCCAGAGCAAAACAGCAGCCAGGAGGCTTGGTCTTGACTGAAGACTGTCGCGACAGGACTCCCACCTGCCGCCAGGTGGAACAAGATGGAAGCCCCAAGCAAAAGAGAACCCAAACTTTTCTGCTAATCCCCATGTTACACCCCCCCCCCCACTACATCGATCATACATCACGAAAGGGGAGGTCTGGTGGCAGGAATCTGAGCATCCTGGACCCTGCCCCATGGTTCCCCTTGCCCTCCACCAAACACCCATCAAGTGAAACAAAAGAGATATTTACATTTCCCTGTTTCCCAGCCAAGTTCATCACACCCTTTTGTCTTCATCTGGGTTTGTTATTTCTGGAATGGCTACCTGTCTGGCACTCAGGTATCAGGATGCCAGGGCTTATCACTCAGGCAGAGGGGCTGCTGAGGAGCTGAGCTCACAGGTCTATAGGAATTTCTGAGGTTTTCCCAGTGAGCCAGTACAGAGATACATTGATCAGTGAATTGTTACATTTGGTATTGTGCAGCAAAGGGTAACCTGAGAGTAAGCCTGTTCCCTACTAAGAATAGTCAGTCTGATAAATGTCACAAAAGAAGCTACTCAACCCAGGACAGGAGAGTCTTTAAAACTGGGGGAGGGGCAAAGGGTGGCCTAGCCAAGCACTCCTTTCAAAGGAGGCCTCCAGGCATCCGCCAGCCCACCTCTCACTTTCATAGACCTGCAGATTTGGAAGGGATCCCAAGGCTCATCTAGTCCAGCCCCCTGCAAGCCGCTTTCTCCGCCTGGAAGAGGAGGGTGCAGAGGTCAAGGGGACGGCAGGAGGGAGGACAGTGCACTTTGTTTCCTCCCTGGGGGGTGGGGGGTGGGCAGCAACAGAGGCTCTGCCTGTGCCGTGAGGGCCTGGAAGCAGAGCATTCTTGACTTGCTCAGGAAAAAGGCACAACTCCCTGGGGTTATAGGAATTCTAAAGTCTCATCATATATCTCATCATATATATCATATATTCATAAATTTACAAGGCAAACACATACATAAATCTATAAACTATGGTCTGAAATAGTACAGGAGAGCAATCCTGAAAGCATTTTGACTCCCAAATTGACCTCAAATGTTTCTCTGCAAGGAGGAAGGAAATGGGAAAAACCTCCCCATTGTCTCTTTGCTCACAGATCCTGTCTTAAGGGCCTATCTGTCTATGAATAGGGTGAGCCTGTGACCTGGATTCAGGAACTAAGTATTTACCATCACAAAAGAATGGCCAGGATGCCCAGGTAAAAGCAATCAGTGACCATTCTGAGGTATCCTGTCAGACAGGTTTTCTGCTGTAGACTGCCCCTTCTGTGATATATGTATGAAGTTTTGGGGGGTGGTCTTGAGCTAAAGGGGAGGCAATTTTCAAATGTCTATATAAGAGCTTCCACACCAATTACAGATAGGTAGCCGTGTTGGTCTGCCATAGTCAAAACAAAACAAATTCCTTCCAATAGCACCTTAAAGACCAACTAAGTCAGTTCTTGGTATGAGCTTTCGTGTGCATGCACACTTCTTCAGATACTTCTTCAGATTCTTCAGCTTTCGTGTGCATGCACACGAAAGCTCATACCAAGAACTGACTTAGTTGGTCTTTAAGGTGCTACTGGAAGGAATTTGTTTTGTTTCCACACCAATGTTATGGGTTCCTCTCCTCTCTCCCTCCATGGGGTGAGCGGGGGACCCTGCGGCAACAGATCAATAAAGATCAGGCTTACTAGCTGCTTTGCTCCTCAATATTCTCTGCTTGGCCTCTGTTATTTTCTCCTACCAATAGTGAACCTGCATAAGGACTCTGTACGGGCTCTTGGGTACCCCATAAGGGAAAGGGAGCAGTATTTTTCTGGTAACACTGGGCTGGCTGCCCTGCCTGCGGGAGCCGTTCTGCTTGATGAGCTGGGACAACACTTGGCACAAGCTGGCTGGGGCTTGCAGGCCAGGCTTCTGGTTCTGTGGTCACCATGACAACCATGGTGTGGCCCAGTTCCATCCCAGCAAGAGGAAGGAAGCATTTGCTCTCCCGGCACATTTCAGCCAACAAGAGGCTTTTTGTCCTTTCCGGCCAAAAGGCTGCCCAGGAGCCTCTCCAGATGCTCTTCTCCAGACTCTCTGGCTCATAGGAGCATAAAAGAGCCTGCAGGATCCGGCCAATGGCCCATGTGGTCCAGCCTCCTGCTCTTGCAGCGGTAAACCAAATGCCCAGATGGGAAACCTGCAAGCAGAATTCGAACGCAAGATCCTTCTCTCTTCCTACAGTTTCCAGCAAGTGGGATTCAGAAGCAGGGCTGTCTCCAACTGCAGAAGAGCCATCCCGGCTAGGAGCCAAAAAGGGCTGGTACCACTTTGTTTTATGGCAAATATTTGGATGGCTTTAATAGATTTTGGGTGGTTTTTATTTTTATCTGTAAGTTGCCTTGAGTCCTGTCAGGGGGGAAAGGTGGAGTATAAATCAAAATATAATAGTAATAATGCCATACTAAATAAAGGCCAGCCGAACCTCAGGGCAGAGTGGGAGGAAACCATCATCTCTGGACAAGTTTGTTGCCAAATGATGAGCACCATTCAGCCACCGGGGGGGGGGGTGAGGGTGGGCAGCATGTGATAATTTAGCATGGTTTTGGGTAGGGTTTTTGGTTAGTTGAAGGCCAGATAAAAGAAAGCAGCCCTTCTTCGCAAAGAGTTCACCTGTGGAACTCCCTCCCAATGGAGGCAGAAATGGACACCAACCCAGAAAGCTTTAAATGAAGATTGGGCAAATTCATGGAGAAGAGGGCTAACAGTGGCTAATAGTCAAGGTGGTGGTGCTCTGGTTTCACCACCAGAGGTAGCCAGGCTTCTGAATCCCAGAGTGGATCTATACAAAGGGGGGGGGGACGGACGCTATAAATAAGTCAGAAATTAAGTCATTATACCAAAAGGAAAAAAACCACTATGGGAAATTGCATTGATTATTTTTTTGCTCTCTAGCTCCATCTGTTTTTGCATGTTTATAACGCATTTGAAACATTGTTTTTGGACTAATATCCTTGAGTCCAACTCATGTGCTCAGATTCTGCTTGCTGGATTCCCAGTGAGGCATCTAGTCAGCCACTTTGAGAACAGGAAGCTGGACTGGGTGGGCTCTTCTCATGCAAAGCCCTGGTCGGTGCAGGAGGGAGCCAGGACAGGGCTGGTTTGAGATTTGATGAGTCCCTCAGCTCCTGAAGGTAATGGGGCCTTTTCTATGTCCAGCTGTCCTTTGTCAACAACAAACGGTCACTGCTTTTTTGTGTTGAATATATGCTATATGGTAATTTATGGACCTAATAGATATCTCAAGCCATTTGCACATCACAAAATATGTATTTTATCACAGTAATTGTCAAACTGAAATACAATTAAGAAGAAGTATATTAATAGTGAGGGACGTGGGTGGCGCTGTGGGTTAAACCACAGAGCCTAGGACTTGCCGATCAGAAGGTTGGCGGTTCGAATCCCCACGACGGGGTGAGCTCCCATTGCTCGGTCCCTGCTCCTGCCAACCTAGCAGTTCGAAAGCACATCAAAGTGCAAGTAGATTTAATAGGTACCGCTCTGACGGGAAGGCAAACGGCGTTTCCGTGCGCTGCTCTGGTTTGCCAGAAGCGACTTAGTCCTGCTGGCCACATGACCCGGAAGCTGTACGCCGGCTCCCTCAGCCAATAAAGCGAGATGAGCGCCGCAACCCCAGAGTCGGTCACGACTGGACCTAATGGTCAGGGGTCCCTTTACCTTTATATTAATAGTGAAATAATTATTAAGCTCTAACTTTAAATGATTTTTTTATTCATACATAAAAAAAACTTAATAATGCAAACACATTGGCATTTGGCAATAACAAAAGTTCCTTTAGAAACTCAGTTTACAAAGACTCATAATCTCGTCTCTAGAAACTTGCTATAACATGAAATAATAATTGGTGTAAATATATGATGCAAACTGCTAATAATTGTAAATAGCTTTATTAATATGAAATTAAGTGTTATAACCTGTACAATGCAACTGTAGTTAATAAAATGCATTTTTATATAATATCAGTATCACCATAGTAATCCACAGTGTCCACATAGTTTTTCTGCCCCACCCCCCTAGAGTGGGGTCCTAAGCTATAGCTTGTTTAGCTTATGCGTAAATCCGGCACTGGGCCAGGAGAAGGAAGGGCTACGCTGCCATCCTGATGCCATCTGACGGGAGGGCTGCAGGTGGCCACGGTTTTACGCGCCGCGCAAATCCCTCGTTTCTGGCCTCTTGCTTCATTTCGTGGGGCGACTGTGAGCTCCGGGATGTGCTACGAGCGAGGGGGAAATTCGATCTCTCTCTCTCCACCGCGTGCCTAATTTTAGGAGACCCCGCCGCGTCTCCAAATGCAGCCAAACAAACCGGCTGGCGTGTGAAGCGCAGCCGGGCCGTCGGCTGTCTGCGCGCTCCGAAGCTGCGCGCCGCCTGCAGCCGCCGGGGAGTGTCTTGTTTTGATGCTCGCGATGCGCCTCCTCGCTGCCGGGCGAGGCTGCCGTCATATTTCGGGCATAGCATGCATTGCTGGCATTCCAGGGCGCAGCGCTGCGCTCGCCGCGCCCGCCCAGGACAGCCTTCGGAGGCTGGAGGGAGCTCTGCTCGGGGCTGCGCGCGGGGGCCGAATCGCGGAGGGTCTCTGGGCAGGAGGCTGACGCCGGGTAAGTGGCGGGGGGGGGGGGATCCTGGAGTCCTGAGCCCGGGGGGGGGAGGACGGGAGGAGGCGGCCCTTGCCTGGCTCAGCTGCTGCCCTTGTGCGCCGAGCGTTGACTAAGAAGCGCAGCAAAAGGGAAGCGTCACGAGTCTCGCAGGTGGAGGCGCGCACCTTCCCACAGGATCGCGATTGGCTGAGCCTTTGCCAGGGATATTTCTGGCAAGGGCCCTTTACGGATCTGTATGTAGGGGAGAGGGCGCGGCCATGTTTCTCTTCTCCACCCCAACCCGCCCCAATTAAAAACCGAGGCTACATGTGTCAGCCTTCCAATAATTAAATGGTTTTTTAATCTTTAAAAAGTCAGCAGAATGGCGGAGAAAGTAGCGTAGTGTTTCAGGGAGGGCAGGTAGGTGGGAGCTGTTTATCTTTCTGTCTGTCTATCTATCTCCCGTTTTTTTCTCCAAGGAGGAGCTCATGGTGGTGTACATGGTTCTCTCTCTCTCTCTCTCTCTCTCTCTTTCTCTTTCTCTTTCTTTCTTTCATAGTTGGAAGGGTCTCCCAAAGGTCCTCTAGTCCACCCCCCTGCAGTGCAGAAATATCAACTAAAGCAGGGATGTCCAATCCTAAATTCCTAAAAAAAGCTCAACAACTTTTGTCAATCCAATGGGTAGATCACTAGTGGCAGTTTTGTTATAGTGGGAGTCGATCATAGTCTCTTGTAAGCTGGACATCTAAAGCATTCCTGACAAGTGGCCCTACAACCTCTGCTTAAAGACCTCCAGGGAAGGAGGGTCCACAACTTCCCAAGGGAGTCTATTCTGCTGCAAAGTAGGTTAGCTGAGAGGTGGTGACTAGCCAAGGTCACCCAGTGAGCTTCATAGGTGAGTGGGGATTTGAACTCTCTCCCTGGTGCGACACTCACCACTGATCAGTGCACAAGCCTCCTATGGCAAAGGAGATCCACGCCAGGCATGTGCCGCCTAGTAATCCTGGCAGCCGGTGCGTCCAAAGGAAGGTTTGCCATTTTCACAGGCGCTGAATATTGCTGCCTGAGCGCTGGGGGAACCTGTTAGGCCAACAATGGGATTAAGGTTGTGTCACCCGAGGAGAAGTGTGGGCGATGAGCAATAAGCACATGCACATTTGTTACCAAACAGACTTTCATGTGTGATGGATTTATCAGCGGCTATGGAGCCTCTGTGTTCAGGGGCAGTCTACCTGAAGCCAGGAGCAGACTGGTAGATTTCTGAGTTTCTGGAATCCGGCAAGGAAGGGCCTCAGCTCTGTGGAAGGACCTCCTCTTGGCAGACAGAAGCTCCCAGCTTCCACCTCCAGCATCTTGAGGCAGCCCCTGGAAAGGACCACATGTGTCTGAGTCCTCCATGTGACTCAGCAGAACCAGTTACAGGGAGTCGGCAGGAGGAAGTGACTCAGGCCAGAGCTGGGATTGACTCAGGATGGTTTAGCCCTGGAGCAGGTGAGGTCAGTACTGAGAGTGTGTTTCTGAGCAGGTGCAGAGTGCCACCTCCTCACCAGTCTTCTGGCATGCAAGCCTGACCAGGTCTGCATGGGAAAGTCAAGGTGTGGGGTGAGTAGACCCCAGGGCCGGATTTAGGTTAGATGAGACCCTCAGCTCCTGAAGGTAATGGGGCCCTTTCTATGTCCAGCTGTCCTTTGTCAACAACAAATTGTTGCTGTTTTTTGTGTTGAATACAGTGGACACTCCGGATATAAATTTAATTTGTTCCGGGGGTCCATGCGCACCCCGAAATTTCATAAGAAGAGGTCTGCTTCTGTGCACATGCGCGGCATGATAGAGCGCTTCTGCGCATGTGCACACAGCGAAACCCGGAAGTATACACTTCCGAGTTTGCCATGTTCGCAACCTGAAAGTTATGTTACCTGAAGGTAACATAAGCCGAAGGTCCACTGTATATGCTATATGGTAATTTATGGACATAATGGGTATCTAACCATTTGCACATAACAAAATATGTATTTTATCAAAGTAATTGTTGAACTGAAATACAATTAAGAAGTATATTAATAGTGAAATACAATTAAGAAGAAGTATATTAATAGTGAAATAATTATTAAGCTCTAACTGTATGTAGGTTTTATTTTATTTGTTTTTTATCTTATATTTTGGAAATGTACATCCAGGTTTTTTTCCTTCAAAATTTTTTGGGGGCCCCCAAGAGAGTGGGGCCTAAGCTAGAGCTTGTGTAGCTTATACGTAAATCTGGCACTGGTAAAGCCAGAGGGACAGGGCAGAGGCCTTGTGCCTCTTGCACATTACCTCTTGCCCACAACTGGATTCCAGTGGCCAGAAAGGAGATTCCGACTAAATTTCAGGAATAACTTTTGGGCAGGTGAGAGCTGTGGATTCCCTCGGGAGGTGGTGGACTCCCCTTCACTGGTTGGATGGCCGTCTGCCATGGATGCTGTAGCTGAGATTCCTGCACTGCAGGGGGTTGGACTAGAGGACCTCTGGGGTTCCCTTCCAACTACAGTTCTAGAATTCTATGAAACGTCTTCCAGTTTTTGTCAGAGAGATGCAGATGGCCCTTCTGGCTGGCTGATCTTTGCATGGCTCCTGCTGGTCCGGCGGGTCCAGCCAGCCAGGATCACATGTGGCTGCACGTGGCTGAGAGAGGAGAGACTGACTGGCTGCCAGGCCTGGGAAGGCGGCCTGCTTTCACACTGGCCCAGTTCCTCTCCTGTGCTTCTTCTGCCTGAGCTGCTCAGCTGAGTCAGAGCTTTGCAGATGTGTATCAGCTGGAGCTGGGTGGAGAGCTAGAGGCGGAAAAATGGGATGCCATGGCAACGCCTTGCTCCCCACTCGCCCCCTCCAGTGGCAAAGCCATGGAAATGAGGCTCCCATCCTTATCCACCAGCTTCTGGCTGCTTCTACAGAGGTTGGTTTGCCTTTTGGAAACTACATAACCCAGCATGCAACGGGGCTCACGCATGAGCAGGGAGCGTTGTTTTGATTCCTCCAAAGCACTGCATGCTGGGCAATGTAGTTTCATCCAGCCAGGGCACCCTCCCCGTCTCAAGGAAGGGAGGCTCCCAGGCTGAGTAGGCCCAGCACTTAACTGGAGGACGGAGGGAAAGAGCAAAGAGAATGAACTGAGGCAGGGAACTTTTGTCAGCCCAAAGGCTGCAATTCCCCCCTGGGCACCTTGGGGGTCAAGGGCAGAGGCAGAACTGGATGTGATATTTTTCTATCTATCGTCTATCTCTCTCATAAAATTTATACACAGCTTGATTGTAAAAAAACAAACAAACCCTCAAAACAAACCCAAAGCCAGTTGCAAAAAAATAAAACAAGAAAATGAGGGGAAACGTACAACAGTGTTTTAAGAAATACAATACGAAGCACTCAAGGAAACTGCAGAGGACAGCCAGTGTGAGGCCCTTGGGATGCCTGAGATTCATCACCAGCCCTAAACTAGACCCTCTGCCTAACTGCTTCCCCCCCAAATCTTCATTACTGTTTGATCCTGACCAGAACAGGAAAGGCGAAACAAGCTGGTCATTGTCTGAGCCAATTTGGAAAGGATGCAAACTGGCAGGGCAGCGTGGGGTGAGGTGAGGTCAGGAAACAAGAACTCCTGAAGCCCTGCTTATAATGACGCCTTGTTCAGGGCCTGCTCCCTCTAGATTCCCGTTCACCCAAATTGTGAGTGAGTCAAGCCTTCCTCCCCTTGTTTTACTCCACTGCTTTGGGATGTTTAATGGGCCAGAAAAAGTGGTCCTTATAGACAGAGCTGTTCCAGTTCCTTGGCCGCGCATAACAGGCTATTCTGAGATGCAGAAGAGCTGCAAACCCACCATTATCTCTCTGTCCCTCCCAGGCACACCAGCTCCCAGCCCCCCCCCCACATCATCGGCAACAGACACTCGCCACACCCTCCAAGGCTCCTTTCCTCTTGGACTTCATCCTTCCGCTCACCCTTTCCCAGCCTGCCTCGCAGACACCTGCCCCCTTTAGCTTGAAGGGGGTGTAATAAACAAAAATCTGCCCTTATTCCCTTATGGGGGACACAAGAGCCCTTTGTAGGTTCTCCATCGGTCGGAGAAAAGAACAGAGGCCAACCAGAGAATATTGAGAAGCAAAGCAGCTCATAAGCCTGATATTTAGTGATCTGTTGCAACAGGGTGCTCCCCTCACACGCAGAAAAGGAGGAGGACCCCAAACAAAGGTGTGCCCACCCTTATATAGACATTTTAAATTCCCTGCCTTGGAGTCCAAGACCACCCCCAGAAACAACATACCTATATCACTGAAAGGGCTGTCTACAGCAGAAATCTGAGCGTGTTGTTTGCTAGAAATATGAGTGCTTTGTTTACCTCCTGTCTGGCAGGTTACCTGTTAATGCTCACTTGATTGGATACCCTGGGGAGCCTGGCCAGTCTTTTGTAATGATAAATACTTAGTTCCTGAGCCAGGTCAGGCTCACCCTATTCATACACAGACACACCCTTAAGACAGGATTTTTGAAGGAAAAGACAATGGGGAGGCTTTTCCATTTTCCTTGACCTTGCAGAGAAAACATTGGGTCAGTTTGGGAGTCAAAATGGTTGCTGGGCTGTTTTCCTGTGCTGCTTCAGACATGTGGGTTATATATTTATGTATGTTTTTGCTTGGTACATTTAGGAACATTTATTATATATATAAGACCTTAATTCTTTTATTTCAGGGGGCACGGTGGTGTGAGAACTTTCTGGCAGTAAGAGATGTTCACAGCAGAATGGGCTCCCTTGGAAGGTGGTGGACTCGCCTTGCTTGGAGGCTTTTAAGCAGAGGTCGGGTGACTGTTTGCCCGAGAAAGCTTGAGTTTTCTGCACTGCAGGGGGTTGGACTAGAGGACCCTTGGGGTCCCTTCCAGCTCCACCATTCTAGGATTCCAGGAGTGGTGGGCCAGGACCCAGAAGAGACCAGAATTCAAACCCCATATTCAGCCATGAATCTCCCTTGGAAGCCACTCACATTGCCTCTCAGCCTAACCTACCTCACAGGGTTGTTGTGGGGATTAAAGAAGGAAGGGGAGAAAACCATATATGCCACCCCAAGCTCCTTGGAGAATAAGGTGAGGTGTGACTGTGCCCCTGAAGGACCAGGAGCGCAGTCTGGGAGACATTCTGGACTCGCAGCTATCCATGGAGGCGCAGGTTAACTCTGTGTCCAGGGCAGCTGTTTACCAGCTCCATCTGGTACGCAGAATGAGACCCTCCCTGCCCGCAGACTGTCTCACCAGAGTGGCGCATGCTGTGGTTATCTCCCGCTTGGACTACTACAATGCGCTCTACATGGGGCTCCCTTTGAAGGTGACCCAGAAACTACAACTAATCCAGAATGCAGCAGCTAGACTGGTGACTGGGAGTGGCTGCCGGGACCACATAACACTGGTCCTGAAAGACCTACACTGGCTCCCAGGACATTTCCGAGCACAATTCCAAGTGTTGGTGCTGACATTTAAAGCCCCAAACAGCCTCAACCCAGTATATCTGAAGGAGCGTCTCCACCCCCATCATCCAGTCCAGACACTGAGGTCCAGCTCTGAGGGCCTTCTGGCAGTTCCCTCCCTGTGAGAAGTGAAGTTACAGGGAACCAGGCAGAGGGCCTTTTTGGTGGTGGCACCCACCTTGTGGAATACCCTCCCACCAGATGCCAAAGAAATAAACTAACTGACTTTTAGAAGACATCTGAAGGCAGCCCTGTTTAGGGAAGCTTTTAACATTTGATGAATCCTTGTATTTTAATATTCTGCTGGAATCCGGTTAGCAAATGGAAAGGCCTTGGGCAAGAACACAGCAGTCTGGCTTGTGTGATGGTAACCTGGCAGGGTGATTGGGGGTGTGTGTGTGTGCAGGGTTTCCTTGGAATATCTGTGTGCCTTGAGAAGCAGTAGGAGCAGGGCCTGGGACCTCTCCAGATGCATCTGCCTGGCCAGGGCCAAGTCCAGCAGTCAGCGGATTTGGGGTATCTCTCTACCCAGTGCTGAGTACCTGAGAGACGACAGGGATTCTGTTAAGGTACCATCTGCCCGCCATCTGCTCCCAAAGGGATTCCCTACCTCAGCTCCCCAATACTTGTGGTCTGGAGGGGGTTCAGTCCTCTGGAGCCTTCAGGGCACCCATGAACCTGTCTCAGATAATGATTCCATCCAACACATGCAGCGGGACATGTTTTGGCCCTGGACTTTAGGGGTCTTTATTATTACTATTATTAATTTAAATACATTTTAAATGAAAGATTTCCCATAAGTAACAAAAGCACATTCTGCATCTCTGTTTTCAAATCATAGAGTCCTTCATAAAGGTCAGTTACTGTCTGTTTGAGACATTTTTGTTATAGGCAATGTGGGGTTGTGGGGAAAAGAGAGGTGAGGAGGAGGGAGGAAATAGAGAAAGAGAAAAAGAAAAAGAAAGAAGGAAAAGAAAAAAGGGGGTGATTTCTCCAGATTGCTTTTGATTTGGTGGGGGGGCTGTTTAAATGACTGCTGTGATTTTTGTTGTTCCTACTTGTTATGGCACAAGTGTTTTATTGCGATATTGCGTATGCCTTTAGCAGATTTTATCAGACATGATATGACGGCTTGCACCAATACTTTATCTTGAGAAGCTGCTAACATATTTATTAAATAACAATTAAGTTAGAAGATACCTTGGTCGAATAATAAACACAATGGCTTCGAATTCTGAATAGAAGCTCTTAGGAAATCGTTTTCTGAGGGGGTTAAACCATGTTAATGATTCTTTGTGGACAAGAAGCAACACTTTGGAACAGAGAAATTAGTTGAGGAATTTCAGCGGAAAGGAATCCCGCCTGTTTGAAAGGGTTCAGGAGGTGAAGGCCTCATCTCAGCCCCCGGGTCAAGAGAGTGTGCCTTCCTGGAAGAGTTGCAGGGTGAGGAGGAAAGGGAGATATTGCACCTTGGGTAACTTGGAGCTCCCCCCTCTTTGATGCACTATTATGGAAAAGAAGAGCGTGGTGCTTTGGGCTTTGCAAAGGGAGTTTGTTCCAGCCAAGCTCTGGCACAGGCAGGCCTTCTCTTCTCCCTTGGCGCCTCCAGGAATCAGGTGGAGCCACTTGCAGGTGGGCAAAAGATAGATGGAGGGGCCCAGGCCAAGGGCTGGAAGCCAGAGCCTGGAGCCAAGATGAGTCTGTGCACACCAGCCGTGTCTCTCTCTTGGGCCATGGAGATCTCTGGCTTGGTGGCCACACAGCACTGGGGAGAATGCACAGGAGCACTAGCCCAGCCCTTGCTCCGCCAGGGAAATTGTCTTGCCAAAGGTGGTGCTTTGCCAGCCGGTGGATTCAGCCCAAGCCTGCAGAGCAGATCTGCCCTGGCCCTTTCCCCTGGGATCGTGACCCAAGCTGTGTCTGTGCCAGGCCCCTCCTTGGAGCTTTTATTTGCACGGACACTGGACCTTTTCATTCAGCAGCCCAGGCTTTGCTCCCTTGGTGGCCAGCCGCTCGCTCTCCACCTCCCCAGCAGAGGCTCTGCAGGCTGCATAGGGGAGGCACCGAAGAGAAGAGGAAAGCTGGCTGAAGAACCGTGCATAGCACCTCCCTTGGTTATATCTGGTCTGCTCCTCTGAACCAAGCAGAACACGCCCCCCTCATTCACCCCCAAGGTGCTTCTGGGGGTCAGGCAGGTGGCATCTGGAGGCTCGTGTGAGGCATGGACTGAGGGCTCCCTCAGGGGCTGCTACCTGCAAGCAGGAGAGCAGGAGTGATGGGTGGCACCTGGAAAGCAGGTGCTGCCTTCTGTCACTTATACCCTAAAGGACATTCTTAGTGTGTGCGGGCATTTATATTTGAAGCAAGGAGAGACGCCCATCTCTGGGGCATTCCTGGTCAAGTTTTCCTCTTTCCTGGCAGCTGCCTCTGTCTCTTCCTTTGCGTTTGCTGTGTTGCTCTTCCTCTGAGGAGGTGGCATCTTCAAGGCCCTTGAAGGTTTCACAAACAACATGCCACACGAGGAGAATCGGTGCCTGCTGCTTCTGCTGCCTGCTTGATATCAACTGTCTGGTAGGCAGACTGAAAAACTAGGTAAGGATCTCAGCTGGTCTGCAGGTTGCAAAGCCCCCATGTGTAAAAGAGGACCTCTCTGTGTCAGGAGGAGCTGTTTTCTCACGGTGATTTACTCAGGAGGAGCTACTAGTCATCTCCATTCTCGGAGCCTGCTTGCCTCTGAATGCCTGCTGACGCAAGAGGGCAGAGGACTATTGTTTTGCTCCTGTTCCGCCTGTAGGATGCCCAGGACGGGCGACTGGTTGGCCGTGGCCAGATCAAGATGCCAGACCAGATGAGCATCTTTAGCTTGATCCACCTGCTGCTGCAGAGCTCTGCTCACCTCCTTACTGTTTTGTTGGTATTTTGTGAGGTTTCGGTGCTTTGTTGCTCGTTTCCTTGGCGACAACTCCCCTGGATCGTAGAATTCATTACAAGAATCTTAGGACTCAGCCAGTACTTGTCGCGCACGTGAGCAAACTCTTGCTTGTCGTTTGTGCAGCCTTGATAGTGTTTGGCATCTCCGACACGGGAGGTGGCTCACTCTTCTTCCTATTGGAAGAGAGAGCCTCTGTGGTTGCCAGAGAATGCAGGCGGGCAGAGGACCCCTGTGCCCAAATCTTGCTTGTGGGCTTCTCTTTGTGGAATCTGGTTGCCCACTGTGAGGCGAGGGTGAGGGGCCATTGGCCTGATCTGCACATTTCAGCGTCGTGGACCCAGATTCCCAAGATCCACTCCCAGCTCTTCATCCCCTGAACCACACCGGATCTCAGCACATCACACTCCGGAAGGCTGTGTGCCATGATCAGCGACGGCTGCTCCATTAGGCACTGCCCCACCGCCCTTAGCCAGCCCCACCCCCATCCTGCCCTCTTCCTTACGGCCAGCCAGCGAGGGCCCACCAGCTTCCTCCCGAATTCCAGGGTTGCCCTTGTGCAACTTAGCAGGGAAGAGGACGATAGGGGCAAAACTAGAATTAGTTGCCTCTGGGTGGCAGGGCTGGCCATAGGAGCCAACCCCGGGGGGGGCATGAGTGCTTGGGCACCCAGAAAAATAGAATTGTGGGGTCTGGGCAGCCACAAACTCAATGAAGAAAGCTGGCAGGTGGCAGCAGTAGTCAGCTCTGCCCTCCACAGTGGGGGTTGGGGGGTGGGGGCTCAGACACAGAGGCAGAATGTCTCTTTGCTGAGCCTGAGCCCCTCCCCACAGAAAAGGGTTCCTCGCTGGCTGCCCCAAGGATCCACAGGCAGGGATGTAGATATTGACTCCCCGCTGGTTCCTTATGCTGGTTCCTGATGTAGATTTTCACTCACTCGTGAGACATCGCATAGTTGTGCTCATTCATTTCAATGGGCCTACTCTGAGTCAAACTTACTTGAATGCCACCCTCTGGCTGCTCCCCCTGCTCTTGGCCTCCTTCCCTCCTTCCACCCTCCCAATGGGCACCAGCTAGCACAGGCCCCCACCCCTCCTCAAAAGTTCCGGTTTGCTCTCCCTCCTAGCAGCTCACTTGTTTCAGTGCTGCAGGCAGAGTTTTTGGCTGCCCCCTGGAAGCCTCCCCTCATGGCCCCTTCCAGCCCATCCCCTGTGCTTTTGTGGGGGGTTGCTGGGGGGTCTGCTTTGCAGTGTATAGGGAAGCTGTCATGTTTTTATATGTGTTGGAAGCTGTCCAGAGTGGCTGAGGCAACCCAGTCAGATGGGTGATAATAATGAAATAATTATTTTTATTATTATCTTCCTCCCACCCCACCCCCCAGTGAATGCAGGACTCTGCTGCGCCAGGGCATAAATAGGGCGTGCCACAGCAGGCTATTTTCATTCCCTGAAGGCAACAGACATTCACATGTGAGGGAGTGTTAAAAATAACCCCTGGAAGATCTGTTGCCACCCCTCCCCTCCCAAGGCCACCACTGCCCACAGCCCTGGGGCTGGAGAGAGTTTCCTGGGGCTCTTTCTCCTGAAGCCGACCCCTCCTGCTGCTCACCCCCACGTGCCCGCTTGCACAGTTACCCCCCCCCCAAGAGTCTGAGGAAGAGGCTGCTGGGGGAGCCCTGTGGGGAGTGGGTCAGGCACCTCCTGGGGCTGCCTGAGAGGCCTCTGGGTCTGTGTAGCCTGGGGGGGGGGAGCAGAGGGCCTTCTCGGTGGTGGCACCCTCCCTGTGGAACGTCCTCCCATCTGATGTCAAGGAAATAAACAACTATCTGACTTTTAGAAGACATCTGGAGGCAGCCCTGTTGAGGGAAGTTTTTAATGCTGGATGTTTTATCTTGTTTTTAGTATTCTGTTGGGAGCTGCCCAGAGTGGCTGGGGAATATTGTTGTTGTTGTTGCTGCAAGCAAGTGGCCCTGCTTGGTCCTTTCCAGCAGGGGGCCCCTCCTCTCGCGGTTCTTTATGCACCATCTATGAACATCAGGCCAGTCCTGCAGCTGGATCCCTGCAT